>NC_083728.1:34491285-35691285 GCF_028564815.1 Eubalaena glacialis | reverse complement strand
GTTCCAGTGTTTCATATAGCAGAGCTGGGTGTGCATTGGTATCCACGAAACCATACTCTGAAATGGAGTGCCTTAACTCTGCTATGCCCCTGGGGACACATAGGACAGTCGATCGTGCACCCGTTTCACATGATGAACGCTGTGTGCCTGAAGAGCGTCCTCTGGCTTCTGAGGAACCCTAGGCGAAAAAGGCCCCTGGGAAGCACTCTTCCCATTCATAGCAAGGGAAAAGTACTGCTTTCCGGGTTGCCAAGGAAGAGTGTCCCAGTCGTCAAAGAGCCTCGCGAAAGCAGTGCTGGGCAGACTCTGTTTGCAAATCGACTGGCCTCAGTGACTGAAAGAGAACTCCACTGCCAATACACAGTGGGCTGATGATTCAGGCCGGGACTCAGGACAGCACTCTCACAGAAGCGAAGGCTAAGCTCTGCGTCCAGCCTGAAGACCAGTACACTTTTCACACTTAACTCTGTTGGGATGTGCAAGAGCCATGGTCACCGAGGCCTACCTAAGGTACTGAAATACTTCCCCAGTTCAGCCTAGGCAGAGGACTCTGTTGCCAAAGGATCTCCATGGAAGGGCCCTGTGGGTTCCGTGTGTTTCCTTGAGGTAGTCAGAAACGACTGAGGGTAACTATAGGAGCTCATGTTTGAAACCAGGCTACCCTGGCAAAACCTTATTTTCCTCCACGGTAGGCGAGATAGTTGCGGTTTGAAAGCTGCCTGAAAAACACTCCTGCTGCCCATCTTCTCTTTGCTGCCTGAAGGCGTCACGAAAGTACTATGAGTGTACTCGTATGAGGCATGCTGTCTCAGTTCCTTGCTGGGAGCTCCTCCAGGAGCACTCTGGAACTTACCAGCCAAAGAAATGGCACCCCAGGCATCAAGTAAAAGTCCAGATGTCTCCCATTGTAAGCTTAGGTGTGCCATAGAAGCGAAGAAGCATGTGTTAAAGAAATGCTTCCACTCTGTTATGTATTTCACGACTCGTTGTGCACTCACATTCGTTGTAACATCTGTGAAGGGGCACTGAACGCTGCCAACTCTTCTGTTGCCTTTGAGTCCCAGGAGACAAACGGGTTCGTTTGCTTTAACGCTGTGAATGTGCAGCGGTAATGGCAAAGCCCTGCCCGGATCGCTCGACAGCTCTCGTTTGTACAGCATTCAAACGGCCTCAGGAACGCCGTTCTAAGCAGCCTTACATGCCATGCTGGTGTGCCCCAAGGAGGAATTTGGATTCTTCTGAGAAACACCACTGTGCCACACTAATGAAACCTGTGAACTCCCAAAGGACATCTCCCTACGGCAGTCGGAAGCTAGATGTTGAGTTCCAGCCTGAAAACAACGGACAGCTTTCCCTGTGACAATGCTGGACTTCTGGGACCATCCAGATTCACCAAGGCCTAACTTTTACACGGCGGGGGAATGCTCTTGTGCATGTACAGCAGTCCCCACGTGAAAACCTTTCTTAGCAGATGGAGGCAGTCTTTCCCTTGTACTAGGTAGCTAGGCAGAATCATCAGATAAACATGCTTTGTCATCGAGCTTGAAAGTGGGACACTGATGGGAAAGTTCAATTTTCCCGCTTTGCAAGCGACTTGCTTTTGGCTTCAAAGCTGCCTGAACAGCACTAGCGGCCCACCTTCTCTTCACTGCAGGAGCGTCGCTGTGGGCCAAGGCTGCGTTCTCTCAATGCCAAAAATGTGCTGACAATTCCCTTCTAGAAACTCATCCTACTGCACTCCAAATTCAGCTCCGGCCAATGAAAGGTGACCTAAGGCCACAAGGTAAGTTCCAGTGTTTCATATAGCAGAGCTGGGTGTGCTTTGGTATCCACGAAACCATACTCTGAAATGGAGTGCCTTAACTCTGCTATGCCCCTGGGGACACATAGGACAGTCGATCGTGCACCCGTTTCGCATGATGAACGCTGTGTGCCTGAAGAGCGTCCTCTGGCTTCTGAGGAACCCTAGGCGAAAAAGGCCCCTGGAAGCACTCTTCCCATTCATAGCAAGGGAAAAGTACTGCTTTCCGGGTTGCCAAGGAAGAGTGTCCCAGTCGTCAAAGAGCCTCGCGAAAGCAGTGCTGGGCAGGCTCTGTTTGCAAGTCGACTGGCCTCAGTGACTGAAAGAGAACTCCACTGCCAATACACAGTGGGCTGATGATTCAGGCCGGGACTCAGGACAGCACTCTCACAGAAGCGAAGGCTAAGCTCTGCGTCCAGCCTGAAGACCAGTACACTTTTCACACTTAACTCTGTTGGGATGTGCAAGAGCCATGGTCACCGAGGCCTACCTAAGGTACTGAAATACTTCCCCAGTTCAGCCTAGGCAGAGGACTCTGTTGCCAAAGGATCTCCATGGAAGGGCCCTGTGGGTTCCGTGTGTTTCCTTGAGGTAGTCAGAAACGACTGAGGGTAACTATAGGAGCTCATGTTTGAAACCAGGCTACCCTGGCAAAACCTTATTTTCCTCCACGGTAGGCGAGATAGTTGCGGTTTGAAAGCTGCCTGAAAAACACTCCTGCTGCCCATCTTCTCTTTGCTGCCTGAAGGCGTCACGAAAGTACTATGAGTGTACTCGTATGAGGCATGCTGTCTCAGTTCCTTGCTGTGAGCTCCTCCAGGAGCACTCTGGAACTTACCAGCCAAAGAAATGGCACCCCAGGCATCAAGTAAAAGTCCAGATGTCTCCCATTGTAAGCTTAGGTGTGCCATAGAAGCGAAGAAGCATGTGTTAAAGAAATGCTTCCACTCTGTTATGTATTTCACGACTCGTTGTGCACTCACATTCGTTGTCACATCTGTGAAGGAGCACTGAACGCCGCCAACTCTTCTGTTGCCTTTGAGTCCCAGGAGGCAAACGGGTTCGTTTGCTTTAACGCTGTGAATGTGCAGCGGTAATGGCAAAGCCCTGCCCGGATCGCTCGACAGCTCTCGTTTGTACAGCATTCAAACGGCCTCAGGAACGCCGTTCTAAGCAGCCTTACATGCCATGCTGGTGTGCCCCAAGGAGGAATTTGGATTCTTCTGAGAAACACCACTGTGCCACACTAATGAAACCTGTGAACTCCCAAAGGACATCTCCCTACGGCAGTCGGAAGCTAGATGTTGAGTTCCAGCCTGAAAACAACGGACAGCTTTCCCTGTGACAATGCTGGACTTCTGGGACCATCCAGATTCACCAAGGCCTAACTTTTGCACGGCGGGGGAATGCTCTTGTGCATGTACAGCAGTCCCCACGTGAAAACCTTTCTTAGCAGATGGAGGCAGTCTTTCCCTTGTACTAGGTAGCTAGGCAGAATCATCAGATAAACATGCTTTGTCATCGAGCTTGAAAGTGGGACACTGATGGGAAAGTTCAATTTTCCCGCTTTGCAAGCGACTTGCTTTTGGCTTCAAAGCTGCCTTAACAGCACTAGCGGCCCACCTTCTCTTCACTGCAGGAGCGTCGCTGTGGGCCAAGGCTGCGTTCTCTCAATGCCAAAAATGTGCTGACAATTCCCTTCTAGAAACTCATCCTACTGCACTCCAAATTCAGCTCCGGCCAATGAAAGGTGACCTAAGGCCACAAGGTAAGTTCCAGTGTTTCATATAGCAGAGCTGGGTGTGCATTGGTATCCACGAAACCATACTCTGAAATGGAGTGCCTTAACTCTGCTATGCCCCTGGGGACACATAGGACAGTCGATCGTGCACCCGTTTCACATGATGAACGCTGTGTGCCTGAAGAGCGTCCTCTGGCTTCTGAGGAACCCTAGGCGAAAAAGGCCCCTGGGAAGCACTCTTCCCATTCATAGCAAGGGAAAAGTACTGCTTTCCGGGTTGCCAAGGAAGAGTGTCCCAGTCGTCAAAGAGCCTCGCGAAAGCAGTGCTGGGCAGACTCTGTTTGCAAATCGACTGGCCTCAGTGACTGAAAGAGAACTCCACTGCCAATACACAGTGGGCTGATGATTCAGGCCGGGACTCAGGACAGCACTCTCACAGAAGCGAAGGCTAAGCTCTGCGTCCAGCCTGAAGACCAGTACACTTTTCACACTTAACTCTGTTGGGATGTGCAAGAGCCATGGTCACCGAGGCCTACCTAAGGTACTGAAATACTTCCCCAGTTCAGCCTAGGCAGAGGACTCTGTTGCCAAAGGATCTCCATGGAAGGGCCCTGTGGGTTCCGTGTGTTTCCTTGAGGTAGTCAGAAACGACTGAGGGTAACTATAGGAGCTCATGTGTGAAACCAGGCTACCCTGGCAAAACCTTATTTTCCTCCACGGTAGGCGAGATAGTTGCGGTTTGAAAGCTGCCTGAAAAACACTCCTGCTGCCCATCTTCTCTTTGCTGCCTGAAGGCGTCACGAAAGTACTATGAGTGTACTCGTATGAGGCATGCTGTCTCAGTTCCTTGCTGGGAGCTCCTCCAGGAGCACTCTGGAACTTACCAGCCAAAGAAATGGCACCCCAGGCATCAAGTAAAAGTCCAGATGTCTCCCATTGTAAGCTTAGGTGTGCCATAGAAGTGAAGAAGCATGTGTTAAAGAAATGCTTCCACTCTGTTATGTATTTCACGACTCGTTGTGCACTCACATTCGTTGTAACATCTGTGAAGGGGCACTGAACGCTGCCAACTCTTCTGTTGCCTTTGAGTCCCAGGAGGCAAACGGGTTCGTTTGCTTTAACGCTGTGAATGTGCAGCGGTAATGGCAAAGCCCTGCCCGGATCGCTCGACAGCTCTCGTTTGTACAGCATTCAAACGGCCTCAGGAACGCCGTTCTAAGCAGCCTTACATTCCATGCTGGTGTGCCCCAAGGAGGAATTTGGATTCTTCTGAGAAACACCACTGTGCCACACTAATGAAACCTGTGAACTCCCAAAGGACATCTCCCTACGGCAGTCGGAAGCTAGATGTTGAGTTCCAGCCTGAAAACAACGGACAGCTTTCCCTGTGACAATGCTGGACTTCTGGGACCATCCAGATTCACCAAGGCCTAACTTTTGCACGGCGGGGGAATGCTCTTGTGCATGTACAGCAGTCCCCACGTGAAAACCTTTCTTAGCAGATGGAGGCAGTCTTTCCCTTGTACTAGGTAGCTAGGCAGAATCATCAGATAAACATGCTTTGTCATCGAGCTTGAAAGTGGGACACTGATGGGAAAGTTCAATTTTCCCGCTTTGCAAGCGACTTGCTTTTGGCTTCAAAGCTGCCTGAACAGCACTAGCGGCCCACCTTCTCTTCACTGCAGGAGCGTCGCTGTGGGCCAAGGCTGCGTTCTCTCAATGCCAAAAATGTGCTGACAATTCCCTTCTAGAAACTCATCCTACTGCACTCCAAATTCAGCTCCGGCCAATGAAAGGTGACCTAAGGCCACAAGGTAAGTTCCAGTGTTTCATATAGCAGAGCTGGGTGTGCTTTGGTATCCACGAAACCATACTCTGAAATGGAGTGCCTTAACTCTGCTATGCCCCTGGGGACACATAGGACAGTCGATCGTGCACCCGTTTCGCATGATGAACGCTGTGTGCCTGAAGAGCGTCCTCTGGCTTCTGAGGAACCCTAGGCGAAAAAGGCCCCTGGAAGCACTCTTCCCATTCATAGCAAGGGAAAAGTACTGCTTTCCGGGTTGCCAAGGAAGAGTGTCCCAGTCGTCAAAGAGCCTCGCGAAAGCAGTGCTGGGCAGGCTCTGTTTGCAAGTCGACTGGCCTCAGTGACTGAAAGAGAACTCCACTGCCAATACACAGTGGGCTGATGATTCAGGCCGGGACTCAGGACAGCACTCTCACAGAAGCGAAGGCTAAGCTCTGCGTCCAGCCTGAAGACCAGTACACTTTTCACACTTAACTCTGTTGGGATGTGCAAGAGCCATGGTCACCGAGGCCTACCTAAGGTACTGAAATACTTCCCCAGTTCAGCCTAGGCAGAGGACTCTGTTGCCAAAGGATCTCCATGGAAGGGCCCTGTGGGTTCCGTGTGTTTCCTTGAGGTAGTCAGAAACGACTGAGGGTAACTATAGGAGCTCATGTTTGAAACCAGGCTACCCTGGCAAAACCTTATTTTCCTCCACGGTAGGCGAGATAGTTGCGGTTTGAAAGCTGCCTGAAAAACACTCCTGCTGCCCATCTTCTCTTTGCTGCCTGAAGGCGTCACGAAAGTACTATGAGTGTACTCGTATGAGGCATGCTGTCTCAGTTCCTTGCTGTGAGCTCCTCCAGGAGCACTCTGGAACTTACCAGCCAAAGAAATGGTACCCCAGGCATCAAGTAAAAGTCCAGATGTCTCCCATTGTAAGCTTAGGTGTGCCATAGAAGCGAAGAAGCATGTGTTAAAGAAATGCTTCCACTCTGTTATGTATTTCACGACTCGTTGTGCACTCACATTCGTTGTAACATCTGTGAAGGAGCACTGAACGCCGCCAACTCTTCTGTTGCCTTTGAGTCCCAGGAGGCAAACGGGTTCGTTTGCTTTAACGCTGTGAATGTGCAGCGGTAATGGCAAAGCCCTGCCCGGATCGCTCGACAGCTCTCGTTTGTACAGCATTCAAACGGCCTCAGGAATGCCGTTCTAAGCAGCCTTACATGCCATGCTGGTGTGCCCCAAGGAGGAATTTGGATTCTTCTGAGAAACACCACTGTGCCACACTAATGAAACCTGTGAACTCCCAAAGGACATCTCCCTACGGCAGTCGGAAGCTAGATGTTGAGTTCCAGCCTGAAAACAACGGACAGCTTTCCCTGTGACAATGCTGGACTTCTGGGACCATCCAGATTCACCAAGGCCTAACTTTTGCACGGCGGGGGAATGCTCTTGTGCATGTACAGCAGTCCCCACGTGAAAACCTTTCTTAGCAGATGGAGGCAGTCTTTCCCTTGTACTAGGTAGCTAGGCAGAATCATCAGATAAACATGCTTTGTCATCGAGCTTGAAAGTGGGACACTGATGGGAAAGTTCAATTTTCCCGCTTTGCAAGCGAATTGCTTTTGGCTTCAAAGCTGCCTGAACAGCACTAGCGGCCCACCTTCTCTTCACTGCAGGAGCGTCGCTGTGGGCCAAGGCTGCGTTCTCTCAATGCCAAAAATGTGCTGACAATTCCCTTCTAGAAACTCATCCTACTGCACTCCAAATTCAGCTCCGGCCAATGAAAGGTGACCTAAGGCCACAAGGTAAGTTCCAGTGTTTCATATAGCAGAGCTGGGTGTGCATTGGTATCCACGAAACCATACTCTGAAATGGAGTGCCTTAACTCTGCTATGCCCCTGGGGACACATAGGACAGTCGATCGTGCACCCGTTTCACATGATGAACGCTGTGTGCCTGAAGAGCGTCCTCTGGCTTCTGAGGAACCCTAGGCGAAAAAGGCCCCTGGGAAGCACTCTTCCCATTCATAGCAAGGGAAAAGTACTGCTTTCCGGGTTGCCAAGGAAGAGTGTCCCAGTCGTCAAAGAGCCTCGCGAAAGCAGTGCTGGGCAGACTCTGTTTGCAAATCGACTGGCCTCAGTGACTGAAAGAGAACTCCACTGCCAATACACAGTGGGCTGATGATTCAGGCCGGGACTCAGGACAGCACTCTCACAGAAGCGAAGGCTAAGCTCTGCGTCCAGCCTGAAGACCAGTACACTTTTCACACTTAACTCTGTTGGGATGTGCAAGAGCCATGGTCACCGAGGCCTACCTAAGGTACTGAAATACTTCCCCAGTTCAGCCTAGGCAGAGGACTCTGTTGCCAAAGGATCTCCATGGAAGGGCCCTGTGGGTTCCGTGTGTTTCCTTGAGGTAGTCAGAAACGACTGAGGGTAACTATAGGAGCTCATGTTTGAAACCAGGCTACCCTGGCAAAACCTTATTTTCCTCCACGGTAGGCGAGATAGTTGCGGTTTGAAAGCTGCCTGAAAAACACTCCTGCTGCCCATCTTCTCTTTGCTGCCTGAAGGCGTCACGAAAGTACTATGAGTGTACTCGTATGAGGCATGCTGTCTCAGTTCCTTGCTGGGAGCTCCTCCAGGAGCACTCTGGAACTTACCAGCCAAAGAAATGGCACCCCAGGCATCAAGTAAAAGTCCAGATGTCTCCCATTGTAAGCTTAGGTGTGCCATAGAAGCGAAGAAGCATGTGTTAAAGAAATGCTTCCACTCTGTTATGTATTTCACGACTCGTTGTGCACTCACATTCGTTGTAACATCTGTGAAGGGGCACTGAACGCTGCCAACTCTTCTGTTGCCTTTGAGTCCCAGGAGACAAACGGGTTCGTTTGCTTTAACGCTGTGAATGTGCAGCGGTAATGGCAAAGCCCTGCCCGGATCGCTCGACAGCTCTCGTTTGTACAGCATTCAAACGGCCTCAGGAACGCCGTTCTAAGCAGCCTTACATGCCATGCTGGTGTGCCCCAAGGAGGAATTTGGATTCTTCTGAGAAACACCACTGTGCCACACTAATGAAACCTGTGAACTCCCAAAGGACATCTCCCTACGGCAGTCGGAAGCTAGATGTTGAGTTCCAGCCTGAAAACAACGGACAGCTTTCCCTGTGACAATGCTGGACTTCTGGGACCATCCAGATTCACCAAGGCCTAACTTTTACACGGCGGGGGAATGCTCTTGTGCATGTACAGCAGTCCCCACGTGAAAACCTTTCTTAGCAGATGGAGGCAGTCTTTCCCTTGTACTAGGTAGCTAGGCAGAATCATCAGATAAACATGCTTTGTCATCGAGCTTGAAAGTGGGACACTGATGGGAAAGTTCAATTTTCCCGCTTTGCAAGCGACTTGCTTTTGGCTTCAAAGCTGCCTGAACAGCACTAGCGGCCCACCTTCTCTTCACTGCAGGAGCGTCGCTGTGGGCCAAGGCTGCGTTCTCTCAATGCCAAAAATGTGCTGACAATTCCCTTCTAGAAACTCATCCTACTGCACTCCAAATTCAGCTCCGGCCAATGAAAGGTGACCTAAGGCCACAAGGTAAGTTCCAGTGTTTCATATAGCAGAGCTGGGTGTGCTTTGGTATCCACGAAACCATACTCTGAAATGGAGTGCCTTAACTCTGCTATGCCCCTGGGGACACATAGGACAGTCGATCGTGCACCCGTTTCGCATGATGAACGCTGTGTGCCTGAAGAGCGTCCTCTGGCTTCTGAGGAACCCTAGGCGAAAAAGGCCCCTGGAAGCACTCTTCCCATTCATAGCAAGGGAAAAGTACTGCTTTCCGGGTTGCCAAGGAAGAGTGTCCCAGTCGTCAAAGAGCCTCGCGAAAGCAGTGCTGGGCAGGCTCTGTTTGCAAGTCGACTGGCCTCAGTGACTGAAAGAGAACTCCACTGCCAATACACAGTGGGCTGATGATTCAGGCCGGGACTCAGGACAGCACTCTCACAGAAGCGAAGGCTAAGCTCTGCGTCCAGCCTGAAGACCAGTACACTTTTCACACTTAACTCTGTTGGGATGTGCAAGAGCCATGGTCACCGAGGCCTACCTAAGGTACTGAAATACTTCCCCAGTTCAGCCTAGGCAGAGGACTCTGTTGCCAAAGGATCTCCATGGAAGGGCCCTGTGGGTTCCGTGTGTTTCCTTGAGGTAGTCAGAAACGACTGAGGGTAACTATAGGAGCTCATGTTTGAAACCAGGCTACCCTGGCAAAACCTTATTTTCCTCCACGGTAGGCGAGATAGTTGCGGTTTGAAAGCTGCCTGAAAAACACTCCTGCTGCCCATCTTCTCTTTGCTGCCTGAAGGCGTCACGAAAGTACTATGAGTGTACTCGTATGAGGCATGCTGTCTCAGTTCCTTGCTGGGAGCTCCTCCAGGAGCACTCTGGAACTTACCAGCCAAAGAAATGGCACCCCAGGCATCAAGTAAAAGTCCAGATGTCTCCCATTGTAAGCTTAGGTGTGCCATAGAAGCGAAGAAGCATGTGTTAAAGAAATGCTTCCACTCTGTTATGTATTTCACGACTCGTTGTGCACTCACATTCGTTGTCACATCTGTGAAGGAGCACTGAACGCCGCCAACTCTTCTGTTGCCTTTGAGTCCCAGGAGGCAAACGGGTTCGTTTGCTTTAACGCTGTGAATGTGCAGCGGTAATGGCAAAGCCCTGCCCGGATCGCTCGACAGCTCTCGTTTGTACAGCATTCAAACGGCCTCAGGAACGCCGTTCTAAGCAGCCTTACATGCCATGCTGGTGTGCCCCAAGGAGGAATTTGGATTCTTCTGAGAAACACCACTGTGCCACACTAATGAAACCTGTGAACTCCCAAAGGACATCTCCCTACGGCAGTCGGAAGCTAGATGTTGAGTTCCAGCCTGAAAACAACGGACAGCTTTCCCTGTGACAATGCTGGACTTCTGGGACCATCCAGATTCACCAAGGCCTAACTTTTGCACGGCGGGGGAATGCTCTTGTGCATGTACAGCAGTCCCCACGTGAAAACCTTTCTTAGCAGATGGAGGCAGTCTTTCCCTTGTACTAGGTAGCTAGGCAGAATCATCAGATAAACATGCTTTGTCATCGAGCTTGAAAGTGGGACACTGATGGGAAAGTTCAATTTTCCCGCTTTGCAAGCGACTTGCTTTTGGCTTCAAAGCTGCCTGAACAGCACTAGCGGCCCACCTTCTCTTCACTGCAGGAGCGTCGCTGTGGGCCAAGGCTGCGTTCTCTCAATGCCAAAAATGTGCTGACAATTCCCTTCTAGAAACTCATCCTACTGCACTCCAAATTCAGCTCCGGCCAATGAAAGGTGACCTAAGGCCACAAGGTAAGTTCCAGTGTTTCATATAGCAGAGCTGGGTGTGCATTGGTATCCACGAAACCATACTCTGAAATGGAGTGCCTTAACTCTGCTATGCCCCTGGGGACACATAGGACAGTCGATCGTGCACCCGTTTCACATGATGAACGCTGTGTGCCTGAAGAGCGTCCTCTGGCTTCTGAGGAACCCTAGGCGAAAAAGGCCCCTGGGAAGCACTCTTCCCATTCATAGCAAGGGAAAAGTACTGCTTTCCGGGTTGCCAAGGAAGAGTGTCCCAGTCGTCAAAGAGCCTCGCGAAAGCAGTGCTGGGCAGACTCTGTTTGCAAATCGACTGGCCTCAGTGACTGAAAGAGAACTCCACTGCCAATACACAGTGGGCTGATGATTCAGGCCGGGACTCAGGACAGCACTCTCACAGAAGCGAAGGCTAAGCTCTGCGTCCAGCCTGAAGACCAGTACACTTTTCACACTTAACTCTGTTGGGATGTGCAAGAGCCATGGTCACCGAGGCCTACCTAAGGTACTGAAATACTTCCCCAGTTCAGCCTAGGCAGAGGACTCTGTTGCCAAAGGATCTCCATGGAAGGGCCCTGTGGGTTCCGTGTGTTTCCTTGAGGTAGTCAGAAACGACTGAGGGTAACTATAGGAGCTCATGTTTGAAACCAGGCTACCCTGGCAAAACCTTATTTTCCTCCACGGTAGGCGAGATAGTTGCGGTTTGAAAGCTGCCTGAAAAACACTCCTGCTGCCCATCTTCTCTTTGCTGCCTGAAGGCGTCACGAAAGTACTATGAGTGTACTCGTATGAGGCATGCTGTCTCAATTCCTTGCTGGGAGCTCCTCCAGGAGCACTCTGGAACTTACCAGCCAAAGAAATGGCACCCCAGGCATCAAGTAAAAGTCCAGATGTCTCCCATTGTAAGCTTAGGTGTGCCATAGAAGCGAAGAAGCATGTGTTAAAGAAATGCTTCCACTCTGTTATGTATTTCACGACTCGTTGTGCACTCACATTCGTTGTAACATCTGTGAAGGGGCACTGAACGCTGCCAACTCTTCTGTTGCCTTTGAGTCCCAGGAGACAAACGGGTTCGTTTGCTTTAACGCTGTGAATGTGCAGCGGTAATGGCAAAGCCTGCCCGGATCGCTCGACAGCTCTCGTTTGTACAGCATTCAAACGGCCTCAGGAACGCCGTTCTAAGCAGCCTTACATTCCATGCTGGTGTGCCCCAAGGAGGAATTTGGATTCTTCTGAGAAACACCACTGTGCCTCACTAATGAAACCTGTGAAAACCCAAAGGACCTCTCCCTACGGCAGTCGGAAGCTAGATGTTGAGTTCCAGCCTGAAAACAACGGACAGCTTTCCCTGTGACAATGCTGGACTTCTGGGACCATCCAGATTCACCAAGGCCTAACTTTTGCACGGCGGGGGAATGCTCTTGTGCATGTACAGCAGTCCCCACGTGAAAACCTTTCTTAGCAGATGGAGGCAGTCTTTCCCTTGTACTAGGTAGCTAGGCAGAATCATCAGATAAACATGCTTTGCCATCGAGCTTGAAAGTGGGACACTGATGGGAAAGTTCAATTTTCCCGCTTTGCAAGCGACTTGCTTTTGGCTTCCAAGCTGCCTGAACAGCACTAGCGGCCCACCTTCTCTTCACTGCAGGAGTGTCGCTGTGGGCCAAGGCTGCGTTCTCTCAATGCCAAAAATGTGCTGACAATTCCCTTCTAGAAACTCATCCTACTGCACTCCAAATTCAGCTCCGGCCAATGAAAGGTGACCTAAGGCCACAAGGTAAGTTCCAGTGTTTCATATAGCAGAGCTGGGTGTGCCTTGGTATCCACGAAACCATACTCTGAAATGGAGTGCCTTAACTCTGCTATGCCCCTGGGGACACATAGGACAGTCGATGGTGCACCCGTTTCACATGATGAACACTGTGTGCCTGAAGAGCGTCCTCTGACTTCTGAGGAACCCTAGGCGAAAAAGGCCCCTGGAAGCACTCTTCCCATTCATAGCAAGGGAAAAGTGCTGCTTTCCGGGTTGCCAAGGAAGAGTGTCCCAGTCGTCAAAGAGCCTCGCGAAAGCAGTGCTGGGCAGACTCTGTTTGCAAGTCGACTGGCCTCAGTGACTGAAAGAGAACTCCACTGCCAATACACAGTGGGCTGATGATTCAGGCCGGGACTCAGGACAGCACTCTCACAGAAGCGAAGGCTAAGCTCTGCGTCCAGCCTGAAGACCAGTACACTTTTCACACTTAACTCTGTTGGGATGTGCAAGAGCCATGGTCACCGAGGCCTACCTAAGGTACTGAAATACTTCCCCAGTTCAGCCTAGGCAGAGGACTCTGTTGCCAAAGGATCTCCATGGAAGGGCCCTGTGGGTTCCGTGTGTTTCCTTGAGGTAGTCAGAAACGACTGAGGGTAACTATAGGAGCTCATGTTTGAAACCAGGCTACCCTGGCAAAACCTTATTTTCCTCCACGGTAGGCGAGATAGTTGCGGTTTGAAAGCTGCCTGAAAAACACTCCTGCTGCCCATCTTCTCTTTGCTGCCTGAAGGCGTCACGAAAGTACTATGAGTGTACTCGTATGAGGCATGCTGTCTCAGTTCCTTGCTGGGAGCTCCTCCAGGAGCACTCTGGAACTTACCAGCCAAAGAAATGGCACCCCAGGCATCAAGTAAAAGTCCAGATGTCTCCCATTGTAAGCTTAGGTGTGCCATAGAAGCGAAGAAGCATGTGTTAAAGAAATGCTTCCACTCTGTTATGTATTTCACGACTCGTTGTGCACTCACATTCGTTGTAACATCTGTGAAGGGGCACTGAACGCTGCCAACTCTTCTGTTGCCTTTGAGTCCCAGGAGACAAACGGGTTCGTTTGCTTTAACGCTGTGAATGTGCAGCGGTAATGGCAAAGCCTGCCCGGATCGCTCGACAGCTCTCGTTTGTACAGCATTCAAACGGCCTCAGGAACGCCGTTCTAAGCAGCCTTACATTCCATGCTGGTGTGCCCCAAGGAGGAATTTGGATTCTTCTGAGAAACACCACTGTGCCACACTAATGAAACCTGTGAACTCCCAAAGGACGTCTCCCTACGGCAGTCGGAATCTAGATGTTGAGTTCCAGCCTGAAAACAACGGACAGCTTTCCCTGTGACAATGCTGGACTTCTGGGACCATCCAGATTCACCAAGGCCTAACTTTTGCACGGCGGGGGAATGCTCTTGTGCATGTACAGCAGTCCCCACGTGAAAACCTTTCTTAGCAGATGGAGGCAGTCTTTCCCTTGTACTAGGTAGCTAGGCAGAATCATCAGATAAACATGCTTTGTCATCGAGCTTGAAAGTGGGACACTGATGGGAAAGTTCAATTTTCCCGCTTTGCAAGCGACTTGCTTTTGGCTTCAAAGCTGCCTGAACAGCACTAGCGGCCCACCTTCTCTTCACTGCAGGAGCGTCGCTGTGGGCCAAGGCTGCGTTCTCTCAATGCCAAAAATGTGCTGACAATTCCCTTCTAGAAACTCATCCTACTGCACTCCAAATTCAGCTCCGGCCAATGAAAGGTGACCTAAGGCCACAAGGTAAGTTCCAGTGTTTCATATAGCAGAGCTGGGTGTGCTTTGGTATCCACGAAACCATACTCTGAAATGGAGTGCCTTAACTCTGCTATGCCCCTGGGGACACATAGGACAGTCGATCGTGCACCCGTTTCGCATGATGAACGCTGTGTGCCTGAAGAGCGTCCTCTGGCTTCTGAGGAACCCTAGGCGAAAAAGGCCCCTGGAAGCACTCTTCCCATTCATAGCAAGGGAAAAGTACTGCTTTCCGGGTTGCCAAGGAAGAGTGTCCCAGTCGTCAAAGAGCCTCGCGAAAGCAGTGCTGGGCAGGCTCTGTTTGCAAGTCGACTGGCCTCAGTGACTGAAAGAGAACTCCACTGCCAATACACAGTGGGCTGATGATTCAGGCCGGGACTCAGGACAGCACTCTCACAGAAGCGAAGGCTAAGCTCTGCGTCCAGCCTGAAGACCAGTACACTTTTCACACTTAACTCTGTTGGGATGTGCAAGAGCCATGGTCACCGAGGCCTACCTAAGGTACTGAAATACTTCCCCAGTTCAGCCTAGGCAGAGGACTCTGTTGCCAAAGGATCTCCATGGAAGGGCCCTGTGGGTTCCGTGTGTTTCCTTGAGGTAGTCAGAAACGACTGAGGGTAACTATAGGAGCTCATGTTTGAAACCAGGCTACCCTGGCAAAACCTTATTTTCCTCCACGGTAGGCGAGATAGTTGCGGTTTGAAAGCTGCCTGAAAAACACTCCTGCTGCCCATCTTCTCTTTGCTGCCTGAAGGCGTCACGAAAGTACTATGAGTGTACTCGTATGAGGCATGCTGTCTCAGTTCCTTGCTGGGAGCTCCTCCAGGAGCACTCTGGAACTTACCAGCCAAAGAAATGGCACCCCAGCCCTCAAGGAAAAGTCCAGATGTCTCCCATTGTAAGCTTAGGTGTGCCATAGAAGCGAAGAAGCATGTGTTAAAGAAATGCTTCCACTCTGTTATGTATTTCACGACTCGTTGTGCACTCACATTCGTTGTCACATCTGTGAAGGAGCACTGAACGCCGCCAACTCTTCTGTTGCCTTTGAGTCCCAGGAGGCAAACAGGTTCGTTTGCTTTAACGCTGTGAATGTGCAGCGGTAATGGCAAAGCCCTGCCCGGATCGCTCGACAGCTCTCGTTTGTACAGCATTCAAACGGCCTCAGGAACGCCGTTCTAAGCAGCCTTACATGCCATGCTGGTGTGCCCCAAGGAGGAATTTGGATTCTTCTGAGAAACACCACTGTGCCACACTAATGAAACCTGTGAACTCCCAAAGGACATCTCCCTACGGCAGTCGGAAGCTAGATGTTGAGTTCCAGCCTGAAAACAACGGACAGCTTTCCCTGTGACAATGCTGGACTTCTGGGACCATCCAGATTCACCAAGGCCTAACTTTTGCACGGCGGGGGAATGCTCTTGTGCATGTACAGCAGTCCCCACGTGAAAACCTTTCTTAGCAGATGGAGGCAGTCTTTCCCTTGTACTAGGTAGCTAGGCAGAATCATCAGATAAACATGCTTTGTCATCGAGCTTGAAAGTGGGACACTGATGGGAAAGTTCAATTTTCCCGCTTTGCAAGCGACTTGCTTTTGGCTTCCAAGCTGCCTGAACAGCACTAGCGGCCCACCTTCTCTTCACTGCAGGAGTGTCGCTGTGGGCCAAGGCTGCGTTCTCTCAATGCCAAAAATGTGCTGACAATTCCCTTCTAGAAACTCATCCTACTGCACTCCAAATTCAGCTCCGGCCAATGAAAGGTGACCTAAGGCCACAAGGTAAGTTCCAGTGTTTCATATAGCAGAGCTGGGTGTGCCTTGGTATCCACGAAACCATACTCTGAAATGGAGTGCCTTAACTCTGCTATGCCCCTGGGGACACATAGGACAGTCGATGGTGCACCCGTTTCACATGATGAACACTGTGTGCCTGAAGAGCGTCCTCTGACTTCTGAGGAACCCTAGGCGAAAAAGGCCCCTGGAAGCACTCTTCCCATTCATAGCAAGGGAAAAGTGCTGCTTTCCGGGTTGCCAAGGAAGAGTGTCCCAGTCGTCAAAGAGCCTCGCGAAAGCAGTGCTGGGCAGACTCTGTTTGCAAGTCGACTGGCCTCAGTGACTGAAAGAGAACTCCACTGCCAATACACAGTGGGCTGATGATTCAGGCCGGGACTCAGGACAGCACTCTCACAGAAGCGAAGGCTAAGCTCTGCGTCCAGCCTGAAGACCAGTACACTTTTCACACTTAACTCTGTTGGGATGTGCAAGAGCCATGGTCACCGAGGCCTACCTAAGGTACTGAAATACTTCCCCAGTTCAGCCTAGGCAGAGGACTCTGTTGCCAAAGGATCTCCATGGAAGGGCCCTGTGGGTTCCGTGTGTTTCCTTGAGGTAGTCAGAAACGACTGAGGGTAACTATAGGAGCTCATGTTTGAAACCAGGCTACCCTGGCAAAACCTTATTTTCCTCCACGGTAGGCGAGATAGTTGCGGTTTGAAAGCTGCCTGAAAAACACTCCTGCTGCCCATCTTCTCTTTGCTGCCTGAAGGCGTCACGAAAGTACTATGAGTGTACTCGTATGAGGCATGCTGTCTCAGTTCCTTGCTGGGAGCTCCTCCAGGAGCACTCTGGAACTTACCAGCCAAAGAAATGGCACCCCAGGCATCAAGTAAAAGTCCAGATGTCTCCCATTGTAAGCTTAGGTGTGCCATAGAAGCGAAGAAGCATGTGTTAAAGAAATGCTTCCACTCTGTTATGTATTTCACGACTCGTTGTGCACTCACATTCGTTGTAACATCTGTGAAGGGGCACTGAACGCTGCCAACTCTTCTGTTGCCTTTGAGTCCCAGGAGACAAACGGGTTCGTTTGCTTTAACGCTGTGAATGTGCAGCGGTAATGGCAAAGCCTGCCCGGATCGCTCGACAGCTCTCGTTTGTACAGCATTCAAACGGCCTCAGGAACGCCGTTCTAAGCAGCCTTACATTCCATGCTGGTGTGCCCCAAGGAGGAATTTGGATTCTTCTGAGAAACACCACTGTGCCACACTAATGAAACCTGTGAACTCCCAAAGGACGTCTCCCTACGGCAGTCGGAAGCTAGATGTTGAGTTCCAGCCTGAAAACAACGGACAGCTTTCCCTGTGACAATGCTGGACTTCTGGGACCATCCAGATTCACCAAGGCCTAACTTTTGCACGGCGGGGGAATGCTCTTGTGCATGTACAGCAGTCCCCACGTGAAAACCTTTCTTAGCAGATGGAGGCAGTCTTTCCCTTGTACTAGGTAGCTAGGCAGAATCATCAGATAAACATGCTTTGTCATCGAGCTTGAAAGTGGGACACTGATGGGAAAGTTCAATTTTCCCGCTTTGCAAGCGACTTGCTTTTGGCTTCAAAGCTGCCTGAACAGCACTAGCGGCCCACCTTCTCTTCACTGCAGGAGCGTCGCTGTGGGCCAAGGCTGCGTTCTCTCAATGCCAAAAATGTGCTGACAATTCCCTTCTAGAAACTCATCCTACTGCACTCCAAATTCAGCTCCGGCCAATGAAAGGTGACCTAAGGCCACAAGGTAAGTTCCAGTGTTTCATATAGCAGAGCTGGGTGTGCTTTGGTATCCACGAAACCATACTCTGAAATGGAGTGCCTTAACTCTGCTATGCCCCTGGGGACACATAGGACAGTCGATCGTGCACCCGTTTCGCATGATGAACGCTGTGTGCCTGAAGAGCGTCCTCTGGCTTCTGAGGAACCCTAGGCGAAAAAGGCCCCTGGAAGCACTCTTCCCATTCATAGCAAGGGAAAAGTACTGCTTTCCGGGTTGCCAAGGAAGAGTGTCCCAGTCGTCAAAGAGCCTCGCGAAAGCAGTGCTGGGCAGGCTCTGTTTGCAAGTCGACTGGCCTCAGTGACTGAAAGAGAACTCCACTGCCAATACACAGTGGGCTGATGATTCAGGCCGGGACTCAGGACAGCACTCTCACAGAAGCGAAGGCTAAGCTCTGCGTCCAGCCTGAAGACCAGTACACTTTTCACACTTAACTCTGTTGGGATGTGCAAGAGCCATGGTCACCGAGGCCTACCTAAGGTACTGAAATACTTCCCCAGTTCAGCCTAGGCAGAGGACTCTGTTGCCAAAGGATCTCCATGGAAGGGCCCTGTGGGTTCCGTGTGTTTCCTTGAGGTAGTCAGAAACGACTGAGGGTAACTATAGGAGCTCATGTTTGAAACCAGGCTACCCTGGCAAAACCTTATTTTCCTCCACGGTAGGCGAGATAGTTGCGGTTTGAAAGCTGCCTGAAAAACACTCCTGCTGCCCATCTTCTCTTTGCTGCCTGAAGGCGTCACGAAAGTACTATGAGTGTACTCGTATGAGGCATGCTGTCTCAGTTCCTTGCTGGGAGCTCCTCCAGGAGCACTCTGGAACTTACCAGCCAAAGAAATGGCACCCCAGCCCTCAAGGAAAAGTCCAGATGTCTCCCATTGTAAGCTTAGGTGTGCCATAGAAGCGAAGAAGCATGTGTTAAAGAAATGCTTCCACTCTGTTATGTATTTCACGACTCGTTGTGCACTCACATTCGTTGTCACATCTGTGAAGGAGCACTGAACGCCGCCAACTCTTCTGTTGCCTTTGAGTCCCAGGAGGCAAACAGGTTCGTTTGCTTTAACGCTGTGAATGTGCAGCGGTAATGGCAAAGCCCTGCCCGGATCGCTCGACAGCTCTCGTTTGTACAGCATTCAAACGGCCTCAGGAACGCCGTTCTAAGCAGCCTTACATGCCATGCTGGTGTGCCCCAAGGAGGAATTTGGATTCTTCTGAGAAACACCACTGTGCCACACTAATGAAACCTGTGAACTCCCAAAGGACATCTCCCTACGGCAGTCGGAAGCTAGATGTTGAGTTCCAGCCTGAAAACAACGGACAGCTTTCCCTGTGACAATGCTGGACTTCTGGGACCATCCAGATTCACCAAGGCCTAACTTTTGCACGGCGGGGGAATGCTCTTGTGCATGTACAGCAGTCCCCACGTGAAAACCTTTCTTAGCAGATGGAGGCAGTCTTTCCCTTGTACTAGGTAGCTAGGCAGAATCATCAGATAAACATGCTTTGTCATCGAGCTTGAAAGTGGGACACTGATGGGAAAGTTCAATTTTC
The DNA here is from genome assembly GCF_028564815.1 of Eubalaena glacialis. Taxonomy (NCBI): domain Eukaryota; kingdom Metazoa; phylum Chordata; class Mammalia; order Artiodactyla; family Balaenidae; genus Eubalaena; species Eubalaena glacialis. Next base: position 35,671,847 of record NC_083728.1, on the reverse strand, counting down.
CCGCTTTGCAAGCGACTTGCTTTTGGCTTCAAAGCTGCCTGAACAGCACTAGCGGCCCACCTTCTCTTCACTGCAGGAGCGTCGCTGTGGGCCAAGGCTGCGTTCTCTCAATGCCAAAAATGTGCTGACAATTCCCTTCTAGAAACTCATCCTACTGCACTCCAAATTCAGCTCCGGCCAATGAAAGGTGACCTAAGGCCACAAGGTAAGTTCCAGTGTTTCATATAGCAGAGCTGGGTGTGCTTTGGTATCCACGAAACCATACTCTGAAATGGAGTGCCTTAACTCTGCTATGCCCCTGGGGACACATAGGACAGTCGATCGTGCACCCGTTTCGCATGATGAACGCTGTGTGCCTGAAGAGCGTCCTCTGGCTTCTGAGGAACCCTAGGCGAAAAAGGCCCCTGGAAGCACTCTTCCCATTCATAGCAAGGGAAAAGTACTGCTTTCCGGGTTGCCAAGGAAGAGTGTCCCAGTCGTCAAAGAGCCTCGCGAAAGCAGTGCTGGGCAGGCTCTGTTTGCAAGTCGACTGGCCTCAGTGACTGAAAGAGAACTCCACTGCCAATACACAGTGGGCTGATGATTCAGGCCGGGACTCAGGACAGCACTCTCACAGAAGCGAAGGCTAAGCTCTGCGTCCAGCCTGAAGACCAGTACACTTTTCACACTTAACTCTGTTGGGATGTGCAAGAGCCATGGTCACCGAGGCCTACCTAAGGTACTGAAATACTTCCCCAGTTCAGCCTAGGCAGAGGACTCTGTTGCCAAAGGATCTCCATGGAAGGGCCCTGTGGGTTCCGTGTGTTTCCTTGAGGTAGTCAGAAACGACTGAGGGTAACTATAGGAGCTCATGTTTGAAACCAGGCTACCCTGGCAAAACCTTATTTTCCTCCACGGTAGGCGAGATAGTTGCGGTTTGAAAGCTGCCTGAAAAACACTCCTGCTGCCCATCTTCTCTTTGCTGCCTGAAGGCGTCACGAAAGTACTATGAGTGTACTCGTATGAGGCATGCTGTCTCAGGTCCTTGCTGGGAGCTCCTCCAGGAGCACTCTGGAACTTACCAGCCAAAGAAATGGCACCCCAGCCCTCAAGGAAAAGTCCAGATGTCTCCCATTGTAAGCTTAGGTGTGCCATAGAAGCGAAGAAGCATGTGTTAAAGAAATGCTTCCACTCTGTTATGTATTTCACGACTCGTTGTGCACTCACATTCGTTGTCACATCTGTGAAGGAGCACTGAACGCCGCCAACTCTTCTGTTGCCTTTGAGTCCCAGGAGGCAAACAGGTTCGTTTGCTTTAACGCTGTGAATGTGCAGCGGTAATGGCAAAGCCCTGCCCGGATCGCTCGACAGCTCTCGTTTGTACAGCATTCAAACGGCCTCAGGAACGCCGTTCTAAGCAGCCTTACATGCCATGCTGGTGTGCCCCAAGGAGGAATTTGGATTCTTCTGAGAAACACCACTGTGCCACACTAATGAAACCTGTGAACTCCCAAAGGACATCTCCCTACGGCAGTCGGAAGCTAGATGTTGAGTTCCAGCCTGAAAACAACGGACAGCTTTCCCTGTGACAATGCTGGACTTCTGGGACCATCCAGATTCACCAAGGCCTAACTTTTGTACGGCGGGGGAATGCTCTTGTGCATGTACAGCAGTCCCCACGTGAAAACCTTTCTTAGCAGATGGAGGCAGTCTTTCCCTTGTACTAGGTAGCTAGGCAGAATCATCAGATAAACATGCTTTGTCATCGAGCTTGAAAGTGGGACACTGATGGGAAAGTTCAATTTTCCCGCTTTGCAAGCGACTTGCTTTTGGCTTCAAAGCTGCCTGAACAGCACTAGCGGCCCACCTTCTCTTCACTGCAGGAGCGTCGCTGTGGGCCAAGGCTGCGTTCTCTCAATGCCAAAAATGTGCTGACAATTCCCTTCTAGAAACTCATCCTACTGCACTCCAAATTCAGCTCCGGCCAATGAAAGGTGACCTAAGGCCACAAGGTAAGTTCCAGTGTTTCATATAGCAGAGCTGGGTGTGCTTTGGTATCCACGAAACCATACTCTGAAATGGAGTGCCTTAACTCTGCTATGCCCCTGGGGAAACATAGGACAGTCGATCGTGCACCCGTTTCACATGATGAACACTGTGTGCCTGAAGAGCGTCCTCTGGCTTCGGAGGAACCCTAGGCGAAAAAGGCCCCTGGGAAGCACTCTTCCCATTCATAGCAAGGGAAAAGTACTGCTTTCCGGGTTGCCAAGGAAGAGTGTCCCAGTCGTCAAAGAGCCTCGCGAAAGCAGTGCTGGGCAGACTCTGTTTGCAAGTCGACTGGCCTCAGTGACTGAAAGAGAACTCCACTGCCAATACACAGTGGGCTGATGATTCAGGCCGGGACTCAGGACAGCACTCTCACAGAAGCGAAGGCTAAGCTCTGCGTCCAGCCTGAAGACCAGTACACTTTTCACACTTAACTCTGTTGGGATGTGCAAGAGCCATGGTCACCGAGGCCTACCTAAGGTACTGAAATACTTCCCCAGTTCAGCCTAGGCAGAGGACTCTGTTGCCAAAGGATCTCCATGGAAGGGCCCTGTGGGTTCCGTGTGTTTCCTTGAGGTAGTCAGAAACGACTGAGGGTAACTATAGGAGCTCATGTTTGAAACCAGGCTACCCTGGCAAAACCTTATTTTCCTCCACGGTAGGCGAGATAGTTGCGGTTTGAAAGCTGCCTGAAAAACACTCCTGCTGCCCATCTTCTCTTTGCTGCCTGAAGGCGTCACGAAAGTACTATGAGTGTACTCGTATGAGGCATGCTGTCTCAGTTCCTTGCTGGGAGCTCCTCCAGGAGCACTCTGGAACTTACCAGCCAAAGAAATGGCACCCCAGGCATCAAGTAAAAGTCCAGATGTCTCCCATTGTAAGCTTAGGTGTGCCATAGAAGCGAAGAAGCATGTGTTAAAGAAATGCTTCCACTCTGTTATGTATTTCACGACTCGTTGTGCACTCACATTCGTTGTCACATCTGTGAAGGAGCACTGAACGCCGCCAACTCTTCTGTTGCCTTTGAGTCCCAGGAGGCAAACGGGTTCGTTTGCTTTAACGCTGTGAATGTGCAGCGGTAATGGCAAAGCCCTGCCCGGATCGCTCGACAGCTCTCGTTTGTACAGCATTCAAACGGCCTCAGGAACGCCGTTCTAAGCAGCCTTACATGCCATGCTGGTGTGCCCCAAGGAGGAATTTGGATTCTTCTGAGAAACACCACTGTGCCACACTAATGAAACCTGTGAACTCCCAAAGGACATCTCCCTACGGCAGTCGGAAGCTAGATGTTGAGTTCCAGCCTGAAAACAACGGACAGCTTTCCCTGTGACAATGCTGGACTTCTGGGACCATCCAGATTCACCAAGGCCTAACTTTTGCACGGCGGGGGAATGCTCTTGTGCATGTACAGCAGTCCCCACGTGAAAACCTTTCTTAGCAGATGGAGGCAGTCTTTCCCTTGTACTAGGTAGCTAGGCAGAATCATCAGATAAACATGCTTTGTCATCGAGCTTGAAAGTGGGACACTGATGGGAAAGTTCAATTTTCCCGCTTTGCAAGCGACTTGCTTTTGGCTTCAAAGCTGCCTGAACAGCACTAGCGGCCCACCTTCTCTTCACTGCAGGAGCGTCGCTGTGGGCCAAGGCTGCGTTCTCTCAATGCCAAAAATGTGCTGACAATTCCCTTCTAGAAACTCATCCTACTGCACTCCAAATTCAGCTCCGGCCAATGAAAGGTGACCTAAGGCCTCAAGGTAAGTTCCAGTGTTTCATATAGCAGAGCTGGGTGTGCATTGGTATCCACGAAACCATACTCTGAAATGGAGTGCCTTAACTCTGCTATGCCCCTGGGGACACATAGGACAGTCGATCGTGCACCCGTTTCGCATGATGAACGCTGTGTGCCTGAAGAGCGTCCTCTGGCTTCTGAGGAACCCTAGGCGAAAAAGGCCCCTGGGAAGCACTCTTCCCATTCATAGCAAGGGAAAAGTACTGCTTTCCGGGTTGCCAAGGAAGAGTGTCCCAGTCGTCAAAGAGCCTCGCGAAAGCAGTGCTGGGCAGACTCTGTTTGCAAATCGTCTGGCCTCAGTGACTGAAAGAGAACTCCACTGCCAATACACAGTGGGCTGATGATTCAGGCCGGGACTCAGGACAGCACTCTCACAGAAGCGAAGGCTAAGCTCTGCGTCCAGCCTGAAGACCAGTACACTTTTCACACTTAACTCTGTTGGGATGTGCAAGAGCCATGGTCACCGAGGCCTACCTAAGGTACTGAAATACTTCCCCAGTTCAGCCTAGGCAGAGGACTCTGTTGCCAAAGGATCTCCATGGAAGGGCCCTGTGGGTTCCGTGTGTTTCCTTGAGGTAGTCAGAAACGACTGAGGGTAACTATAGGAGCTCATGTTTGAAACCAGGCTACCCTGGCAAAACCTTATTTTCCTCCACGGTAGGCGAGATAGTTGCGGTTTGAAAGCTGCCTGAAAAACACTCCTGCTGCCCATCTTCTCTTTGCTGCCTGAAGGCGTCACGAAAGTACTATGAGTGTACTCGTATGAGGCATGCTGTCTCAGTTCCTTGCTGGGAGCTCCTCCAGGAGCACTCTGGAACTTACCAGCCAAAGAAATGGCACCCCAGGCATCAAGTAAAAGTCCAGATGTCTCCCATTGTAAGCTTAGGTGTGCCATAGAAGCGAAGAAGCATGTGTTAAAGAAATGCTTCCACTCTGTTATGTATTTCACGACTCGTTGTGCACTCACATTCGTTGTAACATCTGTGAAGGGGCACTGAACGCTGCCAACTCTTCTGTTGCCTTTGAGTCCCAGGAGACAAACGGGTTCGTTTGCTTTAACGCTGTGAATGTGCAGCGGTAATGGCAAAGCCCTGCCCGGATCGCTCGACAGCTCTCGTTTGTACAGCATTCAAACGGCCTCAGGAACGCCGTTCTAAGCAGCCTTACATTCCATGCTGGTGTGCCCCAAGGAGGAATTTGGATTCTTCTGAGAAACACCACTGTGCCTCACTAATGAAACCTGTATAAACCCAAAGGACCTCTCCCTACGGCAGTCGGAAGCTAGATGTTGAGTTCCAGCCTGAAAACAACGGACAGCTTTCCCTGTGACAATGCTGGACTTCTGGGACCATCCAGATTCACCAAGGCCTAACTTTTGCACGGCGGGGGAATGCTCTTGTGCATGTACAGCAGTCCCCACGTGAAAACCTTTCTTAGCAGATGGAGGCAGTCTTTCCCTTGTACTAGGTAGCTAGGCAGAATCATCAGATAAACATGCTTTGCCATCGAGCTTGAAAGTGGGACACTGATGGGAAAGTTCAATTTTCCCGCTTTGCAAGCGACTTCCTTTTGGCTTCCAAGCTGCTTGAACAGCACTAGCGGCCCACCTTCTCTTCACTGCAGGAGTGTCGCTGTGGGCCAAGGCTGCGTTCTCTCAATGCCAAAAATGTGCTGACAATTCCCTTCTAGAAACTCATCCTACTGCACTCCAAATTCAGCTCCGGCCAATGAAAGGTGATCTAAGGCCACAAGGTAAGTTCCAGTGTTTCATATAGCAGAGCTGGGTGTGCTTTGGTATCCACGAAACCATACTCTGAAATGGAGTGCCTTAACTCTGCTATGCCCCTGGGGACACATAGGACAGTCGATCGTGCACCCGTTTCGCATGATGAACACTGTGTGCCTGAAGAGCGTCCTCTGGCTTCTGAGGAACCCTAGGCGAAAAAGGCCCCTGGAAGCACTCTTCCCATTCATAGCAAGGGAAAAGTACTGCTTTCCGGGTTGCCAAGGAAGAGTGTCCCAGTCGTCAAAGAGCCTCGCGAAAGCAGTGCTGGGCAGACTCTGTTTGCAAGTCGACTGGCCTCAGTGACTGAAAGAGAACTCCACTGCCAATACACAGTGGGCTGATGATTCAGGCCGGGACTCAGGACAGCACTCTCACAGAAGCGAAGGCTAAGCTCTGCGTCCAGCCTGAAGACCAGTACACTTTTCACACTTAACTCTGTTGGGATGTGCAAGAGCCATGGTCACCGAGGCCTACCTAAGGTACTGAAATACTTCCCCAGTTCAGCCTAGGCAGAGGACTCTGTTGCCAAAGGATCTCCATGGAAGGGCCCTGTGGGTTCCGTGTGTTTCCTTGAGGTAGTCAGAAACGACTGAGGGTAACTATAGGAGCTCATGTTTGAAACCAGGCTACCCTGGCAAAACCTTATTTTCCTCCACGGTAGGCGAGATAGTTGCGGTTTGAAAGCTGCCTGAAAAACACTCCTGCTGCCCATCTTCTCTTTGCTGCCTGAAGGCGTCACGAAAGTACTATGAGTGTACTCGTATGAGGCATGCTGTCTCAGTTCCTTGCTGGGAGCTCCTCCAGGAGCACTCTGGAACTTACCAGCCAAAGAAATGGCACCCCAGGCATCAAGTAAAAGTCCAGATGTCTCCCATTGTAAGCTTAGGTGTGCCATAGAAGCGAAGAAGCATGTGTTAAAGAAATGCTTCCACTCTGTTATGTATTTCACGACTCGTTGTGCACTCACATTCGTTGTCACATCTGTGAAGGAGCACTGAACGCCGCCAACTCTTCTGTTGCCTTTGAGTCCCAGGAGGCAAACGGGTTCGTTTGCTTTAACGCTGTGAATGTGCAGCGGTAATGGCAAAGCCCTGCCCGGATCGCTCGACAGCTCTCGTTTGTACAGCATTCAAACGGCCTCAGGAACGCCGTTCTAAGCAGCCTTACATGCCATGCTGGTGTGCCCCAAGGAGGAATTTGGATTCTTCTGAGAAACACCACTATGCCACACTAATGAAACCTGTGAACTCCCAAAGGACATCTCCCTACGGCAGTCGGAAGCTAGATGTTGAGTTCCAGCCTGAAAACAACGGACAGCTTTCCCTGTGACAATGCTGGACTTCTGGGACCATCCAGATTCACCAAGGCCTAACTTTTGCACGGCGGGGGAATGCTCTTGTGCATGTACAGCAGTCCCCACGTGAAAACCTTTCTTAGCAGATGGAGGCAGTCTTTCCCTTGTACTAGGTAGCTAGGCAGAATCATCAGATAAACATGCTTTGTCATCGAGCTTGAAAGTGGGACACTGATGGGAAAGTTCAATTTTCCCGCTTTGCAAGCGACTTGCTTTTGGCTTCCAAGCTGCCTGAACAGCACTAGCGGCCCACCTTCTCTTCACTGCAGGAGCGTCGCTGTGGGCCAAGGCTGCGTTCTCTCAATGCCAAAAATGTGCTGACAATTCCCTTCTGGAAACTCATCCTACTGCACTCCAAATTCAGCTCCGGCCAATGAAAGGTGACCTAAGGCCACAAGGTAAGTTCCAGTGTTTCATATAGCAGAGCTGGGTGTGCATTGGTATCCACGAAACCATACTCTGAAATGGAGTGCCTTAACTCTGCTATGCCCCTGGGGACACATAGGACAGTCGATCGTGCACCCGTTTCACATGATGAACGCTGTGTGCCTGAAGAGCGTCCTCTGGCTTCTGAGGAACCCTAGGCGAAAAAGGCCCCTGGGAAGAACTCTTCCCATTCATAGCAAGGGAAAAGTACTGCTTTCCGGGTTGCCAAGGAAGAGTGTCCCAGTCGTCAAAGAGCCTCGCGAAAGCAGTGCTGGGCAGACTCTGTTTGCAAATCGACTGGCCTCAGTGACTGAAAGAGAACTCCACTGCCAATACACAGTGGGCTGATGATTCAGGCCGGGACTCAGGACAGCACTCTCACAGAAGCGAAGGCTAAGCTCTGCGTCCAGCCTGAAGACCAGTACACTTTTCACACTTAACTCTGTTGGGATGTGCAAGAGCCATGGTCACCGAGGCCTACCTAAGGTACTGAAATACTTCCCCAGTTCAGCCTAGGCAGAGGACTCTGTTGCCAAAGGATCTCCATGGAAGGGCCCTGTGGGTTCCGTGTGTTTCCTTGAGGTAGTCAGAAACGACTGAGGGTAACTATAGGAGCTCATGTTTGAAACCAGGCTACCCTGGCAAAACCTTATTTTCCTCCACGGTAGGCGAGATAGTTGCGGTTTGAAAGCTGCCTGAAAAACACTCCTGCTGCCCATCTTCTCTTTGCTGCCTGAAGGCGTCACGAAAGTACTATGAGTGTACTCGTATGAGGCATGCTGTCTCAGTTCCTTGCTGGGAGCTCCTCCAGGAGCACTCTGGAACTTACCAGCCAAAGAAATGGCACCCCAGGCATCAAGTAAAAGTCCAGATGTCTCCCATTGTAAGCTTAGGTGTGCCATAGAAGCGAAGAAGCATGTGTTAAAGAAATGCTTCCACTCTGTTATGTATTTCACGACTCGTTGTGCACTCACATTCGTTGTAACATCTGTGAAGGGGCACTGAACGCTGCCAACTCTTCTGTTGCCTTTGAGTCCCAGGAGACAAACGGGTTCGTTTGCTTTAACGCTGTGAATGTGCAGCGGTAATGGCAAAGCCTGCCCGGATCGCTCGACAGCTCTCGTTTGTACAGCATTCAAACGGCCTCAGGAACGCCGTTCTAAGCAGCCTTACATTCCATGCTGGTGTGCCCCAAGGAGGAATTTGGATTCTTCTGAGAAACACCACTGTGCCTCACTAATGAAACCTGTGAAAACCCAAAGGACCTCTCCCTACGGCAGTCGGAAGCTAGATGTTGAGTTCCAGCCTGAAAACAACGGACAGCTTTCCCTGTGACAATGCTGGACTTCTGGGACCATCCAGATTCACCAAGGCCTAACTTTTGCACGGCGGGGGAATGCTCTTGTGCATGTACAGCAGTCCCCACGTGAAAACCTTTCTTAGCAGATGGAGGCAGTCTTTCCCTTGTACTAGGTAGCTAGGCAGAATCATCAGATAAACATGCTTTGCCATCGAGCTTGAAAGTGGGACACTGATGGGAAAGTTCAATTTTCCCGCTTTGCAAGCGACTTGCTTTTGGCTTCCAAGCTGCCTGAACAGCACTAGCGGCCCACCTTCTCTTCACTGCAGGAGTGTCGCTGTGGGCCAAGGCTGCGTTCTCTCAATGCCAAAAATGTGCTGACAATTCCCTTCTAGAAACTCATCCTACTGCACTCCAAATTCAGCTCCGGCCAATGAAAGGTGACCTAAGGCCACAAGGTAAGTTCCAGTGTTTCATATAGCAGAGCTGGGTGTGCTTTGGTATCCACGAAACCATACTCTGAAATGGAGTGCCTTAACTCTGCTATGCCCCTGGGGACACATAGGACAGTCGATCGTGCACCCGTTTCGCATGATGAACACTGTGTGCCTGAAGAGCGTCCTCTGGCTTTGGAGGAACCCTAGGCGAAAAAGGCCCCTGGAAGCACTCTTCCCATTCATAGCAAGGGAAAAGTACTGCTTTCCGGGTTGCCAAGGAAGAGTGTCCCAGTCGTCAAAGAGCCTCGCGAAAGCAGTGCTGGGCAGACTCTGTTTGCAAGTCGACTGGCCTCAGTGACTGAAAGAGAACTCCACTGCCAATACACAGTGGGCTGATGATTCAGGCCGGGACTCAGGACAGCACTCTCACAGAAGCGAAGGCTAAGCTCTGCGTCCAGCCTGAAGACCAGTACACTTTTCACACTTAACTCTGTTGGGATGTGCAAGAGCCATGGTCACCGAGGCCTACCTAAGGTACTGAAATACTTCCCCAGTTCAGCCTAGGCAGAGGACTCTTTTGCCAAAGGATCTCCATGGAAGGGCCCTGTGGGTTCCGTGTGTTTCCTTGAGGTAGTCAGAAACGACTGAGGGTAACTATAGGAGCTCATGTTTGAAACCAGGCTACCCTGGCAAAACCTTATTTTCCTCCACGGTAGGCGAGATAGTTGCGGTTTGAAAGCTGCCTGAAAAACACTCCTGCTGCCCATCTTCTCTTTGCTGCGTGAAGGCGTCACAAAAGTACTATGAGTGTACTCGTATGAGGCATGCTGTCTCAGTTCCTTGCTGGGAGCTCCTCCAGGAGCACTCTGGAACTTACCAGCCAAATAAATGGCACCCCAGGCATCAAGTAAAAGTCCAGATGTCTCCCATTGTAAGCTTAGGTGTGCCATAGAAGCGAAGAAGCATGTGTTAAAGAAATGCTTCCACTCTGTTATGTATTTCACGACTCGTTGTGCACTCACATTCGTTGTCACATCTGTGAAGGAGCACTGAACGCCGCCAACTCTTCTGTTGCCTTTGAGTCCCAGGAGGCAAACGGGTTCGTTTGCTTTAACGCTGTGAATGTGCAGCGGTAATGGCAAAGCCCTGCCCGGATCGCTCGACAGCTCTCGTTTGTACAGCATTCAAACGGCCTCAGGAACGCCGTTCTAAGCAGCCTTACATGCCATGCTGGTGTGCCCCAAGGAGGAATTTGGATTCTTCTGAGAAACACCACTGTGCCACACTAATGAAACCTGTGAACTCCCAAAGGACATCTCCCTACGGCAGTCGGAAGCTAGATGTTGAGTTCCAGCCTGAAAACAACGGACAGCTTTCCCTGTGACAATGCTGGACTTCTGGGACCATCCAGATTCACCAAGGCCTAACTTTTGCACGGCGGGGGAATGCTCTTGTGCATGTACAGCAGTCCCCACGTGAAAACCTTTCTTAGCAGATGGAGGCAGTCTTTCCCTTGTACTAGGTAGCTAGGCAGAATCATCAGATAAACATGCTTTGTCATCGAGCTTGAAAGTGGGACACTGATGGGAAAGTTCAATTTTCCCGCTTTGCAAGCGACTTGCTTTTGGCTTCCAAGCTGCCTGAACAGCACTAGCGGCCCACCTTCTCTTCACTGCAGGAGCGTCGCTGTGGGCCAAGGCTGCGTTCTCTCAATGCCAAAAATGTGCTGACAATTCCCTTCTAGAAACTCATCCTACTGCACTCCAAATTCAGCTCCGGCCAATGAAAGGTGACCTAAGGCCACAAGGTAAGTTCCAGTGTTTCATATAGCAGAGCTGGGTGTGCATTGGTATCCACGAAACCATACTCTGAAATGGAGTGCCTTAACTCTGCTATGCCCCTGGGGACACATAGGACAGTCGATCGTGCACCCGTTTCACATGATGAACGCTGTGTGCCTGAAGAGCGTCCTCTGGCTTCTGAGGAACCCTAGGCGAAAAAGGCCCCTGGGAAGCACTCTTCCCATTCATAGCAAGGGAAAAGTACTGCTTTCCGGGTTGCCAAGGAAGAGTGTCCCAGTCGTCAAAGAGCCTCGCGAAAGCAGTGCTGGGCAGCCTCTGTTTGCAAATCGACTGGCCTCAGTGACTGAAAGAGAACTCCACTGCCAATACACAGTGGGCTGATGATTCAGGCCGGGACTCAGGACAGCACTCTCACAGAAGCGAAGGCTAAGCTCTGCGTCCAGCCTGAAGACCAGTACACTTTTCACACTTAACTCTGTTGGGATGTGCAAGAGCCATGGTCACCGAGGCCTACCTAAGGTACTGAAATACTTCCCCAGTTCAGCCTAGGCAGAGGACTCTGTTGCCAAAGGATCTCCATGGAAGGGCCCTGTGGGTTCCGTGTGTTTCCTTGAGGTAGTCAGAAACGACTGAGGGTAACTATAGGAGCTCATGTTTGAAACCAGGCTACCCTGGCAAAACCTTATTTTCCTCCACGGTAGGCGAGATAGTTGCGGTTTGAAAGCTGCCTGAAAAACACTCCTGCTGCCCATCTTCTCTTTGCTGCCTGAAGGCGTCACGAAAGTACTATGAGTGTACTCGTATGAGGCATGCTGTCTCAGTTCCTTGCTGGGAGCTCCTCCAGGAGCACTCTGGAACTTACCAGCCAAAGAAATGGCACCCCAGGCATCAAGTAAAAGTCCAGATGTCTCCCATTGTAAGCTTAGGTGTGCCATAGAAGCGAAGAAGCATGTGTTAAAGAAATGCTTCCACTCTGTTATGTATTTCACGACTCGTTGTGCACTCACATTCGTTGTAACATCTGTGAAGGGGCACTGAACGCTGCCAACTCTTCTGTTGCCTTTGAGTCCCAGGAGACAAACGGGTTCGTTTGCTTTAACGCTGTGAATGTGCAGCGGTAATGGCAAAGCCTGCCCGGATCGCTCGACAGCTCTCGTTTGTACAGCATTCAAACGGCCTCAGGAACGCCGTTCTAAGCAGCCTTACATTCCATGCTGGTGTGCCCCAAGGAGGAATTTGGATTCTTCTGAGAAACACCACTGTGCCTCACTAATGAAACCTGTGAAAACCCAAAGGACCTCTCCCTACGGCAGTCGGAAGCTAGATGTTGAGTTCCAGCCTGAAAACAACGGACAGCTTTCCCTGTGACAATGCTGGACTTCTGGGACCATCCAGATTCACCAAGGCCTAACTTTTGCACGGCGGGGGAATGCTCTTGTGCATGTACAGCAGTCCCCACGTGAAAACCTTTCTTAGCAGATGGAGGCAGTCTTTCCCTTGTACTAGGTAGCTAGGCAGAATCATCAGATAAACATGCTTTGCCATCGAGCTTGAAAGTGGGACACTGATGGGAAAGTTCAATTTTCCCGCTTTGCAAGCGACTTGCTTTTGGCTTCAAAGCTGCCTGAACAGCACTAGCGGCCCACCTTCTCTTCACTGCAGGAGTGTCGCTGTGGGCCAAGGCTGCGTTCTCTCAATGCCAAAAATGTGCTGACAATTCCCTTCTAGAAACTCATCCTACTGCACTCCAAATTCAGCTCCGGCCAATGAAAGGTGACCTAAGGCCACAAGGTAAGTTCCAGTGTTTCATATAGCAGAGCTGGGTGTGCTTTGGTATCCACGAAACCATACTCTGAAATGGAGTGCCTTAACTCTGCTATGCCCCTGGGGACACATAGGACAGTCGATCGTGCACCCGTTTCACATGATGAACACTGTGTGCCTGAAGAGCGTCCTCTGGCTTCGGAGGAACCCTAGGCGAAAAAGGCCCCTGGAAGCACTCTTCCCATTCATAGCAAGGGAAAAGTACTGCTTTCCGGGTTGCCAAGGAAGAGTGTCCCAGTCGTCAAAGAGCCTCGCGAAAGCAGTGCTGGGCAGACTCTGTTTGCAAGTCGACTGGCCTCAGTGACTGAAAGAGAACTCCACTGCCAATACACAGTGGGCTGATGATTCAGGCCGGGACTCAGGACAGCACTCTCACAGAAGCGAAGGCTAAGCTCTGCGTCCAGCCTGAAGACCAGTACACTTTTCACACTTAACTCTGTTGGGATGTGCAAGAGCCATGGTCACCGAGGCCTACCTAAGGTACTGAAATACTTCCCCAGTTCAGCCTAGGCAGAGGACTCTTTTGCCAAAGGATCTCCATGGAAGGGCCCTGTGGGTTCCGTGTGTTTCCTTGAGGTAGTCAGAAACGACTGAGGGTAACTATAGGAGCTCATGTTTGAAACCAGGCTACCCTGGCAAAACCTTATTTTCCTCCACGGTAGGCGAGATAGTTGCGGTTTGAAAGCTGCCTGAAAAACACTCCTGCTGCCCATCTTCTCTTTGCTGCCTGAAGGCGTCACGAAAGTACTATGAGTGTACTCGTATGAGGCATGCTGTCTCAGTTCCTTGCTGGGAGCTCCTCCAGGAGCACTCTGGAACTTACCAGCCAAAGAAATGGCACCCCAGGCATCAAGTAAAAGTCCAGATGTCTCCCATTGTAAGCTTAGGTGTGCCATAGAAGCGAAGAAGCATGTGTTAAAGAAATGCTTCCACTCTGTTATGTATTTCACGACTCGTTGTGCACTCACATTCGTTGTCACATCTGTGAAGGAGCACTGAACGCCGCCAACTCTTCTGTTGCCTTTGAGTCCCAGGAGGCAAACGGGTTCGTTTGCTTTAACGCTGTGAATGTGCAGCGGTAATGGCAAAGCCCTGCCCGGATCGCTCGACAGCTCTCGTTTGTACAGCATTCAAACGGCCTCAGGAACGCCGTTCTAAGCAGCCTTACAGTCCATGCTGGTGTGCCCCAAGGAGGAATTTGGATTCTTCTGAGAAACACCACTGTGCCACACTAATGAAACCTGTGAACTCCCAAAGGACATCTCCCTACGGCAGTCGGAAGCTAGATGTTGAGTTCCAGCCTGAAAACAACGGACAGCTTTCCCTGTGACAATGCTGGACTTCTGGGACCATCCAGATTCACCAAGGCCTAACTTTTGCACGGCGGGGGAATGCTCTTGTGCATGTACAGCAGTCCCCACGTGAAAACCTTTCTTAGCAGATGGAGGCAGTCTTTCCCTTGTACTAGGTAGCTAGGCAGAATCATCAGATAAACATGCTTTGTCATCGAGCTTGAAAGTGGGACACTGATGGGAAAGTTCAATTTTCCCGCTTTGCAAGCGACTTGCTTTTGGCTTCAAAGCTGCCTGAACAGCACTAGCGGCCCACCTTCTCTTCACTGCAGGAGCGTCGCTGTGGGCCAAGGCTGCGTTCTCTCAATGCCAAAAATGTGCTGACAATTCCCTTCTAGAAACTCATCCTACTGCACTCCAAATTCAGCTCCGGCCAATGAAAGGTGACCTAAGGCCACAAGGTAAGTTCCAGTGTTTCATATAGCAGAGCTGGGTGTGCATTGGTATCCACGAAACCATACTCTGAAATGGAGTGCCTTAACTCTGCTATGCCCCTGGGGACACATAGGACAGTCGATCGTGCACCCGTTTCACATGATGAACGCTGTGTGCCTGAAGAGCGTCCTCTGGCTTCGGAGGAACCCTAGGCGAAAAAGGCCCCTGGAAGCACTCTTCCCATTCATAGCAAGGGAAAAGTACTGCTTTCCGGGTTGCCAAGGAAGAGTGTCCCAGTCGTCAAAGAGCCTCGCGAAAGCAGTGCTGGGCAGACTCTGTTTGCAAGTCGACTGGCCTCAGTGACTGAAAGAGAACTCCACTGCCAATACACAGTGGGCTGATGATTCAGGCCGGGACTCAGGACAGCACTCTCACAGAAGCGAAGGCTAAGCTCTGCGTCCAGCCTGAAGACCAGTACACTTTTCACACTTAACTCTGTTGGGATGTGCAAGAGCCATGGTCACCGAGGCCTACCTAAGGTACTGAAATACTTCCCCAGTTCAGCCTAGGCAGAGGACTCTTTTGCCAAAGGATCTCCATGGAAGGGCCCTGTGGGTTCCGTGTGTTTCCTTGAGGTAGTCAGAAACGACTGAGGGTAACTATAGGAGCTCATGTTTGAAACCAGGCTACCCTGGCAAAACCTTATTTTCCTCCACGGTAGGCGAGATAGTTGCGGTTTGAAAGCTGCCTGAAAAACACTCCTGCTGCCCATCTTCTCTTTGCTGCCTGAAGGCGTCACGAAAGTACTATGAGTGTACTCGTATGAGGCATGCTGTCTCAGTTCCTTGCTGGGAGCTCCTCCAGGAGCACTCTGGAACTTACCAGCCAAAGAAATGGCACCCCAGGCATCAAGTAAAAGTCCAGATGTCTCCCATTGTAAGCTTAGGTGTGCCATAGAAGCGAAGAAGCATGTGTTAAAGAAATGCTTCCACTCTGTTATGTATTTCACGACTCGTTGTGCACTCACATTCGTTGTCACATCTGTGAAGGAGCACTGAACGCCGCCAACTCTTCTGTTGCCTTTGAGTCCCAGGAGGCAAACGGGTTCGTTTGCTTTAACGCTGTGAATGTGCAGCGGTAATGGCAAAGCCCTGCCCGGATCGCTCGACAGCTCTCGTTTGTACAGCATTCAAACGGCCTCAGGAACGCCGTTCTAAGCAGCCTTACAGTCCATGCTGGTGTGCGCCAAGGAGGAATTTGGATTCTTCTGAGAAACACCACTGTGCCACACTAATGAAACCTGTGAACTCCCAAAGGACATCTCCCTACGGCAGTCGGAAGCTAGATGTTGAGTTCCAGCCTGAAAACAACGGACAGCTTTCCCTGTGACAATGCTGGACTTCTGGGACCATCCAGATTCACCAAGGCCTAACTTTTGCACGGCGGGGGAATGCTCTTGTGCATGTACAGCAGTCCCCACGTGAAAACCTTTCTTAGCAGATGGAGGCAGTCTTTCCCTTGTACTAGGTAGCTAGGCAGAATCATCAGATAAACATGCTTTGTCATCGAGCTTGAAAGTGGGACACTGATGGGAAAGTTCAATTTTCCCGCTTTGCAAGCGACTTGCTTTTGGCTTCCAAGCTGCCTGAACAGCACTAGCGGCCCACCTTCTCTTCACTGCAGGAGCGTCGCTGTGGGCCAAGGCTGCGTTCTCTCAATGCCAAAAATGTGCTGACAATTCCCTTCTAGAAACTCATCCTACTGCACTCCAAATTCAGCTCCGGCCAATGAAAGGTGACCTAAGGCCACAAGGTAAGTTCCAGTGTTTCATATAGCAGAGCTGGGTGTGCATTGGTATCCACGAAACCATACTCTGAAATGGAGTGCCTTAACTCTGCTATGCCCCTGGGGACACATAGGACAGTCGATCGTGCACCCGTTTCACATGATGAACGCTGTGTGCCTGAAGAGCGTCCTCTGGCTTCTGAGGAACCCTAGGCGAAAAAGGCCCCTGGGAAGCACTCTTCCCATTCATAGCAAGGGAAAAGTACTGCTTTCCGGGTTGCCAAGGAAGAGTGTCCCAGTCGTCAAAGAGCCTCGCGAAAGCAGTGCTGGGCAGACTCTGTTTGCAAATCGACTGGCCTCAGTGACTGAAAGAGAACTCCACTGCCAATACACAGTGGGCTGATGATTCAGGCCGGGACTCAGGACAGCACTCTCACAGAAGCGAAGGCTAAGCTCTGCGTCCAGCCTGAAGACCAGTACACTTTTCACACTTAACTCTGTTGGGATGTGCAAGAGCCATGGTCACCGAGGCCTACCTAAGGTACTGAAATACTTCCCCAGTTCAGCCTAGGCAGAGGACTCTGTTGCCAAAGGATCTCCATGGAAGGGCCCTGTGGGTTCCGTGTGTTTCCTTGAGGTAGTCAGAAACGACTGAGGGTAACTATAGGAGCTCATGTTTGAAACCAGGCTACCCTGGCAAAACCTTATTTTCCTCCACGGTAGGCGAGATAGTTGCGGTTTGAAAGCTGCCTGAAAAACACTCCTGCTGCCCATCTTCTCTTTGCTGCCTGAAGGCGTCACGAAAGTACTATGAGTGTACTCGTATGAGGCATGCTGTCTCAGTTCCTTGCTGGGAGCTCCTCCAGGAGCACTCTGGAACTTACCAGCCAAAGAAATGGCACCCCAGGCATCAAGTAAAAGTCCAGATGTCTCCCATTGTAAGCTTAGGTGTGCCATAGAAGCGAAGAAGCATGTGTTAAAGAAATGCTTCCACTCTGTTATGTATTTCACGACTCGTTGTGCACTCACATTCGTTGTAACATCTGTGAAGGGGCACTGAACGCTGCCAACTCTTCTGTTGCCTTTGAGTCCCAGGAGACAAACGGGTTCGTTTGCTTTAACGCTGTGAATGTGCAGCGGTAATGGCAAAGCCTGCCCGGATCGCTCGACAGCTCTCGTTTGTACAGCATTCAAACGGCCTCAGGAACGCCGTTCTAAGCAGCCTTACATTCCATGCTGGTGTGCCCCAAGGAGGAATTTGGATTCTTCTGAGAAACACCACTGTGCCTCACTAATGAAACCTGTGAAAACCCAAAGGACCTCTCCCTACGGCAGTCGGAAGCTAGATGTTGAGTTCCAGCCTGAAAACAACGGACAGCTTTCCCTGTGACAATGCTGGACTTCTGGGACCATCCAGATTCACCAAGGCCTAACTTTTGCACGGCGGGGGAATGCTCTTGTGCATGTACAGCAGTCCCCACGTGAAAACCTTTCTTAGCAGATGGAGGCAGTCTTTCCCTTGTACTAGGTAGCTAGGCAGAATCATCAGATAAACATGCTTTGCCATCGAGCTTGAAAGTGGGACACTGATGGGAAAGTTCAATTTTCCCGCTTTGCAAGCGACTTGCTTTTGGCTTCCAAGCTGCCTGAACAGCACTAGTGGCCCACCTTCTCTTCACTGCAGGAGTGTCGCTGTGGGCCAAGGCTGCGTTCTCTCAATGCCAAAAATGTGCTGACAATTCCCTTCTAGAAACTCATCCTACTGCACTCCAAATTCAGCTCCGGCCAATGAAAGGTGACCTAAGGCCACAAGGTAAGTTCCAGTGTTTCATATAGCAGAGCTGGGTGTGCTTTGGTATCCACGAAACCATACTCTGAAATGGAGTGCCTTAACTCTGCTATGCCCCTGGGGACACATAGGACAGTCGATCGTGCACCCGTTTCACATGATGAACGCTGTGTGCCTGAAGAGCGTCCTCTGGCTTCGGAGGAACCCTAGGCGAAAAAGGCCCCTGGAAGCACTCTTCCCATTCATAGCAAGGGAAAAGTACTGCTTTCCGGGTTGCCAAGGAAGAGTGTCCCAGTCGTCAAAGAGCCTCGCGAAAGCAGTGCTGGGCAGACTCTGTTTGCAAGTCGACTGGCCTCAGTGACTGAAAGAGAACTCCACTGCCAATACACAGTGGGCTGATGATTCAGGCCGGGACTCAGGACAGCACTCTCACAGAAGCGAAGGCTAAGCTCTGCGTCCAGCCTGAAGACCAGTACACTTTTCACACTTAACTCTGTTGGGATGTGCAAGAGCCATGGTCACCGAGGCCTACCTAAGGTACTGAAATACTTCCCCAGTTCAGCCTAGGCAGAGGACTCTTTTGCCAAAGGATCTCCATGGAAGGGCCCTGTGGGTTCCGTGTGTTTCCTTGAGGTAGTCAGAAACGACTGAGGGTAACTATAGGAGCTCATGTTTGAAACCAGGCTACCCTGGCAAAACCTTATTTTCCTCCACGGTAGGCGAGATAGTTGCGGTTTGAAAGCTGCCTGAAAAACACTCCTGCTGCCCATCTTCTCTTTGCTGCCTGAAGGCGTCACGAAAGTACTATGAGTGTACTCGTATGAGGCATGCTGTCTCAGTTCCTTGCTGGGAGCTCCTCCAGGAGCACTCTGGAACTTACCAGCCAAAGAAATGGCACCCCAGGCATCAAGTAAAAGTCCAGATGTCTCCCATTGTAAGCTTAGGTGTGCCATAGAAGCGAAGAAGCATGTGTTAAAGAAATGCTTCCACTCTGTTATGTATTTCACGACTCGTTGTGCACTCACATTCGTTGTCACATCTGTGAAGGAGCACTGAACGCCGCCAACTCTTCTGTTGCCTTTGAGTCCCAGGAGGCAAACGGGTTCGTTTGCTTTAACCCTGTGAATGTGCAGCGGTAATGGCAAAGCCCTGCCCGGATCGCTCGACAGCTCTCGTTTGTACAGCATTCAAACGGCCTCAGGAACGCCGTTCTAAGCAGCCTTACAGTCCATGCTGGTGTGCCCCAAGGAGGAATTTGGATTCTTCTGAGAAACACCACTGTGCCACACTAATGAAACCTGTGAACTCCCAAAGGACATCTCCCTACGGCAGTCGGAAGCTAGATGTTGAGTTCCAGCCTGAAAACAACGGACAGCTTTCCCTGTGACAATGCTGGACTTCTGGGACCATCCAGATTCACCAAGGCCTAACTTTTGCACGGCGGGGGAATGCTCTTGTGCATGTACAGCAGTCCCCACGTGAAAACCTTTCTTAGCAGATGGAGGCAGTCTTTCCCTTGTACTAGGTAGCTAGGCAGAATCATCAGATAAACATGCTTTGTCATCGAGCTTGAAAGTGGGACACTGATGGGAAAGTTCAATTTTCCCGCTTTGCAAGCGACTTGCTTTTGGCTTCAAAGCTGCCTGAACAGCACTAGCGGCCCACCTTCTCTTCACTGCAGGAGCGTCGCTGTGGGCCAAGGCTGCGTTCTCTCAATGCCAAAAATGTGCTGACAATTCCCTTCTAGAAACTCATCCTACTGCACTCCAAATTCAGCTCCGGCCAATGAAAGGTGACCTAAGGCCACAAGGTAAGTTCCAGTGTTTCATATAGCAGAGCTGGGTGTGCATTGGTATCCACGAAACCATACTCTGAAATGGAGTGCCTTAACTCTGCTATGCCCCTGGGGACACATAGGACAGTCGATCGTGCACCCGTTTCACATGATGAACGCTGTGTGCCTGAAGAGCGTCCTCTGGCTTCTGAGGAACCCTAGGCGAAAAAGGCCCCTGGGAAGCACTCTTCCCATTCATAGCAAGGGAAAAGTACTGCTTTCCGGGTTGCCAAGGAAGAGTGTCCCAGTCGTCAAAGAGCCTCGCGAAAGCAGTGCTGGGCAGACTCTGTTTGCAAATCGACTGGCCTCAGTGACTGAAAGAGAACTCCACTGCCAATACACAGTGGGCTGATGATTCAGGCCGGGACTCAGGACAGCACTCTCACAGAAGCGAAGGCTAAGCTCTGCGTCCAGCCTGAAGACCAGTACACTTTTCACACTTAACTCTGTTGGGATGTGCAAGAGCCATGGTCACCGAGGCCTACCTAAGGTACTGAAATACTTCCCCAGTTCAGCCTAGGCAGAGGACTCTGTTGCCAAAGGATCTCCATGGAAGGGCCCTGTGGGTTCCGTGTGTTTCCTTGAGGTAGTCAGAAACGACTGAGGGTAACTATAGGAGCTCATGTTTGAAACCAGGCTACCCTGGCAAAACCTTATTTTCCTCCACGGTAGGCGAGATAGTTGCGGTTTGAAAGCTGCCTGAAAAACACTCCTGCTGCCCATCTTCTCTTTGCTGCCTGAAGGCGTCACGAAAGTACTATGAGTGTACTCGTATGAGGCATGCTGTCTCAGTTCCTTGCTGGGAGCTCCTCCAGGAGCACTCTGGAACTTACCAGCCAAAGAAATGGCACCCCAGGCATCAAGTAAAAGTCCAGATGTCTCCCATTGTAAGCTTAGGTGTGCCATAGAAGCGAAGAAGCATGTGTTAAAGAAATGCTTCCACTCTGTTATGTATTTCACGACTCGTTGTGCACTCACATTCGTTGTAACATCTGTGAAGGGGCACTGAACGCTGCCAACTCTTCTGTTGCCTTTGAGTCCCAGGAGACAAACGGGTTCGTTTGCTTTAACGCTGTGAATGTGCAGCGGTAATGGCAAAGCCTGCCCGGATCGCTCGACAGCTCTCGTTTGTACAGCATTCAAACGGCCTCAGGAACGCCGTTCTAAGCAGCCTTACATTCCATGCTGGTGTGCCCCAAGGAGGAATTTGGATTCTTCTGAGAAACACCACTGTGCCTCACTAATGAAACCTGTGAAAACCCAAAGGACCTCTCCCTACGGCAGTCGGAAGCTAGATGTTGAGTTCCAGCCTGAAAACAACGGACAGCTTTCCCTGTGACAATGCTGGACTTCTGGGACCATCCAGATTCACCAAGGCCTAACTTTTGCACGGCGGGGGAATGCTCTTGTGCATGTACAGCAGTCCCCACGTGAAAACCTTTCTTAGCAGATGGAGGCAGTCTTTCCCTTGTACTAGGTAGCTAGGCAGAATCATCAGATAAACATGCTTTGCCATCGAGCTTGAAAGTGTGACACTGATGGGAAAGTTCAATTTTCCCGCTTTGCAAGCGACTTCCTTTTGGCTTCCAAGCTGCTTGAACAGCACTAGCGGCCCACCTTCTCTTCACTGCAGGAGTGTCGCTGTGGGCCAAGGCTGCGTTCTCTCAATGCCAAAAATGTGCTGACAATTCCCTTCTAGAAACTCATCCTACTGCACTCCAAATTCAGCTCCGGCCAATGAAAGGTGACCTAAGGCCACAAGGTAAGTTCCAGTGTTTCATATAGCAGAGCTGGGTGTGCTTTGGTATCCACGAAACCATACTCTGAAATGGAGTGCCTTAACTCTGCTATGCCCCTGGGGACACATAGGACAGTCGATCGTGCACCCGTTTCGCATGATGAACACTGTGTGCCTGAAGAGCGTCCTCTGGCTTCTGAGGAACCCTAGGCGAAAAAGGCCCCTGGAAGCACTCTTCCCATTCATAGCAAGGGAAAAGTACTGCTTTCCGGGTTGCCAAGGAAGAGGGTCCCAGTCGTCAAAGAGCCTCGCGAAAGCAGTGCTGGGCAGACTCTGTTTGCAAGTCGACTGGCCTCAGTGACTGAAAGAGAACTCCACTGCCAATACACAGTGGGCTGATGATTCAGGCCGGGACTCAGGACAGCACTCTCACAGAAGCGAAGGCTAAGCTCTGCGTCCAGCCTGAAGACCAGTACACTTTTCACACTTAACTCTGTTGGGATGTGCAAGAGCCATGGTCACCGAGGCCTACCTAAGGTACTGAAATACTTCCCCAGTTCAGCCTAGGCAGAGGACTCTTTTGCCAAAGGATCTCCATGGAAGGGCCCTGTGGGTTCCGTGTGTTTCCTTGAGGTAGTCAGAAACGACTGAGGGTAACTATAGGAGCTCATGTTTGAAACCAGGCTACCCTGGCAAAACCTTATTTTCCTCCACGGTAGGCGAGATAGTTGCGGTTTGAAAGCTGCCTGAAAAACACTCCTGCTGCCCATCTTCTCTTTGCTGCCTGAAGGCGTCACGAAAGTACTATGAGTGTACTCGTATGAGGCATGCTGTCTCAGTTCCTTGCTGGGAGCTCCTCCAGGAGCACTCTGGAACTTACCAGCCAAAGAAATGGCACCCCAGGCATCAAGTAAAAGTCCAGATGTCTCCCATTGTAAGCTTAGGTGTGCCATAGAAGCGAAGAAGCATGTGTTAAAGAAATGCTTCCACTCTGTTATGTATTTCACGACTCGTTGTGCACTCACATTCGTTGTCACATCTGTGAAGGAGCACTGAACGCCGCCAACTCTTCTGTTGCCTTTGAGTCCCAGGAGGCAAACGGGTTCGTTTGTTTTAACGCTGTGAATGTGCAGCGGTAATGGCAAAGCCCTGCCCGGATCGCTCGACAGCTCTCGTTTGTACAGCATTCAAACGGCCTCAGGAACGCCGTTCTAAGCAGCCTTACATGCCATGCTGGTGTGCCCCAAGGAGGAATTTGGATTCTTCTGAGAAACACCACTGTGCCACACTAATGAAACCTGTGAACTCCCAAAGGACATCTCCCTACGGCAGTCGGAAGCTAGATGTTGAGTTCCAGCCTGAAAACAACGGACAGCTTTCCCTGTGACAATGCTGGACTTCTGGGACCATCCAGATTCACCAAGGCCTAACTTTTGCACGGCGGGGGAATGCTCTTGTGCATGTACAGCAGTCCCCACGTGAAAACCTTTCTTAGCAGATGGAGGCAGTCTTTCCCTTGTACTAGGTAGCTAGGCAGAATCATCAGATAAACATGCTTTGTCATCGAGCTTGAAAGTGGGACACTGATGGGAAAGTTCAATTTTCCCGCTTTGCAAGTGACTTGCTTTTGGCTACAAAGCTGCCTGAACAGCACTAGCGGCCCACCTTCTCTTCACTGCAGGAGCGTCGCTGTGGGCCAAGGCTGCGTTCTCTCAATGTCAAAAATGTGCTGACAATTCCCTTCTAGAAACTCATCCTACTGCACTCCAAATTCAGCTCCGGCCAATGAAAGGTGACCTAAGGCCACAAGGTAAGTTCCAGTGTTTCATATAGCAGAGCTGGGTGTGCTTTGGTATCCACGAAACCATACTCTGAAATGGAGTGCCTTAACTCTGCTATGCCCCTGGGGACACATAGGACAGTCGATCGTGCACCCGTTTCGCATGATGAACGCTGTGTGCCTGAAGAGCGTCCTATGGCTTCTGAGGAACCCTAGGCGAAAAAGGCCCCTGGGAAGCACTCTTCCCATTCATAGCAAGGGAAAAGTACTGCTTTCCGGGTTGCCAAGGAAGAGTGTCCCAGTCGTCAAAGAGCCTCGCGAAAGCAGTGCTGGGCAGACTCTGTTTGCAAATCGACTGGCCTCAGTGACTGAAAGAGAACTCCACTGCCAATACACAGTGGGCTGATGATTCAGGCCGGGACTCAGGACAGCACTCTCACAGAAGCGAAGGCTAAGCTCTGCGTCCAGCCTGAAGACCAGTACACTTTTCACACTTAACTCTGTTGGGATGTGCAAGAGCCATGGTCACCGAGGCCTACCTAAGGTACTGAAATACTTCCCCAGTTCAGCCTAGGCAGAGGACTCTGTTGCCAAAGGATCTCCATGGAAGGGCCCTGTGGGTTCCGTGTGTTTCCTTGAGGTAGTCAGAAACGACTGAGGGTAACTATAGGAGCTCATGTTTGAAACCAGGCTACCCTGGCAAAACCTTATTTTCCTCCACGGTAGGCGAGATAGTTGCGGTTTGAAAGCTGCCTGAAAAACACTCCTGCTGCCCATCTTCTCTTTGCTGCCTGAAGGCGTCACGAAAGTACTATGAGTGTACTCGTATGAGGCATGCTGTCTCAGTTCCTTGCTGGGAGCTCCTCCAGGAGCACTCTGGAACTTACCAGCCAAAGAAATGGCACCCCAGGCATCAAGTAAAAGTCCAGATGTCTCCCATTGTAAGCTTAGGTGTGCCATAGAAGCGAAGAAGCATGTGTTAAAGAAATGCTTCCACTCTGTTATGTATTTCACGACTCGTTGTGCACTCACATTCGTTGTAACATCTGTGCAGGGGCACTGAACGCTGCCAACTCTTCTGTTGCCTTTGAGTCCCAGGAGACAAACGGGTTCGTTTGCTTTAACGCTGTGAATGTGCAGCGGTAATGGCAAAGCCTGCCCGGATCGCTCGACAGCTCTCGTTTGTACAGCATTCAAACGGCCTCAGGAACGCCGTTCTAAGCAGCCTTACATTCCATGCTGGTGTGCCCCAAGGAGGAATTTGGATTCTTCTGAGAAACACCACTGTGCCTCACTAATGAAACCTGTGAAAACCCAAAGGACCTCTCCCTACGGCAGTCAGAAGCTAGATGTTGAGTTCCAGCCTGAAAACAACGGACAGCTTTCCCTGTGACAATGCTGGACTTCTGGGACCATCCAGATTCAACAAGGCCTAACTTTTGCACGGTGGGGGAATGCTCTTGTGCATGTACAGCAGTCCCCACGTGAAAACCTTTCTTAGCAGATGGAGGCAGTCTTTCCCTTGTACTAGGTAGCTAGGCAGAATCATCAGATAAACATGCTTTGTCATCGAGCTTGAAAGTGGGACACTGATGGGAAAGTTCAATTTTCCCGCTTTGCAAGTGACTTGCTTTTGGCTTCAAAGCTGCCTGAACAGCACTAGCGGCCCACCTTCTCTTCACTGCAGGAGCGTCGCTGTGGGCCAAGGCTGCGTTCTCTCAATGCCAAAAATGTGCTGACAATTCCCTTCTAGAAACTCATCCTACTGCACTCCAAATTCAGCTCCGGCCAATGAAAGGTGACCTAAGGCCACAAGGTAAGTTCCAGTGTTTCATATAGCAGAGCTGGGTGTGCATTGGTATCCACGAAACCATACTCTGAAATGGAGTGCCTTAACTCTGCTATGCCCCTGGGGACACATAGGACAGTCGATCGTGCACCCGTTTCACATGATGAACGCTGTGTGCCTGAAGAGCGTCCTCTGGCTTCTGAGGAACCCTAGGCGAAAAAGGCCCATGGGAAGCACTCTTCCCATTCATAGCAAGGGAAAAGTACTGCTTTCCGGGTTGCCAAGGAAGAGTGTCCCAGTCGTCAAAGAGCCTCGCGAAAGCAGTGCTGGGCAGACTCTGTTTGCAAGTCGACTGGCCTCAGTGACTGAAAGAGAACTCCACTGCCAATACACAGTGGGCTGATGATTCAGGCCGGGACTCAGGACAGCACTCTCACAGAAGCGAAGGCTAAGCTCTGCGTCCAGCCTGAAGACCAGTACACTTTTCACACTTAACTCTGTTGGGATGTGCAAGAGCCATGGTCACCGAGGCCTACCTAAGGTACTGAAATACTTCCCCAGTTCAGCCTAGGCAGAGGACTCTGTTGCCAAAGGATCTCCATGGAAGGGCCCTGTGGGTTCCGTGTGTTTCCTTGAGGTAGTCAGAAACGACTGAGGGTAACTATAGGAGCTCATGTTTGAAACCAGGCTACCCTGGCAAAACCTTATTTTCCTCCACGGTAGGCGAGATAGTTGCGGTTTGAAAGCTGCCTGAAAAACACTCCTGCTGCCCATCTTCTCTTTGCTGCCTGAAGGCGTCACGAAAGTACTATGAGTGTACTCGTATGAGGCATGCTGTCTCAGTTCCTTGCTGGGAGCTCCTCCAGGAGCACTCTGGAACTTACCAGCCAAAGAAATGGCACCCCAGGCATCAAGTAAAAGTCCAGATGTCTCCCATTGTAAGCTTAGGTGTGCCATAGAAGCGAAGAAGCATGTGTTAAAGAAATGCTTCCACTCTGTTATGTATTTCACGACTCGTTGTGCACTCACATTCGTTGTAACATCTGTGAAGGGGCACTGAACGCTGCCAACTCTTCTGTTGCCTTTGAGTCCCAGGAGACAAACGGGTTCGTTTGCTTTAACGCTGTGAATGTGCAGCGGTAATGGCAAAGCCTGCCCGGATCGCTCGACAGCTCTCGTTTGTACAGCATTCAAACGGCCTCAGGAACGCCGTTCTAAGCAGCCTTACATTCCATGCTGGTGTGCCCCAAGGAGGAATTTGGATTCTTCTGAGAAACACCACTGTGCCTCACTAATGAAACCTGTGAAAACCCAAAGGACCTCTCCCTACGGCAGTCGGAAGCTAGATGTTGAGTTCCAGCCTGAAAACAACGGACAGCTTTCCCTGTGACAATGCTGGACTTCTGGGACCATCCAGATTCACCAAGGCCTAACTTTTGCACGGCGGGGGAATGCTCTTGTGCATGTACAGCAGTCCCCACGTGAAAACCTTTCTTAGCAGATGGAGGCAGTCTTTCCCTTGTACTAGGTAGCTAGGCAGAATCATCAGATAAACATGCTTTGCCATCGAGCTTGAAATTGGGACACTGATGGGAAAGTTCAATTTTCCCGCTTTGCAAGCGACTTGCTTTTGGCTTCAAAGCTGCCTGAACAGCACTAGCGGCCCACCTTCTCTTCACTGCAGGAGTTTCGCTGTGGGCCAAGGCTGCGTTCTCTCAATGCCAAAAATGTGCTGACAATTCCCTTCTAGAAACTCATCCTACTGCACTCCAAATTCAGCTGCGGCCAATGAAAGGTGACCTAAGGCCACAAGGTAAGTTCCAGTGTTTCATATAGCAGAGCTGGGTGTGCTTTGGTATCCACGAAACCATACTCTGAAATGGAGTGCCTTAACTCTGCTATGCCCCTGGGGACACATAGGACAGTCGATCGTGCACCCGTTTCGCATGATGAACACTGTGTGCCTGAAGAGCGTCCTCTGGCTTCGGAGGAACCCTAGGCGAAAAAGGCCCCTGGAAGCACTCTTCCCATTCATAGCAAGGGAAAAGTACTGCTTTCCGGGTTGCCAAGGAAGAGTGTCCCAGTCGTCAAAGAGCCTCGCGAAAGCAGTGCTGGGCAGACTCTGTTTGCAAGTCGACTGGCCTCAGTGACTGAAAGAGAACTCCACTGCCAATACACAGTGGGTTGATGATTCAGGCCGGGACTCAGGACAGCATTCTCACAGAAGCGAAGGCTAAGCTCTGCGTCCAGCCTGAAGACCAGTACACTTTTCACACTTAACTCTGTTGGGATGTGCAAGAGCCATGGTCACCGAGGCCTACCTAAGGTACTGAAATACTTCCCCAGTTCAGCCTAGGCAGAGGATTCTGTTGCCAAAGGATCTCCATGGAAGGGCCCTGTGGGTTCCGTGTGTTTCCTTGAGGTAGTCAGAAACGACTGAGGGTAACTATAGGAGCTCATGTTTGAAACCAGGCTACCCTGGCAAAACCTTATTTTCCTCCACGGTAGGCGAGATAGTTGCGGTTTGAAAGCTGCCTGAAAAACACTCCTGCTGCCCATCTTCTCTTTGCTGCCTGAAGGCGTCACGAAAGTACTATGAGTGTACTCGTATGAGGCATGCTGTCTCAGTTCCTTGCTGGGAGCTCCTCCAGGAGCACTCTGGAACTTACCAGCCAAAGAAATGGCACCCCAGGCATCAAGTAAAAGTCCAGATGTCTCCCGTTGTAAGCTTAGGTGTGCCATAGAAGCGAAGAAGCATGTGTTAAAGAAATGCTTCCACTCTGTTATGTATTTCACTACTCGTTGTGCACTCACATTCGTTGTAACATCTGTGAAGGAGCACTGAACGCCGCCAACTCTTCTGTTGCCTTTGAGTCCCAGGAGGCAAAGGGGTTCGTTTGCTTTAACGCTGTGAATGTGCAG
Organism: Eubalaena glacialis; assembly: GCF_028564815.1. NCBI lineage: Eukaryota > Metazoa > Chordata > Mammalia > Artiodactyla > Balaenidae > Eubalaena > Eubalaena glacialis. The sequence goes on along the minus strand of NC_083728.1, from coordinate 35,643,741 downwards.
CAGTAATGGCAAAGCCCTGCCCGGATCGCTCGACAGCTCTCGTTTGTACAGCATTCAAACGGCCTCAGGAACGCCGTTCTAAGCAGCCTTACATTCCATGCTGGTGTGCCCCAAGGAGGAATTTGGATTCTTCTGAGAAACACCACTGTGCCACACTAATGAAACCTGTGAACTCCCAAAGGACATCTCCCTACGGCAGTCGGAAGCTAGATGTTGAGTTCCAGCCTGAAAACAACGGACAGCATTCCCTGTGACAATGCTGGACTTCTGGGACCATCCAGATTCACCAAGGCTTAACTTTTGCACGGCGGGGGAATGCTCTTGTGCATGTACAGCAGTCCCCACGTGAAAACCTTTCTTAGCAGATGGAGGCAGTCTTTCCCTTGTACTAGGTAGCTAGGCAGAATCATCAGATAAACATGCTTTGTCATCGAGCTTGAAAGTGGGACACTGATGGGAAAGTTCAATTTTCCCGCTTTGCAAGCGACTTGCTTTTGGCTTCAAAGCTGCCTGAACAGCACTAGCGGCCCACCTTCTCTTCACTGCAGGAGCGTCGCTGTGGGCCAAGGCTGCGTTCTCTCAATGCCAAAAATGTGCTGACAATTCCCTTCTAGAAACTCATCCTACTGCACTCCAAATTCAGCTCCGGCCAATGAAAGGTGACCTAAGGCCACAAGGTAAGTTCCAGTGTTGCATATCAGCACAGCTGGGTGTGCATTGGTATCCACGAAACCATACTCTGAAATGGAGTGCCTTAACTCTGCTATGCCCCTGGGGACACATAGGACAGTCGATCGTGCACCCGTTTCGCATGATGAACGCTGTGTGCCTGAAGAGCGTCCTCTGGCTTCTGAGGAACCCTAGGCGAAAAAGGCCCCCGGGAAGCACTCTTCCCATTCATAGCAAGGGAAAAGTACTGCTTTCCGGGTTGCCAAGGAAGAGTGTCCCAGTCGTCAAAGAGCCTCGCGAAAGCAGTGCTGGGCGACTCTGTTTGCAAATCGACTGGCCTCAGTGACTGAAAGAGAACTCCACTGCCAATACACAGTGGGCTGATGATTCAGGCCGGGACTCAGGACAGCACTCTCACAGAAGCGAAGGCTAAGTTCTGCGTCCAGCCTGAAGACCAGTACACTTTTCACACTTAACTCTGTTGGGATGTTGAAGAGCCATGGTCACCGAGGCCTACCTAAGGTACTGAAATACTTCCCCAGTTCAGCCTAGGCAGAGGACTCTGTTGCCAAAGGATCTCCATGGAAGGGCCCTCTGGGTTCCGTGTGTTTCCTTGAGGTAGTCAGAAACGACTGAGGGTAACTATAGGAGCTCATGTTTGAAACCAGGCTACCCTGGCAAAACCTTATTTTCCTCCACGGTAGGCGAGATAGTTGCGGTTTGAAAGCTGCCTGAAAAACACTCCTGCTGCCCATCTTCCCTTTGCTGCCTGAAGGCGTCACGAAAGTACTATGAGTGTACTCGTATGAGGCATGCTGTCTCAGTTCCTTGCTGGGAGCTCCTCCAGGAGCACTCTGGAACTTACCAGCCAAAGAAATGGCACCCCAGGCATCAAGTAAAAGTCCAGATGTCTCCCATTGTAAGCTTAGGTGTGCCATAGAAGCGAAGAAGCATGTGTTAAAGAAATGCTTCCACTCTGTTATGTATTTCACGACTCGTTGTGCACTCACGTTCGTTGTAACATCTGTGAAGGGGCACTGAACGCTGCCAACTCTTCTGTTGCCTTTGAGTCCCAGGAGACAAACGGGTTCGTTTGCTTTAACGCTGTGAATGTGCAGCGGTAATGGCAAAGCCTGCCCGGATCGCTCGACAGCTCTCGTTTGTACAGCATTCAAACGGCCTCAGGAACGCCGTTCTAAGCAGCCTTACATTCCATGCTGGTGTGCCCCAAGGAGGAATTTGGATTCTTCTGAGAAACACCACTGTGCCTCACTAATGAAACCTGTGAAAACCCAAAGGACCTCTCCCTACGGCAGTCGGAAGCTAGATGTTGAGTTCCAGCCTGAAAACAACGGACAGCTTTCCCTGTGACAATGCTGGACTTCTGGGACCATCCAGATTCACCAAGGCCTAACTTTTGCACGGCGGGGGAATGCTCTTGTGCATGTACAGCAGTCCCCACGTGAAAACCTTTCTTAGCAGATGGAGGCAGTCTTTCCCTTGTACTAGGTAGCTAGGCAGAATCATCAGATAAACATGCTTTGCCATCGAGCTTGAAAGTGGGACACTGATGGGAAAGTTCACATTTTCCCGCTTTGCAAGCGACTTGCTTTTGGCTTCCAAGCTGCCTGAACAGCACTAGCGGCCCACCTTCTCTTCACTGCAGGAGCGTCGCTGTGGGCCAAGGCTGCGTTCTCTCAATGCCAAAAATGTGCTGACAATTCCCTTCTAGAAACTCATCCTACTGCACTCCAAATTCAGCTCCGGCCAATGAAAGGTGACCTAAGGCCACAAGGTAAGTTCCAGTGTTTCATATAGCAGAGCTGGGTGTGCATTGGCATCCACGAAACAATACTCTGAAATGGAGTGCCTTAACTCTGCTATGCCCCTGGGGACACATAGGACAGTCGATCGTGCACCCGTTTCGCATGATGAACGCTGTGTGCCTGAAGAGCGTCCTCTGGCTTCGGAGGAACCCTAGGCGAAAAAGGCCCCTGGGAAGCACTCTTCCCATTCATAGCAAGGGAAAAGTACTGCTTTCCGGGTTGCCAAGGAAGAGTGTCCCAGTCGTCAAAGAGCCTCGCGAAAGCAGTGCTGGGCAGCCTCTGTTTGCAAGTCGAATGGCCTCAGTGACTGAAAGAGAACTCCACTGCCAATACACAGTGGGCAGATGATTCAGGCCGGGACTCAGGACAGCACTCTCACAGAAGCGAAGGCTAAGCTCTGCGTCCAGCCTGAAGACCAGTACACTTTTCACACTTAACTCTGTTGGGATGTGCAAGAGCCATGGTCACCGAGGCCTACCTAAGGTACTGAAATACTTCCCCAGTTCAGCCTAGGCAGAGGACTCTGTTGCCAAAGGATCTCCATGGAAGGGCCCTGTGGGTTCCGTGTGTTTCCTTGAGGTAGTCAGAAACGACTGAGGGTAACTATAGGAGCTCATGTTTGAAACCAGGCTACCCTGGCAAAACCTTATTTTCCTCCGTGGTAGGCCAGACAGTTGCGCTTTGAAAGCTGCCTGAAAAACACTCCTGCTGCCCATCTTCTCTTTGCTGCCTGAAGGCGTCACGAAAGTACTATGAGTGTACTCGTATGAGGCATGCTGTCTCAGTTCCTTGCTGGGAGCTCCTCCAGGAGCACTCTGGAACTTACCAGCCAAAGAAATGGCACCCCAGGCCTCAAGGAAAAGTCCAGATTTCTCCCATTGCAAGCTTATTTGTGCCATAGTAGCGAAGAAGCATGTGTTAAAGGAAAGCTGCAACACGGTTACATATTTCAGACTCGTTGTGCACTCACGTTCTTTGTAACATCTGTGAAGGGGCACTGAACGCCGCCAACACTTCTGTTGCCTTTGAGTCCCAGGAGGCAAACGGGTTCGTTTGCTTTAACGCTGTGAATGTGCAGCGGTAATGGCAAAGCCCTGCCCGGATCGCTCGACAGCTCTCGTTTGTACAGCATTCAAACGGCCTCTGGAACGCCGTTCTAAGCAGCCTTACATTCCATGCTGGTGTGCCCCAAGGAGGAATTTGGCTTCTTCTGAGAAACACCACTGTGCCTCACTAATGAAACCTGTGAAAACCCAAAAGACCTCTCCCTACGGCAGTCGGAAGCTAGATGTTGAGTTCCAGCCTGAAAACAACGGACAGCTTTCCCTGTGACAATGCTGGACTTCTGGGACCATCCAGATTCACCAAGGCCTAACTTTTGCACGGCGGGGGAATGCTCTTGTGCATGTACAGCAGTGCCCACGTGAAAACCTTTCTTAGCAGATGGAGGCAGTCTTTCCCTTGTACTAGGTAGCTAGGCAGAATCATCAGATAAACATGCTTTGTCATCGAGCTTGAAAGTGGGACACTGATGGGAAAGATCACATTCTCCCGCTTTGCAAGCGACTTGCTTTTGGCTTCAAAGCTGCCTGAACAGCACTAGCGGCCCACCTTCTCTTCACTGCAGGAGTGTCGCTGTGGGCCAAGGCTGCGTTCTCTCAATGCCAAAAATGTGCTGACAATTCCCTTCAAGAAACTCATCCTACTGCACTCCAAATTCAGCTCTGGCCAATGAAAGTTGACCTAAGGCCACAAGGTAAGTTCCAGTGTTGCATATCAGCAGAGCTGGGTGTGCATTGGTATCCACGAAACCATACTCTGAAATGGAGTGCCTTAACTCTGCTATGCCCCTGGGGACACATAGGACAGTCGATCGTGCACCCGTTTCGCATGATGAACGCTGTGTGCCTGAAGAGCGTCCTCTGGCTTCTGAGGAACCCTAGGCGAAAAAGGCCCCTGGGAAGCACTCTTCCCATTCATAGCAAGGGAAAAGTACTGCTTTCCGGGTTGCCAAGGAACAGTGTCCCAGTCGTCAAAGAGCCTCGCGAAAGCAGTGCTGGGCGACTCTGTTTGCAAATCGACTGGCCTCAGTGACTGAAAGAGAACTCCACTGCCAATACACAGTGGGCTGATGATTCAGGCCGGGACTCAGGACAGCACTCTCACAGAAGCGAAGGCTAAGTTCTGCGTCCAGCCTGAAGACCAGTACACTTTTCACACTTAACTCTGTTGGGATGTTGAAGAGCCATGGTCACCGAGGCCTACCTAAGGTACTGAAATACTTCCCCAGTTCAGCCTAGGCAGAGGACTCTGTTGCCAAAGGATCTCCATGGAAGGGCCCTCTGGGTTCCGTGTGTTTCCTTGAGGTAGTCAGAAACGACTGAGGGTAACTATAGGAGCTCATGTTTGAAACCAGGCTACCCTGGCAAAACCTTATTTTCCTCCACGGTAGGCGAGATAGTTGCGGTTTGAAAGCTGCCTGAAAAACACTCCTGCTGCCCATCTTCTCTTTGCTGCCTGAAGGCGTCACGAAAGTACTATGAGTGTACTCGTATGAGGCATGCTGTCTCAGTTCCTTGCTGGGAGCTCCTCCAGGAGCACTCTGGAACTTACCAGCCAAAGAAATGGCACCCCAGGCATCAAGTAAAAGTCCAGATGTCTCCCATTGTAAGCTTAGGTGTGCCATAGAAGCGAAGAAGCATGTGTTAAAGAAATGCTTCCACTCTGTTATGTATTTCACGACTCGTTGTGCACTCACGTTCGTTGTAACATCTGTGAAGGGGCACTGAACGCTGCCAACTCTTCTGTTGCCTTTGAGTCCCAGGAGACAAACGGGTTCGTTTGCTTTAACGCTGTGAATGTGCAGCGGTAATGGCAAAGCCTGCCCGGATCGCTCGACAGCTCTCGTTTGTACAGCATTCAAACGGCCTCAGGAACGCCGTTCTAAGCAGCCTTACATTCCATGCTGGTGTGCCCCAAGGAGGAATTTGGATTCTTCTGAGAAACACCACTGTGCCTCACTAATGAAACCTGTGAAAACCCAAAGGACCTCTCCCTACGGCAGTCGGAAGCTAGATGTTGAGTTCCAGCCTGAAAACAACGGACAGCTTTCCCTGTGACAATGCTGGACTTCTGGGACCATCCAGATTCACCAAGGCCTAACTTTTGCACGGCGGGGGAATGCTCTTGTGCATGTACAGCAGTCCCCACGTGAAAACCTTTCTTAGCAGATGGAGGCAGTCTTTCCCTTGTACTAGGTAGCTAGGCAGAATCATCAGATAAACATGCTTTGCCATCGAGCTTGAAAGTGGGACACTGATGGGAAAGTTCACATTTTCCCGCTTTGCAAGCGACTTGCTTTTGGCTTCCAAGCTGCCTGAACAGCACTAGCGGCCCACCTTCTCTTCACTGCAGGAGCGTCGCTGTGGGCCAAGGCTGCGTTCTCTCAATGCCAAAAATGTGCTGACAATTCCCTTCTAGAAACTCATCCTACTGCACTCCAAATTCAGCTCCGGCCAATGAAAGGTGACCTAAGGTCACAAGGTAAGTTCCAGTGTTTCATATAGCAGAGCTGGGTGTGCATTGGTATCCACGAAACAATACTCTGAAATGGAGTGCCTTAACTCTGCTATGCCCCTGGGGACACATAGGACAGTCGATCGTGCACCCGTTTCGCATGATGAACGCTGTGTGCCTGAAGAGCGTCCTCTGGCTTCGGAGGAACCCTAGGCGAAAAAGCCCCCTGGGAAGCACTCTTCCCATTCATAGCAAGGGAAAAGTACTGCTTTCCGGGTTGCCAAGGAAGAGTGTCCCAGTCGTCAAAGAGCCTCGCGAAAGCAGTGCTGGGCAGCCTCTGTTTGCAAGTCGAATGGCCTCAGTGACTGAAAGAGAACTCCACTGCCAATACACAGTGGGCTGATGATTCAGGCCGGGACTCAGGACAGCACTCTCACAGAAGCGAAGGCTAAGCTCTGCGTCCAGCCTGAAGACCAGTACACTTTTCACACTTAACTCTGTTGGGATGTGCAAGAGCCATGGTCACCGAGGCCTACCTAAGGTACTGAAATACTTCCCCAGTTCAGCCTAGGCAGAGGACTCTGTTGCCAAAGGATCTCCATGGAAGGGCCCTGTGGGTTCCGTGTGTTTCCTTGAGGTAGTCAGAAACGACTGAGGGTAACTATAGGAGCTCATGTTTGAAACCAGGCTACCCTGGCAAAACCTTATTTTCCTCCGTGGTAGGCCAGACAGTTGCGCTTTGAAAGCTGCCTGAAAAACACTCCTGCTGCCCATCTTTGCTGCCTGAAGGCGTCACGAAAGTACTATGAGTGTACTCGTATGAGGCATGCTGTCTCAGTTCCTTGCTGGGAGCTCCTCCAGGAGCACTCTGGAACTTACCAGCCAAAGAAATGGCACCCCAGGCCTCAAGGAAAAGTCCAGATTTCTCCCATTGCAAGCTTATTTGTGCCATAGTAGCGAAGAAGCATGTGTTAAAGGAAAGCTGCAACACGGTTACATATTTCAGACTCGTTGTGCACTCACGTTCTTTGTAACATCTGTGAAGGGGCACTGAACGCCGCCAACACTTCTGTTGCCTTTGAGTCCCAGGAGGCAAACGGGTTCGTTTGCTTTAACGCTGTGAATGTGCAGCGGTAATGGCAAAGCCCTGCCCGGATCGCTCGACAGCTCTCGTTTGTACAGCATTCAAACGGCCTCTGGAACACCGTTCTAAGCAGCCTTACATTCCATGCTGGTGTGCCCCAAGGAGGAATTTGGATTCTTCTGAGAAACACCACTGTGCCTCACTAATGAAACCTGTGAAAACCCAAAAGACCTCTCCCTACGGCAGTCGGAAGCTAGATGTTGAGTTCCAGCCTGAAAACAACGGACAGCTTTCCCTGTGACAATGCTGGACTTCTGGGACCATCCAGATTCACCAAGGCCTAACTTTTGCACGGCGGGGGAATGCTCTTGTGCATGTACAGCAGTGCCCACGTGAAAACCTTTCTTAGCAGATGGAGGCAGTCTTTCCCTTGTACTAGGTAGCTAGGCAGAATCATCAGATAAACATGCTTTGTCATCGAGCTTGAAAGTGGGACACTGATGGGTAAGATCACATTCTCCCGCTTTGCAAGCGACTTGCTTTTGGCTTCAAAGCTGCCTGAACAGCACTAGCGGCCCACCTTCTCTTCACTGCAGGAGTGTCGCTGTGGGCCAAGGCTGCGTTCTCTCAATGCCAAAAATGTGCTGACAATTCCCTTCAAGAAACTCATCCTACTGCACTCCAAATTCAGCTCTGGCCAATGAAAGTTGACCTAAGGCCACAAGGTAAGTTCCAGTGTTGCATATCAGCAGAGCTGGGTGTGCATTGGTATCCACGAAACCATACTCTGAAATGGAGTGCCTTAACTCTGCTATGCCCCTGGGGACACATAGGACAGTCGATCGTGCACCCGTTTCGCATGATGAACGCTGTGTGCCTGAAGAGCGTCCTCTGGCTTCTGAGGAACCCTAGGCGAAAAAGGCCCCTGGGAAGCACTCTTCCCATTCATAGCAAGGGAAAAGTACTGCTTTCCGGGTTGCCAAGGAACAGTGTCCCAGTCGTCAAAGAGCCTCGCGAAAGCAGTGCTGGGCGACTCTGTTTGCAAATCGACTGGCCTCAGTGACTGAAAGAGAACTCCACTGCCAATACACAGTGGGCTGATGATTCAGGCCGGGACTCAGGACAGCACTCTCACAGAAGCGAAGGCTAAGTTCTGCGTCCAGCCTGAAGACCAGTACACTTTTCACACTTAACTCTGTTGGGATGTTGAAGAGCCATGGTCACCGAGGCCTACCTAAGGTACTGAAATACTTCCCCAGTTCAGCCTAGGCAGAGGACTCTGTTGCCAAAGGATCTCCATGGAAGGGCCCTCTGGGTTCCGTGTGTTTCCTTGAGGTAGTCAGAAACGACTGAGGGTAACTATAGGAGCTCATGTTTGAAACCAGGCTACCCTGGCAAAACCTTATTTTCCTCCACGGTAGGCGAGATAGTTGCGGTTTGAAAGCTGCCTGAAAAACACTCCTGCTGCCCATCTTCTCTTTGCTGCCTGAAGGCGTCACGAAAGTACTATGAGTGTACTCGTATGAGGCATGCTGTCTCAGTTCCTTGCTGGGAGCTCCTCCAGGAGCACTCTGGAACTTACCAGCCAAAGAAATGGCACCCCAGGCATCAAGTAAAAGTCCAGATGTCTCCCATTGTAAGCTTAGGTGTGCCATAGAAGCGAAGAAGCATGTGTTAAAGAAATGCTTCCACTCTGTTATGTATTTCACGACTCGTTGTGCACTCACGTTCGTTGTAACATCTGTGAAGGGGCACTGAACGCTGCCAACTCTTCTGTTGCCTTTGAGTCCCAGGAGACAAACGGGTTCGTTTGCTTTAACGCTGTGAATGTGCAGCGGTAATGGCAAAGCCTGCCCGGATCGCTCGACAGCTCTCGTTTGTACAGCATTCAAACGGCCTCAGGAACGCCGTTCTAAGCAGCCTTACATTCCATGCTGGTGTGCCCCAAGGAGGAATTTGGATTCTTCTGAGAAACACCACTGTGCCTCACTAATGAAACCTGTGAAAACCCAAAGGACCTCTCCCTACGGCAGTCGGAAGCTAGATGTTGAGTTCCAGCCTGAAAACAACGGACAGCTTTCCCTGTGACAATGCTGGACTTCTGGGACCATCCAGATTCACCAAGGCCTAACTTTTGCACGGCGGGGGAATGCTCTTGTGCATGTACAGCAGTCCCCACGTGAAAACCTTTCTTAGCAGATGGAGGCAGTCTTTCCCTTGTACTAGGTAGCTAGGCAGAATCATCAGATAAACATGCTTTGCCATCGAGCTTGAAAGTGGGACACTGATGGGAAAGTTCACATTTTCCCGCTTTGCAAGCGACTTGCTTTTGGCTTCCAAGCTGCCTGAACAGCACTAGCGGCCCACCTTCTCTTCACTGCAGGAGCGTCGCTGTGGGCCAAGGCTGCGTTCTCTCAATGCCAAAAATGTGCTGACAATTCCCTTCTAGAAACTCATCCTACTGCACTCCAAATTCAGCTCCGGCCAATGAAAGGTGACCTAAGGCCACAAGGTAAGTTCCAGTGTTTCATATAGCAGAGCTGGGTGTGCATTGGTATCCACGAAACAATACTCTGAAATGGAGTGCCTTAACTCTGCTATGCCCCTGGGGACACATAGGACAGTCGATCGTGCACCCGTTTCGCATGATGAACGCTGTGTGCCTGAAGAGCGTCCTCTGGCTTCGGAGGAACCCTAGGCGAAAAAGGCCCCTGGGAAGCACTCTTCCCATTCATAGCAAGGGAAAAGTACTGCTTTCCGGGTTGCCAAGGAAGAGTGTCCCAGTCGTCAAAGAGCCTCGCGAAAGCAGTGCTGGGCAGCCTCTGTTTGCAAGTCGAATGGCCTCAGTGACTGAAAGAGAACTCCACTGCCAATACACAGTGGGCTGATGATTCAGGCCGGGACTCAGGACAGCACTCTCACAGAAGCGAAGGCTAAGCTCTGCGTCCAGCCTGAAGACCAGTACACTTTTCACACTTAACTCTGTTGGGATGTGCAAGAGCCATGGTCACCGAGGCCTACCTAAGGTACTGAAATACTTCCCCAGTTCAGCCTAGGCAGAGGACTCTGTTGCCAAAGGATCTCCATGGAAGGGCCCTGTGGGTTCCGTGTGTTTCCTTGAGGTAGTCAGAAACGACTGAGGGTAACTATAGGAGCTCATGTTTGAAACCAGGCTACCCTGGCAAAACCTTATTTTCCTCCGTGGTAGGCCAGACAGTTGCGCTTTGAAAGCTGCCTGAAAAACACTCCTGCTGCCCATCTTCTCTTTGCTGCCTGAAGGCGTCACGAAAGTACTATGAGTGTACTCGTATGAGGCATGCTGTCTCAGTTCCTTGCTGGGAGCTCCTCCAGGAGCACTCTGGAACTTACCAGCCAAAGAAATGGCACCCCAGGCCTCAAGGAAAAGTCCAGATTTCTCCCATTGCAAGCTTATTTGTGCCATAGTAGCGAAGAAGCATGTGTTAAAGGAAAGCTGCAACACGGTTACATATTTCAGACTCGTTGTGCACTCACGTTCTTTGTAACATCTGTGAAGGGGCACTGAACGCCGCCAACACTTCTGTTGCCTTTGAGTCCCAGGAGGCAAACGGGTTCGTTTGCTTTAACGCTGTGAATGTGCAGCGGTAATGGCAAAGCCCTGCCCGGATCGCTCGACAGCTCTCGTTTGTACAGCATTCAAACGGCCTCTGGAACGCCGTTCTAAGCAGCCTTACATTCCATGCTGGTGTGCCCCAAGGAGGAATTTGGCTTCTTCTGAGAAACACCACTGTGCCTCACTAATGAAACCTGTGAAAACCCAAAAGACCTCTCCCTACGGCAGTCGGAAGCTAGATGTTGAGTTCCAGCCTGAAAACAACGGACAGCTTTCCCTGTGACAATGCTGGACTTCTGGGACCATCCAGATTCACCAAGGCCTAACTTTTGCACGGCGGGGGAATGCTCTTGTGCATGTACAGCAGTGCCCACGTGAAAACCTTTCTTAGCAGATGGAGGCAGTCTTTCCCTTGTACTAGGTAGCTAGGCAGAATCATCAGATAAACATGCTTTGTCATCGAGCTTGAAAGTGGGACACTGATGGGAAAGATCACATTCTCCCGCTTTGCAAGCGACTTGCTTTTGGCTTCAAAGCTGCCTGAACAGCACTAGCGGCCCACCTTCTCTTCACTGCAGGAGTGTCGCTGTGGGCCAAGGCTGCGTTCTCTCAATGCCAAAAATGTGCTGACAATTCCCTTCAAGAAACTCATCCTACTGCACTCCAAATTCAGCTCTGGCCAATGAAAGTTGACCTAAGGCCACAAGGTAAGTTCCAGTGTTGCATATCAGCAGAGCTGGGTGTGCATTGGTATCCACGAAACCATACTCTGAAATGGAGTGCCTTAACTCTGCTATGCCCCTGGGGACACATAGGACAGTCGATCGTGCACCCGTTTCGCATGATGAACGCTGTGTGCCTGAAGAGCGTCCTCTGGCTTCTGAGGAACCCTAGGCGAAAAAGGCCCCTGGGAAGCACTCTTCCCATTCATAGCAAGGGAAAAGTACTGCTTTCCGGGTTGCCAAGGAACAGTGTCCCAGTCGTCAAAGAGCCTCGCGAAAGCAGTGCTGGGCGACTCTGTTTGCAAATCGACTGGCCTCAGTGACTGTAAGAGAACTCCACTGCCAATACACAGTGGGCTGATGATTCAGGCCGGGACTCAGGACAGCACTCTCACAGAAGCGAAGGCTAAGTTCTGCGTCCAGCCTGAAGACCAGTACACTTTTCACACTTAACTCTGTTGGGATGTTGAAGAGCCATGGTCACCGAGGCCTACCTAAGGTACTGAAATACTTCCCCAGTTCAGCCTAGGCAGAGGACTCTGTTGCCAAAGGATCTCCATGGAAGGGCCCTCTGGGTTCCGTGTGTTTCCTTGAGGTAGTCAGAAACGACTGAGGGTAACTATAGGAGCTCATGTTTGAAACCAGGCTACCCTGGCAAAACCTTATTTTCCTCCACGGTAGGCGAGATAGTTGCGGTTTGAAAGCTGCCTGAAAAACACTCCTGCTGCCCATCTTCTCTTTGCTGCCTGAAGGCGTCACGAAAGTACTATGAGTGTACTCGTATGAGGCATGCTGTCTCAGTTCCTTGCTGGGAGCTCCTCCAGGAGCACTCTGGAACTTACCAGCCAAAGAAATGGCACCCCAGGCATCAAGTAAAAGTCCAGATGTCTCCCATTGTAAGCTTAGGTGTGCCATAGAAGCGAAGAAGCATGTGTTAAAGAAATGCTTCCACTCTGTTATGTATTTCACGACTCGTTGTGCACTCACGTTCGTTGTAACATCTGTGAAGGGGCACTGAACGCTGCCAACTCTTCTGTTGCCTTTGAGTCCCAGGAGACAAACGGGTTCGTTTGCTTTAACGCTGTGAATGTGCAGCGGTAATGGCAAAGCCTGCCCGGATCGCTCGACAGCTCTCGTTTGTACAGCATTCAAACGGCCTCAGGAACGCCGTTCTAAGCAGCCTTACATTCCATGCTGGTGTGCCCCAAGGAGGAATTTGGATTCTTCTGAGAAACACCACTGTGCCTCACTAATGAAACCTGTGAAAACCCAAAAGACCTCTCCCTACGGCAGTCGGAAGCTAGATGTTGAGTTCCAGCCTGAAAACAACGGACAGCTTTCCCTGTGACAATGCTGGACTTCTGGGACCATCCAGATTCACCAAGGCCTAACTTTTGCACGGCGGGGGAATGCTCTTGTGCATGTACAGCAGTGCCCACGTGAAAACCTTTCTTAGCAGATGGAGGCAGTCTTTCCCTTGTACTAGGTAGCTAGGCAGAATCATCAGATAAACATGCTTTGTCATCGAGCTTGAAAGTGGGACACTGATGGGAAAGTTCACATTCTCCCGCTTTGCAAGCGACTTGCTTTTGGCTTCCAAGCTGCCTGAACAGCACTAGCGGCCCTCCTTCTCTTCACTGCAGGAGTGTCGCTGTGGGCCAAGGCTGCGTTCTCTCAATGCCAAAAATGTGCTGACAATTCCCTTCAAGAAACTCATCCTACTGCACTCCAAATTCAGCTCTGGCCAATGAAAGTTGACCTAAGGCCTCAAGGTAAGTTCCAGTGTTTCATATCAGCAGAGCTGGGTGTGCATTGTATCCATGAAACAATACTCTGAAATGGAGTGCCTTAACTCTGCTATGCCCCTGGGGACACATAGGACAGTCGATCGTGCACCCGTTTCGCATGATGACCACTGTGTGCCTGAAGAGCGTCCTCTGGCTTCTGAGGAACCCTAGGCGAAAAAGGCCCATGGGAAGCACTCTTCCCATTCATAGCAAAGGAAAAGTACTGCTTTCCGGGTTGCCAAGGAAGAGTGTCCCAGTCGTCAAAGAGCCTCGCGAAAGCAGTGCTGGGCAGCCTCTGTTTGCAAGTCGAATGGCCTCAGTGACTGAAAGAGAACTCCACTGCCAATACACAGTGGGCTGATGATTCAGGCCGGGACTCAGGACAGCACTCTCACAGAAGCGAAGGCTAAGCTCTGCGTCCAGCCTGAAGACCAATACACTTTTCACACTTAACTCTGTTGGGATGTGCAAGAGCCATGGTCACCGAGGCCTACCTAAGGTACTGAAATACTTCCCCAGTTCAGCCTAGGCAGAGGACCCTGTTGCCAAAGGATCTCCATGGAAGGGCCCTGTGGGTTCCGTGTGTTTCCTTGAGGTAGTCAGAAACGACTGAGGGTAACTATAGGAGCTCATGTTTGAAACCAGGCTACCCTGGCAAAACCTTATTTTCCTCCGTGGTAGGCCAGACAGTTGCGCTTTGAAAGCTGCCTGGAAAACACTCCTGCTGCCCATCTTCTCTTTGCTGCCTGAAGGCGTCACGAAAGTACTATGAGTGTACTCGTATGAGGCATGCTGTCTCAGTTCCTTGCTGGGAGCTCCTCCAGGAGCACTCTGGAACTTACCAGCCAAAGAAATGGCACCCCAGGCCTCAAGGAAAAGTCCAGATTTCTCCCATTGCAAGCTTATTTGTGCCATAGTAGCGAAGAAGCATGTGTTAAAGGAAAGCTGCAACACGGTTACATATTTCAGACTCGTTGTGCACTCACGTTCTTTGTAACATCTGTGAAGGAGCACTGCACGCCGACCACTCTTCTGTTGCCTTTGAGTCCCAGAAGGCAAACGGGTTCGTTTGCTTTAACGCTGTGAATGTGCAGCGGTAATGGCAAAGCCCTGCCCGGATCGCTCGACAGCTCTCGTTTGTACGGCATTCAAACGGCCTCAGGAACGCCGTTCTAAGCAGCCTTACATTCCATGCTGGTGTGCCCCAAGGAGGAATTTGGATTCTTCTGAGAGACACCACTGTGCCACACTAATGAAACCTGTGAACTCCCAAAGGACGTCTCCCTACGGCAGTCGGAAGCTAGATGTTGAGTTCCAGCCTGAAAACAACGGACAGCTTTCCTTGTGACAATGCTGGTCTTCTGGGACCATCCAGATTCACCAAGGCCTAACTTTTGCACGGCGGGGGAATGCTCTTGTGCATGTACAGCAGTCCCCACGTGAAAACCTTTCTTAGCAGATGGAGGCAGTCTTTCCCTTGTACTAGGTAGCTAGGCAGAATCATCAGATAAACATGCTTTGCCATCGAGCTTGAAAGTGGGACACTGATGGGAAAGTTCACATTTTCCCGCTTTGCAAGCGACTTGCTTTTGGCTTCAAAGCTGCCTGAACAGCACTAGCGGCCCACCTTCTCTTCACTGCAGGAGCGTCGCTGTGGGCCAAGGCTGCGTTCTCTCAATGCCAAAAATGTGCTGACAATTCCCTTCTAGAAACTCATCCTACTGCACTCCAAATTCAGCTCCGGCCAATGAAAGTTGACCTAAGGCCACAAGGTAAGTTCCAGTGTTTCATATAGCAGAGCTGGGTGTGCATTGGTATCCACGAAACCATACTCTGAAATGGAGTGCCTTAACTCTGCTATGCCCCTGGGGACATATAGGACAGTCGATCGTGCACCCGTTTTGCATGATGAACGCTGTGTGCCTGAAGAGCGTCCTCTGGCTTCGGAGGAACCCTAGGCGAAAAAGGCCCCTGGGAAGCACTCTTCCCATTCATAGCAAGGTAAAAGTACTGCTTTCCGGGTTGCCAAGGAGGAGTGTCCCAGTCGTCAAAGAGCCTCGCGAAAGCAGTGCTGGGCAGCCTCTGTTTGCAAATCGACTGGCCTCAGTGACTGAAAGAGAACTCCACTGCCAATACACAGTGGGCTGATGATTCAGGCCGGGACTCAGGACAGCACTCTCACAGAAGCGAAGGCTAAGCTCTGCGTCCAGCCTGAAGACCAGTACACTTTTCACACTTAACTCTGTTGGGATGTGCAAGAGCCATGGTCACTGAGGCCTACCTAAGGTACTGAAATATTTCCCCAGTTCAGCCTAGGCAGAGGACCCTGTTGCCAAAGGATCTCCATGGAAGGGCCCTGTGGGTTCCGTGTGTTTCCTTGAGGTAGTCAGAAACGACTGAGGGTAACTATAGGAGCTCATGTTTGAAACCAGGCTACCCTGGCAAAACCTTATTTTCCTCCGTGGTAGGCCAGACAGTTGCGCTTTGAAAGCTGCCTGAAAAACACTCCTGCTGCCCATCTTCTCTTTGCTGCCTGAAGGCGTCACGAAAGTACTATGAGTGTACTCGTATGAGGCATGCTGTCTCAGTTCCTTGCTGGGAGCTCCTCCAGGAGCACTCTGGAACTTACCAGCCAAAGAAATGGCACCCCAGGCCTCAAGGAAAAGTCCAGATGTCTCCCATTGTAAGCTTAGGTGTGCCATAGAAGCGAAGAAGCATGTGTTAAAGAAATGCTTCCACTCTGTTATGTATTTCACGACTCGTTGTGCACTCACATTCGTTGTAACATCTGTGAAGGAGCACTGAACGCCGCCCACTCTTCTGTTGCCTTTGAGTCCCAGGAGGCAAACGGGTTCGTTTGCTTTAACGCTGTGAATGTGCAGCGGTAATGGCAAAGCCCTGCCCGGATCGCTCGACAGCTCTCGTTTGTACAGCATTCAAACGGCCTCAGGAACGCCGTTCTAAGCAGCCTTACATTCCATGCTGGTGTGCCCCAAGGAGGAATTTGGATTCTTCTGAGAAACACCACTGTGCCTCACTAATGAAACCTGTGAAAACCCAAAGGACCTCTCCGTACGGCAGTCGGAAGCTAGATGTTGAGTTCCAGCCTGAAAACAACGGACAGCTTTCCCTGTGACAATGCTGGACTTCTGGGACCATCCAGATTCACCAAGGCCTAACTTTTGCACGGCGGGGGAATGCTCTTGTGCATGTACAGCAGTCCCCACGTGAAAACCTTTCTTAGCAGATGGAGGCAGTCTTTCCCTTGTACTAGGTAGCTAGGCAGAATCATCAGATAAACATGCTTTGTCATCGAGCTTGAAAGTGGGACACTGATGGGAAAGAGCACATTCTCCCACTCTGCAAGCGACTTGCTTTTGGCTTCAAAGCTGCCTGAACAGCACTAGCGGCCCACCTTCTCTTCACTGCAGGAGTGTCGCTGTGGGCCAAGGCTGCGTTCTTTCAATGCCAAAAATGTGCTGACAATTCCCTTCTAGAAACTCATCCTGCTGCACTCCAAATTCAGCTCCGGCCAAAGAAAGTTGACCTAAGGCCACAAGGTAAATTCCAGTGTTGCATATCAGCAGAGCTTGGTGTGCATTGGTATCCACGAAACCATACTCTGAAATGGAGTGCCTTAACTCTGCTATGCCCCTGGGGACACAAAGGACAGTCGATCGTGCACCCGTTTTGCATGATGAACGCTGTGTGCCTGAAGAGCGTCCTCTGGCTTCTGAGGAACCCTAGGCGAAAAAGGCCCCTGGGAAGCACTCTTCCCATTCATAGCAAGGGAAAAGTACTGCTTTCCGGGTTGCCAAGGAAGAGTGTCCCAGTCGTCAAAGAGCCTCGCGAAAGCAGTGCTGGGCAGACTCTGTTTGCAAGTCGACTGGCCTCAGTGACTGAAAGAGAACTCCACTGCCAATACACAGTGGGCTGATGATTCAGGCCGGGACTCAGGACAGCACTCTCACAGAAGCGAAGGCTAAGCTCTGCGTCCAGCCTGAAGACCAGTACACTTTTCACACTTAACTCTGTTGGGATGTGCAAGAGCCATGGTCACCGAGGCCTACCTAAAGTACTGAAATACTTCCCCAGTTCAGCCTAGGCAGAGGACTCTGTTGCCAAAGGATCTCCATGGAAGGGCCCTGTGGGTTCCGTGTGTTTCCTTGAGGTAGTCAGAAACGACTGAGGGTAACTATAGGAGCTCATGTTTGAAACCAGGCTACCCTGGCAAAACCTTATTTTCCTCCACGGTAGGCGAGATAGTTGCGGTTTGAAAGCTGCCTGAAAAACACTCCTGCTGCCCATCTTCTCTTTGCTGCCTGAAGGCGTCACGAAAGTACTATGAGTGTACTCGTATGAGGCATGCTGTCTCAGTTCCTTGCTGGGAGCTCCTCCAGGAGCACTCTGGAACTTACCAGCCAAAGAAATGGCACCCCAGGCCTCAAGGAAAAGTCCAGATGTCTCCCATTGTAAGCTTAGGTGTGCCATAGAAGCGAAGAAGCATGTGTTAAAGAAATGCTTCCACTCTGTTATGTATTTCACGACTCGTTGTGCACTCACATTCGTTGTAACATCTGTGAAGGGGCACTGAACGCCGCCAACTCTTCTGTTGCCTTTGAGTCCAAGGAGGCAAACGGGTTCGTTTGCTTTAACGCTGTGAATCTGCAGCGGTAATGGCAAAGCCCTGCCCGGATCGCTCGACAGCTCTCGTTTGTACAGCATTCAAACGGCCTCAGGAACGCCGTTCTAAGCAGCCTTACGTTCCATGCTGGTGTGCCCCAAGGAGGAATTTGGATTCTTCTGAGAAACACCACTGTGCCACACTAATGAAACCTGTGAACTCCCAAAGGACGTCTCCCTAAGGCAGTCGGAAGCTAGATGTTGAGTTCCAGCCTGAAAACAACGGACAGCTTTCCCTGTGACAATGCTGGTCTTCTGGGACCATCCAGATTCACCAAGGCCTAAATTTTGCACGGCAGGGGAATGCTCTTGTGCATGTACAGCAGTCCCCACGTGAAAACCTTTCTTAGCAGATGGAGGCAGTCTTTCCCTTGTACTAGGTAGCTAGGCAGAATCATCAGATAAACATGCTTTGTCATCGAGCTTGAAAGTGAGACACTGATGGGAAAGTTCACATTTTCCCGCTTTGCAAGCGACTTGCTTTTGGCTTCAAAGCTGCCTGAACAGCACTAGCGGCCCTCCTTCTCTTCACTGCAGGAGTGTCGCTGTGGGCCAAGGCTGCGTTCTCTCAATGCCAAAAATGTGCTGACAATTCCCTTCAAGAAACTCATCCTACTGCACTCCAAATTCAGCTCTGGCCAATGAAAGGTGACCTAAGGCCTCAAGGTAAGTTCCAGTGTTTCATATCAGCAGAGCTGGGTGTGCATTGTATCCATGAAACTATACTATGAAATGGAGTGCCTTAACTCTGCTATGCCCCTGGTGACACATAGGACAGTCGATCGTGCACCCATTTCGCATGATGACCACTGTGTGCCTGAAGAGCGTCCTCTGGCTTCTGAGGAACCCTAGGCGAAAAAGGCCCATGGGAAGCACTCTTCCCATTCATAGCAAAGGAAAAGTACTGCTTTCTGGGTTGCCAAGGAAGAGTGTCCCAGTCGTCAAAGAGCCTCGCGAAAGCAGTGCTGGGCAGACTCTGTTTGCAAGTCGACTGGCCTCAGTGACTGAAAGAGAACTCCACTGCCAATACACAGTGGGCTGATGATTCAGGCCGGGACTCAGGACAGCACTCTCACAGAAGCGAAGGCTAAGCTCTGCGTCCAGCCTGAAGACCAATACACTTTTCACACTTAACTCTGTTGGGATGTGCAAGAGCCATGGTCACCGAGGCCTACCTAAGGTACTGAAATACTTCCCCAGTTCAGCCTAGGCAGAGGACCCTGTTGCCAAAGGATCTCCATGGAAGGGCCCTGTGGGTTCCGTGTGTTTCCTTGAGGTAGTCAGAAACGACTGAGGGTAACTATAGGAGCTCATGTTTGAAACCAGGCTACCCTGGCAAAACCTTATTTTCCTCCGTGGTAGGCCAGACAGTTGTGCTTTGAAAGCTGCCTGGAAAACACTCCTGCTGCCCATCTTCTCTTTGCTGCCTGAAGGCGTCACGAAAGTACTATGAGTGTACTCGTATGAGGCATGCTGTCTCAGTTCCTTGCTGGGAGCTCCTCCAGGAGCACTCTGGAACTTACCAGCCAAAGAAATGGCACCCCAGGCATCAAGTAAAAGTCCAGATGTCTCCCATTGTAAGCTTAGGTGTGCCATAGAAGCGAAGAAGCATGTGTTAAAGAAATGCTTCCACTCTGTTATGTATTTCACGACTCGTTGTGCACTCACATTCGTTGTAACATCTGTGAAGGGGCACTGAACGCTGCCAAATCTTCTGTTGCCTTTGAGTCCCAGGAGACAAACGGGTTCGTTTGCTTTAACGCTGTGAATGTGCAGCGGTAATGGCAAAGCCTGCCCGGATCGCTCGACAGCTCTCGTTTGTACAGCATTCAAACGGCCTCAGGAACGCCGTTCTAAGCAGCCTTACATTCCATGCTGGTGTGCCCCAAGGAGGAATTTGGATTCTTCTGAGAAACACCACTGTGCCTCACTAATGAAACCTGTGAAAACCCAAAGGACCTCTCCCTACGGCAGTCGGAAGCTAGATGTTGAGTTCCAGCCTGAAAACAACGGACAGCTTTCCCTGTGACAATGCTGGACTTATGGGACCATCCAGATTCACCAAGGCCTAACTTTTGCACGGCGGGGGAATGCTCTTGTGCATGTACAGCAGTCCCCACGTGAAAACCTTTCTTAGCAGATGGAGGCAGTCTTTCCCTTGTACTAGGTAGCTAGGCAGAATCATCAGATAAACATGCTTTGCCATCGAGCTTGAAATTGGGACACTGATGGGAAAGTTCAATTTTCCCGCTTTGCAAGCGACTTGCTTTTGGCTTCAAAGCTGCCTGAACAGCACTAGCGGCCCACCTTCTCTTCACTGCAGGAGTTTCGCTGTGGGCCAAGGCTGCGTTCTCTCAATGCCAAAAATGTGCTGACAATTCCCTTCTAGAAACTCATCCTACTGCACTCCAAATTCAGCTGCGGCCAATGAAAGGTGACCTAAGGCCACAAGGTAAGTTCCAGTGTTTCATATAGCAGAGCTGGGTGTGCTTTGGTATCCACGAAACCATACTCTGAAATGGAGTGCCTTAACTCTGCTATGCCCCTGGGGACACATAGGACAGTCGATCGTGCACCCGTTTCGCATGATGAACACTGTGTGCCTGAAGAGCGTCCTCTGGCTTCGGAGGAACCCTAGGCGAAAAAGGCCCCTGGAAGCACTCTTCCCATTCATAGCAAGGGAAAAGTACTGCTTTCCGGGTTGCCAAGGAAGAGTGTCCCAGTCGTCAAAGAGCCTCGCGAAAGCAGTGCTGGGCAGACTCTGTTTGCAAGTCGACTGGCCTCAGTGACTGAAAGAGAATTCCACTGCCAATACACAGTGGGTTGATGATTCAGGCCGGGACTCAGGACAGCATTCTCACAGAAGCGAAGGCTAAGCTCTGCGTCCAGCCTGAAGACCAGTACACTTTTCACACTTAACTCTGTTGGGATGTGCAAGAGCCATGGTCACCGAGGCCTACCTAAGGTACTGAAATACTTCCCCAGTTCAGCCTAGGCAGAGGATTCTGTTGCCAAAGGATCTCCATGGAAGGGCCCTGTGGGTTCCGTGTGTTTCCTTGAGGTAGTCAGAAACGACTGAGGGTAACTATAGGAGCTCATGTTTGAAACCAGGCTACCCTGGCAAAACCTTATTTTCCTCCACGGTAGGCGAGATAGTTGCGGTTTGAAAGCTGCCTGAAAAACACTCCTGCTGCCCATCTTCTCTTTGCTGCCTGAAGGCGTCACGAAAGTACTATGAGTGTACTCGTATGAGGCATGCTGTCTCAGTTCCTTGCTGGGAGCTCCTCCAGGAGCACTCTGGAACTTACCAGCCAAAGAAATGGCACCCCAGGCATCAAGTAAAAGTCCAGATGTCTCCCGTTGTAAGCTTAGGTGTGCCATAGAAGCGAAGAAGCATGTGTTAAAGAAATGCTTCCACTCTGTTATGTATTTCACTACTCGTTGTGCACTCACATTCGTTGTAACATCTGTGAAGGAGCACTGAACGCCGCCAACTCTTCTGTTGCCTTTGAGTCCCAGGAGGCAAAGGGGTTCGTTTGCTTTAACGCTGTGAATGTGCAGCAGTAATGGCAAAGCCCTGCCCGGATCGCTCGACAGCTCTCGTTTGTACAGCATTCAAACGGCCTCAGGAACGCCGTTCTAAGCAGCCTTACATTCCATGCTGGTGTGCCCCAAGGAGGAATTTGGATTCTTCTGAGAAACACCACTGTGCCACACTAATGAAACCTGTGAACTCCCAAAGGACATCTCCCTACGGCAGTCGGAAGCTAGATGTTGAGTTCCAGCCTGAAAACAACGGACAGCATTCCCTGTGACAATGCTGGACTTCTGGGACCATCCAGATTCACCAAGGCTTAACTTTTGCACGGCGGGGGAATGCTCTTGTGCATGTACAGCAGTCCCCACGTGAAAACCTTTCTTAGCAGATGGAGGCAGTCTTTCCCTTGTACTAGGTAGCTAGGCAGAATCATCAGATAAACATGCTTTGTCATCGAGCTTGAAAGTGGGACACTGATGGGAAAGTTCAATTTTCCCGCTTTGCAAGCGACTTGCTTTTGGCTTCAAAGCTGCCTGAACAGCACTAGCGGCCCACCTTCTCTTCACTGCAGGAGCGTCGCTGTGGGCCAAGGCTGCGTTCTCTCAATGCCAAAAATGTGCTGACAATTCCCTTCTAGAAACTCATCCTACTGCACTCCAAATTCAGCTCCGGCCAATGAAAGGTGACCTAAGGCCACAAGGTAAGTTCCAGTGTTGCATATCAGCACAGCTGGGTGTGCATTGGTATCCACGAAACCATACTCTGAAATGGAGTGCCTTAACTCTGCTATGCCCCTGGGGACACATAGGACAGTCGATCGTGCACCCGTTTCGCATGATGAACGCTGTGTGCCTGAAGAGCGTCCTCTGGCTTCTGAGGAACCCTAGGCGAAAAAGGCCCCTGGGAAGCACTCTTCCCATTCATAGCAAGGGAAAAGTACTGCTTTCCGGGTTGCCAAGGAAGAGTGTCCCAGTCGTCAAAGAGCCTCGCGAAAGCAGTGCTGGGCGACTCTGTTTGCAAATCGACTGGCCTCAGTGACTGAAAGAGAACTCCACTACCAATACACAGTGGGCTGATGATTCAGGCCGGGACTCAGGACAGCACTCTCACAGAAGCGAAGGCTAAGTTCTGCGTCCAGCCTGAAGACCAGTACACTTTTCACACTTAACTCTGTTGGGATGTTGAAGAGCCATGGTCACCGAGGCCTACCTAAGGTACTGAAATACTTCCCCAGTTCAGCCTAGGCAGAGGACTCTGTTGCCAAAGGATCTCCATGGAAGGGCCCTCTGGGTTCCGTGTGTTTCCTTGAGGTAGTCAGAAACGACTGAGGGTAACTATAGGAGCTCATGTTTGAAACCAGGCTACCCTGGCAAAACCTTATTTTCCTCCACGGTAGGCGAGATAGTTGCGGTTTGAAAGCTGCCTGAAAAACACTCCTGCTGCCCATCTTCTCTTTGCTGCCTGAAGGCGTCACGAAAGTACTATGAGTGTACTCGTATGAGGCATGCTGTCTCAGTTCCTTGCTGGGAGCTCCTCCAGGAGCACTCTGGAACTTACCAGCCAAAGAAATGGCACCCCAGGCATCAAGTAAAAGTCCAGATGTCTCCCATTGTAAGCTTAGGTGTGCCATAGAAGCGAAGAAGCATGTGTTAAAGAAATGCTTCCACTCTGTTATGTATTTCACGACTCGTTGTGCACTCACGTTCGTTGTAACATCTGTGAAGGGGCACTGAACGCTGCCAACTCTTCTGTTGCCTTTGAGTCCCAGGAGACAAACGGGTTCGTTTGCTTTAACGCTGTGAATGTGCAGCGGTAATGGCAAAGCCTGCCCGGATCGCTCGACAGCTCTCGTTTGTACAGCATTCAAACGGCCTCAGGAACGCCGTTCTAAGCAGCCTTACATTCCATGCTGGTGTGCCCCAAGGAGGAATTTGGATTCTTCTGAGAAACACCACTGTGCCTCACTAATGAAACCTGTGAAAACCCAAAGGACCTCTCCCTACGGCAGTCGGAAGCTAGATGTTGAGTTCCAGCCTGAAAACAACGGACAGCTTTCCCTGTGACAATGCTGGACTTCTGGGACCATCCAGATTCACCAAGGCCTAACTTTTGCACGGCGGGGGAATGCTCTTGTGCATGTACAGCAGTCCCCACGTGAAAACCTTTCTTAGCAGATGGAGGCAGTCTTTCCCTTGTACTAGGTAGCTAGGCAGAATCATCAGATAAACATGCTTTGCCATCGAGCTTGAAAGTGGGACACTGATGGGAAAGTTCACATTTTCCCGCTTTGCAAGCGACTTGCTTTTGGCTTCCAAGCTGCCTGAACAGCACTAGCGGCCCACCTTCTCTTCACTGCAGGAGCGTCGCTGTGGGCCAAGGCTGCGTTCTCTCAATGCCAAAAATGTGCTGACAATTCCCTTCTAGAAACTCATCCTACTGCACTCCAAATTCAGCTCCGGCCAATGAAAGGTGACCTAAGGCCACAAGGTAAGTTCCAGTGTTTCATATAGCAGAGCTGGGTGTGCATTGGTATCCACGAAACAATACTCTGAAATGGAGTGCCTTAACTCTGCTATGCCCCTGGGGACACATAGGACAGTCGATCGTGCACCCGTTTCGCATGATGAACGCTGTGTGCCTGAAGAGCGTCCTCTGGCTTCGGAGGAACCCTAGGCGAAAAAGGCCCCTGGGAAGCACTCTTCCCATTCATAGCAAGGGAAAAGTACTGCTTTCCGGGTTGCCAAGGAAGAGTGTCCCAGTCGTCAAAGAGCCTCGCGAAAGCAGTGCTGGGCAGCCTCTGTTTGCAAGTCGAATGGCCTCAGTGACTGAAAGAGAACTCCACTGCCAATACACAGTGGGCTGATGATTCAGGCCGGGACTCAGGACAGCACTCTCACAGAAGCGAAGGCTAAGCTCTGCGTCCAGCCTGAAGACCAGTACACTTTTCACACTTAACTCTGTTGGGATGTGCAAGAGCCATGGTCACCGAGGCCTACCTAAGGTACTGAAATACTTCCCCAGTTCAGCCTAGGCAGAGGACTCTGTTGCCAAAGGATCTCCATGGAAGGGCCCTGTGGGTTCCGTGTGTTTCCTTGAGGTAGTCAGAAACGACTGAGGGTAACTATAGGAGCTCATGTTTGAAACCAGGCTACCCTGGCAAAACCTTATTTTCCTCCGTGGTAGGCCAGACAGTTGCGCTTTGAAAGCTGCCTGAAAAACACTCCTGCTGCCCATCTTCTCTTTGCTGCCTGAAGGCGTCACGAAAGTACTATGAGTGTACTCGTATGAGGCATGCTGTCTCAGTTCCTTGCTGGGAGCTCCTCCAGGAGCACTCTGGAACTTACCAGCCAAAGAAATGGCACCCCAGGCCTCAAGGAAAAGTCCAGATTTCTCCCATTGCAAGCTTATTTGTGCCATAGTAGCGAAGAAGCATGTGTTAAAGGAAAGCTGCAACACGGTTACATATTTCAGACTCGTTGTGCACTCACGTTCTTTGTAACATCTGTGAAGGGGCACTGAACGCCGCCAACACTTCTGTTGCCTTTGAGTCCCAGGAGGCAAACGGGTTCGTTTGCTTTAACGCTGTGAATGTGCAGCGGTAATGGCAAAGCCCTGCCCGGATCGCTCGACAGCTCTCGTTTGTACAGCATTCAAACGGCCTCTGGAACGCCGTTCTAAGCAGCCTTACATTCCATGCTGGTGTGCCCCAAGGAGGAATTTGGCTTCTTCTGAGAAACACCACTGTGCCTCACTAATGAAACCTGTGAAAACCCAAAAGACCTCTCCCTACGGCAGTCGGAAGCTAGATGTTGAGTTCCAGCCTGAAAACAACGGACAGCTTTCCCTGTGACAATGCTGGACTTCTGGGACCATCCAGATTCACCAAGGCCTAACTTTTGCACGGCGGGGGAATGCTCTTGTGCATGTACAGCAGTGCCCACGTGAAAACCTTTCTTAGCAGATGGAGGCAGTCTTTCCCTTGTACTAGGTAGCTAGGCAGAATCATCAGATAAACATGCTTTGTCATCGAGCTTGAAAGTGGGACACTGATGGGAAAGATCACATTCTCCCGCTTTGCAAGCGACTTGCTTTTGGCTTCAAAGCTGCCTGAACAGCACTAGCGGCCCACCTTCTCTTCACTGCAGGAGTGTCGCTGTGGGCCAAGGCTGCGTTCTCTCAATGCCAAAAATGTGCTGACAATTCCCTTCAAGAAACTCATCCTACTGCACTCCAAATTCAGCTCTGGCCAATGAAAGTTGACCTAAGGCCACAAGGTAAGTTCCAGTGTTGCATATCAGCAGAGCTGGGTGTGCATTGGTATCCACGAAACCATACTCTGAAATGGAGTGCCTTAACTCTGCTATGCCCCTGGGGACACATAGGACAGTCGATCGTGCACCCGTTTCGCATGATGAACGCTGTGTGCCTGAAGAGCGTCCTCTGGCTTCTGAGGAACCCTAGGCGAAAAAGGCCCCTGGGAAGCACTCTTCCCATTCATAGCAAGGGAAAAGTACTGCTTTCCGGGTTGCCAAGGAACAGTGTCCCAGTCGTCAAAGAGCCTCGCGAAAGCAGTGCTGGGCGACTCTGTTTGCAAATCGACTGGCGTCAGTGACTGAAAGAGAACTCCACTGCCAATACACAGTGGGCTGATGATTCAGGCCGGGACTCAGGACAGCACTCTCACAGAAGCGAAGGCTAAGTTCTGCGTCCAGCCTGAAGACCAGTACACTTTTCACACTTAACTCTGTTGGGATGTTGAAGAGCCATGGTCACCGAGGCCTACCTAAGGTACTGAAATACTTCCCCAGTTCAGCCTAGGCAGAGGACTCTGTTGCCAAAGGATCTCCATGGAAGGGCCCTCTGGGTTCCGTGTGTTTCCTTGAGGTAGTCAGAAACGACTGAGGGTAACTATAGGAGCTCATGTTTGAAACCAGGCTACCCTGGCAAAACCTTATTTTCCTCCACGGTAGGCGAGATAGTTGCGGTTTGAAAGCTGCCTGAAAAACACTCCTGCTGCCCATCTTCTCTTTGCTGCCTGAAGGCGTCACGAAAGTACTATGAGTGTACTCGTATGAGGCATGCTGTCTCAGTTCCTTGCTGGGAGCTCCTCCAGGAGCACTCTGGAACTTACCAGCCAAAGAAATGGCACCCCAGGCATCAAGTAAAAGTCCAGATGTCTCCCATTGTAAGCTTAGGTGTGCCATAGAAGCGAAGAAGCATGTGTTAAAGAAATGCTTCCACTCTGTTATGTATTTCACGACTCGTTGTGCACTCACGTTCGTTGTAACATCTGTGAAGGGGCACTGAACGCTGCCAACTCTTCTGTTGCCTTTGAGTCCCAGGAGACAAACGGGTTCGTTTGCTTTAACGCTGTGAATGTGCAGCGGTAATGGCAAAGCCTGCCCGGATCGCTCGACAGCTCTCGTTTGTACAGCATTCAAACGGCCTCAGGAACGCCGTTCTAAGCAGCCTTACATTCCATGCTGGTGTGCCCCAAGGAGGAATTTGGATTCTTCTGAGAAACACCACTGTGCCTCACTAATGAAACCTGTGAAAACCCAAAGGACCTCTCCCTACGGCAGTCGGAAGCTAGATGTTGAGTTCCAGCCTGAAAACAACGGACAGCTTTCCCTGTGACAATGCTGGACTTCTGGGACCATCCAGATTCACCAAGGCCTAACTTTTGCACGGCGGGGGAATGCTCTTGTGCATGTACAGCAGTCCCCACGTGAAAACCTTTCTTAGCAGATGGAGGCAGTCTTTCCCTTGTACTAGGTAGCTAGGCAGAATCATCAGATAAACATGCTTTGCCATCGAGCTTGAAAGTGGGACACTGATGGGAAAGTTCACATTTTCCCGCTTTGCAAGCGACTTGCTTTTGGCTTCCAAGCTGCCTGAACAGCACTAGCGGCCCACCTTCTCTTCACTGCAGGAGCGTCGCTGTGGGCCAAGGCTGCGTTCTCTCAATGCCAAAAATGTGCTGACAATTCCCTTCTAGAAACTCATCCTACTGCACTCCAAATTCAGCTCCGGCCAATGAAAGGTGACCTAAGGCCACAAGGTAAGTTCCAGTGTTTCATATAGCAGAGCTGGGTGTGCATTGGTATCCACGAAACAATACTCTGAAATGGAGTGCCTTAACTCTGCTATGCCCCTGGGGACACATAGGACAGTCGATCGTGCACCCGTTTCGCATGATGAACGCTGTGTGCCTGAAGAGCGTCCTCTGGCTTCGGAGGAACCCTAGGCGAAAAAGCCCCCTGGGAAGCACTCTTCCCATTCATAGCAAGGGAAAAGTACTGCTTTCCGGGTTGCCAAGGAAGAGTGTCCCAGTCGTCAAAGAGCCTCGCGAAAGCAGTGCTGGGCAGCCTCTGTTTGCAAGTCGAATGGCCTCAGTGACTGAAAGAGAACTCCACTGCCAATACACAGTGGGCTGATGATTCAGGCCGGGACTCAGGACAGCACTCTCACAGAAGCGAAGGCTAAGCTCTGCGTCCAGCCTGAAGACCAGTACACTTTTCACACTTAACTCTGTTGGGATGTGCAAGAGCCATGGTCACCGAGGCCTACCTAAGGTACTGAAATACTTCCCCAGTTCAGCCTAGGCAGAGGACTCTGTTGCCAAAGGATCTCCATGGAAGGGCCCTGTGGGTTCCGTGTGTTTCCTTGAGGTAGTCAGAAACGACTGAGGGTAACTATAGGAGCTCATGTTTGAAACCAGGCTACCCTGGCAAAACCTTATTTTCCTCCGTGGTAGGCCAGACAGTTGCGCTTTGAAAGCTGCCTGAAAAACACTCCTGCTGCCCATCTTTGCTGCCTGAAGGCGTCACGAAAGTACTATGAGTGTACTCGTATGAGGCATGCTGTCTCAGTTCCTTGCTGGGAGCTCCTCCAGGAGCACTCTGGAACTTACCAGCCAAAGAAATGGCACCCCAGGCCTCAAGGAAAAGTCCAGATTTCTCCCATTGCAAGCTTATTTGTGCCATAGTAGCGAAGAAGCATGTGTTAAAGGAAAGCTGCAACACGGTTACATATTTCAGACTCGTTGTGCACTCACGTTCTTTGTAACATCTGTGAAGGGGCACTGAACGCCGCCAACACTTCTGTTGCCTTTGAGTCCCAGGAGGCAAACGGGTTCGTTTGCTTTAACGCTGTGAATGTGCAGCGGTAATGGCAAAGCCCTGCCCGGATCGCTCGACAGCTCTCGTTTGTACAGCATTCAAACGGCCTCTGGAACACCGTTCTAAGCAGCCTTACATTCCATGCTGGTGTGCCCCAAGGAGGAATTTGGATTCTTCTGAGAAACACCACTGTGCCTCACTAATGAAACCTGTGAAAACCCAAAAGACCTCTCCCTACGGCAGTCGGAAGCTAGATGTTGAGTTCCAGCCTGAAAACAACGGACAGCTTTCCCTGTGACAATGCTGGACTTCTGGGACCATCCAGATTCACCAAGGCCTAACTTTTGCACGGCGGGGGAATGCTCTTGTGCATGTACAGCAGTGCCCACGTGAAAACCTTTCTTAGCAGATGGAGGCAGTCTTTCCCTTGTACTAGGTAGCTAGGCAGAATCATCAGATAAACATGCTTTGTCATCGAGCTTGAAAGTGGGACACTGATGGGAAAGATCACATTCTCCCGCTTTGCAAGCGACTTGCTTTTGGCTTCAAAGCTGCCTGAACAGCACTAGCGGCCCACCTTCTCTTCACTGCAGGAGTGTCGCTGTGGGCCAAGGCTGCGTTCTCTCAATGCCAAAAATGTGCTGACAATTCCCTTCAAGAAACTCATCCTACTGCACTCCAAATTCAGCTCTGGCCAATGAAAGTTGACCTAAGGCCACAAGGTAAGTTCCAGTGTTGCATATCAGCAGAGCTGGGTGTGCATTGGTATCCACGAAACCATACTCTGAAATGGAGTGCCTTAACTCTGCTATGCCCCTGGGGACACATAGGACAGTCGATCGTGCACCCGTTTCGCATGATGAACGCTGTGTGCCTGAAGAGCGTCCTCTGGCTTCTGAGGAACCCTAGGCGAAAAAGGCCCCTGGGAAGCACTCTTCCCATTCATAGCAAGGGAAAAGTACTGCTTTCCGGGTTGCCAAGGAACAGTGTCCCAGTCGTCAAAGAGCCTCGCGAAAGCAGTGCTGGGCGACTCTGTTTGCAAATCGACTGGCCTCAGTGACTGAAAGAGAACTCCACTGCCAATACACAGTGGGCTGATGATTCAGGCCGGGACTCAGGACAGCACTCTCACAGAAGCGAAGGCTAAGTTCTGCGTCCAGCCTGAAGACCAGTACACTTTTCACACTTAACTCTGTTGGGATGTTGAAGAGCCATGGTCACCGAGGCCTACCTAAGGTACTGAAATACTTCCCCAGTTCAGCCTAGGCAGAGGACTCTGTTGCCAAAGGATCTCCATGGAAGGGCCCTCTGGGTTCCGTGTGTTTCCTTGAGGTAGTCAGAAACGACTGAGGGTAACTATAGGAGCTCATGTTTGAAACCAGGCTACCCTGGCAAAACCTTATTTTCCTCCACGGTAGGCGAGATAGTTGCGGTTTGAAAGCTGCCTGAAAAACACTCCTGCTGCCCATCTTCTCTTTGCTGCCTGAAGGCGTCACGAAAGTACTATGAGTGTACTCGTATGAGGCATGCTGTCTCAGTTCCTTGCTGGGAGCTCCTCCAGGAGCACTCTGGAACTTACCAGCCAAAGAAATGGCACCCCAGGCATCAAGTAAAAGTCCAGATGTCTCCCATTGTAAGCTTAGGTGTGCCATAGAAGCGAAGAAGCATGTGTTAAAGAAATGCTTCCACTCTGTTATGTATTTCACGACTCGTTGTGCACTCACGTTCGTTGTAACATCTGTGAAGGGGCACTGAACGCTGCCAACTCTTCTGTTGCCTTTGAGTCCCAGGAGACAAACGGGTTCGTTTGCTTTAACGCTGTGAATGTGCAGCGGTAATGGCAAAGCCTGCCCGGATCGCTCGACAGCTCTCGTTTGTACAGCATTCAAACGGCCTCAGGAACGCCGTTCTAAGCAGCCTTACATTCCATGCTGGTGTGCCCCAAGGAGGAATTTGGATTCTTCTGAGAAACACCACTGTGCCTCACTAATGAAACCTGTGAAAACCCAAAGGACCTCTCCCTACGGCAGTCGGAAGCTAGATGTTGAGTTCCAGCCTGAAAACAACGGACAGCTTTCCCTGTGACAATGCTGGACTTCTGGGACCATCCAGATTCACCAAGGCCTAACTTTTGCACGGCGGGGGAATGCTCTTGTGCATGTACAGCAGTCCCCACGTGAAAACCTTTCTTAGCAGATGGAGGCAGTCTTTCCCTTGTACTAGGTAGCTAGGCAGAATCATCAGATAAACATGCTTTGCCATCGAGCTTGAAAGTGGGACACTGATGGGAAAGTTCACATTTTCCCGCTTTGCAAGCGACTTGCTTTTGGCTTCCAAGCTGCCTGAACAGCACTAGCGGCCCACCTTCTCTTCACTGCAGGAGCGTCGCTGTGGGCCAAGGCTGCGTTCTCTCAATGCCAAAAATGTGCTGACAATTCCCTTCTAGAAACTCATCCTACTGCACTCCAAATTCAGCTCCGGCCAATGAAAGGTGACCTAAGGCCACAAGGTAAGTTCCAGTGTTTCATATAGCAGAGCTGGGTGTGCATTGGTATCCACGAAACAATACTCTGAAATGGAGTGCCTTAACTCTGCTATGCCCCTGGGGACACATAGGACAGTCGATCGTGCACCCGTTTCGCATGATGAACGCTGTGTGCCTGAAGAGCGTCCTCTGGCTTCGGAGGAACCCTAGGCGAAAAAGGCCCCTGGGAAGCACTCTTCCCATTCATAGCAAGGGAAAAGTACTGCTTTCCGGGTTGCCAAGGAAGAGTGTCCCAGTCGTCAAAGAGCCTCGCGAAAGCAGTGCTGGGCAGCCTCTGTTTGCAAGTCGAATGGCCTCAGTGACTGAAAGAGAACTCCACTGCCAATACACAGTGGGCTGATGATTCAGGCCGGGACTCAGGACAGCACTCTCACAGAAGCGAAGGCTAAGCTCTGCGTCCAGCCTGAAGACCAGTACACTTTTCACACTTAACTCTGTTGGGATGTGCAAGAGCCATGGTCACCGAGGCCTACCTAAGGTACTGAAATACTTCCCCAGTTCAGCCTAGGCAGAGGACTCTGTTGCCAAAGGATCTCCATGGAAGGGCCCTGTGGGTTCCGTGTGTTTCCTTGAGGTAGTCAGAAACGACTGAGGGTAACTATAGGAGCTCATGTTTGAAACCAGGCTACCCTGGCAAAACCTTATTTTCCTCCGTGGTAGGCCAGACAGTTGCGCTTTGAAAGCTGCCTGAAAAACACTCCTGCTGCCCATCTTTGCTGCCTGAAGGCGTCACGAAAGTACTATGAGTGTACTCGTATGAGGCATGCTGTCTCAGTTCCTTGCTGGGAGCTCCTCCAGGAGCACTCTGGAACTTACCAGCCAAAGAAATGGCACCCCAGGCCTCAAGGAAAAGTCCAGATTTCTCCCATTGCAAGCTTATTTGTGCCATAGTAGCGAAGAAGCATGTGTTAAAGGAAAGCTGCAACACGGTTACATATTTCAGACTCGTTGTGCACTCACGTTCTTTGTAACATCTGTGAAGGGGCACTGAACGCCGCCAACACTTCTGTTGCCTTTGAGTCCCAGGAGGCAAACGGGTTCGTTTGCTTTAACGCTGTGAATGTGCAGCGGTAATGGCAAAGCCCTGCCCGGATCGCTCGACAGCTCTCGTTTGTACAGCATTCAAACGGCCTCTGGAACACCGTTCTAAGCAGCCTTACATTCCATGCTGGTGTGCCCCAAGGAGGAATTTGGATTCTTCTGAGAAACACCACTGTGCCTCACTAATGAAACCTGTGAAAACCCAAAAGACCTCTCCCTACGGCAGTCGGAAGCTAGATGTTGAGTTCCAGCCTGAAAACAACGGACAGCTTTCCCTGTGACAATGCTGGACTTCTGGGACCATCCAGATTCACCAAGGCCTAACTTTTGCACGGCGGGGGAATGCTCTTGTGCATGTACAGCAGTCCCCACGTGAAAACCTTTCTTAGCAGATGGAGGCAGTCTTTCCCTTGTACTAGGTAGCTAGGCAGAATCATCAGATAAACATGCTTTGCCATCGAGCTTGAAAGTGGGACACTGATGGGAAAGTTCACATTTTCCCGCTTTGCAAGCGACTTGCTTTTGGCTTCAAAGCTGCCTGAACAGCACTAGCGGCCCACCTTCTCTTCACTGCAGGAGCGTCGCTGTGGGCCAAGGCTGCGTTCTCTCAATGCCAAAAATGTGCTGACAATTCCCTTCTAGAAACTCATCCTACTGCACTCCAAATTCAGCTCCGGCCAATGAAAGTTGACCTAAGGCCACAAGGTAAGTTCCAGTGTTTCATATAGCAGAGCTGGGTGTGCATTGGTATCCACGAAACCATACTCTGAAATGGAGTGCCTTAACTCTGCTATGCCCCTGGGGACATATAGGACAGTCGATCGTGCACCCGTTTTGCATGATGAACGCTGTGTGCCTGAAGAGCGTCCTCTGGCTTCGGAGGAACCCTAGGCGAAAAAGGCCCCTGGGAAGCACTCTTCCCATTCATAGCAAGGTAAAAGTACTGCTTTCCGGGTTGCCAAGGAGGAGTGTCCCAGTCGTCAAAGAGCCTCGCGAAAGCAGTGCTGGGCAGCCTCTGTTTGCAAATCGACTGGCCTCAGTGACTGAAAGAGAACTCCACTGCCAATACACAGTGGGCTGATGATTCAGGCCGGGACTCAGGACAGCACTCTCACAGAAGCGAAGGCTAAGCTCTGCGTCCAGCCTGAAGACCAGTACACTTTTCACACTTAACTCTGTTGGGATGTGCAAGAGCCATGGTCACTGAGGCCTACCTAAGGTACTGAAATACTTCCCCAGTTCAGCCTAGGCAGAGGACCCTGTTGCCAAAGGATCTCCATGGAAGGGCCCTGTGGGTTCCGTGTGTTTCCTTGAGGTAGTCAGAAACGACTGAGGGTAACTATAGGAGCTCATGTTTGAAACCAGGCTACCCTGGCAAAACCTTATTTTCCTCCGTGGTAGGCCAGACAGTTGCGCTTTGAAAGCTGCCTGAAAAACACTCCTGCTGCCCATCTTCTCTTTGCTGCCTGAAGGCGTCACGAAAGTACTATGAGTGTACTCGTATGAGGCATGCTGTCTCAGTTCCTTGCTGGGAGCTCCTCCAGGAGCACTCTGGAACTTACCAGCCAAAGAAATGGCACCCCAGGCCTCAAGGAAAAGTCCAGATGTCTCCCATTGTAAGCTTAGGTGTGCCATAGAAGCGAAGAAGCATGTGTTAAAGAAATGCTTCCACTCTGTTATGTATTTCACGACTCGTTGTGCACTCACATTCGTTGTAACATCTGTGAAGGAGCACTGAACGCCGCCCACTCTTCTGTTGCCTTTGAGTCCCAGGAGGCAAACGGGTTCGTTTGCTTTAACGCTGTGAATGTGCAGCGGTAATGGCAAAGCCCTGCCCGGATCGCTCGACAGCTCTCGTTTGTACAGCATTCAAACGGCCTCAGGAACGCCGTTCTAAGCAGCCTTACATTCCATGCTGGTGTGCCCCAAGGAGGAATTTGGATTCTTCTGAGAAACACCACTGTGCCTCACTAATGAAACCTGTGAAAACCCAAAGGACCTCTCCGTACGGCAGTCGGAAGCTAGATGTTGAGTTCCAGCCTGAAAACAACGGACAGCTTTCCCTGTAACAATGCTGGACTTCTGGGACCATCCAGATTCACCAAGGCCTAACTTTTGCACGGCGGGGGAATGCTCTTGTGCATGTACAGCAGTCCCCACGTGAAAACCTTTCTTAGCAGATGGAGGCAGTCTTTCCCTTGTACTAGGTAGCTAGGCAGAATCATCAGATAAACATGCTTTGTCATCGAGCTTGAAAGTGGGACACTGATGGGAAAGAGCACATTCTCCCACTCTGCAAGCGACTTGCTTTTGGCTTCAAAGCTGCCTGAACAGCACTAGCGGCCCACCTTCTCTTCACTGCAGGAGTGTCGCTGTGGGCCAAGGCTGCGTTCTCTCAATGCCAAAAATGTGCTGACAATTCCCTTCTAGAAACTCATCCTGCTGCACTCCAAATTCAGCTCCGGCCAAAGAAAGTTGACCTAAGGCCACAAGGTAAATTCCAGTGTTGCATATCAGCAGAGCTTGGTGTGCATTGGTATCCACGAAACCATACTCTGAAATGGAGTGCCTTAACTCTGCTATGCCCCTGGGGACACAAAGGACAGTCGATCGTGCACCCGTTTTGCATGATGAACGCTGTGTGCCTGAAGAGCGTCCTCTGGCTTCTGAGGAACCCTAGGCGAAAAAGGCCCCTGGGAAGCACTCTTCCCATTCATAGCAAGGGAAAAGTACTGCTTTCCGGGTTGCCAAGGAAGAGTGTCCCAGTCGTCAAAGAGCCTCGCGAAAGCAGTGCTGGGCAGACTCTGTTTGCAAGTCGACTGGCCTCAGTGACTGAAAGAGAACTCCACTGCCAATACACAGTGGGCTGATGATTCAGGCCGGGACTCAGGACAGCACTCTCACAGAAGCGAAGGCTAAGCTCTGCGTCCAGCCTGAAGACCAGTACACTTTTCACACTTAACTCTGTTGGGATGTGCAAGAGCCATGGTCACCGAGGCCTACCTAAGGTACTGAA
Organism: Eubalaena glacialis; assembly: GCF_028564815.1. Classification (NCBI taxonomy): domain Eukaryota; kingdom Metazoa; phylum Chordata; class Mammalia; order Artiodactyla; family Balaenidae; genus Eubalaena; species Eubalaena glacialis. The sequence goes on along the minus strand of NC_083728.1, from coordinate 35,608,601 downwards.
ATACTTCCCCAGTTCAGCCTAGGCAGAGGACTCTGTTGCCAAAGGATCTCCATGGAAGGGCCCTCTGGGTTCCGTGTGTTTCCTTGAGGTAGTCAGAAACGACTGAGGGTAACTATAGGAGCTCATGTTTGAAACCAGGCTACCCTGGCAAAACCTTATTTTCCTCCACGGTAGGCGAGATAGTTGCGGTTTGAAAGCTGCCTGAAAAACACTCCTGCTGCCCATCTTCTCTTTGCTGCCTGAAGGCGTCACGAAAGTACTATGAGTGTACTCGTATGAGGCATGCTGTCTCAGTTCCTTGCTGGGAGCTCCTCCAGGAGCACTCTGGAACTTACCAGCCAAAGAAATGGCACCCCAGCCCTCAAGGAAAAGTCCAGATGTCTCCCATTGTAAGCTTAGGTGTGCCATAGAAGCGAAGAAGCATGTGTTAAAGAAATGCTTCCACTCTGTTATGTATTTCACGACTCGTTGTGCACTCACATTCGTTGTAACATCTGTGAAGGGGCACTGAACGCTGCCAACTCTTCTGTTGCCTTTGAGTCCAAGGAGGCAAACGGGTTCGTTTGCTTTAACGCTGTGAATCTGCAGCGGTAATGGCAAAGCCCTGCCCGGATCGCTCGACAGCTCTCGTTTGTACAGCATTCAAACGGCCTCAGGAACGCCGTTCTAAGCAGCCTTACGTTCCATGCTGGTGTGCCCCAAGGAGGAATTTGGATTCTTCTGAGAAACACCACTGTGCCACACTAATGAAACCTGTGAACTCCCAAAGGACGTCTCCCTAAGGCAGTCGGAAGCTAGATGTTGAGTTCCAGCCTGAAAACAACGGACAGCTTTCCCTGTGACAATGCTGGTCTTCTGGGACCATCCAGATTCACCAAGGCCTAAATTTTGCACGGCAGGGGAATGCTCTTGTGCATGTACAGCAGTCCCCACGTGAAAACCTTTCTTAGCAGATGGAGGCAGTCTTTCCCTTGTACTAGGTAGCTAGGCAGAATCATCAGATAAACATGCTTTGTCATCGAGCTTGAAAGTGAGACACTGATGGGAAAGTTCACATTTTCCCGCTTTGCAAGCGACTTGCTTTTGGCTTCAAAGCTGCCTGAACAGCACTAGCGGCCCTCCTTCTCTTCACTGCAGGAGTGTCGCTGTGGGCCAAGGCTGCGTTCTCTCAATGCCAAAAATGTGCTGACAATTCCCTTCAAGAAACTCATCCTACTGCACTCCAAATTCAGCTCTGGCCAATGAAAGGTGACCTAAGGCCTCAAGGTAAGTTCCAGTGTTTCATATCAGCAGAGCTGGGTGTGCATTGTATCCATGAAACTATACTATGAAATGGAGTGCCTTAACTCTGCTATGCCCCTGGTGACACATAGGACAGTCGATCGTGCACCCATTTCGCATGATGACCACTGTGTGCCTGAAGAGCGTCCTCTGGCTTCTGAGGAACCCTAGGCGAAAAAGGCCCATGGGAAGCACTCTTCCCATTCATAGCAAAGGAAAAGTACTGCTTTCTGGGTTGCCAAGGAAGAGTGTCCCAGTCGTCAAAGAGCCTCGCGAAAGCAGTGCTGGGCAGACTCTGTTTGCAAGTCGACTGGCCTCAGTGACTGAAAGAGAACTCCACTGCCAATACACAGTGGGCTGATGATTCAGGCCGGGACTCAGGACAGCACTCTCACAGAAGCGAAGGCTAAGCTCTGCGTCCAGCCTGAAGACCAATACACTTTTCACACTTAACTCTGTTGGGATGTGCAAGAGCCATGGTCACCGAGGCCTACCTAAGGTACTGAAATACTTCCCCAGTTCAGCCTAGGCAGAGGACCCTGTTGCCAAAGGATCTCCATGGAAGGGCCCTGTGGGTTCCGTGTGTTTCCTTGAGGTAGTCAGAAACGACTGAGGGTAACTATAGGAGCTCATGTTTGAAACCAGGCTACCCTGGCAAAACCTTATTTTCCTCCGTGGTAGGCCAGACAGTTGTGCTTTGAAAGCTGCCTGGAAAACACTCCTGCTGCCCATCTTCTCTTTGCTGCCTGAAGGCGTCACGAAAGTACTATGAGTGTACTCGTATGAGGCATGCTGTCTCAGTTCCTTGCTGGGAGCTCCTCCAGGAGCACTCTGGAACTTACCAGCCAAAGAAATGGCACCCCAGGCATCAAGTAAAAGTCCAGATGTCTCCCATTGTAAGCTTAGGTGTGCCATAGAAGCGAAGAAGCATGTGTTAAAGAAATGCTTCCACTCTGTTATGTATTTCACGACTCGTTGTGCACTCACATTCGTTGTAACATCTGTGAAGGAGCACTGCACGCCGCCCACTCTTCTGTTGCCTTTGAGTCCCAGAAGGCAAACGGGTTCGTTTGCTTTAACGCTGTGAATGTGCAGCGGTAATGGCAAAGCCCTGCCCGGATCGCTCGACAGCTCTCGTTTGTACGGCATTCAAACGGCCTCAGGAACGCCGTTCTAAGCAGCCTTACATTCCATGCTGGTGTGCCCCAAGGAGGAATTTGGATTCTTCTGAGAAACACCACTGTGCCACACTAATGAAACCTGTGAACTCCCAAAGGACGTCTCCCTACGGCAGTCGGAAGCTAGATGTTGAGTTCCAGCCTGAAAACAACGGACAGCTTTCCTTGTGACAATGCTGGTCTTCTGGGACCATCCAGATTCACCAAGGCCTAACTTTTGCACGGCGGGGGAATGCTATTGTGCATGTACAGCAGTCCCCACGTGAAAACCTTTCTTAGCAGATGGAGGCAGTCTTTCCCTTGTACTAGGTAGCTAGGCAGAATCATCAGATAAACATGCTTTGCCATCGAGCTTGAAAGTGGGACACTGATGGGAAAGTTCACATTTTCCCGCTTTGCAAGCGACTTGCTTTTGGCTTCAAAGCTGCCTGAACAGCACTAGCGGCCCACCTTCTCTTCACTGCAGGAGCGTCGCTGTGGGCCAAGGTTGCGTTCTCTCAATGCCAAAAATGTGCTGACAATTCCCTTCTAGAAACTCATCCTACTGCACTCCAAATTCAGCTCCGGCCAATGAAAGTTGACCTAAGGCCACAAGGTAAGTTCCAGTGTTTCATATAGCAGAGCTGGGTGTGCATTGGTATCCACGAAACCATACTCTGAAATGGAGTGCCTTAACTCTGCTATGCCCCTGGGGACATATAGGACAGTCGATCGTGCACCCGTTTCGCATGATGAACGCTGTGTGCCTGAAGAGCGTCCTCTGGCTTCGGAGGAACCCTAGGCGAAAAAGGCCCCTGGGAAGCACTCTTCCCATTCATAGCAAGGTAAAAGTACTGCTTTCCGGGTTGCCAAGGAGGAGTGTCCCAGTCGTCAAAGAGCCTCGCGAAAGCAGTGCTGGGCAGCCTCTGTTTGCAAATCGACTGGCCTCAGTGACTGAAAGAGAACTCCACTGCCCATACACAGTGGGCTGATGATTCAGACCGGGACTCAGGACAGCACTCTCACAGAAGCGAAGGCTAAGCTCTGCGTCCAGCCTGAAGACCAGTACACTTTTCACACTTAACTCTGTTGGGATGTGCAAGAGCCATGGTCACTGAGGCCTACCTAAGGTACTGAAATATTTCCCCAGTTCAGCCTAGGCAGAGGACCCTGTTGCCAAAGGATCTCCATGGAAGGGCCCTGTGGGTTCCGTGTGTTTCCTTGAGGTAGTCAGAAACGACTGAGGGTAACTATAGGAGCTCATGTTTGAAACCAGGCTACCCTGGCAAAACCTTATTTTCCTCCGTGGTAGGCCAGACAGTTGCGCTTTGAAAGCTGCCTGAAAAACACTCCTGCTGCCCATCTTCTCTTTGCTGCCTGAAGGCGTCACGAAAGTACTATGAGTGTACTCGTATGAGGCATGCTGTCTCAGTTCCTTGCTGGGAGCTCCTCCAGGAGCACTCTGGAACTTACCAGCCAAAGAAATGGCACCCCAGGCCTCAAGGAAAAGTCCAGATGTCTCCCATTGTAAGCTTAGGTGTGCCATAGAAGCGAAGAAGCATGTGTTAAAGAAATGCTTCCACTCTGTTATGTATTTCACGACTCGTTGTGCACTCACATTCGTTGTAACATCTGTGAAGGAGCACTGAACGCCGCCCACTCTTCTGTTGCCTTTGAGTCCCAGGAGGCAAACGGGTTCGTTTGCTTTAACGCTGTGAATGTGCAGCGGTAATGGCAAAGCCCTGCCCGGATCGCTCGACAGCTCTCGTTTGTACAGCATTCAAACGGCCTCAGGAACGCCGTTCTAAGCAGCCTTACATTCCATGCTGGTGTGCCCCAAGGAGGAATTTGGATTCTTCTGAGAAACACCACTGTGCCTCACTAATGAAACCTGTGAAAACCCAAAGGACCTCTCCGTACGGCAGTCGGAAGCTAGATGTTGAGTTCCAGCCTGAAAACAACGGACAGCTTTCCCTGTGACAATGCTGGACTTCTGGGACCATCCAGATTCACCAAGGCCTAACTTTTGCACGGCGGGGGAATGCTCTTGTGCATGTACAGCAGTCCCCACGTGAAAACCTTTCTTAGCAGATGGAGGCAGTCTTTCCCTTGTACTAGGTAGCTAGGCAGAATCATCAGATAAACATGCTTTGTCATCGAGCTTGAAAGTGGGACACTGATGGGAAAGAGCACATTCTCCCACTCTGCAAGCGACTTGCTTTTGGCTTCAAAGCTGCCTGAACAGCACTAGCGGCCCACCTTCTCTTCACTGCAGGAGTGTCGCTGTGGGCCAAGGCTGCGTTCTCTCAATGCCAAAAATGTGCTGACAATTCCCTTCTAGAAACTCATCCTGCTGCACTCCAAATTCAGCTCCGGCCAAAGAAAGTTGACCTAAGGCCACAAGGTAAATTCCAGTGTTGCATATCAGCAGAGCTGGGTGTGCATTGGTATCCACGAAACCATACTCTGAAATGGAGTGCCTTAACTCTGCTATGCCCCTGGGGACACAAAGGACAGTCGATCGTGCACCCGTTTTGCATGATGAACGCTGTGTGCCTGAAGAGCGTCCTCTGGCTTCGGAGGAACCCTAGGCGAAAAAGGCCCCTGGGAAGCACTCTTCCCATTCATAGCAAGGGAAAAGTACTGCTTTCCGGGTTGCCAAGGAAGAGTGTCCCAGTCGTCAAAGAGCCTCGCGAAAGCAGTGCTGGGCAGACTCTGTTTGCAAGTCGACTGGCCTCAGTGACTGAAAGAGAACTCCACTGCCAATACACAGTGGGCTGATGATTCAGGCCGGGACTCAGGACAGCACTCTCACAGAAGCGAAGGCTAAGCTCTGCGTCCAGCCTGAAGACCAGTACACTTTTCACACTTAACTCTGTTGGGATGTGCAAGAGCCATGGTCACCGAGGCCTACCTAAGGTACTGAAATACTTCCCCAGTTCAGCCTAGGCAGAGGACTCTGTTGCCAAAGGATCTCCATGGAAGGGCCCTGTGGGTTCCGTGTGTTTCCTTGAGGTAGTCAGAAACGACTGAGGGTAACTATAGGAGCTCATGTTTGAAACCAGGCTACCCTGGCAAAACCTTATTTTCCTCCACGGTAGGCGAGATAGTTGCGGTTTGAAAGCTGCCTGAAAAACACTCCTGCTGCCCATCTTCTCTTTGCTGCCTGAAGGCGTCACGAAAGTACTATGAGTGTACTCGTATGAGGCATGCTGTCTCAGTTCCTTGCTGGGAGCTCCTCCAGGAGCACTCTGGAACTTACCAGCCAAAGAAATGGCACCCCAGCCCTCAAGGAAAAGTCCAGATGTCTCCCATTGTAAGCTTAGGTGTGCCATAGAAGCGAAGAAGCATGTGTTAAAGAAATGCTTCCACTCTGTTATGTATTTCACGACTCGTTGTGCACTCACATTCGTTGTAACATCTGTGAAGGGGCACTGAACGCCGCCAACTCTTCTGTTGCCTTTGAGTCCAAGGAGGCAAACGGGTTCGTTTGCTTTAACGCTGTGAATGTGCAGCGGTAATGGCAAAGCCCTGCCCGGATCGCTCGACAGCTCTCGTTTGTACAGCATTCAAACGGCCTCAGGAACGCCGTTCTAAGCAGCCTTACGTTCCATGCTGGTGTGCCCCAAGGAGGAATTTGGATTCTTCTGAGAAACACCACTGTGCCTCACTAATGAAACCTGTGAACTCCCAAAGGACGTCTCCCTAAGGCAGTCGGAAGCTAGATGTTGAGTTCCAGCCTGAAAACAACGGACAGCTTTCCCTGTGACAATGCTGGACTTCTGGGACCATCCAGATTCACCAAGGCCTAACTTTTGCACGGCGGGGGAATGCTCTTGTGCATGTACAGCAGTCCCCACGTGAAAACCTTTCTTAGCAGATGGAGGCAGTCTTTCCCTTGTACTAGGTAGCTAGGCAGAATCATCAGATAAACATGCTTTGTCATCGAGCTTGAAAGTGGGACACTGATGGGAAAGAGCACATTCTCCCACTCTGCAAGCGACTTGCTTTTGGCTTCAAAGCTGCCTGAACAGCACTAGCGGCCCACCTTCTCTTCACTGCAGGAGTGTCGCTGTGGGCCAAGGCTGCGTTCTCTCAATGCCAAAAATGTGCTGACAATTCCCTTCTAGAAACTCATCCTGCTGCACTCCAAATTCAGCTCCGGCCAAAGAAAGTTGACCTAAGGCCACAAGGTAAATTCCAGTGTTGCATATCAGCAGAGCTGGGTGTGCATTGGTATCCACGAAACCATACTCTGAAATGGAGTGCCTTAACTCTGCTATGCCCCTGGGGACACAAAGGACAGTCGATCGTGCACCCGTTTTGCATGATGAACGCTGTGTGCCTGAAGAGCGTCCTCTGGCTTCGGAGGAACCCTAGGCGAAAAAGGCCCCTGGGAAGCACTCTTCCCATTCATAGCAAGGGAAAAGTACTGCTTTCCGGGTTGCCAAGGAAGAGTGTCCCAGTCGTCAAAGAGCCTCGCGAAAGCAGTGCTGGGCAGACTCTGTTTGCAAGTCGACTGGCCTCAGTGACTGAAAGAGAACTCCACTGCCAATACACAGTGGGCTGATGATTCAGGCCGGGACTCAGGACAGCACTCTCACAGAAGCGAAGGCTAAGCTCTGCGTCCAGCCTGAAGACCAGTACACTTTTCACACTTAACTCTGTTGGGATGTGCAAGAGCCATGGTCACCGAGGCCTACCTAAGGTACTGAAATACTTCCCCAGTTCAGCCTAGGCAGAGGACTCTGTTGCCAAAGGATCTCCATGGAAGGGCCCTGTGGGTTCCGTGTGTTTCCTTGAGGTAGTCAGAAACGACTGAGGGTAACTATAGGAGCTCATGTTTGAAACCAGGCTACCCTGGCAAAACCTTATTTTCCTCCACGGTAGGCGAGATAGTTGCGGTTTGAAAGCTGCCTGAAAAACACTCCTGCTGCCCATCTTCTCTTTGCTGCCTGAAGGCGTCACGAAAGTACTATGAGTGTACTCGTATGAGGCATGCTGTCTCAGTTCCTTGCTGGGAGCTCCTCCAGGAGCACTCTGGAACTTACCAGCCAAAGAAATGGCACCCCAGCCCTCAAGGAAAAGTCCAGATGTCTCCCATTGTAAGCTTAGGTGTGCCATAGAAGCGAAGAAGCATGTGTTAAAGAAATGCTTCCACTCTGTTATGTATTTCACGACTCGTTGTGCACTCACATTCGTTGTAACATCTGTGAAGGGGCACTGAACGCCGCCAACTCTTCTGTTGCCTTTGAGTCCAAGGAGGCAAACGGGTTCGTTTGCTTTAACGCTGTGAATGTGCAGCGGTAATGGCAAAGCCCTGCCCGGATCGCTCGACAGCTCTCGTTTGTACAGCATTCAAACGGCCTCAGGAACGCCGTTCTAAGCAGCCTTACGTTCCATGCTGGTGTGCCCCAAGGAGGAATTTGGATTCTTCTGAGAAACACCACTGTGCCTCACTAATGAAACCTGTGAACTCCCAAAGGACGTCTCCCTAAGGCAGTCGGAAGCTAGATGTTGAGTTCCAGCCTGAAAACAACGGACAGCTTTCCCTGTGACAATGCTGGACTTCTGGGACCATCCAGATTCACCAAGGCCTAACTTTTGCACGGCGGGGGAATGCTCTTGTGCATGTACAGCAGTCCCCACGTGAAAACCTTTCTTAGCAGATGGAGGCAGTCTTTCCCTTGTACTAGGTAGCTAGGCAGAATCATCAGATAAACATGCTTTGTCATCGAGCTTGAAAGTGGGACACTGATGGGAAAGAGCACATTCTCCCACTCTGCAAGCGACTTGCTTTTGGCTTCAAAGCTGCCTGAACAGCACTAGCGGCCCACCTTCTCTTCACTGCAGGAGTGTCGCTGTGGGCCAAGGCTGCGTTCTCTCAATGCCAAAAATGTGCTGACAATTCCCTTCTAGAAACTCATCCTACTGCACTCCAAATTCAGCTCCGGCCAAAGAAAGTTGACCTAAGGCCACAAGGTAAATTCCAGTGTTGCATATCAGCAGAGCTGGGTGTGCATTGGTATCCACGAAACCATACTCTGAAATGGAGTGCCTTAACTCTGCTATGCCCCTGGGGACACAAAGGACAGTCGATCGTGCACCCGTTTTGCATGATGAACGCTGTGTGCCTGAAGAGCGTCCTCTGGCTTCGGAGGAACCCTAGGCGAAAAAGGCCCCTGGGAAGCACTCTTCCCATTCATAGCAAGGGAAAAGTACTGCTTTCCGGGTTGCCAAGGAAGAGTGTCCCAGTCGTCAAAGAGCCTCGCGAAAGCAGTGCTGGGCAGACTCTGTTTGCAAGTCGACTGGCCTCAGTGACTGAAAGAGAACTCCACTGCCAATACACAGTGGGCTGATGATTCAGGCCGGGACTCAGGACAGCACTCTCACAGAAGCGAAGGCTAAGCTCTGCGTCCAGCCTGAAGACCAGTACACTTTTCACACTTAACTCTGTTGGGATGTGCAAGAGCCATGGTCACCGAGGCCTACCTAAGGTACTGAAATACTTCCCCAGTTCAGCCTAGGCAGAGGACTCTGTTGCCAAAGGATCTCCATGGAAGGGCCCTGTGGGTTCCGTGTGTTTCCTTGAGGTAGTCAGAAACGACTGAGGGTAACTATAGGAGCTCATGTTTGAAACCAGGCTACCCTGGCAAAACCTTATTTTCCTCCACGGTAGGCGAGATAGTTGCGGTTTGAAAGCTGCCTGAAAAACACTCCTGCTGCCCATCTTCTCTTTGCTGCCTGAAGGCGTCACGAAAGTACTATGAGTGTACTCGTATGAGGCATGCTGTCTCAGTTCCTTGCTGGGAGCTCCTCCAGGAGCACTCTGGAACTTACCAGCCAAAGAAATGGCACCCCAGCCCTCAAGGAAAAGTCCAGATGTCTCCCATTGTAAGCTTAGGTGTGCCATAGAAGCGAAGAAGCATGTGTTAAAGAAATGCTTCCACTCTGTTATGTATTTCACGACTCGTTGTGCACTCACATTCGTTGTAACATCTGTGAAGGGGCACTGAACGCCGCCAACTCTTCTGTTGCCTTTGAGTCCAAGGAGGCAAACGGGTTCGTTTGCTTTAACGCTGTGAATGTGCAGCGGTAATGGCAAAGCCCTGCCCGGATCGCTCGACAGCTCTCGTTTGTACAGCATTCAAACGGCCTCAGGAACGCCGTTCTAAGCAGCCTTACGTTCCATGCTGGTGTGCCCCAAGGAGGAATTTGGATTCTTCTGAGAAACACCACTGTGCCACACTAATGAAACCTGTGAACTCCCAAAGGACGTCTCCCTAAGGCAGTCGGAAGCTAGATGTTGAGTTCCAGCCTGAAAACAACGGACAGCTTTCCCTGTGACAATGCTGGTCTTCTGGGACCATCCAGATTCACCAAGGCCTAAATTTTGCACGGCAGGGGAATGCTCTTGTGCATGTACAGCAGTCCCCACGTGAAAACCTTTCTTAGCAGATGGAGGCAGTCTTTCCCTTGTACTAGGTAGCTAGGCAGAATCATCAGATAAACATGCTTTGTCATCGAGCTTGAAAGTGAGACACTGATGGGAAAATTCACATTTTCCCGCTTTGCAAGCGACTTGCTTTTGGCTTCAAAGCTGCCTGAACAGCACTAGCGGCCCACCTTCTCTTCACTGCAGGAGTGTCGCTGTGGGCCAAGGCTGCGTTCTCTCAATGCCAAAAATGTGCTGACAATTCCCTTCTAGAAACTCATCCTACTGCACTCCAAATTCAGCTCCGGCCAATGAAAGGTGACCTAAGGCCACAAGGTAAGTTCCAGTGTTTCATATAGCAGAGCTGGGTGTGCATTGGTATCCACGAAACCATACTCTGAAATGGAGTGCCTTAACTCTGCTATGCCCCTGGGGACACATAGGACAGTCGATCGTGCACCCGTTTCGCATGATGAACGCTGTGTGCCTGAAGAGCGTCCTCTGGCTTCGGAGGAACCCTAGGCGAAAAAGGCCCCTGGGAAGCACTCTTCCCATTCATAGCAAGGTAAAAGTACTGCTTTCCGGGTTGCCAAGGAGGAGTGTCCCAGTCGTCAAAGAGCCTCGCGAAAGCAGTGCTGGGCAGCCTCTGTTTGCAAATCGACTGGCCTCAGTGACTGAAAGAGAACTCCACTGCCAATACACAGTGGGCTGATGATTCAGGCCGGGACTCAGGACAGCACTCTCACAGAAGCGAAGGCTAAGCTCTGCGTCCAGCCTGAAGACCAGTACACTTTTCACACTTAACTCTGTTGGGATGTGCAAGAGCCATGGTCACCGAGGCCTACCTAAGGTACTGAAATATTTCCCCAGTTCAGCCTAGGCAGAGGACCCTGTTGCCAAAGGATCTCCATGGAAGGGCCCTGTGGGTTCCGTGTGTTTCCTTGAGGTAGTCAGAAACGACTGAGGGTAACTATAGGAGCTCATGTTTGAAACCAGGCTACCCTGGCAAAACCTTATTTTCCTCCGTGGTAGGCCAGACAATTGCGCTTTGAAAGCTGCCTGAAAAACACTCCTGCTGCCCATCTTCTCTTTGCTGCCTGAAGGCGTCACGAAAGTACTATCAGTGTACTCGTATGAGGCATGCTGTCTCAGTTCCTTGCTGGGAGCTCCTCCAGGAGCACTCTGGAACTTACCAGCCAAAGAAATGGCACCCCAGGCCTCAAGGAAAAGTCCAGATGTCTCCCATTGTAAGCTTAGGTGTGCCATAGAAGCGAAGAAGCATGTGTTAAAGAAATGCTTCCACTCTGTTATGTATTTCACGACTCGTTGTGCACTCACATTCGTTGTAACATCTGTGAAGGAGCACTGAACGCCGCCCACTCTTCTGTTGCCTTTGAGTCCCAGGAGGCAAACGGGTTCGTTTGCTTTAACGCTGTGAATGTGCAGCGGTAATGGCAAAGCCCTGCCCGGATCGCTCGACAGCTCTCGTTTGTACAGCATTCAAACGGCCTCAGGAACGCCGTTCTAAGCAGCCTTACATTCCATGCTGGTGTGCCCCAAGGAGGAATTTGGATTCTTCTGAGAAACACCACTGTGCCTCACTAATGAAACCTGTGAAAACCCAAAGGACCTCTCCGTACGGCAGTCGGAAGCTAGATGTTGAGTTCCAGCCTGAAAACAACGGACAGCTTTCCCTGTGACAATGCTGGACTTCTGGGACCATCCAGATTCACCAAGGCCTAACTTTTGCACGGCGGGGGAATGCTCTTGTGCATGTACAGCAGTCCCCACGTGAAAACCTTTCTTAGCAGATGGAGGCAGTCTTTCCCTTGTACTAGGTAGCTAGGCAGAATCATCAGATAAACATGCTTTGTCATCGAGCTTGAAAGTGGAACACTGATGGGAAAGAGCACATTCTCCCACTCTGCAAGCGACTTGCTTTTGGCTTCAAAGCTGCCTGAACAGCACTAGCGGCCCACCTTCTCTTCACTGCAGGAGTGTCGCTGTGGGCCAAGGCTGCGTTCTCTCAATGCCAAAAATGTGCTGACAATTCCCTTCTAGAAACTCATCCTACTGCACTCCAAATTCAGCTCCGGCCAAAGAAAGTTGACCTAAGGCCACAAGGTAAATTCCAGTGTTGCATATCAGCAGAGCTGGGTGTGCATTGGTATCCACGAAACCATACTCTGAAATGGAGTGCCTTAACTCTGCTATGCCCCTGGGGACACAAAGGACAGTCGATCGTGCACCCGTTTTGCATGATGAACGCTGTGTGCCTGAAGAGCGTCCTCTGGCTTCTGAGGAACCCTAGGCGAAAAAGGCCCCTGGGAAGCACTCTTCCCATTCATAGCAAGGGAAAAGTACTGCTTTCCGGGTTGCCAAGGAAGAGTGTCCCAGTCGTCAAAGAGCCTCGCGAAAGCAGTGCTGGGCAGACTCTGTTTGCAAGTCGACTGGCCTCAGTGACTGAAAGAGAACTCCACTGCCAATACACAGTGGGCTGATGATTCAGGCCGGGACTCAGGACAGCACTCTCACAGAAGCGAAGGCTAAGCTCTGCGTCCAGCCTGAAGACCAGTACACTTTTCACACTTAACTCTGTTGGGATGTGCAAGAGCCATGGTCACCGAGGCCTACCTAAGGTACTGAAATACTTCCCCAGTTCAGCCTAGGCAGAGGACTCTGTTGCCAAAGGATCTCCATGGAAGGGCCCTGTGGGTTCCGTGTGTTTCCTTGAGGTAGTCAGAAACGACTGAGGGTAACTATAGGAGCTCATGTTTGAAACCAGGCTACCCTGGCAAAACCTTATTTTCCTCCACGGTAGGCGAGATAGTTGCGGTTTGAAAGCTGCCTGAAAAACACTCCTGCTGCCCATCTTCTCTTTGCTGCCTGAAGGCGTCACGAAAGTACTATGAGTGTACTCGTATGAGGCATGCTGTCTCAGTTCCTTGCTGGGAGCTCCTCCAGGAGCACTCTGGAACTTACCAGCCAAAGAAATGGCACCCCAGCCCTCAAGGAAAAGTCCAGATGTCTCCCATTGTAAGCTTAGGTGTGCCATAGAAGCGAAGAAGCATGTGTTAAAGAAATGCTTCCACTCTGTTATGTATTTCACGACTCGTTGTGCACTCACATTCGTTGTAACATCTGTGAAGGGGCACTGAACGCCGCCAACTCTTCTGTTGCCTTTGAGTCCAAGGAGGCAAACGGGTTCGTTTGCTTTAACGCTGTGAATGTGCAGCGGTAATGGCAAAGCCCTGCCCGGATCGCTCGACAGCTCTCGTTTGTACAGCATTCAAACGGCCTCAGGAACGCCGTTCTAAGCAGCCTTACGTTCCATGCTGGTGTGCCCCAAGGAGGAATTTGGATTCTTCTGAGAAACACCACTGTGCCACACTAATGAAACCTGTGAACTCCCAAAGGACGTCTCCCTAAGGCAGTCGGAAGCTAGATGTTGAGTTCCAGCCTGAAAACAACGGACAGCTTTCCCTGTGACAATGCTGGTCTTCTGGGACCATCCAGATTCACCAAGGCCTAAATTTTGCACGGCAGGGGAATGCTCTTGTGCATGTACAGCAGTCCCCACGTGAAAACCTTTCTTAGCAGATGGAGGCAGTCTTTCCCTTGTACTAGGTAGCTAGGCAGAATCATCAGATAAACATGCTTTGTCATCGAGCTTGAAAGTGAGACACTGATGGGAAAGTTCACATTTTCCCGCTTTGCAAGCGACTTGCTTTTGGCTTCAAAGCTGCCTGAACAGCACTAGCGGCCCACCTTCTCTTCACTGCAGGAGTGTCGCTGTGGGCCAAGGCTGCGTTCTCTCAATGCCAAAAATGTGCTGACAATTCCCTTCTAGAAACTCATCCTACTGCACTCCAAATTCAGCTCCGGCCAATGAAAGGTGACCTAAGGCCACAAGGTAAGTTCCAGTGTTTCATATAGCAGAGCTGGGTGTGCATTGGTATCCACGAAACCATACTCTGAAATGGAGTGCCTTAACTCTGCTATGCCCCTGGGGACACATAGGACAGTCGATCGTGCACCCGTTTCGCATGATGAACGCTGTGTGCCTGAAGAGCGTCCTCTGGCTTCGGAGGAACCCTAGGCGAAAAAGGCCCCTGGGAAGCACTCTTCCCATTCATAGCAAGGGAAAAGTACTGCTTTCCGGGTTGCCAAGGAAGAGTGTCCCAGTTGTCAAAGAGCCTCGCGAAAGCAGTGCTGGGCAGCCTCTGTTTGCAAGTCGAATGGCCTCAGTGACTGAAAGAGAACTCCACTGCCAATACACAGTGGGCTGATGATTCAGGCCGGGACTCAGGACAGCACTCTCACAGAAGCGAAGGCTAAGCTCTGCGTCCAGCCTGAAGACCAGTACACTTTTCACACTTAACTCTGTTGGGATGTGCAAGACCCATGGTCACCGAGGCCTACCTAAGGTACTGAAATACTTCCCCAGTTCAGCCTAGGCAGAGGACCCTGTTGCCAAAGGATCTCCATGGAAGGGCCCTGTGGGTTCCGTGTGTTTCCTTGAGGTAGTCAGAAACGACTGAGGGTAACTATAGGAGCTCATGTTTGAAACCAGGCTACCCTGGCAAAACCTTATTTTCCTCCGTGGTAGGCCAGACAGTTGCGCTTTGAAAGCTGCCTGAAAAACACTCCTGCTGCCCATCTTCTCTTTGCTGCCTGAAGGCGTCACGAAAGTACTATGAGTGTACTCGTATGAGGCATGCTGTCTCAGTTCCTTGCTGGGAGCTTCTCCAGGAGCACTCTGGAACTTACCAGCCAAAGAAATGGCACCCCAGGCCTCAAGGAAGAGTCCAGATTTCTCCCATTGCAAGCTTATTTGTGCCATAGTAGTGAAGAAGCATGTGTTAAAGGAAAGCTGCAACACGGTTACATATTTCAGACTCGTTGTGTACTCACGTTCTTTGTAACATCTATGAAGGGGCACTGAACGCCGCCAACTCTTCTGTTGCCTTTGAGTCCCAGGAGGCAAACGGGTTCGTTTGCTTTAACGCTGTGAATGTGCAGCGGTAATGGCAAAGCCCTGCCCGGATCGCTCTACAGCTCTCGTTTGTACAGCATTCAAACGGCCTCAGGAACGCCGTTCTAAGCAGCCTTACGTTCCATGCTGGTGTGCCCCAAGGAGGAATTTGGATTCTTCTGAGAAACACCACTGTGCCACACTAATGAAACCTGTGAACTCCCAAAGGACGTCTCCCTAAGGCAGTCGGAAGCTAGATGTTGAGTTCCAGCCTGAAAACAACGGACAGCTTTCCCTGTGACAATGCTGGTCTTCTGGGACCATCCAGATTCACCAAGGCCTAAATTTTGCACGGCAGGGGAATGCTCTTGTGCATGTACAGCAGTCCCCACGTGAAAACCTTTCTTAGCAGATGGAGGCAGTCTTTCCCTTGTACTAGGTAGCTAGGCAGAATCATCAGATAAACATGCTTTGTCATCGAGCTTGAAAGTGAGACACTGATGGGAAAGTTCACATTTTCCCGCTTTGCAAGCGACTTGCTTTTGGCTTCAAAGCTGCCTGAACAGCACTAGCGGCCCACCTTCTCTTCACTGCAGGAGTGTCGCTGTGGGCCAAGGCTGCGTTCTCTCAATGCCAAAAATGTGCTGACAATTCCCTTCTAGAAACTCATCCTACTGCACTCCAAATTCAGCTCCGGCCAATGAAAGGTGACCTAAGGCCACAAGGTAAGTTCCAGTGTTTCATATAGCAGAGCTGGGTGTGCATTGGTATCCACGAAACCATACTCTGAAATGGAGTGCCTTAACTCTGCTATGCCCCTGGGGACACATAGGACAGTCGATCGTGCACCCGTTTCGCATGATGAACGCTGTGTGCCTGAAGAGCGTCCTCTGGCTTCGGAGGAACCCTAGGCGAAAAAGGCCCCTGGGAAGCACTCTTCCCATTCATAGCAAGGGAAAAGTACTGCTTTCCGGGTTGCCAAGGAAGAGTGTCCCAGTTGTCAAAGAGCCTCGCGAAAGCAGTGCTGGGCAGCCTCTGTTTGCAAGTCGAATGGCCTCAGTGACTGAAAGAGAACTCCACTGCCAATACACAGTGGGCTGATGATTCAGGCCGGGACTCAGGACAGCACTCTCACAGAAGCGAAGGCTAAGCTCTGCGTCCAGCCTGAAGACCAGTACACTTTTCACACTTAACTCTGTTGGGATGTGCAAGACCCATGGTCACCGAGGCCTACCTAAGGTACTGAAATACTTCCCCAGTTCAGCCTAGGCAGAGGACCCTGTTGCCAAAGGATCTCCATGGAAGGGCCCTGTGGGTTCCGTGTGTTTCCTTGAGGTAGTCAGAAACGACTGAGGGTAACTATAGGAGCTCATGTTTGAAACCAGGCTACCCTGGCAAAACCTTATTTTCCTCCGTGGTAGGCCAGACAGTTGCGCTTTGAAAGCTGCCTGAAAAACACTCCTGCTGCCCATCTTCTCTTTGCTGCCTGAAGGCGTCACGAAAGTACTATGAGTGTACTCGTATGAGGCATGCTGTCTCAGTTCCTTGCTGGGAGCTTCTCCAGGAGCACTCTGGAACTTACCAGCCAAAGAAATGGCACCCCAGGCCTCAAGGAAGAGTCCAGATTTCTCCCATTGCAAGCTTATTTGTGCCATAGTAGTGAAGAAGCATGTGTTAAAGGAAAGCTGCAACACGGTTACATATTTCAGACTCGTTGTGTACTCACGTTCTTTGTAACATCTATGAAGGGGCACTGAACGCCGCCAACTCTTCTGTTGCCTTTGAGTCCCAGGAGGCAAACGGGTTCGTTTGCTTTAACGCTGTGAATGTGCAGCGGTAATGGCAAAGCCCTGCCCGGATCGCTCGACAGCTCTCGTTTGTACAGCATTCAAACGGCCTCAGGAACGCCGTTCTAAGCAGCCTTACATTCCATGCTGGTGTGCCCCAAGGAGGAATTTGGATTCTTCTGAGAAACACCACTGTGCCTCACTAATGAAACCTGTGAAAACCCAAAAGACCTCTCCCTACGGCAGTCGGAAGCTAGATGTTGAGTTCCAGCCTGAAAACAACGGACAGCTTTCCCTGTGACAATGCTGGACTTCTGGGACCATCCAGATTCACCAAGGCCTAACTTTTGCACGGCGGGGGAATGCTCATGTGCATGTACAGCAGTCCCCAAGTGAAAACCTTTCTTAGCAGATGGAGGCAGTCTTTCCCTTGTACTAGTTAGCTAGGCAGAATCATCAGATAAACATGCTTTGTCATCGAGCTTGAAATTGGGACACTGATGGGAAAGTTCACATTTTCCCGCTTTGCAAGCGACTTGCTTTTGGCTTCAAAGCTGCCTGAACAGCACTAGCGGCCCACCTTCTCTTCACTGCAGGAGTGTCGCTGTGGGACAAGGCTGCGTTCTCTCAATGCCAAAAATGTGCTGACAATTCCCTTCTAGAAACTCATCCTGCTGCACTCCAAATTCAGCTCCGGCCAAAGAAAGTTGACCTAAGGCCACAAGGTAAATTCCAGTGTTGCATATCAGCAGAGCTGGGTGTGCATTGGTATCCACGAAACCATACTCTGAAATGGAGTGCCTTAACTCTGCTATGCCCCTGGGGACACAAAGGACAGTCGATCGTGCACCCGTTTCGCATGATGAACGCTGTGTGCCTGAAGAGCGTCCTCTGGCTTCGGAGGAACCCTAGGCGAAAAAGGCCCCTGGGAAACACTCTTCCCATTCATAGCAAGGGAAAAGTACTGCTTTCCGGGTTGCCAAGGAAGAGTGTCCCAGTCGTCAAAGAGCCTCGCGAAAGCAGTGCTGGGCAGATTCTGTTTGCAAGTCGACTGGCCTCAGTGACTGAAAGAGAACTCCACTGCCAATACACAGTGGGCTGATGATTCAGGCCGGGACTCAGGACAGCACTCTCACAGAAGCGAAGGCTAAGCTCTGCGTCCAGCCTGAAGACCAGTACACTTTTCACACTTAACTCTGTTGGGATGTGCAAGAGCCATGGTCACCGAGGCCTACCTAAGGTACTGAAATACTTCCCCAGTTCAGCCTAGGCAGAGTATTCTGTTGCCAAAGGATCTCCATGGAAGGGCCCTGTGGGTTCCGTGTGTTTCCTTGAGGTAGTCAGAAACGACTGAGGGTAACTATAGGAGCTCATGTTTGAAACCAGGCTACCCTGGCAAAACCTTATTTTCCTCCACGGTAGGCGAGATAGTTGCGGTTTGAAAGCTGCCTGAAAAACACTCCTGCTGCCCATCTTCTCTTTGCTGCCTGAAGGCGTCACGAAAGTACTATGAGTGTACTGGTATGAGGCATGCTGTCTCAGTTCCTTGCTGGGAGCTCCTCCAGGAGCACTCTGGAACTTACCAGCCAAAGAAATGGCACCCCAGGCATCAAGTAAAAGTCCAGATGTCTCCCATTGTAAGCTTAGGTGTGCCATAGAAGCGAAGAAGCATGTGTTAAAGAAATGCTTCCACTCTGTTATGTATTTCACGACTCGTTGTGCACTCACATTCGTTGTAACATTTGTGAAGGAGCACTGAACGCCGCCAACTCTTCTGTTGCCTTTGAGTCCCAGGAGGCAAACGGGTTCGTTTGCTTTAACGCTGTGAATGTGCAGCGGTAATGGCAAAGCCCTGCCCGGATCGCTCGACAGCTCTCGTTTGTACAGCATTCAAACGGCCTCAGGTACGCCGTTCTAAGCAGCCTTACATTCCATGCGGTGTGCCCCAAGGAGGAATTTGGATTCTTCTGAGAAACACCACTGTGCCTCACTAATGAAACCTGTGAACTCCCAAAGGACGTCTCCCTACGGCAGTCGGAAGCTAGATGTTGAGTTCCAGCCTGAAAACAACGGACAGCATTCCCTGTGACAATGCTGGACTTCTGGGACCATCCAGATTCACCAAGGCCTAACTTTTGCACGGCGGGGGAATGCTCTTGTGCATGTACAGCAGTGCCCACGTGAAAACCTTTCTTAGCAGATGGAGGCAGTCTTTCCCTTGTACTAGATAGCTAGGCAGAATCATCAGATAAACATGCTTTGTTATCGAGCTTGAAAGTGGGACACTGATGGGAAAGATCACATTCTCCCGCTTTGCAAGCGACTTGCTTTTGGCTTCAAAGCTGCCTGAACAGCACTAGCGGCCCTCCTTCTCTTCACTGCAGGAGTGTCGCTGTGGGCCAAGGCTGCGTTCTCTCAATGCCAAAAATGTGCTGACAATTCCCTTCTAGAAACTCATCCTACTGCACTCCAAATTCAGCTCCGGCCAATGAAAGGTGACCTATGGCCACAAGGTAAGTTCCAGTGTTTCATATAGCAGAGCTGGGTGTGCTTTGGTATCCACGAAACCATACTCTGAAATGGAGTGCCTTAACTCTGCTATGCCCCTGGGGACACATAGGACAGTCGTTCGTGCACCCGTTTCGCATGATGAACGCTGTGTGCCTGAAGAGCGTCCTCTGGCTTCTGAGGAACCCTAGGCGAAATAGGCCCCTGGGAAGCACTCTTCCCATTCATAGCAAGGGAAAAGTACTGCTTTCTGGGTTGCCAAGGAAGAGTGTCCCAGTCGTCAAAGAGCCTCGCGAAAGCAGTGCTGGGCAGACTCTGTTTGCAAGTCGACTGGCCTCAGTGACTGAAAGAGAACTCCACTGCCAATACACAGTGGGCTGATGATTCAGGCCGGGACTCAGGACAGCACTCTCACAGAAGCGAAGGCTAAGCTCTGCGTCCAGCCTGAAGACCAGTACACTTTTCACACTTAACTCTGTTGGGATGTGCAAGAGCCATGGTCACCGAGGCCTACCTAAGGTACTGAAATACTTCCCCTGTTCAGCCTAGGCAGAGGACTCTTTTGCCAAAGGATCTCCATGGAAGGGCCCTGTGGGTTCCGTGTGTTTCCTTGAGGTAGTCAGAAACGACTGAGGGTAACTATAGGAGCTCATGTTTGAAACCAGGCTACCCTGGCAAAACCTTATTGTCCTCCACGGTAGGCGAGATAGTTGCGGTTTGAAAGCTGCCTGAAAAACACTCCTGCTGCCCATCTTCTCTTTGCTGCCTGAAGGCGTCACGAAAGTACTATGAGTGTACTCGTATGAGGCATGCTGTCTCAGTTCCTTGCTGGGAGCTCCTCCAGGAGCACTCTGGAACTTACCAGCCATAGAAATGGCACCCCAGGCATCAAGTAAAAGTCCAGATGTCTCCCATTGTAAGCTTAGGTGTGCCATAGAAGCGAAGAAGCATGTGTTAAAGAAATGCTTCCACTCTGTTATGTATTTCACGACTCGTTGTGCACTCACATTCGTTGTAACATCTGTGAAGGAGCACTGAACGCCGCCAACTCTTCTGTTGCCTTTGAGTCCCAGGAGGCAAACGGGTTCGTTTGCTTTAACGCTGTGAATGTGCAGCGGTAATGGCAAAGCCCTGCCCGGATCGCTCGACAGCTCTCGTTTGTACACCATTCAAACGGCCTCAGGAACGCCGTTCTAAGAAGCCTTACATTCCATGCTGGTGTGCCCCAAGGAGGAATTTGGATTCTTCTGAGAAACACCACTGTGCCTCACTAATGAAACCTGTGAAAACCCAAAAGACCTCTCCCTATGGCAGTCGGAAGCTAGATGTTGAGTTCCAGCCTGAAAACAACGGACAGCTTTCCCTGTGACAATGCTGGACTTCTGGGACCATCCAGATTCACCAAGGCCTAACTTTTGCACGGCGGGGGAATGCTCTTGTGCATGTACAGCAGTCCCCAGGTGAAAACCTTTCTTAGCAGATGGAGGCAGTCTTTCCCTTGTACTAGATAGCTAGGCCGAATCATCAGATAAACATGCTTTGTCATCGAGCTTGAAAGTGGGACACTGATGGGAAAGATCACATTCTCCCGCTTTGCAAGCGACTTGCTTTTGGCTTCAAAGCTGCCTGAACAGCACTAGCGGCCCTCCTTCTCTTCACTGCAGGAGTGTCGCTGTGGGCCAAGGCTGCGTTCTCTCAATGCCAAAAATGTGCTGACAATTCCCTTCTAGAAACTCATCCTACTGCACTCCAAATTCAGCTCCGGCCAATGAAAGGTGACCTAAGGCCACAAGGTAATTTCCAGTGTTTCATAACAGCAGAGCTGGGTATTCATTGTATCCATGAAACCATACTATGAAATGGAGTGCCTTAACTCTGCTATGCCCCTGGTGACACATAGGACAGTCGATCGTGCACCCATTTCGCATGATGACCACTGTGTGCCTGAAGAGCGTCCTCTGGCTTCTGAGGAACCCTAGGCGAAATAGGCCCCTGGGAAGCACTCTTCCCATTCATAGCAAGGGAAAAGAACTGCTTTCTGGGTTGCCAAGGAAGAGTGTCCCAGTCGTCAAAGAGCCTCGCGAAAGCAGTGCTGGGCAGCCTCTGTTTGCAAGTCGACTGGCCTCAGTGACTGAAAGAGATCTCCACTGCCAATACACAGTGGGCTGATGATTCAGGCCGGGACTCAGGACAGCACTCTCACAGAAGCGAAGTCTAAGCTCTGCGTCCAGCCTGAAGACCAGTACACTTTTCACACTTAACTCTGTTGGGATGTGCAAGAGCCATGGTCACCGAGGCCTACCTAAGGTACTGAAATACTTCCCCAGTTCAGCCTAGGCAGAGGACTCTGTTGCCAAAGGATCTCCATGGAAGGGCCCTGTGGGTTCCGTGTGTTTCCTTGAGGTAGTCAGAAACGACTGAGGGTAACTATAGGAGCTCATGTTTGAAACCAGGCTACCCTGGCAAAACCTTATTTTCCTCAACGGTAGGCGAGATAGTTGCGGTTTGAAAGCTGCCTGAAAAACACTCCTGCTGCCCATCTTCTCTTTGCTGCCTGAAGGCGTCACGAAAGTACTATGAGTGTACTCGTATGAGGCATGCTGTCTCAGTTCCTTGCTGGGAGCTCCTCCAGGAGCACTCTGGAACTTACCAGCCAAAGAAATGGCACCCCAGGCATCAAGTAAAAGTCCAGATGTCTCCCATTGTAAGCTTAGGTGTGCCATAGAAGCGAAGAAGCATGTGTTAAAGAAATGCTTCCACTGAGTTATGTATTTCACGACTCGTTGTGCACTCACATTCGTTGTCACATCTGTGAAGGAGCACTGAACGCCGCCAACTCTTCTGTTGCCTTTGAGTCCCAGGAGGCAAAAGGGTTCGTTTGCTTTAACGCTGTGAATGTGCAGCGGTAATGGCAAAGCCCTGCCCGGATCGCTCGACAGCTCTCGTTTGTACAGCATTCAAACGGCCTCAGGAACGCTGTTCTAAGCAGCCTTACATTCCATGCGGTGTGCCCCAAGGAGGAATTTGGATTCTTCTGAGAAACACCACTGTGCCACACTAATGAAACCTGTGAACTCCCAAAGGACGTCTCCCTACGGCAGTCGGAAGCTAGATGTTGAGTTCCAGCCTGAAAACAACGGACAGCTTTCCCTGTGACAATGCTGGACTTCTGGGACCATCCAGATTCACCAAGGCCTAACTTTTGCACGGCGGGGGAATGCTCTTGTGCATGTACAGCAGTCCCCACGTGAAAACCTTTCTTAGCAGATGGAGGCAGTCTTTCCCTTGTACTAGGTAGCTAGGCAGAATCATCAGATAAACATGCTTTGTCATCGAGCTTGAAAGAGAGACACTGATGGGAAAGTTCAATTTTCCCGCTTTGGAAGCGACTTGCTTTTGGCTTCAAAGCTGCCTGAACAGCACTAGCGGCCCACCTTCTCTTCACTGCAGGAGCGTCGCTGTGGGCCAAGGCTGCGTTCTCTCAATGCCAAAAATGTGCTGACAATTCCCTTCTAGAAACTCATCCTACTGCACTCCAAATTCAGCTCCGGCCAATGAAAGGTGACCTAAGGCCACAAGGTAAGTTCCAGTGTTTCATATAGCAGAGCTGGTTGTGCATTGGTATCCACGAAACCATACTCTGAAATGGAGTGCCTTAACTCTGCTATGCCCCTGGGGACACATAGGACAGTCGATCGTGCACCCGTTTCGCATGATGAACGCTGTGTGCCTGAAGAGCGTCCTCTGGCTTCGGAGGAACCCTAGGCGAAAAAGGCGCCTGGGAAGCACGCTTCCCATTCATAGCAAGGGAAAAGTACTGCTTTCCGGGTTGACAAGGAAGAGTGTCCCAGTCGTCAAAGAGCCTCGCGAAAGCAGTGCTGGGCAGCCTCTGTTTGCAAGTCGACTGGCCTCAGTGACTGAAAGAGAACTCCACTGCCAATACACAGTGGGCTGATGATTCAGGCCGGGACTCAAGACAGCACTCTCACAGAAGCGAAGGCTAAGCTCTGCGTCCAGCCTGAAGACCAGTACACTTTTCACACTTAACTCTGTTGGGATGTGCAAGAGCCATGGTCACCGAGGCCTACCTAAGGTACTGAAATACTTCCCCAGTTCAGCCTAGGCAGAGGACCCTGTTGCCAAAGGATCTCCATGGAAGGGCCCTGTGGGTTCCGTGTGTTTCCTTGAGGTAGTCAGAAACGACTGAGGGTAACTACAGGAGCTCATGTTTGAAACCAGGCTACCCTGGCAAAACCTTATTTTCCTCCGTGGTAGGCCAGACAGTTGCGCTTTGAAAGCTGCCTGAAAAACACTCCTGCTGCCCATCTTCTCTTTGCTGCCTGAAGGCGTCACGAAACTACTATGAGTGTACTCGTATGAGGCATGCTGTCTCAGTTCCTTGCTGGGAGCTTCTCCAGGAGCACTCTGGAACTTACCAACCAAAGAAATGACACCCCAGGCCTCAAGGAAAAGTCCAGATTTCTCCCATTGCAAGCTTATTTGTGCCATAGTAGCGAAGAAGCATGTGTTAAAGGAAAGCTGCAACACGGTTACATATTTCAGACTCCTTGTGCACTCACGTACTTTGTACCATCTGTGAAGGGGCACTGAACGTCGCCAACTCTTCTGTTGCCTTTGAGTCCCAGGAGGCAAACGGGTTCGTTTGCTTTAACGCTGTGAATGTGCAGCGGTAATGGCAAAGCCCTGCCCGGATCGCTCGACAGCTCTCGTTTGTACAGCATTCAAACGGCCTCAGGAACGCTGTTCTAAGCAGCCTTACATTCCATGCGGTGTGCCCCAAGGAGGAATTTGGATTCTTCTGAGAAACACCACTGTGCCACACTAATGAAACCTGTGAACTCCCAAAGGACGTCTCCCTACGGCAGTCGGAAGCTAGATGTTGAGTTCCAGCCTGAAAACAACGGACAGCTTTCCCTGTGACAATGCTGGACTTCTGGGACCATCCAGATTCACCAAGGCCTAACTTTTGCACGGCGGGGGAATGCTCTTGTGCATGTACAGCAGTCCCCACGTGAAAACCTTTCTTAGCAGATGGAGGCAGTCTTTCCCTTGTACTAGGTAGCTAGGCAGAATCATCAGATAAACATGCTTTGTCATCGAGCTTGAAAGAGAGACACTGATGGGAAAGTTCAATTTTCCCGCTTTGGAAGCGACTTGCTTTTGGCTTCAAAGCTGCCTGAACAGCACTAGCGGCCCACCTTCTCTTCACTGCAGGAGCGTCGCTGTGGGCCAAGGCTGCGTTCTCTCAATGCCAAAAATGTGCTGACAATTCCCTTCTAGAAACTCATCCTACTGCACTCCAAATTCAGCTCCGGCCAATGAAAGGTGACCTAAGGCCACAAGGTAAGTTCCAGTGTTTCATATAGCAGAGCTGGGTGTGCATTGGTATCCACGAAACCATACTCTGAAATGGAGTGCCTTAACTCTGCTATGCCCCTGGGGACACATAGGACAGTCGATCGTGCACCCGTTTCGCATGATGAACGCTGTGTGCCTGAAGAATGTCCTCTGGCTTCGGAGGAACCCTAGGCGAAAAAGGCGCCTGGGAAGCACGCTTCCCATTCATAGCAAGGGAAAAGTACTGCTTTCCGGGTTGCCAAGGAAGAGTGTCCCAGTCGTAAAAGAGCATCGCGAAAGCAGTGCTGGGCAGCCTCTGTTTGCAAGTCGACTGGCCTCAGTGACTGAAAGAGAACTCCACTGCCAATACACAGTGGGCTGATGATTCAGGCCGGGACTCAAGACAGCACTCTCACAGAAGCGAAGGCTAAGCTCTGCGTCCAGCCTGAAGACCAGTACACTTTTCACACTTAACTCTGTTGGGATGTGCAAGAGCCATGGTCACCGAGGCCTACCTAAGGTACTGAAATACTTCCCCAGTTCAGCCTAGGCAGAGGACCCTGTTGCCAAAGGATCTCCATGGAAGGGCCCTGTGGGTTCCGTGTGTTTCCTTGAGGTAGTCAGAAACGACTGAGGGTAACTATAGGAGCTCATGTTTGAAACCAGGCTACCCGGGCAAAACCTTATTTTCCTCCACGGTAGGCGAGATAGTTGCGGTTTGAAAGCTGCCTGAAAAACACTCCTGCTGCCCATCTTCTCTTTGCTGCCTGAAGGCGTCATGAAAGTACTATGAGTGTACTCGTATGAGGCATGCTGTCTCAGTTCCTTGCTGGGAGCTCCTCCAGGAGCACTCTGGAACTTACCAGCCAAAGAAATGGCACCCCAGGCATCAAGTAAAAGTCCAGATGTCTCCCATTGTAAGCTTAGGTGTGCCATAGAAGCGAAGAAGCATGTGTTAAAGAAATGCTTCCACTCTGTTATGTATTTCACGACTCGTTGTGCACTCACATTCGTTGTCACATCTGTGAACGAGCACTGAACGCCGCCAACTCTTCTGTTGCCTTTGAGTCCCAGGAGGCAAAAGGGTTCGTTTGCTTTAACGCTGTGAATGTGCAGCGGTAGTGGCAAAGCCCTGCCCGGATCGCTCAACAGCTCTCGTTTGTACAGCATCCAAACGGCCTCAGGAACGCCGTTCTAAGCAGCCTTACATTCCATGCGGTGGGCCCCAAGGAGGAATTTGGATTCTTCTGAGAAACACCACTGTGCCACACTAATGAAACCTGTGAACTCCCAAAGGACGTCTCCCTACGGCAGTCGGAAGCTAGATGTTGAGTTCCAGCCTGAAAACAACGGACAGCTTTCCCTGTGACAATGCTGGACTTCTGGGACCATCCAGATTCACCAAGGCCTAACTTTTGCACGGCGGGGGAATGCTCTTGTGCATGTACAGCAGTGCCCACGTGAAAACCTTTCTTAGCAGATGGAGGCAGTCTTTCCCTTGTACTAGATAGCTAGGCAGAATCATCAGATAAACATGCTTTGTCATCGAGCTTGAAAGTGGGACACTGATGGGAAAGATCACATTCTCCCGCTTTGCAAGCGACTTGCTTTTGGCTTCAAAGCTGCCTGAACAGCACTAGCGGCCCTCATTCTCTTCACTGCAGGAGTGTCGCTGTGGGCCAAGGCTGCGTTCTCTCAATGCCAAAAATGTGCTGACAATTCCCTTCTAGAAACTCATCCTACTGCACTCCAAATTCAGCTCCGGCCAATGAAAGGTGACCTAAGGCCACAAGGTAAGTTCCAGTGTTTCATATCAGCAGAGCTGGGTGTGCATTGTATCCATGAAACCATACTCTGAAATGGAGTGCCTTAACTCTGCTATGCCCCTGGTGACACATAAGACAGTCGATCGTGCACCCATTTCGCATGATGACCACTGTGTGCCTGAAGAGCGTCCTCTGGCTTCTGAGGAACCCTAGGCGAAATAGGCCCCTGGGAAGCACTCTTCCCATTCATAGCAAGGGAAAAGTACTGCTTTCTGGGTTGCCAAGGAAGAGTGTCCCAGTCGTCAAAGAGCCTCGCGAA
The DNA here is from genome assembly GCF_028564815.1 of Eubalaena glacialis. Classification (NCBI taxonomy): domain Eukaryota; kingdom Metazoa; phylum Chordata; class Mammalia; order Artiodactyla; family Balaenidae; genus Eubalaena; species Eubalaena glacialis. The sequence continues at coordinate 35,582,015 of NC_083728.1, read as the reverse complement.
AGCAGTGCTGGGCAGCCTCTGTTTGCAAGTCGACTGGCCTCAGTGACTGAAAGAGAACTCCACTGCCAATACACAGTGGGCTGATGATTCAGGCCGGGTCTCAGGACAGCACTCACAGAAGCGAAGGCTAAGCTCTGCGTCCAGCCTGAAGACCAGTACACTTTTCACACTTAACTCTGTTGGGATGTGCAAGAGCCATGGTCACCGAGGCCTACCTAAGGTACTGAAATACTTCCCCAGTTCAGCCTAGGCAGAGGACACTGTTGCCAAAGGATCTCCATGGAAGGGCCCTGTGGGTTCCGTGTGTTTCTTTGAGGTAGTCAGAAACGACTGAGGGTAACTATAGGAGCTCATGTTTGAAACCAGGCTACCCTGGCAAAACCTTATTTTCCTCCGTGGTAGGCCAGACAGTTGTTCTTTGAAAGCTGCCTGGAAAACACTCCTGCTGCCCATCTTCCCTTTGCTGCCTGAAGGCGTCACGAAAGTACTATGAGTGTACTCGTATGAGGCATGCTGTCTCAGTTCCTTGCTGGGAGCTCCTCCAGGAGCACTCTGGAACTTACCAGCCAAAGAAATGGCACCCCAGGCCTCAAGGAAAAGTCCAGATTTCTCCCATTGCAAGCTTATTTGTGCCATAGTAGCGAAGAAGCATGTGTTAAAGGAAAGCTGCAACACGGTTACATATTTCAGACTCGTTGTGCACTCACGTTCTTTGTAACATCTGTGAAGGGGCACTGAACGCCGCCAACTCTTCTGTTGCCTTTGAGTCCCAGGAGGCAAACGGGTTCGTTTGCTTTAACGCTGTGAATGTGCAGCGGTAATGGCAAAGCCCTGCCCGGATCGCTCGACAGCTCTCGTTTGTACAGAATTCAAACGGCCGCAGGCACGCCGTTCTAAGCAGCCTTACGTTCCATGCTGGTGTGCCCCAAGGAGGAATTTGGATTCTTCTGAGAAACACCACTGTGCCACACTAATGAAACCTGTGAACTCCCAAAGGACGTCTCCCTACGGCAGTCGGAAGCTAGATGTTGAGTTCCAGCCTGAAAACAACGGACAGCTTTCCCTGTGACAATGCTGGACTTCTGGGACCATCCAGATTCACCAAGGCCTAACTTTTGCACGGCGGGGGAATGCTCTTGTGCATGTACAGCAGTCCCCACGTGAAAACCTTTCTTAGCAGATGGAGGCAGTCTTTCCCTTGTACTAGATAGCTAGGCAGAATCATCAGATAAACATGCTTTGTCATCGAGCTTGAAAGTGGGACACTGATGGGAAACAGCACATTCTCCCGCTCTGCAAGCGACTTGATTTTGGCTTCAAAGCTGCCTGAACAGCACTAGCGGCCCACCTTCTCTTCACTGCAGGAGTGTCACTGTGGGCCAAGGCTGCGTTCTCTCAATGCCAAAAATGTGCTGACAATTCCCTTCTAGAGACTCATCCTACTGCACTCCAAGTTCAGCTCTGGCCAATGAAAGGTGACCTAAGGCCACAAGGTAAGTTCCAGTGTTTCATATTAGCAGAGCTGGGTGTGCATTGTATCCATTAAACCATACTATGAAATGGAGTGCCTTAACTCTGCTATGCCCCTGGGGACACATAGGACAGTCGATCGTGCACCCATTTCGCATGATGACCACTGTGTGCCTGAAGAGCGTCCTCTGGCTTCTGAGGAACCCTAGGCGAAATAGGCCCCTGGGAAGCACTCTTCCCATTCATAGCAAGGGAAAAGTACTGCTTTCCGGGTTGCCAAGGAAGAGTGTCCCAGTCGTCAAAGAGCCTCGCGAAAGCAGTGCTGGGCAGACTCTGTTTGCAAGTCGACTGGCCTCAGTGACTGAAAGAGAACTCCACTGCCAATACACAGTGGGCTGATGATTCAGGCCGGGACTCATGACAGCACTCTCACAGAAGCGAAGGCTAAGCTCTGCGTCCAGCCTGAAGACCAGTACACTTTTCACACTTAACTCTGTTGGGATGTGCAAGAGCCATGGTCACCGAGGCCTACCTAAGGTACTGAAATACTTCCCCAGTTCAGCCTAGGCAGAGGACTCTGTTGCCAAAGGATCTCCATGGAAGGGCCCTGTGGGTTCCGTGTGTTTCCTTGAGGTAGTCAGAAACGACTGAGGGTAACTATAGGAGCTCATGTTTGAAACCAGGCTACCCTGGCAAAACCTTATTTTCCTCCACGGTAGGCGAGATAGTTGCGGTTTGAAAGCTGCCTGAAAAACACTCCTGCTGCCCATCTTCTCTTTGCTGCCTGAAGGCGTCACGAAAGTACTATGAGTGTACTCGTATGAGGCATGCTGTCTCAGTTCCTTGCTGGGAGCTCCTCCAGGAGCACTCTGAAACTTACCAGCCAAAGAAATGGCACCCCAGGCATCAAGTAAAAGTCCAGATGTCTCCCATTGTAAGCTTAGGTGTGCCATAGAAGCGAAGAAGCATGTGTTAAAGAAATGCTTCCACTCTGTTATGTATTTCACGACTCGTTGTGCACTCACATTCGTTGTCACATCTGTGAAGGAGCACTGAACGCCGCCAACTCTTCTGTTGCCTTTGAGTCCCAGGAGGCAAACGGGTTCGTTTGCTTTAACGCTGTGAATGTGCAGCGGTAATGGCAAAGCCCTGCCCGGATCGCTCGAAAGCTCTCGTTTGTACAGCATTCAAACGGCCTCAGGAACGCCGTTCTAAGCAGCCTTACATTCCATGCTGGTGTGCCCCAAGGAGGAATTTGGATTCTTCTGAGAAACACCACTGTGCCACACTAATGAAACCTGTGAACTCCCAAAGGACATCTCCCTACGGCAGTCGGAAGCTAGATGTTGAGTTCCAGCCTGAAAACAACGGACAGCTTTCCCTGTGACAATGCTGGACTTCTGGGACCATCCAGATTCACCAAGGCCTAACTTTTGCACGGCGGGGTAATGCTCTTGTGCATGTACAGCAGTCCCCACGTGAAAACCTTTCTTAGCAGATGGAGGCAGTCTTTCCCTTGTACTAGATAGCTAGGCAGAATCATCAGATAAACATGCTTTGTCATCGAGCTTGAAAGTGGGACACTGATGGGAAACAGCACATTCTCCCGCTCTGCAAGCGACTTGATTTTGGCTTCAAAGCTGCCTGAACAGCACTAGCGGCCCACCTTCTCTTCACTGCAGGAGTGTCACTGTGGGCCAAGGCTGCGTTCTCTCAATGCCAAAAATGTGCTGACAATTCCCTTCTAGAAACTCATCCTACTGCACTCCAAGTTCAGCTCTGGCCAATGAAAGGTGACCTAAGGCCACAAGGTAAGTTCCAGTGTTTCATATTAGCAGAGCTGGGTGTGCATTGTATCCATGAAACCATACTATGAAATGGAGTGCCTTAACTCTGCTATGCCCCTGGGGACACATAGGACAGTCGATCGTGCACCCATTTCGCATGATGACCACTGTGTGCCTGAAGAGCGTCCTCTGGCTTCTGAGGAACCCTAGGCGAAATAGGCCCCTGGGAAACACTCTTCCCATTCATAGCAAGGGAAAAGTACTGCTTTCCGGGTTGCCAAGGAAGAGTGTCCCAGTCGTCAAAGAGCCTCGCGAAAGCAGTGCTGGGCAGACTCTGTTTGCAAGTGGACTGGCCTCAGTGACTGAAAGAGAACTCCACTGCCAATACACAGTGGGCTGATGATTCAGGCCGGGACTCAGGACAGCACTCTCACAGAAGCGAAGGCTAAGCTCTGCGTCCAGCCTGAAGACCAGTACACTTTTCACACTTAACTCTGTTGGGATGTGCAAGAGCCATGGTCACCGAGGCCTACCTAAGGTACTGAAATACTTCCCCAGTTCAGCCTAGGCAGAGGACTCTGTTGCCAAAGGATCTCCATGGAAGGGCCCTGTGGGTTCCGTGTGTTTCCTTGAGGTAGTCAGAAACGACTGAGGGTAACTATAGGAGCTCATGTTTGAAACCAGGCTACCCTGGCAAAACCTTATTTTCCTCCACGGTAGGCGAGATAGTTGCGGTTTGAAAGCTGCCTGAAAAACACTCCTGCTGCCCATCTTCTCTTTGCTGCCTGAAGGCGTCACGAAAGTACTATGAGTGTACTCGTATGAGGCATGCTGTCTCAGTTCCTTGCTGGGAGCTCCTCCAGGAGCACTCTGGAACTTACCAGCCAAAGAAATGGCACCCCAGGCATCAAGTAAAAGTCCAGATGTCTCCCATTGTAAGCTTAGGTGTGCCATAGAAGCGAAGAAGCATGTGTTAAAGAAATGCTTCCACTCTGTTATGTATTTCACGACTCGTTGTGCACTCACATTCGTTGTAACATCTGTGAAGGAGCACTGAACGCCGCCAACTCTTCTGTTGCCTTTGAGTCCCAGGAGGCAAACGGGTTCGTTTGCTTTAACGCTGTGAATGTGCAGCGGTAATGGCAAAGCCCTGCCCGGATCGCTCGAAAGCTCTCGTTTGTACAGCATTCAAACGGCCTCAGGAACGCCGTTCTAAGCAGCCTTACATTCCATGCTGGTGTGCCCCAAGGAGGAATTTGGATTCTTCTGAGAAACACCACTGTGCCACACTAATGAAACCTGTGAACTCCCAAAGGACGTCTCCCTACGGCAGTCGGAAGCTAGATGTTGAGTTCCAGCCTGAAAACAACGGACAGCTTTCCCTGTGACAATGCTGGACTTCTGGGACCATCCAGATTCACCAAGGCCTAACTTTTGCACGGCGGGGGAATGCTCTTGGGCATGTACAGCAGTCCCCACGTGAAAACCTTTCTTAGCAGATGGAGGCAGTCTTTCCCTTGTATTAGGTAGCTAGGCAGAATCATCAGATAAACATGCTTTGTCATCGAGCTTGAAAGTGGGACACTGATGGGAAAGTTCAATTTTCCCGCTTTGCAAGCGACTTGCTTTTGGCTTCAAAGCTGCCTGAACAGCACTAGCGGCCCACCTTCTCTTCACTGCAGGAGCGTCGCTGTGGGCCAAGGCTGCGTTCTCTCAATGCCAAAAATGTGCTGACAATTCCCTTCTAGAAACTCATCCTACTGCACTCCAAATTCAGCTCCGGCCAATGAAAGGTGACCTAAGGCCACAAGGTTAGTTCCAGTGTTTCATATAGCAGAGCTGGGTGTGCATTGGTATCCACGAAACCATACTCTGAAATGGAGTGCCTTAACTCTGCTATGCCCCTGGGGACACATAGGACAGTCGATCGTGCACCCGTTTCGCATGATGAACGCTGTGTGCCTGAAGAGCGTCCTCTGGCTTCGGAGGAACCCTAGGCGAAATAGGCCCCTGGGAAGCACTCTTCCCATTCATAGCAAGGGAAAAGAACTGCTTTCTGGGTTGCCAAGGAAGAGTGTCCCAGTCGTCAAAGAGCCTCGCGAAAGCAGTGCTGGGCAGCCTCTGTTTGCAAGTCGACTGGCCTCAGTGACTGAAAGAGAACTCCACTGCCAATACACAGTGGGCTGATGATTCAGGCCGGGACTCAGGACAGCACTCTCACAGAAGCGAAGGCTAAGCTCTGCGTCCAGCCTGAAGACCAGTACACTTTTCACACTTAACTCTGTTGGGATGTGCAAGAGCCACGGTCACCGAGCCCTACCTAAGGTACTGAAATACTTCCCCAGTTCAGCCTAGGCAGAGGACTCTGTTGCCAAAGGATCTCCATGGAAGGGCCCTGTGGGTTCCGTGTGTTTCCTTGAGGTAGTCAGAAACGACTGAGGGTAACTATAGGAGCTCATGTTTGAAACCAGGCTACCCTGGCAAAACCTTATTTTCCTCCACGGTAGGCGAGATAGTTGCGGTTTGAAAGCTGCCTGAAAAACACTCCTGCTGCCCATCTTCTCTTTGCTGCCTGAAGGCGTCACGAAAGTACTATGAGTGTACTCGTATGAGGCATGCTGTCTCAGTTCCTTGCTGGGAGCTCCTCCAGGAGCACTCTGGAACTTACCAGCCAAAGAAATGGCACCCCAGGCATCAAGTAAAAGTCCAGATGTCTCCCATTGTAAGCTTAGGTGTGCCATAGAAGCGAAGAAGCATGTGTTAAAGAAATGCTTCCACTCTGTTATGTATTTCACGACTCGTTGTGCACTCACATTCGTTGTCACATCTGTGAAGGAGCACTGAACGCCGCCAACTCTTCTGTTGCCTTTGAGTCCCAGGAGGCAAACGGGTTCGTTTGCTTTAACGCTGTGAATGTGCAGCGGTAATGGCAAAGCCCTGCCCGGATCGCTCGAAAGCTCTCGTTTGTACAGCATTCAAACGGCCTCAGGAACGCCGTTCTAAGCAGCCTTACATTCCATGCTGGTGTGCCCCAAGGAGGAATTTGGATTCTTCTGAGAAACACCACTGTGCCACACTAATGAAACCTGTGAACTCCCAAAGGACGTCTCCCTACGGCAGTCGGAAGCTAGATGTTGAGTTCCAGCCTGAAAACAACGGACAGCTTTCCCTGTGACAATGCTGGACTTCTGGGACCATCCAGATTCACCAAGGCCTAACTTTTGCACGGCGGGGGAATGCTCTTGGGCATGTACAGCAGTCCCCACGTGAAAATCTTTCTTAGCAGATGGAGGCAGTCTTTCCCTTGTATTAGGTAGCTAGGCAGAATCATCAGATAAACATGCTTTGTCATCGAGCTTGAAAGTGGGACACTGATGGGAAAGTTCAATTTTCCCGCTTTGCAAGCGACTTGCTTTTGGCTTCAAAGCTGCCTGAACAGCACTAGCGGCCCACCTTCTCTTCACTGCAGGAGCGTCGCTGTGGGCCAAGGCTGCGTTCTCTCAATGCCAAAAATGTGCTGACAATTCCCTTCTAGAAACTCATCCTACTGCACTCCAAATTCAGCTCCGGCCAATGAAAGGTGACCTAAGGCCACAAGGTAAGTTCCAGTGTTTCATATAGCAGAGCTGGGTGTGCATTGGTATCCACGAAACCATACTCTGAAATGGAGTGCCTTAACTCTGCTATGCCCCTGGGGACACATAGGACAGTCGATCGTGCACCCGTTTCGCATGATGAACGCTGTGTGCCTGAAGAGCGTCCTCTGGCTTCGGAGGAACCCTAGGCGAAATAGGCCCCTGGGAAGCACTCTTCCCATTCATAGCAAGGGAAAAGAACTGCTTTCTGGGTTGCCAAGGAAGAGTGTCCCAGTCGTCAAAGAGCCTCGCGAAAGCAGTGCTGGGCAGCCTCTGTTTGCAAGTCGACTGGCCTCAGTGACTGAAAGAGAACTCCACTGCCAATACACAGTGGGCTGATGATTCAGGCCGGGACTCAGGACAGCACTCTCACAGAAGCGAAGGCTAAGCTCTGCGTCCAGCCTGAAGACCAGTACACTTTTCACACTTAACTCTGTTGGGATGTGCAAGAGCCACGGTCACCGAGCCCTACCTAAGGTACTGAAATACTTCCCCAGTTCAGCCTAGGCAGAGGACTCTGTTGCCAAAGGATCTCCATGGAAGGGCCCTGTGGGTTCCGTGTGTTTCCTTGAGGTAGTCAGAAACGACTGAGGGTAACTATAGGAGCTCATGTTTGAAACCAGGCTACCCTGGCAAAACCTTATTTTCCTCCACGGTAGGCGAGATAGTTGCGGTTTGAAAGCTGCCTGAAAAACACTCCTGCTGCCCATCTTCTCTTTGCTGCCTGAAGGCGTCACGAAAGTACTATGAGTGTACTCGTATGAGGCATGCTGTCTCAGTTCCTTGCTGGGAGCTCCTCCAGGAGCACTCTGGAACTTACCAGCCAAAGAAATGGCACCCCAGGCATCAAGTAAAAGTCCAGATGTCTCCCATTGTAAGCTTAGGTGTGCCATAGAAGCGAAGAAGCATGTGTTAAAGAAATGCTTCCACTCTGTTATGTATTTCACGACTCGTTGTGCACTCACATTCGTTGTCACATCTGTGAAGGAGCACTGAACGCCGCCAACTCTTCTGTTGCCTTTGAGTCCCAGGAGGCAAACGGGTTCGTTTGCTTTAACGCTGTGAATGTGCAGCGGTAATGGCAAAGCCCTGCCCGGATCGCTCGAAAGCTCTCGTTTGTACAGCATTCAAACGGCCTCAGGAACGCCGTTCTAAGCAGCCTTACATTCCATGCTGGTGTGCCCCAAGGAGGAATTTGGATTCTTCTGAGAAACACCACTGTGCCACACTAATGAAACCTGTGAACTCCCAAAGGACGTCTCCCTACGGCAGTCGGAAGCTAGATGTTGAGTTCCAGCCTGAAAACAACGGACAGCTTTCCCTGTGACAATGCTGGACTTCTGGGACCATCCAGATTCACCAAGGCCTAACTTTTGCACGGCGGGGGAATGCTCTTGGGCATGTACAGCAGTCCCCACGTGAAAACCTTTCTTAGCAGATGGAGGCAGTCTTTCCCTTGTATTAGGTAGCTAGGCAGAATCATCAGATAAACATGCTTTGTCATCGAGCTTGAAAGTGGGACACTGATGGGAAAGTTCAATTTTCCCGCTTTGCAAGCGACTTGCTTTTGGCTTCAAAGCTGCCTGAACAGCACTAGCGGCCCACCTTCTCTTCACTGCAGGAGCGTCGCTGTGGGCCAAGGCTGCGTTCTCTCAATGCCAAAAATGTGCTGACAATTCCCTTCTAGAAACTCATCCTACTGCACTCCAAATTCAGCTCCGGCCAATGAAAGGTGACCTAAGGCCACAAGGTAAGTTCCAGTGTTTCATATAGCAGAGCTGGGTGTGCATTGGTATCCACGAAACCATACTCTGAAATGGAGTGCCTTAACTCTGCTATGCCCCTGGGGACACATAGGACAGTCGATCGTGCACCCGTTTCGCATGATGAACGCTGTGTGCCTGAAGAGCGTCCTCTGGCTTCGGAGGAACCCTAGGCGAAATAGGCCCCTGGGAAGCACTCTTCCCATTCATAGCAAGGGAAAAGAACTGCTTTCTGGGTTGCCAAGGAAGAGTGTCCCAGTCGTCAAAGAGCCTCGCGAAAGCAGTGCTGGGCAGCCTCTGTTTGCAAGTCGACTGGCCTCAGTGACTGAAAGAGAACTCCACTGCCAATACACAGTGGGCTGATGATTCAGGCCGGGACTCAGGACAGCACTCTCACAGAAGCGAAGGCTAAGCTCTGCGTCCAGCCTGAAGACCAGTACACTTTTCACACTTAACTCTGTTGGGATGTGCAAGAGCCACGGTCACCGAGCCCTACCTAAGGTACTGAAATACTTCCCCAGTTCAGCCTAGGCAGAGGACTCTGTTGCCAAAGGATCTCCATAGAAGGGCCCTGTGGGTTCCGTGTGTTTCCTTGAGGTAGTCAGAAACGACTGAGGGTAACTATAGGAGCTCATGTTTGAAACCAGGCTACCCTGGCAAAACCTTATTTTCTTCCACGGTAGGCAAGATAGTTGCGGTTTGAAAGCTGCCTGAAAAACACTCCTGCTGCCCATCTTCTCTTTGCTGCCTGAAGGCGTCACGAAAGTACTATGAGTGTACTCGTATGAGGCATGCTGTCTCAGTTCCTTGCTGGGAGTTCCTCCAGGAGCACTCTGGAACTTACCAGCCAAAGAAATGGCACCCCAGGCATCAAGTAAAAGTCCAGATGTCTCCCATTGTAAGCTTAGGTGTGCCATAGAAGCGAAGAAGCATGTGTTAAAGAAATGCTTCCACTCTGTTATGTATTTCACGACTCGTTGTGCACTCACATTCGTTGTCACATCTGTGAAGGAGCACTGAACGCCGCCAACTCTTCTGTTGCCTTTGAGTCCCAGGAGGCAAACGGGTTCGTTTGCTTTAACGCTGTGAATGTGCAGCGGTAATGGCAAAGCCCTTCCCGGATCGCTCGACAGCTCTCGTTTGTACGGCATTCAAACGGCCTCAGGAACGCCGTTCTAAGCAGCCTTACATTCCATGCTGGTGTGCCCCAAGGAGGAATTTGGATTCTTCTGAGAAACACCACTGTGCCTCACTAATGAAACCTGTGAAAACCCAAAGGACGTCTTCCTACGGCAGTCGGAAGCTAGATGTTGAGTTCCAGCCTGAAAACAATGGACAGCTTTCCCTGTGACAATGCTGGACTTCTGGGACCATCCAGATTCACCAAGGCCTAACTTTTGCACGGCGGGGGAATGCTCTTGTGCATGTACAGCAGTCCCCACGTGAAAACCTTTCTTAGCAGATGGAGGCAGTCTTTCCCTTGTACTAGGTAGCTAGGCAGAATCATCAGATAAACATGCTTTGTCATCGAGCTTGAAAGTGGGACACTGATGGGAAAGTTCAATTTTCCCGCTTTGCAAGCGACTTGCTTTTGGCTTCAAAGCTGCCTGAACAGCACTAGCGGCCCACCTTCTCTTCACTGCAGGAGTGTCGCTGTGGGCCAAGGCTGCGTTCTCTCAATGCCAAAAATGTGCTGACAATTCCCTTCTAGAGACTCATCCTACTGCACTCCAAGTTCAGCTCTGGCCAATGAAAGGTGACCTAAGGCCACAAGGTAAGTTCCAGTGTTTCATATTAGCAGAGCTGGGTGTGCATTGTATCCATGAAACCATACTATGAAATGGAGTGCCTTAACTCTGCTATGCCCCTGGGGACACATAGGACAGTCGATCGTGCACCCATTTCGCATGATGACCACTGTGTGCCTGAAGAGCGTCCTCTGGCTTCTGAGGAACCCTAGGCGAAATAGGCCCCTGGGAAGCACTCTTCCCATTCATAGCAAGGGAAAAGTACTGCTTTCCGGGTTGCCAAGGAAGAGTGTCCCAGTCGTCAAAGAGCCTCGCGAAAGCAGTGCTGGGCAGACTCTGTTTGCAAGTCGACTGGCCTCAGTGACTGAAAGAGAACTCCACTGCCAATACACAGTGGGCTGATGATTCAGGCCGGGACTCAGGACAGCACTCTCACAGAAGCGAAGGCTAAGCTCTGCGTCCAGCCTGAAGACCAGTACACTTTTCACACTTAACTCTGTTGGGATGTGCAAGAGCCATGGTCACCGAGGCCTACCTAAGGTACTGAAATACTTCCCCAGTTCAGCCTAGGCAGAGGACTCTGTTGCCAAAGGATCTCCATGGAAGGGCCCTGTGGGTTCCGTGTGTTTCCTTGAGGTAGTCAGAAACGACTGAGGGTAACTATAGGAGCTCATGTTTGAAACCAGGCTACCCTGGCAAAACCTTATTTTCCTCCACGGTAGGCGAGATAGTTGCGGTTTGAAAGCTGCCTGAAAAACACTCCTGCTGCCCATCTTCTCTTTGCTGCCTGAAGGCGTCACGAAAGTACTATGAGTGTACTCGTATGAGGCATGCTGTCTCAGTTCCTTGCTGGGAGCTCCTCCAGGAGCACTCTGAAACTTACCAGCCAAAGAAATGGCACCCCAGGCATCAAGTAAAAGTCCAGATGTCTCCCATTGTAAGCTTAGGTGTGCCATAGAAGCGAAGAAGCATGTGTTAAAGAAATGCTTCCACTCTGTTATGTATTTCACGACTCGTTGTGCACTCACATTCGTTGTCACATCTGTGAAGGAGCACTGAACGCCGCCAACTCTTCTGTTGCCTTTGAGTCCCAGGAGGCAAACGGGTTCGTTTGCTTTAACGCTGTGAATGTGCAGCGGTAATGGCAAAGCCCTGCCCGGATCGCTCGAAAGCTCTCGTTTGTACAGCATTCAAACGGCCTCAGGAACGCCGTTCTAAGCAGCCTTACATTCCATGCTGGTGTGCCCCAAGGAGGAATTTGGATTCTTCTGAGAAACACCACTGTGCCACACTAATGAAACCTGTGAACTCCCAAAGGACATCTCCCTACGGCAGTCGGAAGCTAGATGTTGAGTTCCAGCCTGAAAACAACGGACAGCTTTCCCTGTGACAATGCTGGACTTCTGGGACCATCCAGATTCACCAAGGCCTAACTTTTGCACGGCGGGGTAATGCTCTTGTGCATGTACAGCAGTGCCCACGTGAAAACCTTTCTTAGCAGATGGAGGCAGTCTTTCCCTTGTACTAGATAGCTAGGCAGAATCATCAGATAAACATGCTTTGTCATCGAGCTTGAAAGTGGGACACTGATGGGAAACAGCACATTCTCCCGCTCTGCAAGCGACTTGATTTTGGCTTCAAAGCTGCCTGAACAGCACTAGCGGCCCACCTTCTCTTCACTGCAGGAGCGTCGCTGTGGGCCAAGGCTGCGTTCTCTCAATGCCAAAAATGTGCTGACAATTCCCTTCTAGAAACTCATCCTACTGCACTCCAAGTTCAGCTCCGGCCAACGAAAGGTGACCTAAGGCCACAAGGTAAGTTCCAGTGTTGCATATCAGCAGAGCTGGGTGTGCATTGGAATCCACGATACCATACTCTGAAATGGAGTGCCTTAACTCTGCTATGCCCCTGGGGAAACATAGGACAGTCGATCGTGCACCCGTTTCGCATGATGAATGCTGTGTGCCTGAAGAGCGTCCTCTGGCTTCTGAGGAACCCTTGGCGAAAAAGGCCCCTGGGAAGCACTCTTCCCATTCATAGCAAGGGAAAAGTACTGCTTTCCGGGTTGCCAAGGAAGAGTGTCCCAGTCGTCAAAGAGCCTCGCGAAAGCAGTGCTGGGCAGACTCTGTTTGCAAGTCGACTGGCCTCAGTGACTGAAAGAGAACTCCACTGCCAATACACAGTGGGCTGATGATTCAGGCCGGGACTCAGGACAGCACTCTCACAGAAGCGAAGGCTAAGCTCTGCGTCCAGCCTGAAGACCAGTACACTTTTCACACTTAACTCTGTTGGGATGTGCAAGACCCATGGTCACCGAGGCCTACCTAAGGTACTGAAATACTTCCCCAGTTCAGACTAGGCAGAGGACCCTGTTGCCAAAGGATCTCCATGGAAGGGCCCTGTGGGTTCCGTGTGTTTCCTTGAGGTAGTCAGAAACGACTGAGGGTAACTATAGGAGCTCATGTTTGAAACCAGGCTACCCTGGCAAAACCTTATTTTCCTCCGTGGTAGGCGAGATAGTTGCGTTTTGAAAGCTGCCTGAAAAACACTCCTGCTGCCCATCTTCTCTTTGCTGCCTGAAGGCGTCACGAAAGTACTATGAGTGTACTCGTATGAGGCATGCTGTCTCAGTTCCTTGCTGGGAGCTCCTCCAGGAGCACTCTGGAACTTACCAGCCAAAGAAATGGCACCCCAGGCATCAAGTAAAAGTCCAGATGTCTCCCATTGTAAGCTTAGGTGTGCCATAGAAGCGAAGAAGCATGTGTTAAAGAAATGCTTCCACTCTGTTATGTATTTCACGACTCGTTGTGCACTCACATTCGTTGTAACATCTGTGAAGGGGCACTGAACGCTGCTAACTCTTCTGTTGCCTTTGAGTCCCAGGAGACAAACGGGTTCGTTTGCTTTAACGCTGTGAATGTGCAGCGGTAATGGCAAAGCCCTGCCCGGATCGCTCGACAGCTCTCGTTTGTACGGCATTCAAACGGCCTCAGGAACGCCGTTCTAAGCAGCCTTACATTCCATGCTGGTGTGCCCCAAGGAGGAATTTGGATTCTTCTGAGAAACACCACTGTGCCTCACTAATGAAACCTGTGAAAACCCAAAGGACCTCTCCCTACGGCAGTCGGAAGCTAGATGTTGAGTTCCAGCCTGAAAACAACGGACAGCTTTCCCTGTGACAATGCTGGACTTCTGGGACCATCCAGATTCACCAAGGCCTAACTTTTGCACGGCGGGGGAATGCTCTTGTGCATGTACAGCAGTCCCCACGTGAAAACTTTTCTTAGCAGATGGAGGCAGTCTTTCCCTTGTACTAGGTAGCTAGGCAGAATCATCAGATAAACATGCTTTGCCATCGAGCTTGAAAGTGGGACACTGATGGGAAAGTTCAATTTTCCCGCTTTGCAAGCGACTTGCTTTTGGCTTCAAAGCTGCCTGAACAGCACTAGCGGCCCACCTTCTCTTCACTGCAGGAGTGTCGCTGTGGGCCAATGCTGCGTTCTCTCAATGCCAAAAATGTGCTGACAATTCCCTTCTAGAAACTCATCTTACTGCACTCCAAATTCAGCTCCGGCCAATGAAAGGTGACCTATGGCCACAAGGTAAGTTCAAGTGTTTCATATAGCAGAGCTGGGTGTGCTTTGGTATCCACGAAACCATACTCTGAAATGGAGTGCCTTAACTCTGCTATGCCCCTGGGGACACATAGGACAGTCGATCGTGCACCCGTTTCTCATGATGAACGCTGTGTGCCTGTAGAGCTTCCTCTGGCTTCTGAGGAACCCTAGGCGAAAAAGGCCCCTGGGAAGCACTCTTCCCATTCATAGCAAGGGAAAAGTACTGCTTTCCGGGTTGCCAAGGAAGAGTGTCCCAGTCGTCAAAGAGCCTCGCGAAAGCAGTGCTGGGCAGCCTCTGTTTGCAAGTCGACTGACCTCAGTGACTGAAAGAGAAGTCCACTGCCAATACACAGTGGGCTGATGATTCAGGCCGGGACTCAGGACAGCACTCTCACAGAAGCGAAGGCTAAGCTCTGCGTCCAGCCTGAAGACCAGTACACTTTTCACACTTAACTCTGTTGGGATGTGCAAGAGCCATGGTCACCGAGGCCTACCTAAGGTACTGAAATACTTCCCCAGTTCAGCCTAGGCAGAGGACCCTGTTGCCAAAGGATCTCCATGGAAGGGCCCTGTGGGTTCCGTGTGTTTCCTTGAGGTAGTCAGAAAAGACTGAGGGTAACTATAGGAGCTCATGTTTGAAACCAGGCTACCCTGGCAAAACCTTATTTTCCTCCGTGGTAGGCCAGACAGGTCCGCTTTGAAAGCTGCCTGAAAAACACTCCTGCTGCCCATCTTCTCTTTGCTGCCTGAAGGCGTCACGAAAGTACTATGAGTGTACTCGTATGAGGCATGCTGTCTCAGTTCCTTGTTGGGAGCTCCTCCAGGAGCACTCTGGAACTTACCAGCCAAAGAAATGGCACCCCAGGCCTCAAGGAAAAGTCCAGATTTCTCCCATTGCAAGCTTATTTGTGCCATAGTAGCGAAGAAGCATGTGTTAAAGGAAAGCTGCAACACGGTTACATATTTCAGACTCGTTGTGCACTCACGTTCTTTGTAACATCTGTGAAGGGGCACTTGACGCCGCCAACTCTTCTGTTGCCTTTGAGTCCCAGGAGGCAAACGGGTTCGTTTGCTTTAACGCTGTGAATGTGCAGCGGTAATGGCAAAGCCCTGCCCGGATCGCTCGACAGCTCTCGTTTGTACAGCATTCAAACGGCCTCAGGAACGCCGTTCTAAGCAGCCTTACATTCCATGCTGGTGTGCCCCAAGGAGGAATTTGGATTCTTCTGAGAAACACCACTGTGCCTCACTAATGAAACCTGTGAAAACCCAAAGGACGTCTCCCTACGGCAGTCGGAAGCTAGATGTTGAGTTCCAGCCTGAAAACAACGGACAGCTTTCCCTGTGACAATGCTGGACTTCTGGGACCATCCAGATTCACCAAGGCCTAACTTTTGCACGGCGGGGGAATGCTCTTGTGCATGTACAGCAGTGCCCACGTGAAAACCTTTCTTAGCAGATGGAGGCAGTCTTTCCCTTGTACTAGGTAGCTAGGCAGAATCATCAGATAAACATGCTTTGTCATCGAGCTTGAAAGTGGGACACTGATGGGAAAGTTCACATTTTCCCGCTTTGCAAGCGACTTGCTTTTGGCTTCAAAGCTGCCTGATCAGCACTAGCGGTCCACCTTCTCTTCACTGCAGGAGTGTCGCTGTGGGCCAAGGCTGCGTTCTCTCAATGCCAAAAATGTGCTGACAATTCCCTTCTAGAAACTCATCCTACTGCACTCCAAATTCAGCTCCGGCCAAAGAAAGGTGACCTAAGGCCACAAGGTAAGTTCCAGTGTTGCATATCAGCAGAGCTGGGTGTGCATTGGTATCCACGAAACCATACTCTGAAATGTAGTGCCTTAACTCTGCTATGCCCCTGGGGACACAAAGGACAGTCGATCGTGCACCCGTTTCGCATGATGAACGCTGTGTGCCTGAAGAGCGTCCTCTGGCTTCTGAGGAACCCTAAGCGAAAAAGGCCCCTGGGAAGCACTCTTCCAATTCATAGCAAGGTAAAAGTACTGCTTTCCGGGTTGCCAAGGAAGAGTGTCCCAGTCGTCAAAGAGCCTCGCGAAAGCAGTGCTGGGCAGCCTCTGTTTGCAAGTCGACTGGCCTCAGTGACTGAAAGAGAACTCCACTGCCAATACACAGTGGGCTGATGATTCAGGCCGGGACTCAGGACAGCACTCTCACAGAAGCGAAGGCTAAGCTCTGCGTCCAGCCTGAAGACCAGTACACTTTTCACACTTAACTCTGTTGGGATGTGCAAGAGCCATGGTCACCGAGGCCTACCTAAGGTACTGAAATACTTCCCCAGTTCAGCCTAGGCAGAGGACTCTGTTGCCAAAGGATCTCCATGGAAGGGCCCTGTGGGTTCCGTGTGTTTCCTTGAGGTAGTCAGAAACGACTGAGGGTAAGTATAGGAGCTCATGTTTGAAACCAGGCTACCCTGGCAAAACCTTATTTTCCTCCATGGTAGGCGAGATAGTTGCGGTTTGAAAGCTGCCTGAAAAACACTCCTGCTGCCCATCTTCTCTTTGCTGCCTGAAGGCGTCACGAAAGTACTATGAGTGTACTCGTATGAGGCATGCTGTCTCAGTTCCTTGCTGGGAGCTCCTCCAGGAGCACTCTGGAACTTACCAGCCAAAGAAATGGCACCCCAGGCATCAAGTAAATGTCCAGATGTCTCCCATTGTAAGCTTAGGTGTGCCATAGAAGCGAAGAAGCATGTGTTAAAGAAATGCTTCCACTCTGTTATGTATTTCACGACTCGTTGTGCACTCACATTCGTTGTAACATCTGTGAAGGAGCACTGAACGCTGCTAACTCTTCTGTTGCCTTTGAGTCCCAGGAGACAAAAGGGTTCGTTTGCTTTAACGCTGTGAATGTGCAGCGGTAATGGCAAAGCCCTGCCCGGATCGCTCGACAGCTCTCGTTTGTACGGCATTCAAACGGCCTCAGGAACGCCGTTCTAAGCAGCCTTACATTCCATGCTGGTGTGCCCCAAGGAGGAATTTGGATTCTTCTGAGAAACACCACTGTGCCTCACTAATGAAACCTGTGAAAACCCAAAGGACCTCTCCCTACGGCAGTCGGAAGCTAGATGTTGAGTTCCAGCCTGAAAACAACGGACAGCTTTCCCTGTGACAATGCTGGACTTCTGGGACCATCCAGATTCACCAAGGCCTAACTTTTGCACGGCGGGGGAATGCTCTTGTGCATGTACAGCAGTCCCCACGTGAAAACCTTTCTTAGCAGATGGAGGCAGTCTTTCCCTTGTACTAGGTAGCTAGGCAGAATCATCAGATAAACATGCTTTGTCATCGAGCTTGAAAGTGGGACACTGATGGGAAAGTTCAATTTCCCGCTTTGCAAGCGACTTGCTTTTGGCTTCAAAGCTGCCTGAACAGCACTAGCGGCCCACCTTCTCTTCACTGCAGGAGTGTGGCTGTGGGCCAAGTCTGCGTTCTCTCAATGCCAAAAATGTGCTGACAATTCCCTTCTAGAAACTCATCCTACTGCACTCCAAGTTCAGCTCTGGCCAAAGAAAGGTGACCTAAGGCCACAAGGTAAGTTCCAGTGTTTCATATCAGCAGAGCTGGGTGTGCATTGTATCCATGAAACCATACTATGAAATGGAGTGCCTTAACTCTGCTATGTCCCTGGTGACACATAGGACAGTCGATCGTGCACCCATTTCGCATGATGACCACTGTGTGCCTGAAGAGCGTCCTCTGGCTTCTGAGGAACCCTAGGCGAAATAGGCCCCTGGGAAGCACTCTTCCCATTCATAGCAAGGGAAAAGTACTGCTTTCTGGGTTGCCAAGGAAGAGTGTCCCAGTCGTCAAAGAGCCTCACGAAAGCAGTGCTGGGCAGACTCTGTTTGCAAGTCGACTGGCCTCAGTGACTGAAAGAGAAGTCCACTGCCAATACACAGTGGGCTGATGATTCAGGCCGGGACTCAGGACAGCACTCTCACAGAAGCGAAGGCTAAGCTCTGCGTCCAGCCTGAAGACCAGTACACTTTTCGCACTTAACTCTGTTGGGATGTGCAAGAGCCATGGTCACCGAGGCCTACCTAAGGTACTGAAACACTTCCCCAGTTCAGCCTAGGCAGAGGACACTGTTGCCAAAGGATCTCCATGGAAGGGCCCTGTGGGTTCCGTGTGTTTCCTTGAGGTAGTCAGAAACGACTGAGTGTAACTATAGGAGCTCATGTTTGAAACCAGGCTACCCTGGCAAAACCTTATTTTCCTCCGTGGTAGGCCAGACAGTTGCGCTTTGAAAGCTGCCTGAAAAACACTCCTGCTGCCCATCTTCTCTTTGCTGCCTGAAGGCGTCACGAAAGTACTATGAGTGTACTCGTATGAGGCATGCTGTCTCAGTTCCTTGCTGGGAGCTCCTCCAGGAGCACTCTGGAACTTCCAAGCCAAAGAAATGGCACCCCAAGCCTCAAGTAAAAGTCCAGATGTCTCCCATTGTAAGCTTAGGTGTGCCATAGAAGCGAAGAAGCATGTGTTAAAGAAATGCTTCCACTCTGTTATGTATTTCACGACTCGTTGTGCACTCACATTCGTTGTAACATCTGTGAAGGAGCACTGAACGCCGCCAACTCTTCTGTTGCCTTTGAGTCCCAGGAGGCAAACGGGTTCGTTTGCTTTAACGCTGTGAATGTGCAGCGGTAATGGCAAAGCCCTGCCTGGATCGCTCGATAGCTCTCGTTTGTACAGCATTCAAACGGCCTCAGGAACGCCGTTCTAAGCAGCCTTACATTCCATGCTGGTGTGCCCCAAGGAGGAATTTGGATTCTTCTGAGAAACACCACTGTGCCTCACTAATGAAACCTGTGAAAACCCAAAGGACCTCTCCCTACGGCAGTCGGAAGCTAGATGTTGAGTTCCAGCCTGAAAACAACGGACAGCTTTCCCTGTGACAATGCTGGACTTCTGGGACCATCCAGATTCACCAAGCCCTAACTTTTGCACGGCGGGGGAATGCTCTTGTGCATGTACAGCAGTGCCCACGTGAAAACCTTTCTTAGCAGATGGAGGCAGTCTTTCCCTTGTATTAGGTAGCTAGGCAGAATCATCAGCTAAACATGCTTTGTCATCGAGCTTGAAAGTGGGACACTGATGGGAAAGTTCAATTTTCCCGCTTTGCAAGCGACTTGCTTTTGGCTTCAAAGCTGCCTGAACAGCACTAGCGGCCCACCTTCTCTTCACTGCAGGAGCGTCGCTGTGGGCCAAGGCTGCGTTCTCTCAATGCCAAAAATGTGCTGACAATTCCCTTCTAGAAACTCATCCTACTGCACTCCAAGTTCAGCTCCGGCCAACGAAAGGTGACCTAAGGCCACAAGGTAAGTTCCAGTGTTGCATATCAGCAGAGCTGGGTGTGCATTGGTATCCACGATACCATACTCTGAAATGGAGTGCCTTAACTCTGCTATGCCCCTGGGGAAACATAGGACAGTCGATCGTGCACCCGTTTCGCATGATGAATGCTGTGTGCCTGAAGAGCGTCCTCTGGCTTCTGAGGAACCCTTGGCGAAAAAGGCCCCTGGGAAGCACTCTTCCCATTCATAGCAAGGGAAAAGTACTGCTTTCCGGGTTGCCAAGGAAGAGTGTCCCAGTCGTCAAAGAGCCTCGCGAAAGCAGTGCTGGGCAGACTCTGTTTGCAAGTCGACTGGCCTCAGTGACTGAAAGAGAACTCCACTGCCAATACACAGTGGGCTGATGATTCAGGCCGGGACTCAGGACAGCACTCTCACAGAAGCGAAGGCTAAGCTCTGCGTCCAGCCTGAAGACCAGTACACTTTTCACACTTAACTCTGTTGGGATGTGCAAGAGCCATGGTCACCGAGGCCTACCTAAGGTACTGAAATACTTCCCCAGTTCAGCCTAGGCAGAGGACCCTGTTGCCAAAGGATCTCCATGGAAGGGCCCTGTGGGTTCCGTGTGTTTCCTTGAGGTAGTCAGAAACGACTGAGGGTAACTATAGGAGCTCATGTTTGAAACCAGGCTACCCTGGCAAAACCTTATTTTCCTCCGTGGTAGGCGAGATAGTTGCGTTTTGAAAGCTGCCTGAAAAACACTCCTGCTGCCCATCTTCTCTTTGCTGCCTGAAGGCGTCACGAAAGTACTATGAGTGTACTCGTATGAGGCATGCTGTCTCAGTTCCTTGCTGGGAGCTCCTCCAGGAGCACTCTGGAACTTACCAGCCAAAGAAATGGCACCCCAGGCATCAAGTAAAAGTCCAGATGTCTCCCATTGTAAGCTTAGGTGTGCCATAGAAGCGAAGAAGCATGTGTTAAAGAAATGCTTCCACTCTGTTATGTATTTCACGACTCGTTGTGCACTCACATTCGTTGTAACATCTGTGAAGGGGCACTGAACGCTGCTAACTCTTGTGTTGCCTTTGAGTCCCAGGAGACAAACGGGTTCGTTTGCTTTAACGCTGTGAATGTGCAGCGGTAATGGCAAAGCCCTGCCCGGATCGCTCGACAGCTCTCGTTTGTCCGGCATTCAAACGGCCTCAGGAACGCCGTTCTAAGCAGCCTTACATTCCATGCTGGTGTGCCCCAAGGAGGAATTTGGATTCTTCTGAGAAACACCACTGTGCCTCACTAATGAAACCTGTGAAAACCCAAAGGACCTCTCCCTACGGCAGTCGGAAGCTAGATGTTGAGTTCCAGCCTGAAAACAACGGACAGCTTTCCCTGTGACAATGCTGGACTTCTGGGACCATCCAGATTCACCAAGGCCTAACTTTTGCACGGCGGGGGAATGCTCTTGTGCATGTACAGCAGTCCCCACGTGAAAACTTTTCTTAGCAGATGGAGGCAGTCTTTCCCTTGTACTAGGTAGCTAGGCAGAATCATCAGATAAACATGCTTTGCCATCGAGCTTGAAAGTGGGACACTGATGGGAAAGTTCAATTTTCCCGCTTTGCAAGCGACTTGCTTTTGGCTTCAAAGCTGCCTGAACAGCACTAGCGGCCCACCTTCTCTTCACTGCAGGAGTGTCGCTGTGGGCCAATGCTGCGTTCTCTCAATGCCAAAAATGTGCTGACAATTCCCTTCTAGAAACTCATCCTACTGCACTCCAAATTCAGCTCCGGCCAATGAAAGGTGACCTATGGCCACAAGGTAAGTTCAAGTGTTTCATATAGCAGAGCTGGGTGTGCTTTGGTATCCACGAAACCATACTCTGAAATGGAGTGCCTTAACTCTGCTATGCCCCTGGGGACACATAGGACAGTCGATCGTGCACCCGTTTCTCATGATGAACGCTGTGTGCCTGTAGAGCTTCCTCTGGCTTCTGAGGAACCCTAGGCGAAAAAGGCCCCTGGGAAGCACTCTTCCCATTCATAGCAAGGGAAAAGTACTGCTTTCCGGGTTGCCAAGGAAGAGTGTCCCAGTCGTCAAAGAGCCTCGCGAAAGCAGTGCTGGGCAGCCTCTGTTTGCAAGTCGACTGACCTCAGTGACTGAAAGAGAAGTCCACTGCCAATACACAGTGGGCTGATGATTCAGGCCGGGACTCAGGACAGCACTCTCACAGAAGCGAAGGCTAAGCTCTGCGTCCAGCCTGAAGACCAGTACACTTTTCACACTTAACTCTGTTGGGATGTGCAAGAGCCATGGTCACCGAGGCCTACCTAAGGTACTGAAATACTTCCCCAGTTCAGCCTAGGCAGAGGACCCTGTTGCCAAAGGATCTCCATGGAAGGGCCCTGTGGGTTCCGTGTGTTTCCTTGAGGTAGTCAGAAACGATTGAGGGTAACTATAGGAGCTCATGTTTGAAACCAGGCTACCCTGGCAAAACCTTATTTTCCTCCGTGGTAGGCCAGACAGGTGCGCTTTGAAAGCTGCCTGAAAAACACTCCTGCTGCCCATCTTCTCTTTGCTGCCTGAAGGCGTCACGAAAGTACTATGAGTGTACTCGTATGAGGCATGCTGTCTCAGTTCCTTGTTGGGAGCTCCTCCAGGAGCACTCTGGAACTTACCAGCCAAAGAAATGGCACCCCAGGCCTCAAGGAAAAGTCCAGATTTCTCCCATTGCAAGCTTATTTGTGCCATAGTAGCGAAGAAGCATGTGTTAAAGGAAAGCTGCAACACGGTTACATATTTCAGACTCGTTGTGCACTCACGTTCTTTGTAACATCTGTGAAGGGGCACTTGACGCCGCCAACTCTTCTGTTGCCTTTGAGTCCCAGGAGGCAAACGGGTTCGTTTGCTTTAACGCTGTGAATGTGCAGCGGTAATGGCAAAGCCCTGCCCGGATCGCTCGACAGCTCTCGTTTGTACAGCATTCAAACGGCCTCAGGAACGCCGTTCTAAGCAGCCTTACATTCCATGCTGGTGTGCCCCAAGGAGGAATTTGGATTCTTCTGAGAAACACCACTGTGCCTCACTAATGAAACCTGTGAAAACCCAAAGGACGTCTCCCTACGGCAGTCGGAAGCTAGATGTTGAGTTCCAGCCTGAAAACAACGGACAGCTTTCCCTGTGACAATGCTGGACTTCTGGGACCATCCAGATTCACCAAGGCCTAACTTTTGCACGGCGGGGGAATGCTCTTGTGCATGTACAGCAGTGCCCACGTGAAAACCTTTCTTAGCAGATGGAGGCAGTCTTTCCCTTGTACTAGGTAGCTAGGCAGAATCATCAGATAAACATGCTTTGTCATCGAGCTTGAAAGTGGGACACTGATGGGAAAGTTCACATTTTCCCGCTTTGCAAGCGACTTGCTTTTGGCTTCAAAGCTGCCTGATCAGCACTAGCGGTCCACCTTCTCTTCACTGCAGGAGTGTCGCTGTGGGCCAAGGCTGCGTTCTCTCAATGCCAAAAATGTGCTGACAATTCCCTTCTAGAAACTCATCCTACTGCACTCCAAATTCAGCTCCGGCCAATGAAAGGTGACCTATGGCCACAAGGTAAGTTCAAGTGTTTCATATAGCAGAGCTGGGTGTGCTTTGGTATCCACGAAACCATACTCTGAAATGGAGTGCCTTAACTCTGCTATGCCCCTGGGGACACATAGGACAGTCGATCGTGCACCCGTTTCTCATGATGAACGCTGTGTGCCTGTAGAGCTTCCTCTGGCTTCTGAGGAACCCTAGGCGAAAAAGGCCCCTGGGAAGCACTCTTCCCATTCATAGCAAGGGAAAAGTACTGCTTTCCGGGTTGCCAAGGAAGAGTGTCCCAGTCGTCAAAGAGCCTCGCGAAAGCAGTGCTGGGCAGCCTCTGTTTGCAAGTCGACTGACCTCAGTGACTGAAAGAGAAGTCCACTGCCAATACACAGTGGGCTGATGATTCAGGCCGGGACTCAGGACAGCACTCTCACAGAAGCGAAGGCTAAGCTCTGCGTCCAGCCTGAAGACCAGTACACTTTTCACACTTAACTCTGTTGGGATGTGCAAGAGCCATGGTCACCGAGGCCTACCTAAGGTACTGAAATACTTCCCCAGTTCAGCCTAGGCAGAGGACCCTGTTGCCAAAGGATCTCCATGGAAGGGCCCTGTGGGTTCCGTGTGTTTCCTTGAGGTAGTCAGAAACGATTGAGGGTAACTATAGGAGCTCATGTTTGAAACCAGGCTACCCTGGCAAAACCTTATTTTCCTCCGTGGTAGGCCAGACAGGTGCGCTTTGAAAGCTGCCTGAAAAACACTCCTGCTGCCCATCTTCTCTTTGCTGCCTGAAGGCGTCACGAAAGTACTATGAGTGTACTCGTATGAGGCATGCTGTCTCAGTTCCTTGTTGGGAGCTCCTCCAGGAGCACTCTGGAACTTACCAGCCAAAGAAATGGCACCCCAGGCCTCAAGGAAAAGTCCAGATTTCTCCCATTGCAAGCTTATTTGTGCCATAGTAGCGAAGAAGCATGTGTTAAAGGAAAGCTGCAACACGGTTACATATTTCAGACTCGTTGTGCACTCACTTTCTTTGTAACATCTGTGAAGGGGCACTTGACGCCGCCAACTCTTCTGTTGCCTTTGAGTCCCAGGAGGCAAACGGGTTCGTTTGCTTTAACGCTGTGAATGTGCAGCGGTAATGGCAAAGCCCTGCCCGGATCGCTAGACAGCTCTCGTTTGTACAGCATTCAAACGGCCTCAGGAACGCCGTTCTAAGCAGCCTTACATTCCATGCTGGTGTGCCCCAAGGAGGAATTTGGATTCTTCTGAGAAACACCACTGTGCCTCACTAATGAAACCTGTGAAAACCCAAAGGACGTCTCCCTACGGCAGTCGGAAGCTAGATGTTGAGTTCCAGCCTGAAAACAACGGACAGATTTCCCTGTGACAATGCTGGTCTTCTGGGACCATCCAGATTCACCAAGGCCTAACTTTTGCACGGCGGGGGAATGCTCTTGTGCATGTACAGCAGTGCCCACGTGAAAACCTTTCTTAGCAGATGGAGGCAGTCTTTCCCTTGTACTAGGTAGCTAGGCAGAATCATCAGATAAACATGCTTTGTCATCGAGCTTGAAAGTGGGACACTGATGGGAAAGTTCACATTTTCCCGCTTTGCAAGCGACTTGCTTTTGGCTTCAAAGCTGCCTGATCAGCACTAGCGGTCCACCTTCTCTTCACTGCAGGAGTGTCGCTGTGGGCCAAGGCTGCGTTCTCTCAATGCCAAAAATGTGCTGACAATTCCCTTCTAGAAACTCATCCTACTGCACTCCAAATTCAGCTCCGGCCAAAGAAAGGTGACCTAAGGCCACAAGGTAAGTTCCAGTGTTGCATATCAGCAGAGCTGGGTGTGCATTGGTATCCACGAAACCATACTCTGAAATGTAGTGCCTTAACTCTGCTATGCCCCTGGGGACACAAAGGACAGTCGATCGTGCACCCGTTTCGCATGATGAACGCTGTGTGCCTGAAGAGCGTCCTCTGGCTTCTGAGGAACCCTAAGCGAAAAAGGCCCCTGGGAAGCACTCTTCCCATTCATAGCAAGGTAAAAGTACTGCTTTCCGGGTTGCCAAGGAAGAGTGTCCCAGTCGTCAAAGAGCCTCGCGAAAGCAGTGCTGGGCAGCCTCTGTTTGCAAGTCGACTGGCCTCAGTGACTGAAAGAGAACTCCACTGCCAATACACAGTGGGCTGATGATTCAGGCCGGGACTCAGGACAGCACTCTCACAGAAGCGAAGGCTAAGCTCTGCGTCCAGCCTGAAGACCAGTACACTTTTCACACTTAACTCTGTTGGGATGTGCAAGAGCCATGGTCACCGAGGCCTACCTAAGGTACTGAAATACTTCCCCAGTTCAGCCTAGGCAGAGGACTCTGTTGCCAAAGGATCTCCATGGAAGGGCCCTGTGGGTTCCGTGTGTTTCCTTGAGGTAGTCAGAAACGACTGAGGGTAAGTATAGGAGCTCATGTTTGAAACCAGGCTACCCTGGCAAAACCTTATTTTCCTCCACGGTAGGCGAGATAGTTGCGGTTTGAAAGCTGCCTGAAAAACACTCCTGCTGCCCATCTTCTCTTTGCTGCCTGAAGGCGTCACGAAAGTACTATGAGTGTACTCGTATGAGGCATGCTGTCTCAGTTCCTTGCTGGGAGCTCCTCCAGGAGCACTCTGGAACTTACCAGCCAAAGAAATGGCACCCCAAGCCTCAAGTAAAAGTCCAGATGTCTCCCATTGTAAGCTTAGGTGTGCCATAGAAGCGAAGAAGCATGTGTTAAAGAAATGCTTCCACTCTGTTATGTATTTCACGACTCGTTGTGCACTCACATTCGTTGTAACATCTGTGAAGGAGCACTGAACGCCGCCAACTCTTCTGTTGCCTTTGAGTCCCAGGAGGCAAACGGGTTCGTTTGCTTTAACGCTGTGAATGTGCAGCGGTAATGGCAAAGCCCTGCCTGGATCGCTCGATAGCTCTCGTTTGTACAGCATTCAAACGGCCTCAGGAACGCCGTTCTAAGCAGCCTTACATTCCATGCTGGTGTGCCCCAAGGAGGAATTTGGATTCTTCTGAGAAACACCACTGTGCCTCACTAATGAAACCTGTGAAAACCCAAAGGACCTCTCCCTACGGCAGTCGGAAGCTAGATGTTGAGTTCCAGCCTGAAAACAACGGACAGCTTTCCCTGTGACAATGCTGGACTTCTGGGACCATCCAGATTCACCAAGCCCTAACTTTTGCACGGCGGGGGAATGCTCTTGTGCATGTACAGCAGTGCCCACGTGAAAACCTTTCTTAGCAGATGGAGGCAGTCTTTCCCTTGTATTAGGTAGCTAGGCAGAATCATCAGCTAAACATGCTTTGTCATCGAGCTTGAAAGTGGGACACTGATGGGAAAGTTCAATTTTCCCGCTTTGCAAGCGACTTGCTTTTGGCTTCAAAGCTGCCTGAACAGCACTAGCGGCCCACCTTCTCTTCACTGCAGGAGTGTGGCTGTGGGCCAAGTCTGCGTTCTCTCAATGCCAAAAATGTGCTGACAATTCCCTTCTAGAAACTCATCCTACTGCACTCCAAGTTCAGCTCTGGCCAAAGAAAGGTGACCTAAGGCCACAAGGTAAGTTCCAGTGTTTCATATCAGCAGAGCTGGGTGTGCATTGAATCCATGAAACCATACTATGAAATGGAGTGCCTTAACTCTGCTATGCCCCTGGTGACACATAGGACAGTCGATCGTGCACCCATTTCGCATGATGACCACTGTGTGCCTGAAGAGCGTCCTCTGGCTTCTGAGGAACCCTAGGCGAAATAGGCCCCTGGGAAGCACTCTTCCCATTCATAGCAAGGGAAAAGTACTGCTTTCTGGGTTGCCAAGGAAGAGTGTCCCAGTCGTCAAAGAGCCTCACGAAAGCAGTGCTGGGCAGACTCTGTTTGCAAGTCGACTGGCCTCAGTGACTGAAAGAGAAGTCCACTGCCAATACACAGTGGGCTGATGATTCAGGCCGGGACTCAGGACAGCACTCTCACAGAAGCGAAGGCTAAGCTCTGCGTCCAGCCTGAAGA
Source organism: Eubalaena glacialis (assembly GCF_028564815.1). Classification (NCBI taxonomy): domain Eukaryota; kingdom Metazoa; phylum Chordata; class Mammalia; order Artiodactyla; family Balaenidae; genus Eubalaena; species Eubalaena glacialis. Next base: position 35,555,053 of record NC_083728.1, on the reverse strand, counting down.
CCAGTACACTTTTCACACTTAACTCTGTTGGGATGTGCATGAGCCATGGTCACCGAGGCCTACCTAAGGTACTGAAACACTTCCCCAGTTCAGCCTAGGCAGAGGACACTGTTGCCAAAGGATCTCCATGGAAGGGCCCTGTGGGTTCCGTGTGTTTCCTTGAGGTAGTCAGAAACGACTGAGGGTAACTATAGGAGCTCATGTTTGAAACCAGGCTACCCTGGCAAAACCTTATTTTCCTCCGTGGTAGGCCAGACAGTTGCGCTTTGAAAGCTGCCTGAAAAACACTCCTGCTGCCCATCTTCTCTTTGCTGCCTGAAGGCGTCACGAAAGTACTATGAGTGTACTCGTATGAGGCATGCTGTCTCAGTTCCTTGCTGGGAGCTCCTCCAGGAGCACTCTGGAACTTCCAAGCCAAAGAAATGGCACCCCAAGCCTCAAGTAAAAGTCCAGATGTCTCCCATTGTAAGCTTAGGTGTGCCATAGAAGCGAAGAAGCATGTGTTAAAGAAATGCTTCCACTCTGTTATGTATTTCACGACTCGTTGTGCACTCACATTCGTTGTAACATCTGTGAAGGAGCACTGAACGCCGCCAACTCTTCTGTTGCCTTTGAGTCCCAGGAGGCAAACGGGTTCGTTTGCTTTAACGCTGTGAATGTGCAGCGGTAATGGCAAAGCCCTGCCTGGATCGCTCGATAGCTCTCGTTTGTACAGCATTCAAACGGCCTCAGGAACGCCGTTCTAAGCAGCCTTACATTCCATGCTGGTGTGCCCCAAGGAGGAATTTGGATTCTTCTGAGAAACACCACTGTGCCTCACTAATGAAACCTGTGAAAACCCAAAAGACCTCTCCCTACGGCAGTCGGAAGCTAGATGTTGAGTTCCAGCCTGAAAACAACGGACAGCTTTCCCTGTGACAATGCTGGACTTCTGGGACCATCCAGATTCACCAAGCCCTAACTTTTGCACGGCGGGGGAATGCTCTTGTGCATGTACAGCAGTGCCCACGTGAAAACCTTTCTTAGCAGATGGAGGCAGTCTTTCCCTTGTATTAGGTAGCTAGGCAGAATCATCAGCTAAACATGCTTTGTCATCGAGCTTGAAAGTGGGACACTGATGGGAAAGTTCAATTTTCCCGCTTTGCAAGCGACTTGCTTTTGGCTTCAAAGCTGCCTGAACAGCACTAGCGGCCCACCTTCTCTTCACTGCAGGAGTGTCGCTGTGGGCCAAGGCTGCGTTCTCTCAATGCCAAAAATGTGCTGACAATTCCCTTCTAGAAACTCATCCTACTGCACTCCAAATTCAGCTCCGGCCAATGAAAGGTGACCTATGGCCACAAGGTAAGTTCCAGTGTTTCATATAGCAGAGCTGGGTGTGCTTTGGTATCCACGAAACCATACTCTGAAATGGAGTGCCTTAACTCTGCTATGCCCCTGGGGACACATAGGACAGTCGATCGTGCACCCGTTTCGCATGATGAACGCTGTGTGCCTGAAGAGCGTCCTCTGGCTTCTGAGGAACCCTAGGCGAAAAAGGCCCCTGGGAAGCACTCTTCCCATTCATAGCAAGGGAAAAGTACTGCTTTCCGGGTTGCCAAGGAAGAGTGTACCAGTCGTCAAAGAGCCTCGCGAAAGCAGTGCTGGGCAGCCTCTGTTTGCAAGTCGACTGACCTCAGTGACTGAAAGAGAACTCCACTGCCAATACACAGTGGGCTGATGATTCAGGCCGGGACTCAAGACAGCACTCTCACAGAAGCGAAGGCTAAGCTCTGCGTCCAGCCTGAAGACCAGTACACTTTTCACACTTAACTCTGTTGGGATGTGCAAGAGCCATGGTCACCGAGGCCTACCTAAGGTACTGAAATACTTCCCCAGTTCAGCCTAGGCAGAGGACCCTGTTGCCAAAGGATCTCCATGGAAGGGCCCTGTGGGTTCCGTGTGTTTCCTTGAGGTAGTCAGAAACGACTGAGGGTAACTATAGGAGCTCATGTTTGAAACCAGGCTACCCTGGCAAAACCTTATTTTCCTCCGTGGTAGGCCAGACAGGTGCGCTTTGAAAACTGCCTGAAAAACACTCCTGCTGCCCATCTTCTCTTTGCTGCCTGAAGGCGTCACGAAAGTACTATGAGTGTACTCGTATGAGGCATGCTGTCTCAGTTCCTTGCTGGGAGCTCCTCCAGGAGCACTCTGGAAATTACCAGCCAAAGAAATGGCACCCCAGGCATCAAGTAAAAGTCCAGATGTCTCCCATTGTAAGCTTAGGTGTGCCATAGTAGCGAAGAAGCATGTGTTAAAGGAATGCTTCCACTCTGTTATGTATTTCACGACGCGTTGTGCACTCACATTCGTTGTAACATCTGTGAAGGGGCACTGAACGCCGCCAACTCTTCTGTTGCCTTTGAGTCCCAGGAGGCAAACGGGTTCGTTTGCTTTAACGCTGTGAATGTGCAGCGGTAATGGCAAAGCCCTGCCCGGATCGCTCGACAGCTCTCGTTTGTACAGCATTCAAACGGCCTCAGGAACGCCGTTCTAAGCAGCCTTACATTCCATGCTGGTGTGCCCCAAGGAGGAATTTGGATTCTTCTGAGAAACACCACTGTGCCTCACTAATGAAACCTGTGAAAACCCAAAAGACCTCTCCCAACGGCAGTCGGAAGCTAGATGTTGAGTTCCAGCCTGAAAACAACGGACAGCTTTCCCTGTGACAATGCTGGACTTCTGGGACCATCCAGATTCACCAAGGCCTAACTTTTGCACGGCGGGGGAATGCTCTTGTGCATGTACAGCAGTGCCCACGTGAAAACCTTTCTTAGCAGATGGAGGCAGTCTTTCCCTTGTATTAGGTAGCTAGGCAGAATCATCAGCTAAACATGCTTTGTCATCGAGCTTGAAATTGGGACACTGATGGGAAAGTTCACATTTTCCCGCTTTGCAAGCGACTTGCTTTTGGCTTCAAAGCTGCCTGAACAGCACTAGCGGCCCACCTTCTCTTCACTGCAGGAGTGTCGCTGTGGGCCAAGGCTGTGTTCTCTCAATGCCAAAAATGTGCTGACAATTCCCTTCTAGAAACTCATCCTACTGCACTCCAAATTCAGCTCCGGCCAAAGAAAGGTGACCTAAGGCCACAAGGTAAGTTCCAGTGTTGCATATCAGCAGAGCTGGGTGTGCATTGGTATCCACGAAACCGTACTCTGAAATGGAGTGCCTTAACTCTGCTATGCCCCTGGGGACACATAAGACAGTCGATCGTGCACCCATTTCGCATGATGACCACTGTGTGCCTTAAGAGCGTCCTCTGGCTTCTGAGGAACCCTAGGCGAAAAAGGCCCCTGGGAAGCACTCTTCCCATTCATAGCAAGGGAAAAGTACTGCTTTCCGGGTTGCCAAGGAAGAGTGTCCCAGTCGTCAAAGAGCCTCGCGAAAGCAGTGCTGGGCAGATTCTGTTTGCAAGTCGACTGGCCTCAGTGACTGAAAGAGAACTCCACTGCCAATACACAGTGGGCTGATGATTCAGGCCGGGACTCAGGACAGCACTCTCACAGAAGCGAAGTCTAAGATCTGCGTCCAGCCTGAAGACCAGTACACTTTTCACACTTAACTCTGTTGGGATGTGCAAGAGCCATGGTCACCGAGGCCTACCTAAGGTACTGAAATACTTCCCCAGTTCAGCCTAGGCAGAGGACCCTGTTGCCAAAGGATCTCCATGGAAGGGCCCTGTGGGTTCCGTGTGTTTCCTTGAGGTAGTCAGAAACGACTGAGGGTAACTATAGGAGCTCATGTTTGAAACCAGGCTACCCTGGCAAAACCTTATTTTCCTCCGTGGTAGGCCAGACAGGTGCGCTTTGAAAGCTGCCTGAAAAACACTCCTGCTGCCCATCTTCTCTTTGCTGCCTGAAGGCGTCACGAAAGTACTATGAGTGTACTCGTATGAGGCATGCTGTCTCCGTTCCTTGCTGGGAGCTCCTCCAGGAGCACTCTGGAAATTACCAGCCAAAGAAATGGCACCCCAGGCATCAAGTAAAAGTCCAGATGTCTCCCATTGTAAGCTTAGGTGTGCCATAGTAGCGAAGAAGCATGTGTTAAAGGAATGCTTCCACTCTGTTATGTATTTCACGACGCGTTGTGCACTCACATTCGTTGTAACATCTGTGAAGGGGCACTGAACGCTGCTAACTCTTCTGTTGCCTTTGAGTCCCAGGAGACAAACGGGTTCGTTTGCTTTAACGCTGTGAATGTGCAGCGGTAATGGCAAAGCCCTGCCCGGATCGCTCGACAGCTCTCGTTTGTACAGCATTCAAACGGCCTCAGGAACGCCGTTCTAAGCAGCCTTACATTCCATGCTGGTGTGCCCCAAGGAGGAATTTGGATTCTTCTGAGAAACACCACTGTGCCACACTAATGAAACCTGTGAACTCTCAAAGGACGTCTCCCTACGGCAGTCGGAAGCTAGATGTTGAGTTCCAGCCTGAAAACAACGGACAGCTTTCCCTGTGACAATGCTGGACTTCTGGGACCATCCAGATTCACCAAGGCCTAACTTTTGCACGGCGGGGGAATGCTCTTGTGCATGTACAGCAGTCCCCACGTGAAAACCTTTCTTAGCAGATGGAGGCAGTCTTTCCCTTGTACTAGGTAGCTAGGCAGAATCATCAGATAAACATGCTTTGTCATCGAGCTTGAAAGTGGGACACTGATGGGAAAGTTCACATTTTCCCGCTTTGCAAGCGACTTGCTTTTGGCTTCAAAGCTGCCTGAACAGCACTAGCGGCCCACCTTCTCTTCACTGCAGGAGTGTCGCAGTGGGCCAAGGCTGCGTTCTCTCAATGCCAAAAATGTGCTGACAATTCCCTTCTAGAAACTCATCCTACTGCACTCCAAATTCAGCTCCGGCCAAAGAAAGGTGACCTAAGGCCACAAGGTAAGTTCCAGTGTTGCATATCAGCAGAGCTGGGTGTGCATTGGTATCCACGAAACCATACTCTGAAATGGAGTGCCTTAACTCTGCTATGCCCCTGGTGACACATAGGACAGTCGATCGTGCACCCATTTCGCATGATGACCACTGTGTGCCTGAAGAGCGTCCTCTGGCTTCTGAGGAACCCTAGGCGAAATAGGCCCCTGGGAAGCACTCTTCCCATTCATAGCAAGGGAAAAGTACTGCTTTCTGGGTTGCCAAGGAAGAGTGTCCCAGTCGTCAAAGAGCCTCACGAAAGCAGTGCTGGGCAGACTCTGTTTGCAAGTCGACTGGCCTCAGTGACTGAAAGAGAAGTCCACTGCCAATACACAGTGGGCTGATGATTCAGGCCCGACTCAGGACAGCACTCTCACAGAAGCGAAGGCTAAGCTCTGCGTCCAGCCTGAAGACCAGTACACTTTTCACACTTAACTCTGTTGGGATGTGCAAGAGCCATGGTCACCGAGGCCTACCTAAGGTACTGAAATACTTCCCCAGTTCAGCCTAGGCAGAGGACTCTGTTGCCAAAGGATCTCCATGGAAGGGCCCTGTGGGTTCCGTGTGTTTCCTTGAGGTAGTCAGAAACGACTGAGGGTAACTATAGGAGCTCATGTTTGAAACCAGGCTACCCTGGCAAAACCTTATTTTCCTCCACGGTAGGCGAGATAGTTGCGGTTTGAAAGCTGCCTGAAAAACACTCCTGCTGCCCATCTTCTCTTTGCTGCCTGAAGGCGTCACGAAAGTACTATGAGTGTACTCGTATGAGGCATGCTGTCTCAGTTCCTTGCTGGGAGCTCCTCCAGGAGCACTCTGGAACTTACCAGCCAAAGAAATGGCACCCCAGGCATCAAGTAAATGTCCAGATGTCTCCCATTGTAAGCTTAGGTGTGCCATAGAAGCGAAGAAGCATGTGTTAAAGAAATGCTTCCACTCTGTTATGTATTTCACGACTCGTTGTGCACTCACATTCGTTGTAACATCTGTGAAGGAGCACTGAACGCTGCTAACTCTTCTGTTGCCTTTGAGTCCCAGGAGACAAAAGGGTTCGTTTGCTTTAACGCTGTGAATGTGCAGCGGTAATGGCAAAGCCCTGCCCGGATCGCTCGACAGCTCTCGTTTGTACGGCATTCAAACGGCCTCAGGAACGCCGTTCTAAGCAGCCTTACATTCCATGCTGGTGTGCCCCAAGGAGGAATTTGGATTCTTCTGAGAAACACCACTGTGCCTCACTAATGAAACCTGTGAAAACCCAAAGGACCTCTCCCTACGGCAGTCGGAAGCTAGATGTTGAGCTCCAGCCTGAAAACAACGGACAGCTTTCCCTGTGACAATGCTGGACTTCTGGGACCATCCAGATTCATCAAGGCCTAACTTTTGCACGGTGGGGGAATGCTCTTGTGCATGTACAGCAGTCCCCACGTGAAAACCTTTCTTAGCAGATGGAGGCAGTCTTTCCCTTGTACTAGGTAGCTAGGCAGAATCATCAGATAAACATGCTTTGTCATCGAGCTTGAAAGTGGGACACTGATGGGAAAGTTCAATTTCCCGCTTTGCAAGCGACTTGCTTTTGGCTTCAAAGCTGCCTGAACAGCACTAGCGGCCCACCTTCTCTTCACTGCAGGAGTGTGGCTGTGGGCCAAGTCTGCGTTCTCTCAATGCCAAAAATGTGCTGACAATTCCCTTCTAGAAACTCATCCTACTGCACTCCAAGTTCAGCTCTGGCCAAAGAAAGGTGACCTAAGGCCACAAGGTAAGTTCCAGTGTTTCATATCAGCAGAGCTGGGTGTGCATTGTATCCATGAAACCATACTATGAAATGGAGTGCCTTAACTCTGCTATGCCCCTGGTGACACATAGGACAGTCGATCGTGCACCCATTTCGCATGATGACCACTGTGTGCCTGAAGAGCGTCCTCTGGCTTCTGAGGAACCCTAGGCGAAATAGGCCCCTGGGAAGCACTCTTCCCATTCATAGCAAGGGAAAAGTACTGCTTTCTGGGTTGCCAAGGAAGAGTGTCCCAGTCGTCAAAGAGCCTCACGAAAGCAGTGCTGGGCAGACTCTGTTTGCAAGTCGACTGGCCTCAGTGACTGAAAGAGAAGTCCACTGCCAATACACAGTGGGCTGATGATTCAGGCCGGGACTCAGGACAGCACTCTCACAGAAGCGAAGGCTAAGCTCTGCGTCCAGCCTGAAGACCAGTACACTTTTCACACTTAACTCTGTTGGGATGTGCAAGAGCCATGGTCACCGAGGCCTACCTAAGGTACTGAAATACTTCCCCAGTTCAGCCTAGGCAGAGGACCCTGTTGCCAAAGGATCTCCATGGAAGGGCCCTGTGGGTTCCGTGTGTTTCCTTGAGGTAGTCAGAAACGATTGAGGGTAACTATAGGAGCTCATGTTTGAAACCAGGCTACCCTGGCAAAACCTTATTTTCCTCCGTGGTAGGCCAGACAGGTGCGCTTTGAAAGCTGCCTGAAAAACACTCCTGCTGCCCATCTTCTCTTTGCTGCCTGAAGGCGTCACGAAAGTACTATGAGTGTACTCGTATGAGGCATGCTGTCTCAGTTCCTTGTTGGGAGCTCCTCCAGGAGCACTCTGGAACTTACCAGCCAAAGAAATGGCACCCCAGGCCTCAAGGAAAAGTCCAGATTTCTCCCATTGCAAGCTTATTTGTGCCATAGTAGCGAAGAAGCATGTGTTAAAGGAAAGCTGCAACACGGTTACATATTTCAGACTCGTTGTGCACTCACGTTCTTTGTAACATCTGTGAAGGGGCACTTGACGCCGCCAACTCTTCTGTTGCCTTTGAGTCCCAGGAGGCAAACGGGTTCGTTTGCTTTAACGCTGTGAATGTGCAGCGGTAATGGCAAAGCCCTGCCCGGATCGCTCGACAGCTCTCGTTTGTACAGCATTCAAACGGCCTCAGGAACGCCGTTCTAAGCAGCCTTACATTCCATGCTGGTGTGCCCCAAGGAGGAATTTGGATTCTTCTGAGAAACACCACTGTGCCTCACTAATGAAACCTGTGAAAACCCAAAGGACGTCTCCCTATGGCAGTCGGAAGCTAGATGTTGAGTTCCAGCCTGAAAACAACGGACAGATTTCCCTGTGACAATGCTGGACTTCTGGGACCATCCAGATTCACCAAGGCCTAACTTTTGCACGGCGGGGGAATGCTCTTGTGCATGTACAGCAGTGCCCACGTGAAAACCTTTCTTAGCAGATGGAGGCAGTCTTTCCCTTGTACTAGGTAGCTAGGCAGAATCATCAGATAAACATGCTTTGTCATCGAGCTTGAAAGTGGGACACTGATGGGAAAGTTCACATTTTCCCGCTTTGCAAGCGACTTGCTTTTGGCTTCAAAGCTGCCTGATCAGCACTAGCGGTCCACCTTCTCTTCACTGCAGGAGTGTCGCTGTGGGCCAAGGCTGCGTTCTCTCAATGCCAAAAATGTGCTGACAATTCCCTTCTAGAAACTCATCCTACTGCACTCCAAATTCAGCTCCGGCCAAAGAAAGGTGACCTAAGGCCACAAGGTAAGTTCCAGTGTTGCATATCAGCAGAGCTGGGTGTGCATTGGTATCCACGAAACCATACTCTGAAATGTAGTGCCTTAACTCTGCTATGCCCCTGGGGACACAAAGGACAGTCGATCGTGCACCCGTTTCGCATGATGAACGCTGTGTGCCTGAAGAGCGTCCTCTGGCTTCTGAGGAACCCTAAGCGAAAAAGGCCCCTGGGAAGCACTCTTCCCATTCATAGCAAGGTAAAAGTACTGCTTTCCGGGTTGCCAAGGAAGAGTGTCCCAGTCGTCAAAGAGCCTCGCGAAAGCAGTGCTGGGCAGCCTCTGTTTGCAAGTCGACTGGCCTCAGTGACTGAAAGAGAACTCCACTGCCAATACACAGTGGGCTGATGATTCAGGCCGGGACTCAGGACAGCACTCTCACAGAAGCGAAGGCTAAGCTCTGCGTCCAGCCTGAAGACCAGTACACTTTTCACACTTAACTCTGTTGGGATGTGCAAGAGCCATGGTCACCGAGGCCTACCTAAGGTACTGAAATACTTCCCCAGTTCAGCCTAGGCAGAGGACTCTGTTGCCAAAGGATCTCCATGGAAGGGCCCTGTGGGTTCCGTGTGTTTCCTTGAGGTAGTCAGAAACGACTGAGGGTAAGTATAGGAGCTCATGTTTGAAACCAGGCTACCCTGGCAAAACCTTATTTTCCTCCACGGTAGGCGAGATAGTTGCGGTTTGAAAGCTGCCTGAAAAACACTCCTGCTGCCCATCTTCTCTTTGCTGCCTGAAGGCGTCACGAAAGTACTATGAGTGTACTCGTATGAGGCATGCTGTCTCAGTTCCTTGCTGGGAGCTCCTCCAGGAGCACTCTGGAACTTACCAGCCAAAGAAATGGCACCCCAGGCATCAAGTAAATGTCCAGATGTCTCCCATTGTAAGCTTAGGTGTGCCATAGAAGCGAAGAAGCATGTGTTAAAGAAATGCTTCCACTCTGTTATGTATTTCACGACTCGTTGTGCACTCACATTCGTTGTAACATCTGTGAAGGAGCACTGAACGCTGCTAACTCTTCTGTTGCCTTTGAGTCCCAGGAGACAAAAGGGTTCGTTTGCTTTAACGCTGTGAATGTGCAGCGGTAATGGCAAAGCCCTGCCCGGATCGCTCGACAGCTCTCGTTTGTACGGCATTCAAACGGCCTCAGGAACGCCGTTCTAAGCAGCCTTACATTCCATGCTGGTGTGCCCCAAGGAGGAATTTGGATTCTTCTGAGAAACACCACTGTGCCTCACTAATGAAACCTGTGAAAACCCAAAGGACCTCTCCCTACGGCAGTCGGAAGCTAGATGTTGAGTTCCAGCCTGAAAACAACGGACAGCTTTCCCTGTGACAATGCTGGACTTCTGGGACCATCCAGATTCACCAAGGCCTAACTTTTGCACGGCGGGGGAATGCTCTTGTGCATGTACAGCAGTCCCCACGTGAAAACCTTTCTTAGCAGATGGAGGCAGTCTTTCCCTTGTACTAGGTAGCTAGGCAGAATCATCAGATAAACATGCTTTGTCATCGAGCTTGAAAGTGGGACACTGATGGGAAAGTTCAATTTCCCGCTTTGCAAGCGACTTGCTTTTGGCTTCAAAGCTGCCTGAACAGCACTAGCGGCCCACCTTCTCTTCACTGCAGGAGTGTGGCTGTGGGCCAAGTCTGCGTTCTCTCAATGCCAAAAATGTGCTGACAATTCCCTTCTAGAAACTCATCCTACTGCACTCCAAGTTCAGCTCTGGCCAAAGAAATGTGACCTAAGGCCACAAGGTAAGTTCCAGTGTTTCATATCAGCAGAGCTGGGTGTGCATTGTATCCATGAAACCATACTATGAAATGGAGTGCCTTAACTCTGCTATGCCCCTGGTGACACATAGGACAGTCGATCGTGCACCCATTTTGCATGATGACCACTGTGTGCCTGAAGAGCGTCCTCTGGCTTCTGAGGAACCCTAGGCGAAATAGGCCCCTGGGAAGCACTCTTCCCATTCATAGCAAGGGAAAAGTACTGCTTTCTGGGTTGCCAAGGAAGAGTGTCCCAGTCGTCAAAGAGCCTCACGAAAGCAGTGCTGGGCAGACTCTGTTTGCAAGTCGACTGGCCTCAGTGACTGAAAGAGAAGTCCACTGCCAATACACAGTGGGCTGATGATTCAGGCCGGGACTCAGGACAGCACTCTCACAGAAGCGAAGGCTAAGCTCTGCGTCCAGCCTGAAGACCAGTACACTTTTCACACTTAACTCTGTTGGGATGTGCAAGAGCCATGGTCACCGAGGCCTACCTAAGGTACTGAAACACTTCCCCAGTTCAGCCTAGGCAGAGGACACTGTTGCCAAAGGATCTCCATGGAAGGGCCCTGTGGGTTCCGTGTGTTTCCTTGAGGTAGTCAGAAACGACTGAGGGTAACTATAGGAGCTCATGTTTGAAACCAGGCTACCCTGGCAAAACCTTATTTTCCTCCGTGGTAGGCCAGACAGTTGCGCTTTGAAAGCTGCCTGAAAAACACTCCTGCTGCCCATCTTCTCTTTGCTGCCTGAAGGCGTCACGAAAGTACTATGAGTGTACTCGTATGAGGCATGCTGTCTCAGTTCCTTGCTGGGAGCTCCTCCAGGAGCACTCTGGAACTTCCAAGCCAAAGAAATGGCACCCCAAGCCTCAAGTAAAAGTCCAGATGTCTCCCATTGTAAGCTTAGGTGTGCCATAGAAGCGAAGAAGCATGTGTTAAAGAAATGCTTCCACTCTGTTATGTATTTCACGACTCGTTGTGCACTCACATTCGTTGTAACATCTGTGAAGGAGCACTGAACGCCGCCAACTCTTCTGTTGCCTTTGAGTCCCAGGAGGCAAACGGGTTCGTTTGCTTTAACGCTGTGAATGTGCAGCGGTAATGGCAAAGCCCTGCCTGGATCGCTCGATAGCTCTCGTTTGTACAGCATTCAAACGGCCTCAGGAACGCCGTTCTAAGCAGCCTTACATTCCATGCTGGTGTGCCCCAAGGAGGAATTTGGATTCTTCTGAGAAACACCACTGTGCCTCACTAATGAAACCTGTGAAAACCCAAAGGACCTCTCCCTACGGCAGTCGGAAGCTAGATGTTGAGTTCCAGCCTGAAAACAACGGACAGCTTTCCCTGTGACAATGCTGGACTTCTGGGACCATCCAGATTCACCAAGCCCTAACTTTTGCACGGCGGGGGAATGCTCTTGTGCATGTACAGCAGTGCCCACGTGAAAACCTTTCTTAGCAGATGGAGGCAGTCTTTCCCTTGTATTAGGTAGCTAGGCAGAATCATCAGCTAAACATGCTTTGTCATCGAGCTTGAAAGTGGGACACTGATGGGAAAGTTCAATTTTCCCGCTTTGCAAGCGACTTGCTTTTGGCTTCAAAGCTGCCTGAACAGCACTAGCGGCCCACCTTCTCTTCACTGCAGGAGTGTGGCTGTGGGCCAAGTCTGCGTTCTCTCAATGCCAAAAATGTGCTGACAATTCCCTTCTAGAAACTCATCCTACTGCACTCCAAGTTCAGCTCTGGCCAAAGAAAGGTGACCTAAGGCCACAAGGTAAGTTCCAGTGTTTCATATCAGCAGAGCTGGGTGTGCATTGTATCCATGAAACCATACTATGAAATGGAGTGCCTTAACTCTGCTATGCCCCTGGTGACACATAGGACAGTCGATCGTGCACCCATTTCGCATGATGACCACTGTGTGCCTGAAGAGCGTCCTCTGGCTTCTGAGGAACCCTAGGCGAAATAGGCCCCTGGGAAGCACTCTTCCCATTCATAGCAAGGGAAAAGTACTGCTTTCTGGGTTGCCAAGGAAGAGTGTCCCAGTCGTCAAAGAGCCTCACGAAAGCAGTGCTGGGCAGACTCTGTTTGCAAGTCGACTGGCCTCAGTGACTGAAAGAGAAGTCCACTGCCAATACACAGTGGGCTGATGATTCAGGCCGGGACTCAGGACAGCACTCTCACAGAAGCGAAGGCTAAGCTCTGCGTCCAGCCTGAAGACCAGTACACTTTTCACACTTAACTCTGTTGGGATGTGCATGAGCCATGGTCACCGAGGCCTACCTAAGGTACTGAAACACTTCCCCAGTTCAGCCTAGGCAGAGGACACTGTTGCCAAAGGATCTCCATGGAAGGGCCCTGTGGGTTCCGTGTGTTTCCTTGAGGTAGTCAGAAACGACTGAGGGTAACTATAGGAGCTCATGTTTGAAACCAGGCTACCCTGGCAAAACCTTATTTTCCTCCGTGGTAGGCCAGACAGTTGCGCTTTGAAAGCTGCCTGAAAAACACTCCTGCTGCCCATCTTCTCTTTGCTGCCTGAAGGCGTCACGAAAGTACTATGAGTGTACTCGTATGAGGCATGCTGTCTCAGTTCCTTGCTGGGAGCTCCTCCAGGAGCACTCTGGAACTTCCAAGCCAAAGAAATGGCACCCCAAGCCTCAAGTAAAAGTCCAGATGTCTCCCATTGTAAGCTTAGGTGTGCCATAGAAGCGAAGAAGCATGTGTTAAAGAAATGCTTCCACTCTGTTATGTATTTCACGACTCGTTGTGCACTCACATTCGTTGTAACATCTGTGAAGGAGCACTGAACGCCGCCAACTCTTCTGTTGCCTTTGAGTCCCAGGAGGCAAACGGGTTCGTTTGCTTTAACGCTGTGAATGTGCAGCGGTAATGGCAAAGCCCTGCCTGGATCGCTCGATAGCTCTCGTTTGTACAGCATTCAAACGGCCTCAGGAACGCCGTTCTAAGCAGCCTTACATTACATGCTGGTGTGCCCCAAGGAGGAATTTGGATTCTTCTGAGAAACACCACTGTGCCTCACTAATGAAACCTGTGAAAACCCAAAAGACCTCTCCCTACGGCAGTCGGAAGCTAGATGTTGAGTTCCAGCCTGAAAACAACGGACAGCTTTCCCTGTGACAATGCTGGACTTCTGGGACCATCCAGATTCACCAAGCCCTAACTTTTGCACGGCGGGGGAATGCTCTTGTGCATGTACAGCAGTGCCCACGTGAAAACCTTTCTTAGCAGATGGAGGCAGTCTTTCCCTTGTATTAGGTAGCTAGGCAGAATCATCAGCTAAACATGCTTTGTCATCGAGCTTGAAAGTGGGACACTGATGGGAAAGTTCAATTTTCCCGCTTTGCAAGCGACTTGCTTTTGGCTTCAAAGCTGCCTGAACAGCACTAGCGGCCCACCTTCTCTTCACTGCAGGAGTGTCGCTGTGGGCCAAGGCTGCGTTCTCTCAATGCCAAAAATGTGCTGACAATTCCCTTCTAGAAACTCATCCTACTGCACTCCAAATTCAGCTCCGGCCAATGAAAGGTGACCTATGGCCACAAGGTAAGTTCCAGTGTTTCATATAGCAGAGCTGGGTGTGCTTTGGTATCCACGAAACCATACTCTGAAATGGAGTGCCTTAACTCTGCTATGCCCCTGGGGACACATAGGACAGTCGATCGTGCACCCGTTTCGCATGATGAACGCTGTGTGCCTGAAGAGCGTCCTCTGGCTTCTGAGGAACCCTAGGCGAAAAAGGCCCCTGGGAAGCACTCTTCCCATTCATAGCAAGGGAAAAGTACTGCTTTCCGGGTTGCCAAGGAAGAGTGTACCAGTCGTCAAAGAGCCTCGCGAAAGCAGTGCTGGGCAGCCTCTGTTTGCAAGTCGACTGACCTCAGTGACTGAAAGAGAACTCCACTGCCAATACACAGTGGGCTGATGATTCAGGCCGGGACTCAAGACAGCACTCTCACAGAAGCGAAGGCTAAGCTCTGCGTCCAGCCTGAAGACCAGTACACTTTTCACACTTAACTCTGTTGGGATGTGCAAGAGCCATGGTCACCGAGGCCTACCTAAGGTACTGAAATACTTCCCCAGTTCAGCCTAGGCAGAGGACCCTGTTGCCAAAGGATCTCCATGGAAGGGCCCTGTGGGTTCCGTGTGTTTCCTTGAGGTAGTCAGAAACGACTGAGGGTAACTATAGGAGCTCATGTTTGAAACCAGGCTACCCTGGCAAAACCTTATTTTCCTCCGTGGTAGGCCAGACAGGTGCGCTTTGAAAACTGCCTGAAAAACACTCCTGCTGCCCATCTTCTCTTTGCTGCCTGAAGGCGTCACGAAAGTACTATGAGTGTACTCGTATGAGGCATGCTGTCTCAGTTCCTTGCTGGGAGCTCCTCCAGGAGCACTCTGGAAATTACCAGCCAAAGAAATGGCACCCCAGGCATCAAGTAAAAGTCCAGATGTCTCCCATTGTAAGCTTAGGTGTGCCATAGTAGCGAAGAAGCATGTGTTAAAGGAATGCTTCCACTCTGTTATGTATTTCACGACGCGTTGTGCACTCACATTCGTTGTAACATCTGTGAAGGGGCACTGAACGCCGCCAACTCTTCTGTTGCCTTTGAGTCCCAGGAGGCAAACGGGTTCGTTTGCTTTAACGCTGTGAATGTGCAGCGGTAATGGCAAAGCCCTGCCCGGATCGCTCGACAGCTCTCGTTTGTACAGCATTCAAACGGCCTCAGGAACGCCGTTCTAAGCAGCCTTACATTCCATGCTGGTGTGCCCCAAGGAGGAATTTGGATTCTTCTGAGAAACACCACTGTGCCTCACTAATGAAACCTGTGAAAACCCAAAAGACCTCTCCCAACGGCAGTCGGAAGCTAGATGTTGAGTTCCAGCCTGAAAACAACGGACAGCTTTCCCTGTGACAATGCTGGACTTCTGGGACCATCCAGATTCACCAAGGCCTAACTTTTGCACGGCGGGGGAATGCTCTTGTGCATGTACAGCAGTGCCCACGTGAAAACCTTTCTTAGCAGATGGAGGCAGTCTTTCCCTTGTATTAGGTAGCTAGGCAGAATCATCAGCTAAACATGCTTTGTCATCGAGCTTGAAATTGGGACACTGATGGGAAAGTTCACATTTTCCCGCTTTGCAAGCGACTTGCTTTTGGCTTCAAAGCTGCCTGAACAGCACTAGCGGCCCACCTTCTCTTCACTGCAGGAGTGTCGCTGTGGGCCAAGGCTGTGTTCTCTCAATGCCAAAAATGTGCTGACAATTCCCTTCTAGAAACTCATCCTACTGCACTCCAAATTCAGCTCCGGCCAAAGAAAGGTGACCTAAGGCCACAAGGTAAGTTCCAGTGTTGCATATCAGCAGAGCTGGGTGTGCATTGGTATCCACGAAACCGTACTCTGAAATGGAGTGCCTTAACTCTGCTATGCCCCTGGGGACACATAAGACAGTCGATCGTGCACCCATTTCGCATGATGACCACTGTGTGCCTTAAGAGCGTCCTCTGGCTTCTGAGGAACCCTAGGCGAAAAAGGCCCCTGGGAAGCACTCTTCCCATTCATAGCAAGGGAAAAGTACTGCTTTCCGGGTTGCCAAGGAAGAGTGTCCCAGTCGTCAAAGAGCCTCGCGAAAGCAGTGCTGGGCAGATTCTGTTTGCAAGTCGACTGGCCTCAGTGACTGAAAGAGAACTCCACTGCCAATACACAGTGGGCTGATGATTCAGGCCGGGACTCAGGACAGCACTCTCACAGAAGCGAAGTCTAAGATCTGCGTCCAGCCTGAAGACCAGTACACTTTTCACACTTAACTCTGTTGGGATGTGCAAGAGCCATGGTCACCGAGGCCTACCTAAGGTACTGAAATACTTCCCCAGTTCAGCCTAGGCAGAGGACCCTGTTGCCAAAGGATCTCCATGGAAGGGCCCTGTGGGTTCCGTGTGTTTCCTTGAGGTAGTCAGAAACGACTGAGGGTAACTATAGGAGCTCATGTTTGAAACCAGGCTACCCTGGCAAAACCTTATTTTCCTCCGTGGTAGGCCAGACAGGTGCGCTTTGAAAGCTGCCTGAAAAACACTCCTGCTGCCCATCTTCTCTTTGCTGCCTGAAGGCGTCACGAAAGTACTATGAGTGTACTCGTATGAGGCATGCTGTCTCAGTTCCTTGCTGGGAGCTCCTCCAGGAGCACTCTGGAAATTACCAGCCAAAGAAATGGCCCCCCAGGCATCAAGTAAAAGTCCAGATGTCTCCCATTGTAAGCTTAGGTGTGCCATAGTAGCGAAGAAGCATGTGTTAAAGGAATGCTTCCACTCTGTTATGTATTTCACGACGCGTTGTGCACTCACATTCGTTGTAACATCTGTGAAGGGGCACTGAACGCTGCTAACTCTTCTGTTGCCTTTGAGTCCCAGGAGACAAACGGGTTCGTTTGCTTTAACGCTGTGAATGTGCAGCGGTAATGGCAAAGCCCTGCCCGGATCGCTCGACAGCTCTCGTTTGTACAGCATTCAAACGGCCTCAGGAACGCCGTTCTAAGCAGCCTTACATTCCATGCTGGTGTGCCCCAAGGAAGAATTTGGATTCTTCTGAGAAACACCACTGTGCCACACTAATGAAACCTGTGAACTCTCAAAGGACGTCTCCCTACGGCAGTCGGAAGCTAGATGTTGAGTTCCAGCCTGAAAACAACGGACAGCTTTCCCTGTGACAATGCTGGACTTCTGGGACCATCCAGATTCACCAAGGCCTAACTTTTGCACGGCGGGGGAATGCTCTTGTGCATGTACAGCAGTCCCCACGTGAAAACCTTTCTTAGCAGATGGAGGCAGTCTTTCCCTTGTACTAGGTAGCTAGGCAGAATCATCAGATAAACATGCTTTGTCATCGAGCTTGAAAGTGGGACACTGATGGGAAAGTTCACATTTTCCCGCTTTGCAAGCGACTTGCTTTTGGCTTCAAAGCTGCCTGAACAGCACTAGCGGCCCACCTTCTCTTCACTGCAGGAGTGTCGCAGTGGGCCAAGGCTGCGTTCTCTCAATGCCAAAAATGTGCTGACAATTCCCTTCTAGAAACTCATCCTACTGCACTCCAAATTCAGCTCCGGCCAAAGAAAGGTGACCTAAGGCCACAAGGTAAGTTCCAGTGTTGCATATCAGCAGAGCTGGGTGTGCATTGGTATCCACGAAACCATACTCTGAAATGGAGTGCCTTAACTCTGCTATGCCCCTGGTGACACATAGGACAGTCGATCGTGCACCCATTTCGCATGATGACCACTGTGTGCCTGAAGAGCGTCCTCTGGCTTCTGAGGAACCCTAGGCGAAATAGGCCCCTGGGAAGCACTCTTCCCATTCATAGCAAGGGAAAAGTACTGCTTTCTGGGTTGCCAAGGAAGAGTGTCCCAGTCGTCAAAGAGCCTCACGAAAGCAGTGCTGGGCAGACTCTGTTTGCAAGTCGACTGGCCTCAGTGACTGAAAGAGAAGTCCACTGCCAATACACAGTGGGCTGATGATTCAGGCCCGACTCAGGACAGCACTCTCACAGAAGCGAAGGCTAAGCTCTGCGTCCAGCCTGAAGACCAGTACACTTTTCACACTTAACTCTGTTGGGATGTGCAAGAGCCATGGTCACCGAGGCCTACCTAAGGTACTGAAATACTTCCCCAGTTCAGCCTAGGCAGAGGACTCTGTTGCCAAAGGATCTCCATGGAAGGGCCCTGTGGGTTCCGTGTGTTTCCTTGAGGTAGTCAGAAACGACTGAGGGTAACTATAGGAGCTCATGTTTGAAACCAGGCTACCCTGGCAAAACCTTATTTTCCTCCACGGTAGGCGAGATAGTTGCGGTTTGAAAGCTGCCTGAAAAACACTCCTGCTGCCCATCTTCTCTTTGCTGCCTGAAGGCGTCACGAAAGTACTATGAGTGTACTCGTATGAGGCATGCTGTCTCAGTTCCTTGCTGGGAGCTCCTCCAGGAGCACTCTGGAACTTACCAGCCAAAGAAATGGCACCCCAGGCATCAAGTAAATGTCCAGATGTCTCCCATTGTAAGCTTAGGTGTGCCATAGAAGCGAAGAAGCATGTGTTAAAGAAATGCTTCCACTCTGTTATGTATTTCACGACTCGTTGTGCACTCACATTCGTTGTAACATCTGTGAAGGAGCACTGAACGCTGCTAACTCTTCTGTTGCCTTTGAGTCCCAGGAGACAAAAGGGTTCGTTTGCTTTAACGCTGTGAATGTGCAGCGGTAATGGCAAAGCCCTGCCCGGATCGCTCGACAGCTCTCGTTTGTACGGCATTCAAACGGCCTCAGGAACGCCGTTCTAAGCAGCCTTACATTCCATGCTGGTGTGCCCCAAGGAGGAATTTGGATTCTTCTGAGAAACACCACTGTGCCTCACTAATGAAACCTGTGAAAACCCAAAGGACCTCTCCCTACGGCAGTCGGAAGCTAGATGTTGAGCTCCAGCCTGAAAACAACGGACAGCTTTCCCTGTAACAATGCTGGACTTCTGGGACCATCCAGATTCATCAAGGCCTAACTTTTGCACGGTGGGGGAATGCTCTTGTGCATGTACAGCAGTCCCCACGTGAAAACCTTTCTTAGCAGATGGAGGCAGTCTTTCCCTTGTACTAGGTAGCTAGGCAGAATCATCAGATAAACATGCTTTGTCATCGAGCTTGAAAGTGGGACACTGATGGGAAAGTTCAATTTCCCGCTTTGCAAGCGACTTGCTTTTGGCTTCAAAGCTGCCTGAACAGCACTAGCGGCCCACCTTCTCTTCACTGCAGGAGTGTGGCTGTGGGCCAAGTCTGCGTTCTCTCAATGCCAAAAATGTGCTGACAATTCCCTTCTAGAAACTCATCCTACTGCACTCCAAGTTCAGCTCTGGCCAAAGAAAGGTGACCTAAGGCCACAAGGTAAGTTCCAGTGTTTCATATCAGCAGAGCTGGGTGTGCATTGTATCCATGAAACCATACTATGAAATGGAGTGCCTTAACTCTGCTATGCCCCTGGTGACACATAGGACAGTCGATCGTGCACCCATTTCGCATGATGACCACTGTGTGCCTGAAGAGCGTCCTCTGGCTTCTGAGGAACCCTAGGCGAAATAGGCCCCTGGGAAGCACTCTTCCCATTCATAGCAAGGGAAAAGTACTGCTTTCTGGGTTGCCAAGGAAGAGTGTCCCAGTCGTCAAAGAGCCTCACGAAAGCAGTGCTGGGCAGACTCTGTTTGCAAGTCGACTGGCCTCAGTGACTGAAAGAGAAGTCCACTGCCAATACACAGTGGGCTGATGATTCAGGCCGGGACTCAGGACAGCACTCTCACAGAAGCGAAGGCTAAGCTCTGCGTCCAGCCTGAAGACCAGTACACTTTTCACACTTAACTCTGTTGGGATGTGCAAGAGCCATGGTCACCGAGGCCTACCTAAGGTACTGAAACACTTCCCCAGTTCAGCCTAGGCAGAGGACACTGTTGCCAAAGGATCTCCATGGAAGGGCCCTGTGGGTTCCGTGTGTTTCCTTGAGGTAGTCAGAAACGACTGAGGGTAACTATAGGAGCTCATGTTTGAAACCAGGCTACCCTGGCAAAACCTTATTTTCCTCCGTGGTAGGCCAGACAGTTGCGCTTTGAAAGCTGCCTGAAAAACACTCCTGCTGCCCATCTTCTCTTTGCTGCCTGAAGGCGTCACGAAAGTACTATGAGTGTACTCGTATGAGGCATGCTGTCTCAGTTCCTTGCTGGGAGCTCCTCCAGGAGCACTCTGGAACTTCCAAGCCAAAGAAATGGCACCCCAAGCCTCAAGTAAAAGTCCAGATGTCTCCCATTGTAAGCTTAGGTGTGCCATAGAAGCGAAGAAGCATGTGTTAAAGAAATGCTTCCACTCTGTTATGTATTTCACGACTCGTTGTGCACTCACATTCGTTGTAACATCTGTGAAGGAGCACTGAACGCCGCCAACTCTTCTGTTGCCTTTGAGTCCCAGGAGGCAAACGGGTTCGTTTGCTTTAACGCTGTGAATGTGCAGCGGTAATGGCAAAGCCCTGCCTGGATCGCTCGATAGCTCTCGTTTGTACAGCATTCAAACGGCCTCAGGAACGCCGTTCTAAGCAGCCTTACATTCCATGCTGGTGTGCCCCAAGGAGGAATTTGGATTCTTCTGAGAAACACCACTGTGCCTCACTAATGAAACCTGTATAAACCCAAAAGA
The DNA here is from genome assembly GCF_028564815.1 of Eubalaena glacialis. Taxonomy (NCBI): domain Eukaryota; kingdom Metazoa; phylum Chordata; class Mammalia; order Artiodactyla; family Balaenidae; genus Eubalaena; species Eubalaena glacialis. Next base: position 35,534,545 of record NC_083728.1, on the reverse strand, counting down.
CCTCTCCCTACGGCAGTCGGAAGCTAGATGTTGAGTTCCAGCCTGAAAACAACGGACAGCTTTCCCTGTGACAATGCTGGACTTCTGGGACCATCCAGATTCACCAAGCCCTAACTTTTGCACGGCGGGGGAATGCTCTTGTGCATGTACAGCAGTGCCCACGTGAAAACCTTTCTTAGCAGATGGAGGCAGTCTTTCCCTTGTATTAGGTAGCTAGGCAGAATCATCAGCTAAACATGCTTTGTCATCGAGCTTGAAAGTGGGACACTGATGGGAAAGTTCAATTTTCCCGCTTTGCAAGCGACTTGCTTTTGGCTTCAAAGCTGCCTGAACAGCACTAGCGGCCCACCTTCTCTTCACTGCAGGAGTGTGGCTGTGGGCCAAGTCTGCGTTCTCTCAATGCCAAAAATGTGCTGACAATTCCCTTCTAGAAACTCATCCTACTGCACTCCAAGTTCAGCTCTGGCCAAAGAAAGGTGACCTAAGGCCACAAGGTAAGTTCCAGTGTTTCATATCAGCAGAGCTGGGTGTGCATTGTATCCATGAAACCATACTATGAAATGGAGTGCCTTAACTCTGCTATGCCCCTGGTGACACATAGGACAGTCGATCGTGCACCCATTTCGCATGATGACCACTGGGTGCCTGAAGAGCGTCCTCTGGCTTCTGAGGAACCCTAGGCGAAATAGGCCCCTGGGAAGCACTCTTCCCATTCATAGCAAGGGAAAAGTACTGCTTTCTGGGTTGCCAAGGAAGAGTGTCCCAGTCGTCAAAGAGCCTCACGAAAGCAGTGCTGGGCAGACTCTGTTTGCAAGTCGACTGGCCTCAGTGACTGAAAGAGAAGTCCACTGCCAATACACAGTGGGCTGATGATTCAGGCCGGGACTCAGGACAGCACTCTCACAGAAGCGAAGGCTAAGCTCTGCGTCCAGCCTGAAGACCAGTACACTTTTCACACTTAACTCTGTTGGGATGTGCAAGAGCCATGGTCACCGAGGCCTACCTAAGGTACTGAAACACTTCCCCAGTTCAGCCTAGGCAGAGGACACTGTTGCCAAAGGATCTCCATGGAAGGGCCCTGTGGGTTCCGTGTGTTTCCTTGAGGTAGTCAGAAACGACTGAGGGTAACTATAGGAGCTCATGTTTGAAACCAGGCTACCCTGGCAAAACCTTATTTTCCTCCGTGGTAGGCCAGACAGTTGCGCTTTGAAAGCTGCCTGAAAAACACTCCTGCTGCCCATCTTCTCTTTGCTGCCTGAAGGCGTCACGAAAGTACTATGAGTGTACTCGTATGAGGCATGCTGTCTCAGTTCCTTGCTGGGAGCTCCTCCAGGAGCACTCTGGAACTTCCAAGCCAAAGAAATGGCACCCCAAGCCTCAAGTAAAAGTCCAGATGTCTCCCATTGTAAGCTTAGGTGTGCCATAGAAGCGAAGAAGCATGTGTTAAAGAAATGCTTCCACTCTGTTATGTATTTCACGACTCGTTGTGCACTCACATTCGTTGTAACATCTGTGAAGGAGCACTGAACGCCGCCAACTCTTCTGTTGCCTTTGAGTCCCAGGAGGCAAACGGGTTCGTTTGCTTTAACGCTGTGAATGTGCAGCGGTAATGGCAAAGCCCTGCCTGGATCGCTCGATAGCTCTCGTTTGTACAGCATTCAAACGGCCTCAGGAACGCCATTCTAAGCAGCCTTACATTCCATGCTGGTGTGCCCCAAGGAGGAATTTGGATTCTTCTGAGAAACACCACTGTGCCTCACTAATGAAACCTGTATAAACCCAAAAGACCTCTCCCTACGGCAGTCGGAAGCTAGATGTTGAGTTCCAGCCTGAAAACAACGGACAGCTTTCCCTGTGACAATGCTGGACTTCTGGGACCATCCAGATTCACCAAGCCCTAACTTTTGCACGGCGGGGGAATGCTCTTGTGCATGTACAGCAGTGCCCACGTGAAAACCTTTCTTAGCAGATGGAGGCAGTCTTTCCCTTGTATTAGGTAGCTAGGCAGAATCATCAGCTAAACATGCTTTGTCATCGAGCTTGAAAGTGGGACACTGATGGGAAAGTTCAATTTTCCCGCTTTGCAAGCGACTTGCTTTTGGCTTCAAAGCTGCCTGAACAGCACTAGCGGCCCACCTTCTCTTCACTGCAGGAGTGTGGCTGTGGGCCAAGTCTGCGTTCTCTCAATGCCAAAAATGTGCTGACAATTCCCTTCTAGAAACTCATCCTACTGCACTCCAAGTTCAGCTCTGGCCAAAGAAAGGTGACCTAAGGCCACAAGGTAAGTTCCAGTGTTTCATATCAGCAGAGCTGGGTGTGCATTGTATCCATGAAACCATACTATGAAATGGAGTGCCTTAACTCTGCTATGCCCCTGGTGACACATAGGACAGTCGATCGTGCACCCATTTCGCATGATGACCACTGTGTGCCTGAAGAGCGTCCTCTGGCTTCTGAGGAACCCTAGGCGAAATAGGCCCCTGGGAAGCACTCTTCCCATTCATAGCAAGGGAAAAGTACTGCTTTCTGGGTTGCCAAGGAAGAGTGTCCCAGTCGTCAAAGAGCCTCACGAAAGCAGTGCTGGGCAGACTCTGTTTGCAAGTCGACTGGCCTCAGTGACTGAAAGAGAAGTCCACTGCCAATACACAGTGGGCTGATGATTCAGGCCGGGACTCAGGACAGCACTCTCACAGAAGCGAAGGCTAAGCTCTGCGTCCAGCCTGAAGACCAGTACACTTTTCACACTTAACTCTGTTGGGATGTGCAAGAGCCATGGTCACCGAGGCCTACCTAAGGTACTGAAACACTTCCCCAGTTCAGCCTAGGCAGAGGACACTGTTGCCAAAGGATCTCCATGGAAGGGCCCTGTGGGTTCCGTGTGTTTCCTTGAGGTAGTCAGAAACGACTGAGGGTAACTATAGGAGCTCATGTTTGAAACCAGGCTACCCTGGCAAAACCTTATTTTCCTCCGTGGTAGGCCAGACAGTTGCGCTTTGAAAGCTGCCTGAAAAACACTCCTGCTGCCCATCTTCTCTTTGCTGCCTGAAGGCGTCACGAAAGTACTATGAGTGTACTCGTATGAGGCATGCTGTCTCAGTTCCTTGCTGGGAGCTCCTCCAGGAGCACTCTGGAACTTCCAAGCCAAAGAAATGGCACCCCAAGCCTCAAGTAAAAGTCCAGATGTCTCCCATTGTAAGCTTAGGTGTGCCATAGAAGCGAAGAAGCATGTGTTAAAGAAATGCTTCCACTCTGTTATGTATTTCACGACTCGTTGTGCACTCACATTCGTTGTAACATCTGTGAAGGAGCACTGAACGCCGCCAACTCTTCTGTTGCCTTTGAGTCCCAGGAGGCAAACGGGTTCGTTTGCTTTAACGCTGTGAATGTGCAGCGGTAATGGCAAAGCCCTGCCTGGATCGCTCGATAGCTCTCGTTTGTACAGCATTCAAACGGCCTCAGGAACGCCGTTCTAAGCAGCCTTACATTCCATGCTGGTGTGCCCCAAGGAGGAATTTGGATTCTTCTGAGAAACACCACTGTGCCTCACTAATGAAACCTGTATAAACCCAAAAGACCTCTCCCTACGGCAGTCGGAAGCTAGATGTTGAGTTCCAGCCTGAAAACAACGGACAGCTTTCCCTGTGACAATGCTGGACTTCTGGGACCATCCAGATTCACCAAGCCCTAACTTTTGCACGGCGGGGGAATGCTCTTGTGCATGTACAGCAGTGCCCACGTGAAAACCTTTCTTAGCAGATGGAGGCAGTCTTTCCCTTGTATTAGGTAGCTAGGCAGAATCATCAGCTAAACATGCTTTGTCATCGAGCTTGAAAGTGGGACACTGATGGGAAAGTTCAATTTTCCCGCTTTGCAAGCGACTTGCTTTTGGCTTCAAAGCTGCCTGAACAGCACTAGCGGCCCACCTTCTCTTCACTGCAGGAGTGTCGCTGTGGGCCAAGGCTGCGTTCTCTCAATGCCAAAAATGTGCTGACAATTCCCTTCTAGAAACTCATCCTACTGCACTCCAAATTCAGCTCCGGCCAATGAAAGGTGACCTATGGCCACAAGGTAAGTTCCAGTGTTTCATATAGCAGAGCTGGGTGTGCTTTGGTATCCACGAAACCATACTCTGAAATGGAGTGCCTTAACTCTGCTATGCCCCTGGGGACACATAGGACAGTCGATCGTGCACCCGTTTCGCATGATGAACGCTGTGTGCCTGAAGAGCGTCCTCTGGCTTCTGAGGAACCCTAGGCGAAAAAGGCCCCTGGGAAGCACTCTTCCCATTCATAGCAAGGGAAAAGTACTGCTTTCCGGGTTGCCAAGGAAGAGTGTACTAGTCGTCAAAGAGTCTCGCGAAAGCAGTGCTGGGCAGCCTCTGTTTGCAAGTCGACTGATCTCAGTGACTGAAAGAGAACTCCACTGCCAATACACAGTGGGCTGATGATTCAGGCCGGGACTCAAGACAGCACTCTCACAGAAGCGAAGGCTAAGCTCTGCGTCCAGCCTGAAGACCAGTACACTTTTCACACTTAACTCTGTTGGGATGTGCAAGAGCCATGGTCACCGAGGCCTACCTAAGGTACTGAAATACTTCCCCAGTTCAGCCTAGGCAGAGGACCCTGTTGCCAAAGGATCTCCATGGAAGGGCCCTGTGGGTTCCGTGTGTTTCCTTGAGGTAGTCAGAAACGACTGAGGGTAACTATAGGAGCTCATGTTTGAAACCAGGCTACCCTGGCAAAACCTTATTTTCCTCCGTGGTAGGCCAGACAGGTGCGCTTTGAAAACTGCCTGAAAAACACTCCTGCTGCCCATCTTCTCTTTGCTGCCTGAAGGCGTCACGAAAGTACTATGAGTGTACTCGTATGAGGCATGCTGTCTCAGTTCCTTGCTGGGAGCTCCTCCAGGAGCACTCTGGAAATTACCAGCCAAAGAAATGGCACCCCAGGCATCAAGTAAAAGTCCAGATGTCTCCCATTGTAAGCTTAGGTGTGCCATAGTAGCGAAGAAGCATGTGTTAAAGGAATGCTTCCACTCTGTTATGTATTTCACGACGCGTTGTGCACTCACATTCGTTGTAACATCTGTGAAGGGGCACTGAACGCCGCCAACTCTTCTGTTGCCTTTGAGTCCCAGGAGGCAAACGGGTTCGTTTGCTTTAACGCTGTGAATGTGCAGCGGTAATGGCAAAGCCCTGCCCGGATCGCTCGACAGCTCTCGTTTGTACAGCATTCAAACGGCCTCAGGAACGCCGTTCTAAGCAGCCTTACATTCCATGCTGGTGTGCCCCAAGGAGGAATTTGGATTCTTCTGAGAAACACCACTGTGCCTCACTAATGAAACCTGTGAAAACCCAAAAGACCTCTCCCAACGGCAGTCGGAAGCTAGATGTTGAGTTCCAGCCTGAAAACAACGGACAGCTTTCCCTGTGACAATGCTGGACTTCTGGGACCATCCAGATTCACCAAGGCCTAACTTTTGCACGGCGGGGGAATGCTCTTGTGCATGTACAGCAGTGCCCACGTGAAAACCTTTCTTAGCAGATGGAGGCAGTCTTTCCCTTGTATTAGGTAGCTAGGCAGAATCATCAGCTAAACATGCTTTGTCATCGAGCTTGAAAGTGGGACACTGATGGGAAAGTTCACATTTTCCCGCTTTGCAAGCGACTTGCTTTTGGCTTCAAAGCTGCCTGAACAGCACTAGCGGCCCACCTTCTCTTCACTGCAGGAGTGTCGCTGTGGGCCAAGGCTGCGTTCTCTCAATGCCAAAAATGTGCTGACAATTCCCTTCTAGAAACTCATCCTACTGCACTCCAAATTCAGCTCCGGCCAAAGAAAGGTGACCTAAGGCCACAAGGTAAGTTCCAGTGTTGCATATCAGCAGAGCTGGGTGTGCATTGTTATCCACGAAACCATACTCTGAAATGGAGTGCCTTAACTCTGCTATGCCCCTGGGGACACATAAGACAGTCGATCGTGCACCCATTTCGCATGATGACCACTGTGTGCCTTAAGAGCGTCCTCTGGCTTCTGAGGAACCCTAGGCGAAAAAGGCCCCTGGGAAGCACTCTTCCCATTCATAGCAAGGGAAAAGTACTGCTTTCCGGGTTGCCAAGGAAGAGTGTCCCAGTCGTCAAAGAGCCTCGCGAAAGCAGTGCTGGGCAGATTCTGTTTGCAAGTCGACTGGCCTCAGTGACTGAAAGAGAACTCCACTGCCAATACACAGTGGGCTGATGATTCAGGCCGGGACTCAGGACAGCACTCTCACAGAAGCGAAGGCTAAGATCTGCGTCCAGCCTGAAGACCAGTACACTTTTCACACTTAACTCTGTTGGGATGTGCAAGAGCCATGGTCACCGAGGCCTACCTAAGGTACTGAAATACTTCCCCAGTTCAGCCTAGGCAGAGGACCCTGTTGCCAAAGGATCTCCATGGAAGGGCCCTGTGGGTTCCGTGTGTTTCCTTGAGGTAGTCAGAAACGACTGAGGGTAACTATAGGAGCTCATGTTTGAAACCAGGCTACCCTGGCAAAACCTTATTTTCCTCCGTGGTAGGCCAGACAGGTGCGCTTTGAAAGCTGCCTGAAAAACACTCCTGCTGCCCATCTTCTCTTTGCTGCCTGAAGGCGTCACGAAAGTACTATGAGTGTACTCGTATGAGGCATGCTGTCTCAGTTCCTTGCTGGGAGCTCCTCCAGGAGCACTCTGGAAATTACCAGCCAAAGAAATGGCACCCCAGGCATCAAGTAAAAGTCCAGATGTCTCCCATTGTAAGCTTAGGTGTGCCATAGTAGCGAAGAAGCATGTGTTAAAGGAATGCTTCCACTCTGTTATGTATTTCACGACGCGTTGTGCACTCACATTCGTTGTAACATCTGTGAAGGGGCACTGAACGCTGCTAACTCTTCTGTTGCCTTTGAGTCCCAGGAGACAAACGGGTTCGTTGGCTTTAACGCTGTGAATGTGCAGCGGTAATGGCAAAGCCCTGCCCGGATCGCTCGACAGCTCTCGTTTGTACAGCATTCAAACGGCCTCAGGAACGCCGTTCTAAGCAGCCTTACATTCCATGCTGGTGTGCCCCAAGGAGGAATTTGGATTCTTCTGAGAAACACCACTGTGCCACACTAATGAAACCTGTGAACTCTCAAAGGACGTCTCCCTACGGCAGTCGGAAGCTAGATGTTGAGTTCCAGCCTGAAAACAACGGACAGCTTTCCCTGTGACAATGCTGGACTTCTGGGACCATCCAGATTCACCAAGCCCTAACTTTTGCACGGCGGGGGAATGCTCTTGTGCATGTACAGCAGTGCCCACGTGAAAACCTTTCTTAGCAGATGGAGGCAGTCTTTCCCTTGTATTAGGTAGCTAGGCAGAATCATCAGCTAAACATGCTTTGTCATCGAGCTTGAAAGTGGGACACTGATGGGAAAGTTCAATTTTCCCGCTTTGCAAGCGACTTGCTTTTGGCTTCAAAGCTGCCTGAACAGCACTAGCGGCCCACCTTCTCTTCACTGCAGGAGTGTCGCTGTGGGCCAAGGCTGCGTTCTCTCAATGCCAAAAATGTGCTGACAATTCCCTTCTAGAAACTCATCCTACTGCACTCCAAATTCAGCTCCGGCCAATGAAAGGTGACCTATGGCCACAAGGTAAGTTCCAGTGTTTCATATAGCAGAGCTGGGTGTGCTTTGGTATCCACGAAACCATACTCTGAAATGGAGTGCCTTAACTCTGCTATGCCCCTGGGGACACATAGGACAGTCGATCGTGCACCCGTTTCGCATGATGAACGCTGTGTGCCTGAAGAGCGTCCTCTGGCTTCTGAGGAACCCTAGGCGAAAAAGGCCCCTGGGAAGCACTCTTCCCATTCATAGCAAGGGAAAAGTACTGCTTTCCGGGTTGCCAAGGAAGAGTGTACTAGTCGTCAAAGAGTCTCGCGAAAGCAGTGCTGGGCAGCCTCTGTTTGCAAGTCGACTGACCTCAGTGACTGAAAGAGAACTCCACTGCCAATACACAGTGGGCTGATGATTCAGGCCGGGACTCAAGACAGCACTCTCACAGAAGCGAAGGCTAAGCTCTGCGTCCAGCCTGAAGACCAGTACACTTTTCACACTTAACTCTGTTGGGATGTGCAAGAGCCATGGTCACCGAGGCCTACCTAAGGTACTGAAATACTTCCCCAGTTCAGCCTAGGCAGAGGACCCTGTTGCCAAAGGATCTCCATGGAAGGGCCCTGTGGGTTCCGTGTGTTTCCTTGAGGTAGTCAGAAACGACTGAGGGTAACTATAGGAGCTCATGTTTGAAACCAGGCTACCCTGGCAAAACCTTATTTTCCTCCGTGGTAGGCCAGACAGGTGCGCTTTGAAAACTGCCTGAAAAACACTCCTGCTGCCCATCTTCTCTTTGCTGCCTGAAGGCGTCACGAAAGTACTATGAGTGTACTCGTATGAGGCATGCTGTCTCAGTTCCTTGCTGGGAGCTCCTCCAGGAGCACTCTGGAAATTACCAGCCAAAGAAATGGCACCCCAGGCATCAAGTAAAAGTCCAGATGTCTCCCATTGTAAGCTTAGGTGTGCCATAGTAGCGAAGAAGCATGTGTTAAAGGAATGCTTCCACTCTGTTATGTATTTCACGACGCGTTGTGCACTCACATTCGTTGTAACATCTGTGAAGGGGCACTGAACGCCGCCAACTCTTCTGTTGCCTTTGAGTCCCAGGAGGCAAACGGGTTCGTTTGCTTTAACGCTGTGAATGTGCAGCGGTAATGGCAAAGCCCTGCCCGGATCGCTCGACAGCTCTCGTTTGTACAGCATTCAAACGGCCTCAGGAACGCCGTTCCAAGCAGCCTTACATTCCATGCTGGTGTGCCCCAAGGAGGAATTTGGATTCTTCTGAGAAACACCACTGTGCCTCACTAATGAAACCTGTGAAAACCCAAAAGACCTCTCCCAACGGCAGTCGGAAGCTAGATGTTGAGTTCCAGCCTGAAAACAACGGACAGCTTTCCCTGTGACAATGCTGGACTTCTGGGACCATCCAGATTCACCAAGGCCTAACTTTTGCACGGCGGGGGAATGCTCTTGTGCATGTACAGCAGTGCCCACGTGAAAACCTTTCTTAGCAGATGGAGGCAGTCTTTCCCTTGTATTAGGTAGCTAGGCAGAATCATCAGCTAAACATGCTTTGTCATCGAGCTTGAAAGTGGGACACTGATGGGAAAGTTCACATTTTCCCGCTTTGCAAGCGACTTGCTTTTGGCTTCAAAGCTGCCTGAACAGCACTAGCGGCCCACCTTCTCTTCACTGCAGGAGTGTCGCTGTGGGCCAAGGCTGCGTTCTCTCAATGCCAAAAATGTGCTGACAATTCCCTTCTAGAAACTCATCCTACTGCACTCCAAATTCAGCTCCGGCCAAAGAAAGGTGACCTAAGGCCACAAGGTAAGTTCCAGTGTTGCATATCAGCAGAGCTGGGTGTGCATTGTTATCCACGAAACCATACTCTGAAATGGAGTGCCTTAACTCTGCTATGCCCCTGGGGACACATAAGACAGTCGATCGTGCACCCATTTCGCATGATGACCACTGTGTGCCTTAAGAGCGTCCTCTGGCTTCTGAGGAACCCTAGGCGAAAAAGGCCCCTGGGAAGCACTCTTCCCATTCATAGCAAGGGAAAAGTACTGCTTTCCGGGTTGCCAAGGAAGAGTGTCCCAGTCGTCAAAGAGCCTCGCGAAAGCAGTGCTGGGCAGATTCTGTTTGCAAGTCGACTGGCCTCAGTGACTGAAAGAGAACTCCACTGCCAATACACAGTGGGCTGATGATTCAGGCCGGGACTCAGGACAGCACTCTCACAGAAGCGAAGGCTAAGATCTGCGTCCAGCCTGAAGACCAGTACACTTTTCACACTTAACTCTGTTGGGATGTGCAAGAGCCATGGTCACCGAGGCCTACCTAAGGTACTGAAATACTTCCCCAGTTCAGCCTAGGCAGAGGACCCTGTTGCCAAAGGATCTCCATGGAAGGGCCCTGTGGGTTCCGTGTGTTTCCTTGAGGTAGTCAGAAACGACTGAGGGTAACTATAGGAGCTCATGTTTGAAACCAGGCTACCCTGGCAAAACCTTATTTTCCTCCGTGGTAGGCCAGACAGGTGCGCTTTGAAAGCTGCCTGAAAAACACTCCTGCTGCCCATCTTCTCTTTGCTGCCTGAAGGCGTCACGAAAGTACTATGAGTGTACTCGTATGAGGCATGCTGTCTCAGTTCCTTGCTGGGAGCTCCTCCAGGAGCACTCTGGAAATTACCAGCCAAAGAAATGGCACCCCAGGCATCAAGTAAAAGTCCAGATGTCTCCCATTGTAAGCTTAGGTGTGCCATAGTAGCGAAGAAGCATGTGTTAAAGGAATGCTTCCACTCTGTTATGTATTTCACGACGCGTTGTGCACTCACATTCGTTGTAACATCTGTGAAGGGGCACTGAACGCTGCTAACTCTTCTGTTGCCTTTGAGTCCCAGGAGACAAACGGGTTCGTTGGCTTTAACGCTGTGAATGTGCAGCGGTAATGGCAAAGCCCTGCCCGGATCGCTCGACAGCTCTCGTTTGTACAGCATTCAAACGGCCTCAGGAACGCCGTTCTAAGCAGCCTTACATTCCATGCTGGTGTGCCCCAAGGAGGAATTTGGATTCTTCTGAGAAACACCACTGTGCCACACTAATGAAACCTGTGAACTCTCAAAGGACGTCTCCCTACGGCAGTCGGAAGCTAGATGTTGAGTTCCAGCCTGAAAACAACGGACAGCTTTCCCTGTGACAATGCTGGACTTCTGGGACCATCCAGATTCACCAAGGCCTAACTTTTGCACGGCGGGGGAATGCTCTTGTGCATGTACAGCAGTCCCCACGTGAAAACCTTTCTTAGCAGATGGAGGCAGTCTTTCCCTTGTACTAGGTAGCTAGGCAGAATCATCAGATAAACATGCTTTGTCATCGAGCTTGAAAGTGGGACACTGATGGGAAAGTTCACATTTTCCCGCTTTGCAAGCGACTTGCTTTTGGCTTCAAAGCTGCCTGAACAGCACTAGCGGCCCACCTTCTCTTCACTGCAGGAGTGTGGCTGTGGGCCAAGGCTGCGTTCTCTCAATGCCAAAAATGTGCTGACAATTCCCTTCTAGAAACTCATCCTACTGCACTCCAAATTCAGCTCCGGCCAAAGAAAGGTGACCTAAGGCCACAAGGTAAGTTCCAGTGTTGCATATCAGCAGAGCTGGGTGTGCATTGGTATCCACGAAACCATACTCTGAAATGGAGTGCCTTAACTCTGCTATGCCCCTGGTGACACATAGGACAGTCGATCGTGCACCCATTTCGCATGATGACCACTGTGTGCCTGAAGAGCGTCCTATGGCTTCTGAGGAACCCTAGGCGAAATAGGCCCCTGGGAAGCACTCTTCCCATTCATAGCAAGGGAAAAGTACTGCTTTCTGGGTTGCCAAGGAAGAGTGTCCCAGTCGTCAAAGAGCCTCACGAAAGCAGTGCTGGGCAGACTCTGTTTGCAAGTCGACTGGCCTCAGTGACTGAAAGAGAAGTCCACTGCCAATACACAGTGGGCTGATGATTCAGGCCGGGACTCAGGACAGCACTCTCACAGAAGCGAAGGCTAAGCTCTGCGTCCAGCCTGAAGACCAGTACACTTTTCGCACTTAACTCTGTTGGGATGTGCAAGAGCCATGGTCACCGAGGCCTACCTAAGGTACTGAAACACTTCCCCAGTTCAGCCTAGGCAGAGGACACTGTTGCCAAAGGATCTCCATGGAAGGGCCCTGTGGGTTCCGTGTGTTTCCTTGAGGTAGTCAGAAACGACTGAGGGTAACTATAGGAGCTCATGTTTGAAACCAGGCTACCCTGGCAAAACCTTATTTTCCTCCGTGGTAGGCCAGACAGTTGCGCTTTGAAAGCTGCCTGAAAAACACTCCTGCTGCCCATCTTCTCTTTGCTGCCTGAAGGCGTCACGAAAGTACTATGAGTGTACTCGTATGAGGCATGCTGTCTCAGTTCCTTGCTGGGAGCTCCTCCAGGAGCACTCTGGAACTTCCAAGCCAAAGAAATGGCACCCCAAGCCTCAAGTAAAAGTCCAGATGTCTCCCATTGTAAGCTTAGGTGTGCCATAGAAGCGAAGAAGCATGTGTTAAAGAAATGCTTCCACTCTGTTATGTATTTCACGACTCGTTGTGCACTCACATTCGTTGTAACATCTGTGAAGGAGCACTGAACGCCGCCAACTCTTCTGTTGCCTTTGAGTCCCAGGAGGCAAACGGGTTCGTTTGCTTTAACGCTGTGAATGTGCAGCGGTAATGGCAAAGCCCTGCCTGGATCGCTCGATAGCTCTCGTTTGTACAGCATTCAAACGGCCTCAGGAACGCCGTTCTAAGCAGCCTTACATTCCATGCTGGTGTGCCCCAAGGAGGAATTTGGATTCTTCTGAGAAACACCACTGTGCCTCACTAATGAAACCTGTATAAACCCAAAAGACCACTCCCTACGGCAGTCGGAAGCTAGATGTTGAGTTCCAGCCTGAAAACAACGGACAGCTTTCCCTGTGACAATGCTGGACTTCTGGGACCATCCAGATTCACCAAGCCCTAACTTTTGCACGGCGGGGGAATGCTCTTGTGCATGTACAGCAGTGCCCACGTGAAAACCTTTCTTAGCAGATGGAGGCAGTCTTTCCCTTGTATTAGGTAGCTAGGCAGAATCATCAGCTAAACATGCTTGGTCATCGAGCTTGAAAGTGGGACACTGATGGGAAAGTTCAATTTTCCCGCTTTGCAAGCGACTTGCTTTTGGCTTCAAAGCTGCCTGAACAGCACTAGCGGCCCACCTTCTCTTCACTGCAGGAGTGTCGCTGTGGGCCAAGGCTGCGTTCTCTCAATGCCAAAAATGTGCTGACAATTCCCTTCTAGAAACTCATCCTACTGCACTCCAAATTCAGCTCCGGCCAATGAAAGGTGACCTATGGCCACAAGGTAAGTTCCAGTGTTTCATATAGCAGAGCTGGGTGTGCTTTGGTATCCACGAAACCATACTCTGAAATGGAGTGCCTTAACTCTGCTATGCCCCTGGGGACACATAGGACAGTCGATCGTGCACCCGTTTCGCATGATGAATGCTGTGTGCCTGAAGAGCGTCCTCTGGCTTCTGAGGAACCCTAGGCGAAAAAGGCCCCTGGGAAGCACTCTTCCCATTCATAGCAAGGGAAAAGTACTGCTTTCCGGGTTGCCAAGGAAGAGTGTACCAGTCGTCAAAGAGCCTCGCGAAAGCAGTGCTGGGCAGCCTCTGTTTGCAAGTCGACTGACCTCAGTGACTGAAAGAGAACTCCACTGCCAATACACAGTGGGCTGATGATTCAGGCCGGGACTCAAGACAGCACTCTCACAGAAGCGAAGGCTAAGCTCTGCGTCCAGCCTGAAGACCAGTACACTTTTCACACTTAACTCTGTTGGGATGTGCAAGAGCCATGGTCACCGAGGCCTACCTAAGGTACTGAAATACTTCCCCAGTTCAGCCTAGGCAGAGGACCCTGTTGCCAAAGGATCTCCATGGAAGGGCCCTGTGGGTTCCGTGTGTTTCCTTGAGGTAGTCAGAAACGACTGAGGGTAACTATAGGAGCTCATGTTTGAAACCAGGCTACCCTGGCAAAACCTTATTTTCCTCCGTGGTAGGCCAGACAGGTGCGCTTTGAAAGCTGCCTGAAAAACACTCCTGCTGCCCATCTTCTCTTTGCTGCCTGAAGGCGTCACGAAAGTACTATGAGTGTACTCGTATGAGGCATGCTGTCTCAGTTCCTTGCTGGGAGCTCCTCCAGGAGCACTCTGGAAATTACCAGCCAAAGAAATGGCACCCCAGGCATCAAGTAAAAGTCCAGATGTCTCCCATTGTAAGCTTAGGTGTGCCATAGTAGCGAAGAAGCATGTGTTAAAGGAATGCTTCCACTCTGTTATGTATTTCACGACGCGTTGTGCACTCACATTCGTTGTAACATCTGTGAAGGGGCACTGAACGCCGCCAACTCTTCTGTTGCCTTTGAGTCCCAGGAGGCAAACGGGTTCGTTTGCTTTAACGCTGTGAATGTGCAGCGGTAATGGCAAAGCCCTGCCCGGATCGCTCGACAGCTCTCGTTTGTACAGCATTCAAACGGCCTCAGGAACGCCGTTCTAAGCAGCCTTACATTCCATGCTGGTGTGCCCCAAGGAGGAATTTGGATTCTTCTGAGAAACACCACTGTGCCTCACTAATGAAACCTGTGAAAACCCAAAAGACCTCTCCCAACGGCAGTCGGAAGCTAGATGTTGAGTTCCAGCCTGAAAACAACGGACAGCTTTCCCTGTGACAATGCTGGACTTCTGGGACCATCCAGATTCACCAAGGCCTAACTTTTGCACGGCGGGGGAATGCTCTTGTGCATGTACAGCAGTCCCCAAGTGAAAACCTTTCTTAGCAGATGGAGGCAGTCTTTCCCTTGTATTAGGTAGCTAGGCAGAATCATCAGCTAAACATGCTTTGTCATCGAGCTTGAAAGTGGGACACTGATGGGAAAGTTCACATTTTCCCGCTTTGCAAGCGACTTGCTTTTGGCTTCAAAGCTGCCTGAACAGCACTAGCGGCCCACCTTCTCTTCACTGCAGGAGTGTCGCTGTGGGCCAAGGCTGCGTTCTCTCAATGCCAAAAATGTGCTGACAATTCCCTTCTAGAAACTCATCCTACTGCACTCCAAATTCAGCTCCGGCCAAAGAAAGGTGACCTAAGGCCACAAGGTAAGTTCCAGTGTTGCATATCAGCAGAGCTGGGTGTGCATTGGTATCCACGAAACCATACTCTGAAATGGAGTGCCTTAACTCTGCTATGCCCCTGGGGACACATAAGACAGTCGATCGTGCACCCATTTCGCATGATGACCACTGTGTGCCTTAAGAGCGTCCTCTGGCTTCTGAGGAACCCTAGGCGAAAAAGGCCCCTGGGAAGCACTCTTCCCATTCATAGCAAGGGAAAAGTACTGCTTTCCGGGTTGCCAAGGAAGAGTGTCCCAGTCGTCAAAGAGCCTCGCGAAAGCAGTGCTGGGCAGATTCTGTTTGCAAGTCGACTGGCCTCAGTGACTGAAAGAGAACTCCACTGCCAATACACAGTGGGCTGATGATTCAGGCCGGGACTCAGGACAGCACTCTCACAGAAGCAAAGGCTAAGATCTGCGTCCAGCCTGAAGACCAGTACACTTTTCACACTTAACTCTGTTGGGATGTGCAAGAGCCATGGTCACCGAGGCCTACCTAAGGTACTGAAATACTTCCCCAGTTCAGCCTAGGCAGAGGACCCTGTTGCCAAAGGATCTCCATGGAAGGGCCCTGTGGGTTCCGTGTGTTTCCTTGAGGTAGTCAGAAACGACTGAGGGTAACTATAGGAGCTCATGTTTGAAACCAGGCTACCCTGGCAAAACCTTATTTTCCTCCGTGGTAGGCCAGACAGGTGCGCTTTGAAAGCTGCCTGAAAAACACTCCTGCTGCCCATCTTCTCTTTGCTGCCTGAAGGCGTCACGAAAGTACTATGAGTGTACTCGTATGAGGCATGCTGTCTCAGTTCCTTGCTGGGAGCTCCTCCAGGAGCACTCTGGAAATTACCAGCCAAAGAAATGGCACCCCAGGCATCAAGTAAAAGTCCAGATGTCTCCCATTGTAAGCTTAGGTGTGCCATAGTAGCGAAGAAGCATGTGTTAAAGGAATGCTTCCACTCTGTTATGTATTTCACGACGCGTTGTGCACTCACATTCGTTGTAACATCTGTGAAGGGGCACTGAACGCTGCTAACTCTTCTGTTGCCTTTGAGTCCCAGGAGACAAACGGGTTCGTTTGCTTTAACGCTGTGAATGTGCAGCGGTAATGGCAAAGCCCTGCCCGGATCGCTCGACAGCTCTCGTTTGTACAGCATTCAAACGGCCTCAGGAACGCCGTTCTAAGCAGCCTTACATTCCATGCTGGTGTGCCCCAAGGAGGAATTTGGATTCTTCTGAGAAACACCACTGTGCCTCACTAATGAAACCTGTGAAAACCCAAAAGACCTCTCCCAACGGCAGTCGGAAGCTAGATGTTGAGTTCCAGCCTGAAAACAACGGACAGCTTTCCCTGTGACAATGCTGGACTTCTGGGACCATCCAGATTCACCAAGGCCTAACTTTTGCACGGCGGGGGAATGGTCTTGTGCATGTACAGCAGTGCCCACGTGAAAACCTTTCTTAGCAGATGGAGGCAGTCTTTCCCTTGTATTAGGTAGCTAGGCAGAATCATCAGCTAAACATGCTTTGTCATCGAGCTTGAAAGTGGGACACTGATGGGAAAGTTCACATTTTCCCGCTTTGCAAGCGACTTGCTTTTGGCTTCAAAGCTGCCTGAACAGCACTAGCGGCCCACCTTCTCTTCACTGCAGGAGTGTCGCTGTGGGCCAAGGCTGCGTTCTCTCAATGCCAAAAATGTGCTGACAATTCCCTTCTAGAAACTCATCCTACTGCACTCCAAATTCAGCTCCGGCCAAAGAAAGGTGACCTAAGGCCACAAGGTAAGTTCCAGTGTTGCATATCAGCAGAGCTGGGTGTGCATTGGTATCCACGAAACCATACTCTGAAATGGAGTGCCTTAACTCTGCTATGCCCCTGGGGACACATAAGACAGTCGATCGTGCACCCATTTCGCATGATGACCACTGTGTGCCTTAAGAGCGTCCTCTGGCTTCTGAGGAACCCTAGGCGAAAAAGGCCCCTGGGAAGCACTCTTCCCATTCATAGCAAGGGAAAAGTACTGCTTTCCGGGTTGCCAAGGAAGAGTGTCCCAGTCGTCAAAGAGCCTCGCGAAAGCAGTGCTGGGCAGATTCTGTTTGCAAGTCGACTGGCCTCAGTGACTGAAAGAGAACTCCACTGCCAATACACAGTGGGCTGATGATTCAGGCCGGGACTCAGGACAGCACTCTCACAGAAGCGAAGGCTAAGATCTGCGTCCAGCCTGAAGACCAGTACACTTTTCACACTTAACTCTGTTGGGATGTGCAAGAGCCATGGTCACCGAGGCCTACCTAAGGTACTGAAATACTTCCCCAGTTCAGCCTAGGCAGAGGACCCTGTTGCCAAAGAATCTCCATGGAAGGGCCCTGTGGGTTCCGTGTGTTTCCTTGAGGTAGTCAGAAACGACTGAGGGTAACTATAGGAGCTCATGTTTGAAACCAGGCTACCCTGGCAAAACCTTATTTTCCTCCGTGGTAGGCCAGACAGGTGCGCTTTGAAAGCTGACTGAAAAACACTCCTGCTGCCCATCTTCTCTTTGCTGCCTGAAGGCGTCACGAAAGTACTATGAGTGTACTCGTATGAGGCATGCTGTCTCAGTTCCTTGCTGGGAGCTCCTCCAGGAGCACTCTGGAAATTACCAGCCAAAGAAATGGCACCCCAGGCATCAAGTAAAAGTCCAGATGTCTCCCATTGTAAGCTTAGGTGTGCCATAGTAGCGAAGAAGCATGTGTTAAAGGAATGCTTCCACTCTGTTATGTATTTCACGACGCGTTGTGCACTCACATTCGTTGTAACATCTGTGAAGGGGCACTGAACGCCGCCAACTCTTCTGTTGCCTTTGAGTCCCAGGAGGCAAACGGGTTCGTTTGCTTTAACGCTGTGAATGTGCAGCGGTAATGGCAAAGCCCTGCCCGGATCGCTCGACAGCTCTCGTTTGTACAGCATTCAAACGGCCTCAGGAACGCCGTTCTAAGCAGCCTTACATTCCATGCTGGTGTGCCCCAAGGAGGAATTTGGATTCTTCTGAGAAACACCACTGTGCCTCACTAATGAAACCTGTGAAAACCCAAAACACCTCTCCCTACGGCAGTCGGAAGCTAGATGTTGAGTTCCAGCCTGAAAACAACGGACAGCTTTCCCTGTGACAATGCTGGACTTCTGGGACCATCCAGATTCACCAAGGCCTAACTTTTGCATGGCGGGGGAATGCTCTTGTGCATGTACAGCAGTCCCCAAGTGAAAACCTTTCTTAGCAGATGGAGGCAGTCTTTCCCTTGTACTAGGTAGCTAGGCAGAATCATCAGATAAACATGCTTTGTCATCGAGCTTGAAAGTGGGACACTGATGGGAAAGTTCACATTTTCCCGCTTTGCAAGCGACTTGCTTTTGGCTTCAAAGCTGCCTGAACAGCACTAGCGGCCCACCTTCTCTTCACTGCAGGAGTGTCGCTGTGGGCCAAGGCTGCGTTCTCTCAATGCCAAAAATGTGCTGACAATTCCCTTCTAGAAACTCATCCTACTGCACTCCAAATTCAGCTCCGGCCAAAGAAAGGTGACCTAAGGCCACAAGGTAAGTTCCAGTGTTGCATATCAGCAGAGCTGGGTGTGCATTGGTATCCACGAAACCATACTCTGAAATGGAGTGCCTTAACTCTGCTATGCCCCTGGGGACACATAGGACAGTCGATCGTGCACCCGTTTCGCATGATGAACGCTGTGTGCCTGAAGAGCGTCCTCTGGCTTCTGAGGAACCCTAGGCGAAAAAGGCCCCTGGGAAGCACTCTTTCCATTCATAGCAAGGGAAAAGTACTGCTTTCCGGGTTGCCAAGGAAGAGTGTCCCAGTCGTCAAAGAGCCTCGCGAAAGCAGTGCTGGGCAGACTCTGTTTGCAAGTCGACTGGCCTCAGTGACTGAAAGAGAACTCCACTGCCAATACACAGTGGGCTGATGATTCAGGCCGGGACTCAGGACAGCACTCTCACAGAAGCGAAGGCTAAGCTCTGCGTCCAGCCTGAAGACCAGTACACTTTTCACACTTAACTCTGTTGGGATGTGCAAGAGCCATGGTCACCGAGGCCTACCTAAGGTACTGAAATACTTCCCCAGTTCAGCCTAGGCAGAGGACTCTGTTGCCAAAGGATCTCCATGGAAGGGCCCTGTGGGTTCCGTGTGTTTCCTTGAGGTAGTCAGAAACGACTGAGGGTAACTATAGGAGCTCATGTTTGAAACCAGGCTACCCTGGCAAAACCTTATTTTCCTCCACGGTAGGCGAGATAGTTGCGGTTTGAAAGCTGCCTGAAAAACACTCCTGCTGCCCATCTTCTCTTTGCTGCCTGAAGGCGTCACGAAAGTACTATGAGTGTACTCGTATGAGGCATGCTGTCTCAGTTCCTTGCTGGGAGCTCCTCCAGGAGCACTCTGGAACTTCCAAGCCAAAGAAATGGCACCCCAGGCCTCAAGGAAATGTCCAGATGTCTCCCATTGCAAGCTTAGGTGTGCCATAGAAGCGAAGAAGCATGTGTTAAAGAAATGCTTCCACTCTGTTATGTATTTCACGACTCGTTGTGCACTCACATTCGTTGTAACATCTGTGAAGGAGCACTGAACGCCGCCAACTCTTCTGTTGCCTTTGAGTCCAAGGAGGCAAACGGGTTCGTTTGCTTTAACGCTGTGAATGTGCAGCCGTAATGGCAAAGCCCTGCCCGGATCGCTCGACAGCTCTCGTTTGTACAGCATTCAAACGGCCTCAGGAACGCCGTTCTAAGCAGCCTTACATTCCATGCTGGTGTGCCCCAAGGAGGAATTTGGATTCTTCTGAGAAACACCACTGTGCCACACTAATGAAACCTGTGAACTCTCAAAGGACGTCTCCCTACGGCAGTCGGAAGCTAGATGTTGAGTTCCAGCCTGAAAACAACGGACAGCTTTCCCTGTGACAATGCTGGACTTCTGGGACCATCCAGATTCACCAAGCCCTAACTTTTGCACGGCGGGGGAATGCTCTTGTGCATGTACAGCAGTCCCCACGTGAAAACCTTTCTTAGCAGATGGAGGCAGTCTTTCCCTTGTACTAGGTAGCTAGGCAGAATCATCAGATAAACATGCTTTGTCATCGAGCTTGAAAGTGGGACACTGATGGGAAATTTCACATTTTCCCGCTTTGCAAGCGACTTGCTTTTGGCTTCAAAGCTGCCTGAACAGCACTAGCGGCCCACCTTCTCTTCACTGCAGGAGTGTCGCAGTGGGCCAAGGCTGCGTTCTCTCAATGCCAAAAATGTGCTGACAATTCCCTTCTAGAAACTCATCCTACTGCACTCCAAATTCAGCTCCGGCCAATGAAAGGTGACCTATGGCCACAAGGTAAGTTCCAGTGTTGCATATCAGCAGAGCTGGGTGTGCATTGGTATCCACGAAACCATACTCTGAAATGGAGTGCCTTAACTCTGCTATGCCCCTGGGGAAACATAGGACAGTCGATCGTGCACCCGTTTCGCATGATGAATGCTGTGTGCCTGAAGAGCGTCCTCTGGCTTCTGAGGAACCCTTGGCGAAAAAGGCCCCTGGGAAGCACTCTTCCCATTCATAGCAAGGGAAAAGTACTGCTTTCCGGGTTGCCAAGGAAGAGTGTCCCAGTCGTCAAAGAGCCTCGCGAAAGCAGTGCTGGGCAGACTCTGTTTGCAAGTCGACTGGCCTCAGTGACTGAAAGAGAACTCCACTGCCAATACACAGTGGGCTGATGATTCAGGCCGGGACTCAGGACAGCACTCTCACAGAAGCGAAGGCTAAGCTCTGCGTCCAGCCTGAAGACCAGTACACTTTTCACACTTAACTCTGTTGGGATGTGCAAGACCCATGGTCACCGAGGCCTACCTAAGGTACTGAAATACTTCCCCAGTTCAGCCTAGGCAGAGGACCCTGTTGCCAAAGGATCTCCATGGAAGGGCCCTGTGGGTTCCGTGTGTTTCCTTGAGGTAGTCAGAAACGACTGAGGGTAACTATAGGAGCTCATGTTTGAAACCAGGCTACCCTGGCAAAACCTTATTTTCCTCCGTGGTAGGCGAGATAGTTGCGGTTTGAAAGCTGCCTGAAAAACACTCCTGCTGCCCATCTTCTCTTTGCTGCCTGAAGGCGTCACGAAAGTACTATGAGTGTACTCGTATGAGGCATGCTGTCTCAGTTCCTTGCTGGGAGCTCCTCCAGGAGCACTCTGGAACTTACCAGCCAAAGAAATGGCACCCCAGGCATCAAGTAAAAGTCCAGATGTCTCCCATTGTAAGCTTAGGTGTGCCATAGAAGCGAAGAAGCATGTGTTAAAGAAATGCTTCCACTCTGTTATGTATTTCACGACTCGTTGTGCACTCACATTCGTTGTAACATCTGTGAAGGAGCACTGAACGCTGCTAACTCTTCTCTTGCCTTTGAGTCCCAGGAGACAAACGGGTTCATTTGCTTTAACGCTGTGAATGTGCAGCGGTAATGGCAAAGCCCTGCCCGGATCGCTCGACAGCTCTCGTTTGTACGGCATTCAAACGGCCTCAGGAACGCCGTTCTAAGCAGCCTTACATTCCATGCTGGTGTGCCCCAAGGAGGAATTTGGATTCTTCTGAGAAACACCACTGTGCCTCACTAATGAAACCTGTGAAAACCCAAAGGACCTCTCCCTACGGCAGTCGGAAGCTAGATGTTGAGTTCCAGCCTGAAAACAACGGACAGCTTTCCCTGTGACAATGCTGGACTTCTGGGACCATCCAGATTCACCAAGGCCTAACTTTTGCACGGCGGGGGAATGCTCTTGTGCATGTACAGCAGTCCCCACGTGAAAACCTTTCTTAGCAGATGGAGGCAGTCTTTCCCTTGTACTAGGTAGCTAGGCAGAATCATCAGATAAACATGCTTTGTCATCGAGCTTGAAAGTGGGACACTGATGGGAAAGTTCAATTTCCCGCTTTGCAAGCGACTTGCTTTTGGCTTCAAAGCTGCCTGAACAGCACTAGCGGCCCACCTTCTCTTCACTGCAGGAGTGTGGCTGTGGGCCAAGTCTGCGTTCTCTCAATGCCAAAAATGTGCTGACAATTCCCTTCTAGAAACTCATCCTACTGCACTCCAAGTTCAGCTCTGGCCAAAGAAAGGTGACCTAAGGCCACAAGGTAAGTTCCAGTGTTTCATATCAGCAGAGCTGGGTGTGCATTGTATCCATGAAACCATACTATGAAATGGAGTGCCTTAACTCTGCTATGCCCCTGGTGACACATAGGACAGTCGATCGTGCACCCATTTCGCATGATGACCACTGTGTGCCTGAAGAGCGTCCTCTGGCTTCTGAGGAACCCTAGGCGAAATAGGCCCCTGGGAAGCACTCTTCCCATTCATAGCAAGGGAAAAGTACTGCTTTCTGGGTTGCCAAGG
This sequence comes from Eubalaena glacialis, assembly GCF_028564815.1. Lineage (NCBI taxonomy): Eukaryota > Metazoa > Chordata > Mammalia > Artiodactyla > Balaenidae > Eubalaena > Eubalaena glacialis. The sequence goes on along the minus strand of NC_083728.1, from coordinate 35,512,335 downwards.
AAGAGTGTCCCAGTCGTCAAAGAGCCTCGCGAAAGCAGTGCTGGGCAGACTCTGTTTGCAAGTCGACTGGCCTCAGTGACTGAAAGAGAAGTCCACTGCCAATACACAGTGGGCTGATGATTCAGGCCGGGACTCAGGACAGCACTCTCACAGAAGCGAAGGCTAAGCTCTGCGTCCAGCCTGAAGACCAGTACACTTTTCACACTTAACTCTGTTGGGATGTGCAAGAGCCATGGTCACCGAGGCCTACCTAAGGTACTGAAATACTTCCCCAGTTCAGCCTAGGCAGAGGACTCTTTTGCCAAAGGATCTCCATGGAAGGGCCCTGTGGGTTCCGTGTGTTTCCTTGAGGTAGTCAGAAACGACTGAGGGTAACTATAGGAGCTCATGTTTGAAACCAGGCTACCCTGGCAAAACCTTATTTTCCTCCACGGTAGGCGAGATAGTTGCGGTTTGAAAGCTGCCTGAAAAACACTCCTGCTGCCCATCTTCTCTTTGCTGCCTGAAGGCGTCACGAAAGTACTATGAGTGTACTCGTATGAGGCATGCTGTCTCAGTTCCTTGCTGGGAGCTCCTCCAGGAGCACTCTGGAACTTACCAGCCAAAGAAATGGCACCCCAGGCATCAAGTAAAAGTCCAGATGTCTCCCATTGTAAGCTTAGGTGTGCCATAGAAGCGAAGAAGCATGTGTTAAAGAAATGCTTCCACTCTGTTATGTATTTCACGACTCGTTGTGCACTCACATTCGTTGTCACATCTGTGAAGGAGCACTGAACGCCGCCAACTCTTCTGTTGCCTTTGAGTCCCAGGAGGCAAACGGGTTCGTTTGCTTTAACGCTGTGAATGTGCAGCGGTAATGGCAAAGCCCTGCCCGGATCGCTCGACAGCTCTCGTTTGTACAGCATTCAAACGGCCTCAGGAACGCCGTTCTAAGCAGCCTTACATTCCATGCTGGTGTGCCCCAAGGAGGAATTTGGATTCTTCTGAGAAACACCACTGTGCCTCACTAATGAAACCTGTATAAACCCAAAAGACCTCTCCCTACGGCAGTCGGAAGCTAGATGTTGAGTTCCAGCCTGAAAACAACGGACAGCTTTCCCTGTGACAATGCTGGACTTCTGGGACCATCCAGATTCACCAAGCCCTAACTTTTGCACGGCGGGGGAATGCTCTTGTGCATGTACAGCAGTGCCCACGTGAAAACCTTTCTTAGCAGATGGAGGCAGTCTTTCCCTTGTATTAGGTAGCTAGGCAGAATCATCAGTTAAACATGCTTTGTCATCGAGCTTGAAAGTGGGACACTGATGGGAAATTTCACATTTTCCCGCTTTGCAAGCGACTTGCTTTTGGCTTCAAAGCTGCCTGAACAGCACTAGCGGCCCACCTTCTCTTCACTGCAGGAGTGTCGCAGTGGGCCAAGGCTGCGTTCTCTCAATGCCAAAAATGTGCTGACAATTCCCTTCTAGAAACTCATCCTACTGCACTCCAAATTCAGCTCCGGCCAAAGAAAGGTGACCTAAGGCCACAAGGTAAGTTCCAGTGTTGCATATCAGCAGAGCTGGGTGTGCATTGGTATCCACGAAACCATACTCTGAAATGGAGTGCCTTAACTCTGCTATGCCCCTGGGGACACATAAGACAGTCGATCGTGCACCCATTTCGCATGATGACCACTGTGTGCCTTAAGAGCGTCCTCTGGCTTCTGAGGAACCCTAGGCGAAAAAGGCCCCTGGGAAGCACTCTTCCCATTCATAGCAAGGGAAAAGTACTGCTTTCCGGGTTGCCAAGGAAGAGTGTCCCAGTCGTCAAAGAGCCTCGCGAAAGCAGTGCTGGGCATATTCTGTTTGCAAGTCGACTGGCCTCAGTGACTGAAAGAGAACTCCACTGCCAATACACAGTGGGCTGATGATTCAGGCCGGGACTCAGGACAGCACTCTCACAGAAGCAAAGGCTAAGATCTGCGTCCAGCCTGAAGACCAGTACACTTTTCACACTTAACTCTGTTGGGATGTGCAAGAGCCATGGTCACCGAGGCCTACCTAAGGTACTGAAATACTTCCCCAGTTCAGCCTAGGCAGAGGACCCTGTTGCCAAAGGATCTCCATGGAAGGGCCCTGTGGGTTCCGTGTGTTTCCTTGAGGTAGTCAGAAACGACTGAGGGTAACTATAGGAGCTCATGTTTGAAACCAGGCTACCCTGGCAAAACCTTATTTTCCTCCGTGGTAGGCCAGACAGGTGCGCTTTGAAAGCTGCCTGAAAAACACTCCTGCTGCCCATCTTCTCTTTGCTGCCTGAAGGCGTCACGAAAGTACTATGAGTGTACTCGTATGAGGCATGCTGTCTCAGTTCCTTGCTGGGAGCTCCTCCAGGAGCACTCTGGAAATTACCAGCCAAAGAAATGGCACCCCAGGCATCAAGTAAAAGTCCAGATGTCTCCCATTGTAAGCTTAGGTGTGCCATAGTAGCGAAGAAGCATGTGTTAAAGGAATGCTTCCACTCTGTTATGTATTTCACGACGCGTTGTGCACTCACATTCGTTGTAACATCTGTGAAGGGGCACTGAACGCTGCTAACTCTTCTGTTGCCTTTGAGTCCCAGGAGACAAACGGGTTCGTTTGCTTTAACGCTGTGAATGTGCAGCGGTAATGGCAAAGCCCTGCCCGGATCGCTCGACAGCTCTCGTTTGTACAGCATTCAAACGGCCTCAGGAACGCCGTTCTAAGCAGCCTTACATTCCATGCTGGTGTGCCCCAAGGAGGAATTTGGATTCTTCTGAGAAACACCACTGTGCCTCACTAATGAAACCTGTGAAAACCCAAAAGACCTCTCCCAACGGCAGTCGGAAGCTAGATGTTGAGTTCCAGCCTGAAAACAACGGACAGCTTTCCCTGTGACAATGCTGGACTTCTGGGACCATCCAGATTCACCAAGGCCTAACTTTTGCACGGCGGGGGAATGGTCTTGTGCATGTACAGCAGTGCCCACGTGAAAACCTTTCTTAGCAGATGGAGGCAGTCTTTCCCTTGTATTAGGTAGCTAGGCAGAATCATCAGCTAAACATGCTTTGTCATCGAGCTTGAAAGTGGGACACTGATGGGAAAGTTCACATTTTCCCGCTTTGCAAGCTACTTGCTTTTGGCTTCAAAGCTGCCTGAACAGCACTAGCGGCCCACCTTCTCTTCACTGCAGGAGTGTCGCTGTGGGCCAAGGCTGCGTTCTCTCAATGCCAAAAATGTGCTGACAATTCCCTTCTAGAAACTCATCCTACTGCACTCCAAATTCAGCTCCGGCCAAAGAAAGGTGACCTAAGGCCACAAGGTAAGTTCCAGTGTTGCATATCAGCAGAGCTGGGTGTGCATTGGTATCCACGAAACCATACTCTGAAATGGAGTGCCTTAACTCTGCTATGCCCCTGGGGACACATAAGACAGTCGATCGTGCACCCATTTCGCATGATGACCACTGTGTGCCTTAAGAGCGTCCTCTGGCTTCTGAGGAACCCTAGGCGAAAAAGGCCCCTGGGAAGCACTCTTCCCATTCATAGCAAGGGAAAAGTACTGCTTTCCGGGTTGCCAAGGAAGAGTGTCCCAGTCGTCAAAGAGCCTCGCGAAAGCAGTGCTGGGCAGATTCTGTTTGCAAGTCGACTGGCCTCAGTGACTGAAAGAGAACTCCACTGCCAATACACAGTGGGCTGATGATTCAGGCCGGGACTCAGGACAGCACTCTCACAGAAGCGAAGGCTAAGATCTGCGTCCAGCCTGAAGACCAGTACACTTTTCACACTTAACTCTGTTGGGATGTGCAAGAGCCATGGTCACCGAGGCCTACCTAAGGTACTGAAATACTTCCCCAGTTCAGCCTAGGCAGAGGACCCTGTTGCCAAAGAATCTCCATGGAAGGGCCCTGTGGGTTCCGTGTGTTTCCTTGAGGTAGTCAGAAACGACTGAGGGTAACTATAGGAGCTCATGTTTGAAACCAGGCTACCCTGGCAAAACCTTATTTTCCTCCGTGGTAGGCCAGACAGGTGCGCTTTGAAAGCTGACTGAAAAACACTCCTGCTGCCCATCTTCTCTTTGCTGCCTGAAGGCGTCACGAAAGTACTATGAGTGTACTCGTATGAGGCATGCTGTCTCAGTTCCTTGCTGGGAGCTCCTCCAGGAGCACTCTGGAAATTACCAGCCAAAGAAATGGCACCCCAGGCATCAAGTAAAAGTCCAGATGTCTCCCATTGTAAGCTTAGGTGTGCCATAGTAGCGAAGAAGCATGTGTTAAAGGAATGCTTCCACTCTGTTATGTATTTCACGACGCGTTGTGCACTCACATTCGTTGTAACATCTGTGAAGGGGCACTGAACGCCGCCAACTCTTCTGTTGCCTTTGAGTCCCAGGAGGCAAACGGGTTCGTTTGCTTTAACGCTGTGAATGTGCAGCGGTAATGGCAAAGCCCTGCCCGGATCGCTCGACAGCTCTCGTTTGTACAGCATTCAAACGGCCTCAGGAACGCCGTTCTAAGCAGCCTTACATTCCATGCTGGTGTGCCCCAAGGAGGAATTTGGATTCTTCTGAGAAACACCACTGTGCCTCACTAATGAAACCTGTGAAAACCCAAAACACCTCTCCCTACGGCAGTCGGAAGCTAGATGTTGAGTTCCAGCCTGAAAACAACGGACAGCTTTCCCTGTGACAATGCTGGACTTCTGGGACCATCCAGATTCACCAAGGCCTAACTTTTGCATGGCGGGGGAATGCTCTTGTGCATGTACAGCAGTCCCCAAGTGAAAACCTTTCTTAGCAGATGGAGGCAGTCTTTCCCTTGTACTAGGTAGCTAGGCAGAATCATCAGATAAACATGCTTTGTCATCGAGCTTGAAAGTGGGACACTGATGGGAAAGTTCACATTTTCCCGCTTTGCAAGCGACTTGCTTTTGGCTTCAAAGCTGCCTGAACAGCACTAGCGGCCCACCTTCTCTTCACTGCAGGAGTGTCGCTGTGGGCCAAGGCTGCGTTCTCTCAATGCCAAAAATGTGCTGACAATTCCCTTCTAGAAACTCATCCTACTGCACTCCAAATTCAGCTCCGGCCAAAGAAAGGTGACCTAAGGCCACAAGGTAAGTTCCAGTGTTGCATATCAGCAGAGCTGGGTGTGCATTGGTATCCACGAAACCATACTCTGAAATGGAGTGCCTTAACTCTGCTATGCCCCTGGGGACACATAGGACAGTCGATCGTGCACCCGTTTCGCATGATGAACGCTGTGTGCCTGAAGAGCGTCCTCTGGCTTCTGAGGAACCCTAGGCGAAAAAGGCCCCTGGGAAGCACTCTTTCCATTCATAGCAAGGGAAAAGTACTGCTTTCCGGGTTGCCAAGGAAGAGTGTCCCAGTCGTCAAAGAGCCTCGCGAAAGCAGTGCTGGGCAGACTCTGTTTGCAAGTCGACTGGCCTCAGTGACTGAAAGAGAACTCCACTGCCAATACACAGTGGGCTGATGATTCAGGCCGGGACTCAGGACAGCACTCTCACAGAAGCGAAGGCTAAGCTCTGCGTCCAGCCTGAAGACCAGTACACTTTTCACACTTAACTCTGTTGGGATGTGCAAGAGCCATGGTCACCGAGGCCTACCTAAGGTACTGAAATACTTCCCCAGTTCAGCCTAGGCAGAGGACTCTGTTGCCAAAGGATCTCCATGGAAGGGCCCTGTGGGTTCCGTGTGTTTCCTTGAGGTAGTCAGAAACGACTGAGGGTAACTATAGGAGCTCATGTTTGAAACCAGGCTACCCTGGCAAAACCTTATTTTCCTCCACGGTAGGCGAGATAGTTGCGGTTTGAAAGCTGCCTGAAAAACACTCCTGCTGCCCATCTTCTCTTTGCTGCCTGAAGGCGTCACGAAAGTACTATGAGTGTACTCGTATGAGGCATGCTGTCTCAGTTCCTTGCTGGGAGCTCCTCCAGGAGCACTCTGGAACTTCCAAGCCAAAGAAATGGCACCCCAGGCCTCAAGGAAATGTCCAGATGTCTCCCATTGCAAGCTTAGGTGTGCCATAGAAGCGAAGAAGCATGTGTTAAAGAAATGCTTCCACTCTGTTATGTATTTCACGACTCGTTGTGCACTCACATTCGTTGTAACATCTGTGAAGGAGCACTGAACGCCGCCAACTCTTCTGTTGCCTTTGAGTCCAAGGAGGCAAACGGGTTCGTTTGCTTTAACGCTGTGAATGTGCAGCCGTAATGGCAAAGCCCTGCCCGGATCGCTCGACAGCTCTCGTTTGTACAGCATTCAAACGGCCTCAGGAACGCCGTTCTAAGCAGCCTTACATTCCATGCTGGTGTGCCCCAAGGAGGAATTTGGATTCTTCTGAGAAACACCACTGTGCCACACTAATGAAACCTGTGAACTCTCAAAGGACGTCTCCCTACGGCAGTCGGAAGCTAGATGTTGAGTTCCAGCCTGAAAACAACGGACAGCTTTCCCTGTGACAATGCTGGACTTCTGGGACCATCCAGATTCACCAAGCCCTAACTTTTGCACGGCGGGGGAATGCTCTTGTGCATGTACAGCAGTCCCCACGTGAAAACCTTTCTTAGCAGATGGAGGCAGTCTTTCCCTTGTACTAGGTAGCTAGGCAGAATCATCAGATAAACATGCTTTGTCATCGAGCTTGAAAGTGGGACACTGATGGGAAATTTCACATTTTCCCGCTTTGCAAGCGACTTGCTTTTGGCTTCAAAGCTGCCTGAACAGCACTAGCGGCCCACCTTCTCTTCACTGCAGGAGTGTCGCAGTGGGCCAAGGCTGCGTTCTCTCAATGCCAAAAATGTGCTGACAATTCCCTTCTAGAAACTCATCCTACTGCACTCCAAATTCAGCTCCGGCCAATGAAAGGTGACCTATGGCCACAAGGTAAGTTCCAGTGTTGCATATCAGCAGAGCTGGGTGTGCATTGGTATCCACGAAACCATACTCTGAAATGGAGTGCCTTAACTCTGCTATGCCCCTGGGGAAACATAGGACAGTCGATCGTGCACCCGTTTCGCATGATGAATGCTGTGTGCCTGAAGAGCGTCCTCTGGCTTCTGAGGAACCCTTGGCGAAAAAGGCCCCTGGGAAGCACTCTTCCCATTCATAGCAAGGGAAAAGTACTGCTTTCCGGGTTGCCAAGGAAGAGTGTCCCAGTCGTCAAAGAGCCTCGCGAAAGCAGTGCTGGGCAGACTCTGTTTGCAAGTCGACTGGCCTCAGTGACTGAAAGAGAACTCCACTGCCAATACACAGTGGGCTGATGATTCAGGCCGGGACTCAGGACAGCACTCTCACAGAAGCGAAGGCTAAGCTCTGCGTCCAGCCTGAAGACCAGTACACTTTTCACACTTAACTCTGTTGGGATGTGCAAGACCCATGGTCACCGAGGCCTACCTAAGGTACTGAAATACTTCCCCAGTTCAGCCTAGGCAGAGGACCCTGTTGCCAAAGGATCTCCATGGAAGGGCCCTGTGGGTTCCGTGTGTTTCCTTGAGGTAGTCAGAAACGACTGAGGGTAACTATAGGAGCTCATGTTTGAAACCAGGCTACCCTGGCAAAACCTTATTTTCCTCCACGGTAGGCGAGATAGTTGCGGTTTGAAAGCTGCCTGAAAAACACTCCTGCTGCCCATCTTCTCTTTGCTGCCTGAAGGCGTCACGAAAGTACTATGAGTGTACTCGTATGAGGCATGCTGTCTCAGTTCCTTGCTGGGAGCTCCTCCAGGAGCACTCTGGAACTTACCAGCCAAAGAAATGGCACCCCAGGCATCAAGTAAAAGTCCAGATGTCTCCCATTGTAAGCTTAGGTGTGCCATAGAAGCGAAGAAGCATGTGTTAAAGAAATGCTTCCACTCTGTTATGTATTTCACGACTCGTTGTGCACTCACATTCGTTGTAACATCTGTGAAGGAGCACTGAACGCTGCTAACTCTTCTCTTGCCTTTGAGTCCCAGGAGACAAACGGGTTCATTTGCTTTAACGCTGTGAATGTGCAGCAGTAATGGCAAAGCCCTGCCCGGATCGCTCGACAGCTCTCGTTTGTACGGCATTCAAACGGCCTCAGGAACGCCGTTCTAAGCAGCCTTACATTCCATGCTGGTGTGCCCCAAGGAGGAATTTGGATTCTTCTGAGAAACACCACTGTGCCTCACTAATGAAACCTGTGAAAACCCAAAGGACCTCTCCCTACGGCAGTCGGAAGCTAGATGTTGAGTTCCAGCCTGAAAACAACGGACAGCTTTCCCTGTGACAATGCTGGACTTCTGGGACCATCCAGATTCACCAAGGCCTAACTTTTGCACGGCGGGGGAATGCTCTTGTGCATGTACAGCAGTCCCCACGTGAAAACCTTTCTTAGCAGATGGAGGCAGTCTTTCCCTTGTACTAGGTAGCTAGGCAGAATCATCAGATAAACATGCTTTGTCATCGAGCTTGAAAGTGGGACACTGATGGGAAAGTTCAATTTCCCGCTTTGCAAGCGACTTGCTTTTGGCTTCAAAGCTGCCTGAACAGCACTAGCGGCCCACCTTCTCTTCACTGCAGGAGTGTGGCTGTGGGCCAAGTCTGCGTTCTCTCAATGCCAAAAATGTGCTGACAATTCCCTTCTAGAAACTCATCCTACTGCACTCCAAGTTCAGCTCTGGCCAAAGAAAGGTGACCTAAGGCCACAAGGTAAGTTCCAGTGTTTCATATCAGCAGAGCTGGGTGTGCATTGTATCCATGAAACCATACTATGAAATGGAGTGCCTTAACTCTGCTATGCCCCTGGTGACACATAGGACAGTCGATCGTGCACCCATTTCGCATGATGACCACTGTGTGCCTGAAGAGCGTCCTCTGGCTTCTGAGGAACCCTAGGCGAAATAGGCCCCTGGGAAGCACTCTTCCCATTCATAGCAAGGGAAAAGTACTGCTTTCTGGGTTGCCAAGGAAGAGTGTCCCAGTCGTCAAAGAGCCTCGCGAAAGCAGTGCTGGGCAGACTCTGTTTGCAAGTCGACTGGCCTCAGTGACTGAAAGAGAAGTCCACTGCCAATACACAGTGGGCTGATGATTCAGGCCGGGACTCAGGACAGCACTCTCACAGAAGCGAAGGCTAAGCTCTGCGTCCAGCCTGAAGACCAGTACACTTTTCACACTTAACTCTGTTGGGATGTGCAAGAGCCATGGTCACCGAGGCCTACCTAAGGTACTGAAATACTTCCCCAGTTCAGCCTAGGCAGAGGACTCTTTTGCCAAAGGATCTCCATGGAAGGGCCCTGTGGGTTCCGTGTGTTTCCTTGAGGTAGTCAGAAACGACTGAGGGTAACTATAGGAGCTCATGTTTGAAACCAGGCTACCCTGGCAAAACCTTATTTTCCTCCACGGTAGGCGAGATAGTTGCGGTTTGAAAGCTGCCTGAAAAACACTCCTGCTGCCCATCTTCTCTTTGCTGCCTGAAGGCGTCACGAAAGTACTATGAGTGTACTCGTATGAGGCATGCTGTCTCAGTTCCTTGCTGGGAGCTCCTCCAGGAGCACTCTGGAACTTACCAGCCAAAGAAATGGCACCCCAGGCATCAAGTAAAAGTCCAGATGTCTCCCATTGTAAGCTTAGGTGTGCCATAGAAGCGAAGAAGCATGTGTTAAAGAAATGCTTCCACTCTGTTATGTATTTCACGACTCGTTGTGCACTCACATTCGTTGTCACATCTGTGAAGGAGCACTGAACGCCGCCAACTCTTCTGTTGCCTTTGAGTCCCAGGAGGCAAACGGGTTCGTTTGCTTTAACGCTGTGAATGTGCAGCGGTAATGGCAAAGCCCTGCCCGGATCGCTCGACAGCTCTCGTTTGTACAGCATTCAAACGGCCTCAGGAACGCCGTTCTAAGCAGCCTTACATTCCATGCTGGTGTGCCCCAAGGAGGAATTTGGATTCTTCTGAGAAACACCACTGTGCCTCAGTAATGAAACCTGTATAAACCCAAAAGACCTCTCCCTACGGCAGTCGGAAGCTAGATGTTGAGTTCCAGCCTGAAAACAACGGACAGCTTTCCCTGTGACAATGCTGGACTTCTGGGACCATCCAGATTCACCAAGCCCTAACTTTTGCACGGCGGGGGAATGCTCTTGTGCATGTACAGCAGTGCCCACGTGAAAACCTTTCTTAGCAGATGGAGGCAGTCTTTCCCTTGTATTAGGTAGCTAGGCAGAATCATCAGTTAAACATGCTTTGTCATCGAGCTTGAAAGTGGGACACTGATGGGAAATTTCACATTTTCCCGCTTTGCAAGCGACTTGCTTTTGGCTTCAAAGCTGCCTGAACAGCACTAGCGGCCCACCTTCTCTTCACTGCAGGAGTGTCGCAGTGGGCCAAGGCTGCGTTCTCTCAATGCCAAAAATGTGCTGACAATTCCCTTCTAGAAACTCATCCTACTGCACTCCAAATTCAGCTCCGGCCAAAGAAAGGTGACCTAAGGCCACAAGGTAAGTTCCAGTGTTGCATATCAGCAGAGCTGGGTGTGCATTGGTATCCACGAAACCATACTCTGAAATGGAGTGCCTTAACTCTGCTATGCCCCTGGGGACACATAAGACAGTCGATCGTGCACCCATTTCGCATGATGACCACTGTGTGCCTTAAGAGCGTCCTCTGGCTTCTGAGGAACCCTAGGCGAAAAAGGCCCCTGGGAAGCACTCTTCCCATTCATAGCAAGGGAAAAGTACTGCTTTCCGGGTTGCCAAGGAAGAGTGTCCCAGTCGTCAAAGAGCCTCGCGAAAGCAGTGCTGGGCAGATTCTGTTTGCAAGTCGACTGGCCTCAGTGACTGAAAGAGAACTCCACTGCCAATACACAGTGGGCTGATGATTCAGGCCGGGACTCAGGACAGCACTCTCACAGAAGCAAAGGCTAAGATCTGCGTCCAGCCTGAAGACCAGTACACTTTTCACACTTAACTCTGTTGGGATGTGCAAGAGCCATGGTCACCGAGGCCTACCTAAGGTACTGAAATACTTCCCCAGTTCAGCCTAGGCAGAGGACCCTGTTGCCAAAGGATCTCCATGGAAGGGCCCTGTGGGTTCCGTGTGTTTCCTTGAGGTAGTCAGAAACGACTGAGGGTAACTATAGGAGCTCATGTTTGAAACCAGGCTACCCTGGCAAAACCTTATTTTCCTCCGTGGTAGGCCAGACAGGTGCGCTTTGAAAGCTGCCTGAAAAACACTCCTGCTGCCCATCTTCTCTTTGCTGCCTGAAGGCGTCACGAAAGTACTATGAGTGTACTCGTATGAGGCATGCTGTCTCAGTTCCTTGCTGGGAGCTCCTCCAGGAGCACTCTGGAAATTACCAGCCAAAGAAATGGCACCCCAGGCATCAAGTAAAAGTCCAGATGTCTCCCATTGTAAGCTTAGGTGTGCCATAGTAGCGAAGAAGCATGTGTTAAAGGAATGCTTCCACTCTGTTATGTATTTCACGACGCGTTGTGCACTCACATTCGTTGTAACATCTGTGAAGGGGCACTGAACGCTGCTAACTCTTCTGTTGCCTTTGAGTCCCAGGAGACAAACGGGTTCGTTTGCTTTAACGCTGTGAATGTGCAGCGGTAATGGCAAAGCCCTGCCCGGATCGCTCGACAGCTCTCGTTTGTACAGCATTCAAACGGCCTCAGGAACGCCGTTCTAAGCAGCCTTACATTCCATGCTGGTGTGCCCCAAGGAGGAATTTGGATTCTTCTGAGAAACACCACTGTGCCTCACTAATGAAACCTGTGAAAACCCAAAACACCTCTCCCTACGGCAGTCGGAAGCTAGATGTTGAGTTCCAGCCTGAAAACAACGGACAGCTTTCCCTGTGACAATGCTGGACTTCTGGGACCATCCAGATTCACCAAGGCCTAACTTTTGCATGGCGGGGGAATGCTCTTGTGCATGTACAGCAGTCCCCAAGTGAAAACCTTTCTTAGCAGATGGAGGCAGTCTTTCCCTTGTACTAGGTAGCTAGGCAGAATCATCAGATAAACATCCTTTGTCATCGAGCTTGAAAGTGGGACACTGATGGGAAAGTTCACATTTTCCCGCTTTGCAAGCGACTTGCTTTTGGCTTCAAAGCTGCCTGAACAGCACTAGCGGCCCACCTTCTCTTCACTGCAGGAGTGTCGCTGTGGGCCAAGGCTGCGTTCTCTCAATGCCAAAAATGTGCTGACAATTCCCTTCTAGAAACTCATCCTACTGCACTCCAAATTCAGCTCCGGCCAAAGAAAGGTGACCTAAGGCCACAAGGTAAGTTCCAGTGTTGCATATCAGCAGAGCTGGGTGTGCATTGGTATCCACGAAACCATACTCTGAAATGGAGTGCCTTAACTCTGCTATGCCCCTGGGGACACATAGGACAGTCGATCGTGCACCCGTTTCGCATGATGAACGCTGTGTGCCTGAAGAGCGTCCTCTGGCTTCTGAGGAACCCTAGGCGAAAAAGGCCCCTGGGAAGCACTCTTCCCATTCATAGCAAGGGAAAAGTACTGCTTTCCGGGTTGCCAAGGAAGAGTGTCCCAGTCGTCAAAGAGCCTCGCGAAAGCAGTGCTGGGCAGACTCTGTTTGCAAGTCGACTGGCCTCAGTGACTGAAAGAGAACTCCACTGCCAATACACAGTGGGCTGATGATTCAGGCCGGGACTCAGGACAGCACTCTCACAGAAGCGAAGGCTAAGCTCTGCGTCCAGCCTGAAGACCAGTACACTTTTCACACTTAACTCTGTTGGGATGTGCAAGAGCCATGGTCACCGAGGCCTACCTAAGGTACTGAAATACTTCCCCAGTTCAGCCTAGGCAGAGGACTCTGTTGCCAAAGGATCTCCATGGAAGGGCCCTGTGGGTTCCGTGTGTTTCCTTGAGGTAGTCAGAAACGACTGAGGGTAACTATAGGAGCTCATGTTTGAAACCAGGCTACCCTGTCAAAACCTTATTTTCCTCCACGGTAGGCGAGATAGTTGCGGTTTGAAAGCTGCCTGAAAAACACTCCTGCTGCCCATCTTCTCTTTGCTGCCTGAAGGCGTCACGAAAGTACTATGAGTGTACTCGTATGAGGCATGCTGTCTCAGTTCCTTGCTGGGAGCTTCTCCAGGAGCACTCTGGAAATTACCAGCCAAAGAAATGGCACCCCAGGCCTCAAGGAAAGGTCCAGATGTCTCCCATTGCAAGCTTAGGTGTGCCATAGAAGCGAAGAAGCATGTGTTAAAGAAATGCTTCCACTCTGTTATGTATTTCACGACTCGTTGTGCACTCACATTCGTTGTAACATCTGTGAAGGAGCACTGAACGCCGCCAACTCTTCTGTTGCCTTTGAGTCCAAGGAGGCAAACGGGTTCGTTTGCTTTAACGCTGTGAATGTGCAGCCGTAATGGCAAAGCCCTGCCCGGATCGCTCGACAGCTCTCGTTTGTACAGCATTCAAACGGCCTCAGGAACGCCGTTCTAAGCAGCCTTACATTCCATGCTGGTGTGCCCCAAGGAGGAATTTGGATTCTTCTGAGAAACACCACTGTGCCACACTAATGAAACCTGTGAACTCTCAAAGGACGTCTCCCTACGGCAGTCGGAAGCTAGATGTTGAGTTCCAGCCTGAAAACAACGGACAGCTTTCCCTGTGACAATGCTGGACTTCTGGGACCATCCAGATTCACCAAGGCCTAACTTTTGCACGGCGGGGGAATGCTCTTGTGCATGTACAGCAGTCCCCACGTGAAAACCTTTCTTAGCAGATGGAGGCAGTCTTTCCCTTGTACTAGGTAGCTAGGCAGAATCATCAGATAAACATGCTTTGTCATCGAGCTTGAAAGTGGGACACTGATGGGAAAGTTCACATTTTCCCGCTTTGCAAGCGACTTGCTTTTGGCTTCAAAGCTGCCTGAACAGCACTAGCGGCCCACCTTCTCTTCACTGCAGGAGTGTCGCAGTGGGCCAAGGCTGCGTTCTCTCAATGCCAAAAATGTGCTGACAATTCCCTTCTAGAAACTCATCCTACTGCACTCCAAATTCAGCTCCGGCCAAAGAAAGGTGACCTAAGGCCACAAGGTAAGTTCCAGTGTTGCATATCAGCAGAGCTGGGTGTGCATTGGTATCCACGAAACCATACTCTGAAATGGAGTGCCTTAACTCTGCTATGCCCCTGGGGAAACATAGGACAGTCGATCGTGCACCCGTTTCGCATGATGAATGCTGTGTGCCTGAAGAGCGTCCTCTGGCTTCTGAGGAACCCTTGGCGAAAAAGGCCCCTGGGAAGCACTCTTCCCATTCATAGCAAGGGAAAAGTACTGCTTTCCGGGTTGCCAAGGAAGAGTGTCCCAGTCGTCAAAGAGCCTCGCGAAAGCAGTGCTGGGCAGACTCTGTTTGCAAGTCGACTGGCCTCAGTGACTGAAAGAGAACTCCACTGCCAATACACAGTGGGCTGATGATTCAGGCCGGGACTCAGGACAGCACTCTCACAGAAGCGAAGGCTAAGCTCTGCGTCCAGCCTGAAGACCAGTACACTTTTCACACTTAACTCTGTTGGGATGTGCAAGACCCATGGTCACAGAGGCCTACCTAAGGTACTGAAATACTTCCCCAGTTCAGCCTAGGCAGAGGACCCTGTTGCCAAAGGATCTCCATGGAAGGGCCCTGTGGGTTCCGTGTGTTTCCTTGAGGTAGTCAGAAACGACTGAGGGTAACTATAGGAGCTCATGTTTGAAACCAGGCTACCCTGGCAAAACCTTATTTTCCTCCGTGGTAGGCGAGATAGTTGCGGTTTGAAAGCTGCCTGAAAAACACTCCTGCTGCCCATCTTCTCTTTGCTGCCTGAAGGCGTCACGAAAGTACTATGAGTGTACTCGTATGAGGCATGCTGTCTCAGTTCCTTGCTGGGAGCTCCTCCAGGAGCACTCTGGAACTTACCAGCCAAAGAAATGGCACCCCAGGCATCAAGTAAAAGTCCAGATGTCTCCCATTGTAAGCTTAGGTGTGCCATAGAAGCGAAGAAGCATGTGTTAAAGAAATGCTTCCACTCTGTTATGTATTTCACGACTCGTTGTGCACTCACATTCGTTGTAACATCTGTGAAGGAGCACTGAACGCTGCTAACTCTTCTCTTGCCTTTGAGTCCCAGGAGACAAACGGGTTCATTTGCTTTAACGCTGTGAATGTGCAGCGGTAATGGCAAAGCCCTGCCCGGATCGCTCGACAGCTCTCGTTTGTACGGCATTCAAACGGCCTCAGGAACGCCGTTCTAAGCAGCCTTACATTCCATGCTGGTGTGCCCCAAGGAGGAATTTGGATTCTTCTGAGAAACACCACTGTGCCTCACTAATGAAACCTGTGAAAACCCAAAGGACCTCTCCCTACGGCAGTCGGAAGCTAGATGTTGAGTTCCAGCCTGAAAACAACGGACAGCTTTCCCTGTGACAATGCTGGACTTCTGGGACCATCCAGATTCACCAAGGCCTAACTTTTGCACGGCGGGGGAATGCTCTTGTGCATGTACAGCAGTCCCCACGTGAAAACCTTTCTTAGCAGATGGAGGCAGTCTTTCCCTTGTACTAGGTAGCTAGGCAGAATCATCAGATAAACATGCTTTGTCATCGAGCTTGAAAGTGGGACACTGATGGGAAAGTTCAATTTCCCGCTTTGCAAGCGACTTGCTTTTGGCTTCAAAGCTGCCTGAACAGCACTAGCGGCCCACCTTCTCTTCACTGCAGGAGTGTGGCTGTGGGCCAAGTCTGCGTTCTCTCAATGCCAAAAATGTGCTGACAATTCCCTTCTAGAAACTCATCCTACTGCACTCCAAGTTCAGCTCTGGCCAAAGAAAGGTGACCTAAGGCCACAAGGTAAGTTCCAGTGTTTCATATCAGCAGAGCTGGGTGTGCATTGTATCCATGAAACCATACTATGAAATGGAGTGCCTTAACTCTGCTATGCCCCTGGTGACACATAGGACAGTCGATCGTGCACCCATTTCGCATGATGACCACTGTGTGCCTGAAGAGCGTCCTCTGGCTTCTGAGGAACCCTAGGCGAAATAGGCCCCTGGGAAGCACTCTTCCCATTCATAGCAAGGGAAAAGTACTGCTTTCTGGGTTGCCAAGGAAGAGTGTCCCAGTCGTCAAAGAGCCTCGCGAAAGCAGTGCTGGGCAGACTCTGTTTGCAAGTCGACTGGCCTCAGTGACTGAAAGAGAAGTCCACTGCCAATACACAGTGGGCTGATGATTCAGGCCGGGACTCAGGACAGCACTCTCACAGAAGCGAAGGCTAAGCTCTGCGTCCAGCCTGAAGACCAGTACACTTTTCACACTTAACTCTGTTGGGATGTGCAAGAGCCATGGTCACCGAGGCCTACCTAAGGTACTGAAACACTTCCCCAGTTCAGCCTAGGCAGAGGACACTGTTGCCAAAGGATCTCCATGGAAGGGCCCTGTGGGTTCCGTGTGTTTCCTTGAGGGAGTCAGAAACGACTGAGGGTAACTATAGGAGCTCATGTTTGAAACCAGGCTACCCTGGCAAAACCTTATTTTCCTCCGTGGTAGGCCAGACAGTTGCGCTTTGAAAGCTGCCTGAAAAACACTCCTGCTGCCCATCTTCTCTTTGCTGCCTGAAGGCGTCACGAAAGTACTATGAGTGTACTCGTATGAGGCATGCTGTCTCAGTTCCTTGCTGGGAGCTCCTCCAGGAGCACTCTGGAACTTACCAGCCAAAGAAATGGCACCCCAAGCCTCAAGTAAAAGTCCAGATGTCTCCCATTGTAAGCTTAGGTGTGCCATAGAAGCGAAGAAGCATGTGTTAAAGAAATGCTTCCACTCTGTTATGTATTTCACGACTCGTTGTGCACTCACATTCGTTGTAACATCTGTGAAGGAGCACTGAACGCCGCCAACTCTTCTGTTGCCTTTGAGTCCCAGGAGGCAAACGGGTTCGTTTGCTTTAACGCTGTGAATGTGCAGCGGTAATGGCAAAGCCCTGCCCGGATCGCTCGACAGCTCTCGTTTGTACAGCATTCAAACGGCCTCAGGAACGCCGTTCTAAGCAGCCTTACATTCCATGCTGGTGTGCCCCAAGGAGGAATTTGGATTCTTCTGAGAAACACCACTGTGCCTCACTAATGAAACCTATATAAACCCAAAAGACCTCTCCCTACGGCAGTCGGAAGCTAGATGTTGAGTTCCAGCCTGAAAACAACGGACAGCTTTCCCTGTGACAATGCTGGACTTCTGGGACCATCCAGATTCACCAAGCCCTAACTTTTGCACGGCGGGGGAATGCTCTTGTGCATGTACAGCAGTGCCCACGTGAAAACCTTTCTTAGCAGATGGAGGCAGTCTTTCCCTTGTATTAGGTAGCTAGGCAGAATCATCAGCTAAACATGCTTTGTCATCGAGCTTGAAAGTGGGACACTGATGGGAAAGTTCACATTTTCCCGCTTTGCAAGCGACTTGCTTTTGGCTTCAAAGCTGCCTGAACAGCACTAGCGGCCCACCTTCTCTTCACTGCAGGAGTGTCGCTGTGGGCCAAGGCTGCGTTCTCTCAATGCCAAAAATGTGCTGACAATTCCCTTCTAGAAACTCATCCTACTGCACTCCAAATTCAGCTCCGGCCAATGAAAGGTGACCTAAGGCCACAAGGTAAGTTCCAGTGTTGCATATCAGCAGAGCTGGGTGTGCATTGGTATCCACGAAACCATACTCTGAAATGGAGTGCCTTAACTCTGCTATGCCCCTGGGGACACATAGGACAGTCGATCGTGCACCCGTTTCGCATGATGAACGCTGTGTGCCTGAAGAGCGTCCTCTGGCTTCTGAGGAACCCTAGGTGAAAAAGGCCCCTGGGAAGCACTCTTCCCATTCATAGCAAGGGAAAAGTACTGCTTTCCGGGTTGCCAAGGAAGAGTGTCCCAGTCGTCAAAGAGCCTCGCGAAAGCAGTGCTGGGCAGACTCTGTTTGCAAGTCGACTGGCCTCAGTGACTGAAAGAGAACTCCACTGCCAATACACAGTGGGCTGATGATTCAGGCCGGGACTCAGGACAGCACTCTCAGAGAAGCGAAGGCTAAGCTCTGCGTCCAGCCTGAAGACCAGTACACTTTTCACACTTAACTCTGTTGGGATGTGCAAGAGCCATGGTCACCGAGGCCTACCTAAGGTACTGAAATACTTCCCCAGTTCAGCCTAGGCAGAGGACTCTTTTGCCAAAGGATCTCCATGGAAGGGCCCTGTGGGTTCCGTGTGTTTCCTTGAGGTAGTCAGAAACGACTGAGGGTAACTATAGGAGCTCATGTTTGAAACCAGGCTACCCTGGCAAAACCTTATTTTCCTCCGTGGTAGGCGAGATAGTTGCGGTTTGAAAGCTGCCTGAAAAACACTCCTGCTGCCCATCTTCTCTTTGCTGCCTGAAGGCGTCACGAAAGTACTATGAGTGTACTCGTATGAGGCATGCTGTCTCAGTTCCTTGCTGGGAGCTCCTCCAGGAGCACTCTGGAACTTACCAGCCAAAGAAATGGCACCCCAGGCATCAAGTAAAAGTCCAGATGTCTCCCATTGTAAGCTTAGGTGTGCCATAGAAGCGAAGAAGCATGTGTTAAAGAAATGCTTCCACTCTGTTATGTATTTCACGACTCGTTGTGCACTCACATTCGTTGTCACATCTGTGAAGGAGCACTGAACGCCGCCAACTCTTCTGTTGCCTTTGAGTCCCAGGAGGCAAACGGGTTCGTTTGCTTTAACGCTGTGAATGTGCAGCGGTAATGGCAAAGCCCTGCCCGGATCGCTCGACAGCTCTCGTTTGTACAGCATTCAAACGGCCTCAGGAACGCCGTTCTAAGCAGCCTTACATTCCATGCTGGTGTGCCCCAAGGAGGAATTTGGATTCTTCTGAGAAACACCACTGTGCCACACTAATGAAACCTGTGAACTCCCAAAGGACGTCTCCCTACGGCAGTCGGAAGCTAGATGTTGAGTTCCAGCCTGAAAACAACGGACAGCTTTCCCTGTGACAATGCTGGTCTTCTGGGACCATCCAGATTCACCAAGGCCTAACTTTTCCACGGCGGGGGAATGCTCTTGGGCATGTACAGCAGTCCCCACGTGAAAACCTTTCTTAGCAGATGGAGGCAGTCTTTCCCTTGTACTAGGTAGCTAGGCAGAATCATCAGATAAACATGCTTTGTCATCGAGCTTGAAAGTGGGACACTGATGGGAAAGATCACATTCTCCCGCCTTGCAAGCGACTTGCTTTTGGCTTCAAAGCTGCCTGAACAGCACTAGCGGCCCTCCTTCTCTTCACTGCAGGAGTGTCGCTGAGGGCCAAGGCTGCGTTCTCTCAATGCCAAAAATGTGCTGACAATTCCCTTCTAGAAACTCATCCTACTGCACTCCAAATTCAGCTCCGGCTAATGAAAGGTGACCTAAGGCCACAAGGTAAGTTCCAGTGTTTCATATAGCAGAGCTGGGTGTGCATTGGTATCCACGAAACCATACTCTGAAATGGAGTGCCTTAACTCTGCTATGCCCCTGGGGACACATAGGACAGTCGATCGTGCACCCGTTTCGCATGATGAACGCTGTGTGCCTGAAGATCGTCCTCTGGCTTCTGAGGAACCCTTGGCGAAAAAGGCCCCTGGGAAGCACTCTTCCCATTCATAGCAAGGGAAAAGTACTGCTTTCTGGGTTGCCAAGGAAGAGTGTCCCAGTCGTCAAAGAGCCTCGCGAAAGCAGTGCTGGGCAGCCTCTGTTTGCAAGTCGACTGGCCTCAGTGACTGAAAGAGAACTCCACTGCCAATACACAGTGGGCTGATGATTCAGGCCGGGACTCAGGACAGCACTCTCACAGAAGCGAAGGCTAAGCTCTGCGTCCAGCCTGAAGACCAGTACACTTTTCACACTTAACTCTGTTGGGATGTGCAAGAGCCATGGTCACCGAGGCCTACCTAAGGTACTGAAATACTTCCCCAGTTCAGCCTAAGCAGAGGACTCTGTTGCCAAAGGATCTCCATGGAAGGGCCCTGTGGGTTCCGTGTGTTTCCTTGAGGTAGTCAGAAACGACTGAGGGTAACTATAGGAGCTCATGTTTGAAACCAGGCTACCCTGGCAAAACCTTATTTTCCTCCACGGTAGGCGAGATAGTTGCGGTTTGAAAGCTGCCTGAAAAACACTCCTGCTGCCCATCTTCTCATTGCTGCCTGAAAGCGTCACGAAAGTACTATGAGTGTACTCGTATGAGGCATGCTGTCTCAGTTCCTTGCTGGGAGCTCCTCCAGGAGCACTCTGGAACTTACCAGCCAAAGAAATGGCACCCCAGGCATCAAGTAGAAGTCCTGATGTCTCCCATTGTAAGCTTAGGTGTGCCATAGTAGCGAAGAAGCATGTGTTAAAGAAATGCTTCCACTCTGTTATGTATTTCACGACTCGTTGTGCACTCACATTCGTTGTAACATCTGTGAAGGGGCACTGAACGCTGCTAACTCTTCTGTTGCCTTTGAGTCCCAGGAGAGAAACGGGTTCGTTTGCTTTAACGCTGTGAATGTGCAGCGGTAATGGCAAAGCCCTGCCCGGATCGCTCGACAGCTCTCGTTTGTACGGCATTCAAACGGCCTCAGGAACGCCGTTCTAAGCAGCCTTACATTCCATGCTGGTGTGCCCCAAGGAGGAATTTGGATTCTTCTGAGAAACACCACTGTGCCTCACTAATGAAACCTGTGAAAACCCAAAGGACGTCTTCCTACGGCAGTCGGAAGCTAGATGTTGAGTTCCAGCCTGAAAACAATGGACAGCTTTCCCTGTGACAATGCTGGACTTCTGGGACCATCCAGATTCACCAAGGCCTAACTTTTGCACGGCCGGGGAATGCTCTTGTGCATGTACAGCAGTCCCCACGTGAAAACCTTTCTTAGCAGATGGAGGCAGTCTTTCCCTTGTACTAGGTAGCTAGGCAGAATCATCAGATAAACATGCTTTGTCATCGAGCTTGAAAGTGGGACACTGATGGGAAAGTTCAATTTTCCCGCTTTGCAAGCGACTTGCTTTTGGCTTCAAAGCTGCCTGAACAGCACTAGCGGCCCACCTTCTCTTCACTGCAGGAGTGTCGCTGTGGGCCAAGGCTGCGTTCTCTCAATGCCAAAAATGTGCTGACAATTCCCTTCTAGAAACTCATCCTACTGCACTCCAAATTCAGCTCCGGCCAATGAAAGGTGACCTATGGCCACAAGGTAAGTTCCAGTGTTTCATATAGCAGAGCTGGGTGTGCTTTGGTATCCACGAAACCATACTCTGAAATGGAGTGCCTTAACTCTGCTATGCCCCTGGGGACACATAGGACAGTCGATCGTGCACCCGTTTCGCATGATGAACGCTGTGTGCCTGAAGAGCGTCCTCTGGCTTCTGAGGAACCCTAGGCGAAAAAGGCCCCTGGGAAGCACTCTTCCCATTCATAGCAAGGGAAAAGTACTGCTTTCCGGGTTGCCAAGGAAGAGTGTCCCAGTCGTCAAAGAGCCTCGCGAAAGCAGTGCTGGGCAGCCTCTGTTTGCAAGTCGACTGACCTCAGTGACTGAAAGAGAACTCCACTGCCAATACACAGTGGGCTGATGATTCAGGCCGGGACTCAAGACAGCACTCTCACAGAAGCGAAGGCTAAGCTCTGCGTCCAGCCTGAAGACCAGTACACTTTTCACACTTAACTCTGTTGGGATGTGCAAGAGCCATGGTCACCGAGGCCTACCTAAGGTACTGAAATACTTCCCCAGTTCAGCCTAGGCAGAGGACCCTGTTGCCAAAGGATCTCCATGGAAGGGCCCTGTGGGTTCCGTGTGTTTCCTTGAGGTAGTCAGAAACGACTGAGGGTAACTATAGGAGCTCATGTTTGAAACCAGGCTACCCTGGCAAAACCTTATTTTCCTCCGTGGTAGGCCAGACAGGTGCGCTTTGAAAGCTGCCTGAAAAACACTCCTGCTGCCCATCTTCTCTTTGCTGCCTGAAGGCGTCACGAAAGTACTATGAGTGTACTCGTATGAGGCATGCTGTCTCAGTTCCTTGCTGGGAGCTCCTCCAGGAGCACTCTGGAAATTACCAGCCAAAGAAATGGCACCCCAGGCATCAAGTAAAAGTCCAGATGTCTCCCATTGTAAGCTTAGGTGTGCCATAGTAGCGAAGAAGCATGTGTTAAAGGAATGCTTCCACTCTGTTATGTATTTCACGACGCGTTGTGCACTCACATTCGTTGTAACATCTGTGAAGGGGCACTGAACGCCGCCAACTCTTCTGTTGCCTTTGAGTCCCAGGAGGCAAACGGGTTCGTTTGCTTTAACGCTGTGAATGTGCAGCGGTAATGGCAAAGCCCTGCCCGGATCGCTCGACAGCTCTCGTTTGTACAGCATTCAAACGGCCTCAGGAACGCCGTTCTAAGCAGCCTTACATTCCATGCTGGTGTGCCCCAAGGAGGAATTTGGATTCTTCTGAGAAACACCACTGTGCCTCACTAATGAAACCTGTGAAAACCCAAAAGACCTCTCCCTACGGCAGTCGGAAGCTAGATGTTGAGTTCCAGCCTGAAAACAACGGACAGCTTTCCCTGTGACAATGCTGGACTTCTGGGACCATCCAGATTCACCAAGGCCTAACTTTTGCACGGCGGGGGAATGCTCTTGTGCATGTACAACAGTCCCCAAGTGAAAACCTTTCTTAGCAGATGGAGGCAGTCTTTCCCTTGTACTAGGTAGCTAGGCAGAATCATCAGATAAACATGCTTTGTCATCGAGCTTGAAAGTGGGACACTGATGGGAAAGTTCACATTTTCCCGCTTTGCAAGCGACTTGCTTTTGGCTTCAAAGCTGCCTGAACAGCACTAGCGGCCCACCTTCTCTTCACTGCAGGAGTGTCGCTGTGGGCCAAGGCTGCGTTCTCTCAATGCCAAAAATGTGCTGACAATTCCCTTCTAGAAACTCATCCTACTGCACTCCAAATTCAGCTCCGGCCAAAGAAAGGTGACCTATAGCCACAAGGTAAGTTCCAGTGTTGCATATCAGCAGAGCTGGGTGTGCCTTGGTATCCACGAAACCATACTCTGAAATGGAGTGCCTTAACTCTGCTATGCCCCTGGGGACACATAGGACAGTCGATCGTGCACCCGTTTCGCATGATGAACGCTGTGTGCCTGAAGAGCGTCCTCTGGCTTCTGAGGAACCCTAGGCGAAAAAGGCCCCTGGGAAGCACTCTTCCCATTCATAGCAAGGGAAAAGTACTGCTTTCCGGGTTGCCAAGGAAGAGTGTCCCAGTCGTCAAAGAGCCTCGCGAAAGCAGTGCTGGGCAGACTCTGTTTGCAAGTCGACTGGCCTCAGTGACTGAAAGAGAACTCCACTGCCAATACACAGTGGGCTGATGATTCAGGCCGGGACTCAGGACAGCACTCTCACAGAAGCGAAGGCTAAGCTCTGCGTCCAGCCTGAAGACCAGTACACTTTTCACACTTAACTCTGTTGGGATGTGCAAGAGCCATGGTCACCGAGGCCTACCTAAGGTATTGAAATACTTCCCCAGTTCAGCCTAGGCAGAGGACTCTGTTGCCAAAGGATCTCCATGGAAGGGCCCTGTGGGTTCCGTGTGTTTCCTTGAGGTAGTCAGAAACGACTGAGGGTAACTATAGGAGCTCATGTTTGAAACCAGGCTACCCTGGCAAAACCTTATTTTCCTCCACGGTAGGCGAGATAGTTGCGGTTTGAAAGCTGCCTGAAAAACACTCCTGCTGCCCATCTTCTCTTTGCTGCCTGAAGGCGTCACGAAAGTACTATGAGTGTACTCGTATGAGGCATGCTGTCTCAATTCCTTGCTGGGAGCTCCTCCAGGAGCACTCTGGAACTTACCAGCCAAAGAAATGGCACCACAGGCCTCAAGCAGAAGTCCAGATTTCTCCCATTGCAAGCTTATTTGTGCCATAGTAGCGAAGAAGCATGTGTTAAAGGAAAGCTGCAACACGGTTACATATTTCAGACTCGTTGTGCACTCACGTTCTTTGTAACATCTGTGAAGGGGCACTGAACGCCGCCAACTCTTCTGTTGCCTTTGAGTCCCAGGAGGCAAACGGGTTCGTTTGCTTTAACGCTGTGAATGTGCAGCGGTAATGGCAAAGCCCTGCCCGGATCGCTCGACAGCTCTCGTTTGTACAGCATTCAAACGGCCTCAGGAACGCCGTTCTAAGCAGCCTTACATTCCATGCTGGTGTGCCCCAAGGAGGAATTTGGATTCTTCTGAGAAACACCACTGTGCCTCACTAATGAAACCTGTGAAAACCCAAAAGACCTCTCCCTACGGCAGTCGGAAGCTAGATGTTGAGTTCCAGCCTGAAAACAACGGACAGCTTTCCCTGTGACAATGCTGGACTTCTGGGACCATCCAGATTCACCAAGGCCTAACTTTTGCACGGCGGGGGAATGCTCTTGTGCATGTACAGCAGTGCCCACGTGAAAACCTTTCTTAGCAGATGGAGGCAGTCTTTCCCTTGTACTAGGTAGCTAGGCAGAATCATCAGATAAACATGCTTTGTCATCGAGCTTGAAAGTGGGACACTAATGGGAAAGTTCAATTTTCCCGCTTTGCAAGCGACTTGCTTTTGGCTTCAAAGCTGCCTGAACAGCACTAGCGGCCCACCTTCTCTTCACTGCAGGAGCGTCGCTGTGGGCCAAGGCTGCGTTCTCTCAATGCCAAAAATGTGCTGACAATTCCCTTCTAGAAACTCATCCTACTGCACTCCAAGTTCAGCTCTGGCCAATGAAAGGTGACCTAAGGCCACAAGGTAAGTTCCAGTGTTTCATATCAGCAGAGCTGGGTGTGCATTGTATCCATGAAACCATACTCTGAAATGGAGTGCCTTAAATCTTCTATGCCACTGGTGACACATAGGACAGTCGATCGTGCACCCATTTCGCATGATGACCACTGTGTGCCTGAAGAGCGTCCTCTGGCTTCTGAGGAACCTTAGGCGAAATAGGCCCCTGGGAAGCACTCTTCCCATTCATAGCAAGGGAAAAGTACTGCTTTCTGGGTTGCCAAGGAAGAGTGTCCCAGTTCTCAAAGAGCCTCGCGAAAGCAGTGCTGGGCAGACTCTGTTTGCAAGTCGACTGGCCTCAGTGACTGAAAGAGAACTCCACTGCCAATACACAGTGGGCTGATGATTCAGGCCGGGACTCAGGACAGCACTCTCACAGAAGCGAAGGCTAAGCTCTGCGTCCAGCCTGAAGACCAGTACACTTTTCACACTTAACTCTGTTGGGATGTGCAAGAGCCATGGTCACCGAGGCCTACCTAAGGTACTGAAATACTTCCCCAGTTCAGCCTAGGCAGAGGACCCTGTTGCCAAAGGATCTCCATGGAAGGGCCCTGTGGGTTCCGTGTGTTTCCTTGAGGTAGTCAGAAACGACTGAGGGTAACTATAGGAGCTCATGTTTGAAACCAGGCTACCCTGGCAAAACCTTATTTTCCTCCGTGGTAGGCCAGACAGTTGCGCTTTGA
This sequence comes from Eubalaena glacialis, assembly GCF_028564815.1. Classification (NCBI taxonomy): domain Eukaryota; kingdom Metazoa; phylum Chordata; class Mammalia; order Artiodactyla; family Balaenidae; genus Eubalaena; species Eubalaena glacialis. The sequence continues at coordinate 35,486,844 of NC_083728.1, read as the reverse complement.
AAGCTGCCTGAAAAACACTCCTGCTGCCCATCTTCTCTTTGCTGCCTGAAGGCGTCACGAAAGTACTATGAGTGTACTCGTATGAGGCATGCTGTCTCAGTTCCTTGCTGGGAGCTCCTCCAGGAGCACTCTGGAACTTACCAGCCAAAGAAATGGCACCCCAGGCCTCAAGGAAAGGTCCAGATGTCTCCCATTGCAAGCTTAGGTGTGCCATAGAAGCGAAGAAGCATGTGTTAAAGAAATGCTTCCACTCTGTTATGTATTTCACGACTCGTTGTGCACTCACATTCGTTGTAACATCTGTGAAGGAGCACTGAACGCCGCCAACTCTTCTGTTGCCTTTGAGTCCAAGGAGGCAAACGGGTTCGTTTGCTTTAACGCTGTGAATGTGCAGCCGTAATGGCAAAGCCCTGCCCGGATCGCTCGACAGCTCTCGTTTGTACGGCATTCAAACGGCCTCAGGAACGACGTTCTAAGCAGCCTTACATTCCATGCTGGTGTGCCCCAAGGAGGAATTTGGATTCTTCTGAGAAACACCACTGTGCCTCACTAATGAAACCTGTGAAAACCCAAAGGACCTCTCCCTACGGCAGTCGGAAGCTAGATGTTGAGTTCCAGAATGAAAACAACGGACAGCTTTCCCTGTGACAATGCTGGACTTCTGGGACCATCCAGATTCACCAAGGCCTAACTTTTGCACGGCGGGGGAATGCTCTTGTGCATGTACAGCAGTCCCCACGTGAAAACCTTTCTTAGCAGATGGAGGCAGTCTTTCCCTTGTACTAGGTAGCTAGGCAGAATCATCAGATAAACATGCTTTGCCATCGAGCTTGAAAGTGGGACACTGATGGGAAAGTTCAATTTTCCCGCTTTGCAAGCGACTTGCTTTTGGCTTCAAAGCTGCCTGAACAGCACTAGCGGCCCACCTTCTCTTCACTGCAGGAGTGTCGCTGTGGGCCAAGGCTGCGTTCTCTCAATGCCAAAAATGTGCTGACAATTCCCTTCTAGAAACTCATCCTACTGCACTCCAAATTCAGCTCCGGCCAATGAAAGGTGACCTATGGCCACAAGGTAAGTTCAAGTGTTTCATATAGCAGAGCTGGGTGTGCTTTGGTATCCACGAAACCATACTCTGAAATGGAGTGCCTTAACTCTGCTATGCCCCTGGGGACACATAGGACAGTCGATCGTGCACCCGTTTCTCATGATGAACGCTGTGTGCCTGTAGAGCTTCCTCTGGCTTCTGAGGAACCCTAGGCGAAAAAGGCCCCTGGGAAGCACTCTTCCCATTCATAGCAAGGGAAAAGTACTGCTTTCCGGGTTGCCAAGGAAGAGTGTCCCAGTCGTCAAAGAGCCTCGCGAAAGCAGTGCTGGGCAGCCTCTGTTTGCAAGTCGACTGACCTCAGTGACTGAAAGAGAACTCCACTGCCAATACACAGTGGGCTGATGATTCAGGCCGGGACTCAGGACAGCACTCTCACAGAAGCGAAGGCTAAGCTCTGCGTCCAGCCTGAAGACCAGTACACTTTTCACACTTAACTCTGTTGGGATGTGCAAGAGCCATGGTCACCGAGGCCTACCTAAGGTACTGAAATACTTCCCCAGTTCAGCCTAGGCAGAGGACCCTGTTGCCAAAGGATCTCCATGGAAGGGCCCTGTGGGTTCCGTGTGTTTCCTTGAGGTAGTCAGAAACGACTGAGGGTAACTATAGGAGCTCATGTTTGAAACCAGGCTACCCTGGCAAAACCTTATTTTCCTCCGTGGTAGGCCAGACAGGTGCGCTTTGAAAGCTGCCTGAAAAACACTCCTGCTGCCCATCTTCTCTTTGCTGCCTGAAGGCGTCACGAAAGTACTATGAGTGTACTCGTATGAGGCATGCTGTCTCAGTTCCTTGCTGGGAGCTCCTCCAGGAGCACTCTGGAACTTACCAGCCAAAGAAATGGCACCCCAGGCCTCAAGTAAAAGTCCAGATGTCTCCCATTGCAAGCTTAGGTGTGCCATAGTAGCGAAGAAGCATGTGTTAAAGGAATGCTTCCACTCTGTTATGTATTTCACGACGCGTTGTGCACTCACATTCGTTGTAACATCTGTGAAGGGGCACTGAACGCCGCCAACTCTTCTGTTGCCTTTGAGTCCCAGGAGGCAAACGGGTTCGTTTGCTTTAACGCTGTGAATGTGCAGCGGTAATGGCAAAGCCCTGCCCGGATCGCTCGACAGCTCTCGTTTGTACAGCATTCAAACGGCCTCAGGAACGCCGTTCTAAGCAGCCTTACATTCCATGCTGGTGTGCCCCAAGGAGGAATTTGGATTCTTCTGAGAAACACCACTGTGCCTCACTAATGAAACCTGTGAAAACCCAAAAGACCTCTCCCAACGGCAGTCGGAAGCTAGATGTTGAGTTCCAGCCTGAAAACAACGGACAGCTTTCCCTGTGACAATGCTGGACTTCTGGGACCATCCAGATTCACCAAGGCCTAACTTTTGCACGGCGGGGGAATGCTCTTGTGCATGTACAGCAGTGCCCACGTGAAAACCTTTCTTAGCAGATGGAGGCAGTCTTTCCCTTGTATTAGGTAGCTAGGCAGAATCATCAGCTAAACATGCTTTGTCATCGAGCTTGAAAGTGGGACACTGATGGGAAAGTTCACATTTTCCCGCTTTGCAAGCGACTTGCTTTTGGCTTCAAAGCTGCCTGAACAGCACTAGCGGCCCACCTTCTCTTCACTGCAGGAGTGTCGCTGTGGGCCAATGCTGCGTTCTCTCAATGCCAAAAATGTGCTGACAATTCCCTTCTAGAAACTCATCCTACTGCACTCCAAATTCAGCTCCGGCCAAAGAAAGGTGACCTAAGGCCACAAGGTAAGTTTCAGTGTTGCATATCAGCAGAGCTGGGTGTGCATTGGTATCCACGAAACCATACTCTGAAATGGAGTGCCTTAACTCTGCTATGCCCCTGGGGACACATAAGACAGTCGATCGTGCACCCATTTCGCATGATGACCACTGTGTGCCTTAAGAGCGTCCTCTGGCTTCTGAGGAACCCTAGGCGTAAAAGGCCCCTGGGAAGCACTCTTCCCATTCATAGCAAGGGAAAAGTACTGCTTTCCGGGTTGCCAAGGAAGAGTGTCCCAGTCGTCAAAGAGCCTCTCGAAAGCAGTGCTGGGCAGATTCTGTTTGCAAGTCGACTGGCCTCAGTGACTGAAAGAGAACTCCACTGCCAATACACAGTGGGCTGATGATTCAGGCCGGGACTCAGGACAGCACTCTCACAGAAGCGAAGGCTAAGCTCTGCGTCCAGCCTGAAGACCAGTACACTTTTCACACTTAACTCTGTTGGGATGTGCAAGAGCCATGGTCACCGAGGCCTACCTAAGGTACTGAAATACTTCCCCAGTTCAGCCTAGGCAGAGGACCCTGTTGCCAAAGGATCTCCATGGAAGGGCCCTGTGGGTTCCGTGTGTTTCCTTGAGGTAGTCAGAAACGACTGAGGGTAACTATAGGAGCTCATGTTTGAAACCAGGCTACCCTGGCAAAACCTTATTTTCCTCCACGGTAGGCGAGATAGTTGCGGTTTGAAAGCTGCCTGAAAAACACTCCTGCTGCCCATCTTCTCTTTGCTGCCTGAAGGTGTCACGAAAGTACTATGAGTGTACTCGTATGAGGCATGCTGTCTCAATTCCTTGCTGGGAGCTCCTCCAGGAGCTCTCTGGAACTTACCAGCCAAAGAAATGGCACCACAGGCCTCAAGGAGAAGTCCAGATTTCTCCCATTGCAAGCTTATTTGTGCCATAGTAGCGAAGAAGCATGTGTTAAAGGAAAGCTGCAACACGGTTACATATTTCAGACTCGTTGTGCACTCACGTTCTTTGTAACATCTGTGAAGGGGCACTGAACGCCGCCAACACTTCTGTTGCCTTTGAGTCCCAGGAGACAAACGGGTTCGTTTGCTTTAACGCTGTGAATGTGCAGCGGTAATGGCAAAGCCCTGCCCGGATCGCTCGACAGCTCTCGTTTGTACGGCATTCAAATGGCCTCAGGAACGCCGTTCTAAGCAGCCTTACATTCCATGCTGGTGTGCCCCAAGGAGGAATTTGGATTCTTCTGAGAAACACCACTGTGCCTCACTAATGAAACCTGTGAAAACACAAAGGACCTCTCCCTACGGCAGTCGGAAGCTAGATGTTGAGTTCCAGCCTGAAAACAACGGACAGCTTTCCCTGTGACAATGCTGGACTTCTGGGACCATCCAGATTCACCAAGGCCTAACTTTTGCACGGCGGGGGAATGCTCTTGTGCATGTACAGCAGTCCCCACGTGAAAACCTTTCTTAGCAGATGGAGGCAGTCTTTCCCTTGTACTAGGTAGCTAGGCAGAATCATCAGATAAACATGCTTTGTCATCGAGCTTGAAAGTGGGACACTGATGGGAAAGTTCAATTTCCCGCTTTGCAAGCGACTTGCTTTTGGCTTCAAAGCTGCCTGAACAGCACTAGCGGCCCACCTTCTCTTCACTGCAGGAGTGTGGCTGTGGGCCAAGTCTGCGTTCTCTCAATGCCAAAAATGTGCTGACAATTCCCTTCTAGAAACTCATCCTACTGCACTCCAAGTTCAGCTCTGGCCAAAGAAAGGTGACCTAAGGCCACAAGGTAAGTTCCAGTGTTTCATATCAGCAGAGCTGGGTGTGCATTGTATCCATGAAACCATACTATGAAATGGAGTGCCTTAACTCTGCTATGCCCCTGGTGACACATAGGACAGTCGATCGTGCACCCATTTCGCATGATGACCACTGTGTGCCTGAAGAGCGTCCTCTGGCTTCTGAGGAACCCTAGGCGAAATAGGCCCCTGGGAAGCACTCTTCCCATTCATAGCAAGGGAAAAGTACTGCTTTCTGGGTTGCCAAGGAAGAGTGTCCCAGTCGTCAAAGAGCCTCGCGAAAGCAGTGCTGGGCAGACTCTGTTTGCAAGTCGACTGGCCTCAGTGACTGAAAGAGAAGTCCACTGCCAATACACAGTGGGCTGATGATTCAGGCCGGGACTCAGGACAGCACTCTCACAGAAGCGAAGGCTAAGCTCTGCGTCCAGCCTGAAGACCAGTACACTTTTCACACTTAACTCTGTTGGGATGTGCAAGAGCCATGGTCACCGAGGCCTACCTAAGGTACTGAAACACTTCCCCAGTTCAGCCTAGGCAGAGGACACTGTTGCCAAAGGATCTCCATGGAAGGGCCCTGTGGGTTCCGTGTGTTTCCTTGAGGGAGTCAGAAACGACTGAGGGTAACTATAGGAGCTCATGTTTGAAACCAGGCTACCCTGGCAAAACCTTATTTTCCTCCGTGGTAGGCCAGACAGTTGCGCTTTGAAAGCTGCCTGAAAAACACTCCTGCTGCCCATCTTCTCTTTGCTGCCTGAAGGCGTCACGAAAGTACTATGAGTGTACTCGTATGAGGCATGCTGTCTCAGTTCCTTGCTGGGAGCTCCTCCAGGAGCACTCTGGAACTTACCAGCCAAAGAAATGGCACCCCAAGCCTCAAGTAAAAGTCCAGATGTCTCCCATTGTAAGCTTAGGTGTGCCATAGAAGCGAAGAAGCATGTGTTAAAGAAATGCTTCCACTCTGTTATGTATTTCACGACTCGTTGTGCACTCACATTCGTTGTAACATCTGTGAAGGAGCACTGAACGCCGCCAACTCTTCTGTTGCCTTTGAGTCCCAGGAGGCAAACGGGTTCGTTTGCTTTAACGCTGTGAATGTGCAGCGGTAATGGCAAAGCCCTGCCCGGATCGCTCGACAGCTCTCGTTTGTACAGCATTCAAACGGCCTCAGGAACGCCGTTCTAAGCAGCCTTACATTCCATGCTGGTGTGCCCCAAGGAGGAATTTGGATTCTTCTGAGAAACACCACTGTGTCTCACTAATGAAACCTGTGAAAACCCAAAAGACCTCTCCCTACGGCAGTCGGAAGCTAGATGTTGAGTTCCAGCCTGAAAACAACGGACAGCTTTCCCTGTGACAATGCTGGACTTCTGGGACCATCCAGATTCACCAAGCCCTAACTTTTGCACGGCGGGGGAATGCTCTTGTGCATGTACAGCAGTGCCCACGTGAAAACCTTTCTTAGCAGATGGAGGCAGTCTTTCCCTTGTATTAGGTAGCTAGGCAGAATCATCAGCTAAACATGCTTTGTCATCGAGCTTGAAAGTGGGACACTGATGGGAAAGTTCACATTTTCCCGCTTTGCAAGCGACTTGCTTTTGGCTTCAAAGCTGCCTGAACAGCACTAGCGGCCCACCTTCTCTTCACTGCAGGAGTGTCGCTGTGGGCCAAGGCTGCGTTCTCTCAATGCCAAAAATGTGCTGACAATTCCCTTCTAGAAACTCATCCTACTGCACTCCAAATTCAGCTCCGGCCAATGAAAGGTGACCTAAGGCCACAAGGTAAGTTCCAGTGTTGCATATCAGCAGAGCTGGGTGTGCATTGGTATCCACGAAACCATACTCTGAAATGGAGTGCCTTAACTCTGCTATGCCCCTGGGGACACATAGGACAGTCGATCGTGCACCCGTTTCGCATGATGAACGCTGTGTGCCTGAAGAGCGTCCTCTGGCTTCTGAGGAACCCTAGGTGAAAAAGGCCCCTGGGAAGCACTCTTCCCATTCATAGCAAGGGAAAAGTACTGCTTTCCGGGTTGCCAAGGAAGAGGGTCCCAGTCGTCAAAGAGCCTCGCGAAAGCAGTGCTGGGCAGACTCTGTTTGCAAGTCGACTGGCCTCAGTGACTGAAAGAGAACTCCACTGCCAATACACAGTGGGCTGATGATTCAGGCCGGGACTCAGGACAGCACTCTCACAGAAGCGAAGGCTAAGCTCTGCGTCCAGCCTGAAGACCAGTACACTTTTCACACTTAACTCTGTTGGGATGTGCAAGAGCCATGGTCACCGAGGCCTACCTAAGGTACTGAAATACTTCCCCAGTTCAGCCTAGGCAGAGGACTCTTTTGCCAAAGGATCTCCATGGAAGGGCCCTGTGGGTTCCGTGTGTTTCCTTGAGGTAGTCAGAAACGACTGAGGGTAACTATAGGAGCTCATGTTTGAAACCAGGCTACCCTGGCAAAACCTTATTTTCCTCCACGGTAGGCGAGATAGTTGCGGTTTGAAAGCTGCCTGAAAAACACTCCTGCTGCCCATCTTCTCTTTGCTGCCTGAAGGCGTCACGAAAGTACTATGAGTGTACTCGTATGAGGCATGCTGTCTCAGTTCCTTGCTGGGAGCTCCTCCAGGAGCACTCTGGAACTTACCAGCCAAAGAAATGGCACCCCAGGCATCAAGTAAAAGTCCAGATGTCTCCCATTGTAAGCTTAGGTGTGCCATAGAAGCGAAGAAGCATGTGTTAAAGAAATGCTTCCACTCTGTTATGTATTTCACGACTCGTTGTGCACTCACATTCGTTGTCACATCTGTGAAGGAGCACTGAACGCCGCCAACTCTTCTGTTGCCTTTGAGTCCCAGGAGGCAAACGGGTTCGTTTGCTTTAACGCTGTGAATGTGCAGCGGTAATGGCAAAGCCCTGCCCGGATCGCTCGACAGCTCTCGTTTGTACAGCATTCAAACGGCCTCAGGAACGCCGTTCTAAGCAGCCTTACATTCCATGCTGGTGTGCCCCAAGGAGGAATTTGGATTCTTCTGAGAAACACCACTGTGCCACACTAATGAAACCTGTGAACTCCCAAAGGACGTCTCCCTACGGCAGTCGGAAGCTAGATGTTGAGTTCCAGCCTGAAAACAACGGACAGCTTTCCCTGTGACAATGCTGGTCTTCTGGGACCATCCAGATTCACCAAGGCCTAACTTTTGCACGGCGGGGGAATGCTCTTGTGCATGTACAGCAGTCCCCACGTGAAAACCTTTCTTAGCAGATGGAGGCAGTCTTTCCCTTGTACTAGGTAGCTAGGCAGAATCATCAGATAAACATGCTTTGTCATCGAGCTTGAAAGTGGGACACTGATGGGAAAGATCACATTCTCCCGCCTTGCAAGCGACTTGCTTTTGGCTTCAAAGCTGCCTGAACAGCACTAGCGGCCCTCCTTCTCTTCACTGCAGGAGTGTCGCTGAGGGCCAAGGCTGCGTTCTCTCAATGCCAAAAATGTGCTGACAATTCCCTTCTAGAAACTCATCCTACTGCACTCCAAATTCAGCTCCGGCTAATGAAATGTGACCTAAGGCCACAAGGTAAGTTCCAGTGTTTCATAGAGCAGAGCTGGGTGTGCATTGGTATCCACGAAACCATACTCTGAAATGGAGTGCCTTAACTCTGCTATGCCCCTGGGGACACATAGGACAGTCGATCGTGCACCCGTTTCGCATGATGAACGCTGTGTGCCTGAAGAGCGTCCTCTGGCTTCTGAGGAACCCTAGGCGAAAAAGGCCCCTGGGAAGCACTCTTCCCATTCATAGCAAGGGAAAAGTACTGCTTTCCGGGTTGCCAAGGAAGAGTGTCCCAGTCGTCAAAGAGCCTCGCGAAAGCAGTGCTGGGCAGCCTCTGTTTGCAAGTCGACTGGCCTCAGTGACTGAAAGAGAACTCCACTGCCAATACACAGTGGGCTGATGATTCAGGCCGGGACTCAGGACAGCACTCTCACAGAAGCGAAGGCTAAGCTCTGCGTCCAGCCTGAAGACCAGTACACTTTTCACACTTAACTCTGTTGGGATGTGCAAGAGCCATGGTCACCGAGGCCTACCTAAGGTACTGAAATACTTCCCCAGTTCAGCCTAGGCAGAGGACCCTGTTGCCAAAGGATCTCCATGGAAGGGCCCTGTGGGTTCCGTGTGTTTCCTTGAGGTAGTCAGAAACGACTGAGGGTAACTATAGGAGCTCATGTTTGAAACCAGGCTACCCTGGCAAAACCTTATTTTCCTCCACGGTAGGCGAGATAGTTGCGGTTTGAAAGCTGCCTGAAAAACACTCCTGCTGCCCATCTTCTCTTTGCTGCCTGAAGGCGTCACGAAAGTACTATGAGTGTACTCGTATGAGGCATGCTGTCTCCGTTCCTTGCTGGGAGCTCCTCCAGGAGCACTCTGGAACTTACCAGCCAAAGAAATGGCACCCCAGGCATCAAGTAGAAGTCCAGATGTCTCCCATTGTAAGCTTAGGTGTGCCATAGTAGCGAAGAAGCATGTGTTAAAGAAATGCTTCCACTCTGTTATGTATTTCACGACTCGTTGTGCACTCACATTCGTTGTAACATCTGTGAAGGGGCACTGAACGCTGCTAACTCTTCTGTTGCCTTTGAGTCCCAGGAGACAAACGGGTTCGTTTGCTTTAACGCTGTGAATGTGCAGCGGTAATGGCAAAGCCCTGCCCGGATCGCTCGACAGCTCTCGTTTGTACGGCATTCAAACGGCCTCAGGAACGCCGTTCTAAGCAGCCTTACATTCCATGCTGGTGTGCCCCAAGGAGGAATTTGGATTCTTCTGAGAAACACCACTGTGCCTCACTAATGAAACCTGTGAAAACCCAAAGGACGTCTTCCTACGACAGTCGGAAGCTAGATGTTGAGTTCCAGCCTGAAAACAATGGACAGCTTTCCCTGTGACAATGCTAGACTTCTGGGACCATCCAGATTCACCAAGGCCTAAATTTTGCACGGCGGGGGAATGCTCTTGGGCATGTACAGCAGTCCCCACGTGAAAACCTTTCTTAGCAGATGGAGGCAGTCTTTCCCTTGTACTAGGTAGCTAGGCAGAATCATCAGATAAACATGCTTTGTCATCGAGCTTGAAAGTGGGACACTGATGGGAAAGTTCAATTTTCCCGCTTTGCAAGCGACTTGCTTTTGGCTTCAAAGCTGCCTGAACAGCACTAGCGGCCCACCTTCTCTTCACTGCAGGAGTGTCGCTGTGGGCCAAGGCTGCGTTCTCTCAATGCCAAAAATGTGCTGACAATTCCCTTCTAGAAACTCATCCTACTGCACTCCAAATTCAGCTCCGGCCAATGAAAGGTGACCTATGGCCACAAGGTAAGTTCCAGTGTTTCATATAGCAGAGCTGGGTGTGCTTTGGTATCCACGAAACCATACTCTGAAATGGAGTGCCTTAACTCTGCTATGCCCCTGGGGACACATAGGACAGTCGATCGTGCACCCGTTTCGCATGATGAACGCTGTGTGCCTGAAGAGCGTCCTCTGGCTTCTGAGGAACCCTAGGCGAAAAAGGCCCCTGGGAAGCACTCTTCCCATTCATAGCAAGGGAAAAGTACTGCTTTCCGGGTTGCCAAGGAAGAGTGTACCAGTCGTCAAAGAGCCTCGCGAAAGCAGTGCTGGGCAGCCTCTGTTTGCAAGTCGACTGACCTCAGTGACTGAAAGAGAACTCCACTGCCAATACACAGTGGGCTGATGATTCAGGCCGGGACTCAAGACAGCACTCTCACAGAAGCGAAGGCTAAGCTCTGCGTCCAGCCTGAAGACCAGTACACTTTTCACACTTAACTCTGTTGGGATGTGCAAGAGCCATGGTCACCGAGGCCTACCTAAGGTACTGAAATACTTCCCCAGTTCAGCCTAGGCAGAGGACCCTGTTGCCAAAGGATCTCCATGGAAGGGCCCTGTGGGTTCCGTGTGTTTCCTTGAGGTAGTCAGAAACGACTGAGGGTAACTATAGGAGCTCATGTTTGAAACCAGGCTACCCTGGCAAAACCTTATTTTCCTCCGTGGTAGGCCAGACAGGTGCGCTTTGAAAGCTGCCTGAAAAACACTCCTGCTGCCCATCTTCTCTTTGCTGCCTGAAGGCGTCACGAAAGTACTATGAGTGTACTCGTATGAGGCATGCTGTCTCAGTTCCTTGCTGGGAGCTCCTCCAGGAGCACTCTGGAAATTACCAGCCAAAGAAATGGCCCCCAGGCATCAAGTAAAAGTCCAGATGTCTCCCATTGTAAGCTTAGGTGTGCCATAGTAGCGAAGAAGCATGTGTTAAAGGAATGCTTCCACTCTGTTATGTATTTCACGACGCGTTGTGCACTCACATTCGTTGTAACATCTGTGAAGGGGCATTGAACGCCGCCAACTCTTCTGTTGCCTTTGAGTCCCAGGAGGCAAACGGGTTCGTTTGCTTTAACGCTGTGAATGTGCAGCGGTAATGGCAAAGCCCTGCCCGGATCGCTCGACAGCTCTCGTTTGTACAGCATTCAAACGGCCTCAGGAACGCAATTCTAAGCAGCCTTACATTCCATGCTGGTGTGCCCCAAGGAGGAATTTGGATTCTTCTGAGAAACACCACTGTGCCTCACTAATGAAACCTGTGAAAACCCAAAAGACCTCTCCCTACGGCAGTCGGAAGCTAGATGTTGAGTTCCAGCCTGAAAACAACGGACAGCTTTCCCTGTGACAATGCTGGACTTCTGGGACCATCCAGATTCACCAAGGCCTAACTTTTGCACGGCGGGGGAATGCTCTTGTGCATGTACAGCAGTCCCCAAGTGAAAACCTTTCTTAGCAGATGGAGGCAGTCTTTCCCTTGTACTAGGTAGCTAGGCAGAATCATCAGATAAACATGCTTTGTCATCGAGCTTGAAAGTGGTACACTGATGGGAAAGTTCACATTTTCCCGCTTTGCAAGCGACTTGCTTTTGGCTTCAAAGCTGCCTGAACAGCACTAGCGGTCCACCTTCTCTTCACTGCAGGAGTGTCGCTGTGGGCCAAGGCTGCGTTCTCTCAATGCCAAAAATGTGCTGACAATTCCCTTCTAGAAACTCATCCTACTGCACTCCAAATTCAGCTCCGGCCAAAGAAAGGTGACCTAAGGCCACAAGGTAAGTTCCAGTGTTGCATATCAGCAGAGCTGGGTGTGCCTTGGTATCCACGAAACCATACTCTGAAATGGAGTGCCTTAACTCTGCTATGCCCCTGGGGACACATAGGACAGTCGATCGTGCACCCGTTTCGCATGATGAACGCTGTGTGCCTGAAGAGCGTCCTCTGGCTTCTGAGGAACCCTAGGCGAAAAAGGCCCCTGGGAAGCACTCTTCTCATTCATAGCAAGGGAAAAGTACTGCTTTCCGGGTTGCCAAGGAAGAGTGTCCCAGTCGTCAAAGAGCCTCGCGAAAGCAGTGCTGGGCAGACTCTGTTTGCAAGTCGACTGGCCTCAGTGACTGAAAGAGAACTCCACTGCCAATACACAGTGGGCTGATGATTCAGGCCGGGACTCAGGACAGCACTCTCACAGAAGCGAAGGCTAAGCTCTGCGTCCAGCCTGAAGACCAGTACACTTTTCACACTTAACTCTGTTGGGATGTGCAAGAGCCATGGTCACCGAGGCCTACCTAAGGTACTGAAATACTTCCCCAGTTCAGCCTAGGCAGAGGACTCTGTTGCCAAAGGATCTCCATGGAAGGGCCCTGTGGGTTCCGTGTGTTTCCTTGAGGTAGTCAGAAACGACTGAGGGTAACTATAGGAGCTCATGTTTGAAACCAGGCTACCCTGGCAAAACCTTATTTTCCTCCACGGTAGGCGAGATAGTTGCGGTTTGAAAGCTGCCTGAAAAACACTCCTGCTGCCCATCTTCTCTTTGCTGCCTGAAGGCGTCACGAAAGTACTATGAGTGTACTCGTATGAGGCATGCTGTCTCAATTCCTTGCTGGGAGCTCCTCCAGGAGCACTCTGGAACTTACCAGCCAAAGAAATGGCACCACAGGCCTCAAGGAGAAGACCAGATTTCTCCCATTGCAAGCTTATTTGTGCCATAGTAGCGAAGAAGCATGTGTTAAAGGAAAGCTGCAACACGGTTACATATTTCAGACTCGTTGTGCACTCACGTTCTTTGTAACATCTGTGAAGGGGCACTTGACGCCGCCAACTCTTCTGTTGCCTTTGAGTCCAAGGAGGCAAACGGGTTCGTTTGCTTTAACGCTGTGAATGTGCAGCCGTAATGGCAAAGCCCTGCCCGGATCGCTCGACAGCTCTCGTTTGTACAGCATTCAAACGGCCTCAGGAACGCCGTTCTAAGCAGCCTTACATTCCATGCTGGTGTGCCCCAAGGAGGAATTTGGATTCTTCTGAGAAACACCACTGTGCCACACTAATGAAACCTGTGAACTCTCAAAGGACGTCTCCCTACGGCAGTCGGAAGCTAGATGTTGAGTTCCAGCCTGAAAACAACGGACAGCTTTCCCTGTGACAATGCTGGACTTCTGGGACCATCCAGATTCACCAAGGCCTAACTTTTGCACGGCGGGGGAATGCTCTTGTGCATGTACAGCAGTCCCCACGTGAAAACCTTTCTTATTAGATGGAGGCAGTCTTTCCCTTGTACTAGGTAGCTAGGCAGAATCATCAGATAAACATGCTTTGTCATCGAGCTTGAAAGTGGGACACTGATGGGAAAGTTCACATTTTCCCGCTTTGCAAGCGACTTGCTTTTGGCTTCAAAGCTGCCTGAACAGCACTAGCGGCCCACCTTCTCTTCACTGCAGGAGTGTCGCAGTGGGCCAAGGCTGCGTTCTCTCAATGCCAAAAATGTGCTGACAATTCCCTTCTAGAAACTCATCCTACTGCACTCCAAATTCAGCTCCGGCCAAAGAAAGGTGACCTAAGGCCACAAGGTAAGTTCCAGTGTTGCATATCAGCAGAGCTGGGTGTGAATTGGTATCCACGAAACCATACTCTGAAATGGAGTGCCTTAACTCTGCTATGCCCCTGGGGAAACATAGGACAGTCGATCGTGCACCCGTTTCGCATGATGAATGCTGTGTGCCTGAAGAGCGTCCTCTGGCTTCTGAGGAACCCTTGGCGAAAAAGGCCCCTGGGAAGCACTCTTCCCATTCATAGCAAGGGAAAAGTACTGCTTTCCGGGTTGCCAAGGAAGAGTGTCCCAGTCGTCAAAGAGCCTCGCGAAGGCAGTGCTGGGCAGACTCTGTTTGCAAGTCGACTGGCCTCAGTGACTGAAAGAGAACTCCACTGCCAATACACAGTGGGCTGATGATTCAGGCCGGGACTCAGGACAGCACTCTCACAGAAGCGAAGGCTAAGCTCTGCGTCCAGCCTGAAGACCAGTACACTTTTCACACTTAACTCTGTTGGGATGTGCAAGACCCATGGTAACCGAGGCCTACCTAAGGTACTGAAATACTTCCCCAGTTCAGCCTAGGCAGAGGACCCTGTTGCCAAAGGATCTCCATGGAAGGGCCCTGTGGGTTCCGTGTGTTTCCTTGAGGTAGTCAGAAACGACTGAGGGTAACTATAGGAGCTCATGTTTGAAACCAGGCTACCCTGGCAAAACCTTATTTTCCTCCGTGGTAGGCGAGATAGTTGCGGTTTGAAAGCTGCCTGAAAAACACTCCTGCTGCCCATCTTCTCTTTGCTGCCTGAAGGCGTCACGAAAGTACTATGAGTGTACTCGTATGAGGCATGCTGTCTCAGTTCCTTGCTGGGAGCTCCTCCAGGAGCACTCTGGAACTTACCAGCCAAAGAAATGGCACCCCAGGCATCAAGGAAAAGTCCAGATGTCTCCCATTGTAAGCTTAGGTGTGCCATAGAAGCGAAGAAGCATGTGTTAAAGAAATGCTTCCACTCTGTTATGTATTTCACGACTCGTTGTGCACTCACATTCGTTGTAACATCTGTGAAGGGGCACTGAACGCTGCTAACTCTTCTGTTGCCTTTGAGTCCCAGGAGACAAACGGGTTCGTTTGCTTTAACGCTGTGAATGTGCAGCGGTAATGGCAAAGCCCTGCCCGGATCGCTCGACAGCTCTCGTTTGTACGGCATTCAAACGGCCTCAGGAACGCCGTTCTAAGCAGCCTTACATTCCATGCTGGTGTGCCCCAAGGAGGAATTTGGATTCTTCTGAGAAACACCACTGTGCCTCACTAATGAAACCTGTGAAAACCCAAAGGACCTCTCCCTACGGCAGTCGGAAGCTAGATGTTGAGTTCCAGCCTGAAAACAACGGACAGCTTTCCCTGTGACAATGCTGGACTTCTGGGACCATCCAGATTCACCAAGGCCTAACTTTTGCACGGCGGGGGAATGCTCTTGTGCATGTACAGCAGTCCCCACGTGAAAACATTTCTTAGCAGATGGAGGCAGTCTTTCCCTTGTACTAGGTAGCTAGGCAGAATCATCAGATAAACATGCTTTGCCATCGAGCTTGAAAGTGGTACACTGATGGGAAAGTTCAATTTTCCCGCTTTGCAAGCGACTTGCTTTTGGCTTCAAAGCTGCCTGAACAGCACTAGCGGCCCACCTTCTCTTCACTGCAGGAGTGTCGCTGTGGGCCAATGCTGCGTTCTCTCAATGCCAAAAATGTGCTGACAATTCCCTTCTAGAAACTCATCCTACTGCACTCCAAATTCAGCTCCGGCCAATGAAAGGTGACCTATGGCCACAAGGTAAGTTCAAGTGTTTCATATAGCAGAGCTGGGTGTGCTTTGGTATCCACGAAACCATACTCTGAAATGGAGTGCCTTAACTCTGCTATGCCCCTGGGGACACATAGGACAGTCGATCGTGCACCCGTTTCTCATGATGAACGCTGTGTGCCTGTAGAGCTTCCTCTGGCTTCTGAGGAACCCTAGGCGAAAAAGGCCCCTGGGAAGCACTCTTCCCATTCATAGCAAGGGAAAAGTACTGCTTTCCGGGTTGCCAAGGAAGAGTGTCCCAGTCGTCAAAGAGCCTCGCGAAAGCAGTGCTGGGCAGCCTCTGTTTGCAAGTCGACTGACCTCAGTGACTGAAAGAGAACTCCACTGCCAATACACAGTGGGCTGATGATTCAGGCCGGGACTCAGGTCAGCACTCTCACAGAAGCGAAGGCTAAGCTCTGCGTCCAGCCTGAAGACCAGTACACTTTTCACACTTAACTCTGTTGGGATGTGCAAGAGCCATGGTCACCGAGGCCTACCTAAGGTACTGAAATACTTCCCCAGTTCAGCTTAGGCAGAGGACCCTGTTGCCAAAGGATCTCCATGGAAGGGCCCTGTGGGTTCCGTGTGTTTCCTTGAGGTAGTCAGAAACGATTGAGGGTAACTATAGGAGCTCATGTTTGAAACCAGGCTACCCTGGCAAAACCTTATTTTCCTCCGTGGTAGGCCAGACAGGTGCGCTTTGAAAGCTGCCTGAAAAACACTCCTGCTGCCCATCTTCTCTTTGCTGCCTGAAGGCGTCACGAAAGTACTATGAGTGTACTCGTATGAGACATGCTGTCTCAGTTCCTTGTTGGGAGCTCCTCCAGGAGCACTCTGGAACTTACCAGCCAAAGAAATGGCACCCCAGGCCTCAAGGAAAAGTCCAGATTTCTCCCATTGCAAGCTTATTTGTGCCATAGTAGCGAAGAAGCATGTGTTAAAGGAAAGCTGCAACACGGTTACATATTTCAGACTCGTTGTGCACTCACGTTCTTTGTAACATCTGTGAAGGGGCACTTGACGCCGCCAACTCTTCTGTTGCCTTTGAGTCCCAGGAGGCAAACGGGTTCGTTTGCTTTAACGCTGTGAATGTGCAGCGGTAATGGCAAAGCCCTGCCCGGATCGCTCGACAGCTCTCGTTTGTACAGCATTCAAACGGCCTCAGGAACGCCGTTCTAAGCAGCCTTACATTCCATGCTGGTGTGCCCCAAGGAGGAATTTGGATTCTTCTGAGAAACACCACTGTGCCTCACTAATGAAACCTGTGAAAACCCAAAAGACCTCTCCCTACGGCAGTCGGAAGCTAGATGTTGAGTTCCAGCCTGAAAACAACGGACAGCTTTCCCTGTGACAATGCTGGACTTCTGGGACCATCCAGATTCACCAAGGCCTAACTTTTGCACGGCGGGGGAATGCTCTTGTGCATGTACAGCAGTGCCCACGTGAAAACCTTTCTTAGCAGATGGAGGCAGTCTTTCCCTTGTACTAGGTAGCTAGGCAGAATCATCAGATAAACATGCTTTGTCATCGAGCTTGAAAGTGGGACACTGATGGGAAAGTTCACATTTTCCCGCTTTGCAAGCGACTTGCTTTTGGCTTCAAAGCTGCCTGAACAGCACTAGCGGTCCACCTTCTCTTCACTGCAGGAGTGTCGCTGTGGGCCAAGGCTGCGTTCTCTCAATGCCAAAAATGTGCTGACAATTCCCTTCTAGAAACTCATCCTACTGCACTCCAAATTCAGCTCCGGCCAAAGAAAGGTGACCTAAGGCCACAAGGTAAGTTCCAGTGTTGCATATCAGCAGAGCTGGGTGTGCATTGGTATCCACGAAACCATACTCTGAAATGGAGTGCCTTAACTCTGCTATGCCCCTGGGGACACAAAGGACAGTCGATCGTGCACCCGTTTCGCATGATGAACGCTGTGTGCCTGAAGAGCGTCCTCTGGCTTCTGAGGAACCCTAGGCGAAAAAGGCCCCTGGGAAGCACTCTTCCCATTCATAGCAAGGTAAAAGTACTGCTTTCCGGGTTGCCAAGGAAGAGTGTCCCAGTCGTCAAAGAGCCTCGCGAAAGCAGTGCTGGGCAGCCTCTGTTTGCAAGTCGACTGGCCTCAGTGACTGAAAGAGAACTCCACTGCCAATACACAGTGGGCTGATGATTCAGGCCGGGACTCAGGACAGCACTCTCACAGAAGCGAAGGCTAAGCTCTGCGTCCAGCCTGAAGACCAGTACACTTTTCACACTTAACTCTGTTGGGATGTGCAAGAGCCACGGTCACCGAGGCCTACCTAAGGTACTGAAATACTTCCCCAGTTCAGCCTAGGCAGAGGACCCTGTTGCCAAAGGATCTCCATGGAAGGGCCCTGTGGGTTCCGTGTGTTTCCTTGAGGTAGTCAGAAACGATTGAGGGTAACTATAGGAGCTCATGTTTGAAACCAGGCTACCCTGGCAAAACCTTATTTTCCTCCGTGGTAGGCCAGACAGGTGCGCTTTGAAAGCTGCCTGAAAAACACTCCTGCTGCCCATCTTCTCTTTGCTGCCTGAAGGCGTCACGAAAGTACTATGAGTGTACTCGTATGAGACATGCTGTCTCAGTTCCTTGTTGGGAGCTCCTCCAGGAGCACTCTGGAACTTACCAGCCAAAGAAATGGCACCCCAGGCCTCAAGGAAAAGTCCAGATTTCTCCCATTGCAAGCTTATTTGTGCCATAGTAGCGAAGAAGCATGTGTTAAAGGAAAGCTGCAACACGGTTACATATTTCAGACTCGTTGTGCACTCACGTTCTTTGTAACATCTGTGAAGGGGCACTTGACGCCGCCAACTCTTCTGTTGCCTTTGAGTCCCAGGAGGCAAACGGGTTCGTTTGCTTTAACGCTGTGAATGTGCAGCGGTAATGGCAAAGCCCTGCCCGGATCGCTCGACAGCTCTCGTTTGTACGGCATTCAAACGGCCTCAGGAACGCCGTTCTAAGCAGCCTTACATTCCATGCTGGTGTGCCCCAAGGAGGAATTTGGATTCTTCTGAGAAACACCACTGTGCCTCACTAATGAAACCTGTGAAAACCCAAAGGACCTCTCCCTACGGCAGTCGGAAGCTAGATGTTGAGTTCCAGCCTGAAAACAACGGACAGCTTTCCCTGTGACAATGCTGGACTTCTGGGACCATCCAGATTCACCAAGGCCTAACTTTTGCACGGCGGGGGAATGCTCTTGTGCATGTACAGCAGTGCCCACGTGAAAACCTTTCTTAGCAGATGGAGGCAGTCTTTCCCTTGTACTAGGTAGCTAGGCAGAATCATCAGATAAACATGCTTTGTCATCGAGCTTGAAAGTGGGACACTGATGGGAAAGTTCACATTTTCCCGCTTTGCAAGCGACTTGCTTTTGGCTTCAAAGCTGCCTGAACAGCACTAGCGGTCCACCTTCTCTTCACTGCAGGAGTGTCGCTGTGGGCCAAGGCTGCGTTCTCTCAATGCCAAAAATGTGCTGACAATTCCCTTCTAGAAACTCATCCTACTGCACTCCAAATTCAGCTCCGGCCAAAGAAAGGTGACCTAAGGCCACAAGGTAAGTTCCAGTGTTGCATATCAGCAGAGCTGGGTGTGCATTGGTATCCACGAAACCATACTCTGAAATGGAGTGCCTTAACTCTGCTATGCCCCTGGGGACACAAAGGACAGTCGATCGTGCACCCGTTTCGCATGATGAACGCTGTGTGCCTGAAGAGCGTCCTCTGGCTTCTGAGGAACCCTAGGCGAAAAAGGCCCCTGGGAAGCACTCTTCCCATTCATAGCAAGGGAAAAGTACTGCTTTCCGGGTTGCCAAGGAAGAGTGTCCCAGTCGTCAAAGAGCCTCGCGAAAGCAGTGCTGGGCAGCCTCTGTTTGCAAGTCGACTGGCCTCAGTGACTGAAAGAGAACTCCACTGCCAATACACAGTGGGCTGATGATTCAGGCCGGGACTCAGGACAGCACTCTCACAGAAGCGAAGGCTAAGCTCTGCGTCCAGCCTGAAGACCAGTACACTTTTCACACTTAACTCTGTTGGGATGTGCAAGAGCCATGGTCACCGAGGCCTACCTAAGGTACTGAAATACTTCCCCAGTTCAGCCTAGGCAGAGGACTCTGTTGCCAAAGGATCTCCATGGAAGGGCCCTGTGGGTTCCGTGTGTTTCCTTGAGGTAGTCAGAAACGACTGAGGGTAACTATAGGAGCTCATGTTTGAAACCAGGCTACCCTGGCAAAACCTTATTTTCCTCCACGGTAGGCGAGATAGTTGCGGTTTGAAAGCTGCCTGAAAAACACTCCTGCTGCCCATCTTCTCTTTGCTGCCTGAAGGCGTCACGAAAGTACTATGAGTGTACTCTTATGAGGCATGCTGTCTCAGTTCCTTGCTGGGAGCTCCTCCAGGAGCACTCTGGAACTTACCAGCCAAAGAAATGGCACCCCAGGCATCAAGTAAAAGTCCAGATGTCTCCCATTGTAAGCTTAGGTGTGCCATAGAAGCGAAGAAGCATGTGTTAAAGAAATGCTTCCACTCTGTTATGTATTTCACGACTCGTTGTGCACTCACATTCGTTGTAACATCTGTGAAGGAGCACTGAACGCTGCTAACTCTTCTGTTGCCTTTGAGTCCCAGGAGACAAACGGGTTCGTTTGCTTTAACGCTGTGAATGTGCAACGGTAATGGCAAAGCCCTGCCCGGATCGCTCGACAGCTCTCGTTTGTACGGCATTCAAACGGCCTCAGGAACGCCGTTCTAAGCAGCCTTACATTCCATGCTGGTGTGCCCCAAGGAGGAATTTGGATTCTTCTGAGAAACACCACTGTGCCTCACTAATGAAACCTGTGAAAACCCAAAGGACCTCTCCCTACGGCAGTCGGAAGCTAGATGTTGAGTTCCAGCCTGAAAACAACGGACAGCTTTCCCTGTGACAATGCTGGACTTCTGGGACCATCCAGATTCACCAAGGCCTAACTTTTGCACGGCGGGGGAATGCTCTTGTGCATGTACAGCAGTCCCCACTTGAAAACCTTTCTTAGCAGATGGAGGCAGTCTTTCCCTTGTACTAGGTAGCTAGGCAGAATCATCAGATAAACATGCTTTGTCATCGAGCTTGAAAGTGGGACACTGATGGGAAAGTTCAATTTCCCGCTTTGCAAGCGACTTGCTTTTGGCTTCAAAGCTGCCTGAACAGCACTAGCGGCCCACCTTCTCTTCACTGCAGGAGTGTGGCTGTGGGCCAAGTCTGCGTTCTCTCAATGCCAAAAATGTGCTGACAATTCCCTTCTAGAAACTCATCCTACTGCACTCCAAGTTCAGCTCTGGCCAAAGAAAGGTGACCTAAGGCCACAAGGTAAGTTCCAGTGTTTCATATCAGCAGAGCTGGGTGTGCATTGTATCCATGAAACCATACTATGAAATGGAGTGCCTTAACTCTGCTATGCCCCTGGTGACACATAGGACAGTCGATCGTGCACCCATTTCGCATGATGACCACTGTGTGCCTGAAGAGCGTCCTCTGGCTTCTGAGGAACCCTAGGCGAAATAGGCCCCTGGGAAGCACTCTTCCCATTCATAGCAAGGGAAAAGTACTGCTTTCTGGGTTGCCAAGGAAGAGTGTCCCAGTCGTCAAAGAGCCTCGCGAAAGCAGTGCTGGGCAGACTCTGTTTGCAAGTCGACTGGCCTCAGTGACTGAAAGAGAAGTCCACTGCCAATACACAGTGGGCTGATGATTCAGGCCGGGACTCAGGACAGCACTCTCACAGAAGCGAAGGCTAAGCTCTGCGTCCAGCCTGAAGACCAGTACACTTTTCACACTTAACTCTGTTGGGATGTGCAAGAGCCATGGTCACCGAGGCCTACCTAAGGTACTGAAACACTTCCCCAGTTCAGCCTAGGCAGAGGACACTGTTGCCAAAGGATCTCCATGGAAGGGCCCTGTGGGTTCCGTGTGTTTCCTTGAGGTAGTCAGAAACGACTGAGGGTAACTATAGGAGCTCATGTTTGAAACCAGGCTACCCTGGCAAAACCTTATTTTCCTCCGTGGTAGGCCAGACAGTTGCGCTTTGAAAGCTGCCTGAAAAACACTCCTGCTGCCCATCTTCTCTTTGCTGCCTGAAGGCGTCACGAAAGTACTATGAGTGTACTCGTATGAGACATGCTGTCTCAGTTCCTTGTTGGGAGCTCCTCCAGGAGCACTCTGGAACTTACCAGCCAAAGAAATGGCACCCCAGGCCTCAAGGAAAAGTCCAGATTTCTCCCATTGCAAGCTTATTTGTGCCATAGTAGCGAAGAAGCATGTGTTAAAGGAAAGCTGCAACACGGTTACATATTTCAGACTCGTTGTGCACTCACGTTCTTTGTAACATCTGTGAAGGGGCACTTGACGCCGCCAACTCTTCTGTTGCCTTTGAGTCCCAGGAGGCAAACGGGTTCGTTTGCTTTAACGCTGTGAATGTGCAGCGGTAATGGCAAAGCCCTGCCCGGATCGCTCGACAGCTCTCGTTTGTACAGCATTCAAACGGCCTCAGGAACGCCGTTCTAAGCAGCCTTACATTCCATGCTGGTGTGCCCCAAGGAGGAATTTGGATTCTTCTGAGAAACACCACTGTGCCTCACTAATGAAACCTGTGAAAACCCAAAAGACCTCTCCCTACGGCAGTCGGAAGCTAGATGTTGAGTTCCAGCCTGAAAACAACGGACAGCTTTCCCTGTGACAATGCTGGACTTCTGGGACCATCCAGATTCACCAAGGCCTAACTTTTGCACGGCGGGGGAATGCTCTTGTGCATGTACAGCAGTGCCCACGTGAAAACCTTTCTTAGCAGATGGAGGCAGTCTTTCCCTTGTACTAGGTAGCTAGGCAGAATCATCAGATAAACATGCTTTGTCATCGAGCTTGAAAGTGGGACACTGATGGGAAAGTTCACATTTTCCCGCTTTGCAAGCGACTTGCTTTTGGCTTCAAAGCTGCCTGAACAGCACTAGCGGTCCACCTTCTCTTCACTGCAGGAGTGTCGCTGTGGGCCAAGGCTGCGTTCTCTCAATGCCAAAAATGTGCTGACAATTCCCTTCTAGAAACTCATCCTACTGCACTCCAAATTCAGCTCCGGCCAAAGAAAGGTGACCTAAGGCCACAAGGTAAGTTCCAGTGTTGCATATCAGCAGAGCTGGGTGTGCATTGGTATCCACGAAACCATACTCTGAAATGTAGTGCCTTAACTCTGCTATGCCCCTGGGGACACAAAGGACAGTCGATCGTGCACCCGTTTCGCATGATGAACGCTGTGTGCCTGAAGAGCGTCCTCTGGCTTCTGAGGAACCCTAGGCGAAATAGGCCCCTGGGAAGCACTCTTCCCATTCATAGCAAGGTAAAAGTACTGCTTTCCGGGTTGCCAAGGAAGAGTGTCCCAGTCGTCAAAGAGCCTCGCGAAAGCAGTGCTGGGCAGCCTCTGTTTGCAAGTCGACTGGCCTCAGTGACTGAAAGAGAACTCCACTGCCAATACACAGTGGGCTGATGATTCAGGCCGGGACTCAGGACAGCACTCTCACAGAAGCGAAGGCTAAGCTCTGCGTCCAGCCTGAAGACCAGTACACTTTTCACACTTAACTCTGTTGGGATGTGCAAGAGCCATGGTCACCGAGGCCTACCTAAGGTACTGAAATACTTCCCCAGTTCAGCCTAGGCAGAGGACTCTGTTGCCAAAGGATCTCCATGGAAGGGCCCTGTGGGTTCCGTGTGTTTCCTTGAGGTAGTCAGAAACGACTGAGGGTAACTATAGGAGCTCATGTTTGAAACCAGGCTACCCTGGCAAAACCTTATTTTCCTCCACGGTAGGCGAGATAGTTGCGGTTTGAAAGCTGCCTGAAAAACACTCCTGCTGCCCATCTTCTCTTTGCTGCCTGAAGGCGTCACGAAAGTACTATGAGTGTACTCGTATGAGGCATGCTGTCTCAGTTCCTTGCTGGGAGCTCCTCCAGGAGCACTCTGGAACTTACCAGCCAAAGAAATGGCACCCCAGGCATCAAGTAAAAGTCCAGATGTCTCCCATTGTAAGCTTAGGTGTGCCATAGAAGCGAAGAAGCATGTGTTAAAGAAATGCTTCCACTCTGTTATGTATTTCACGACTCGTTGTGCACTCACATTCGTTGTAACATCTGTGAAGGAGCACTGAACGCTGCTAACTCTTCTGTTGCCTTTGAGTCCCAGGAGACAAACGGGTTCGTTTGCTTTAACGCTGTGAATGTGCAACGGTAATGGCAAAGCCCTGCCCGGATCGCTCGACAGCTCTCGTTTGTACGGCATTCAAACGGCCTCAGGAACGCCGTTCTAAGCAGCCTTACATTCCATGCTGGTGTGCCCCAAGGAGGAATTTGGATTCTTCTGAGAAACACCACTGTGCCTCACTAATGAAACCTGTGAAAACCCAAAGGACCTCTCCCTACGGCAGTCGGAAGCTAGATGTTGAGTTCCAGCCTGAAAACAACGGACAGCTTTCCCTGTGACAATGCTGGACTTCTGGGACCATCCAGATTCACCAAGGCCTAACTTTTGCACGGCGGGGGAATGCTCTTGTGCATGTACAGCAGTCCCCACGTGAAAACCTTTCTTAGCAGATGGAGGCAGTCTTTCCCTTGTACTAGGTAGCTAGGCAGAATCATCAGATAAACATGCTTTGTCATCGAGCTTGAAAGTGGGACACTGATGGGAAAGTTCAATTTCCCGCTTTGCAAGCGACTTGCTTTTGGCTTCAAAGCTGCCTGAACAGCACTAGCGGCCCACCTTCTCTTCACTGCAGGAGTGTG
The DNA here is from genome assembly GCF_028564815.1 of Eubalaena glacialis. NCBI lineage: Eukaryota > Metazoa > Chordata > Mammalia > Artiodactyla > Balaenidae > Eubalaena > Eubalaena glacialis. The sequence goes on along the minus strand of NC_083728.1, from coordinate 35,462,658 downwards.
GCTGTGGGCCAAGTCTGCGTTCTCTCAATGCCAAAAATGTGCTGACAATTCCCTTCTAGAAACTCATCCTACTGCACTCCAAGTTCAGCTCTGGCCAAAGAAAGGTGACCTAAGGCCACAAGGTAAGTTCCAGTGTTTCATATCAGCAGAGCTGGGTGTGCATTGTATCCATGAAACCATACTATGAAATAGAGTGCCTTAACTCTGCTATGCCCCTGGTGACACATAGGACAGTCGATCGTGCACCCATTTCGCATGATGACCACTGTGTGCCTGAAGAGCGTCCTCTGGCTTCTGAGGAACCCTAGGCGAAATAGGCCCCTGGGAAGCACTCTTCCCATTCATAGCAAGGGAAAAGTACTGCTTTCTGGGTTGCCAAGGAAGAGTGTCCCAGTCGTCAAAGAGCCTCGCGAAAGCAGTGCTGGGCAGACTCTGTTTGCAAGTCGACTGGCCTCAGTGACTGAAAGAGAAGTCCACTGCCAATACACAGTGGGCTGATGATTCAGGCCGGGACTCAGGACAGCACTCTCACAGAAGCGAAGGCTAAGCTCTGCGTCCAGCCTGAAGACCAGTACACTTTTCACACTTAACTCTGTTGGGATGTGCAAGAGCCATGGTCACCGAGGCCTACCTAAGGTACTGAAACACTTCCCCAGTTCAGCCTAGGCAGAGGACACTGTTGCCAAAGGATCTCCATGGAAGGGCCCTGTGGGTTCCGTGTGTTTCCTTGAGGTAGTCAGAAACGACTGAGGGTAACTATAGGAGCTCATGTTTGAAACCAGGCTACCCTGGCAAAACCTTATTTTCCTCCGTGGTAGGCCAGACAGTTGCGCTTTGAAAGCTGCCTGAAAAACACTCCTGCTGCCCATCTTCTCTTTGCTGCCTGAAGGCGTCACGAAAGTACTATGAGTGTACTCGTATGAGGCATGCTGTCTCAGTTCCTTGCTGGGAGCTCCTCCAGGAGCACTCTGGAACTTACCAGCCAAAGAAATGGCACCCCAAGCCTCAAGTAAAAGTCCAGATGTCTCCCATTGTAAGCTTAGGTGTGCCATAGAAGCGAAGAAGCATGTGTTAAAGAAATGCTTCCACTCTGTTATGTATTTCACGACTCGTTGTGCACTCACATTCGTTGTCACATCTGTGAAGGAGCACTGAACGCCGCCAACTCTTCTGTTGCCTTTGAGTCCCAGGAGGCAAACGGGTTCGTTTGCTTTAACGCTGTGAATGTGCAGCGGTAATGGCAAAGCCCTGCCCGGATCGCTCGACAGCTCTCGTTTGTACAGCATTCAAACGGCCTCAGGAACGCCGTTCTAAGCAGCCTTACATTCCATGCTGGTGTGCCCCAAGGAGGAATTTGGATTCTTCTGAGAAACACCACTGTGCCTCACTAATGAAACCTGTATAAACCCAAAAGACCTCTCCCTACGGCAGTCGGAAGCTAGATGTTGAGTTCCAGCCTGAAAACAACGGACAGCTTTCCCTGTGACAATGCTGGACTTCTGGGACCATCCAGATTCACCAAGCCCTAACTTTTGCACGGCGGGGGAATGCTCTTGTGCATGTACAGCAGTGCCCACGTGAAAACCTTTCTTAGCAGATGGAGGCAGTCTTTCCCTTGTATTAGGTAGCTGGGCAGAATCATCAGCTAAACATGCTTTGTCATCGAGCTTGAAAGTGGGACACTGATGGGAAAGTTCACATTTTCCCGCTTTGCAAGCGACTTGCTTTTGGCTTCAAAGCTGCCTGAACAGCACTAGCGGCCCACCTTCTCTTCACTGCAGGAGTGTCACTGTGGGCCAAGGCTGCGTTCTCTCAATGCCAAAAATGTGCTGACAATTCCCTTCTAGAAACTCATCCTACTGCACTCCAAATTCAGCTCCGGCCAAAGAAAGGTGACCTAAGGCCACAAGGTAAGTTCCAGTGTTGCATATCAGCAGAGCTGGGTGTGCATTGGTATCCACGAAACCATACTCTGAAATGGAGTGCCTTAACTCTGCTATGCCCCTGGGGACACATAGGACAGTCGATCGTGCACCCGTTTCGCATGATGAACGCTGTGTGCCTGAAGAGCGTCCTCTGGCTTCTGAGGAACCCTAGGCGAAAAAGGCCCCTGGGAAGCACTCTTCCCATTCATAGCAAGGGAAAAGTACTGCTTTCCGGGTTGCCAAGGAAGAGTGTCCCAGTCGTCAAAGAGCCTCGCGAAAGCAGTGCTGGGCAGACTCTGTTTGCAAGTCGACTGGCCTCAGTGACTGAAAGAGAACTCCACTGACAATACACAGTGGGCTGATGATTCAGGCCGGGACTCAGGACAGCACTCTCACAGAAGCGAAGGCTAAGCTCTGCGTCCAGCCTGAAGACCAGTACACTTTTCACACTTAACTCTGTTGGGATGTGCAAGAGCCATGGTCACCGAGGCCTACCTAAGGTACTGAAACACTTCCCCAGTTCAGCCTAGGCAGAGGACACTGTTGCCAAAGGATCTCCATGGAAGGGCCCTGTGGGTTCCGTGTGTTTCCTTGAGGTAGTCAGAAACGACTGAGGGTAACTATAGGAGCTCATGTTTGAAACCAGGCTACCCTGGCAAAACCTTATTTTCCTCCACGGTAGGCGAGATAGTTGCGGTTTGAAAGCTGCCTGAAAAACACTCCTGCTGCCCATCTTCTCTTTGCTGCCTGAAGGCGTCACGAAAGTACTATGAGTGTACTTGTATGAGGCATGCTGTCTCAGTTCCTTGCTGGGAGCTCCTCCAGGAGCACTCTGGAACTTACCAGCCAAAGAAATGGCACCCCAGGCATCAAGTAAAATTCCAGATGTCTCCCATTGTAAGCTTAGGTGTGCCATAGAAGCGAAGAAGCATGTGTTAAAGAAATGCTTCCACTCTGTTATGTATTTCACGACGCGTTGTGCACTCACATTCGTTGTAACATCTGTGAAGGAGCACTGAACGCCGCCAACTCTTCTGTTGCCTTTGAGTCCCAGGAGGCAAACGGGTTCGTTTGCTTTAACGCTGTGAATGTGCAGCGGTAATGGCAAAGCCCTGCCCGGATCGCTCGACAGCTCTCGTTTGTACAGCATTCAAACGGCCTCAGGAACGCCGTTCTAAGCAGCCTTACATTCCATGCTGGTGTGCCCCAAGGAGGAATTTGGATTCTTCTGAGAAACACCACTGTGCCTCACTAATGAAACCTGTGAAAACCCAAAGGACGTCTCCCTACAGCAGTCGGAAGCTAGATGTTGAGTTCCAGACTGAAAACAACGGACAGCTTTCCCTGTGACAATGCTGGACTTCTGGGACCATCCAGATTCACCAAGGCCTAACTTTTGCACAGCGGGGGAATGCTGTTGTGCATGTACAGCAGTCCCCACGTGAAAACCTTTCTTAGCAGATGGAGGCAGTCTTTCCCTTGTACTAGGTAGCTAGGCAGAATCATCAGATAAACATGCTTTGTCATCGAGCTTGAAAGTGGGACACTGATGGGAAAGAGCACATTCTCCCGCTTTGCAAGCGACTTGCTTTTGGCTTCAAACCTGCCTGAACAGCACTAGCGGCCCACCTTCTCTTCACTGCAGGAGTGTCGCTGTGGGCCAAGGCTGCGTTCTCTCAATGCCAAAAATGTGCTGACAATTCCCTTCTAGAAACTCATCCTACTGCACTCCAAGTTCAGCTCCGGCCAAAGAAAGGTGACCTAAGGCCACAAGGTAAGTTCCGGTGTTTCATATCAGCAGAGCTGGGTGTGCATTGTGTCCATGAAACCATACTATGAAATGGAGTGCCTTAACTCTGCTATGCCCCTGGGGACACATAGGACAGTCGATCGTGCACCCATTTCGCATGATGACCACTGTGTGCCTGAAGAGCGTCCTCTGGCTTCTGAGGAACCCTAGGCGAAAAAGGCCCCTGGGAAGCACTCTTCCCATTCATAGCAAGGGAAAAGTACTGCTTTCTGGGTTGCCAAGGAAGAGTGTCCCAGTCGTCAAAGAGCCTCGCGAAAGCAGTGCTGGGCAGACTCTGTTTGCAAGTCGACTGGCCTCAGTGACTGAAAGAGAAGTCCACTGCCAATACACAGTGGGCTGATGATTCAGGCCGGGACTCAGGACAGCACTCTCACAGAAGCGAAGGCTAAGCTCTGCGTCCAGCCTGAAGACCAGTACACTTTTCACACTTAACTCTGTTGGGATGTGCAAGAGCCATGGTCACCGAGGCCTACCTAAGGTACTGAAACACTTCCCCAGTTCAGCCTAGGCAGAGGACCCTGTTGCCAAAGGATCTCCATGGAAGGGCCCTGTGGGTTCCGTGTGTTTCCTTGAGGTAGTCAGAAACGACTGAGGGTAACTATAGGAGCTCATGTTTGAAACCAGGCTACCCTGGCAAAACCTTATTTTCCTCCGTGGTAGGCCAGACAGTTGTGCTTTGAAAGCTGCCTGAAAAACACTCCTGCTGCCCATCTTCTCTTTGCTGCCTGAAGGCGTCACGAAAGTACTATGAGTGTACTCGTATGACGCATGCTGTCTCAGTTCCTTGCTGGGAGCTCCTCCAGGAGCACTCTGGAACTTACCAGCCAAAGAAATGGCACCCCAGGCATCAAGTAAAAGTCCAGATGTCTCCCATTGTAAGCTTAGGTGTGCCATAGAAGCGAAGAAGCATGTGTTAAAGAAATGCTTCCACTCTGTTATGTATTTCACGACTCGTTGTGCACTCACATTCGTTGTAACATCTGTGAAGGAGCACTGAACGCCGCCAACTCTTTTGTTGCCTTTGAGTCCCAGGAGGCAAACGGGTTCGTTTGCTTTAACGCTGTGAATGTGCAGCGGTAATGGCAAAGCCCTGCCCGGATCGCTCGACAGCTCTCGTTTGTACAGCATTCAAACGGCCTCAGGAATGCCGTTCTAAGCAGCCTTACATTCCATGCTGGTGTGCCCCAAGGAGGAATTTGGATTCTTCTGAGAAACACCACTGTGCCACACTAATGAAACCTGTGAACTCCCAAAGGACGTCTCCCTACGGCAGTCGGAAGCTAGATGTTGAGTTCCAGCCTGAAAACAGCGGACAGCTTTCCCTGTGACAATGCTGGTCTTCTGGGACCATCCAGATTCACCAAGGCCTAACTTTTGCACGGCGGGGGAATGCTCTTGTGCATGTACAGCAGTCCCAACGTGAAAACCTTTCTTAGCAGATGGAGGCAGTCTTTCCCTTGTACTAGGTAGCTAGGCAGAATCATCAGATAAACATGATTTGTCATCGATCTTGAAAGTGGGACACTGATGGGAAAGAGCACATTTTCCCGCTTTGCAAGCGACTTGCTTTTGGCTTCAAAGCTGCCTGAACAGCACTAGCGGCCCACCTTCTCTTCACTACAGGAGTGTCGCTGTGGGCCAAGGCTGCGTTCTCTCAATGCCAAAAATGTGCTGACAATTCCCTTCTAGAAACTCATCCTACTGCACTCCAAGTTCAGGTCTGGCCAATGAAAGGTGACCTAAGGCCACAAGGTAAGTTCCAGTGTTGCATATCAGCAGAGCTGGGTGTGCATTGTATCCATGAAAACATACTATGAAATGGAGTGTCTTAACTCTGCTATGCCCCTGGTGACACATAGGACAGTCGATCGTGCACCCATTTCGCATTATGACCACTGTGTGCCTGAAGAGCATCCTCTGGCTTCTGAGGAACCCTAGGCGAAATAGGCCCCTGGGAAGCACTCTTCCCATTCATAGCAAGGGAAAAGTACTGCTTTCTGGGTTGCCAAGGAAGAGTGTCCCAGTCGTCAAAGAGCCTCGCGAAAGCAGTGCTGGGCAGCCTCTGTTTGCAAGTCGACTGGCCTCAGTAACTGAAAGAGAACTCCACTGCCAATACACAGTGGGCTGATGATTCCGGCCGGGACTCAGGACAGCACTCTCACAGAAGCGAAGGCTAAGCTCTGCGTCCAGCCTGAAGACCAGTACACTTTTCACACTTACCTCTGTTGGGATGTGCAAGACCCATGGTCACCGAGGCCTACCTAAGGTACTGAAATACTTCCCCAGTTCAGCTTAGGCAGAGGACCCTGTTGCCAAAGGATCTCCATGGAAGGGCCCTGTGGGTTCCGTGTGTTTCCTTGAGGTTGTCAGAAACGACTGAGGGTAACTATAGGAGCTCATGTTTGAAACCAGGCTACCCTGGCAAAACCTTATTTTCCTCTGTGGTAGGCCAGACAGGTGCGCTTTGAAAGCTGCCTGAAAAACACTCCTGCTGCCCATCTTCTCTTTGCTGCCTGAAGGCGTCACGAAAGTACTATGAGTGTACTCGTATGACGCATGCTGTCTCAGTTCCTTGCTGGGAGCTCCTCCAGGAGCACTCTGGAACTTACCAGCCAAAGAAATGGCACCCCAGGCCTCAAGTAAAAGTCCAGATGTCTCCCATTGTAAGCTTAGGTGTGCCATAGAAGCGAAGAAGCATGTGTTAAAGAAATTCTTCCACTCTGTTATGTATTTCACGACTCGTTGTGCACTCACATTCGTTGTAACATCTGTGAAGGAGCACTGAACGCCGCCAACTCTTCTGTTGCCTTTGAGTCCCAGGAGGCAAACGGGTTCGTTTGCTTTAACGCTGTGAATGTGCAGCGGTAATGGCAAAGCCCTGCCCGGATCGCTCGACAGCTCTCGTTTGTACAGCATTCAAACGGCCTCAGGAACGCCGTTCTAAGCAGCCTTACATTCCATGCTGGTGTGCCCCAAGGAGGAATTTGGATTCTTCTGAGAAACACCACTGTGCCTCACTAATGAAACCTGTGAAAACCCAAAAGACCTCTCCCTACGGCAGTCGGAAGCTAGATGTTGAGTTCCAGCCTGAAAACAACGGACAGCTTTCCCTGTGACAATGCTGGACTTCTGGGACCATCCAGATTCACCAAGGCCTAACTTTTGCACGGCGGGGGAATGCTCTTGTGCATGTACAGCAGTCCCCACGTGAAAACCTTTCTTAGCAGATGGAGGCAGTCTTTCCCTTGTACTAGGTAGCTAGGCAGAATCATCAGATAAACATGCTTTGTCATCGAGCTTGAAAGTGGGACACTGATGGGAAAGTTCACATTTTCCCGCTTTGCAAGCGACTTGCTTTTGGCTTCAAAGCTGCCTGAACAGCACTAGCGGCCCACCTTCTCTTCACTGCAGGAGTGTCGCTGTGGGCCAAGGCTGCGTTCTCTCAATGCCAAAAATGTGCTGACAATTCCCTTCTAGAAACTCATCCTACTGCACTCCAAATTCAGCTCCGGCCAAAGAAAGGTGACCTAAGGCCACAAGGTAAGTTCCAGTGTTGCATATCAGCAGAGCTGGGTGTGCATTGGTATCCACGAAACCATACTCTGAAATGGAGTGCCTTAACTCTGCTATGCCCCTGGGGACACATAGGACAGTCGATCGTGCACCCATTTCGCATGATGAACGCTGTGTGCCTGAAGAGCGTCCTCTGGCTTCTGAGGAACCCTAGGCGAAAAAGGCCCCTGGGAAGCACTCTTCCCATTCATAGCAAGGGAAAAGTACTGCTTTCCGGGTTGCCAAGGAAGAGTGTCCCAGTCGTCAAAGAGCCTCGCGAAAGCAGTGCTGGGCAGACTCTGTTTGCAAGTCGACTGGCCTCAGTGACTGAAAGAGAACTCCACTGCCAATACACAGTGGGCTGATGATTCAGGCCGGGACTCAGGACAGCACTCTGACAGAAGCGAAGGCTAAGCTCTGCGTCCAGCCTGAAGACCAGTACACTTTTCACACTTAACTCTGTTGGGATGTGCAAGAGCCATGGTCACCGAGGCCTACCTAAGGTACTGAAATACTTCTCCTGTTCAGCCAGCCTAGGCAGAGGACTCTGTTGCCAAAGGATCTCCATGGAAGGGCCCTGTGGGTTCCGTGTGTTTCCTTGAGGTAGTCAGAAACGACTGAGTGTAACTATAGGAGCTCATGTTTGAAACCAGGCTACCCTGGCAAAACCTTATTTTCCTCCACGGTAGGCGAGATAGTTGCGGTTTGAAAGCTGCCTGAAAAACACTCCTGCTGCCCATCTTCTCTTTGCTGCCTGAAGGCGTCACGAAAGTACTATGAGTGTACTCGTATGACGCATGCTGTCTCAGTTCCTTGCTGGGAGCTCCTCCAGGAGCACTCTGGAACTTACCAGCCAAAGAAATGGCACCCCAGGCATCAAGTAAAAGTCCAGATGTCTCCCATTGTAAGCTTAGGTGTGCCATAGAAGCGAAGAAGCATGTGTTAAAGAAATGCTTCCACTCTGTTATGTATTTCACGACGCGTTGTGCACTCACATTTGTTGTAACATCTGTGAAGGAGCACTGAACGCCGCCAACTCTTCTGTTGCCTTTGAGTCCCAGGAGGCAAACGGGTTCGTTTGCTTTAACGCTGTGAATGTGCAGCGGTAATGGCAAAGCCCTGCCCGGATCGCTCGACAGCTCTCGTTTGTACAGCATTCAAACGGCCTCAGGAACGCCGTTCTAAGCAGCCTTACATTCCATGCTGGTGTGCCCCAAGGAGGAATTTGGATTCTTCTGAGAAACACCACTGTGCCTCACTAATGAAACCTGTGAAAACCCAAAAGACCTCTCCCTACGGCAGTCGGAAGCTAGATGTTGAGTTCCACCTTGAAAACCACGGACAGCTTTCCCTGTGACAATGCTGGACTTCTGGGACCATCCAGATTCACCAAGGCCTAACTTTTGCACGGCGGGGGAATGCTCTTGTGCATGTACAGCAGTGCCCACGTGAAAACCTTTCTTAGCAGATGGAGGCAGTCTTTCCCTTGTACTAGGTAGCTAGGCAGAATCATCAGATAAACATGCTTTGTCATCGAGCTTGAAAGTGGGACACTGATGGGAAAGTTCACATTCTCCCGCTTTGCAAGCGACTTGCTTTTGGCTTCAAAGCTGCCTGAACAGCACTAGCGGCCCACCTTCTCTTCACTGCAGGAGTGTCGCTGTGGGCCAAGGCTGCGTTCTCTCAATGCCAAAAATGTGCTGACAATTCCCTTCTAGAAACTCATCCTACTGCACTCCAAGTTCAGCTCCGGCCAAAGAAAGGTGACCTAAGGCCACAAGGTAAGTTCCAGTGTTTCATATCAGCAGAGCTGTGTGTGCATTGTATCCATGAAACCATACTATGAAATGGAGTGTCTTAACTCTGCTATGCCCCTGGTGACACATAGGACAGTCGATCGTGCACCCATTTCGCATGATGACCACTGTGTGCCTGAAGAGCGTCCTCTGGCTTCTGAGGAACCCTAGGCGTAATAGGCCCCTGGGAAGCACTCTTCCCATTCATAGCAAGGGAAAAGTACTGCTTTCTGGGTTGCCAAGGAAGAGTGTCCCAGTCGTCAAAGAGCCTCGCGAAAGCAGTGCTGGGCAGACTCTGTTTGCAAGTCGACTGGCCTCAGTGACTGAAAGAGAACTCCACTGCCAATACACAGTGGGCTGATGATTCAGGCCGGGACTCAAGACAGCACTCTCACAGAAGCGAAGGCTAAGCTCTGCGTCCAGCCTGAAGACCAGTACACTTTTCACACTTAACTCTGTTGGGATGTGCAAGAGCCATGGTCACCGAGGCCTACCTAAGGTACTGAAACACTTCCCCAGTTCAGCCTAGGCAGAGGACCCTGTTGCCAAAGGATCTCCATGGAAGGGCCCTGTGGGTTCCGTGTGTTTCCTTGAGGTAGTCAGAAACGACTGAGGGTAACTATAGGAGCTCATGTTTGAAACCAGGCTACCCTGGCAAAACCTTATTTTCCTCCGTGGTAGGCCAGACAGTTGTGCTTTGAAAGCTGCCTGAAAAACACTCCTGCTGCCCATCTTCTCTTTGCTGCCTGAAGGCGTCACGAAAGTACTATGAGTGTACTCGTATGAGGCATGCTGTCTCAGTTCCTTGTTGGGAGCTCCTCCAGGAGCACTCTGGAACTTACCAGCCAAAGAAATGGCACCCCAGGCCTCAAGGAAAAGTCCAGATTTCTCCCATTGCAAGCTTAGTTGTGCCATAGTAGTGAAGAAGCATGTGTTAAAGGAAAGCTGCAACACGGTTACATACTTCAGACTCGTTGTGCACTCACGTTCTTTGTAACATCTGTGAAGGGGCACTGAACGCCGCCAACTCTTCTGTTGCCTTTGAGTCCCAGGAGGCAAACGGGTTCGTTTGCTTTAACGCTGTGAATGTGCAGCGGTAATGGCAAAGCCCTGCCCGGATCGCTCGACAGCTCTCGTTTGTACAGCATTCAAACGGCCTCAGGAACGCCGTTTTAAGCAGCCTTACATTCCATGCTGGTGTGCCCCAAGGAGGAATTTGGATTCTTCTGAGAAACACCACTGTGCCTCACTAATGAAACCTGTGAAAACCCAAAAGACCTCTCCCTACGGCAGTCGGAAGCTAGATGTTGAGTTCCACCTTGAAAACCACGGACAGCTTTCCCTGTGACAATGCTGGACTTCTGGGACCATCCAGATTCACCAAGGCCTAACTTTTGCACGGCGGGGGAATGCTCTTGTGCATGTACAGCAGTGCCCACGTGAAAACCTTTCTTAGCAGATGGAGGCAGTCTTTCCCTTGTACTAGGTAGCTAGGCAGAATCATCAGATAAACATGCTTTGTCATCGAGCTTGAAAGTGGGACACTGATGGGAAAGTTCACATTTTCCCGCTTTGCAAGCGACTTGCTTTTGGCTTCAAAGCTGCCTGAACAGCACTAGCGGCCCACCTTCTCTTCACTGCAGGAGTGTCGCTGTGGGCCAAGGCTGCGTTCTCTCAATGCCAAAAATGTGCTGACAATTCCCTTCTAGAAACTCATCCTACTGCACTCCAAATTCAGCTCCGGCCAAAGAAAGGTGACCTAAGGCCACAAGGTAAGTTCCAGTGTTGCATATCAGCAGAGCTGGGTGTGCATTGGTATCCACGAAACCATACTCTGAAATGGAGTGCCTTAACTCTGCTATGCCCCTGGGGACACATAGGACAGTCGAAGGTGCACCCGTTTCGCATGATGAGCACTGTGTGCCTGAAGAGCGTGCTCTAGCTTCTGAGGAACCCTAGGCGAAATAGGCCCCTGGGAAGCACTCTTCCCATTCATAGCAAGGGAAAAGTACTGCTTTCCGAGTTGCCAAGGAAGAGTGTCCCAGTCGTCAAAGAGCCTCGCGAAAGCAGTGCTGGGCAGACTCTGTTTGCAAGTCGACTGGCCTCAGTGACTGAAAGAGAACTCCACTGCCAATACACAGTGGGCTGATGATTCAGGCCGGGACTCAGGACAGCACTCTCACAGAAGCGAAGGCTAAGCTCTGCGTCCAGCCTGAAGACCAGTACACTTTTCACACTTAACTCTGTTGGGATGTGCAAGAGCCATGGTCACCGAGGCCTACCTAAGGTACTGAAATGCTTCTCCTGTTCAGCCAGCCTAGGCAGAGGACTCTGTTGCCAAAGGATCTCCATGGAAGGGCCCTGTGGGTTCCGTGTGTTTCCTTGAGGTAGTCAGAAACGACTGAGGGTAACTATAGGAGCTCATGTTTGAAACCAGGCTACCCTGGCAAAACCTTATTTTCCTCCACGGTAGGCGAGATAGTTGCGGTTTGAAAGCTGCCTGAAAAACACTCCTGCTGCCCATCTTCTCTTTGCTGCCTGAAGGCGTCACGAAAGTACTATGAGTGTACTTGTATGAGGCAAGCTGTCTCAGTTCCTTGCTGGGAGCTCCTCCAGGAGCACTCTGGAACTTACCAGCCAAAGAAATGGCACCGCAGGCATCAAGTAAAAATCCAGATGTCTCCCATTGTAAGCTTAGGTGTGCCATAGAAGTGAAGAAGCATGTGTTAAAGAAATGCTTCCACTCTGTTATGTATTTCACGACTCGTTGTGCACTCACATTCGTTGTAACATCTGTGAAGGAGCACTGAACGCCGCCAACTCTTCTGTTGCCTTTGAGTCCCAGGAGGCAAACGGGTTCGTTTGCTTTAACGCTGTGAATGTGCAGCGGTAATGGCAAAGCCCTGCCCGGATCGCTCGACAGCTCTCGTTTGTACAGCATTCAAACGGCCTCAGGAACGCCGTTCTAAGCAGCCTTACATTCCATGCTGGTGTGCCCCAAGGAGGAATTTGGATTCTTCTGAGAAACACCACTGTGCCTCACTAATGAAACCTGTGAAAACCCAAAGGACGTCTCCCTACGGCAGTCGGAAGCTAGATGTTGAGTTCCAGCCTGAAAACAACGGACAGCTTTCCCTGTGACAATGCTGGACTTCTGGGACCATCCAGATTCACCAAGGCCTAACTTTTGCACTGCGGCGGAATGCTCTTGTGCATGTACAGCAGTCCCCACGTGAAAACCTTTCTTAGCAGATGGAGGCAGTCTTTCCCTTGTACTAGGTAGCTAGGCAGAATCATCAGATAAACATGCTTTGTCATCGAGCTTGAAAGTGGGACACTGATGGGAAACAGCACATTCTCCCGCTTTGCAAGCGAGTTGCTTTTGGCTTCAAAGCTGCCTGAACAGCACTAGCGGCCCACCTTCTCTTCACTGCAGGAGTGTCGCTGTGGGCCAAGGCTGCGTTCTCTCAATGCCAAAAATGTGCTGACAATTCCCTTCTAGAAACTCATCCTACTGCACTCCAAGTTCAGCTCCGGCCAAGGAAAGGTGACCTAAGGCCACAAGGTAAGTTCCAGTGTTTCATATCAGCAGAGATGGGTGTGCATTGTATCCATGAAACCATACTATGAAATGGAGTGCCTTAACTCTGCTATGCCCCTGGTGACACATAGGACAGTCGATCGTGCACCCATTTCGCATGATGACCACTGTGTGCCTGAAGAGCGTCCTCTGGCTTCTGAGGAACCCTAGGCGAAATAGGCCCCTGGGAAGCACTCTTCCCATTCATAGCAAGGGAAAAGTACTGCTTTCTGGGTTGCCAAGGAAGAGTGTCCCAGTCGTCAAAGAGCCTCGCGAAAGCAGTGCTGGGCAGACTCTGTTTGCAAGTCGACTGGCCTCAGTGACTGAAAGAGAAGTCCACTGCCAATACACAGTGGGCTGATGATTCAGGCCGGGACTCAGGACAGCACTCTCACAGAAGCGAAGGCTAAGCTCTGCGTCCAGCCTGAAGACCAGTACACTTTTCACACTTAATTCTGTTGGGATGTGCAAGAGCCATGGTCACCGAGGCCTACCTAAGGTACTGAAACACTTCCCCAGTTCAGCCTAGGCAGAGGACCCTGTTGCCAAAGGATCTCCATGGAAGGGCCCTGTGGGTTCCGTGTGTTTCCTTGAGGTAGTCAGAAACGACTGAGGGTAACTATAGGAGCTCATGTTTGAAACCAGGCTACCCTGGCAAAACCTTATTTTCCTCCGTGGTAGGCGAGACAGTTGTGCTTTGAAAGCTGCCTGAAAAACACTCCTGCTGCCCATCTTCTCTTTGCTGCCTGAAGGCGTCACGAAAGTACTATGAGTGTACTCGTATGAGGCATGCTGTCTCAGTTCCTTGCTGGGAGCTCCTCCAGGAGCACTCTGGAACTTACCAGCCAAAGAAATGGCACCCCAGGCATCAAGTAAAAGTCCAGATGTCTCCCATTGTAAGCTTAGGTGTGCCATAGAAGCGAAGAAGCATGTGTTAAAGAAATGCTTCCACTCTCTTATGTATTTCACGACTCGTTGTGCACTCACATTCGTTGTCACATCTGTGAAGGAGCACTGAACGCCGCCAACTCTTCTGTTGCCTTTGAGTCCCAGGAGGCAAACGGGTTCGTTTGCTTTAACGCTGTGAATGTGCAGCGGTAATGGCAAAGCCCTGCCCGGATCGCTCGACAGCTCTCGTTTGTACAGCATTCAAACGGCCTCAGGAACGCCGTTCTAAGCAGCCTTACATTCCATGCTGGTGTGCCCCAAGGAGGAATTTGGATTCTTCTGAGAAACACCACTGTGCTTCACTAATGAAACCTGTGAAAACCCAAAAGACCTCTCCCTACGGCAGTCGGAAGCTAGATGTTGAGTTCCAGCCTGAAAACAACGGACAGCTTTCCCTGTGACAATGCTGGACTTCTGGGACCATCCAGATTCACCAAGGCCTAACTTTTGCACGGCGGGGGAATGCTCTTGTGCATGTACAGCAGTGCCCACGTGAAAACCTTTCTTAGCAGATGGAGGCAGTCTTTCCCTTGTACTAGGTAGCTAGGCAGAATCATCAGATAAACATGCTTTGTCATCGAGCTTGAAAGTGGGACACTGATGGGAAAGTTCACATTTTCCCGCTTTGCAAGCGACTTGCTTTTGGCTTCAAAGCTGCCTGAACAGCACTAGCGGCCCACCTTCTCTTCACTGCAGGAGTGTCGCTGTGGGCCAAGGCTGCGTTCTCTCAATCCCAAAAATGTGCTGACAATTCCCTTCTAGAAACTCATCCTACTGCACTCCAAATTCAGCTCCGGCCATAGAAAGGTGACCTAAGGCCACAAGGTAAGTTCCAGTGTTGCATATCAGCAGAGCTGGGTGTGCATTGGTATCCACGAAACCATACTCTGAAATGGAGTGCCTTAACTCTGCTATGCCCCTGGGGACACATAGGACAGTCGATCGTGCACCCGTTTCGCATGATGACCGCTGTGTGCCTGAAGAGCGTCCTCTGGCTTCTGAGGAACCCTAGGCGAAATAGGCCCCTGGGAAGCACTCTTCCCATTCATAGCAAGGGAAAAGTACTGCTTTCTGGGTTGCCAAGGAAGAGTGTCCCAGTCGTCAAAGAGCCTCGCGAAAGCAGTGCTGGGCAGCCTCTGTTTGCAAGTCGACTGGCCTCAGTGACTGAAAGAGAAGTCCACTGCCAATACACAGTGGGCTGATGATTCAGGCCGGGACTCAGGACAGCACTCTCACAGAAGCGAAGGCTAAGCTCTGCGTCCAGCCTGAAGACCAGTACACTTTTCACACTTAACTCTGTTGGGATGTGCAAGAGCCATGGTCACCGAGGCCTACCTAAGGTACTGAAATACTTCCCCAGTTCAGCCTAGGCAGAGGACTCTGTTGCCAAAGGATCTCCATGGAAGGGCCCTGTGGGTTCCGTGTGTTTCCTTGAGGTAGTCAGAAACGACTGAGGGTAACTATAGGAGCTCATGTTTGAAACCAGGCTACCCTGGCAAAACCTTATTTTCCTCCACGGTAGGCCAGACAGTTGTGCTTTGAAAGCTGCCTGAAAAACACTCCTGCTGCCCATCTTCTCTTTGCTGCCTGAAGGCGTCACGAAAGTACTATGAGTGTACTCGTATGAGGCATGCTGTCTCAGTTCCTTGCGGGGAGCTCCTCCAGGAGCACTCTGGAACTTACCAGCCAAAGAAATGGCACCCCAGGCATCAAGTAAAAGTCCAGATGTCTCCCATTGTAAGCTTAGGTGTGCCATAGAAGCGAAGAAGCATGTGTTAAAGAAATGCTTCCACTCTGTTATGTATTTCACGACTCGTTGTGCACTCACATTCGTTGTAACATCTGTGAAGGAGCACTGAACGCCGCCCACTCTTCTGTTGCCTTTGAGTCCCAGGAGGCAAACGGGTTCGTTTGCTTTAACGCTGTGAATGTGCAGCGGTAATGGCAAAGCCCTGCCCGGATCGCTCGACAGCTCTCGTTTGTCCAGCATTCAAACGGCCTCAGGAATGCCGTTCTAAGCAGCCTTACATTCCATGCTGGTGTGCCCCAAGGAGGAATTTGGATTCTTCTGAGAAACACCACTGTGCCACACTAATGAAACCTGTGAACTCCCAAAGGACGTCTCCCTACGGCAGTCGGAAGCTAGATGTTGAGTTCCAGCCTGAAAACAACGGACAGCTTTCCCTGTGACAATGCTGGTCTTCTGGGACCATCCAGATTCACCAAGGCCTAACTTTTGCACGGCGGGGGAATGCTCTTGTGCATGTACAGCAGTCCCCACGTGAAAACCTTTCTTAGCAGATGGAGGCAGTCTTTCCCTTGTACTAGGTAGCTAGGCAGAATCATCAGATAAACATGCTTTGTCATCGAGCTTGAAAGTGGGACACTGATGGGAAAGTTCACATTCTCCCGCTTTGCAAGCGACTTGCTTTTGGCTTCAAAGCTGCCTGAACAGCACTAGCGGTCCACCTTCTCTTCACTGCAGGAGTGTCGCTGTGGGCCAAGGCTGCGTTCTCTCAATGCCAAAAATGTGCTGACAATTCCCTTCTAGAAACTCATCCTACTGCACTCCAAATTCAGCTCCGGCCAAAGAAAGGTGACCTAAGGCCACAAGGTAAGTTCCAGTGTTGCATATCAGCAGAGCTGGGTGTGCATTGGTATCCACGAAACCATACTCTGAAATGGAGTGCCTTAACTCTGCTATGCCCCTGGGGACACATAGGACAGTCGATCGTGCACCCGTTTCGCATGATGAACGCTGTGTGCCTGAAGAGCGTCCTCTGGCTTCTGAGGAACCCTAGGTGAAAAAGGCCCCTGGGAAGCACTCTTCCCATTCATAGCAAGGGAAAAGTACTGCTTTCCGGGTTGCCAAGGAAGAGTGTCCCATTCGTCAAAGAGCCTCGCGAAAGCAGTGCTGGGCAGACTCTGTTTGCAAGTCGACTGGCCTCAGTGACTGAAAGAGAAGTCCACTGCCAATACACAGTGGGCTGATGATTCAGGCCGGGACTCAGGACAGCACTCTCACAGAAGCGAAGGCTAAGCTCTGCGTCCAGCCTGAAGACCAGTACACTTTTCACACTTAACTCTGTTGGGATGTGCAAGAGCCATGGTCACCGAGGCCTACCTAAGGTACTGAAATACTTCCCCAGTTCAGCCTAGGCAGAGGACTCTGTTGCCAAAGGATCTCCATGGAAGGGCCCTGTGGGTTCCGTGTGTTTCCTTGAGGTAGTCAGAAACGACTGAGGGTAACTATAGGAGCTCATGTTTGAAACCAGGCTACCCTGGCAAAACCTTATTTTCCTCCGTGGTAGGCCAGACAGTTGCGCTTTGAAAGCTGCCTGAAAAACACTCCTGCTGCCCATCTTCTCTTTGCTGCCTGAAGGCGTCACGAAAGTACTATGAGTGTACTCGTATGAGGCATGCTGTCTCAGTTCCTTGCTGGGAGCTCCTCCAGGAGCACTCTGGAACTTACCAGCCAAAGAAATGGCACCCCAGGCATCAAGTAAAAGTCCAGATGTCTCCCATTGTAAGCTTAGGTGTGCCATAGAAGCGAAGAAGCATGTGTTAAAGAAATGCTTCCACTCTGTTATGTATTTCACGACTCGTTGTGCACTCACATTCGTTGTCACATCTGTGAAGGAGCACTGAACGCCGCCAACTCTTCTGTTGCCTTTGAGTCCCAGGAGGCAAACGGGTTCGTTTGCTTTAACGCTGTGAATGTGCAGCGGTAATGGCAAAGCCCTGCCCGGATCGCTCGACAGCTCTCGTTTGTACAGCATTCAAACGGCCTCAGGAACGCCGTTCTAAGCAGCCTTACATTCCATGCTGGTGTGCCCCAAGGAGGAATTTGGATTCTTCTGAGAAACACCACTGTGCCACACTAATGAAACCTGTGAACTCCCAAAGGACGTCTCCCTACGGCAGTCGGAAGCTAGATGTTGAGTTCCAGCCTGAAAACAACGGACAGCTTTCCCTGTGACAATGCTGGTCTTCTGGGACCATCCAGATTCACCAAGGCCTAACTTTTGCACGGCGGGGGAATGCTCTTGTGCATGTACAGCAGTCCCCACGTGAAAACCTTTCTTAGCAGATGGAGGCAGTCTTTCCCTTGTACTAGGTAGCTAGGCAGAATCATCAGATAAACATGCTTTGTCATCGAGCTTGAAAGTGGGACACTGATGGGAAAGTTCACATTCTCCCGCTTTGCAAGCGACTTGCTTTTGGCTTCAAAGCTGCCTGAACAGCACTAGCGGCCCACCTTCTCTTCACTGCAGGAGTGTCGCTGTGGGCCAAGGCTGCGTTCTCTCAATGCCAAAAATGTGCTGACAATTCCCTTCTAGAAACTCAGCCTACTGCACTCCAAGTTCAGCTCCGGCCAAAGAAAGGTGACCTAAGGCCACAAGGTAAGTTCCAGTGTTTCATATCAGCAGAGCTGTGTGTGCATTGTATCCATGAAACCATACTATGAAATGCAGTGTCTTAACTCTGCTATGCCCCTGGTGACACATAGGACAGTCGATCGTGCACCCATTTCGCATGATGACCACTGTGTGCCTGAAGAGCGTCCTCTGGCTTCTGAGGAACCCTAGGCGTAATAGGCCCCTGGGAAGCACTCTTCCCATTCATAGCAAGGGAAAAGTACTGCTTTCTGGGTTGCCAAGGAAGAGTGTCCCAGTCGTCAAAGAGCCTCGCGAAAGCAGTGCTGGGCAGACTCTGTTTGCAAGTCGACTGGCCTCAGTGACTGAAAGAGAACTCCACTGCCAATACACAGTGGGCTGATGATTCAGGCCGGGACTCAAGACAGCACTCTCACAGAAGCGAAGGCTAAGCTCTGCGTCCAGCCTGAAGACCAGTACACTTTTCACACTTAACTCTGTTGGGATGTGCAAGAGCCATGGTCACCGAGGCCTACCTAAGGTACTGAAACACTTCCCCAGTTCAGCCTAGGCAGAGGACCCTGTTGCCAAAGGATCTCCATGGAAGGGCCCTGTGGGTTCCGTGTGTTTCCTTGAGGTAGTCAGAAACGACTGAGGGTAACTATAGGAGCTCATGTTTGAAACCAGGCTACCCTGGCAAAACCTTATTTTCCTCCGTGGTAGGCCAGACAGTTGTGCTTTGAAAGCTGCCTGAAAAACACTCCTGCTGCCCATCTTCTCTTTGCTGCCTGAAGGCGTCACGAAAGTACTATGAGTGTACTCGTATGAGGCATGCTGTCTCAGTTCCTTGTTGGGAGCTCCTCCAGGAGCACTCTGGAACTTACCAGCCAAAGAAATGGCACCCCAGGCCTCAAGGAAAAGTCCAGATTTCTCCCATTGCAAGCTTAGTTGTGCCATAGTAGTGAAGAAGCATGTGTTAAAGGAAAGCTGCAACACGGTTACATACTTCAGACTCGTTGTGCACTCACGTTCTTTGTAACATCTGTGAAGGGGCACTGAACGCCGCCAACTCTTCTGTTGCCTTTGAGTCCCAGGAGGCAAACGGGTTCGTTTGCTTTAACGCTGTGAATGTGCAGCGGTAATGGCAAAGCCCTGCCCGGATCGCTCGACAGCTCTCGTTTGTACAGCATTCAAACGGCCTCAGGAACGCCGTTTTAAGCAGCCTTACATTCCATGCTGGTGTGCCCCAAGGAGGAATTTGGATTCTTCTGAGAAACACCACTGTGCCTCACTAATGAAACCTGTGAAAACCCAAAAGACCTCTCCCTACGGCAGTCGGAAGCTAGATGTTGAGTTCCACCTTGAAAACCACGGACAGCTTTCCCTGTGACAATGCTGGACTTCTGGGACCATCCAGATTCACCAAGGCCTAACTTTTGCACGGCGGGGGAATGCTCTTGTGCATGTACAGCAGTGCCCACGTGAAAACCTTTCTTAGCAGATGGAGGCAGTCTTTCCCTTGTACTAGGTAGCTAGGCAGAATCATCAGATAAACATGCTTTGTCATCGAGCTTGAAAGTGGGACACTGATGGGAAAGTTCACATTTTCCCGCTTTGCAAGCGACTTGCTTTTGGCTTCAAAGCTGCCTGAACAGCACTAGCGGCCCACCTTCTCTTCACTGCAGGAGTGTCGCTGTGGGCCAAGGCTGCGTTCTCTCAATGCCAAAAATGTGCTGACAATTCCCTTCTAGAAACTCATCCTACTGCACTCCAAATTCAGCTCCGGCCAAAGAAAGGTGACCTAAGGCCACAAGGTAAGTTCCAGTGTTGCATATCAGCAGAGCTGGGTGTGCATTGGTATCCACGAAACCATACTCTGAAATGGAGTGCCTTAACTCTGCTATGCCCCTGGGGACACATAGGACAGTCGAAGGTGCACCCGTTTCGCATGATGAGCACTGTGTGCCTGAAGAGCGTGCTCTAGCTTCTGAGGAACCCTAGGCGAAATAGGCCCCTGGGAAGCACTCTTCCCATTCATAGCAAGGGAAAAGTACTGCTTTCCGAGTTGCCAAGGAAGAGTGTCCCAGTCGTCAAAGAGCCTCGCGAAAGCAGTGCTGGGCAGACTCTGTTTGCAAGTCGACTGGCCTCAGTGACTGAAAGAGAACTCCACTGCCAATACACAGTGGGCTGATGATTCAGGCCGGGACTCAGGACAGCACTCTCACAGAAGCGAAGGCTAAGCTCTGCGTCCAGCCTGAAGACCAGTACACTTTTCACACTTAACTCTGTTGGGATGTGCAAGAGCCATGGTCACCGAGGCCTACCTAAGGTACTGAAATGCTTCTCCTGTTCAGCCAGCCTAGGCAGAGGACTCTGTTGCCAAAGGATCTCCATGGAAGGGCCCTGTGGGTTCCGTGTGTTTCCTTGAGGTAGTCAGAAACGACTGAGGGTAACTATAGGAGCTCATGTTTGAAACCAGGCTACCCTGGCAAAACCTTATTTTCCTCCACGGTAGGCGAGATAGTTGCGGTTTGAAAGCTGCCTGAAAAACACTCCTGCTGCCCATCTTCTCTTTGCTGCCTGAAGGCGTCACGAAAGTACTATGAGTGTACTTGTATGAGGCAAGCTGTCTCAGTTCCTTGCTGGGAGCTCCTCCAGGAGCACTCTGGAACTTACCAGCCAAAGAAATGGCACCGCAGGCATCAAGTAAAAATCCAGATGTCTCCCATTGTAAGCTTAGGTGTGCCATAGAAGTGAAGAAGCATGTGTTAAAGAAATGCTTCCACTCTGTTATGTATTTCACGACTCGTTGTGCACTCACATTCGTTGTAACATCTGTGAAGGAGCACTGAACGCCGCCAACTCTTCTGTTGCCTTTGAGTCCCAGGAGGCAAACGGGTTCGTTTGCTTTAACGCTGTGAATGTGCAGCGGTAATGGCAAAGCCCTGCCCGGATCGCTCGACAGCTCTCGTTTGTACAGCATTCAAACGGCCTCAGGAACGCCGTTCTAAGCAGCCTTACATTCCATGCTGGTGTGCCCCAAGGAGGAATTTGGATTCTTCTGAGAAACACCACTGTGCCTCACTAATGAAACCTGTGAAAACCCAAAGGACGTCTCCCTACGGCAGTCGGAAGCTAGATGTTGAGTTCCAGCCTGAAAACAACGGACAGCTTTCCCTGTGACAATGCTGGACTTCTGGGACCATCCAGATTCACCAAGGCCTAACTTTTGCACTGCGGCGGAATGCTCTTGTGCATGTACAGCAGTCCCCACGTGAAAACCTTTCTTAGCAGATGGAGGCAGTCTTTCCCTTGTACTAGGTAGCTAGGCAGAATCATCAGATAAACATGCTTTGTCATCGAGCTTGAAAGTGGGACACTGATGGGAAACAGCACATTCTCCCGCTTTGCAAGCGAGTTGCTTTTGGCTTCAAAGCTGCCTGAACAGCACTAGCGGCCCACCTTCTCTTCACTGCAGGAGTGTCGCTGTGGGCCAAGGCTGCGTTCTCTCAATGCCAAAAATGTGCTGACAATTCCCTTCTAGAAACTCATCCTACTGCACTCCAAGTTCAGCTCCGGCCAAGGAAAGGTGACCTAAGGCCACAAGGTAAGTTCCAGTGTTTCATATCAGCAGAGCTGGGTGTGCATTGTATCCATGAAACCATACTATGAAATGGAGTGCCTTAACTCTGCTATGCCCCTGGTGACACATAGGACAGTCGATCGTGCACCCATTTCGCATGATGACCACTGTGTGCCTGAAGAGCGTCCTCTGGCTTCTGAGGAACCCTAGGCGAAATAGGCCCCTGGGAAGCACTCTTCCCATTCATAGCAAGGGAAAAGTACTGCTTTCTGGGTTGCCAAGGAAGAGTGTCCCAGTCGTCAAAGAGCCTCGCGAAAGCAGTGCTGGGCAGACTCTGTTTGCAAGTCGACTGGCCTCAGTGACTGAAAGAGAAGTCCACTGCCAATACACAGTGGGCTGATGATTCAGGCCGGGACTCAGGACAGCACTCTCACAGAAGCGAAGGCTAAGCTCTGCGTCCAGCCTGAAGACCAGTACACTTTTCACACTTAATTCTGTTGGGATGTGCAAGAGCCATGGTCACCGAGGCCTACCTAAGGTACTGAAACACTTCCCCAGTTCAGCCTAGGCAGAGGACCCTGTTGCCAAAGGATCTCCATGGAAGGGCCCTGTGGGTTCCGTGTGTTTCCTTGAGGTAGTCAGAAACGACTGAGGGTAACTATAGGAGCTCATGTTTGAAACCAGGCTACCCTGGCAAAACCTTATTTTCCTCCGTGGTAGGCGAGACAGTTGTGCTTTGAAAGCTGCCTGAAAAACACTCCTGCTGCCCATCTTCTCTTTGCTGCCTGAAGGCGTCACGAAAGTACTATGAGTGTACTCGTATGAGGCATGCTGTCTCAGTTCCTTGCTGGGAGCTCCTCCAGGAGCACTCTGGAACTTACCAGCCAAAGAAATGGCACCCCAGGCATCAAGTAAAAGTCCAGATGTCTCCCATTGTAAGCTTAGGTGTGCCATAGAAGCGAAGAAGCATGTGTTAAAGAAATGCTTCCACTCTCTTATGTATTTCACGACTCGTTGTGCACTCACATTCGTTGTCACATCTGTGAAGGAGCACTGAACGCCGCCAACTCTTCTGTTGCCTTTGAGTCCCAGGAGGCAAACGGGTTCGTTTGCTTTAACGCTGTGAATGTGCAGCGGTAATGGCAAAGCCCTGCCCGGATCGCTCGACAGCTCTCGTTTGTACAGCATTCAAACGGCCTCAGGAACGCCGTTCTAAGCAGCCTTACATTCCATGCTGGTGTGCCCCAAGGAGGAATTTGGATTCTTCTGAGAAACACCACTGTGCTTCACTAATGAAACCTGTGAAAACCCAAAAGACCTCTCCCTACGGCAGTCGGAAGCTAGATGTTGAGTTCCAGCCTGAAAACAACGGACAGCTTTCCCTGTGACAATGCTGGACTTCTGGGACCATCCAGATTCACCAAGGCCTAACTTTTGCACGGCGGGGGAATGCTCTTGTGCATGTACAGCAGTGCCCACGTGAAAACCTTTCTTAGCAGATGGAGGCAGTCTTTCCCTTGTACTAGGTAGCTAGGCAGAATCATCAGATAAACATGCTTTGTCATCGAGCTTGAAAGTGGGACACTGATGGGAAAGTTCACATTTTCCCGCTTTGCAAGCGACTTGCTTTTGGCTTCAAAGCTGCCTGAACAGCACTAGCGGCCCACCTTCTCTTCACTGCAGGAGTGTCGCTGTGGGCCAAGGCTGCGTTCTCTCAATCCCAAAAATGTGCTGACAATTCCCTTCTAGAAACTCATCCTACTGCACTCCAAATTCAGCTCCGGCCATAGAAAGGTGACCTAAGGCCACAAGGTAAGTTCCAGTGTTGCATATCAGCAGAGCTGGGTGTGCATTGGTATCCACGAAACCATACTCTGAAATGGAGTGCCTTAACTCTGCTATGCCCCTGGGGACACATAGGACAGTCGATCGTGCACCCGTTTCGCATGATGACCGCTGTGTGCCTGAAGAGCGTCCTCTGGCTTCTGAGGAACCCTAGGCGAAATAGGCCCCTGGGAAGCACTCTTCCCATTCATAGCAAGGGAAAAGTACTGCTTTCTGGGTTGCCAAGGAAGAGTGTCCCAGTCGTCAAAGAGCCTCGCGAAAGCAGTGCTGGGCAGCCTCTGTTTGCAAGTCGACTGGCCTCAGTGACTGAAAGAGAAGTCCACTGCCAATACACAGTGGGCTGATGATTCAGGCCGGGACTCAGGACAGCACTCTCACAGAAGCGAAGGCTAAGCTCTGCGTCCAGCCTGAAGACCAGTACACTTTTCACACTTAACTCTGTTGGGATGTGCAAGAGCCATGGTCACCGAGGCCTACCTAAGGTACTGAAATACTTCCCCAGTTCAGCCTAGGCAGAGGACTCTGTTGCCAAAGGATCTCCATGGAAGGGCCCTGTGGGTTCCGTGTGTTTCCTTGAGGTAGTCAGAAACGACTGAGGGTAACTATAGGAGCTCATGTTTGAAACCAGGCTACCCTGGCAAAACCTTATTTTCCTCCACGGTAGGCCAGACAGTTGTGCTTTGAAAGCTGCCTGAAAAACACTCCTGCTGCCCATCTTCTCTTTGCTGCCTGAAGGCGTCACGAAAGTACTATGAGTGTACTCGTATGAGGCATGCTGTCTCAGTTCCTTGCGGGGAGCTCCTCCAGGAGCACTCTGGAACTTACCAGCCAAAGAAATGGCACCCCAGGCATCAAGTAAAAGTCCAGATGTCTCCCATTGTAAGCTTAGGTGTGCCATAGAAGCGAAGAAGCATGTGTTAAAGAAATGCTTCCACTCTGTTATGTATTTCACGACTCGTTGTGCACTCACATTCGTTGTAACATCTGTGAAGGAGCACTGAACGCCGCCCACTCTTCTGTTGCCTTTGAGTCCCAGGAGGCAAACGGGTTCGTTTGCTTTAACGCTGTGAATGTGCAGCGGTAATGGCAAAGCCCTGCCCGGATCGCTCGACAGCTCTCGTTTGTACAGCATTCAAACGGCCTCAGGAATGCCGTTCTAAGCAGCCTTACATTCCATGCTGGTGTGCCCCAAGGAGGAATTTGGATTCTTCTGAGAAACACCACTGTGCCACACTAATGAAACCTGTGAACTCCCAAAGGACGTCTCCCTACGGCAGTCGGAAGCTAGATGTTGAGTTCCAGCCTGAAAACAACGGACAGCTTTCCCTGTGACAATGCTGGTCTTCTGGGACCATCCAGATTCACCAAGGCCTAACTTTTGCACGGCGGGGGAATGCTCTTGTGCATGTACAGCAGTCCCCACGTGAAAACCTTTCTTAGCAGATGGAGGCAGTCTTTCCCTTGTACTAGGTAGCTAGGCAGAATCATCAGATAAACATGCTTTGTCATCGAGCTTGAAAGTGGGACACTGATGGGAAAGTTCACATTCTCCCGCTTTGCAAGCGACTTGCTTTTGGCTTCAAAGCTGCCTGAACAGCACTAGCGGTCCACCTTCTCTTCACTGCAGGAGTGTCGCTGTGGGCCAAGGCTGCGTTCTCTCAATGCCAAAAATGTGCTGACAATTCCCTTCTAGAAACTCATCCTACTGCACTCCAAATTCAGCTCCGGCCAAAGAAAGGTGACCTAAGGCCACAAGGTAAGTTCCAGTGTTGCATATCAGCAGAGCTGGGTGTGCATTGGTATCCACGAAACCATACTCTGAAATGGAGTGCCTTAACTCTGCTATGCCCCTGGGGACACATAGGACAGTCGATCGTGCACCCGTTTCGCATGATGAACGCTGTGTGCCTGAAGAGCGTCCTCTGGCTTCTGAGGAACCCTAGGTGAAAAAGGCCCCTGGGAAGCACTCTTCCCATTCATAGCAAGGGAAAAGTACTGCTTTCCGGGTTGCCAAGGAAGAGTGTCCCAGTCGTCAAAGAGCCTCGCGAAAGCAGTGCTGGGCAGACTCTGTTTGCAAGTCGACTGGCCTCAGTGACTGAAAGAGAAGTCCACTGCCAATACACAGTGGGCTGATGATTCAGGCCGGGACTCAGGACAGCACTCTCACAGAAGCGAAGGCTAAGCTCTGCGTCCAGCCTGAAGACCAGTACACTTTTCACACTTAACTCTGTTGGGATGTGCAAGAGCCATGGTCACCGAGGCCTACCTAAGGTACTGAAATACTTCCCCAGTTCAGCCTAGGCAGAGGACTCTGTTGCCAAAGGATCTCCATGGAAGGGCCCTGTGGGTTCCGTGTGTTTCCTTGAGGTAGTCAGAAACGACTGAGGGTAACTATAGGAGCTCATGTTTGAAACCAGGCTACCCTGGCAAAACCTTATTTTCCTCCGTGGTAGGCCAGACAGTTGCGCTTTGAAAGCTGCCTGAAAAACACTCCTGCTGCCCATCTTCTCTTTGCTGCCTGAAGGCGTCACGAAAGTACTATGAGTGTACTCGTATGAGGCATGCTGTCTCAGTTCCTTGCTGGGAGCTCCTCCAGGAGCACTCTGGAACTTACCAGCCAAAGAAATGGCACCCCAGGCATCAAGTAAAAGTCCAGATGTCTCCCATTGTAAGCTTAGGTGTGCCATAGAAGCGAAGAAGCATGTGTTAAAGAAATGCTTCCACTCTGTTATGTATTTCACGACTCGTTGTGCACTCACATTCGTTGTCACATCTGTGAAGGAGCACTGAACGCCGCCAACTCTTCTGTTGCCTTTGAGTCCCAGGAGGCAAACGGGTTCGTTTGCTTTAACGCTGTGAATGTGCAGCGGTAATGGCAAAGCCCTGCCCGGATCGCTCGACAGCTCTCGTTTGTACAGCATTCAAACGGCCTCAGGAACGCCGTTCTAAGCAGCCTTACATTCCATGCTGGTGTGCCCCAAGGAGGAATTTGGATTCTTCTGAGAAACACCACTGTGCCACACTAATGAAACCTGTGAACTCCCAAAGGACGTCTCCCTACGGCAGTCGGAAGCTAGATGTTGAGTTCCAGCCTGAAAACAACGGACAGCTTTCCCTGTGACAATGCTGGTCTTCTGGGACCATCCAGATTCACCAAGGCCTAACTTTTGCACGGCGGGGGAATGCTCTTGTGCATCTACAGCAGTCCCCACGTGAAAACCTTTCTTAGCAGATGGAGGCAGTCTTTCCCTTGTACTAGGTAGCTAGGCAGAATCATCAGATAAACATGCTTTGTCATCGAGCTTGAAAGTGGGACACTGATGGGAAAGATCACATTCTCCCGCTTTGCAAGCGACTTGCTTTTCGCTTCAAAGCTGCCTGAACAGCACTAGCGGCCCTCCTTCTCTTCACTGCAGGAGTGTCGCTGTGGGCCAAGGCTGCGTTCTCTCAATGCCAAAAATGTGCTGACAATTCCCTTCTAGAAACTCATCCTACTGCACTCCAAATTCAGCTCCGGCCAATGAAAGGTGACCTAAGGCCACAATGTAATTTCCAGTGTTTCATAACAGCAGAGCTCTGTATGCATTTTATCCATGAAACCATACTATGAAATGGAGTGCCTTAACTCTGCTATGCCCCTGGTGACACATAGGACAGTCGATCGTGCACCCGTTTCGCATGATGACCGCTGTGTGCCTGAAGAGCGTCCTCTGGCTTCTGAGGAACCCTAGGCGAAATAGGCCCCTGGGAAGCACTCTTCCCATTCATAGCAAGGGAAAAGTACTGCTTTCTGGGTTGCCAAGGAAGAGTGTCCCAGTCGTCAAAGAGCCTCGCGAAAGCAGTGCTGGGCAGCCTCTGTTTGCAAGTCGACTGGCCTCAGTGACTGAAAGAGAAGTCCACTGCCAATACACAGTGGGCTGATGATTCAGGCCGGGACTCAGGACAGCACTCTCACAGAAGCGAAGGCTAAGCTCTGCGTTCAGCCTGAAGACCAGTACACTTTTCACACTTAACTCTGTTGGGATGTGCAAGAGCCATGGTCACCGAGGCCTACCTAAGGTACTGAAATACTTCCCCAGTTCAGCCTAGGCAGAGGACTCTGTTGCCAAAGGATCTCCATGGAAGGGCCCTGTGGGTTCCGTGTGTTTCCTTGAGGTAGTCAGAAACGACTGAGGGTAACTATAGGAGCTCATGTTTGAAACCAGGCTACCCTGGCAAAACCTTATTTTCCTCCGTGGTAGGCGAGACAGTTGTGCTTTGAAAGCTGCCTGAAAAACACTCCTGCTGCCCATCTTCTCTTTGCTGCCTGAAGGCGTCACGAAAGTACTATGAGTGTACTCGTATGAGGCATGCTGTCTGAGTTCCTTGCTGGGAGCTCCTCCAGGAGCACTCTGGAACTTACCAGCCAAAGAAATGGCACCCCAGGCATCAAGTAAAAGTCCAGATGTCTCCCATTGTAAGCTTAGGTGTGCCATAGAAGCGAAGAAGCATGTGTTAAAGAAATGCTTCCACTCTGTTATGTATTTCACGACTCGTTGTGCACTCACATTCGTTGTAACATCTGTGAAGGAGCACTGAACGCCGCCAACTCTTCTGTTGCCTTTGAGTCCCAGGAGGCAAACGGGTTCGTTTGCTTTAACGCTGTGAATGTGCAGCGGTAATGGCAAAGCCCTGCCCGGAT
This sequence comes from Eubalaena glacialis, assembly GCF_028564815.1. NCBI lineage: Eukaryota > Metazoa > Chordata > Mammalia > Artiodactyla > Balaenidae > Eubalaena > Eubalaena glacialis. The sequence goes on along the minus strand of NC_083728.1, from coordinate 35,434,562 downwards.
CGCTCGACAGCTCTCGTTTGTACAGCATTCAAACGGCCTCAGGAACGCCGTTGTAAGCAGCCTTACATTCCATGCTGGTGTGCCCCAAGGAGGAATTTGGATTCTTCTGAGAAACACCACTGTGCCACACTAATGAAACCTGTGAACTCCCAAAGGACGTCTCCCTACGGCAGTCGGAAGCTAGATGTTGAGTTCCAGCCTGAAAACAACGGACAGCTTTCCCTGTGACAATGCTGGTCTTCTGGGACCATCCAGATTCACCAAGGCCTAACTTTTGCACGGCGGGGGAATGCTCTTGGGCATGTACAGCAGTCCCCACGTGAAAACCTTTCTTAGCAGATGGAGGCAGTCTTTCCCTTGTACTAGGTAGCTAGGCAGAATCATCAGATAAACATGCTTTGTCATCGAGCTTGAAAGTGGGACACTGATGGGAAAGTTCAATTTTCCCGCTTTGCAAGCGACTTGCTTTTGGCTTCAAAGCTGCCTGAACAGCACTAGCGGCCCACCTTCTCTTCACTGCAGGAGCGTCGCTGTGGGCCAAGGCTGCGTTCTCTCAATGCCAAAAATGTGCTGACAATTCCCTTCTAGAAACTCATCCTACTGCACTCCAAATTCAGCTCCGGCCAAAGAAAGGTGACCTAAGGCCACAAGGTAAGTTCCGGTGTTGCATATCAGCAGAGCTGGGTGTGCATTGGTATCCACGAAACCATACTCTGAAATGGAGTGCCTTAACTCTGTTATGCCCCTGGGGACACATAGGACAGTCGATCGTGCACCCGTTTCGCATGATGAACGCTGTGTGCCTGAAGAGCGTCCTCTGGCTTCTGAGGAACCCTAGGCGAAAGAGGCACCTGGGTAGCACTCTTCCCATTCATAGCAAGGGAAAAGTACTGCTTTCCGGGTTGCCAAGGAAGAGTGTCCCAGTCGTCAAAGAGCCTCGCGAAAGCAGTGCTGGGCAGACTCTGTTTGCAAGTCGACTGGCCTCAGTGACTGAAAGAGAACTCCACTGCCAATACACAGTGGGCTGATGATTCAGGCCGGGACTCAGGACAGCACTCTCACAGAAGCGAAGGCTAAGCTCTGTGTCCAGCCTGAAGACCAGTACACTTTTCACACTTAACTCTGTTGGGATGTGCAAGAGCCATGGTCACCGAGCCCTACCTAAGGTACTGAAATACTTCCCCAGTTCAGCCTAGGCAGAGGACTCTGTTGCCAAAGGATCTCCATGGAAGGGCCCTGTGGGTTCCGTGTGTTTCCTTGAGGTAGTCAGAAAAGACTGAGGGTAACTATAGGAGCTCATGTTTGAAACCAGGCTACCCTGGCAAAACCTTATTTTCCTCCACGGTAGGCGAGATAGTTGCGGTTTGAAAGCTGCCTGAAAAACACTCCTGCTGCCCATCTTCTCTTTGCTGCCTGAAGGCGTCACGAAAGTACTATGAGTGTACTCGTATGAGGCATGCTGTCTCAGTTCCTTGCTGGGAGCTCCTCCAGGAGCACTCTGGAACTTACCAGCCAAAGAACTGGCACCCCAGGCCTCAAGAAAAAGTCCAGGTTTCTCCCATTGCAAGCTTAGGTGTGCCATAGAAGCGAAGAAGCATGTGTTAAAGAAATGCTTCCACTCTGTTATGTATTTCACGACTCGTTGTGCACTCACATTCGTTGTAACATCTGTGAAGGAGCACTGAACGCCGCCAACTCTTCTGTTGCCTTTGAGTCCCAGGAGGCAAACGGGTTCGTTTGCTTTAACGCTGTGAATGTGCAGCGCTAATGGCAAAGCCCTGCCCGGATCGCTCGACAGCTCTCGTTTGTACAGCATTCAAACGGCCTCAGGAACGCCGTTCTAAGCAGCCTTACAGTCCATGCTGGTGTGCCCCAAGGAGGAATTTGGATTCTTCTGAGAAACACCACTGTGCCTCACTAATGAAACCTGTGAAAACCCAAAGGACCTCTCCCTACGGCAGTCGGAAGCTAGATGTTGAGTTCCAGCCTGAAAACAACGGACAGCTTTCCCTGTGACAATGCTGGACTTCTGGGACCATCCAGATTCAACAAGGCCTAACTTTTGCACGGCCGGGGAATGCTCTTGTGCATGGACAGCAGTCCCCACGTGAAAACCTTTCTTAGCAGATGGAGGCAGTCTTTCCCTTGTACTAGGTAGCTAGGCAGAATCATCAGATAAACATGCTTTGTCATCGAGCTTGAAAGTGGGACACTGATGGGAAAGTTCAATTTTCCCGCTTTGCAAGCGACTTGCTTTTGGCTTCAAAGCTGCCTGAACAGCACTAGCGGCCCACCTTCTCTTCACTGCAGGAGCGTCGCTGTGGGCCAATGCTGCGTTCTCTCAATGCCAAAAATGTGCTGACAATTCCCTTCTAGAAACTCATCCTACTGCACTCCAAATTCAGCTCCGGCTAATGAAAGGTGACCTAAGGCCACAAGGTAAGTTCCAGTGTTTCATATAGCAGAGCTGGGTGTGCATTGGTATCCACGAAACCATACTCTGAAATGGAGTGCCTTAACTCTGCTATGCCCCTGGGGACACATAGGACAGTCGATCGTGCACCCGTTTCGCATGATGAACGCTGTGTGCCTGAAGAGCGTCCTCTGGCTTCTGAGGAACCCTAGGCGAAAAAGGCCCCTGGGAAGCACTCTTCCCATTCATAGCAAGGGAAAAGTACTGCTTTCCGGGTTGCCAAGGAAGAGTGTCCCAGTCGTCAAAGAGCCTCGCGAAAGCAGTGCTGGGCAGCCTCTGTTTGCAAGTCGACTGGCCTCAGTGACTGAAAGAGAAGTCCACTGCCAATACACAGTGGGCTGATGATTCAGGCCGGGACTCAGGACAGCACTCTCACAGAAGCGAAGGCTAAGCTCTGCGTCCAGCCTGAAGACCAGTACACTTTTCACACTTAACTCTGTTGGGATGTGCAAGAGCCATGGTCACCGAGGCCTACCTAAGGTACTGAAATACTTCCCCAGTTCAGCCTAGGCAGAGGACTCTGTTGCCAAAGGATCTCCATGGAAGGGCCCTGTGGGTTCCGTGTGTTTCCTTGAGGTAGTCAGAAACGACTGAGGGTAACTATAGGAGCTCATGTTTGAAACCAGGCTACCCTGGCAAAACCTTATTTTCCTCCACGGTAGGTGAAATAGTTGCGGTTTGAAAGCTGCCTGAAAAACACTCCTGCTGCCCATCTTCTCTTTGCTGCCTGAAGGCGTCACGAAAGTACTATGAGTGTACTCGTATGAGGCATGCTGTCTCAGTTCCTTGCTGGGAGCTCCTCCAGGAGCACTCTGGAACTTACCAGCCAAAGAAATGGCACCCCAGGCATCAAGTAAAAGTCCAGATGTCTCCCATTGTAAGCTTAGGTGTGCCGTAGAAGCGAAGAAGCATGTGTTAAAGAAATGCTTCCACTCTGTTATGTATTTCACGACTCGTTGTGCACTCACATTCGTTGTAACATCTGTGAAGGAGCACTGAACGCCGCCAACTCTTCTGTTGCCTTTGAGTCCCAGGAGGCAAACGGGTTCGTTTGCTTTAACGCTGTGAATGTGCAGCGGTAATGGCAAAGCCCTGCCTGGATCGCTCGACAGCTCTCGTTTGTACAGCATTCAAACGGCCTCAGTAACGCCGTTCTAAGCAGCCTTACAGTCCTTGCTGGTGTGCCCCAAGGAGGAATTTGGATTCTTCTGAGAAACACCACTGTGCCTCACTAATGAAACCTGTTAAAACCCAAAGGACCTCTCCCTACAGCAGTCGGAAGCTAGATGTTGAGTTCCAGACTGAAAACAACGGACAGCTTTCCCTGTGACAATGCTGGACTTCTGGGACCATCCAGATTCACCAAGGCCTAACTTTTGCACGGCGGGGGAATGCTCTTGTGCATGTACAGCAGTCCCCAAGTGAAAACCTTTCTTAGCAGATGGAGGCAGTCTTTCCCTTGTACTAGGTAGCTAGGCAGAATCATCAGATAAACATGCTTTGTCATCGAGCTTGAAAGTGGGACACTGATGGGAAAGTTCAATTTTCCCGCTTTGCAAGCGACTTGCTTTTGGCTTCAAAGCTGCCTGAACAGCACTAGCGGCCCACCTTCTCTTCACTGCAGGAGCGTCGCTGTGGGCCAAGGCTGCGTTCTCTCAATGCCAAAAATGTGCTGACAATTCCCTCCTAGAAACTCATACTACTGCACTCCAAATTCAGCTCCGGCCAAAGAAAGGTGACCTAAGGCCACAAGGTAAGTTCCAGTGTTGCAAATCAGCAGAGCTGGGTGTGCATTGGTATCCACGAAACCATACTCTGAAATGGAGTGCCTTAACTCTGCTATGCCCCTGGGGACACATAGGACAGTCGATCGTGCACCTGTTTCGCATGATGAACGCTGTGTGCCTGAAGAGCGTCCTCTGGCTTCTGAGGAACCCTAGGCGAAAAAGGCCCCTGGGAAGCACTCTTCCCATTCATAGCAAGGGAAAAGTACTGCTTTCCGGGTTGCCAAGGAAGAGTGTCCCAGTCGTCAAAGAGCCTCGCAAAAGCAGTGCTGGGCAGCCTCTGTTTGCAAGTCGACTGACCTCAGTGACTGAAAGAGAACTCCACTGCCAATACACAGTGGGCTGATGATTCAGGCCGGGACTCAGGACAGCACTCTCACAGAAGCGAAGGCTAAGCTCTGCGTCCAGCCTGAAGACCAGTACACTTTTCACACTTAACTCTGTTGGGATGTGCAAGAGCCATGGTCACCGAGGCCTACCTAAGGTACTGAAATACTTCCCCAGTTCAGCCTAGGCAGAGGACCCTGTTGCCAAAGGATCTCCATGGAAGGGCCCTGTGGGTTCCGTGTGTTTCCTTGAGGTAGTCAGAAACGACTGAGGGTAACTATAGGAGCTCATGTTTGAAACCAGGCTACCCTGGCAAAACCTTATTTTCCTCCGTGGTAGGCCAGACAGTTGCGCTTTGAAAGCTGCCTGAAAAAAACTCCTGCTGCCCATCTTCTCTTTGCTGCCTGAAGGCGTCACGAAAGTACTATGAGTGTACTCGTATGAGGCATGCTGTCTCAGTTCCTTGCTGGGAGCTCCTCCAGGAGCACTCTGGAACTTACCAGCCAAAGAACTGTCACCCCAGGCCTCAAGAAAAAGTCCAGGTTTCTCCCATTGCAAGCTTAGGTGTGCCATAGAAGCGAAGAAGCATGTGTTAAAGAAATGCTTCCACTCTGTTATGTATTTCACGACTCGTTGTGCACTCACATTCGTTGTAACATCTGTGAAGGGGCACTGAACGCCGCCAACTCTTCTGTTGCCTTTGAGTCCCAGGAGGCAAACGGGTTCGTTTGCTTTAACGCTGTGAATGTGCAGCGGTAATGGCAAAGCCCTGCCCGGATCGCTCGACAGCTCTCGTTTGTACAGCATTCAAACGGCCTCAGGAACGCCGTTCTAAGCAGCCTTACAGTCCATGCTGGTGTGCCCCAAGGAGGAATTTGGATTCTTCTGAGAAACACCACTGTGCCACACTAATGAAACCTGTGAAAACCCAAAGGACCTCTCCCTACGGCAGTCGGAACCTAGATGTTGAGTTCCAGCCTGAAAACAACGGACAGCTTTCCCTGTGACAATGCTGGACTTCTGGGACCATCCAGATTCAACAAGGCCTAACTTTTGCACGGCGGGGGAATGCTCTTGTGCATGTACAGCAGTCCCCACGTGAAAACCTTTCTTAGCAGATGGAGGCAGTCTTTCCCTTGTACTAGGTAGCTAGGCAGAATCATCAGATAAACATGCTTTGTCATCGAGCTTGAAAGTGGGACACTGATGGGAAAGTTCAATTTTCCCGCTTTGCAAGCGACTTGCTTTTGGCTTCAAAGCTGCCTGAACAGCACTAGCGGCCCACCTTCTCTTCACTGCAGGAGCGTCGCTGTGGGCCAATGCTGCGTTTTCTCAATGCCAAAAATGTGCTGACAATTCCCTTCTAGAAACTCATCCTACTGCACTCCAAATTCAGCTCCGGCTAATGAAACGTGACCTAAGGCCACAAGGTAAGTTCCAGTGTTTCATATAGCAGAGCTGGGTGTGCATTGGTATCCACGAAACCATACTCTGAAATGGAGTGCCTTAACTCTGCTATGCCCCTGGGGACACATAGGACAGTCGATCGTGCACCCGTTTCGCATGATGAACGCTGTGTGCCTGAAGAGCGTCCTCTGGCTTCTGAGGAACCCTAGGCGAAAAAGGCCCCTGGGAAGCACTCTTCCCATTCATAGCAAGGGAAAAGTACTGCTTTCCGGGTTGCCAAGGAAGAGTGTCCCAGTCGTCAAAGAGCCTCGCGAAAGCAGTGCTGGGCAGCCTCTGTTTGCAAGTCGACTGGCCTCAGTGACTGAAAGAGAAGTCCACTGCCAATACACAGTGGGCTGATGATTCAGGCCGGGACTCAGGACAGCACTCTCACAGAAGCGAAGGCTAAGCTCTGCGTCCAGCCTGAAGACCAGTACACTTTTCACACTTAACTCTGTTGGGATGTGCAAGAGCCATGGTCACCGAGGCCTACCTAAGGTACTGAAATACTTCCCCAGTTCAGCCTAGGCAGAGGACTCTGTTGCCAAAGGATCTCCATGGAAGGGCCCTGTGGGTTCCGTGTGTTTCCTTGAGGTAGTCAGAAACGACTGAGGGTAACTATAGGAGCTCATGTTTGAAACCAGGCTACCCTGGCAAAACCTTATTTTCCTCCGTGGTAGGCGAGACAGTTGTGCTTTGAAAGCTGCCTGAAAAACACTCCTGCTGCCCATCTTCTCTTTGCTGCCTGAAGGCGTCACGAAAGTACTATGAGTGTACTCGTATGAGGCATGCTGTCTCAGTTCCTTGCTGGGAGCTCCTCCAGGAGCACTCTGGAACTTACCAGCCAAAGAAATGGCACCCCAGGCATCAAGTAAAAGTCCAGATGTCTCCCTTTGTAAGCTTAGGTGTGCCATAGAAGCGAAGAAGCATGTGTTAAAGAAATGCTTCCACTCTGTTATGTATTTCACGACTCGTTGTGCACTCACATTCGTTGTCACATCTGTGAAGGAGCACTGAACGCCGCCAACTCTTCTGTTGCCTTTGAGTCCCAGGAGGCAAACGGGTTCGTTTGCTTTAACGCTGTGAATGTGCAGCGGTAATGGCAAAGCCCTGCCCGGATCGCTCGACAGCTCTCGTTTGTACACCATTCAAACGGCCTCAGGAACGCCGTTCTAAGCAGCCTTACATTCCATGCTGGTGTGCCCCAAGGAGGAATTTGGATTCTTCTGAGAAACACCACTGTGCCACACTAATGAAACCTGTGAACTCCCAAAGGACGTCTCCCTACGGCAGTCGGAAGCTAGATGTTGAGTTCCAGCCTGAAAACAACGGACAGCTTTCCCTGTGACAATGCTGGTCTTCTGGGACCATCCAGATTCACCAAGGCCTAACTTTTGCATGGCGGGGGAATGCTCTTGGGCATGTACAGCAGTCCCCACGTGAAAACCTTTCTTAGCAGATGGAGGCAGTCTTTCCCTTGTACTAGGTAGCTAGGCAGAATCATCAGATAAACATGCTTTGTCATCGAGCTTGAAAGTGGGACACTGATGGGAAAGTTCACATTCTCCCGCTTTGCAAGCGACTTGCTTTTGGCTTCAAAGCTGCCTGAACAGCACTAGCGGCCTACCTTCTCTTCAATGCAGGAGTTTCGCTGTGGGCCAAGGCTGCGTTCTCTCAATGCCAAAAATGTGCTGACAATTCCCTTCTAGAAACTCATCCTACTGCACTCCAAATTCAGCTCCGGCCAATGAAAGGTGACCTAAGGCCACAAGGTAAGTTCCAGTGTTGCATATCAGCAGAGCTGGGTGTGCATTGGTATCCACGAAACCATACTCTGAAATGGAGTGCCTTAACTCTGCTATGCCCCTGGGGACACATAGGACAGTCGATCGTGCACCCGTTTCGCATGATGAACGCTGTGTGCCTGAAGAGCGTCCTCTGGCTTCTGAGGAACCCTAGGCGAAAAAGGCCCCTGGGAAGCACTCTTCCCATTCATAGCAAGGGAAAAGTACTGCTTTCAGGGTTGCCAAGGAAGAGTGTCCCAGTAGTCAAAGAGCCTCGCGAAAGCAGTGCTGGGCAGACTCTGTTTGCAAGTCGACTGGCCTCAGTGACTGAAAGAGAACTCCACTGCCAATACACAGTGGGCTGATGATTCAGGCCGGGACTCAGGACTGCACTCTCACAGAAGCGAAGGCTAAGCTCTGCGTCCAGCCTGAAGACCAGTACACTTTTCACACTTAACTCTGTTGGGATGTGCAAGAGCCATGGTCACCGAGCCCTACCTAAGGTACTGAAATACTTCCCCAGTTCAGCCTAGGCAGAGGACTCTGTTGCCAAAGGATCTCCATGGAAGGGCCCTGTGGGTTCCGTGTGTTTCCTTGAGGTAGTCAGAAACGACTGAGGGTAACTATAGGAGCTCATATTTGAAACCAGGCTACCCTGGCAAAACCTTATTTTCCTCCATGGTAGGTGAGACAGTTGTGCTTTGAAAGCTGCCTGAAAAACACTCCTGCTGCCCATCTTCTCTTTGCTGCCTGAAGGCGTCACGAAAGTACTATGAGTGTACTCGTATGAGGCATGCTGTCTCAGTTCCTTGCTGGGAGCTCCTCCAGGAGGATTCTGGAACTTACCAGCCAAAGAAATGGCACCCCAGGCATCAAGTAAAAGTCCAGATGTCTCCCATTGTAAGCTTAGGTGTGCCATAGAAGCGAAGAAGCATGTGTTAAAGAAATGCTTCCACTCTGTTATGTATTTCACGACTCGTTGTGCACTCACATTCGTTGTAACATCTGTGAAGGAGCACTGAACGCCGCCAACTCTTCTGTTGCCTTTGAGTCCCAGGAGGCAAACGGGTTCGTTTGCTTTAACGCTGTGAATGTGCAGCGGTAATGGCAAAGCCCTGCCCGGATCGCTCGACAGCTCTCGTTTGTATAGCATTCAAACGGCCTCAGGAACGCCGTTCTAAGCAGCCTTACATTCCATGCTGGTGTGCCCCAAGGAGGAATTTGCATTCTTCTGAGAAACACCACTGTGCCACACTAATGAAACCTGTGAACTCCCAAAGGACGTCTCCCTACGGCAGTCGGAAGCTAGATGTTGAGTTCCAGCCTGAAAACAACGGACAGCTTTCCCTGTGACAATGCTGGTCTTCTGGGACCATCCAGATTCACCAAGGCCTAACTTTTGCACGGCGGGGGAATGCTCTTGTGCATGAACAGCAGTCACCACGTGAAAACCTTTCTTAGCAGATGGAGGCAGTCTTTCCCTTGTACTAGGTAGCTAGGCAGAATCATCAGATAAACATGCTTTGTCATCGAGCTTGAAAGTGGGACACTGATGGGAAAGTTCAATTTTCCCGCTTTGCAAGCGACTTGCTTTTGGCTTCAAAGCTGCCTGAACAGCACTAGCGGCCCACCTTCTCTTCACTGCAGGAGTGTCGCTGTGGGCCAAGGCTGCGTTCTCTCAATGCCAAAAATGTGCTGACAATTCCCTTCTAGAAACTCATCCTACTGCACTCCAAATTCAGCTCCGGCCAAAGAAAGGTGACCTAAGGCCACAAGGTAAGTTCCAGTGTTGCATATCAGCAGAGCTGCGTGTGCATTGGTATCCACGAAACCATACTCTGAAATGGAGTGCCTTAACTCTGCTATGCCCCTGGGGACACATAGGACAGTCGATCGTGCACCCGTTTCGCATGATGAACGCTGTGTGCCTGAAGAGCGTCCTCTGGCTTCTGAGGAACCCTAGGCGAAAAAGGCCCCTGGGAAGCACTCTTCCCATTCATAGCAAGGGAAAAGTACTGCTTTCCGGGTTGCCAAGGAAGAGTGTCCCAGTCGTCAAAGAGCCTCGCGAAAGCAGTGCTGGGCAGACTCTGTTTGCAAGTCGACTGACCTCAGTGACTGAAAGAGAACTCCACTGCCAATACACAGTGGGCTGATGATTCAGGCCGGGACTCAGGACAGCACTCTCACAGAAGCGAAGGCTAAGCTCTGCGTCCAGCCTGAAGACCAGTACACTTTTCACACTTAAGTCTGTTCGGATGTGCAAGAGCCATGGTCACCGAGGCCTACCTAAGGTACTGAAATACTTCCCCAGTTCAGCCTAGGCAGAGGACTCTGTTGCCAAAGGATCTCCTTGGAAGGGCCCTGTGGGTTCCGTGTGTTTCCTTGAGGTAGTCAGAAATGACTGAGGGTAACTATAGGAGCTCATATTTGAAACCAGGCTACCCTGGCAAAACCTTATTTTCCTCCATGGTAGGTGAGACAGTTGTGCTTTGAAAGCTGCCTGAAAAACACTCCTGCTGCCCATCTTCTCTTTGCTGCCTGAAGGCGTCACGAAAGTACTATGAGTGTACTCGTATGAGGCATGCTGTCTCAGTTCCTTGCTGGGAGCTCCTCCAGGAGGATTCTGGAACTTACCAGCCAAAGAAATGGCACCCCAGGCATCAAGTAAAAGTCCAGATGTCTCCCATTGTAAGCTTAGGTGTGCCATAGAAGCGAAGAAGCATGTGTTAAAGAAATGCTTCCACTCTGTTATGTATTTCACGACTCGTTGTGCACTCACATTCGTTGTAACATCTGTGAAGGAGCACTGAACGCCGCCAACTCTTCTGTTGCCTTTGAGTCCCAGGAGGCAAACGGGTTCGTTTGCTTTAACGCTGTGAATGTGCAGCGGTAATGGCAAAGCCCTGCCCGGATCGCTCGACAGCTCTCGTTTGTACAGCATTCAAACGGCCTCAGGAACGCCGTTCTAAGCAGCCTTACATTCCATGCTGGTGTGCCCCAAGGAGGAATTTGGATTCTTCTGAGAAACACCACTGTGCCACACTAATGAAACCTGTGAACTCCCAAAGGACGTCTCCCTACGGCAGTCGGAAGCTAGATGTTGAGTTCCAGCCTGAAAACAACGGACAGCTTTCCCTGTGACAATGCTGGTCTTCTGGGACCATCCAGATTCACCAAGGCCTAACTTTTGCACGGCGGGGGAATGCTCTTGTGCATGAACAGCAGTCACCACGTGAAAACCTTTCTTAGCAGATGGAGGCAGTCTTTCCCTTGTACTAGGTAGCTAGGCAGAATCATCAGATAAACATGCTTTGTCATCGAGCTTGAAAGTGGGACACTGATGGGAAAGTTCAATTTTCCCGCTTTGCAAGCGACTTGCTTTTGGCTTCAAAGCTGCCTGAACAGCACTAGCGGCCCACCTTCTCTTCACTGCAGGAGTGTCGCTGTGGGCCAAGGCTGCGTTCTCTCAATGCCAAAAATGTGCTGACAATTCCCTTCTAGAAACTCATCCTACTGCACTCCAAATTCAGCTCCGGCCAAAGAAGGTGACCTAAGGCCACAAGGTAAGTTCCAGTGTTGCATATCAGCAGAGCTGGGTGTGCATTGGTATCCACGAAACCATACTCTGAAATGGAGTGCCTTAACTCTGCTATGCCCCTGGGGACACATAGGACAGTCGATCGTGCACCCGTTTCGCATGATGAACGCTGTGTGCCTGAAGAGCGTCCTCTGGCTTCGGAGGAACCCTAGGCGAAAAAGGCCCCTGGGAAGCACTCTTCCCATTCATAGCAAGGGAAAAGTACTGCTTTCTGGGTTGCCAAGGAAGAGTGTCCCAGTCGTCAAAGAGCCTCGCGAAAGCAGTGCTGGGCAGATTCTGTTTGCAAGTCGACTGACCTCAGTGACTGAAAGAGAACTCCACTGCCAATACACAGTGGGCTGATGATTCAGGCCGGGACTCAGGACAGCACTCTCACAGAAGCGAAGGCTAAGCTCTGCGTCCAGCCTGAAGACCAGTACACTTTTCACACTTAAGTCTGTTCGGATGTGCAAGAGCCATGGTCACCGAGGCCTACCTAAGGTACTGAAATACTTCCCCAGTTCAGCCTAGGCAGAGGACTCTGTTGCCAAAGGATCTCCATGGAAGGGCCCTGTGGGTTCCGTGTGTTTCCTTGAGGTAGTCAGAAATGACTGAGGGTAACTATAGGAGCTCATATTTGAAACCAGGCTACCCTGGCAAAACCTTATTTTCCTCCACGGTAGGTGAGACAGTTGTGCTTTGAAAGCTGCCTGAAAAACACTCCTGCTGCCCATCTTCTCTTTGCTGCCTGAAGGCGTCACGAAAGTACTATGAGTGTACTCGTATGAGGCATGCTGTCTCAGTTCCTTGCTGGGAGCTCCTCCAGGAGGATTCTGGAACTTACCAGCCAAAGAAATGGCACCCCAGGCATCAAGTAAAAGTCCAGATGTCTCCCATTGTAAGCTTAGGTGTGCCATAGAAGCGAAGAAGCATGTGTTAAAGAAATGCTTCCACTCTGTTATGTATTTCACGACTCGTTGTGCACTCACATTCGTTGTAACATCTGTGAAGGAGCACTGAACGCCGCCAACTCTTCTGTTGCCTTTGAGTCCCAGGAGGCAAACGGGTTCGTTTGCTTTAATGCTGTGAATGTGCAGCGGTAATAGCAAAGCCCTGCCCGGATCGCTCGACAGCTCTCGTTTGTACACCATTCAAACGGCCTCAGGAACGCCGTTCTAAGCAGCCTTACATTCCATGCTGGTGTGCCCCAAGGAGGAATTTGGATTCTTCTGAGAAACACCACTGTGCCACACTAATGAAACCTGTGAACTCCCAAAGGACGTCTCCCTACGGCAGTCGGAATCTAGATGTTGAGTTCCAGCCTGAAAACAACGGACAGCTTTCCCTGTGACAATGCTGGTCTTCTGGGACCATCCAGATTCACCAAGGCCTAACTTTTGCACGGCGGGGGAATGCTCTTGTGCATGAACAGCAGTCACCACGTGAAAACCTTTCTTAGCAGATGGAGGCAGTCTTTCCCTTGTACTAGGTAGCTAGGCAGAATCATCAGATAAACATGCTTTGTCATCGAGCTTGAAAGTGGGACACTGATGGGAAAGTTCAATTTTCCCGCTTTGCAAGCGACTTGCTTTTGGCTTCAAAGCTGCCTGAACAGCACTAGCGGCCCACCTTCTCTTCACTGCAAGAGCGTCGCTGTGGGCCAAGGCTGCGTTCTCTCAATGCCAAAAATGTGCTGACAATTCCCTTCTAGAAACTCATCCTACTGCACTCCAAATTCAGCTCCGGCCAAAGAAAGGTGACCTAAGGCCACAAGGTAAGTTCCAGTGTTGCAAATCAGCAGAGCTGGGTGTGCATTGGTATCCACGAAACCATACTCTGAAATGGAGTGCCTTAACTCTGCTATGCCCCTGGGGACACATAGGACAGTCGATCGTGCACCCGTTTTGCATGATGAACGCTGTGTGCCTGAAGAGCGTCCTCTGGCTTCTGAGGAACCCTAGGCGAAAAAGGCCCCTGGGAAGCACTCTTCCCATTCATAGCAAGGGAAAAGTACTGCTTTCCGGGTTGCCAAGGAAGAGTGTCCCAGTCGTCAAAGAGCCTCGCGAAAGCAGTGCTGGGCAGACTCTGTTTGCAAGTCGACTGGCCTCAGTGACTGAAAGAGAACTCCACTGCCAATACACAGTGGGCTGATGATTCAGGCCGGGACTCAGGACAGCACTCTCACAGAAGCGAAGGCTAAGCTCTGCGTCCAGCCTGAAGACCAGTACACTTTTCACACTTAAGTCTGTTCGGATGTGCAAGAGCCATGGTCACCGAGGCCTACCTAAGGTACTGAAATACTTCCCCAGTTCAGCCTAGGCAGAGGACTCTGTTGCCAAAGGATCTCCATGGAAGGGCCCTGTGGGTTCCGTGTGTTTCCTTGAGGTAGTCAGAAATGACTGAGGGTAACTATAGGAGCTCATATTTGAAACCAGGCTACCCTGGCAAAACCTTATTTTCCTCCATGGTAGGTGAGACAGTTGTGCTTTGAAAGCTGCCTGAAAAACACTCCTGCTGCCCATCTTCTCTTTGCTGCCTGAAGGCGTCACGAAAGTACTATGAGTGTACTCGTATGAGGCATGCTGTCTCAGTTCCTTGCTGGGAGCTCCTCCAGGAGGACTCTGGTCTTATCAGCCAAAGAAATGGCACCCCAGGCATCAAGTAAAAGTCCAGATGTCTCCCATTGTAAGCTTAGGTGTGCCATAGAAGCGAAGAAGCATGTGTTAAAGAAATGCTTCCACTCTGTTATGTATTTCACGACTCGTTGTGCACTCACATTCGTTGTAACATCTGTGAAGGAGCACTGAACGCCGCCAACTCTTCTGTTGCCTTTGAGTCCCAGGAGGCAAACGGGTTCGTTTGCTTTAACGCTGTGAATGTGCAGCGGTAATGGCAAAGCCCTGCCCGGATCGCTCCACAGCTCTCGTTTGTACAGCATTCAAACGGCCTCAGGAACGCCGTTCTAAGCAGCCTTACATTCCATGCTGGTGTGCCCCAAGGAGGAATTTGGATTCTTCTGAGAAACACCACTGTGCCACACTAATGAAACCTGTGAACTCCCAAAGGACGTCTCCCTACGGCAGTCGGAAGCTAGATGTTGAGTTCCAGCCTGAAAACAACGGACAGCTTTCCCTGTGACAATGCTGGTCTTCTGGGACCATCCAGATTCACCAAGGCCTAACTTTTGCACGGCGGGGGAATGCTCTTGTGCATGAACAGCAGTCACCACGTGAAAACCTTTCTTAGCAGATGGAGGCAGTCTTTCCCTTGTACTAGGTAGCTAGGCAGAATCATCAGATAAACATGCTTTGTCATCGAGCTTGAAAGTGGGACACTGATGGGAAAGTTCAATTTTCCCGCTTTGCAAGCGACTTGCTTTTGGCTTCAAAGCTGCCTGAACAGCACTAGCGGCCCACCATCTCTTCACTGCAGGAACGTCGCTGTGGGCCAAGGCTGCGTTCTCTCAATGCCAAAAATGTGCTGACAATTCCCTTCTAGAAACTCATCCTACTGCACTCCAAATTCAGCTCCGGCCAAAGAAAGGTGACCTAAGGCCACAAGGTAAGTTCCAGTGTTGCATATCAGCAGAGCTGGGTGTGCATTGGTATCCACGAAACCATACTCTGAAATGGAGTGCCTTAACTCTGCTATGCCCCTGGGGACACATAGGACAGTCGATCGTGCACCCGTTTCGCATGATGAACGCTGTGTGCCTGAAGAGCGTCCTCTGGCTTCTGAGGAACCCTAGGCGAAAAAGGCCCCTGGGAAGCACTCTTCCCATTCATAGCAAGGGAAAAGTACTGCTTTCCGGGTTGCCAAGGAAGAGTGTCCCAGTCGTCAAAGAGCCTCGCGAAAGCAGTGCTGGGCAGCCTCTGTTTGCAAGTCGACTGGCCTCAGTGACTGAAAGAGAACTCCACTGCCAATACACAGTGGGCTGATGATTCAGGCCGGGACTCAGGACAGCACTCTCACAGAAGCGAAGGCTAAGCTCTGCGTCCAGCCTGAAGACCAGTACACTTTTCACACTTAACTCTGTTGGGATGTGCAAGAGCCATGGTCACCGAGGCCTACCTAAGGTACTGAAATACTTCCCCAGTTCAGCCTAGGCAGAGGACTCTGTTGCCAAAGGATCTCCATGGAAGGGCCCTGTGGGTTCCGTGTGTTTCCTTGAGGTAGTCAGAAACGACTGAGGGTAACTATAGGAGCTCATATTTGAAACCAGGCTACCCTGGCAAAACCTTATTTTCCTCCATGGTAGGTGAGACAGTTGTGCTTTGAAAGCTGCCTGAAAAACACTCCTGCTGCCCATCTTCTCTTTGCTGCCTGAAGGCGTCACAAAAGTACTATGAGTGTACTCGTATGAGGCATGCTGTCTCAGTTCCTTGCTGGGAGCTCCTCCAGGAGCATTCTGGAACTTACCAGCCAAAGAAATGGCACCCCAGGCATGAAGGAAAAGTCCAGATGTCTCCCATTGTAAGCTTAGGTGTGCCATAGAAGCGAAGAAGCATGTGTTAAAGAAATGCTTCCACTCTGTTATGTATTTCACGACTCGTTGTGCACTCACATTCGTTGTAACATCTGTGAAGGAGCACTGAACGCCGCCAACTCTTCTGTTGCCTTTGAGTCCCAGGAGGCAAACGGGTTCGTTTGCTTTAACGCTGTGAATGTGCAGCAGTAATGGCAAAGCCCTGCCCGGATCGCTCCACAGCTCTCGTTTGTACACCATTCAAACGGCCTCAGGAACGCCGTTCTAAGCAGCCTTACATTCCATGCTGGTGTGCCCCAAGGAGGAATTTGGATTCTTCTGAGAAACACCACTGTGCCACACTAATGAAACCTGTGAACTCCCAAAGGACGTCTCCCTACGGCAGTCGGAAGCTAGATGTTGAGTTCCAGCCTGAAAACAACGGACAGCTTTCCCTGTGACAATGCTGGACTTCTGGGACCATCCAGATTCACCAAGGCCTAACTTTTGCACGGCGGGGGAATGCTCTTGTGCATGAACAGCAGTCACCACGTGAAAACCTTTCTTAGCAGATGGAGGCAGTCTTTCCCTTGTACTAGGTAGCTAGGCAGAATCATCAGATAAACATGCTTTGTCATCGAGCTTGAAAGTGGGACACTGATGGGAAAGTTCAATTTTCCCGCTTTGCAAGCGACTTGCTTTTGGCTTCAAAGCTGCCTGAACAGCACTAGCGGCCCACCTTCTCTTCACTGCAGGAGTGTCGCTGTGGGCCAAGGCTGCGTTCTCTCAATGCCAAAAATGTGCTGACAATTCCCTTCTAGAAACTCATCCTACTGCACTCCAAATTCAGCTCCGGCCAAAGAAGATGACCTAAGGCCACAAGGTAAGTTCCAGTGTTGCATATCAGCAGAGCTGGGTGTGCATTGGTATCCACGAAACCATACTCTGAAATGGAGTGCCTTAACTCTGCTATGCCCCTGGGGACACATAGGAGAGTCGATCGTGCACCCGTTTCTCATGATGAACGCTGTGTGCCTGAAGAGCGTCCTCTGGCTTCTGAGGAACCCTAGGCGAAAAAGGCCCCTGGGAAGCACTCTTCCCATTCATAGCAAGGGAAAAGTACTGCTTTCCGGGTTGCCAAGGAAGAGTGTCCCAGTCATCAAAGAGCCTCGCGAAAGCAGTGCTGGGCAGACTCTGTTTGCAAGTCGACTGGCCTCAGTGACTGAAAGAGAACTCCACTGCCAATACACAGTGGGCTGATGATTCAGGCCGGGACTCAGGACAGCACTCTCACAGAAGCGAAGGCTAAGCTCTGCGTCCAGCCTGAAGACCAGTACACTTTTCACACTTAAGTCTGTTCGGATGTGCAAGAGCCATGGTCACCGAGGCCTACCTAAGGTACTGAAATACTTCCCCAGTTCAGCCTAGGCAGAGGACTCTGTTGCCAAAGGATCTCCATGGAAGGGCCCTGTGGGTTCCGTGTGTTTCCTTGAGGTAGTCAGAAACGACTGAGGGTAACTATAGGAGCTCATATTTGAAACCAGGCTACCCTGGCAAAACCTTATTTTCCTCCATGGTAGGTGAGACAGTTGTGCTTTGAAAGCTGCCTGAAAAACACTCCTGCTGCCCATCTTCTCTTTGCTGCCTGAAGGCGTCACGAAAGTACTATGAGTGTACTCGTATGAGGCATGCTGTCTCAGTTCCTTGCTGGGAGCTCCTCCAGGAGGATTCTGGAACATACCAGCCAAAGAAATGGCACCCCAGGCATCAAGTAAGAGTCCAGATGTCTCCCATTGTAAGCTTAGGTGTGCCATAGAAGCGAAGAAGCATGTGTTAAAGAAATGCTTCCACTCTGTTATGTATTTCACGACTCGTTGTGCACTCACATTCGTTGTAACATCTGTGAAGGAGCACTGAACGCCGCCAACTCTTCTGTTGCCTTTGAGTCCCAGGAGGCAAACGGGTTCATTTGCTTTAACGCTGTGAATGTGCAGCGGTAATGGCAAAGCCCTGCCCGGATCGCTCGACAGCTCTCGTTTGTACAGCATTCAAACGGCCTCAGGAACGCCGTTCTAAGCAGCCTTACATTCCATGCTGGTGTGCCCCAAGGAGGAATTTGGATTCTTCTGAGAAACACCACTGTGCCACACTAATGAAACCTGTGAACTCCCAAAGGACGTCTCCCTACGGCAGTCGGAAGCTAGATGTTGAGTTCCAGCCTGAAAACAACGGACAGCTTTCCCTGTGACAATGCTGGTCTTCTGGGACCATCCAGATTCACCAAGGCCTAACTTTTGCACGGCGGGGGAATGCTCTTGTGCATGAACAGCAGTCACCACGTGAAAACCTTTCTTAGCAGATGGAGGCAGTCTTTCCCTTGTACTAGGTAGCTAGGCAGAATCATCAGATAAACATGCTTTGTCATCGAGCTTGAAAGTGGGACACTGATGGGAAAGTTCAATTTTCCCGCTTTGCAAGCGACTTGCTTTTGGCTTCAAAGCTGCCTGAACAGCACTAGCGGCCCACCTTCTCTTCACTGCAGGAGTGTCGCTGTGGGCCAAGGCTGCGTTCTCTCAATGCCAAAAATGTGCTGACAATTCCCTTCTAGAAACTCATCCTACTGCACTCCAAATTCAGCTCCGGCCAAAGAAAGGTGACCTAAGGCCACAAGGTAAGTTCCAGTGTTGCATATCAGCAGAGCTGGGTGTGCATTGGTATCCACGAAACCATACTCTGAAATGGAGTGCCTTAACTCTGCTATGCCCCTGGGGACACATAGGACAGTCGATCGTGCACCTGTTTCGCATGATGAACGCTGTGTGCCTGAAGAGCGTCCTCTGGCTTCTGAGGAACCCTAGGCGAAAAAGGCCCCTGGGAAGCACTCTTCCCATTCATAGCAAGGGAAAAGTACTGCTTTCCGGGTTGCCAAGGAAGAGTGTCCCAGTCGTCAAAGAGCCTCGCAAAAGCAGTGCTGGGCAGCCTCTGTTTGCAAGTCGACTGACCTCAGTGACTGAAAGAGAACTCCACTGCCAATACACAGTGGGCTGATGATTCAGGCCGGGACTCAGGACAGCACTCTCACAGAAGCGAAGGCTAAGCTCTGCGTCCAGCCTGAAGACCAGTACACTTTTCACACTTAACTCTGTTGGGATGTGCAAGAGCCATGGTCACCGAGGCCTACCTAAGGTACTGAAATACTTCCCCAGTTCAGCCTAGGCAGAGGACCCTGTTGCCAAAGGATCTCCATGGAAGGGCCCTGTGGGTTCCGTGTGTTTCCTTGAGGTAGTCAGAAACGACTGAGGGTAACTATAGGAGCTCATGTTTGAAACCAGGCTACCCTGGCAAAACCTTATTTTCCTCCGTGGTAGGCCAGACAGTTGCGCTTTGAAAGCTGCCTGAAAAAAACTCCTGCTGCCCATCTTCTCTTTGCTGCCTGAAGGCGTCACGAAAGTACTATGAGTGTACTCGTATGAGGCATGCTGTCTCAGTTCCTTGCTGGGAGCTCCTCCAGGAGCACTCTGGAACTTACCAGCCAAAGAACTGTCACCCCAGGCCTCAAGAAAAAGTCCAGGTTTCTCCCATTGCAAGCTTAGGTGTGCCATAGAAGCGAAGAAGCATGTGTTAAAGAAATGCTTCCACTCTGTTATGTATTTCACGACTCGTTGTGCACTCACATTCGTTGTAACATCTGTGAAGGGGCACTGAACGCCGCCAACTCTTCTGTTGCCTTTGAGTCCCAGGAGGCAAACGGGTTCGTTTGCTTTAACGCTGTGAATGTGCAGCGGTAATGGCAAAGCCCTGCCCGGATCGCTCGACAGCTCTCGTTTGTACAGCATTCAAACGGCCTCAGGAACGCCGTTCTAAGCAGCCTTACAGTCCATGCTGGTGTGCCCCAAGGAGGAATTTGGATTCTTCTGAGAAACACCACTGTGCCACACTAATGAAACCTGTGAAAACCCAAAGGACCTCTCCCTACGGCAGTCGGAACCTAGATGTTGAGTTCCAGCCTGAAAACAACGGACAGCTTTCCCTGTGACAATGCTGGACTTCTGGGACCATCCAGATTCAACAAGGCCTAACTTTTGCACGGCGGGGGAATGCTCTTGTGCATGTACAGCAGTCCCCACGTGAAAACCTTTCTTAGCAGATGGAGGCAGTCTTTCCCTTGTACTAGGTAGCTAGGCAGAATCATCAGATAAACATGCTTTGTCATCGAGCTTGAAAGTGGGACACTGATGGGAAAGTTCAATTTTCCCGCTTTGCAAGCGACTTGCTTTTGGCTTCAAAGCTGCCTGAACAGCACTAGCGGCCCACCTTCTCTTCACTGCAGGAGCGTCGCTGTGGGCCAATGCTGCGTTTTCTCAATGCCAAAAATGTGCTGACAATTCCCTTCTAGAAACTCATCCTACTGCACTCCAAATTCAGCTCCGGCTAATGAAACGTGACCTAAGGCCACAAGGTAAGTTCCAGTGTTTCATATAGCAGAGCTGGGTGTGCATTGGTATCCACGAAACCATACTCTGAAATGGAGTGCCTTAACTCTGCTATGCCCCTGGGGACACATAGGACAGTCGATCGTGCACCCGTTTCGCATGATGAACGCTGTGTGCCTGAAGAGCGTCCTCTGGCTTCTGAGGAACCCTAGGCGAAAAAGGCCCCTGGGAAGCACTCTTCCCATTCATAGCAAGGGAAAAGTACTGCTTTCCGGGTTGCCAAGGAAGAGTGTCCCAGTCGTCAAAGAGCCTCGCGAAAGCAGTGCTGGGCAGCCTCTGTTTGCAAGTCGACTGGCCTCAGTGACTGAAAGAGAAGTCCACTGCCAATACACAGTGGGCTGATGATTCAGGCCGGGACTCAGGACAGCACTCTCACAGAAGCGAAGGCTAAGCTCTGCGTCCAGCCTGAAGACCAGTACACTTTTCACACTTAACTCTGTTGGGATGTGCAAGAGCCATGGTCACCGAGGCCTACCTAAGGTACTGAAATACTTCCCCAGTTCAGCCTAGGCAGAGGACTCTGTTGCCAAAGGATCTCCATGGAAGGGCCCTGTGGGTTCCGTGTGTTTCCTTGAGGTAGTCAGAAACGACTGAGGGTAACTATAGGAGCTCATGTTTGAAACCAGGCTACCCTGGCAAAACCTTATTTTCCTCCGTGGTAGGCGAGACAGTTGTGCTTTGAAAGCTGCCTGAAAAACACTCCTGCTGCCCATCTTCTCTTTGCTGCCTGAAGGCGTCACGAAAGTACTATGAGTGTACTCGTATGAGGCATGCTGTCTCAGTTCCTTGCTGGGAGCTCCTCCAGGAGCACTCTGGAACTTACCAGCCAAAGAAATGGCACCCCAGGCATCAAGTAAAAGTCCAGATGTCTCCCTTTGTAAGCTTAGGTGTGCCATAGAAGCGAAGAAGCATGTGTTAAAGAAATGCTTCCACTCTGTTATGTATTTCACGACTCGTTGTGCACTCACATTCGTTGTCACATCTGTGAAGGAGCACTGAACGCCGCCAACTCTTCTGTTGCCTTTGAGTCCCAGGAGGCAAACGGGTTCGTTTGCTTTAACGCTGTGAATGTGCAGCGGTAATGGCAAAGCCCTGCCCGGATCGCTCGACAGCTCTCGTTTGTACACCATTCAAACGGCCTCAGGAACGCCGTTCTAAGCAGCCTTACATTCCATGCTGGTGTGCCCCAAGGAGGAATTTGGATTCTTCTGAGAAACACCACTGTGCCACACTAATGAAACCTGTGAACTCCCAAAGGACGTCTCCCTACGGCAGTCGGAAGCTAGATGTTGAGTTCCAGCCTGAAAACAACGGACAGCTTTCCCTGTGACAATGCTGGTCTTCTGGGACCATCCAGATTCACCAAGGCCTAACTTTTGCATGGCGGGGGAATGCTCTTGGGCATGTACAGCAGTCCCCACGTGAAAACCTTTCTTAGCAGATGGAGGCAGTCTTTCCCTTGTACTAGGTAGCTAGGCAGAATCATCAGATAAACATGCTTTGTCATCGAGCTTGAAAGTGGGACACTGATGGGAAAGTTCACATTCTCCCGCTTTGCAAGCGACTTGCTTTTGGCTTCAAAGCTGCCTGAACAGCACTAGCGGCCTACCTTCTCTTCAATGCAGGAGTTTCGCTGTGGGCCAAGGCTGCGTTCTCTCAATGCCAAAAATGTGCTGACAATTCCCTTCTAGAAACTCATCCTACTGCACTCCAAATTCAGCTCCGGCCAATGAAAGGTGACCTAAGGCCACAAGGTAAGTTCCAGTGTTGCATATCAGCAGAGCTGGGTGTGCATTGGTATCCACGAAACCATACTCTGAAATGGAGTGCCTTAACTCTGCTATGCCCCTGGGGACACATAGGACAGTCGATCGTGCACCCGTTTCGCATGATGAACGCTGTGTGCCTGAAGAGCGTCCTCTGGCTTCTGAGGAACCCTAGGCGAAAAAGGCCCCTGGGAAGCACTCTTCCCATTCATAGCAAGGGAAAAGTACTGCTTTCAGGGTTGCCAAGGAAGAGTGTCCCAGTAGTCAAAGAGCCTCGCGAAAGCAGTGCTGGGCAGACTCTGTTTGCAAGTCGACTGGCCTCAGTGACTGAAAGAGAACTCCACTGCCAATACACAGTGGGCTGATGATTCAGGCCGGGACTCAGGACTGCACTCTCACAGAAGCGAAGGCTAAGCTCTGCGTCCAGCCTGAAGACCAGTACACTTTTCACACTTAACTCTGTTGGGATGTGCAAGAGCCATGGTCACCGAGCCCTACCTAAGGTACTGAAATACTTCCCCAGTTCAGCCTAGGCAGAGGACTCTGTTGCCAAAGGATCTCCATGGAAGGGCCCTGTGGGTTCCGTGTGTTTCCTTGAGGTAGTCAGAAACGACTGAGGGTAACTATAGGAGCTCATATTTGAAACCAGGCTACCCTGGCAAAACCTTATTTTCCTCCATGGTAGGTGAGACAGTTGTGCTTTGAAAGCTGCCTGAAAAACACTCCTGCTGCCCATCTTCTCTTTGCTGCCTGAAGGCGTCACGAAAGTACTATGAGTGTACTCGTATGAGGCATGCTGTCTCAGTTCCTTGCTGGGAGCTCCTCCAGGAGGATTCTGGAACTTACCAGCCAAAGAAATGGCACCCCAGGCATCAAGTAAAAGTCCAGATGTCTCCCATTGTAAGCTTAGGTGTGCCATAGAAGCGAAGAAGCATGTGTTAAAGAAATGCTTCCACTCTGTTATGTATTTCACGACTCGTTGTGCACTCACATTCGTTGTAACATCTGTGAAGGAGCACTGAACGCCGCCAACTCTTCTGTTGCCTTTGAGTCCCAGGAGGCAAACGGGTTCGTTTGCTTTAACGCTGTGAATGTGCAGCGGTAATGGCAAAGCCCTGCCCGGATCGCTCGACAGCTCTCGTTTGTATAGCATTCAAACGGCCTCAGGAACGCCGTTCTAAGCAGCCTTACATTCCATGCTGGTGTGCCCCAAGGAGGAATTTGCATTCTTCTGAGAAACACCACTGTGCCACACTAATGAAACCTGTGAACTCCCAAAGGACGTCTCCCTACGGCAGTCGGAAGCTAGATGTTGAGTTCCAGCCTGAAAACAACGGACAGCTTTCCCTGTGACAATGCTGGTCTTCTGGGACCATCCAGATTCACCAAGGCCTAACTTTTGCACGGCGGGGGAATGCTCTTGTGCATGAACAGCAGTCACCACGTGAAAACCTTTCTTAGCAGATGGAGGCAGTCTTTCCCTTGTACTAGGTAGCTAGGCAGAATCATCAGATAAACATGCTTTGTCATCGAGCTTGAAAGTGGGACACTGATGGGAAAGTTCAATTTTCCCGCTTTGCAAGCGACTTGCTTTTGGCTTCAAAGCTGCCTGAACAGCACTAGCGGCCCACCTTCTCTTCACTGCAGGAGTGTCGCTGTGGGCCAAGGCTGCGTTCTCTCAATGCCAAAAATGTGCTGACAATTCCCTTCTAGAAACTCATCCTACTGCACTCCAAATTCAGCTCCGGCCAAAGAAAGGTGACCTAAGGCCACAAGGTAAGTTCCAGTGTTGCATATCAGCAGAGCTGCGTGTGCATTGGTATCCACGAAACCATACTCTGAAATGGAGTGCCTTAACTCTGCTATGCCCCTGGGGACACATAGGACAGTCGATCGTGCACCCGTTTCGCATGATGAACGCTGTGTGCCTGAAGAGCGTCCTCTGGCTTCTGAGGAACCCTAGGCGAAAAAGGCCCCTGGGAAGCACTCTTCCCATTCATAGCAAGGGAAAAGTACTGCTTTCCGGGTTGCCAAGGAAGAGTGTCCCAGTCGTCAAAGAGCCTCGCGAAAGCAGTGCTGGGCAGACTCTGTTTGCAAGTCGACTGACCTCAGTGACTGAAAGAGAACTCCACTGCCAATACACAGTGGGCTGATGATTCAGGCCGGGACTCAGGACAGCACTCTCACAGAAGCGAAGGCTAAGCTCTGCGTCCAGCCTGAAGACCAGTACACTTTTCACACTTAAGTCTGTTCGGATGTGCAAGAGCCATGGTCACCGAGGCCTACCTAAGGTACTGAAATACTTCCCCAGTTCAGCCTAGGCAGAGGACTCTGTTGCCAAAGGATCTCCTTGGAAGGGCCCTGTGGGTTCCGTGTGTTTCCTTGAGGTAGTCAGAAATGACTGAGGGTAACTATAGGAGCTCATATTTGAAACCAGGCTACCCTGGCAAAACCTTATTTTCCTCCATGGTAGGTGAGACAGTTGTGCTTTGAAAGCTGCCTGAAAAACACTCCTGCTGCCCATCTTCTCTTTGCTGCCTGAAGGCGTCACGAAAGTACTATGAGTGTACTCGTATGAGGCATGCTGTCTCAGTTCCTTGCTGGGAGCTCCTCCAGGAGGATTCTGGAACTTACCAGCCAAAGAAATGGCACCCCAGGCATCAAGTAAAAGTCCAGATGTCTCCCATTGTAAGCTTAGGTGTGCCATAGAAGCGAAGAAGCATGTGTTAAAGAAATGCTTCCACTCTGTTATGTATTTCACGACTCGTTGTGCACTCACATTCGTTGTAACATCTGTGAAGGAGCACTGAACGCCGCCAACTCTTCTGTTGCCTTTGAGTCCCAGGAGGCAAACGGGTTCGTTTGCTTTAACGCTGTGAATGTGCAGCGGTAATGGCAAAGCCCTGCCCGGATCGCTCGACAGCTCTCGTTTGTACAGCATTCAAACGGCCTCAGGAACGCCGTTCTAAGCAGCCTTACATTCCATGCTGGTGTGCCCCAAGGAGGAATTTGGATTCTTCTGAGAAACACCACTGTGCCACACTAATGAAACCTGTGAACTCCCAAAGGACGTCTCCCTACGGCAGTCGGAAGCTAGATGTTGAGTTCCAGCCTGAAAACAACGGACAGCTTTCCCTGTGACAATGCTGGTCTTCTGGGACCATCCAGATTCACCAAGGCCTAACTTTTGCACGGCGGGGGAATGCTCTTGTGCATGAACAGCAGTCACCACGTGAAAACCTTTCTTAGCAGATGGAGGCAGTCTTTCCCTTGTACTAGGTAGCTAGGCAGAATCATCAGATAAACATGCTTTGTCATCGAGCTTGAAAGTGGGACACTGATGGGAAAGTTCAATTTTCCCGCTTTGCAAGCGACTTGCTTTTGGCTTCAAAGCTGCCTGAACAGCACTAGCGGCCCACCTTCTCTTCACTGCAGGAGTGTCGCTGTGGGCCAAGGCTGCGTTCTCTCAATGCCAAAAATGTGCTGACAATTCCCTTCTAGAAACTCATCCTACTGCACTCCAAATTCAGCTCCGGCCAAAGAAGGTGACCTAAGGCCACAAGGTAAGTTCCAGTGTTGCATATCAGCAGAGCTGGGTGTGCATTGGTATCCACGAAACCATACTCTGAAATGGAGTGCCTTAACTCTGCTATGCCCCTGGGGACACATAGGACAGTCGATCGTGCACCCGTTTCGCATGATGAACGCTGTGTGCCTGAAGAGCGTCCTCTGGCTTCGGAGGAACCCTAGGCGAAAAAGGCCCCTGGGAAGCACTCTTCCCATTCATAGCAAGGGAAAAGTACTGCTTTCTGGGTTGCCAAGGAAGAGTGTCCCAGTCGTCAAAGAGCCTCGCGAAAGCAGTGCTGGGCAGATTCTGTTTGCAAGTCGACTGACCTCAGTGACTGAAAGAGAACTCCACTGCCAATACACAGTGGGCTGATGATTCAGGCCGGGACTCAGGACAGCACTCTCACAGAAGCGAAGGCTAAGCTCTGCGTCCAGCCTGAAGACCAGTACACTTTTCACACTTAAGTCTGTTCGGATGTGCAAGAGCCATGGTCACCGAGGCCTACCTAAGGTACTGAAATACTTCCCCAGTTCAGCCTAGGCAGAGGACTCTGTTGCCAAAGGATCTCCATGGAAGGGCCCTGTGGGTTCCGTGTGTTTCCTTGAGGTAGTCAGAAATGACTGAGGGTAACTATAGGAGCTCATATTTGAAACCAGGCTACCCTGGCAAAACCTTATTTTCCTCCACGGTAGGTGAGACAGTTGTGCTTTGAAAGCTGCCTGAAAAACACTCCTGCTGCCCATCTTCTCTTTGCTGCCTGAAGGCGTCACGAAAGTACTATGAGTGTACTCGTATGAGGCATGCTGTCTCAGTTCCTTGCTGGGAGCTCCTCCAGGAGGATTCTGGAACTTACCAGCCAAAGAAATGGCACCCCAGGCATCAAGTAAAAGTCCAGATGTCTCCCATTGTAAGCTTAGGTGTGCCATAGAAGCGAAGAAGCATGTGTTAAAGAAATGCTTCCACTCTGTTATGTATTTCACGACTCGTTGTGCACTCACATTCGTTGTAACATCTGTGAAGGAGCACTGAACGCCGCCAACTCTTCTGTTGCCTTTGAGTCCCAGGAGGCAAACGGGTTCGTTTGCTTTAATGCTGTGAATGTGCAGCGGTAATAGCAAAGCCCTGCCCGGATCGCTCGACAGCTCTCGTTTGTACACCATTCAAACGGCCTCAGGAACGCCGTTCTAAGCAGCCTTACATTCCATGCTGGTGTGCCCCAAGGAGGAATTTGGATTCTTCTGAGAAACACCACTGTGCCACACTAATGAAACCTGTGAACTCCCAAAGGACGTCTCCCTACGGCAGTCGGAATCTAGATGTTGAGTTCCAGCCTGAAAACAACGGACAGCTTTCCCTGTGACAATGCTGGTCTTCTGGGACCATCCAGATTCACCAAGGCCTAACTTTTGCACGGCGGGGGAATGCTCTTGTGCATGAACAGCAGTCACCACGTGAAAACCTTTCTTAGCAGATGGAGGCAGTCTTTCCCTTGTACTAGGTAGCTAGGCAGAATCATCAGATAAACATGCTTTGTCATCGAGCTTGAAAGTGGGACACTGATGGGAAAGTTCAATTTTCCCGCTTTGCAAGCGACTTGCTTTTGGCTTCAAAGCTGCCTGAACAGCACTAGCGGCCCACCTTCTCTTCACTGCAAGAGCGTCGCTGTGGGCCAAGGCTGCGTTCTCTCAATGCCAAAAATGTGCTGACAATTCCCTTCTAGAAACTCATCCTACTGCACTCCAAATTCAGCTCCGGCCAAAGAAAGGTGACCTAAGGCCACAAGGTAAGTTCCAGTGTTGCAAATCAGCAGAGCTGGGTGTGCATTGGTATCCACGAAACCATACTCTGAAATGGAGTGCCTTAACTCTGCTATGCCCCTGGGGACACATAGGACAGTCGATCGTGCACCCGTTTTGCATGATGAACGCTGTGTGCCTGAAGAGCGTCCTCTGGCTTCTGAGGAACCCTAGGCGAAAAAGGCCCCTGGGAAGCACTCTTCCCATTCATAGCAAGGGAAAAGTACTGCTTTCCGGGTTGCCAAGGAAGAGTGTCCCAGTCGTCAAAGAGCCTCGCGAAAGCAGTGCTGGGCAGACTCTGTTTGCAAGTCGACTGGCCTCAGTGACTGAAAGAGAACTCCACTGCCAATACACAGTGGGCTGATGATTCAGGCCGGGACTCAGGACAGCACTCTCACAGAAGCGAAGGCTAAGCTCTGCGTCCAGCCTGAAGACCAGTACACTTTTCACACTTAAGTCTGTTCGGATGTGCAAGAGCCATGGTCACCGAGGCCTACCTAAGGTACTGAAATACTTCCCCAGTTCAGCCTAGGCAGAGGACTCTGTTGCCAAAGGATCTCCATGGAAGGGCCCTGTGGGTTCCGTGTGTTTCCTTGAGGTAGTCAGAAATGACTGAGGGTAACTATAGGAGCTCATATTTGAAACCAGGCTACCCTGGCAAAACCTTATTTTCCTCCATGGTAGGTGAGACAGTTGTGCTTTGAAAGCTGCCTGAAAAACACTCCTGCTGCCCATCTTCTCTTTGCTGCCTGAAGGCGTCACGAAAGTACTATGAGTGTACTCGTATGAGGCATGCTGTCTCAGTTCCTTGCTGGGAGCTCCTCCAGGAGGACTCTGGTCTTATCAGCCAAAGAAATGGCACCCCAGGCATCAAGTAAAAGTCCAGATGTCTCCCATTGTAAGCTTAGGTGTGCCATAGAAGCGAAGAAGCATGTGTTAAAGAAATGCTTCCACTCTGTTATGTATTTCACGACTCGTTGTGCACTCACATTCGTTGTAACATCTGTGAAGGAGCACTGAACGCCGCCAACTCTTCTGTTGCCTTTGAGTCCCAGGAGGCAAACGGGTTCGTTTGCTTTAACGCTGTGAATGTGCAGCGGTAATGGCAAAGCCCTGCCCGGATCGCTCCACAGCTCTCGTTTGTACAGCATTCAAACGGCCTCAGGAACGCCGTTCTAAGCAGCCTTACATTCCATGCTGGTGTGCCCCAAGGAGGAATTTGGATTCTTCTGAGAAACACCACTGTGCCACACTAATGAAACCTGTGAACTCCCAAAGGACGTCTCCCTACGGCAGTCGGAAGCTAGATGTTGAGTTCCAGCCTGAAAACAACGGACAGCTTTCCCTGTGACAATGCTGGTCTTCTGGGACCATCCAGATTCACCAAGGCCTAACTTTTGCACGGCGGGGGAATGCTCTTGTGCATGAACAGCAGTCACCACGTGAAAACCTTTCTTAGCAGATGGAGGCAGTCTTTCCCTTGTACTAGGTAGCTAGGCAGAATCATCAGATAAACATGCTTTGTCATCGAGCTTGAAAGTGGGACACTGATGGGAAAGTTCAATTTTCCCGCTTTGCAAGCGACTTGCTTTTGGCTTCAAAGCTGCCTGAACAGCACTAGCGGCCCACCATCTCTTCACTGCAGGAACGTCGCTGTGGGCCAAGGCTGCGTTCTCTCAATGCCAAAAATGTGCTGACAATTCCCTTCTAGAAACTCATCCTACTGCACTCCAAATTCAGCTCCGGCCAAAGAAAGGTGACCTAAGGCCACAAGGTAAGTTCCAGTGTTGCATATCAGCAGAGCTGGGTGTGCATTGGTATCCACGAAACCATACTCTGAAATGGAGTGCCTTAACTCTGCTATGCCCCTGGGGACACATAGGACAGTCGATCGTGCACCCGTTTCGCATGATGAACGCTGTGTGCCTGAAGAGCGTCCTCTGGCTTCTGAGGAACCCTAGGCGAAAAAGGCCCCTGGGAAGCACTCTTCCCATTCATAGCAAGGGAAAAGTACTGCTTTCCGGGTTGCCAAGGAAGAGTGTCCCAGTCGTCAAAGAGCCTCGCGAAAGCAGTGCTGGGCAGCCTCTGTTTGCAAGTCGACTGGCCTCAGTGACTGAAAGAGAACTCCACTGCCAATACACAGTGGGCTGATGATTCAGGCCGGGACTCAGGACAGCACTCTCACAGAAGCGAAGGCTAAGCTCTGCGTCCAGCCTGAAGACCAGTACACTTTTCACACTTAACTCTGTTGGGATGTGCAAGAGCCATGGTCACCGAGGCCTACCTAAGGTACTGAAATACTTCCCCAGTTCAGCCTAGGCAGAGGACTCTGTTGCCAAAGGATCTCCATGGAAGGGCCCTGTGGGTTCCGTGTGTTTCCTTGAGGTAGTCAGAAACGACTGAGGGTAACTATAGGAGCTCATATTTGAAACCAGGCTACCCTGGCAAAACCTTATTTTCCTCCATGGTAGGTGAGACAGTTGTGCTTTGAAAGCTGCCTGAAAAACACTCCTGCTGCCCATCTTCTCTTTGCTGCCTGAAGGCGTCACAAAAGTACTATGAGTGTACTCGTATGAGGCATGCTGTCTCAGTTCCTTGCTGGGAGCTCCTCCAGGAGCATTCTGGAACTTACCAGCCAAAGAAATGGCACCCCAGGCATGAAGGAAAAGTCCAGATGTCTCCCATTGTAAGCTTAGGTGTGCCATAGAAGCGAAGAAGCATGTGTTAAAGAAATGCTTCCACTCTGTTATGTATTTCACGACTCGTTGTGCACTCACATTCGTTGTAACATCTGTGAAGGAGCACTGAACGCCGCCAACTCTTCTGTTGCCTTTGAGTCCCAGGAGGCAAACGGGTTCGTTTGCTTTAACGCTGTGAATGTGCAGCAGTAATGGCAAAGCCCTGCCCGGATCGCTCCACAGCTCTCGTTTGTACACCATTCAAACGGCCTCAGGAACGCCGTTCTAAGCAGCCTTACATTCCATGCTGGTGTGCCCCAAGGAGGAATTTGGATTCTTCTGAGAAACACCACTGTGCCACACTAATGAAACCTGTGAACTCCCAAAGGACGTCTCCCTACGGCAGTCGGAAGCTAGATGTTGAGTTCCAGCCTGAAAACAACGGACAGCTTTCCCTGTGACAATGCTGGACTTCTGGGACCATCCAGATTCACCAAGGCCTAACTTTTGCACGGCGGGGGAATGCTCTTGTGCATGAACAGCAGTCACCACGTGAAAACCTTTCTTAGCAGATGGAGGCAGTCTTTCCCTTGTACTAGGTAGCTAGGCAGAATCATCAGATAAACATGCTTTGTCATCGAGCTTGAAAGTGGGACACTGATGGGAAAGTTCAATTTTCCCGCTTTGCAAGCGACTTGCTTTTGGCTTCAAAGCTGCCTGAACAGCACTAGCGGCCCACCTTCTCTTCACTGCAGGAGTGTCGCTGTGGGCCAAGGCTGCGTTCTCTCAATGCCAAAAATGTGCTGACAATTCCCTTCTAGAAACTCATCCTACTGCACTCCAAATTCAGCTCCGGCCAAAGAAGATGACCTAAGGCCACAAGGTAAGTTCCAGTGTTGCATATCAGCAGAGCTGGGTGTGCATTGGTATCCACGAAACCATACTCTGAAATGGAGTGCCTTAACTCTGCTATGCCCCTGGGGACACATAGGAGAGTCGATCGTGCACCCGTTTCTCATGATGAACGCTGTGTGCCTGAAGAGCGTCCTCTGGCTTCTGAGGAACCCTAGGCGAAAAAGGCCCCTGGGAAGCACTCTTCCCATTCATAGCAAGGGAAAAGTACTGCTTTCCGGGTTGCCAAGGAAGAGTGTCCCAGTCATCAAAGAGCCTCGCGAAAGCAGTGCTGGGCAGACTCTGTTTGCAAGTCGACTGGCCTCAGTGACTGAAAGAGAACTCCACTGCCAATACACAGTGGGCTGATGATTCAGGCCGGGACTCAGGACAGCACTCTCACAGAAGCGAAGGCTAAGCTCTGCGTCCAGCCTGAAGACCAGTACACTTTTCACACTTAAGTCTGTTCGGATGTGCAAGAGCCATGGTCACCGAGGCCTACCTAAGGTACTGAAATACTTCCCCAGTTCAGCCTAGGCAGAGGACTCTGTTGCCAAAGGATCTCCATGGAAGGGCCCTGTGGGTTCCGTGTGTTTCCTTGAGGTAGTCAGAAACGACTGAGGGTAACTATAGGAGCTCATATTTGAAACCAGGCTACCCTGGCAAAACCTTATTTTCCTCCATGGTAGGTGAGACAGTTGTGCTTTGAAAGCTGCCTGAAAAACACTCCTGCTGCCCATCTTCTCTTTGCTGCCTGAAGGCGTCACGAAAGTACTATGAGTGTACTCGTATGAGGCATGCTGTCTCAGTTCCTTGCTGGGAGCTCCTCCAGGAGGATTCTGGAACATACCAGCCAAAGAAATGGCACCCCAGGCATCAAGTAAGAGTCCAGATGTCTCCCATTGTAAGCTTAGGTGTGCCATAGAAGCGAAGAAGCATGTGTTAAAGAAATGCTTCCACTCTGTTATGTATTTCACGACTCGTTGTGCACTCACATTCGTTGTAACATCTGTGAAGGAGCACTGAACGCCGCCAACTCTTCTGTTGCCTTTGAGTCCCAGGAGGCAAACGGGTTCATTTGCTTTAACGCTGTGAATGTGCAGCGGTAATGGCAAAGCCCTGCCCGGATCGCTCGACAGCTCTCGTTTGTACAGCATTCAAACGGCCTCAGGAACGCCGTTCTAAGCAGCCTTACATTCCATGCTGGTGTGCCCCAAGGAGGAATTTGGATTCTTCTGAGAAACACCACTGTGCCACACTAATGAAACCTGTGAACTCCCAAAGGACGTCTCCCTACGGCAGTCGGAAGCTAGATGTTGAGTTCCAGCCTGAAAACAACGGACAGCTTTCCCTGTGACAATGCTGGTCTTCTGGGACCATCCAGATTCACCAAGGCCTAACTTTTGCACGGCGGGGGAATGCTCTTGTGCATGAACAGCAGTCACCACGTGAAAACCTTTCTTAGCAGATGGAGGCAGTCTTTCCCTTGTACTAGGTAGCTAGGCAGAATCATCAGATAAACATGCTTTGTCATCGAGCTTGAAAGTGGGACACTGATGGGAAAGTTCAATTTTCCCGCTTTGCAAGCGACTTGCTTTTGGCTTCAAAGCTGCCTGAACAGCACTAGCGGCCCACCTTCTCTTCACTGCAGGAGTGTCGCTGTGGGCCAAGGCTGCGTTCTCTCAATGCCAAAAATGTGCTGACAATTCCCTTCTAGAAACTCATCCTACTGCACTCCAAATTCAGCTCCGGCCAAAGAAGTTGACCTAAGGCCACAAGGTAAGTTCCAGTGTTGCATATCAGCAGAGCTGGGTGTGCATTGGTATCCACGAAACCATACTCTGAAATGGAGTGCCTTAACTCTGCTATGCCCCTGGGGACACATAGGACAGTCGATCGTGCACCCGTTTCGCATGATGAACGCTGTGTGCCTGAAGAGCGTCCTCTGGCTTCTGAGGAACCCTAGGCGAAAAAGGCCCCTGGGAAGCACTCTTCCCATTCATAGCAAGGGAAAAGTACTGCTTTCCGGGTTGCCAAGGAAGAGTGTCCCAGTTGTCAAAGAGCCTCGCGAAAGCAGTGCTGGGCAGATTCTGTTTGCAAGTCGACTGGCCTCAGTGACTGAAAGAGAACTCCACTGCCAATACACAGTGGGCTGATGATTCAGGCCGGGACTCAGGACAGCACTCTCACAGAAGCGAAGGCTAAGCTCTGCGTCCAGCCTGAAGACCAGTACACTTTTCACACTTAAGTCTGTTCGGATGTGCAAGAGCCATGGTCACCGAGGCCTACCTAAGGTACTGAAATACTTCCCCAGTTCAGCCTAGGCAGAGGACTCTGTTGCCAAAGGATCTCCATGGAAGGGCCCTGTGGGTTCCGTGTGTTTCCTTGAGGTAGTCAGAAACGACTGAGGGTAACTATAGGAGCTCATGTTTGAAACCAGGCTACCCTGGCAAAACCTTATTTTCCTCCGTGGTAGGCGAGACAGTTGTGCTTTGAAAGCTGCCTGAAAAACACTCCTGCTGCCCATCTTCTCTTTGCTGCCTGAAGGCGTCACGAAAGTACTATGAGTGTACTCGTATGAGGCATGCTGTCTCAGTTCCTTGCTGGGAGCTCCTCCAGGAGCACTCTGGAACTTACCAGCCAAAGAAATGGCACCCCAGGCATCAAGTAAAAGTCCAGATGTCTCCCATTGTAAGCTTAGGTGTGCCATAGAAGCGAAGAAGCATGTGTTAAAGAAATGCTTCCACTCTGTTATGTATTTCACGACTCGTTGTGCACTCACATTCGTTGTAACATCTGTGAAGGAGCACTGAACGCCGCCAACTCTTCTGTTGCCTTTGAGTCCCAGGAGGCAAACGGGTTCGTTTGCTTTAACGCTGTGAATGTGCAGCGGTAATGGCAAAGCCCTGCCCGGATCGCTCGACAGCTCTCGTTTGTACAGCATTCAAACGGCCTCAGGAACGCCGTTCTAAGCAGCCTTACATTCCATGCTGGTGTGCCCCAAGGAGGAATTTGGATTCTTCTGAGAAACACCACTGTGCCACACTAATGAAACCTGTGAACTCCCAAAGGACGTCTCCCTACGGCAGTCGGAAGCTAGATGTTGAGTTCC
Organism: Eubalaena glacialis; assembly: GCF_028564815.1. Classification (NCBI taxonomy): domain Eukaryota; kingdom Metazoa; phylum Chordata; class Mammalia; order Artiodactyla; family Balaenidae; genus Eubalaena; species Eubalaena glacialis. The sequence continues at coordinate 35,400,402 of NC_083728.1, read as the reverse complement.
AGCCTGAAAACAACGGACAGCTTTCCCTGTGACAATGCTGGTCTTCTGGGACCATCCAGATTCACCAAGGCCTAACTTTTGCACGGCGGGGGAATGCTCTTGTGCATGAACAGCAGTCACCACGTGAAAACCTTTCTTAGCAGATGGAGGCAGTCTTTCCCTTGTACTAGGTAGCTAGGCAGAATCATCAGATAAACATGCTTTGTCATCGAGCTTGAAAGTGGGACACTGATGGGAAAGTTCAATTTTCCCGCTTTGCAAGCGACTTGCTTTTGGCTTCAAAGCTGCCTGAACAGCACTAGCGGCCCACCATCTCTTCACTGCAGGAACGTCGCTGTGGGCCAGGGCTGCGTTCTCTCAATGCCAAAAATGTGCTGACAATTCCCTTCTAGAAACTCATCCTACTGCACTCCAAATTCAGCTCCGGCCAAAGAAAGGTGACCTAAGGCCACAAGGTAAGTTCCAGTGTTGCAAATCAGCAGAGCTGGGTGTGCATTGGTATCCACGAAACCATAATCTGAAATGGAGTGCCTTAACTCTGCTATGCCCCTGGGGACACATAGGACAGTCGATCGTGCACCCGTTTCGCATGATGAACGCTGTGTGCCTGAAGAGCGTCCTCTGGCTTCTGAGGAACCCTAGGCGAAAAAGGCCCCTGGGAAGCACTCTTCCCATTCATAGCAAGGGAAAAGTACTGCTTTCCGGGTTGCCAAGGAAGAGTGTCCCAGTCGTCAAAGAGCCTCGCGAAAGCAGTGCTGGGCAGCCTCTGTTTGCAAGTCGACTGGCCTCAGTGACTGAAAGAGAACTCCACTGCCAATACACAGTGGGCTGATGATTCAGGCCGGGACTCAGGACAGCACTCTCACAGAAGCGAAGGCTAAGCTCTGCGTCCAGCCTGAAGACCAGTACACTTTTCACACTTAACTCTGTTGGGATGTGCAAGAGCCATGGTCACCGACGCCTACCTAAGGTACTGAAATACTTCCCCAGTTCAGCCTAGGCAGAGGACTCTGTTGCCAAAGGATCTCCATGGAAGGGCCCTGTGGGTTCCGTGTGTTTCCTTGAGGTAGTCAGAAACGACTGAGGGTAACTATAGGAGCTCATATTTGAAACCAGGCTACCCTGGCAAAACCTTATTTTCCTCCATGGTAGGTGAGACAGTTGTGCTTTGAAAGCTGCCTGAAAAACACTCCTGCTGCCCATCTTCTCTTTGCTGCCTGAAGGCGTCACGAAAGTACTATGAGTGTACTCGTATGAGGCATGCTGTCTCAGTTCCTTGCTGGGAGCTCCTCCAGGAGGATTCTGGAACTTACCAGCCAAAGAAATGGCACCCCAGGCATCAAGTAAAAGTCCAGATGTCTCCCATTGTAAGCTTAGGTGTGCCATAGAAGCGAAGAAGCATGTGTTAAAGAAATGCTTCCACTCTGTTATGTATTTCACGACTCGTTGTGCACTCACATTCGTTGTAACATCTGTGAAGGAGCACTGAACGCCGCCAACTCTTCTGTTGCCTTTGAGTCCCAGGAGGCAAACGGGTTCGTTTGCTTTAACGCTGTGAATGTGCAGCGGTAATGGCAAAGCCCTGCCCGGATCGCTCGACAGCTCTCGTTTGTACAGCATTCAAACGGCCTCAGGAACGCCGTTCTAAGCAGCCTTACATTCCATGCTGGTGTGCCCCAAGGAGGAATTTGGATTCTTCTGAGAAACACCACTGTGCCACACTAATGAAACCTGTGAACTCCCAAAGGACGTCTCCCTACGGCAGTCGGAAGCTAGATGTTGAGTTCCAGCCTGAAAACAACGGACAGCTTTCCCTGTGACAATGCTGGTCTTCTGGGACCATCCAGATTCACCAAGGCCTAACTTTTGCACGGCGGGGGAATGCTCTTGTGCATGAACAGCAGTCACCACGTGAAAACCTTTCTTAGCAGATGGAGGCAGTCTTTCCCTTGTACTAGGTAGCTAGGCAGAATCATCAGATAAACATGCTTTGTCATCGAGCTTGAAAGTGGGACACTGATGGGAAAGTTCAATTTTCCCGCTTTGCAAGCGACTTGCTTTTGGCTTCAAAGCTGCCTGAACAGCACTAGCGGCCCACCTTCTCTTCACTGCAGGAGCGTCGCTGTGGGCCAAGGCTGCGTTCTCTCAATGCCAAAAATGTGCTGACAATTCCCTTCTAGAAACTCATCCTACTGCACTCCAAATTCAGCTCCGGCCAAAGAAAGGTGACCTAAGGCCACAAGGTAAGTTCCAGTGTTGCAAATCAGCAGAGCTGGGTGTGCATTGGTATCCACGAAACCATACTCTGAAATGGAGTGCCTTAACTCTGCTATGCCCCTGGGGACACATAGGACAGTCGATCGTGCACCCGTTTTGCATGATGAACGCTGTGTGCCTGAAGAGCGTCCTCTGGCTTCTGAGGAACCCTAGGCGAAAAAGGCCCCTGGGAAGCACTCTTCCCATTCATAGCAAGGGAAAAGTACTGCTTTCCGGGTTGCCAAGGAAGAGTGTCCCAGTCGTCAAAGAGCCTCGCGAAAGCAGTGCTGGGCAGACTCTGTTTGCAAGTCGACTGGCCTCAGTGACTGAAAGAGAACTCCACTGCCAATACACAGTGGGCTGATGATTCAGGCCGGGACTCAGGACAGCACTCTCACAGAAGCGAAGGTTAAGCTCTGCGTCCAGCCTGAAGACCAGTACACTTTTCACACTTAACTCTGTTGGGATGTGCAAGAGCCATGGTCACCGAGGCCTACCTAAGGTACTGAAATACTTCCCCAGTTCAGCCTAGGCAGAGGACTCTGTTGCCAAAGGATCTCCATGGAAGGGCCCTGTGGGTTCCGTGTGTTTCCTTGAGGTAGTCAGAAACGACTGAGGGTAACTATAGGAGCTCATGTTTGAAACCAGGCTACCCTGGCAAAACCTTATTTTCCTCCGTGGTAGGCGAGACAGTTGTGCTTTGAAAGCTGCCTGAAAAACACTCCTGCTGCCCATCTTCTCTTTGCTGCCTGAAGGCGTCACGAAAGTACTATGAGTGTACTCGTATGAGGCATGCTGTCTCAGTTCCTTGCTGGGAGCTCCTCCAGGAGCACTCTGGAACTTACCAGCCAAAGAAATGGCACCCCAGGCATCAAGTAAAAGTCCAGATGTCTCCCATTGTAAGCTTAGGTGTGCCATAGAAGCGAAGAAGCATGTGTTAAAGAAATGCTTCCACTCTGTTATGTATTTCACGACTCGTTGTGCACTCACATTCGTTGTCACATCTGTGAAGGAGCACTGAACGCCGCCAACTCTTCTGTTGCCTTTGAGTCCCAGGAGGCAAACGGGTTCGTTTGCTTTAACGCTGTGAATGTGCAGCGGTAATGGCAAAGCCCTGCCCGGATCGCTCGACAGCTCTCGTTTGTACACCATTCAAACGGCCTCAGGAACGCCGTTCTAAGCAGCCTTACATTCCATGCTGGTGTGCCCCAAGGAGGAATTTGGATTCTTCTGAGAAACACCACTGTGCCACACTAATGAAACCTGTGAACTCCAAAAGGACGTCTCCCTACGGCAGTCGGAAGCTAGATGTTGAGTTCCAGCCTGAAAACAACGGACAGCTTTCCCTGTGACAATGCTGGTCTTCTGGGACCATCCAGATTCACCAAGGCCTAACTTTTGCACGGCGGGGGAATGCTCTTGTGCATGAACAGCAGTCACAACGTGAAAACCTTTCTTAGCAGATGGAGGCAGTCTTTCCCTTGTACTAGGTAGCTAGGCAGAATCATCAGATAAACATGTTTTCTCATCGAGCTTGAAAGTGGGACACTGATGGGAAAGTTCACATTTTCACGCTTTGCAAGCGATTTGCTTTTGGCTTCAAAGCTGCCTGAACATCACTAGCGGCCCACCTTCTCTTCACTGCAGGAGTGTCGCTGCGGGCCAAGGCTGCGTTCTCTCAATGCCAAAAATGTGCTCACAATTCCCTTCTAGAAACTCATCCTACTGCACTCCAAATTCAGCTCCGGCCAAAGAAAGGTGACCTAAGGCCACAAGGTAAGTTCCAGTGTTGCATATCAGCAGAGCTGCGTGTGCATTGGTATCCACGAAACCATACTCTGAAATGGAGTGCCTTAACTCTGCTATGCTCCTGGGGACACATACGACGGTCGATCGTGCACCCGTTTCGCATGATGAACGCTGTGTGCCTGAAGAGCGTCCTCTGGCTTCTGAGGAACCCTAGGCGAAAAAGGCCCCTGGGAAGCACTCTTCCCATTCATAGCAAGGGAAAAGTACTGCTTTCCGGGTTGCCAAGGAAGAGGGTCCCAGTCGTCCAAGAGCCTCGCGAAAGCAGTGCTGGGCAGCCTCTGTTTGCAAGTCGACTGGCCTCAGTGACTGAAAGAGAACTCCACTGCCAATACACAGTGGGCTGATGATTCAGGCCGGGACTCAGGACAGCACTCTCACAGAAGCGAAGGCTAAGCTCTGCGTCCAGCCTGAAGACCAGTACACTTTTCACACTTAACTCTGTTGGGATGTGCAAGAGCCATGGTCACCGAGGCCTACCTAAGGTACTGAAATACTTCCCCAGTTCAGCCTAGGCAGAGGACTCTGTTGCCAAAGGATCTCCATGGAAGGGCCCTGTGGGTTCCGTGTGTTTCCTTGAGGTAGTCAGAAACGACTGAGGGTAACTATAGGAGCTCATGTTTGAAACCAGGCTACCCTGGCAAAACCTTATTTTCCTCCGTGGTAGGCGAGACAGTTGTGCTTTGAAAGCTGCCTGAAAAACACTCCTGCTGCCCATCTTCTCTTTGCTGCCTGAAGGCGTCACGAAAGTACTATGAGTGTACTCGTATGAGGCATGCTGTCTCAGTTCTTTGCTGGGAGCTCCTCAGGAGCACTCTGGAACTTACCAGCCAAAGAAATGGCACCCCAGGCATCAAGTAAAAGTCCAGATGTCTCCCATTGTAAGCTTCGGTGTGCCATAGAAGCGAAGAAGCATGTGTTAAAGAAATGCTTCCACTCTGTTATGTATTTCACGACTCGTTGTGCACTCACATTCGTTGTAACATCTGTGAAGGAGCACTGAACGCCGCCAACTCTTCTGTTGCCTTTGAGTCCCAGGAGGCAAACGGGTTCGTTTGCTTTAACGCTGTGAATGTGCAGCGGTAATGGCAAAGCCCTGCCCGGATCGCTCGACAGCTCTCGTTTGTACAGCATTCAAACGGCCTCAGGAACGCCGTTCTAAGCAGCCTTACAGTCCATGCTGGTGTGCCCCTAGGAGGAATTTGGATTCTTCTGAGAAACACCACTGTGCCTCACTAATGAAACCTGTGAAAACCCAAAGGACGTCTCCCTACGGCAGTCGGAAGCTAGATGTTGAGTTCCAGCCTGAAAACAACGGACAGCTTTCCCTGTGACAATGCTGGTCTTCTGGGACCATCCAGATTCACCAAGGCCTAACTTTTGCACGGCGGGGGAATGCTCTTGTGCATGTACAGCAGTGCCCACGTGAAAACCTTTCTTAGCAGATGGAGGCAGTCTTTCCCTTGTACTAGGTAGCTAGGCAGAATCATCAGATAAACATGCTTTGTCATCGAGCTTGAAAGTGGGACACTGATGGGAAAGTTCACATTCTCCCGCTTTGCAAGCGACTTGCTTTTGGCTTCAAAGCTGCCTGAACAGCACTAGCGGCCTACCTTCTCTTCACTGCAGGAGTTTCGCTGTGGGCCAAGGCTGCGTTCTCTCAATGCCAAAAATGTGCTGACAATTCCCTTCTAGAAACTCATCCTACTGCACTCCAAATTCAGCTCCGGCCAAAGAAAGGTGACCTAAGGCCACAAGGTAAGTTCCAGTGTTGCATATCAGCAGAGCTGGGTGTGCATTGGTATCCACGAAACCATACTCTGAAATGGAGTGCCTTAACTCTGCTATGCCCCTGGGGACACATACGACAGTCGATCGTGCACCCGTTTCGCATGATGAACGCTGTGTGCCTGAAGAGCGTCCTCTGGCTTCTGAGGAACCCTAGGCGAAAAAGGCCCCTGGGAAGCACTCTTCCCATTCATAGCAAGGGAAAAGTACTGCTTTCCGGGTTGCCAAGGAAGAGTGTCCCAGTCGTCAAAGAGCCTCGCGAAAGCAGTGCTGGGCAGCCTCTGTTTGCAAGTCGACTGGCCTCAGTGACTGAAAGAGAACTCCACTGCCAATACACAGTGGGCTGATGATTCAGGCCGGGACTCAGGACAGCACTCTCACAGAAGCAAAGGCTAAGCTCTGCGTCCAGCCTGAAGACCAGTACACTTTTCACACTTAACTCTGTTGGGATGTGCAAGAGGCATGGTCACCGAGGCCTACCTAAGATACTGAAATACTTCCCCAGTTCAGCCTAGGCAGAGGACTCTCTTGCCAAAGGATCTCCATGGAAGGGCCCTGTGGGTTCCGTGTGTTTCCTTGAGGTAGTCAGAAACGACTGAGCGTAACTATAGGAGCTCATGTTTGAAACCAGGCTACCCTGGCAAAACCTTATTTTCCTCCGTGGTAGGCGAGACAGTTGCGCTTTGAAAGCTGCCTGAAAAACACTCCTGCTGCCCATCTTCTCTTTGCTGCCTGAAGGCGTCACGAAAGTACTATGAGTGTACTCGTATGAGGCATGCTGTCTCAGTTCTTTGCTGGGAGCTCCTCAGGAGGACTCTGGAACTTACCAGCCAAAGAAATGGCACCCCAGGCATCAAGTAAATGTCCAGATGTCTCCCATTGTAAGCTTAGGTGTGCCATAGAAGCGAAGAAGCATGTGTTAAAGAAATGCTTCCACTCTGTTATGTATTTCACGACTCGTTGTGCACTCACATTCGTTGTAACATCTGTGAAGGAGCACTGAACGCCGCCAACTCTTCTGTTGCCTTTGAGTCCCAGGAGGCAAACGGGTTCGTTTGCTTTAACGCTGTGAATGTGCAGCGGTAATGGCAAAGCCCTGCCCGGATCGCTCGACAGCTCTCGTTTGTACAGCATTCAAACGGCCTCAGGAACGCCGTTCTAAGCAGCCTTACATTCCATGCTGGTGTGCCCCAAGGAGGAATTTGGATTCTTCTGAGAAACACCACTGTGCCTCACTAATGAAACCTGTATAAACCCAAAAGACCTCTCCCTACGGCAGTCGGAAGCTAGATGTTGAGTTCCAGCCTGAAAACAACGGACAGCTTTCCCTGTGACAATGCTGGACTTCTGGGACCATCCAGATTCACCAAGGCCTAACTTTTGCACGGCGGGGGAATGCTCTTGTGCATGTACAGCAGTCCCCACGTGAAAACCTTTCTTAGCAGATGGAGGCAGTCTTTCCCTTGTACTAGGTAGCTAGGCAGAATCATCAGATAAACATGCTTTGTCATCGAGCTTGAAAGTGGGACACTGATGGGAAAGTTCACATTCTCCCGCGTTGCAAGCGACTTGCTTTTGGCTTCAAAGCTGCCTGAACAGCACTAGCGGCCTACCTTCTCTTCACTGCAGGAGTTTCGCTGTGGGCCAAGGCTGCGTTCTCTCAATGCCAAAAATGTGCTGACAATTCCCTTCTAGAAACTCATCCTACTGCACTCCAAATTCAGCTCCGGCCAAAGAAAGGTGACCTAAGGCCACAAGGTAAGTTCCAGTGTTGCATATCAGCAGAGCTGGGTGTGCATTGGTATCCACGAAACCATACTCTGAAATGGAGTGCCTTAACTCTGCTATGCCCCTGGGGACACATACGACAGTCGATCGTGCACCCGTTTCGCATGATGAACGCTGTGTGCCTGAAGAGCGTCCTCTGGCTTCTGAGGAACCCTAGGCGAAAAAGGCCCCTGGGAAGCACTCTTCCCATTCATAGCAAGGGAAAAGTACTGCTTTCCGGGTTGCCAAGGAAGAGTGTCCCAGTCGTCAAAGAGCCTCGCGAAAGCAGTGCTGGGCAGCCTCTGTTTGCAAGTCGACTGGCCTCAGTGACTGAAAGAGAACTCCACTGCCAATACACAGTGGGCTGATGATTCAGGCCGGGACTCAGGACAGCACTCTCACAGAAGCGAAGGCTAAGCTCTGCGTCCAGCCTGAAGACCAGTACACTTTTCACACTTAACTCTGTTGGGATGTGCAAGAGGCATGGTCACCGAGGCCTACCTAAGGTACTGAAATACTTCCCCAGTTCAGCCTAGGCAGAGGACTCTGTTGCCAAAGGATCTCCATGGAAGGGCCCTGTGGGTTCCGTGTGTTTCCTTGAGGTAGTCAGAAACGACTGAGGGTAACTATAGGAGCTCATGTTTGAAACCAGGCTACCCTGGCAAAACCTTATTTTCCTCCGTGGTAGGCGAGACAGTTGTGCTTTGAAAGCTGCCTGAAAAACACTCCTGCTGCCCATCTTCTCTTTGCTGCCTGAAGGCGTCACGAAAGTACTATGAGTGTACTCGTATGAGGCATGCTGTCTCAGTTCCTTGCTGGGAGCTCCTCCAGGAGCACTCTGGAACTTACCAGCCAAAGAAATGGCACCCCAGGCATCAAGTAAAAGTCCAGATGTCTCCCATTGTAAGCTTAGGTGTGCCATAGAAGCGAAGAAGCATGTGTTAAAGAAATGCTTCCACTCTGTTATGTATTTCACGACTCGTTGTGCACTCACATTCGTTGTAACATCTGTGAAGGAGCACTGAACGCCGCCAACTCTTCTGTTGCCTTTGAGTCCCAGGAGGCAAACGGGTTCGTTTGCTTTAACGCTGTGAATGTGCAGCGGTAATGGCAAAGCCCTGCCCGGATCGCTCGACAGCTCTCGTTTGTACAGCATTCAAACGGCCTCAGGAACGCCGTTCTAAGCAGCCTTACATTCCATGCTGGTGTGCCCCAAGGAGGAATTTGGATTCTTCTGAGAAACACCACTGTGCCACACTAATGAAACCTGTGAACTCCCAAAGGACGTCTCCCTACGGCAGTCGGAAGCTAGATGTTGAGTTCCAGCCTGAAAACAACGGACAGCTTTCCCTGTGACAATGCTGGTCTTCTGGGACCATCCAGATTCACCAAGGCCTAACTTTTGCACGGCGGGGGAATGCTCTTGTGCATGAACAGCAGTCACCACGTGAAAACCTTTCTTAGCAGATGGAGGCAGTCTTTCCCTTGTACTAGGTAGCTAGGCAGAATCATCAGATAAACATGCTTTGTCATCGAGCTTGAAAGTGGGACACTGATGGGAAAGTTCAATTTTCCCGCTTTGCAAGCGACTTGCTTTTGGCTTCAAAGCTGCCTGAACAGCACTAGCGGCCCACCATCTCTTCACTGCAGGAACGTCGCTGTGGGCCAGGGCTGCGTTCTCTCAATGCCAAAAATGTGCTGACAATTCCCTTCTAGAAACTCATCCTACTGCACTCCAAATTCAGCTCCGGCCAAAGAAAGGTGACCTAAGGCCACAAGGTAAGTTCCAGTGTTGCAAATCAGCAGAGCTGGGTGTGCATTGGTATCCACGAAACCATACTCTGAAATGGAGTGCCTTAACTCTGCTATGCCCCTGGGGACACATAGGACATTCGATCGTGCACCCGTTTCGCATGATGACCGCTGTGTGCCTGAAGAGCGTCCTCTGGCTTCTGAGGAACCCTAGGCGAAAAAGGCCCCTGGGAAGCACTCTTCCCATTCATAGCAAGGGAAAAGTACTGCTTTCCGGGTTGCCAAGGAAGAGTGTCCCAGTCGTCAAAGAGCCTCGCGAAAGCAGTGCTGGGCAGCCTCTGTTTGCAAGTCGACTGGCCTCAGTGACTGAAAGAGAACTCCACTGCCAATACACAGTGGGCTGATGATTCAGGCCGGGACTCAGGACAGCACTCTCACAGAAGCGAAGGCTAAGCTCTGCGTCCAGCCTGAAGACCAGTACACTTTTCACACTTAACTCTGTTGGGATGTGCAAGAGCCATGGTCACCGACGCCTACCTAAGGTACTGAAATACTTCCCCAGTTCAGCCTAGGCAGAGGACTCTGTTGCCAAAGGATCTCCATGGAAGGGCCCTGTGGGTTCCGTGTGTTTCCTTGAGGTAGTCAGAAACGACTGAGGGTAACTATAGGAGCTCATATTTGAAACCAGGCTACCCTGGCAAAACCTTATTTTCCTCCATGGTAGGTGAGACAGTTGTGCTTTGAAAGCTGCCTGAAAAACACTCCTGCTGCCCATCTTCTCTTTGCTGCCTGAAGGCGTCACGAAAGTACTATGAGTGTACTCGTATGAGGCATGCTGTCTCAGTTCCTTGCTGGGAGCTCCTCCAGGAGGATTCTGGAACTTACCAGCCAAAGAAATGGCACCCCAGGCATCAAGTAAAAGTCCAGATGTCTCCCATTGTAAGCTTAGGTGTGCCATAGAAGCGAAGAAGCATGTGTTAAAGAAATGCTTCCACTCTGTTATGTATTTCACGACTCGTTGTGCACTCACATTCGTTGTAACATCTGTGAAGGAGCACTGAACGCCGCCAACTCTTCTGTTGCCTTTGAGTCCCAGGAGGCAAACGGGTTCGTTTGCTTTAACGCTGTGAATGTGCAGCGGTAATGGCAAAGCCCTGCCCGGATCGCTCGACAGCTCTCGTTTGTACAGCATTCAAACGGCCTCAGGAACGCCGTTCTAAGCAGCCTTACATTCCATGCTGGTGTGCCCCAAGGAGGAATTTGGATTCTTCTGAGAAACACCACTGTGCCACACTAATGAAACCTGTGAACTCCCAAAGGACGTCTCCCTACGGCAGTCGGAAGCTAGATGTTGAGTTCCAGCCTGAAAACAACGGACAGCTTTCCCTGTGACAATGCTGGTCTTCTGGGACCATCCAGATTCACCAAGGCCTAACTTTTGCACGGCGGGGGAATGCTCTTGTGCATGAACAGCAGTCACCACGTGAAAACCTTTCTTAGCAGATGGAGGCAGTCTTTCCCTTGTACTAGGTAGCTAGGCAGAATCATCAGATAAACATGCTTTGTCATCGAGCTTGAAAGTGGGACACTGATGGGAAAGTTCAATTTTCCCGCTTTGCAAGCGACTTGCTTTTGGCTTCAAAGCTGCCTGAACAGCACTAGCGGCCCACCTTCTCTTCACTGCAGGAGCGTCGCTGTGGGCCAATGCTGCGTTCTCTCAATGCCAAAAATGTGCTGACAATTCCCTTCTAGAAACTCATCCTACTGCACTCCAAATTCAGCTCCGGCCAAAGAAAGGTGACCTAAGGCCACAAGGTAAGTTCCAGTGTTGCAAATCAGCAGAGCTGGGTGTGCATTGGTATCCACGAAACCATACTCTGAAATGGAGTGCCTTAACTCTGCTATGCCCCTGGGGACACATAGGACAGTCGATCGTGCACCCGTTTTGCATGATGAACGCTGTGTGCCTGAAGAGCGTCCTCTGGCTTCTGAGGAACCCTAGGCGAAAAAGGCCCCTGGGAAGCACTCTTCCCATTCATAGCAAGGGAAAAGTACTGCTTTCCGGGTTGCCAAGGAAGAGTGTCCCAGTCGTCAAAGAGCCTCGCGAAAGCAGTGCTGGGCAGACTCTGTTTGCAAGTCGACTGGCCTCAGTGACTGAAAGAGAACTCCACTGCCAATACACAGTGGGCTGATGATTCAGGCCGGGACTCAGGACAGCACTCTCACAGAAGCGAAGGTTAAGCTCTGCGTCCAGCCTGAAGACCAGTACACTTTTCACACTTAACTCTGTTGGGATGTGCAAGAGCCATGGTCACCGAGGCCTACCTAAGGTACTGAAATACTTCCCCAGTTCAGCCTAGGCAGAGGACTCTGTTGCCAAAGGATCTCCATGGAAGGGCCCTGTGGGTTCCGTGTGTTTCCTTGAGGTAGTCAGAAACGACTGAGGGTAACTATAGGAGCTCATGTTTGAAACCAGGCTACCCTGGCAAAACCTTATTTTCCTCCGTGGTAGGCGAGACAGTTGTGCTTTGAAAGCTGCCTGAAAAACACTCCTGCTGCCCATCTTCTCTTTGCTGCCTGAAGGCGTCACGAAAGTACTATGAGTGTACTCGTATGAGGCATGCTGTCTCAGTTCCTTGCTGGGAGCTCCTCCAGGAGCACTCTGGAACTTACCAGCCAAAGAAATGGCACCCCAGGCATCAAGTAAAAGTCCAGATGTCTCCCATTGTAAGCTTAGGTGTGCCATAGAAGCGAAGAAGCATGTGTTAAAGAAATGCTTCCACTCTGTTATGTATTTCACGACTCGTTGTGCACTCACATTCGTTGTAACATCTGTGAAGGAGCACTGAACGCCGCCAACTCTTCTGTTGCCTTTGAGTCCCAGGAGGCAAACGGGTTCGTTTGCTTTAACGCTGTGAATGTGCAGCGGTAATGGCAAAGCCCTGCCCGGATCGCTCGACAGCTCTCGTTTGTACACCATACAAACGGCCTCAGGAACGCCGTTCTAAGCAGCCTTACATTCCATGCTGGTGTGCCCCAAGGAGGAATTTGGATTCTTCTGAGAAACACCACTGTGCCACACTAATGAAACCTGTGAACTCCAAAAGGACGTCTCCCTACGGCAGTCGGAAGCTAGATGTTGAGTTCCAGCCTGAAAACAACGGACAGCTTTCCCTGTGACAATGCTGGTCTTCTGGGACCATCCAGATTCACCAAGGCCTAACTTTTGCACGGCGGGGGAATGCTCTTGTGCATGAACAGCAGTCACAACGTGAAAACCTTTCTTAGCAGATGGAGGCAGTCTTTCCCTTGTACTAGGTAGCTAGGCAGAATCATCAGATAAACATGCTTTCTCATCGAGCTTGAAAGTGGGACACTGATGGGAAAGTTCACATTTTCACGCTTTGCAAGCGACTTGCTTTTGGCTTCAAAGCTGCCTGAACATCACTAGCGGCCCACCTTCTCTTCACTGCAGGAGTGTCGCTGCGGGCCAAGGCTGCGTTCTCTCAATGCCAAAAATGTGCTCACAATTCCCTTCTAGAAACTCATCCTACTGCACTCCAAATTCAGCTCCGGCCAAAGAAAGGTGACCTAAGGCCACAAGGTAAGTTCCAGTGTTGCATATCAGCAGAGCTGCGTGTGCATTGGTATCCACGAAACCATACTCTGAAATGGAGTGCCTTAACTCTGCTATGCTCCTGGGGACACATACGACGGTCGATCGTGCACCCGTTTCGCATGATGAACGCTGTGTGCCTGAAGAGCGTCCTCTGGCTTCTGAGGAACCCTAGGCGAAAAAGGCCCCTGGGAAGCACTCTTCCCATTCATAGCAAGGGAAAAGTACTGCTTTCCGGGTTGCCAAGGAAGAGTGTCCCAGTCGTCAAAGAGCCTCGCGAAAGCAGTGCTGGGCAGCCTCTGTTTGCAAGTCGACTGGCCTCAGTGACTGAAAGAGAACTCCACTGCCAATACACAGTGGGCTGATGATTCAGGCCGGGACTCAGGACAGCACTCTCACAGAAGCGAAGGCTAAGCTCTGCGTCCAGCCTGAAGACCAGTACACTTTTCACACTTAACTCTGTTGGGATGTGCAAGAGCCATGGTCACCGAGGCCTACCTAAGGTACTGAAATACTTCCCCAGTTCAGCCTAGGCAGAGGACTCTGTTGCCAAAGGATCTCCATGGAAGGGCCCTGTGGGTTCCGTGTGTTTCCTTGAGGTAGTCAGAAACGACTGAGGGTAACTATAGGAGCTCATGTTTGAAACCAGGCTACCCTGGCAAAACCTTATTTTCCTCCGTGGTAGGCGAGACAGTTGTGCTTTGAAAGCTGCCTGAAAAACACTCCTGCTGCCCATCTTCTCTTTGCTGCCTGAAGGCGTCACGAAAGTACTATGAGTGTACTCGTATGAGGCATGCTGTCTCAGTTCTTTGCTGGGAGCTCCTCAGGAGCACTCTGGAACTTACCAGCCAAAGAAATGGCACCCCAGGCATCAAGTAAAAGTCCAGATGTCTCCCATTGTAAGCTTCGGTGTGCCATAGAAGCGAAGAAGCATGTGTTAAAGAAATGCTTCCACTCTGTTATGTATTTCACGACTCGTTGTGCACTCACATTCATTGTAACATCTGTGAAGGAGCACTGAACGCCGCCAACTCTTCTGTTGCCTTTGAGTCCCAGGAGGCAAACGGGTTCGTTTGCTTTAACGCTGTGAATGTGCAGCGGTAATGGCAAAGCCCTGCCCGGATCGCTCCACAGCTCTCGTTTGTACAGCATTCAAACGGCCTAAGGAACGCCGTTCTAAGCAGCCTTACATTCCATGCTGGTGTGCCCCAAGGAGGAATTTGGATTCTTCTGAGAAACACCACTGTGCCACACTAATGAAACCTGTGAACTCCCAAAGGACGTCTCCCTACGGCAGTCGGAAGCTAGATGTTGAGTTCCAGCCTGAAAACAACGGACAGCTTTCCCTGTGACAATGCTGGTCTTCTGGGACCATCCAGATTCACCAAGGCCTAACTTTTGCACGGCGGGGGAATGCTCTTGTGCATGTACAGCAGTCCCCACGTGAAAACCTTTCTTAGCAGATGGAGGCAGTCTTTCCCTTGTACTAGGTAGCTAGGCAGAATCATCAGATAAACATGCTTTGTCATCGAGCTTGAAAGTGGGACACTGATGGGAAAGTTCACATTCTCCCGCTTTGCAAGCGACTTGCTTTTGGCTTCAAAGCTGCCTGAACAGCACTAGCGGCCTACCTTCTCTTCACTGCAGGAGTTTCGCTGTGGGCCAAGGCTGCGTTCTCTCAATGCCAAAAATGTGCTGACAATTCCCTTCTAGAAACTCATCCTACTGCACTCCAAATTCAGCTCCGGCCAAAGAAAGGTGACCTAAGGCCACAAGGTAAGTTCCAGTGTTGCATATCAGCAGAGCTGGGTGTGCATTGGTATCCACGAAACCATACTCTGAAATGGAGTGCCTTAACTCTGCTATGCCCCTGGGGACACATACGACAGTCGATCGTGCACCCGTTTCGCATGATGAACGCTGTGTGCCTGAAGAGCGTCCTCTGGCTTCTGAGGAACCCTAGGCGAAAAAGGCCCCTGGGAAGCACTCTTCCCATTCATAGCAAGGGAAAAGTACTGCTTTCCGGGTTGCCAAGGAAGAGTGTCCCAGTCGTCAAAGAGCCTCGCGAAAGCAGTGCTGGGCAGCCTCTGTTTGCAAGTCGACTGGCCTCAGTGACTGAAAGAGAACTCCACTGCCAATACACAGTGGGCTGATGATTCAGGCCGGGACTCAGGACAGCACTGTCACAGAAGCGAAGGCTAAGCTCTGCGTCCAGCCTGAAGACCAGTACACTTTTCACACTTAACTCTGTTGGGATGTGCAAGAGCCATGGTCACCGAGGCCTACCTAAGGTACTGAAATACTTCCCCAGTTCAGCCTAGGCAGAGGACTCTGTTGCCAAAGGATCTCCATGGAAGGGCCCTGTGGGTTCCGTGTGTTTCCTTGAGGTAGTCAGAAACGACTGAGGGTAACTATAGGAGCTCATGTTTGAAACCAGGCTACCCTGGCAAAACCTTATTTTCCTCCGTGGTAGGCGAGACAGTTGCGCTTTGAAAGCTGCCTGAAAAACACTCCTGCTGCCCATCTTCTCTTTGCTGCCTGAAGGCGTCACGAAAGTACTATGAGTGTACTCGTATGAGGCATGCTGTCTCAGTTCTTTGCTGGGAGCTCCTCAGGAGCACTCTGGAACTTACCAGCCAAAGAAATGGCACCCCAGGCATCAAGTAAATGTCCAGATGTCTCCCATTGTAAGCTTAGGTGTGCCATAGAAGCGAAGAAGCATGTGTTAAAGAAATGCTTCCACTCTGTTATGTATTTCACGACTCGTTGTGCACTCACATTCGTTGTAACATCTGTGAAGGAGCACTGAACGCCGCCAACTCTTCTGTTGCCTTTGAGTCCCAGGAGGCAAACGGGTTCGTTTGCTTTAACGCTGTGAATGTGCAGCGGTAATGGCAAAGCCCTGCCCGGATCGCTCGACAGCTCTCGTTTGTACAGCATTCAAACGGCCTCAGGAACGCCGTTCTAAGCAGCCTTACAGTCCATGCTGGTGTGCCCCTAGGAGGAATTTGGATTCTTCTGAGAAACACCACTGTGCCTCACTAATGAAACCTGTGAAAACCCAAAGGACGTCTCCCTACGGCAGTCGGAAGCTAGATGTTGAGTTCCAGCCTGAAAACAACGGACAGCTTTCCCTGTGACAATGCTGGTCTTCTGGGACCATCCAGATTCACCAAGGCCTAACTTTTGCACGGCGGGGGAATGCTCTTGTGCATGTACAGCAGTCCCCACGTGAAAACCTTTCTTAGCAGATGGAGGCAGTCTTTCCCTTGTACTAGGTAGCTAGGCAGAATCATCAGATAAACATGCTTTGTCATCGAGCTTGAAAGTGGGACACTGATGGGAAAGTTCACATTCTCCCGCTTTGCAAGCGACTTGCTTTTGGCTTCAAAGCTGCCTGAACAGCACTAGCGGCCTACCTTCTCTTCACTGCAGGTGTTTCGCTGTGGGCCAAGGCTGCGTTCTCTCAATGCCAAAAATGTGCTGACAATTCCCTTCTAGAAACTCATCCTACTGCACTCCAAATTCAGCTCCGGCCAAAGAAAGGTGACCTAAGGCCACAAGGTAAGTTCCAGTGTTGCATATCAGCAGAGCTGGGTGTGCATTGGTATCCACGAAACCATACTCTGAAATGGAGTGCCTTAACTCTGCTATGCCCCTGGGGACACATACGACAGTCGATCGTGCACCCGTTTCGCATGATGAACGCTGTGTGCCTGAAGAGCGTCCTCTGGCTTCTGAGGAACCCTAGGCGAAAAAGGCCCCTGGGAAGCACTCTTCCCATTCATAGCAAGGGAAAAGTACTGCTTTCCGGGTTGCCAAGGAAGAGTGTCCCAGTCGTCAAAGAGCCTCGCGAAAGCAGTGCTGGGCAGCCTCTGTTTGCAAGTCGACTGGCCTCAGTGACTGAAAGAGAACTCCACTGCCAATACACAGTGGGCTGATGATTCAGGCCGGGACTCAGGACAGCACTCTCACAGAAGCGAAGGCTAAGCTCTGCGTCCAGCCTGAAGACCAGTACACTTTTCACACTTAACTCTGTTGGGATGTGCAAGAGCCATGGTCACCGAGGCCTACCTAAGGTACTGAAATACTTCCCCAGTTCAGCCTAGGCAGAGGACTCTGTTGCCAAAGGATCTCCATGGAAGGGCCCTGTGGGTTCCGTGTGTTTCCTTGAGGTAGTCAGAAACGACTGAGGGTAACTATAGGAGCTCATGTTTGAAACCAGGCTACCCTGGCAAAACCTTATTTTCCTCCGTGGTAGGCGAGACAGTTGCGCTTTGAAAGCTGCCTGAAAAACACTCCTGCTGCCCATCTTCTCTTTGCTGCCTGAAGGCGTCACGAAAGTACTATGAGTGTACTCGTATGAGGCATGCTGTCTCAGTTCTTTGCTGGGAGCTCCTCAGGAGCACTCTGGAACTTACCAGCCAAAGAAATGGCACCCCAGGCATCAAGTAAATGTCCAGATGTCTCCCATTGTAAGCTTAGGTGTGCCATAGAAGCGAAGAAGCATGTGTTAAAGAAATGCTTCCACTCTGTTATGTATTTCACGACTCGTTGTGCACTCACATTCGTTGTAACATCTGTGAAGGAGCACTGAACGCCGCCAACTCTTCTGTTGCCTTTGAGTCCCAGGAGGCAAACGGGTTCGTTTGCTTTAACGCTGTGAATGTGCAGCGGTAATGGCAAAGCCCTGCCCGGATCGCTCGACAGCTCTCGTTTGTACAGCATTCAAACGGCCTCAGGAACGCCGTTCTAAGCAGCCTTACAGTCCATGCTGGTGTGCCCCTAGGAGGAATTTGGATTCTTCTGAGAAACACCACTGTGCCTCACTAATGAAACCTGTGAAAACCCAAAGGACGTCTCCCTACGGCAGTCGGAAGCTAGATGTTGAGTTCCAGCCTGAAAACAACGGACAGCTTTCCCTGTGACAATGCTGGTCTTCTGGGACCATCCAGATTCACCAAGGCCTAACTTTTGCACGGCGGGGGAATGCTCTTGTGCATGTACAGCAGTCCCCACGTGAAAACCTTTCTTAGCAGATGGAGGCAGTCTTTCCCTTGTACTAGGTAGCTAGGCAGAATCATCAGATAAACATGCTTTGTCATCGAGCTTGAAAGTGGGATACTGATGGGAAAGTTCACATTCTCCCGCTTTGCAAGCGACTTGCTTTTGGCTTCAAAGCTGCCTGAACAGCACTAGCGGCCTACCTTCTCTTCACTGCAGGAGTTTCGCTGTGGGCCAAGGCTGCGTTCTCTCAATGCCAAAAATGTGCTGACAATTCCCTTCTAGAAACTCATCCTACTGCACTCCAAATTCAGCTCCGGCCAAAGAAAGGTGACCTAAGGCCACAAGGTAAGTTCCAGTGTTGCATATCAGCAGAGCTGGGTGTGCATTGGTATCCACGAAACCATACTCTGAAATGGAGTGCCTTAACTCTGCTATGCCCCTGGGGACACATACGACAGTCGATCGTGCACCCGTTTCGCATGATGAACGCTGTGTGCCTGAAGAGCGTCCTCTGGCTTCTGAGGAACCCTAGGCGAAAAAGGCCCCTGGGAAGCACTCTTCCCATTCATAGCAAGGGAAAAGTACTGCTTTCCGGGTTGCCAAGGAAGAGTGTCCCAGTCGTCAAAGAGCCTCGCGAAAGCAGTGCTGGGCAGCCTCTGTTTGCAAGTCGACTGGCCTCAGTGACTGAAAGAGAACTCCACTGCCAATACACAGTGGGCTGATGATTCAGGCCGGGACTCAGGACAGCACTCTCACAGAAGCGAAGGCTAAGCTCTGCGTCCAGCCTGAAGACCAGTACACTTTTCACACTTAACTCTGTTGGGATGTGCAAGAGCCATGGTCACCGAGGCCTACCTAAGGTACTGAAATACTTCCCCAGTTCAGCCTAGGCAGAGGACTCTGTTGCCAAAGGATCTCCATGGAAGGGCCCTGTGGGTTCCGTGTGTTTCCTTGAGGTAGTCAGAAACGACTGAGGGTAACTATAGGAGCTCATGTTTGAAACCAGGCTACCCTGGCAAAACCTTATTTTCCTCCGTGGTAGGCGAGACAGTTGTGCTTTGAAAGCTGCCTGAAAAACACTCCTGCTGCCCATCTTCTCTTTGCTGCCTGAAGGCGTCACGAAAGTACTATGAGTGTACTCGTATGAGGCATGCTGTCTCAGTTCCTTGCTGGGAGCTCCTCCAGGAGCACTCTGGAACTTACCAGCCAAAGAAATGGCACCCCAGGCATCAAGTAAAAGTCCAGATGTCTCCCATTGTAAGCTTAGGTGTGCCATAGAAGCGAAGAAGCATGTGTTAAAGAAATGCTTCCACTCTGTTATGTATTTCACGACTCGTTGTGCACTCACATTCGTTGTAACATCTGTGAAGGAGCACTGAACGCCGCCAACTCTTCTGTTGCCTTTGAGTCCCAGGAGGCAAACGGGTTCGTTTGCTTTAACGCTGTGAATGTGCAGCGGTAATGGCAAAGCCCTGCCCGGATCGCTCGACAGCTCTCGTTTGTACACCATTCAAACGGCCTCAGGAACGCCGTTCTAAGCAGCCTTACATTCCATGCTGGTGTGCCCCAAGGAGGAATTTGGATTCTTCTGAGAAACACCACTGTGCCACACTAATGAAACCTGTGAACTCCAAAAGGACGTCTCCCTACGGCAGTCGGAAGCTAGATGTTGAGTTCCAGCCTGAAAACAACGGACAGCTTTCCCTGTGACAATGCTGGTCTTCTGGGACCATCCAGATTCACCAAGGCCTAACTTTTGCACGGCGGGGGAATGCTCTTGTGCATGAACAGCAGTCACAACGTGAAAACCTTTCTTAGCAGATGGAGGCAGTCTTTCCCTTGTACTAGGTAGCTAGGCAGAATCATCAGATAAACATGCTTTCTCATCGAGCTTGAAAGTGGGACACTGATGGGAAAGTTCACATTTTCACGCTTTGCAAGCGACTTGCTTTTGGCTTCAAAGCTGCCTGAACATCACTAGCGGCCCACCTTCTCTTCACTGCAGGAGTGTCGCTGCGGGCCAAGGCTGCGTTCTCTCAATGCCAAAAATGTGCTCACAATTCCCTTCTAGAAACTCATCCTACTGCACTCCAAATTCAGCTCCGGCCAAAGAAAGGTGACCTAAGGCCACAAGGTAAGTTCCAGTGTTGCATATCAGCAGAGCTGCGTGTGCATTGGTATCCACGAAACCATACTCTGAAATGGAGTGCCTTAACTCTGCTATGCTCCTGGGGACACATACGACGGTCGATCGTGCACCCGTTTCGCATGATGAACGCTGTGTGCCTGAAGAGCGTCCTCTGGCTTCTGAGGAACCCTAGGCGAAAAAGGCCCCTGGGAAGCACTCTTCCCATTCATAGCAAGGGAAAAGTACTGCTTTCCGGGTTGCCAAGGAAGAGTGTCCCAGTCGTCAAAGAGCCTCGCGAAAGCAGTGCTGGGCAGCCTCTGTTTGCAAGTCGACTGGCCTCAGTGACTGAAAGAGAACTCCACTGCCAATACACAGTGGGCTGATGATTCAGGCCGGGACTCAGGACAGCACTCTCACAGAAGCGAAGGCTAAGCTCTGCGTCCAGCCTGAAGACCAGTACACTTTTCACACTTAACTCTGTTGGGATGTGCAAGAGCCATGGTCACCGAGGCCTACCTAAGGTACTGAAATACTTCCCCAGTTCAGCCTAGGCAGAGGACTCTGTTGCCAAAGGATCTCCATGGAAGGGCCCTGTGGGTTCCGTGTGTTTCCTTGAGGTAGTCAGAAACGACTGAGGGTAACTATAGGAGCTCATGTTTGAAACCAGGCTACCCTGGCAAAACCTTATTTTCCTCCGTGGTAGGCGAGACAGTTGTGCTTTGAAAGCTGCCTGAAAAACACTCCTGCTGCCCATCTTCTCTTTGCTGCCTGAAGGCGTCACGAAAGTACTATGAGTGTACTCATATGAGGCATGCTGTCTCAGTTCTTTGCTGGGAGCTCCTCAGGAGCACTCTGGAACTTACCAGCCAAAGAAATGGCACCCCAGGCATCAAGTAAAAGTCCAGATGTCTCCCATTGTAAGCTTCGGTGTGCCATAGAAGCGAAGAAGCATGTGTTAAAGAAATGCTTCCACTCTGTTATGTATTTCACGACTCGTTGTGCACTCACATTCATTGTAACATCTGTGAAGGAGCACTGAACGCCGCCAACTCTTCTGTTGCCTTTGAGTCCCAGGAGGCAAACGGGTTCGTTTGCTTTAACGCTGTGAATGTGCAGCGGTAATGGCAAAGCCCTGCCCGGATCGCTCGACAGCTCTCGTTTGTACAGCATTCAAACGGCCTAAGGAACGCCGTTCTAAGCAGCCTTACATTCCATGCTGGTGTGCCCCAAGGAGGAATTTGGATTCTTCTGAGAAACACCACTGTGCCACACTAATGAAACCTGTGAACTCCCAAAGGACGTCTCCCTACGGCAGTCGGAAGCTAGATGTTGAGTTCCAGCCTGAAAACAACGGACAGCTTTCCCTGTGACAATGCTGGTCTTCTGGGACCATCCAGATTCACCAAGGCCTAACTTTTGCACGGCGGGGGAATGCTCTTGTGCATGTACAGCAGTCCCCACGTGAAAACCTTTCTTAGCAGATGGAGGCAGTCTTTCCCTTGTACTAGGTAGCTAGGCAGAATCATCAGATAAACATGCTTTGTCATCGAGCTTGAAAGTGGGACACTGATGGGAAAGTTCACATTCTCCCGCTTTGCAAGCGACTTGCTTTTGGCTTCAAAGCTGCCTGAACAGCACTAGCGGCCTACCTTCTCTTCACTGCAGGAGTTTCGCTGTGGGCCAAGGCTGCGTTCTCTCAATGCCAAAAATGTGCTGACAATTCCCTTCTAGAAACTCATCCTACTGCACTCCAAATTCAGCTCCGGCCAAAGAAAGGTGACCTAAGGCCACAAGGTAAGTTCCAGTGTTGCATATCAGCAGAGCTGGGTGTGCATTGGTATCCACGAAACCATACTCTGAAATGGAGTGCCTTAACTCTGCTATGCCCCTGGGGACACATACGACAGTCGATCGTGCACCCGTTTCGCATGATGAACGCTGTGTGCCTGAAGAGCGTCCTCTGGCTTCTGAGGAACCCTAGGCGAAAAAGGCCCCTGGGAAGCACTCTTCCCATTCATAGCAAGGGAAAAGTACTGCTTTCCGGGTTGCCAAGGAAGAGTGTCCCAGTCGTCAAAGAGCCTCGCGAAAGCAGTGCTGGGCAGCCTCTGTTTGCAAGTCGACTGGCCTCAGTGACTGAAAGAGAACTCCACTGCCAATACACAGTGGGCTGATGATTCAGGCCGGGACTCAGGACAGCACTCTCACAGAAGCGAAGGCTAAGCTCTGCGTCCAGCCTGAAGACCAGTACACTTTTCACACTTAACTCTGTTGGGATGTGCAAGAGCCATGGTCACCGAGGCCTACCTAAGGTACTGAAATACTTCCCCAGTTCAGCCTAGGCAGAGGACTCTGTTGCCAAAGGATCTCCATGGAAGGGCCCTGTGGGTTCCGTGTGTTTCCTTGAGGTAGTCAGAAACGACTGAGGGTAACTATAGGAGCTCATGTTTGAAACCAGGCTACCCTGGCAAAACCTTATTTTCCTCCGTGGTAGGCGAGACAGTTGTGCTTTGAAAGCTGCCTGAAAAACACTCCTGCTGCCCATCTTCTCTTTGCTGCCTGAAGGCGTCACGAAAGTACTATGAGTGTACTCGTATGAGGCATGCTGTCTCAGTTCTTTGCTGGGAGCTCCTCAGGAGCACTCTGGAACTTACCAGCCAAAGAAATGGCACCCCAGGCATCAAGTAAAAGTCCAGATGTCTCCCATTGTAAGCTTCGGTGTGCCATAGAAGCGAAGAAGCATGTGTTAAAGAAATGCTTCCACTCTGTTATGTATTTCACGACTCGTTGTGCACTCACATTCATTGTAACATCTGTGAAGGAGCACTGAACGCCGCCAACTCTTCTGTTGCCTTTGAGTCCCAGGAGGCAAACGGGTTCGTTTGCTTTAACGCTGTGAATGTGCAGCGGTAATGGCAAAGCCCTGCCCGGATCGCTCCACAGCTCTCGTTTGTACAGCATTCAAACGGCCTAAGGAACGCCGTTCTAAGCAGCCTTACATTCCATGCTGGTGTGCCCCAAGGAGGAATTTGGATTCTTCTGAGAAACACCACTGTGCCACACTAATGAAACCTGTGAACTCCCAAAGGACGTCTCCCTACGGCAGTCGGAAGCTAGATGTTGAGTTCCAGCCTGAAAACAACGGACAGCTTTCCCTGTGACAATGCTGGTCTTCTGGGACCATCCAGATTCACCAAGGCCTAACTTTTGCACGGCGGGGGAATGCTCTTGTGCATGTACAGCAGTCCCCACGTGAAAACCTTTCTTAGCAGATGGAGGCAGTCTTTCCCTTGTACTAGGTAGCTAGGCAGAATCATCAGATAAACATGCTTTGTCATCGAGCTTGAAAGTGGGACACTGATGGGAAAGTTCACATTCTCCCGCTTTGCAAGCGACTTGCTTTTGGCTTCAAAGCTGCCTGAACAGCACTAGCGGCCTACCTTCTCTTCACTGCAGGAGTTTCGCTGTGGGCCAAGGCTGCGTTCTCTCAATGCCAAAAATGTGCTGACAATTCCCTTCTAGAAACTCATCCTACTGCACTCCAAATTCAGCTCCGGCCAAAGAAAGGTGACCTAAGGCCACAAGGTAAGTTCCAGTGTTGCATATCAGCAGAGCTGGGTGTGCATTGGTATCCACGAAACCATACTCTGAAATGGAGTGCCTTAACTCTGCTATGCCCCTGGGGACACATACGACAGTCGATCGTGCACCCGTTTTGCATGATGAACGCTGTGTGCCTGAAGAGCGTCCTCTGGCTTCTGAGGAACCCTAGGCGAAAAAGGCCCCTGGGAAGCACTCTTCCCATTCATAGCAAGGGAAAAGTACTGCTTTCCGGGTTGCCAAGGAAGAGTGTCCCAGTCGTCAAAGAGCCTCGCGAAAGCAGTGCTGGGCAGCCTCTGTTTGCAAGTCGACTGGCCTCAGTGACTGAAAGAGAACTCCACTGCCAATACACAGTGGGCTGATGATTCAGGCCGGGACTCAGGACAGCACTCTCACAGAAGCGAAGGCTAAGCTCTGCGTCCAGCCTGAAGACCAGTACACTTTTCACACTTAACTCTGTTGGGATGTGCAAGAGCCATGGTCACCGAGGCCTACCTAAGGTACTGAAATACTTCCCCAGTTCAGCCTAGGCAGAGGACTCTGTTGCCAAAGGATCTCCATGGAAGGGCCCTGTGGGTTCCGTGTGTTTCCTTGAGGTAGTCAGAAACGACTGAGGGTAACTATAGGAGCTCATGTTTGAAACCAGGCTACCCTGGCAAAACCTTATTTTCCTCCGTGGTAGGCGAGACAGTTGCGCTTTGAAAGCTGCCTGAAAAACACTCCTGCTGCCCATCTTCTCTTTGCTGCCTGAAGGCGTCACGAAAGTACTATGAGTGTACTCGTATGAGGCATGCTGTCTCAGTTCTTTGCTGGGAGCTCCTCAGGAGCACTCTGGAACTTACCAGCCAAAGAAATGGCACCCCAGGCATCAAGTAAATGTCCAGATGTCTCCCATTGTAAGCTTAGGTGTGCCATAGAAGCGAAGAAGCATGTGTTAAAGAAATGCTTCCACTCT
Source organism: Eubalaena glacialis (assembly GCF_028564815.1). Classification (NCBI taxonomy): domain Eukaryota; kingdom Metazoa; phylum Chordata; class Mammalia; order Artiodactyla; family Balaenidae; genus Eubalaena; species Eubalaena glacialis. The sequence goes on along the minus strand of NC_083728.1, from coordinate 35,375,730 downwards.
GTTATGTATTTCACGACTCGTTGTGCACTCACATTCGTTGTAACATCTGTGAAGGAGCACTGAACGCCGCCAACTCTTCTGTTGCCTTTGAGTCCCAGGAGGCAAACGGGTTCGTTTGCTTTAACGCTGTGAATGTGCAGCGGTAATGGCAAAGCCCTGCCCGGATCGCTCGACAGCTCTCGTTTGTACAGCATTCAAACGGCCTCAGGAACGCCGTTCTAAGCAGCCTTACAGTCCATGCTGGTGTGCCCCTAGGAGGAATTTGGATTCTTCTGAGAAACACCACTGTGCCTCACTAATGAAACCTGTGAAAACCCAAAGGACGTCTCCCTACGGCAGTCGGAAGCTAGATGTTGAGTTCCAGCCTGAAAACAACGGACAGCTTTCCCTGTGACAATGCTGGTCTTCTGGGACCATCCAGATTCACCAAGGCCTAACTTTTGCACGGCGGGGGAATGCTCTTGTGCATGTACAGCAGTCCCCACGTGAAAACCTTTCTTAGCAGATGGAGGCAGTCTTTCCCTTGTACTAGGTAGCTAGGCAGAATCATCAGATAAACATGCTTTGTCATCGAGCTTGAAAGTGGGACACTGATGGGAAAGTTCACATTCTCCCGCTTTGCAAGCGACTTGCTTTTGGCTTCAAAGCTGCCTGAACAGCACTAGCGGCCTACCTTCTCTTCACTGCAGGAGTTTCGCTGTGGGCCAAGGCTGCGTTCTCTCAATGCCAAAAATGTGCTGACAATTCCCTTCTAGAAACTCATCCTACTGCACTCCAAATTCAGCTCCGGCCAAAGAAAGGTGACCTAAGGCCACAAGGTAAGTTCCAGTGTTGCATATCAGCAGAGCTGGGTGTGCATTGGTATCCACGAAACCATACTCTGAAATGGAGTGCCTTAACTCTGCTATGCCCCTGGGGACACATACGACAGTCGATCGTGCACCCGTTTCGCATGATGAACGCTGTGTGCCTGAAGAGCGTCCTCTGGCTTCTGAGGAACCCTAGGCGAAAAAGGCCCCTGGGAAGCACTCTTCCCATTCATAGCAAGGGAAAAGTACTGCTTTCCGGGTTGCCAAGGAAGAGTGTCCCAGTCGTCAAAGAGCCTCGCGAAAGCAGTGCTGGGCAGCCTCTGTTTGCAAGTCGACTGGCCTCAGTGACTGAAAGAGAACTCCACTGCCAATACACAGTGGGCTGATGATTCAGGCCGGGACTCAGGACAGCACTCTGACAGAAGCGAAGGCTAAGCTCTGCGTCCAGCCTGAAGACCAGTACACTTTTCACACTTAACTCTGTTGGGATGTGCAAGAGGCATGGTCACCGAGGCCTACCTAAGATACTGAAATACTTCCCCAGTTCAGCCTAGGCAGAGGACTCTCTTGCCAAAGGATCTCCATGGAAGGGCCCTGTGGGTTCCGTGTGTTTCCTTGAGGTAGTCAGAAATGACTGAGCGTAACTATAGGAGCTCATGTTTGAAACCAGGCTACCCTGGCAAAACCTTATTTTCCTCCGTGGTAGGCGAGACAGTTGCGCTTTGAAAGCTGCCTGAAAAACACTCCTGCTGCCCATCTTCTCTTTGCTGCCTGAAGGCGTCACGAAAGTACTATGAGTGTACTCGTATGAGGCATGCTGTCTCAGTTCTTTGCTGGGAGCTCCTCAGGAGGACTCTGGAACTTACCAGCCAAAGAAATGGCACCCCAGGCATCAAGTAAATGTCCAGATGTCTCCCATTGTAAGCTTAGGTGTGCCATAGAAGCGAAGAAGCATGTGTTAAAGAAATGCTTCCACTCTGTTATGTATTTCACGACTCGTTGTGCACTCACATTCGTTGTAACATCTGTGAAGGAGCACTGAACGCCGCCAACTCTTCTGTTGCCTTTGAGTCCCAGGAGGCAAACGGGTTCGTTTGCTTTAACGCTGTGAATGTGCAGCGGTAATGGCAAAGCCCTGCCCGGATCGCTCGACAGCTCTCGTTTGTACAGCATTCAAACGGCCTCAGGAACGCCGTTCTAAGCAGCCTTACATTCCATGCTGGTGTGCCCCAAGGAGGAATTTGGATTCTTCTGAGAAACACCACTGTGCCTCACTAATGAAACCTGTATAAACCCAAAAGACCTCTCCCTACGGCAGTCGGAAGCTAGATGTTGAGTTCCAGCCTGAAAACAACGGACAGCTTTCCCTGTGACAATGCTGGACTTCTGGGACCATCCAGATTCACCAAGGCCTAACTTTTGCACGGCGGGGGAATGCTCTTGTGCATGTACAGCAGTCCCCACGTGAAAACCTTTCTTAGCAGATGGAGGCAGTCTTTCCCTTGTACTAGGTAGCTAGGCAGAATCATCAGATAAACATGCTTTGTCATCGAGCTTGAAAGTGGGACACTGATGGGAAAGTTCACATTCTCCCGCGTTGCAAGCGACTTGCTTTTGGCTTCAAAGCTGCCTGAACAGCACTAGCGGCCTACCTTCTCTTCACTGCAGAAGTTTCGCTGTGGGCCAAGGCTGCGTTCTCTCAATGCCAAAAATGTGCTGACAATTCCCTTCTAGAAACTCATCCTACTGCACTCCAAATTCAGCTCCGGCCAAAGAAAGGTGACCTAAGGCCACAAGGTAAGTTCCAGTGTTGCATATCAGCAGAGCTGGGTGTGCATTGGTATCCACGAAACCATACTCTGAAATGGAGTGCCTTAACTCTGCTATGCCCCTGGGGACACATACGACAGTCGATCGTGCACCCGTTTCGCATGATGAACGCTGTGTGCCTGAAGAGCGTCCTCTGGCTTCTGAGGAACCCTAGGCGAAAAAGGCCCCTGGGAAGCACTCTTCCCATTCATAGCAAGGGAAAAGTACTGCTTTCCGGGTTGCCAAGGAAGAGTGTCCCAGTCGTCAAAGAGCCTCGCGAAAGCAGTGCTGGGCAGCCTCTGTTTGCAAGTCGACTGGCCTCAGTGACTGAAAGAGAACTCCACTGCCAATACACAGTGGGCTGATGATTCAGGCCGGGACTCAGGACAGCACTCTCACAGAAGCGAAGGCTAAGCTCTGCGTCCAGCCTGAAGACCAGTACACTTTTCACACTTAACTCTGTTGGGATGTGCAAGAGCCATGGTCACCGAGGCCTACCTAAGGTACTGAAATACTTCCCCAGTTCAGCCTAGGCAGAGGACTCTGTTGCCAAAGGATCTCCATGGAAGGGCCCTGTGGGTTCCGTGTGTTTCCTTGAGGTAGTCAGAAACGACTGAGGGTAACTATAGGAGCTCATGTTTGAAACCAGGCTACCCTGGCAAAACCTTATTTTCCTCCGTGGTAGGCGAGACAGTTGCGCTTTGAAAGCTGCCTGAAAAACACTCCTGCTGCCCATCTTCTCTTTGCTGCCTGAAGGCGTCACGAAAGTACTATGAGTGTACTCGTATGAGGCATGCTGTCTCAGTTCTTTGCTGGGAGCTCCTCAGGAGCACTCTGGAACTTACCAGCCAAAGAAATGGCACCCCAGGCATCAAGTAAATGTCCAGATGTCTCCCATTGTAAGCTTAGGTGTGCCATAGAAGCGAAGAAGCATGTGTTAAAGAAATGCTTCCACTCTGTTATGTATTTCACGACTCGTTGTGCACTCACATTCGTTGTAACATCTGTGAAGGAGCACTGAACGCCGCCAACTCTTCTGTTGCCTTTGAGTCCCAGGAGGCAAACGGGTTCGTTTGCTTTAACGCTGTGAATGTGCAGCGGTAATGGCAAAGCCCTGCCCGGATCGCTCGACAGCTCTCGTTTGTACAGCATTCAAACGGCCTCAGGAACGCCGTTCTAAGCAGCCTTACATTCCATGCTGGTGTGCCCCAAGGAGGAATTTGGATTCTTCTGAGAAACACCACTGTGCCACACTAATGAAACCTGTGAACTCCCAAAGGACGTCTCCCTACGGCAGTCGGAAGCTAGATGTTGAGTTCCAGCCTGAAAACAACGGACAGCTTTCCCTGTGACAATGCTGGTCTTCTGGGACCATCCAGATTCACCAAGGCCTAACTTTTGCACGGCGGGGGAATGCTCTTGTGCATGTACAGCAGTCCCCACGTGAAAACCTTTCTTAGCAGATGGAGGCAGTCTTTCCCTTGTACTAGGTAGCTAGGCAGAATCATCAGATAAACATGCTTTGTCATCGAGCTTGAAAGTGGGACACTGATGGGAAAGTTCACATTCTCCCGCTTTGCAAGCGACTTGCTTTTGGCTTCAAAGCTGCCTGAACAGCACTAGCGGCCTACCTTCTCTTCACTGCAGGAGTTTCGCTGTGGGCCAAGGCTGCGTTCTCTCAATGCCAAAAATGTGCTGACAATTCCCTTCTAGAAACTCATCCTACTGCACTCCAAATTCAGCTCCGGCCAAAGAAAGGTGACCTAAGGCCACAAGGTAAGTTCCAGTGTTGCATATCAGCAGAGCTGGGTGTGCATTGGTATCCACGAAACCATACTCTGAAATGGAGTGCCTTAACTCTGCTATGCCCCTGGGGACACATACGACAGTCGATCGTGCACCCGTTTCGCATGATGAACGCTGTGTGCCTGAAGAGCGTCCTCTGGCTTCTGAGGAACCCTAGGCGAAAAAGGCCCCTGGGAAGCACTCTTCCCATTCATAGCAAGGGAAAAGTACTGCTTTCCGGGTTGCCAAGGAAGAGTGTCCCAGTCGTCAAAGAGCCTCGCGAAAGCAGTGCTGGGCAGCCTCTGTTTGCAAGTCGACTGGCCTCAGTGACTGAAAGAGAACTCCACTGCCAATACACAGTGGGCTGATGATTCAGGCCGGGACTCAGGACAGCACTGTCACAGAAGCGAAGGCTAAGCTCTGCGTCCAGCCTGAAGACCAGTACACTTTTCACACTTAACTCTGTTGGGATGTGCAAGAGCCATGGTCACCGAGGCCTACCTAAGGTACTGAAATACTTCCCCAGTTCAGCCTAGGCAGAGGACTCTGTTGCCAAAGGATCTCCATGGAAGGGCCCTGTGGGTTCCGTGTGTTTCCTTGAGGTAGTCAGAAACGACTGAGGGTAACTATAGGAGCTCATGTTTGAAACCAGGCTACCCTGGCAAAACCTTATTTTCCTCCGTGGTAGGCGAGACAGTTGCGCTTTGAAAGCTGCCTGAAAAACACTCCTGCTGCCCATCTTCTCTTTGCTGCCTGAAGGCGTCACGAAAGTACTATGAGTGTACTCGTATGAGGCATGCTGTCTCAGTTCTTTGCTGGGAGCTCCTCAGGAGCACTCTGGAACTTACCAGCCAAAGAAATGGCACCCCAGGCATCAAGTAAATGTCCAGATGTCTCCCATTGTAAGCTTCGGTGTGCCATAGAAGCGAAGAAGCATGTGTTAAAGAAATGCTTCCACTCTGTTATGTATTTCACGACTCGTTGTGCACTCACATTCGTTGTAACATCTGTGAAGGAGCACTGAACGCCGCCAACTCTTCTGTTGCCTTTGAGTCCCAGGAGGCAAACGGGTTCGTTTGCTTTAACGCTGTGAATGTGCAGCGGTAATGGCAAAGCCCTGCCCGGATCGCTCGACAGCTCTCGTTTGTACACCATTCAAACGGCCTCAGGAACGCCGTTCTAAGCAGCCTTACATTCCATGCTGGTGTGCCCCAAGGAGGAATTTGGATTCTTCTGAGAAACACCAATGTGCCACACTAATGAAACCTGTGAACTCCCAAAGGACGTCTCCCTACGGCAGTCGGAAGCTAGATGTTGAGTTCCAGCCTGAAAACAACGGACAGCTTTCCCTGTGACAATGCTGGTCTTCTGGGACCATCCAGATTCACCAAGGCCTAACTTTTGCACGGCGGGGGAATGCTCTTGTGCATGTACAGCAGTCCCCACGTGAAAACCTTTCTTAGCAGATGGAGGCAGTCTTTCCCTTGTACTAGGTAGCTAGGCAGAATCATCAGATAAACATGCTTTGTCATCGAGCTTGAAAGTGGGACACTGATGGGAAAGTTCACATTCTCCCGCTTTGCAAGCGACTTGCTTTTGGCTTCAAAGCTGCCTGAACAGCACTAGCGGCCTACCTTCTCTTCACTGCAGGAGTTTCGCTGTGGGCCAAGGCTGCGTTCTCTCAATGCCAAAAATGTGCTGACAATTCCCTTCTAGAAACTCATCCTACTGCACTCCAAATTCAGCTCCGGCCAAAGAAAGGTGACCTAAGGCCACAAGGTAAGTTCCAGTGTTGCATATCAGCAGAGCTGGGTGTGCATTGGTATCCACGAAACCATACTCTGAAATGGAGTGCCTTAACTCTGCTATGCCCCTGGGGACACATAGGACATTCGATCGTGCACCCGTTTCGCATGATGAACGCTGTGTGCCTGAAGAGCGTCCTCTGGTTTCTGAGGAACCCTAGGCGAAAAAGGCCCCTGGGAAGCACTCTTCCCATTCATAGCAAGGGAAAAGTACTGCTTTCCGGGTTTCCAAGGAAGAGTGTCCCAGTCGTCAAAGAGCCTCGCGAAAGCAGTGCTGGGCAGCCTCTGTTTGCAAGTCGACTGACCTCAGTGACTGAAAGAGAACTCCACTGCCAATACACAGTGGGCTGATGATTCAGGCCGGGACTCAGGACAGCACTCTCACAGAAGCGAAGGCTAAGCTCTGCGTCCAGCCTGAAGACCAGTACACTTTTCACACTTAACTCTGTTGGGATGTGCAAGAGCCATGGTCACCGAGGCCTACCTAAGGTACTGAAATACTTCCCCAGTTCAGCCTAGGCAGAGGACTCTGTTGCCAAAGGATCTCCATGGAAGGGCCCTGTGGGTTCCGTGTGTTTCCTTGAGGTAGTCAGAAACGACTGAGGGTAACTATAGGAGCTCATGTTTGAAACCAGGCTACCCTGGCAAAACCTTATTTTCCTCCGTGGTAGGCGAGACAGTTGCGCTTTGAAAGCTGCCTGAAAAACACTCCTGCTGCCCATCTTCTCTTTGCTGCCTGAAGGCGTCACGAAAGTACTATGAGTGTACTCGTATGAGGCATGCTGTCTCAGTTCCTTGCTGGGAGCTCCTCCAGGAGCACTCTGGAACTTACCAGCCAAAGAAATGGCACCCCAGGCATCAAGTAAAAGTCCAGATGTCTCCCATTGTAAGCTTAGGTGTGCCATAGAAGCGAAGAAGCATGTGTTAAAGAAATGCTTCCACTCTGTTATGTATTTCACGACTCGTTGTGCACTCACATTCGTTGTAACATCTGTGAAGGAGCACTGAACGCCGCCAACTCTTCTGTTGCCTTTGAGTCCCAGGAGGCAAACGGGTTCGTTTGCTTTAACGCTGTGAATGTGCAGCGGTAATGGCAAAGCCCTGCCCGGATCGCTCGACAGCTCTCGTTTGTACAGCATTCAAACGGCCTCAGGAACGCCGTTCTAAGCAGCCTTACATTCCATGCTGGTGTGCCCCAAGGAGGAATTTGGATTCTTCTGAGAAACACCACTGTGCCACACTAATGAAACCTGTGAACTCCCAAAGGACGTCTCCCTACGGCAGTCGGAAGCTAGATGTTGAGTTCCAGCCTGAAAACAACGGACAGCTTTCCCTGTGACAATGCTGGTCTTCTGGGACCATCCAGATTCACCAAGGCCTAACTTTTGCACGGCGGGGGAATGCTCTTGTGCATGTACAGCAGTCCCCACGTGAAAACCTTTCTTAGCAGATGGAGGCAGTCTTTCCCTTGTACTAGGTAGCTAGGCAGAATCATCAGATAAACATGCTTTGTCATCGAGCTTGAAAGTGGGACACTGATGGGAAAGTTCACATTCTCCCGCTTTGCAAGCGACTTGCTTTTGGCTTCAAAGCTGCCTGAACAGCACTAGCGGCCTACCTTCTCTTCACTGCAGGAGTTTCGCTGTGGGCCAAGGCTGCGTTCTCTCAATGCCAAAAATGTGCTGACAATTCCCTTCTAGAAACTCATCCTACTGCACTCCAAATTCAGCTCCGGCCAAAGAAAGGTGACCTAAGGCCACAAGGTAAGTTCCAGTGTTGCATATCAGCAGAGCTGGGTGTGCATTGGTATCCACGAAACCATACTCTGAAATGGAGTGCCTTAACTCTGCTATGCCCCTGGGGACACATACGACAGTCGATCGTGCACCCGTTTCGCATGATGAACGCTGTGTGCCTGAAGAGCGTCCTCTGGCTTCTGAGGAACCCTAGGCGAAAAAGGCCCCTGGGAAGCACTCTTCCCATTCATAGCAAGGGAAAAGTACTGCTTTCCGGGTTGCCAAGGAAGAGTGTCCCAGTCGTCAAAGAGCCTCGCGAAAGCAGTGCTGGGCAGCCTCTGTTTGCAAGTCGACTGACCTCAGTGACTGAAAGAGAACTCCACTGCCAATACACAGTGGGCTGATGATTCAGGCCGGGACTCAGGACAGCACTCTCACAGAAGCGAAGGCTAAGCTCTGCGTCCAGCCTGAAGACCAGTACACTTTTCACACTTAACTCTGTTGGGATGTGCAAGAGCCATGGTCACCGAGGCCTACCTAAGGTACTGAAATACTTCCCCAGTTCAGCCTAGGCAGAGGACTCTGTTGCCAAAGGATCTCCATGGAAGGGCCCTGTGGGTTCCGTGTGTTTCCTTGAGGTAGTCAGAAACGACTGAGGGTAACTATAGGAGCTCATGTTTGAAACCAGGCTACCCTGGCAAAACCTTATTTTCCTCCGTGGTAGGCGAGACAGTTGCGCTTTGAAAGCTGCCTGAAAAACACTCCTGCTGCCCATCTTCTCTTTGCTGCCTGAAGGCGTCACGAAAGTACTATGAGTGTACTCGTATGAGGCATGCTGTCTCAGTTCCTTGCTGGGAGCTCCTCCAGGAGCACTCTGGAACTTACCAGCCAAAGAAATGGCACCCCAGGCATCAAGTAAAAGTCCAGATGTCTCCCATTGTAAGCTTAGGTGTGCCATAGAAGCGAAGAAGCATGTGTTAAAGAAATGCTTCCACTCTGTTATGTATTTCACGACTCGTTGTGCACTCACATTCGTTGTAACATCTGTGAAGGAGCACTGAACGCCGCCAACTCTTCTGTTGCCTTTGAGTCCCAGGAGGCAAACGGGTTCGTTTGCTTTAACGCTGTGAATGTGCAGCGGTAATGGCAAAGCCCTGCCCGGATCGCTCGACAGCTCTCGTTTGTACAGCATTCAAACGGCCTCAGGAACGCCGTTCTAAGCAGCCTTACATTCCATGCTGGTGTGCCCCAAGGAGGAATTTGGATTCTTCTGAGAAACACCACTGTGCCACACTAATGAAACCTGTGAACTCCCAAAGGACGTCTCCCTACGGCAGTCGGAAGCTAGATGTTGAGTTCCAGCCTGAAAACAACGGACAGCTTTCCCTGTGACAATGCTGGTCTTCTGGGACCATCCAGATTCACCAAGGCCTAACTTTTGCACGGCGGGGGAATGCTCTTGTGCATGTACAGCAGTCCCCACGTGAAAACCTTTCTTAGCAGATGGAGGCAGTCTTTCCCTTGTACTAGGTAGCTAGGCAGAATCATCAGATAAACATGCTTTGTCATCGAGCTTGAAAGTGGGACACTGATGGGAAAGTTCACATTCTCCCGCTTTGCAAGCGACTTGCTTTTGGCTTCAAAGCTGCCTGAACAGCACTAGCGGCCTACCTTCTCTTCACTGCAGGAGTTTCGCTGTGGGCCAAGGCTGCGTTCTCTCAATGCCAAAAATGTGCTGACAATTCCCTTCTAGAAACTCATCCTACTGCACTCCAAATTCAGCTCCGGCCAAAGAAAGGTGACCTAAGGCCACAAGGTAAGTTCCAGTGTTGCATATCAGCAGAGCTGGGTGTGCATTGGTATCCACGAAACCATACTCTGAAATGGAGTGCCTTAACTCTGCTATGCCCCTGGGGACACATACGACAGTCGATCGTGCACCCGTTTCGCATGATGAACGCTGTGTGCCTGAAGAGCGTCCTCTGGCTTCTGAGGAACCCTAGGCGAAAAAGGCCCCTGGGAAGCACTCTTCCCATTCATAGCAAGGGAAAAGTACTGCTTTCCGGGTTGCCAAGGAAGAGTGTCCCAGTCGTCAAAGAGCCTCGCGAAAGCAGTGCTGGGCAGCCTCTGTTTGCAAGTCGACTGGCCTCAGTGACTGAAAGAGAACTCCACTGCCAATACACAGTGGGCTGATGATTCAGGCCGGGACTCAGGACAGCACTGTCACAGAAGCGAAGGCTAAGCTCTGCGTCCAGCCTGAAGACCAGTACACTTTTCACACTTAACTCTGTTGGGATGTGCAAGAGCCATGGTCACCGAGGCCTACCTAAGGTACTGAAATACTTCCCCAGTTCAGCCTAGGCAGAGGACTCTGTTGCCAAAGGATCTCCATGGAAGGGCCCTGTGGGTTCCGTGTGTTTCCTTGAGGTAGTCAGAAACGACTGAGGGTAACTATAGGAGCTCATGTTTGAAACCAGGCTACCCTGGCAAAACCTTATTTTCCTCCGTGGTAGGCGAGACAGTTGCGCTTTGAAAGCTGCCTGAAAAACACTCCTGCTGCCCATCTTCTCTTTGCTGCCTGAAGGCGTCACGAAAGTACTATGAGTGTACTCGTATGAGGCATGCTGTCTCAGTTCTTTGCTGGGAGCTCCTCAGGAGCACTCTGGAACTTACCAGCCAAAGAAATGGCACCCCAGGCATCAAGTAAATGTCCAGATGTCTCCCATTGTAAGCTTAGGTGTGCCATAGAAGCGAAGAAGCATGTGTTAAAGAAATGCTTCCACTCTGTTATGTATTTCACGACTCGTTGTGCACTCACATTCGTTGTAACATCTGTGAAGGAGCACTGAACGCCGCCAACTCTTCTGTTGCCTTTGAGTCCCAGGAGGCAAACGGGTTCGTTTGCTTTAACGCTGTGAATGTGCAGCGGTAATGGCAAAGCCCTGCCCGGATCGCTCGACAGCTCTCGTTTGTACACCATTCAAACGGCCTCAGGAACGCCGTTCTAAGCAGCCTTACATTCCATGCTGGTGTGCCCCAAGGAGGAATTTGGATTCTTCTGAGAAACACCACTGTGCCACACTAATGAAACCTGTGAACTCCCAAAGGACCTCTCCCTACGGCAGTCGGAAGCTAGATGTTGAGTTCCAGCCTGAAAACAACGGACAGCTTTCCCTGTGACAATGCTGGTCTTCTGGGACCATCCAGATTCACCAAGGCCTAACTTTTGCACGGCGGGGGAATGCTCTTGTGCATGTACAGCAGTCCCCACGTGAAAACCTTTCTTAGCAGATGGAGGCAGTCTTTCCCTTGTACTAGGTAGCTAGGCAGAATCATCAGATAAACATGCTTTGTCATCGAGCTTGAAAGTGGGACACTGATGGGAAAGTTCACATTCTCCCGCTTTGCAAGCGACTTGCTTTTGGCTTCAAAGCTGCCTGAACAGCACTAGCGGCCTACCTTCTCTTCACTGCAGGAGTTTCGCTGTGGGCCAAGGCTGCGTTCTCTCAATGCCAAAAATGTGCTGACAATTCCCTTCTAGAAACTCATCCTACTGCACTCCAAATTCAGCTCCGGCCAAAGAAAGGTGACCTAAGGCCACAAGGTAAGTTCCAGTGTTGCATATCAGCAGAGCTGGGTGTGCATTGGTATCCACGAAACCATACTCTGAAATGGAGTGCCTTAACTCTGCTATGCCCCTGGGGACACATAGGACATTCGATCGTGCACCCGTTTCGCATGATGAACGCTGTGTGCCTGAAGAGCGTCCTCTGGCTTCTGAGGAACCCTAGGCGAAAAAGGCCCCTGGGAAGCACTCTTCCCATTCATAGCAAGGGAAAAGTACTGCTTTCCGGGTTGCCAAGGAAGAGTGTCCCAGTCGTCAAAGAGCCTCGCGAAAGCAGTGCTGGGCAGCCTCTGTTTGCAAGTCGACTGACCTCAGTGACTGAAAGAGAACTCCACTGCCAATACACAGTGGGCTGATGATTCAGGCCGGGACTCAGGACAGCACTCTCACAGAAGCGAAGGCTAAGCTCTGCGTCCAGCCTGAAGACCAGTACACTTTTCACACTTAACTCTGTTGGGATGTGCAAGAGCCATGGTCACCGAGGCCTACCTAAGGTACTGAAATACTTCCCCAGTTCAGCCTAGGCAGAGGACTCTGTTGCCAAAGGATCTCCATGGAAGGGCCCTGTGGGTTCCGTGTGTTTCCTTGAGGTAGTCAGAAACGACTGAGGGTAACTATAGGAGCTCATGTTTGAAACCAGGCTACCCTGGCAAAACCTTATTTTCCTCCGTGGTAGGCGAGACAGTTGCGCTTTGAAAGCTGCCTGAAAAACACTCCTGCTGCCCATCTTCTCTTTGCTGCCTGAAGGCGTCACGAAAGTACTATGAGTGTACTCGTATGAGGCATGCTGTCTCAGTTCCTTGCTGGGAGCTCCTCCAGGAGCACTCTGGAACTTACCAGCCAAAGAAATGGCACCCCAGGCATCAAGTAAAAGTCCAGATGTCTCCCATTGTAAGCTTAGGTGTGCCATAGAAGCGAAGAAGCATGTGTTAAAGAAATGCTTCCACTCTGTTATGTATTTCACGACTCGTTGTGCACTCACATTCGTTGTAACATCTGTGAAGGAGCACTGAACGCCGCCAACTCTTCTGTTGCCTTTGAGTCCCAGGAGGCAAACGGGTTCGTTTGCTTTAACGCTGTGAATGTGCAGCGGTAATGGCAAAGCCCTGCCCGGATCGCTCGACAGCTCTCGTTTGTACACCATTCAAACGGCCTCAGGAACGCCGTTCTAAGCAGCCTTACATTCCATGCTGGTGTGCCCCAAGGAGGAATTTGGATTCTTCTGAGAAACACCACTGTGCCACACTAATGAAACCTGTGAACTCCCAAAGGACCTCTCCCTACGGCAGTCGGAAGCTAGATGTTGAGTTCCAGCCTGAAAACAACGGACAGCTTTCCCTGTGACAATGCTGGACTTCTGGGACCATCCAGATTCACCAAGGCCTAACTTTTGCACGGCGGGGGAATGCTCTTGTGCATGTACAGCAGTCCCCACGTGAAAACCTTTCTTAGCAGATGGAGGCAGTCTTTCCCTTGTACTGGATAGCTAGGCAGAATCATCAGATAAACATGCTTTGTCATCGAGCTTGAAAGTGGGACACTGATGGGAAAGTTCACATTTTCCCGCGTTGCAAGCGACTTGCTTTTGGCTTCAAAGCTGCCTGAACAGCACTAGCGGCCCACCTTCTCTTCACTGCAGGAGTGTCGCTGTGGGCCAAGGCTGCGTTCTCTCAATGCCAAAAATGTGCTGACAATTCCCTTCTAGAAACTCATCCTACTGCACTCCAAATTCAGCTCCGGCCAAAGAAAGGTGACCTAAGGCCACAAGGTAAGTTCCAGTGTTGCATATCAGCAGAGCTGGGTGTGCATTGGTATCCACGAAACCATACTCTGAAATGGAGTGCCTTAACTCTGCTATGCCCCTGGGGACACATAGGACAGTCGATCGTGCACCCGTTTCGCATGATGAACGCTGTGTGCCTGAAGAGCGTCCTCTGGCTTCTGAGGAACCCTAGGCGAAAAAGGCCCCTGGGAAGCACTCTTCCCATTCATAGCAAGGGAAAAGTACTGCTTTCCGGGTTGCCAAGGAAGAGTGTCCCAGTCGTCAAAGAGCCTCGCGAAAGCAGTGCTGGGCAGCCTCTGTTTGCAAGTCGACTGGCCTCAGTGACTGAAAGAGAACTCCACTGCCAATACACAGTGGGCTGATGATTCAGGCCGGGACTCAGGACAGCACTGTCACAGAAGCGAAGGCTAAGCTCTGCGTCCAGCCTGAAGACCAGTACACTTTTCACACTTAACTCTGTTGGGATGTGCAAGAGCCATGGTCACCGAGGCCTACCTAAGGTACTGAAATACTTCCCCAGTTCAGCCTAGGCAGAGGACTCTGTTGCCAAAGGATCTCCATGGAAGGGCCCTGTGGGTTCCGTGTGTTTCCTTGAGGTAGTCAGAAACGACTGAGGGTAACTATAGGAGCTCATGTTTGAAACCAGGCTACCCTGGCAAAACCTTATTTTCCTCCGTGGTAGGCGAGACAGTTGCGCTTTGAAAGCTGCCTGAAAAACACTCCTGCTGCCCATCTTCTCTTTGCTGCCTGAAGGCGTCACGAAAGTACTATGAGTGTACTCGTATGAGGCATGCTGTCTCAGTTCTTTGCTGGGAGCTCCTCAGGAGCACTCTGGAACTTACCAGCCAAAGAAATGGCACCCCAGGCATCAAGTAAATGTCCAGATGTCTCCCATTGTAAGCTTAGGTGTGCCATAGAAGCGAAGAAGCATGTGTTAAAGAAATGCTTCCACTCTGTTATGTATTTCACGACTCGTTGTGCACTCACATTCGTTGTAACATCTGTGAAGGAGCACTGAACGCCGCCAACTCTTCTGTTGCCTTTGAGTCCCAGGAGGCAAACGGGTTCGTTTGCTTTAACGCTGTGAATGTGCAGCGGTAATGGCAAAGCCCTGCCCGGATCGCTCGACAGCTCTCGTTTGTACACCATTCAAACGGCCTCAGGAACGCCGTTCTAAGCAGCCTTACATTCCATGCTGGTGTGCCCCAAGGAGGAATTTGGATTCTTCTGAGAAACACCACTGTGCCACACTAATGAAACCTGTGAACTCCCAAAGGACGTCTCCCTACGGCAGTCGGAAGCTAGATGTTGAGTTCCAGCCTGAAAACAACGGACAGCTTTCCCTGTGACAATGCTGGTCTTCTGGGACCATCCAGATTCACCAAGGCCTAACTTTTGCACGGCGGGGGAATGCTCTTGTGCATGTACAGCAGTCCCCACGTGAAAACCTTTCTTAGCAGATGGAGGCAGTCTTTCCCTTGTACTAGGTAGCTAGGCAGAATCATCAGATAAACATGCTTTGTCATCGAGCTTGAAAGTGGGACACTGATGGGAAAGTTCACATTCTCCCGCTTTGCAAGCGACTTGCTTTTGGCTTCAAAGCTGCCTGAACAGCACTAGCGGCCTACCTTCTCTTCACTGCAGGAGTTTCGCTGTGGGCCAAGGCTGCGTTCTCTCAATGCCAAAAATGTGCTGACAATTCCCTTCTAGAAACTCATCCTACTGCACTCCAAATTCAGCTCCGGCCAATGAAAGGTGACCTAAGGCCACAAGGTAAGTTCCAGTGTTGCATATCAGCAGAGCTGGGTGTGCATTGGTATCCACGAAACCATACTCTGAAATGGAGTGCCATAACTCTGCTATGCCCCTGGGGACACATAGGACATTCGATCGTGCACCCGTTTCGCATGATGAACGCTGTGTGCCTGAAGAGCGTCCTCTGGCTTCTGAGGAACCCTAGGCGAAAAAGGCCCCTGGGAAGCACTCTTCCCATTCATAGCAAGGGAAAAGTACTGCTTTCCGGGTTGCCAAGGAAGAGTGTCCCAGTCGTCAAAGAGCCTCGCGAAAGCAGTGCTGGGCAGCCTCTGTTTGCAAGTCGACTGGCCTGAGTGACTGAAAGAGAACTCCACTGCCAATACACAGTGGGCTGATGATTCAGGCCGGGACTCAGGACAGCACTCTCACAGAAGCAAAGGCTAAGCTCTGCGTCCAGCCTGAAGACCAGTACACTTTTCACACTTAACTCTGTTGGGATGTGCAAGAGCCATGGTCACCGAGGCCTACCTAAGGTACTGAAATACTTCCCCAGTTCAGCCTAGGCAGAGGACCCTGTTGCCAAAGGATCTCCATGGAAGGGCCCTGTGGGTTCCGTGTGTTTCCTTGAGGGAGTCAGAAACGACTGAGGGTAACTATAGGAGCTCATGTTTGAAACCAGGCTACCCTGGCAAAACCTTATTTTCCTCCGTGGTAGGCGAGACAGTTGCGCTTTGAAAGCTGCCTGAAAAACACTCCTGCTGCCCATCTTCTCTTTGCTGCCTGAAGGCGTCACGAAAGTACTATGAGTGTACTCGTATGAGGCATGCTGTCTCAGTTCCTTGCTGGGAGCTCCTCCAGGAGCACTCTGGAACTTACCAGCCAAAGAAATGGCACCCCAGGCATCAAGTAAAAGTCCAGATGTCTCCCATTGTAAGCTTAGGTGTACCATAGAAGCGAAGTAGCATGTGTTAAAGAAATGCTTCCACTCTGTTATGTATTTCACGACTCGTTGTGCACTCACATTCGTTGTCACATCTGTGAAGGAGCACTGAACGCCGCCAACTCTTCTGTTGCCTTTGAGTCCCAGGAGGCAAACGGGTTCGTTTGCTTTAACGCTGTGAATGTGCAGCGGTAATGGCAAAGCCCTGCCCGGATCGCTCGACAGCTCTCGTTTGTACAGCATTCAAACGGCCTCAGGAACGCCGTTCTAAGCAGCCTTACATTCCATGCTGGTGTGCCCCAAGGAGGAATTTGGATTCTTCTGAGAAACACCACTGTGCCACACTAATGAAACCTGTGAACTCCCAAAGGACCTCTCCCTACGGCAGTCGGAAGCTAGATGTTGAGTTCCAGCCTGAAAACAACGGACAGCTTTCCCTGTGACAATGCTGGACTTCTGGGACCATCCAGATTCACCAAGGCCTAACTTTTGCACGGCGGGGGAATGCTCTTGTGCATGTACAGCAGTCCCCACGTGAAAACCTTTCTTAGCAGATGGAGGCAGTCTTTCCCTTGTACTGGATAGCTAGGCAGAATCATCAGATAAACATGCTTTGTCATCGAGCTTGAAAGTGGGACACTGATGGGAAAGTTCACATTTTCCCGCTTTGCAAGCGACTTGCTTTTGGCTTCAAAGCTGCCTGAACAGCACTAGCGGCCCACCTTCTCTTCACTGCAGGAGCGTCGCTGTGGGCCAAGGCTGCGTTCTCTCAATGCCAAAAATGTGCTGACAATTCCCTTCTAGAAACTCATCCTACTGCACTCCAAATTCAGCTCCGGCCAATGAAAGGTGACCTAAGGCCACAAGGTAAGTTCCAGTGTTTCATATAGCAGAGCTGGGTGTGCATTGGTATCCACGAAACCATACTCTGAAATGGAGTGCCTTAACTCTGCTATGCCCCTGGGGACACATAGGACAGTCGATCGTGCACCCATTTCGCATGATGAACGCTGTGTGCCTGAAGAGCGTCCTCTGGCTTCTGAGGAACCCTAGGCGAAAAAGGCCCCTGGGAAGCACTCTTCCCATTCATAGCAAGGGAAAAGTACTGCTTTCCGGGTTGCCAAGGAAGAGTGTCCCAGTCGTCAAAGAGCCTCGCGAAAGCAGTGCTGGGCAGCCTCTGTTTGCAAGTCGACTGGCCTGAGTGACTGAAAGAGAACTCCACTGCCAATACACAGTGGGCTGATGATTCAGGCCGGGACTCAGGACAGCACTCTCACAGAAGCAAAGGCTAAGCTCTGCGTCCAGCCTGAAGACCAGTACACTTTTCACACTTAACTCTGTTGGGATGTGCAAGAGCCATGGTCACCGAGGCCTACCTAAGGTACTGAAATACTTCCCCAGTTCAGCCTAGGCAGAGGACCCTGTTGCCAAAGGATCTCCATGGAAGGGCCCTGTGGGTTCCGTGTGTTTCCTTGAGGGAGTCAGAAACGACTGAGGGTAACTATAGGAGCTCATGTTTGAAACCAGGCTACCCTGGCAAAACCTTATTTTCCTCCGTGGTAGGCGAGACAGTTGCGCTTTGAAAGCTGCCTGAAAAACACTCCTGCTGCCCATCTTCTCTTTGCTGCCTGAAGGCGTCACGAAAGTACTATGAGTGTACTCGTATGAGGCATGCTGTCTCAGTTCCTTGCTGGGAGCTCCTCCAGGAGCACTCTGGAACTTACCAGCCAAAGAAATGGCACCCCAGGCATCAAGTAAAAGTCCAGATGTCTCCCATTGTAAGCTTAGGTGTACCATAGAAGCGAAGTAGCATGTGTTAAAGAAATGCTTCCACTCTGTTATGTATTTCACGACTCGTTGTGCACTCACATAGGTTGTAACATCTGTGAAGGAGCACTGAACGCCGCCAACTCTTCTGTTGCCTTTGAGTCCCAGGAGGCAAACGGGTTCGTTTGCTTTAACGCTGTGAATGTGCAGCGGTAATGGCAAAGCCCTGCCCGGATCGCTCGACAGCTCTCGTTTGTACAGCATTCAAACGGCCTCAGGAACGCCGTTCTAAGCAGCCTTACATTCCATGCTGGTGTGCCCCAAGGAGGAATTTGGATTCTTCTGAGAAACACCACTGTGCCACACTAATGAAACTGGTGAACTCCCAAAGGACCTCTCCCTACGGCAGTCGGAAGCTAGATGTTGAGTTCCAGCCTGAAAACAACGGACAGCTTTCCCTGTGACAATGCTGGTCTTCTGGGACCATCCAGATTCACCAAGGCCTAACTTTTGCACGGCGGGGGAATGCTCTTGTGCATGTACAGCAGTCCCCACGTGAAAACCTTTCTTAGCAGATGGAGGCAGTCTTTCCCTTGTACTAGGTAGCTAGGCAGAATCATCAGATAAACATGCTTTGTCATCGAGCTTGAAAGTGGGACACTGATGGGAAAGTTCACATTCTCCCGCTTTGCAAGCGACTTGCTTTTGGCTTCAAAGCTGCCTGAACAGCACTAGCGGCCTACCTTCTCTTCACTGCAGGAGTTTCGCTGTGGGCCAAGGCTGCGTTCTCTCAATGCCAAAAATGTGCTGACAATTCCCTTCTAGAAACTCATCCTACTGCACTCCAAATTCAGCTCCGGCCAAAGAAAGGTGACCTAAGGCCACAAGGTAAGTTCCAGTGTTGCATATCAGCAGAGCTGGGTGTGCATTGGTATCCACGAAACCATACTCTGAAATGGAGTGCCTTAACTCTGCTATGCCCCTGGGGACACATAGGACATTCGATCGTGCACCCGTTTCGCATGATGAACGCTGTGTGCCTGAAGAGCGTCCTCTGGCTTCTGAGGAACCCTAGGCGAAAAAGGCCCCTGGGAAGCACTCTTCCCATTCATAGCAAGGGAAAAGTACTGCTTTCCGGGTTGCCAAGGAAGAGTGTCCCAGTCGTCAAAGAGCCTCGCGAAAGCAGTGCTGGGCAGCCTCTGTTTGCAAGTCGACTGGCCTCAGTGACTGAAAGAGAACTCCACTGCCAATACACAGTGGGCTGATGATTCAGGCCGGGACTCAGGACAGCACTCTCACAGAAGCGAAGGCTAAGCTCTGCGTCCAGCCTGAAGACCAGTACACTTTTCACACTTAACTCTGTTGGGATGTGCAAGAGCCATGGTCACCGAGGCCTACCTAAGGTACTGAAATACTTCCCCAGTTCAGCCTAGGCAGAGGACTCTGTTGCCAAAGGATCTCCATGGAAGGGCCCTGTGGGTTCCGTGTGTTTCCTTGAGGTAGTCAGAAACGACTGAGGGTAACTATAGGAGCTCATGTTTGAAACCAGGCTACCCTGGCAAAACCTTATTTTCCTCCGTGGTAGGCGAGACAGTTGCGCTTTGAAAGCTGCCTGAAAAACACTCCTGCTGCCCATCTTCTCTTTGCTGCCTGAAGGCGTCACGAAAGTACTATGAGTGTACTCGTATGAGGCATGCTGTCTCAGTTCTTTGCTGGGAGCTCCTCAGGAGCACTCTGGAACTTACCAGCCAAAGAAATGGCACCCCAGGCATCAAGTAAATGTCCAGATGTCTCCCATTGTAAGCTTAGGTGTGCCATAGAAGCGAAGAAGCATGTGTTAAAGAAATGCTTCCACTCTGTTATGTATTTCACGACTCGTTGTGCACTCACATTCGTTGTAACATCTGTGAAGGAGCACTGAACGCCGCCAACTCTTCTGTTGCCTTTGAGTCCCAGGAGGCAAACGGGTTCGTTTGCTTTAACGCTGTGAATGTGCAGCGGTAATGGCAAAGCCCTGCCCGGATCGCTCGACAGCTCTCGTTTGTACACCATTCAAACGGCCTCAGGAACGCCGTTCTAAGCAGCCTTACATTCCATGCTGGTGTGCCCCAAGGAGGAATTTGGATTCTTCTGAGAAACACCACTGTGCCACACTAATGAAACCTGTGAACTCCCAAAGGACGTCTCCCTACGGCAGTCGGAAGCTAGATGTTGAGTTCCAGCCTGAAAACAACGGACAGCTTTCCCTGTGACAATGCTGGTCTTCTGGGACCATCCAGATTCACCAAGGCCTAACTTTTGCACGGCGGGGGAATGCTCTTGTGCATGTACAGCAGTCCCCACGTGAAAACCTTTCTTAGCAGATGGAGGCAGTCTTTCCCTTGTACTAGGTAGCTAGGCAGAATCATCAGATAAACATGCTTTGTCATCGAGCTTGAAAGTGGGACACTGATGGGAAAGTTCACATTCTCCCGCTTTGCAAGCGACTTGCTTTTGGCTTCAAAGCTGCCTGAACAGCACTAGCGGCCTACCTTCTCTTCACTGCAGGAGTTTCGCTGTGGGCCAAGGCTGCGTTCTCTCAATGCCAAAAATGTGCTGACAATTCCCTTCTAGAAACTCATCCTACTGCACTCCAAATTCAGCTCCGGCCAAAGAAAGGTGACCTAAGGCCACAAGGTAAGTTCCAGTGTTGCATATCAGCAGAGCTGGGTGTGCATTGGTATCCACGAAACCATACTCTGAAATGGAGTGCCTTAACTCTGCTATGCCCCTGGGGACACATAGGACATTCGATCGTGCACCCGTTTCGCATGATGAACGCTGTGTGCCTGAAGAGCGTCCTCTGGCTTCTGAGGAACCCTAGGCGAAAAAGGCCCCTGGGAAGCACTCTTCCCATTCATAGCAAGGGAAAAGTACTGCTTTCCGGGTTGCCAAGGAAGAGTGTCCCAGTCGTCAAAGAGCCTCGCGAAAGCAGTGCTGGGCAGCCTCTGTTTGCAAGTCGACTGACCTCAGTGACTGAAAGAGAACTCCACTGCCAATACACAGTGGGCTGATGATTCAGGCCGGGACTCAGGACAGCACTGTCACAGAAGCGAAGGCTAAGCTCTGCGTCCAGCCTGAAGACCAGTACACTTTTCACACTTAACTCTGTTGGGATGTGCAAGAGCCATGGTCACCGAGGCCTACCTAAGGTACTGAAATACTTCCCCAGTTCAGCCTAGGCAGAGGACTCTGTTGCCAAAGGATCTCCATGGAAGGGCCCTGTGGGTTCCGTGTGTTTCCTTGAGGTAGTCAGAAACGACTGAGGGTAACTATAGGAGCTCATGTTTGAAACCAGGCTACCCTGGCAAAACCTTATTTTCCTCCGTGGTAGGCGAGACAGTTGCGCTTTGAAAGCTGCCTGAAAAACACTCCTGCTGCCCATCTTCTCTTTGCTGCCTGAAGGCGTCACGAAAGTACTATGAGTGTACTCGTATGAGGCATGCTGTCTCAGTTCTTTGCTGGGAGCTCCTCAGGAGCACTCTGGAACTTACCAGCCAAAGAAATGGCACCCCAGGCATCAAGTAAATGTCCAGATGTCTCCCATTGTAAGCTTAGGTGTGCCATAGAAGCGAAGAAGCATGTGTTAAAGAAATGCTTCCACTCTGTTATGTATTTCACGACTCGTTGTGCACTCACATTCGTTGTAACATCTGTGAAGGAGCACTGAACGCCGCCAACTCTTCTGTTGCCTTTGAGTCCCAGGAGGCAAACGGGTTCGTTTGCTTTAACGCTGTGAATGTGCAGCGGTAATGGCAAAGCCCTGCCCGGATCGCTCGACAGCTCTCGTTTGTACACCATTCAAACGGCCTCAGGAACGCCGTTCTAAGCAGCCTTACATTCCATGCTGGTGTGCCCCAAGGAGGAATTTGGATTCTTCTGAGAAACACCACTGTGCCACACTAATGAAACCTGTGAACTCCCAAAGGACGTCTCCCTACGGCAGTCGGAAGCTAGATGTTGAGTTCCAGCCTGAAAACAACGGACAGCTTTCCCTGTGACAATGCTGGTCTTCTGGGACCATCCAGATTCACCAAGGCCTAACTTTTGCACGGCGGGGGAATGCTCTTGTGCATGTACAGCAGTCCCCACGTGAAAACCTTTCTTAGCAGATGGAGGCAGTCTTTCCCTTGTACTAGGTAGCTAGGCAGAATCATCAGATAAACATGCTTTGTCATCGAGCTTGAAAGTGGGACACTGATGGGAAAGTTCACATTCTCCCGCTTTGCAAGCGACTTGCTTTTGGCTTCAAAGCTGCCTGAACAGCACTAGCGGCCTACCTTCTCTTCACTGCAGGAGTTTCGCTGTGGGCCAAGGCTGCGTTCTCTCAATGCCAAAAATGTGCTGACAATTCCCTTCTAGAAACTCATCCTACTGCACTCCAAATTCAGCTCCGGCCAAAGAAAGGTGACCTAAGGCCACAAGGTAAGTTCCAGTGTTGCATATCAGCAGAGCTGGGTGTGCATTGGTATCCACGAAACCATACTCTGAAATGGAGTGCCTTAACTCTGCTATGCCCCTGGGGACACATAGGACATTCGATCGTGCACCCGTTTCGCATGATGAACGCTGTGTGCCTGAAGAGCGTCCTCTGGCTTCTGAGGAACCCTAGGCGAAAAAGGCCCCTGGGAAGCACTCTTCCCATTCATAGCAAGGGAAAAGTACTGCTTTCCGGGTTGCCAAGGAAGAGTGTCCCAGTCGTCAAAGAGCCTCGCGAAAGCAGTGCTGGGCAGCCTCTGTTTGCAAGTCGACTGACCTCAGTGACTGAAAGAGAACTCCACTGCCAATACACAGTGGGCTGATGATTCAGGCCGGGACTCAGGACAGCACTGTCACAGAAGCGAAGGCTAAGCTCTGCGTCCAGCCTGAAGACCAGTACACTTTTCACACTTAACTCTGTTGGGATGTGCAAGAGCCATGGTCACCGAGGCCTACCTAAGGTACTGAAATACTTCCCCAGTTCAGCCTAGGCAGAGGACTCTGTTGCCAAAGGATCTCCATGGAAGGGCCCTGTGGGTTCCGTGTGTTTCCTTGAGGTAGTCAGAAACGACTGAGGGTAACTATAGGAGCTCATGTTTGAAACCAGGCTACCCTGGCAAAACCTTATTTTCCTCCGTGGTAGGCGAGACAGTTGCGCTTTGAAAGCTGCCTGAAAAACACTCCTGCTGCCCATCTTCTCTTTGCTGCCTGAAGGCGTCACGAAAGTACTATGAGTGTACTCGTATGAGGCATGCTGTCTCAGTTCTTTGCTGGGAGCTCCTCAGGAGCACTCTGGAACTTACCAGCCAAAGAAATGGCACCCCAGGCATCAAGTAAATGTCCAGATGTCTCCCATTGTAAGCTTAGGTGTGCCATAGAAGCGAAGAAGCATGTGTTAAAGAAATGCTTCCACTCTGTTATGTATTTCACGACTCGTTGTGCACTCACATTCGTTGTAACATCTGTGAAGGAGCACTGAACGCCGCCAACTCTTCTGTTGCCTTTGAGTCCCAGGAGGCAAACGGGTTCGTTTGCTTTAACGCTGTGAATGTGCAGCGGTAATGGCAAAGCCCTGCCCGGATCGCTCGACAGCTCTCGTTTGTACACCATTCAAACGGCCTCAGGAACGCCGTTCTAAGCAGCCTTACATTCCATGCTGGTGTGCCCCAAGGAGGAATTTGGATTCTTCTGAGAAACACCACTGTGCCACACTAATGAAACCTGTGAACTCCCAAAGGACGTCTCCCTACGGCAGTCGGAAGCTAGATGTTGAGTTCCAGCCTGAAAACAACGGACAGCTTTCCCTGTGACAATGCTGGTCTTCTGGGACCATCCAGATTCACCAAGGCCTAACTTTTGCACGGCGGGGGAATGCTCTTGTGCATGTACAGCAGTCCCCACGTGAAAACCTTTCTTAGCAGATGGAGGCAGTCTTTCCCTTGTACTAGGTAGCTAGACAGAATCATCAGATAAACATGCTTTGTCATCGAGCTTGAAAGTGGGACACTGATGGGAAAGTTCACATTTTCCCGCTTTGCAAGTGACTTGCTTTTGGCTTCAAAGCTGCCTGAACAGCACTAGCGGCCCACCTTCTCTTCACTGCAGGAGCGTCGCTGTGGGCCAAGGCTGCGTTCTCTCAATGCCAAAAATGTGCTGACAATTCCCTTCTAGAAACTCATCCTACTGCACTCCAAATTCAGCTCCGGCCAATGAAAGGTGACCTAAGGCCACAAGGTAAGTTCCAGTGTTTCATATAGCAGAGCTGGGTGTGCATTGGTATCCACGAAACCATACTCTGAAATGGAGTGCCTTAACTCTGCTATGCCCCTGGGGACACATAGGACAGTCGATCGTGCACCCGTTTCGCATGATGAACGCTGTGTGCCTGAAGAGCGTCCTCTGGCTTCTGAGGAACCCTAGGCGAAAAAGGCCCCTGGGAAGCACTCTTCCCATTCATAGCAAGGGAAAAGTACTGCTTTCCGGGTTGCCAAGGAAGAGTGTCCCAGTCGTCAAAGAGCCTCGCGAAAGCAGTGCTGGGCAGCCTCTGTTTGCAAGTCGACTGGCCTCAGTGACTGAAAGAGAACTCCACTGCCAATACACAGTGGGCTGATGATTCAGGCCGGGACTCAGGACAGCACTCTCACAGAAGCAAAGGCTAAGCTCTGCGTCCAGCCTGAAGACCAGTACACTTTTCACACTTAACTCTGTTGGGTTGTGCAAGAGCCATGGTCACCGAGGCCTACCTAAGGTACTGAAATACTTCCCCAGTTCAGCCTAGGCAGAGGACCCTGTTGCCAAAGGATCTCCATGGAAGGGCCCTGTGGGTTCCGTGTGTTTCCTTGAGGGAGTCAGAAACGACTGAGGGTAACTATAGGAGCTCATGTTTGAAACCAGGCTACCCTGGCAAAACCTTATTTTCCTCCGTGGTAGGCGAGACAGTTGCGCTTTGAAAGCTGCCTGAAAAACACTCCTGCTGCCCATCTTCTCTTTGCTGCCTGAAGGCGTCACGAAAGTACTATGAGTGTACTCGTATGAGGCATGCTGTCTCAGTTCCTTGCTGGGAGCTCCTCCAGGAGCACTCTGGAACTTACCAGCCAAAGAAATGGCACCCCAGGCATCAAGTAAAAGTCCAGATGTCTCCCATTGTAAGCTTAGGTGTACCATAGAAGCGAAGTAGCATGTGTTAAAGAAATGCTTCCACTCTGTTATGTATTTCACGACTCGTTGTGCACTCACATAGGTTGTAACATCTGTGAAGGAGCACTGAACGCCGCCAACTCTTCTGTTGCCTTTGAGTCCCAGGAGGCAAACGGGTTCGTTTGCTTTAACGCTGTGAATGTGCAGCGGTAATGGCAAAGCCCTGCCCGGATCGCTCGACAGCTCTCGTTTGTACAGCATTCAAACGGCCTCAGGAACGCCGTTCTAAGCAGCCTTACATTCCATGCTGGTGTGCCCCAAGGAGGAATTTGGATTCTTCTGAGAAACACCACTGTGCCACACTAATGAAACTGGTGAACTCCCAAAGGACCTCTCCCTACGGCAGTCGGAAGCTAGATGTTGAGTTCCAGCCTGAAAACAACGGACAGCTTTCCCTGTGACAATGCTGGTCTTCTGGGACCATCCAGATTCACCAAGGCCTAACTTTTGCACGGCGGGGGAATGCTCTTGTGCATGTACAGCAGTCCCCACGTGAAAACCTTTCTTAGCAGATGGAGGCAGTCTTTCCCTTGTACTAGGTAGCTAGGCAGAATCATCAGATAAACATGCTTTGTCATCGAGCTTGAAAGTGGGACACTGATGGGAAAGTTCACATTCTCCCGCTTTGCAAGCGACTTGCTTTTGGCTTCAAAGCTGCCTGAACAGCACTAGCGGCCTACCTTCTCTTCACTGCAGGTGTTTCGCTGTGGGCCAAGGCTGCGTTCTCTCAATGCCAAAAATGTGCTGACAATTCCCTTCTAGAAACTCATCCTACTGCACTCCAAATTCAGCTCCGGCCAAAGAAAGGTGACCTAAGGCCACAAGGTAAGTTCCAGTGTTGCATATCAGCAGAGCTGGGTGTGCATTGGTATCCACGAAACCATACTCTGAAATGGAGTGCCTTAACTCTGCTATGCCCCTGGGGACACATACGACAGTCGATCGTGCACCCGTTTCGCATGATGAACGCTGTGTGCCTGAAGAGCGTCCTCTGGCTTCTGAGGAACCCTAGGCGAAAAAGGCCCCTGGGAAGCACTCTTCCCATTCATAGCAAGGGAAAAGTACTGCTTTCCGGGTTGCCAAGGAAGAGTGTCCCAGTCGTCAAAGAGCCTCGCGAAAGCAGTGCTGGGCAGCCTCTGTTTGCAAGTCGACTGGCCTCAGTGACTGAAAGAGAACTCCACTGCCAATACACAGTGGGCTGATGATTCAGGCCGGGACTCAGGACAGCACTCTCACAGAAGCGAAGGCTAAGCTCTGCGTCCAGCCTGAAGACCAGTACACTTTTCACACTTAACTCTGTTGGGATGTGCAAGAGCCATGGTCACCGAGGCCTACCTAAGGTACTGAAATACTTCCCCAGTTCAGCCTAGGCAGAGGACTCTGTTGCCAAAGGATCTCCATGGAAGGGCCCTGTGGGTTCCGTGTGTTTCCTTGAGGTAGTCAGAAACGACTGAGGGTAACTATAGGAGCTCATGTTTGAAACCAGGCTACCCTGGCAAAACCTTATTTTCCTCCGTGGTAGGCGAGACAGTTGCGCTTTGAAAGCTGCCTGAAAAACACTCCTGCTGCCCATCTTCTCTTTGCTGCCTGAAGGCGTCACGAAAGTACTATGAGTGTACTCGTATGAGGCATGCTGTCTCAGTTCTTTGCTGGGAGCTCCTCAGGAGCACTCTGGAACTTACCAGCCAAAGAAATGGCACCCCAGGCATCAAGTAAATGTCCAGATGTCTCCCATTGTAAGCTTAGGTGTGCCATAGAAGCGAAGAAGCATGTGTTAAAGAAATGCTTCCACTCTGTTATGTATTTCACGACTCGTTGTGCACTCACATTCGTTGTAACATCTGTGAAGGAGCACTGAACGCCGCCAACTCTTCTGTTGCCTTTGAGTCCCAGGAGGCAAACGGGTTCGTTTGCTTTAACGCTGTGAATGTGCAGCGGTAATGGCAAAGCCCTGCCCGGATCGCTCGACAGCTCTCGTTTGTACAGCATTCAAACGGCCTCAGGAACGCCGTTCTAAGCAGCCTTACAGTCCATGCTGGTGTGCCCCTAGGAGGAATTTGGATTCTTCTGAGAAACACCACTGTGCCTCACTAATGAAACCTGTGAAAACCCAAAGGACGTCTCCCTACGGCAGTCGGAAGCTAGATGTTGAGTTCCAGCCTGAAAACAACGGACAGCTTTCCCTGTGACAATGCTGGTCTTCTGGGACCATCCAGATTCACCAAGGCCTAACTTTTGCACGGCGGGGGAATGCTCTTGTGCATGTACAGCAGTCCCCACGTGAAAACCTTTCTTAGCAGATGGAGGCAGTCTTTCCCTTGTACTAGGTAGCTAGGCAGAATCATCAGATAAACATGCTTTGTCATCGAGCTTGAAAGTGGGATACTGATGGGAAAGTTCACATTCTCCCGCTTTGCAAGCGACTTGCTTTTGGCTTCAAAGCTGCCTGAACAGCACTAGCGGCCTACCTTCTCTTCACTGCAGGAGTTTCGCTGTGGGCCAAGGCTGCGTTCTCTCAATGCCAAAAATGTGCTGACAATTCCCTTCTAGAAACTCATCCTACTGCACTCCAAATTCAGCTCCGGCCAAAGAAAGGTGACCTAAGGCCACAAGGTAAGTTCCAGTGTTGCATATCAGCAGAGCTGGGTGTGCATTGGTATCCACGAAACCATACTCTGAAATGGAGTGCCTTAACTCTGCTATGCCCCTGGGGACACATACGACAGTCGATCGTGCACCCGTTTCGCATGATGAACGCTGTGTGCCTGAAGAGCGTCCTCTGGCTTCTGAGGAACCCTAGGCGAAAAAGGCCCCTGGGAAGCACTCTTCCCATTCATAGCAAGGGAAAAGTACTGCTTTCCGGGTTGCCAAGGAAGAGTGTCCCAGTCGTCAAAGAGCCTCGCGAAAGCAGTGCTGGGCAGCCTCTGTTTGCAAGTCGACTGGCCTCAGTGACTGAAAGAGAACTCCACTGCCAATACACAGTGGGCTGATGATTCAGGCCGGGACTCAGGACAGCACTCTCACAGAAGCGAAGGCTAAGCTCTGCGTCCAGCCTGAAGACCAGTACACTTTTCACACTTAACTCTGTTGGGATGTGCAAGAGCCATGGTCACCGAGGCCTACCTAAGGTACTGAAATACTTCCCCAGTTCAGCCTAGGCAGAGGACTCTGTTGCCAAAGGATCTCCATGGAAGGGCCCTGTGGGTTCCGTGTGTTTCCTTGAGGTAGTCAGAAACGACTGAGGGTAACTATAGGAGCTCATGTTTGAAACCAGGCTACCCTGGCAAAACCTTATTTTCCTCCGTGGTAGGCGAGACAGTTGTGCTTTGAAAGCTGCCTGAAAAACACTCCTGCTGCCCATCTTCTCTTTGCTGCCTGAAGGCGTCACGAAAGTACTATGAGTGTACTCGTATGAGGCATGCTGTCTCAGTTCCTTGCTGGGAGCTCCTCCAGGAGCACTCTGGAACTTACCAGCCAAAGAAATGGCACCCCAGGCATCAAGTAAAAGTCCAGATGTCTCCCATTGTAAGCTTAGGTGTGCCATAGAAGCGAAGAAGCATGTGTTAAAGAAATGCTTCCACTCTGTTATGTATTTCACGACTCGTTGTGCACTCACATTCGTTGTAACATCTGTGAAGGAGCACTGAACGCCGCCAACTCTTCTGTTGCCTTTGAGTCCCAGGAGGCAAACGGGTTCGTTTGCTTTAACGCTGTGAATGTGCAGCGGTAATGGCAAAGCCCTGCCCGGATCGCTCGACAGCTCTCGTTTGTACACCATTCAAACGGCCTCAGGAACGCCGTTCTAAGCAGCCTTACATTCCATGCTGGTGTGCCCCAAGGAGGAATTTGGATTCTTCTGAGAAACACCACTGTGCCACACTAATGAAACCTGTGAACTCCAAAAGGACGTCTCCCTACGGCAGTCGGAAGCTAGATGTTGAGTTCCAGCCTGAAAACAACGGACAGCTTTCCCTGTGACAATGCTGGTCTTCTGGGACCATCCAGATTCACCAAGGCCTAACTTTTGCACGGCGGGGGAATGCTCTTGTGCATGAACAGCAGTCACAACGTGAAAACCTTTCTTAGCAGATGGAGGCAGTCTTTCCCTTGTACTAGGTAGCTAGGCAGAATCATCAGATAAACATGCTTTCTCATCGAGCTTGAAAGTGGGACACTGATGGGAAAGTTCACATTTTCACGCTTTGCAAGCGACTTGCTTTTGGCTTCAAAGCTGCCTGAACATCACTAGCGGCCCACCTTCTCTTCACTGCAGGAGTGTCGCTGCGGGCCAAGGCTGCGTTCTCTCAATGCCAAAAATGTGCTCACAATTCCCTTCTAGAAACTCATCCTACTGCACTCCAAATTCAGCTCCGGCCAAAGAAAGGTGACCTAAGGCCACAAGGTAAGTTCCAGTGTTGCATATCAGCAGAGCTGCGTGTGCATTGGTATCCACGAAACCATACTCTGAAATGGAGTGCCTTAACTCTGCTATGCTCCTGGGGACACATACGACGGTCGATCGTGCACCCGTTTCGCATGATGAACGCTGTGTGCCTGAAGAGCGTCCTCTGGCTTCTGAGGAACCCTAGGCGAAAAAGGCCCCTGGGAAGCACTCTTCCCATTCATAGCAAGGGAAAAGTACTGCTTTCCGGGTTGCCAAGGAAGAGTGTCCCAGTCGTCAAAGAGCCTCGCGAAAGCAGTGCTGGGCAGCCTCTGTTTGCAAGTCGACTGGCCTCAGTGACTGAAAGAGAACTCCACTGCCAATACACAGTGGGCTGATGATTCAGGCCGGGACTCAGGACAGCACTCTCACAGAAGCGAAGGCTAAGCTCTGCGTCCAGCCTGAAGACCAGTACACTTTTCACACTTAACTCTGTTGGGATGTGCAAGAGCCATGGTCACCGAGGCCTACCTAAGGTACTGAAATACTTCCCCAGTTCAGCCTAGGCAGAGGACTCTGTTGCCAAAGGATCTCCATGGAAGGGCCCTGTGGGTTCCGTGTGTTTCCTTGAGGTAGTCAGAAACGACTGAGGGTAACTATAGGAGCTCATGTTTGAAACCAGGCTACCCTGGCAAAACCTTATTTTCCTCCGTGGTAGGCGAGACAGTTGTGCTTTGAAAGCTGCCTGAAAAACACTCCTGCTGCCCATCTTCTCTTTGCTGCCTGAAGGCGTCACGAAAGTACTATGAGTGTACTCATATGAGGCATGCTGTCTCAGTTCTTTGCTGGGAGCTCCTCAGGAGCACTCTGGAACTTACCAGCCAAAGAAATGGCACCCCAGGCATCAAGTAAAAGTCCAGATGTCTCCCATTGTAAGCTTCGGTGTGCCATAGAAGCGAAGAAGCATGTGTTAAAGAAATGCTTCCACTCTGTTATGTATTTCACGACTCGTTGTGCACTCACATTCATTGTAACATCTGTGAAGGAGCACTGAACGCCGCCAACTCTTCTGTTGCCTTTGAGTCCCAGGAGGCAAACGGGTTCGTTTGCTTTAACGCTGTGAATGTGCAGCGGTAATGGCAAAGCCCTGCCCGGATCGCTCGACAGCTCTCGTTTGTACAGCATTCAAACGGCCTAAGGAACGCCGTTCTAAGCAGCCTTACATTCCATGCTGGTGTGCCCCAAGGAGGAATTTGGATTCTTCTGAGAAACACCACTGTGCCACACTAATGAAACCTGTGAACTCCCAAAGGACGTCTCCCTACGGCAGTCGGAAGCTAGATGTTGAGTTCCAGCCTGAAAACAACGGACAGCTTTCCCTGTGACAATGCTGGTCTTCTGGGACCATCCAGATTCACCAAGGCCTAACTTTTGCACGGCGGGGGAATGCTCTTGTGCATGTACAGCAGTCCCCACGTGAAAACCTTTCTTAGCAGATGGAGGCAGTCTTTCCCTTGTACTAGGTAGCTAGGCAGAATCATCAGATAAACATGCTTTGTCATCGAGCTTGAAAGTGGGACACTGATGGGAAAGTTCACATTCTCCCGCTTTGCAAGCGACTTGCTTTTGGCTTCAAAGCTGCCTGAACAGCACTAGCGGCCTACCTTCTCTTCACTGCAGGAGTTTCGCTGTGGGCCAAGGCTGCGTTCTCTCAATGCCAAAAATGTGCTGACAATTCCCTTCTAGAAACTCATCCTACTGCACTCCAAATTCAGCTCCGGCCAAAGAAAGGTGACCTAAGGCCACAAGGTAAGTTCCAGTGTTGCATATCAGCAGAGCTGGGTGTGCATTGGTATCCACGAAACCATACTCTGAAATGGAGTGCCTTAACTCTGCTATGCCCCTGGGGACACATACGACAGTCGATCGTGCACCCGTTTCGCATGATGAACGCTGTGTGCCTGAAGAGCGTCCTCTGGCTTCTGAGGAACCCTAGGCGAAAAAGGCCCCTGGGAAGCACTCTTCCCATTCATAGCAAGGGAAAAGTACTGCTTTCCGGGTTGCCAAGGAAGAGTGTCCCAGTCGTCAAAGAGCCTCGCGAAAGCAGTGCTGGGCAGCCTCTGTTTGCAAGTCGACTGGCCTCAGTGACTGAAAGAGAACTCCACTGCCAATACACAGTGGGCTGATGATTCAGGCCGGGACTCAGGACAGCACTCTCACAGAAGCGAAGGCTAAGCTCTGCGTCCAGCCTGAAGACCAGTACACTTTTCACACTTAACTCTGTTGGGATGTGCAAGAGCCATGGTCACCGAGGCCTACCTAAGGTACTGAAATACTTCCCCAGTTCAGCCTAGGCAGAGGACTCTGTTGCCAAAGGATCTCCATGGAAGGGCCCTGTGGGTTCCGTGTGTTTCCTTGAGGTAGTCAGAAACGACTGAGGGTAACTATAGGAGCTCATGTTTGAAACCAGGCTACCCTGGCAAAACCTTATTTTCCTCCGTGGTAGGCGAGACAGTTGTGCTTTGAAAGCTGCCTGAAAAACACTCCTGCTGCCCATCTTCTCTTTGCTGCCTGAAGGCGTCACGAAAGTACTATGAGTGTACTCGTATGAGGCATGCTGTCTCAGTTCCTTGCTGGGAGCTCCTCCAGGAGCACTCTGGAACTTACCAGCCAAAGAAATGGCACCCCAGGCATCAAGTAAAAGTCCAGATGTCTCCCATTGTAAGCTTAGGTGTACCATAGAAGCGAAGTAGCATGTGTTAAAGAAATGCTTCCACTCTGTTATGTATTTCACGACTCGTTGTGCACTCACATTCGTTGTAACATCTGTGAAGGGGCACTGAACGCTGCTAACTCTTCTGTTGCCTTTGAGTCCCAGGAGACAAACGGGTTCGTTTGCTTTAACGCTGTGAATGTGCAGCGGTAATGGCAAAGCCCTGCCCGGATCGCTCGACAGCTCTCGTTTGTACAGCATTCAAACGGCCTCAGGAACGCCGTTCTAAGCAGCCTTACATTCCATGCTGGTGTGCCCCAAGGAGGAATTTGGATTCTTCTGAGAAACACCACTGTGCCACACTAATGAAACTGGTGAACTCCCAAAGGACCTCTCCCTACGGCAGTCGGAAGCTAGATGTTGAGTTCCAGCCTGAAAACAACGGACAGCTTTCCCTGTGACAATGCTGGTCTTCTGGGACCATCCAGATTCACCAAGGCCTAACTTTTGCACGGCGGGGGAATGCTCTTGTGCATGTACAGCAGTCCCCACGTGAAAACCTTTCTTAGCAGATGGAGGCAGTCTTTCCCTTGTACTAGGTAGCTAGGCAGAATCATCAGATAAACATGCTTTGTCATCGAGCTTGAAAGTGGGACACTGATGGGAAAGTTCACATTCTCCCGCTTTGCAAGCGACTTGCTTTTGGCTTCAAAGCTGCCTGAACAGCACTAGCGGCCTACCTTCTCTTCACTGCAGGTGTTTCGCTGTGGGCCAAGGCTGCGTTCTCTCAATGCCAAAAATGTGCTGACAATTCCCTTCTAGAAACTCATCCTACTGCACTCCAAATTCAGCTCCGGCCAAAGAAAGGTGACCTAAGGCCACAAGGTAAGTTCCAGTGTTGCATATCAGCAGAGCTGGGTGTGCATTGGTATCCACGAAACCATACTCTGAAATGGAGTGCCTTAACTCTGCTATGCCCCTGGGGACACATACGACAGTCGATCGTGCACCCGTTTCGCATGATGAACGCTGTGTGCCTGAAGAGCGTCCTCTGGCTTCTGAGGAACCCTAGGCGAAAAAGGCCCCTGGGAAGCACTCTTCCCATTCATAGCAAGGGAAAAGTACTGCTTTCCGGGTTGCCAAGGAAGAGTGTCCCAGTCGTCAAAGAGCCTCGCGAAAGCAGTGCTGGGCAGCCTCTGTTTGCAAGTCGACTGGCCTCAGTGACTGAAAGAGAACTCCACTGCCAATACACAGTGGGCTGATGATTCAGGCCGGGACTCAGGACAGCACTCTCACAGAAGCGAAGGCTAAGCTCTGCGTCCAGCCTGAAGACCAGTACACTTTTCACACTTAACTCTGTTGGGATGTGCAAGAGCCATGGTCACCGAGGCCTACCTAAGGTACTGAAATACTTCCCCAGTTCAGCCTAGGCAGAGGACTCTGTTGCCAAAGGATCTCCATGGAAGGGCCCTGTGGGTTCCGTGTGTTTCCTTGAGGTAGTCAGAAACGACTGAGGGTAACTATAGGAGCTCATGTTTGAAACCAGGCTACCCTGGCAAAACCTTATTTTCCTCCGTGGTAGGCGAGACAGTTGCGCTTTGAAAGCTGCCTGAAAAACACTCCTGCTGCCCATCTTCTCTTTGCTGCCTGAAGGCGTCACGAAAGTACTATGAGTGTACTCGTATGAGGCATGCTGTCTCAGTTCTTTGCTGGGAGCTCCTCAGGAGCACTCTGGAACTTACCAGCCAAAGAAATGGCACCCCAGGCATCAAGTAAATGTCCAGATGTCTCCCATTGTAAGCTTAGGTGTGCCATAGAAGCGAAGAAGCATGTGTTAAAGAAATGCTTCCACTCTGTTATGTATTTCACGACTCGTTGTGCACTCACATTCGTTGTAACATCTGTGAAGGAGCACTGAACGCCGCCAACTCTTCTGTTGCCTTTGAGTCCCAGGAGGCAAACGGGTTCGTTTGCTTTAACGCTGTGAATGTGCAGCGGTAATGGCAAAGCCCTGCCCGGATCGCTCGACAGCTCTCGTTTGTACAGCATTCAAACGGCCTCAGGAACGCCGTTCTAAGCAGCCTTACAGTCCATGCTGGTGTGCCCCTAGGAGGAATTTGGATTCTTCTGAGAAACACCACTGTGCCTCACTAATGAAACCTGTGAAAACCCAAAGGACGTCTCCCTACGGCAGTCGGAAGCTAGATGTTGAGTTCCAGCCTGAAAACAACGGACAGCTTTCCCTGTGACAATGCTGGTCTTCTGGGACCATCCAGATTCACCAAGGCCTAACTTTTGCACGGCGGGGGAATGCTCTTGTGCATGTACAGCAGTCCCCACGTGAAAACCTTTCTTAGCAGATGGAGGCAGTCTTTCCCTTGTACTAGGTAGCTAGGCAGAATCATCAGATAAACATGCTTTGTCATCGAGCTTGAAAGTGGGATACTGATGGGAAAGTTCACATTCTCCCGCTTTGCAAGCGACTTGCTTTTGGCTTCAAAGCTGCCTGAACAGCACTAGCGGCCTACCTTCTCTTCACTGCAGGAGTTTCGCTGTGGGCCAAGGCTGCGTTCTCTCAATGCCAAAAATGTGCTGACAATTCCCTTCTAGAAACTCATCCTACTGCACTCCAAATTCAGCTCCGGCCAAAGAAAGGTGACCTAAGGCCACAAGGTAAGTTCCAGTGTTGCATATCAGCAGAGCTGGGTGTGCATTGGTATCCACGAAACCATACTCTGAAATGGAGTGCCTTAACTCTGCTATGCCCCTGGGGACACATACGACAGTCGATCGTGCACCCGTTTCGCATGATGAACGCTGTGTGCCTGAAGAGCGTCCTCTGGCTTCTGAGGAACCCTAGGCGAAAAAGGCCCCTGGGAAGCACTCTTCCCATTCATAGCAAGGGAAAAGTACTGCTTTCCGGGTTGCCAAGGAAGAGTGTCCCAGTCGTCAAAGAGCCTCGCGAAAGCAGTGCTGGGCAGCCTCTGTTTGCAAGTCGACTGGCCTCAGTGACTGAAAGAGAACTCCACTGCCAATACACAGTGGGCTGATGATTCAGGCCGGGACTCAGGACAGCACTCTCACAGAAGCGAAGGCTAAGCTCTGCGTCCAGCCTGAAGACCAGTACACTTTTCACACTTAACTCTGTTGGGATGTGCAAGAGCCATGGTCACCGAGGCCTACCTAAGGTACTGAAATACTTCCCCAGTTCAGCCTAGGCAGAGGACTCTGTTGCCAAAGGATCTCCATGGAAGGGCCCTGTGGGTTCCGTGTGTTTCCTTGAGGTAGTCAGAAACGACTGAGGGTAACTATAGGAGCTCATGTTTGAAACCAGGCTACCCTGGCAAAACCTTATTTTCCTCCGTGGTAGGCGAGACAGTTGTGCTTTGAAAGCTGCCTGAAAAACACTCCTGCTGCCCATCTTCTCTTTGCTGCCTGAAGGCGTCACGAAAGTACTATGAGTGTACTCGTATGAGGCATGCTGTCTCAGTTCCTTGCTGGGAGCTCCTCCAGGAGCACTCTGGAACTTACCAGCCAAAGAAATGGCACCCCAGGCATCAAGTAAAAGTCCAGATGTCTCCCATTGTAAGCTTAGGTGTGCCATAGAAGCGAAGAAGCATGTGTTAAAGAAATGCTTCCACTCTGTTATGTATTTCACGACTCGTTGTGCACTCACATTCGTTGTAACATCTGTGAAGGAGCACTGAACGCCGCCAACTCTTCTGTTGCCTTTGAGTCCCAGGAGGCAAACGGGTTCGTTTGCTTTAACGCTGTGAATGTGCAGCGGTAATGGCAAAGCCCTGCCCGGATCGCTCGACAGCTCTCGTTTGTACACCATTCAAACGGCCTCAGGAACGCCGTTCTAAGCAGCCTTACATTCCATGCTGGTGTGCCCCAAGGAGGAATTTGGATTCTTCTGAGAAACACCACTGTGCCACACTAATGAAACCTGTGAACTCCAAAAGGACGTCTCCCTACGGCAGTCGGAAGCTAGATGTTGAGTTCCAGCCTGAAAACAACGGACAGCTTTCCCTGTGACAATGCTGGTCTTCTGGGACCATCCAGATTCACCAAGGCCTAACTTTTGCACGGCGGGGGAATGCTCTTGTGCATGAACAGCAGTCACAACGTGAAAACCTTTCTTAGCAGATGGAGGCAGTCTTTCCCTTGTACTAGGTAGCTAGGCAGAATCATCAGATAAACATGCTTTCTCATCGAGCTTGAAAGTGGGACACTGATGGGAAAGTTCACATTTTCACGCTTTGCAAGCGACTTGCTTTTGGCTTCAAAGCTGCCTGAACATCACTAGCGGCCCACCTTCTCTTCACTGCAGGAGTGTCGCTGCGGGCCAAGGCTGCGTTCTCTCAATGCCAAAAATGTGCTCACAATTCCCTTCTAGAAACTCATCCTACTGCACTCCAAATTCAGCTCCGGCCAAAGAAAGGTGACCTAAGGCCACAAGGTAAGTTCCAGTGTTGCATATCAGCAGAGCTGCGTGTGCATTGGTATCCACGAAACCATACTCTGAAATGGAGTGCCTTAACTCTGCTATGCTCCTGGGGACACATACGACGGTCGATCGTGCACCCGTTTCGCATGATGAACGCTGTGTGCCTGAAGAGCGTCCTCTGGCTTCTGAGGAACCCTAGGCGAAAAAGGCCCCTGGGAAGCACTCTTCCCATTCATAGCAAGGGAAAAGTACTGCTTTCCGGGTTGCCAAGGAAGAGTGTCCCAGTCGTCAAAGAGCCTCGCGAAAGCAGTGCTGGGCAGCCTCTGTTTGCAAGTCGACTGGCCTCAGTGACTGAAAGAGAACTCCACTGCCAATACACAGTGGGCTGATGATTCAGGCCGGGACTCAGGACAGCACTCTCACAGAAGCGAAGGCTAAGCTCTGCGTCCAGCCTGAAGACCAGTACACTTTTCACACTTAACTCTGTTGGGATGTGCAAGAGCCATGGTCACCGAGGCCTACCTAAGGTACTGAAATACTTCCCCAGTTCAGCCTAGGCAGAGGACTCTGTTGCCAAAGGATCTCCATGGAAGGGCCCTGTGGGTTCCGTGTGTTTCCTTGAGGTAGTCAGAAACGACTGAGGGTAACTATAGGAGCTCATGTTTGAAACCAGGCTACCCTGGCAAAACCTTATTTTCCTCCGTGGTAGGCGAGACAGTTGTGCTTTGAAAGCTGCCTGAAAAACACTCCTGCTGCCCATCTTCTCTTTGCTGCCTGAAGGCGTCACGAAAGTACTATGAGTGTACTCATATGAGGCATGCTGTCTCAGTTCTTTGCTGGGAGCTCCTCAGGAGCACTCTGGAACTTACCAGCCAAAGAAATGGCACCCCAGGCATCAAGTAAAAGTCCAGATGTCTCCCATTGTAAGCTTCGGTGTGCCATAGAAGCGAAGAAGCATGTGTTAAAGAAATGCTTCCACTCTGTTATGTATTTCACGACTCGTTGTGCACTCACATTCATTGTAACATCTGTGAAGGAGCACTGAACGCCGCCAACTCTTCTGTTGCCTTTGAGTCCCAGGAGGCAAACGGGTTCGTTTGCTTTAACGCTGTGAATGTGCAGCGGTAATGGCAAAGCCCTGCCCGGATCGCTCGACAGCTCTCGTTTGTACAGCATTCAAACGGCCTAAGGAACGCCGTTCTAAGCAGCCTTACATTCCATGCTGGTGTGCCCCAAGGAGGAATTTGGATTCTTCTGAGAAACACCACTGTGCCACACTAATGAAACCTGTGAACTCCCAAAGGACGTCTCCCTACGGCAGTCGGAAGCTAGATGTTGAGTTCCAGCCTGAAAACAACGGACAGCTTTCCCTGTGACAATGCTGGTCTTCTGGGACCATCCAGATTCACCAAGGCCTAACTTTTGCACGGCGGGGGAATGCTCTTGTGCATGTACAGCAGTCCCCACGTGAAAACCTTTCTTAGCAGATGGAGGCAGTCTTTCCCTTGTACTAGGTAGCTAGGCAGAATCATCAGATAAACATGCTTTGTCATCGAGCTTGAAAGTGGGACACTGATGGGAAAGTTCACATTCTCCCGCTTTGCAAGCGACTTGCTTTTGGCTTCAAAGCTGCCTGAACAGCACTAGCGGCCTACCTTCTCTTCACTGCAGGAGTTTCGCTGTGGGCCAAGGCTGCGTTCTCTCAATGCCAAAAATGTGCTGACAATTCCCTTCTAGAAACTCATCCTACTGCACTCCAAATTCAGCTCCGGCCAAAGAAAGGTGACCTAAGGCCACAAGGTAAGTTCCAGTGTTGCATATCAGCAGAGCTGGGTGTGCATTGGTATCCACGAAACCATACTCTGAAATGGAGTGCCTTAACTCTGCTATGCCCCTGGGGACACATACGACAGTCGATCGTGCACCCGTTTCGCATGATGAACGCTGTGTGCCTGAAGAGCGTCCTCTGGCTTCTGAGGAACCCTAGGCGAAAAAGGCCCCTGGGAAGCACTCTTCCCATTCATAGCAAGGGAAAAGTACTGCTTTCCGGGTTGCCAAGGAAGAGTGTCCCAGTCGTCAAAGAGCCTCGCGAAAGCAGTGCTGGGCAGCCTCTGTTTGCAAGTCGACTGGCCTCAGTGACTGAAAGAGAACTCCACTGCCAATACACAGTGGGCTGATGATTCAGGCCGGGACTCAGGACAGCACTCTCACAGAAGCGAAGGCTAAGCTCTGCGTCCAGCCTGAAGACCAGTACACTTTTCACACTTAACTCTGTTGGGATGTGCAAGAGCCATGGTCACCGAGGCCTACCTAAGGTACTGAAATACTTCCCCAGTTCAGCCTAGGCAGAGGACTCTGTTGCCA
This sequence comes from Eubalaena glacialis, assembly GCF_028564815.1. Lineage (NCBI taxonomy): Eukaryota > Metazoa > Chordata > Mammalia > Artiodactyla > Balaenidae > Eubalaena > Eubalaena glacialis. Next base: position 35,336,793 of record NC_083728.1, on the reverse strand, counting down.
AAGGATCTCCATGGAAGGGCCCTGTGGGTTCCGTGTGTTTCCTTGAGGTAGTCAGAAACGACTGAGGGTAACTATAGGAGCTCATGTTTGAAACCAGGCTACCCTGGCAAAACCTTATTTTCCTCCGTGGTAGGCGAGACAGTTGTGCTTTGAAAGCTGCCTGAAAAACACTCCTGCTGCCCATCTTCTCTTTGCTGCCTGAAGGCGTCACGAAAGTACTATGAGTGTACTCGTATGAGGCATGCTGTCTCAGTTCTTTGCTGGGAGCTCCTCAGGAGCACTCTGGAACTTACCAGCCAAAGAAATGGCACCCCAGGCATCAAGTAAAAGTCCAGATGTCTCCCATTGTAAGCTTCGGTGTGCCATAGAAGCGAAGAAGCATGTGTTAAAGAAATGCTTCCACTCTGTTATGTATTTCACGACTCGTTGTGCACTCACATTCATTGTAACATCTGTGAAGGAGCACTGAACGCCGCCAACTCTTCTGTTGCCTTTGAGTCCCAGGAGGCAAACGGGTTCGTTTGCTTTAACGCTGTGAATGTGCAGCGGTAATGGCAAAGCCCTGCCCGGATCGCTCCACAGCTCTCGTTTGTACAGCATTCAAACGGCCTAAGGAACGCCGTTCTAAGCAGCCTTACATTCCATGCTGGTGTGCCCCAAGGAGGAATTTGGATTCTTCTGAGAAACACCACTGTGCCACACTAATGAAACCTGTGAACTCCCAAAGGACGTCTCCCTACGGCAGTCGGAAGCTAGATGTTGAGTTCCAGCCTGAAAACAACGGACAGCTTTCCCTGTGACAATGCTGGTCTTCTGGGACCATCCAGATTCACCAAGGCCTAACTTTTGCACGGCGGGGGAATGCTCTTGTGCATGTACAGCAGTCCCCACGTGAAAACCTTTCTTAGCAGATGGAGGCAGTCTTTCCCTTGTACTAGGTAGCTAGGCAGAATCATCAGATAAACATGCTTTGTCATCGAGCTTGAAAGTGGGACACTGATGGGAAAGTTCACATTCTCCCGCTTTGCAAGCGACTTGCTTTTGGCTTCAAAGCTGCCTGAACAGCACTAGCGGCCTACCTTCTCTTCACTGCAGGAGTTTCGCTGTGGGCCAAGGCTGCGTTCTCTCAATGCCAAAAATGTGCTGACAATTCCCTTCTAGAAACTCATCCTACTGCACTCCAAATTCAGCTCCGGCCAAAGAAAGGTGACCTAAGGCCACAAGGTAAGTTCCAGTGTTGCATATCAGCAGAGCTGGGTGTGCATTGGTATCCACGAAACCATACTCTGAAATGGAGTGCCTTAACTCTGCTATGCCCCTGGGGACACATACGACAGTCGATCGTGCACCCGTTTTGCATGATGAACGCTGTGTGCCTGAAGAGCGTCCTCTGGCTTCTGAGGAACCCTAGGCGAAAAAGGCCCCTGGGAAGCACTCTTCCCATTCATAGCAAGGGAAAAGTACTGCTTTCCGGGTTGCCAAGGAAGAGTGTCCCAGTCGTCAAAGAGCCTCGCGAAAGCAGTGCTGGGCAGCCTCTGTTTGCAAGTCGACTGGCCTCAGTGACTGAAAGAGAACTCCACTGCCAATACACAGTGGGCTGATGATTCAGGCCGGGACTCAGGACAGCACTCTCACAGAAGCGAAGGCTAAGCTCTGCGTCCAGCCTGAAGACCAGTACACTTTTCACACTTAACTCTGTTGGGATGTGCAAGAGCCATGGTCACCGAGGCCTACCTAAGGTACTGAAATACTTCCCCAGTTCAGCCTAGGCAGAGGACTCTGTTGCCAAAGGATCTCCATGGAAGGGCCCTGTGGGTTCCGTGTGTTTCCTTGAGGTAGTCAGAAACGACTGAGGGTAACTATAGGAGCTCATGTTTGAAACCAGGCTACCCTGGCAAAACCTTATTTTCCTCCGTGGTAGGCGAGACAGTTGCGCTTTGAAAGCTGCCTGAAAAACACTCCTGCTGCCCATCTTCTCTTTGCTGCCTGAAGGCGTCACGAAAGTACTATGAGTGTACTCGTATGAGGCATGCTGTCTCAGTTCTTTGCTGGGAGCTCCTCAGGAGCACTCTGGAACTTACCAGCCAAAGAAATGGCACCCCAGGCATCAAGTAAATGTCCAGATGTCTCCCATTGTAAGCTTAGGTGTGCCATAGAAGCGAAGAAGCATGTGTTAAAGAAATGCTTCCACTCTGTTATGTATTTCACGACTCGTTGTGCACTCACATTCGTTGTAACATCTGTGAAGGAGCACTGAACGCCGCCAACTCTTCTGTTGCCTTTGAGTCCCAGGAGGCAAACGGGTTCGTTTGCTTTAACGCTGTGAATGTGCAGCGGTAATGGCAAAGCCCTGCCCGGATCGCTCGACAGCTCTCGTTTGTACAGCATTCAAACGGCCTCAGGAACGCCGTTCTAAGCAGCCTTACAGTCCATGCTGGTGTGCCCCTAGGAGGAATTTGGATTCTTCTGAGAAACACCACTGTGCCTCACTAATGAAACCTGTGAAAACCCAAAGGACGTCTCCCTACGGCAGTCGGAAGCTAGATGTTGAGTTCCAGCCTGAAAACAACGGACAGCTTTCCCTGTGACAATGCTGGTCTTCTGGGACCATCCAGATTCACCAAGGCCTAACTTTTGCACGGCGGGGGAATGCTCTTGTGCATGTACAGCAGTCCCCACGTGAAAACCTTTCTTAGCAGATGGAGGCAGTCTTTCCCTTGTACTAGGTAGCTAGGCAGAATCATCAGATAAACATGCTTTGTCATCGAGCTTGAAAGTGGGACACTGATGGGAAAGTTCACATTCTCCCGCTTTGCAAGCGACTTGCTTTTGGCTTCAAAGCTGCCTGAACAGCACTAGCGGCCTACCTTCTCTTCACTGCAGGAGTTTCGCTGTGGGCCAAGGCTGCGTTCTCTCAATGCCAAAAATGTGCTGACAATTCCCTTCTAGAAACTCATCCTACTGCACTCCAAATTCAGCTCCGGCCAAAGAAAGGTGACCTAAGGCCACAAGGTAAGTTCCAGTGTTGCATATCAGCAGAGCTGGGTGTGCATTGGTATCCACGAAACCATACTCTGAAATGGAGTGCCTTAACTCTGCTATGCCCCTGGGGACACATACGACAGTCGATCGTGCACCCGTTTCGCATGATGAACGCTGTGTGCCTGAAGAGCGTCCTCTGGCTTCTGAGGAACCCTAGGCGAAAAAGGCCCCTGGGAAGCACTCTTCCCATTCATAGCAAGGGAAAAGTACTGCTTTCCGGGTTGCCAAGGAAGAGTGTCCCAGTCGTCAAAGAGCCTCGCGAAAGCAGTGCTGGGCAGCCTCTGTTTGCAAGTCGACTGGCCTCAGTGACTGAAAGAGAACTCCACTGCCAATACACAGTGGGCTGATGATTCAGGCCGGGACTCAGGACAGCACTCTGACAGAAGCGAAGGCTAAGCTCTGCGTCCAGCCTGAAGACCAGTACACTTTTCACACTTAACTCTGTTGGGATGTGCAAGAGGCATGGTCACCGAGGCCTACCTAAGATACTGAAATACTTCCCCAGTTCAGCCTAGGCAGAGGACTCTCTTGCCAAAGGATCTCCATGGAAGGGCCCTGTGGGTTCCGTGTGTTTCCTTGAGGTAGTCAGAAATGACTGAGCGTAACTATAGGAGCTCATGTTTGAAACCAGGCTACCCTGGCAAAACCTTATTTTCCTCCGTGGTAGGCGAGACAGTTGTGCTTTGAAAGCTGCCTGAAAAACACTCCTGCTGCCCATCTTCTCTTTGCTGCCTGAAGGCGTCACGAAAGTACTATGAGTGTACTCGTATGAGGCATGCTGTCTCAGTTCTTTGCTGGGAGCTCCTCAGGAGGACTCTGGAACTTACCAGCCAAAGAAATGGCACCCCAGGCATCAAGTAAATGTCCAGATGTCTCCCATTGTAAGCTTAGGTGTGCCATAGAAGCGAAGAAGCATGTGTTAAAGAAATGCTTCCACTCTGTTATGTATTTCACGACTCGTTGTGCACTCACATTCGTTGTAACATCTGTGAAGGAGCACTGAACGCCGCCAACTCTTCTGTTGCCTTTGAGTCCCAGGAGGCAAACGGGTTCGTTTGCTTTAACGCTGTGAATGTGCAGCGGTAATGGCAAAGCCCTGCCCGGATCGCTCGACAGCTCTCGTTTGTACAGCATTCAAACGGCCTCAGGAACGCCGTTCTAAGCAGCCTTACATTCCATGCTGGTGTGCCCCAAGGAGGAATTTGGATTCTTCTGAGAAACACCACTGTGCCTCACTAATGAAACCTGTATAAACCCAAAAGACCTCTCCCTACGGCAGTCGGAAGCTAGATGTTGAGTTCCAGCCTGAAAACAACGGACAGCTTTCCCTGTGACAATGCTGGACTTCTGGGACCATCCAGATTCACCAAGGCCTAACTTTTGCACGGCGGGGGAATGCTCTTGTGCATGTACAGCAGTCCCCACGTGAAAACCTTTCTTAGCAGATGGAGGCAGTCTTTCCCTTGTACTAGGTAGCTAGGCAGAATCATCAGATAAACATGCTTTGTCATCGAGCTTGAAAGTGGGACACTGATGGGAAAGTTCACATTCTCCCGCGTTGCAAGCGACTTGCTTTTGGCTTCAAAGCTGCCTGAACAGCACTAGCGGCCTACCTTCTCTTCACTGCAGAAGTTTCGCTGTGGGCCAAGGCTGCGTTCTCTCAATGCCAAAAATGTGCTGACAATTCCCTTCTAGAAACTCATCCTACTGCACTCCAAATTCAGCTCCGGCCAAAGAAAGGTGACCTAAGGCCACAAGGTAAGTTCCAGTGTTGCATATCAGCAGAGCTGGGTGTGCATTGGTATCCACGAAACCATACTCTGAAATGGAGTGCCTTAACTCTGCTATGCCCCTGGGGACACATACGACAGTCGATCGTGCACCCGTTTCGCATGATGAACGCTGTGTGCCTGAAGAGCGTCCTCTGGCTTCTGAGGAACCCTAGGCGAAAAAGGCCCCTGGGAAGCACTCTTCCCATTCATAGCAAGGGAAAAGTACTGCTTTCCGGGTTGCCAAGGAAGAGTGTCCCAGTCGTCAAAGAGCCTCGCGAAAGCAGTGCTGGGCAGCCTCTGTTTGCAAGTCGACTGGCCTCAGTGACTGAAAGAGAACTCCACTGCCAATACACAGTGGGCTGATGATTCAGGCCGGGACTCAGGACAGCACTCTCACAGAAGCGAAGGCTAAGCTCTGCGTCCAGCCTGAAGACCAGTACACTTTTCACACTTAACTCTGTTGGGATGTGCAAGAGCCATGGTCACCGAGGCCTACCTAAGGTACTGAAATACTTCCCCAGTTCAGCCTAGGCAGAGGACTCTGTTGCCAAAGGATCTCCATGGAAGGGCCCTGTGGGTTCCGTGTGTTTCCTTGAGGTAGTCAGAAACGACTGAGGGTAACTATAGGAGCTCATGTTTGAAACCAGGCTACCCTGGCAAAACCTTATTTTCCTCCGTGGTAGGCGAGACAGTTGCGCTTTGAAAGCTGCCTGAAAAACACTCCTGCTGCCCATCTTCTCTTTGCTGCCTGAAGGCGTCACGAAAGTACTATGAGTGTACTCGTATGAGGCATGCTGTCTCAGTTCTTTGCTGGGAGCTCCTCAGGAGCACTCTGGAACTTACCAGCCAAAGAAATGGCACCCCAGGCATCAAGTAAATGTCCAGATGTCTCCCATTGTAAGCTTAGGTGTGCCATAGAAGCGAAGAAGCATGTGTTAAAGAAATGCTTCCACTCTGTTATGTATTTCACGACTCGTTGTGCACTCACATTCGTTGTAACATCTGTGAAGGAGCACTGAACGCCGCCAACTCTTCTGTTGCCTTTGAGTCCCAGGAGGCAAACGGGTTCGTTTGCTTTAACGCTGTGAATGTGCAGCGGTAATGGCAAAGCCCTGCCCGGATCGCTCGACAGCTCTCGTTTGTACAGCATTCAAACGGCCTCAGGAACGCCGTTCTAAGCAGCCTTACATTCCATGCTGGTGTGCCCCAAGGAGGAATTTGGATTCTTCTGAGAAACACCACTGTGCCACACTAATGAAACCTGTGAACTCCCAAAGGACGTCTCCCTACGGCAGTCGGAAGCTAGATGTTGAGTTCCAGCCTGAAAACAACGGACAGCTTTCCCTGTGACAATGCTGGTCTTCTGGGACCATCCAGATTCACCAAGGCCTAACTTTTGCACGGCGGGGGAATGCTCTTGTGCATGTACAGCAGTCCCCACGTGAAAACCTTTCTTAGCAGATGGAGGCAGTCTTTCCCTTGTACTAGGTAGCTAGGCAGAATCATCAGATAAACATGCTTTGTCATCGAGCTTGAAAGTGGGACACTGATGGGAAAGTTCACATTCTCCCGCTTTGCAAGCGACTTGCTTTTGGCTTCAAAGCTGCCTGAACAGCACTAGCGGCCTACCTTCTCTTCACTGCAGGAGTTTCGCTGTGGGCCAAGGCTGCGTTCTCTCAATGCCAAAAATGTGCTGACAATTCCCTTCTAGAAACTCATCCTACTGCACTCCAAATTCAGCTCCGGCCAAAGAAAGGTGACCTAAGGCCACAAGGTAAGTTCCAGTGTTGCATATCAGCAGAGCTGGGTGTGCATTGGTATCCACGAAACCATACTCTGAAATGGAGTGCCTTAACTCTGCTATGCCCCTGGGGACACATACGACAGTCGATCGTGCACCCGTTTCGCATGATGAACGCTGTGTGCCTGAAGAGCGTCCTCTGGCTTCTGAGGAACCCTAGGCGAAAAAGGCCCCTGGGAAGCACTCTTCCCATTCATAGCAAGGGAAAAGTACTGCTTTCCGGGTTGCCAAGGAAGAGTGTCCCAGTCGTCAAAGAGCCTCGCGAAAGCAGTGCTGGGCAGCCTCTGTTTGCAAGTCGACTGGCCTCAGTGACTGAAAGAGAACTCCACTGCCAATACACAGTGGGCTGATGATTCAGGCCGGGACTCAGGACAGCACTGTCACAGAAGCGAAGGCTAAGCTCTGCGTCCAGCCTGAAGACCAGTACACTTTTCACACTTAACTCTGTTGGGATGTGCAAGAGCCATGGTCACCGAGGCCTACCTAAGGTACTGAAATACTTCCCCAGTTCAGCCTAGGCAGAGGACTCTGTTGCCAAAGGATCTCCATGGAAGGGCCCTGTGGGTTCCGTGTGTTTCCTTGAGGTAGTCAGAAACGACTGAGGGTAACTATAGGAGCTCATGTTTGAAACCAGGCTACCCTGGCAAAACCTTATTTTCCTCCGTGGTAGGCGAGACAGTTGCGCTTTGAAAGCTGCCTGAAAAACACTCCTGCTGCCCATCTTCTCTTTGCTGCCTGAAGGCGTCACGAAAGTACTATGAGTGTACTCGTATGAGGCATGCTGTCTCAGTTCTTTGCTGGGAGCTCCTCAGGAGCACTCTGGAACTTACCAGCCAAAGAAATGGCACCCCAGGCATCAAGTAAATGTCCAGATGTCTCCCATTGTAAGCTTCGGTGTGCCATAGAAGCGAAGAAGCATGTGTTAAAGAAATGCTTCCACTCTGTTATGTATTTCACGACTCGTTGTGCACTCACATTCGTTGTAACATCTGTGAAGGAGCACTGAACGCCGCCAACTCTTCTGTTGCCTTTGAGTCCCAGGAGGCAAACGGGTTCGTTTGCTTTAACGCTGTGAATGTGCAGCGGTAATGGCAAAGCCCTGCCCGGATCGCTCGACAGCTCTCGTTTGTACACCATTCAAACGGCCTCAGGAACGCCGTTCTAAGCAGCCTTACATTCCATGCTGGTGTGCCCCAAGGAGGAATTTGGATTCTTCTGAGAAACACCAATGTGCCACACTAATGAAACCTGTGAACTCCCAAAGGACGTCTCCCTACGGCAGTCGGAAGCTAGATGTTGAGTTCCAGCCTGAAAACAACGGACAGCTTTCCCTGTGACAATGCTGGTCTTCTGGGACCATCCAGATTCACCAAGGCCTAACTTTTGCACGGCGGGGGAATGCTCTTGTGCATGTACAGCAGTCCCCACGTGAAAACCTTTCTTAGCAGATGGAGGCAGTCTTTCCCTTGTACTAGGTAGCTAGGCAGAATCATCAGATAAACATGCTTTGTCATCGAGCTTGAAAGTGGGACACTGATGGGAAAGTTCACATTCTCCCGCTTTGCAAGCGACTTGCTTTTGGCTTCAAAGCTGCCTGAACAGCACTAGCGGCCTACCTTCTCTTCACTGCAGGAGTTTCGCTGTGGGCCAAGGCTGCGTTCTCTCAATGCCAAAAATGTGCTGACAATTCCCTTCTAGAAACTCATCCTACTGCACTCCAAATTCAGCTCCGGCCAAAGAAAGGTGACCTAAGGCCACAAGGTAAGTTCCAGTGTTGCATATCAGCAGAGCTGGGTGTGCATTGGTATCCACGAAACCATACTCTGAAATGGAGTGCCTTAACTCTGCTATGCCCCTGGGGACACATAGGACATTCGATCGTGCACCCGTTTCGCATGATGAACGCTGTGTGCCTGAAGAGCGTCCTCTGGTTTCTGAGGAACCCTAGGCGAAAAAGGCCCCTGGGAAGCACTCTTCCCATTCATAGCAAGGGAAAAGTACTGCTTTCCGGGTTTCCAAGGAAGAGTGTCCCAGTCGTCAAAGAGCCTCGCGAAAGCAGTGCTGGGCAGCCTCTGTTTGCAAGTCGACTGACCTCAGTGACTGAAAGAGAACTCCACTGCCAATACACAGTGGGCTGATGATTCAGGCCGGGACTCAGGACAGCACTCTCACAGAAGCGAAGGCTAAGCTCTGCGTCCAGCCTGAAGACCAGTACACTTTTCACACTTAACTCTGTTGGGATGTGCAAGAGCCATGGTCACCGAGGCCTACCTAAGGTACTGAAATACTTCCCCAGTTCAGCCTAGGCAGAGGACTCTGTTGCCAAAGGATCTCCATGGAAGGGCCCTGTGGGTTCCGTGTGTTTCCTTGAGGTAGTCAGAAACGACTGAGGGTAACTATAGGAGCTCATGTTTGAAACCAGGCTACCCTGGCAAAACCTTATTTTCCTCCGTGGTAGGCGAGACAGTTGCGCTTTGAAAGCTGCCTGAAAAACACTCCTGCTGCCCATCTTCTCTTTGCTGCCTGAAGGCGTCACGAAAGTACTATGAGTGTACTCGTATGAGGCATGCTGTCTCAGTTCCTTGCTGGGAGCTCCTCCAGGAGCACTCTGGAACTTACCAGCCAAAGAAATGGCACCCCAGGCATCAAGTAAAAGTCCAGATGTCTCCCATTGTAAGCTTAGGTGTGCCATAGAAGCGAAGAAGCATGTGTTAAAGAAATGCTTCCACTCTGTTATGTATTTCACGACTCGTTGTGCACTCACATTCGTTGTAACATCTGTGAAGGAGCACTGAACGCCGCCAACTCTTCTGTTGCCTTTGAGTCCCAGGAGGCAAACGGGTTCGTTTGCTTTAACGCTGTGAATGTGCAGCGGTAATGGCAAAGCCCTGCCCGGATCGCTCGACAGCTCTCGTTTGTACAGCATTCAAACGGCCTCAGGAACGCCGTTCTAAGCAGCCTTACATTCCATGCTGGTGTGCCCCAAGGAGGAATTTGGATTCTTCTGAGAAACACCACTGTGCCACACTAATGAAACCTGTGAACTCCCAAAGGACGTCTCCCTACGGCAGTCGGAAGCTAGATGTTGAGTTCCAGCCTGAAAACAACGGACAGCTTTCCCTGTGACAATGCTGGTCTTCTGGGACCATCCAGATTCACCAAGGCCTAACTTTTGCACGGCGGGGGAATGCTCTTGTGCATGTACAGCAGTCCCCACGTGAAAACCTTTCTTAGCAGATGGAGGCAGTCTTTCCCTTGTACTAGGTAGCTAGGCAGAATCATCAGATAAACATGCTTTGTCATCGAGCTTGAAAGTGGGACACTGATGGGAAAGTTCACATTCTCCCGCTTTGCAAGCGACTTGCTTTTGGCTTCAAAGCTGCCTGAACAGCACTAGCGGCCTACCTTCTCTTCACTGCAGGAGTTTCGCTGTGGGCCAAGGCTGCGTTCTCTCAATGCCAAAAATGTGCTGACAATTCCCTTCTAGAAACTCATCCTACTGCACTCCAAATTCAGCTCCGGCCAAAGAAAGGTGACCTAAGGCCACAAGGTAAGTTCCAGTGTTGCATATCAGCAGAGCTGGGTGTGCATTGGTATCCACGAAACCATACTCTGAAATGGAGTGCCTTAACTCTGCTATGCCCCTGGGGACACATACGACAGTCGATCGTGCACCCGTTTCGCATGATGAACGCTGTGTGCCTGAAGAGCGTCCTCTGGCTTCTGAGGAACCCTAGGCGAAAAAGGCCCCTGGGAAGCACTCTTCCCATTCATAGCAAGGGAAAAGTACTGCTTTCCGGGTTGCCAAGGAAGAGTGTCCCAGTCGTCAAAGAGCCTCGCGAAAGCAGTGCTGGGCAGCCTCTGTTTGCAAGTCGACTGACCTCAGTGACTGAAAGAGAACTCCACTGCCAATACACAGTGGGCTGATGATTCAGGCCGGGACTCAGGACAGCACTCTCACAGAAGCGAAGGCTAAGCTCTACGTCCAGCCTGAAGACCAGTACACTTTTCACACTTAACTCTGTTGGGATGTGCAAGAGCCATGGTCACCGAGGCCTACCTAAGGTACTGAAATACTTCCCCAGTTCAGCCTAGGCAGAGGACTCTGTTGCCAAAGGATCTCCATGGAAGGGCCCTGTGGGTTCCGTGTGTTTCCTTGAGGTAGTCAGAAACGACTGAGGGTAACTATAGGAGCTCATGTTTGAAACCAGGCTACCCTGGCAAAACCTTATTTTCCTCCGTGGTAGGCGAGACAGTTGCGCTTTGAAAGCTGCCTGAAAAACACTCCTGCTGCCCATCTTCTCTTTGCTGCCTGAAGGCGTCACGAAAGTACTATGAGTGTACTCGTATGAGGCATGCTGTCTCAGTTCCTTGCTGGGAGCTCCTCCAGGAGCACTCTGGAACTTACCAGCCAAAGAAATGGCACCCCAGGCATCAAGTAAAAGTCCAGATGTCTCCCATTGTAAGCTTAGGTGTGCCATAGAAGCGAAGAAGCATGTGTTAAAGAAATGCTTCCACTCTGTTATGTATTTCACGACTCGTTGTGCACTCACATTCGTTGTAACATCTGTGAAGGAGCACTGAACGCCGCCAACTCTTCTGTTGCCTTTGAGTCCCAGGAGGCAAACGGGTTCGTTTGCTTTAACGCTGTGAATGTGCAGCGGTAATGGCAAAGCCCTGCCCGGATCGCTCGACAGCTCTCGTTTGTACAGCATTCAAACGGCCTCAGGAACGCCGTTCTAAGCAGCCTTACATTCCATGCTGGTGTGCCCCAAGGAGGAATTTGGATTCTTCTGAGAAACACCACTGTGCCACACTAATGAAACCTGTGAACTCCCAAAGGACGTCTCCCTACGGCAGTCGGAAGCTAGATGTTGAGTTCCAGCCTGAAAACAACGGACAGCTTTCCCTGTGACAATGCTGGTCTTCTGGGACCATCCAGATTCACCAAGGCCTAACTTTTGCACGGCGGGGGAATGCTCTTGTGCATGTACAGCAGTCCCCACGTGAAAACCTTTCTTAGCAGATGGAGGCAGTCTTTCCCTTGTACTAGGTAGCTAGGCAGAATCATCAGATAAACATGCTTTGTCATCGAGCTTGAAAGTGGGACACTGATGGGAAAGTTCACATTCTCCCGCTTTGCAAGCGACTTGCTTTTGGCTTCAAAGCTGCCTGAACAGCACTAGCGGCCTACCTTCTCTTCACTGCAGGAGTTTCGCTGTGGGCCAAGGCTGCGTTCTCTCAATGCCAAAAATGTGCTGACAATTCCCTTCTAGAAACTCATCCTACTGCACTCCAAATTCAGCTCCGGCCAAAGAAAGGTGACCTAAGGCCACAAGGTAAGTTCCAGTGTTGCATATCAGCAGAGCTGGGTGTGCATTGGTATCCACGAAACCATACTCTGAAATGGAGTGCCTTAACTCTGCTATGCCCCTGGGGACACATACGACAGTCGATCGTGCACCCGTTTCGCATGATGAACGCTGTGTGCCTGAAGAGCGTCCTCTGGCTTCTGAGGAACCCTAGGCGAAAAAGGCCCCTGGGAAGCACTCTTCCCATTCATAGCAAGGGAAAAGTACTGCTTTCCGGGTTGCCAAGGAAGAGTGTCCCAGTCGTCAAAGAGCCTCGCGAAAGCAGTGCTGGGCAGCCTCTGTTTGCAAGTCGACTGGCCTCAGTGACTGAAAGAGAACTCCACTGCCAATACACAGTGGGCTGATGATTCAGGCCGGGACTCAGGACAGCACTGTCACAGAAGCGAAGGCTAAGCTCTGCGTCCAGCCTGAAGACCAGTACACTTTTCACACTTAACTCTGTTGGGATGTGCAAGAGCCATGGTCACCGAGGCCTACCTAAGGTACTGAAATACTTCCCCAGTTCAGCCTAGGCAGAGGACTCTGTTGCCAAAGGATCTCCATGGAAGGGCCCTGTGGGTTCCGTGTGTTTCCTTGAGGTAGTCAGAAACGACTGAGGGTAACTATAGGAGCTCATGTTTGAAACCAGGCTACCCTGGCAAAACCTTATTTTCCTCCGTGGTAGGCGAGACAGTTGCGCTTTGAAAGCTGCCTGAAAAACACTCCTGCTGCCCATCTTCTCTTTGCTGCCTGAAGGCGTCACGAAAGTACTATGAGTGTACTCGTATGAGGCATGCTGTCTCAGTTCTTTGCTGGGAGCTCCTCAGGAGCACTCTGGAACTTACCAGCCAAAGAAATGGCACCCCAGGCATCAAGTAAATGTCCAGATGTCTCCCATTGTAAGCTTAGGTGTGCCATAGAAGCGAAGAAGCATGTGTTAAAGAAATGCTTCCACTCTGTTATGTATTTCACGACTCGTTGTGCACTCACATTCGTTGTAACATCTGTGAAGGAGCACTGAACGCCGCCAACTCTTCTGTTGCCTTTGAGTCCCAGGAGGCAAACGGGTTCGTTTGCTTTAACGCTGTGAATGTGCAGCGGTAATGGCAAAGCCCTGCCCGGATCGCTCGACAGCTCTCGTTTGTACACCATTCAAACGGCCTCAGGAACGCCGTTCTAAGCAGCCTTACATTCCATGCTGGTGTGCCCCAAGGAGGAATTTGGATTCTTCTGAGAAACACCACTGTGCCACACTAATGAAACCTGTGAACTCCCAAAGGACCTCTCCCTACGGCAGTCGGAAGCTAGATGTTGAGTTCCAGCCTGAAAACAACGGACAGCTTTCCCTGTGACAATGCTGGTCTTCTGGGACCATCCAGATTCACCAAGGCCTAACTTTTGCACGGCGGGGGAATGCTCTTGTGCATGTACAGCAGTCCCCACGTGAAAACCTTTCTTAGCAGATGGAGGCAGTCTTTCCCTTGTACTAGGTAGCTAGGCAGAATCATCAGATAAACATGCTTTGTCATCGAGCTTGAAAGTGGGACACTGATGGGAAAGTTCACATTCTCCCGCTTTGCAAGCGACTTGCTTTTGGCTTCAAAGCTGCCTGAACAGCACTAGCGGCCTACCTTCTCTTCACTGCAGGAGTTTCGCTGTGGGCCAAGGCTGCGTTCTCTCAATGCCAAAAATGTGCTGACAATTCCCTTCTAGAAACTCATCCTACTGCACTCCAAATTCAGCTCCGGCCAAAGAAAGGTGACCTAAGGCCACAAGGTAAGTTCCAGTGTTGCATATCAGCAGAGCTGGGTGTGCATTGGTATCCACGAAACCATACTCTGAAATGGAGTGCCTTAACTCTGCTATGCCCCTGGGGACACATAGGACATTCGATCGTGCACCCGTTTCGCATGATGAACGCTGTGTGCCTGAAGAGCGTCCTCTGGCTTCTGAGGAACCCTAGGCGAAAAAGGCCCCTGGGAAGCACTCTTCCCATTCATAGCAAGGGAAAAGTACTGCTTTCCGGGTTGCCAAGGAAGAGTGTCCCAGTCGTCAAAGAGCCTCGCGAAAGCAGTGCTGGGCAGCCTCTGTTTGCAAGTCGACTGACCTCAGTGACTGAAAGAGAACTCCACTGCCAATACACAGTGGGCTGATGATTCAGGCCGGGACTCAGGACAGCACTCTCACAGAAGCGAAGGCTAAGCTCTGCGTCCAGCCTGAAGACCAGTACACTTTTCACACTTAACTCTGTTGGGATGTGCAAGAGCCATGGTCACCGAGGCCTACCTAAGGTACTGAAATACTTCCCCAGTTCAGCCTAGGCAGAGGACTCTGTTGCCAAAGGATCTCCATGGAAGGGCCCTGTGGGTTCCGTGTGTTTCCTTGAGGTAGTCAGAAACGACTGAGGGTAACTATAGGAGCTCATGTTTGAAACCAGGCTACCCTGGCAAAACCTTATTTTCCTCCGTGGTAGGCGAGACAGTTGCGCTTTGAAAGCTGCCTGAAAAACACTCCTGCTGCCCATCTTCTCTTTGCTGCCTGAAGGCGTCACGAAAGTACTATGAGTGTACTCGTATGAGGCATGCTGTCTCAGTTCCTTGCTGGGAGCTCCTCCAGGAGCACTCTGGAACTTACCAGCCAAAGAAATGGCACCCCAGGCATCAAGTAAAAGTCCAGATGTCTCCCATTGTAAGCTTAGGTGTGCCATAGAAGCGAAGAAGCATGTGTTAAAGAAATGCTTCCACTCTGTTATGTATTTCACGACTCGTTGTGCACTCACATTCGTTGTAACATCTGTGAAGGAGCACTGAACGCCGCCAACTCTTCTGTTGCCTTTGAGTCCCAGGAGGCAAACGGGTTCGTTTGCTTTAACGCTGTGAATGTGCAGCGGTAATGGCAAAGCCCTGCCCGGATCGCTCGACAGCTCTCGTTTGTACACCATTCAAACGGCCTCAGGAACGCCGTTCTAAGCAGCCTTACATTCCATGCTGGTGTGCCCCAAGGAGGAATTTGGATTCTTCTGAGAAACACCACTGTGCCACACTAATGAAACCTGTGAACTCCCAAAGGACCTCTCCCTACGGCAGTCGGAAGCTAGATGTTGAGTTCCAGCCTGAAAACAACGGACAGCTTTCCCTGTGACAATGCTGGACTTCTGGGACCATCCAGATTCACCAAGGCCTAACTTTTGCACGGCGGGGGAATGCTCTTGTGCATGTACAGCAGTCCCCACGTGAAAACCTTTCTTAGCAGATGGAGGCAGTCTTTCCCTTGTACTGGATAGCTAGGCAGAATCATCAGATAAACATGCTTTGTCATCGAGCTTGAAAGTGGGACACTGATGGGAAAGTTCACATTTTCCCGCGTTGCAAGCGACTTGCTTTTGGCTTCAAAGCTGCCTGAACAGCACTAGCGGCCCACCTTCTCTTCACTGCAGGAGTGTCGCTGTGGGCCAAGGCTGCGTTCTCTCAATGCCAAAAATGTGCTGACAATTCCCTTCTAGAAACTCATCCTACTGCACTCCAAATTCAGCTCCGGCCAAAGAAAGGTGACCTAAGGCCACAAGGTAAGTTCCAGTGTTGCATATCAGCAGAGCTGGGTGTGCATTGGTATCCACGAAACCATACTCTGAAATGGAGTGCCTTAACTCTGCTATGCCCCTGGGGACACATAGGACAGTCGATCGTGCACCCGTTTCGCATGATGAACGCTGTGTGCCTGAAGAGCGTCCTCTGGCTTCTGAGGAACCCTAGGCGAAAAAGGCCCCTGGGAAGCACTCTTCCCATTCATAGCAAGGGAAAAGTACTGCTTTCCGGGTTGCCAAGGAAGAGTGTCCCAGTCGTCAAAGAGCCTCGCGAAAGCAGTGCTGGGCAGCCTCTGTTTGCAAGTCGACTGGCCTCAGTGACTGAAAGAGAACTCCACTGCCAATACACAGTGGGCTGATGATTCAGGCCGGGACTCAGGACAGCACTGTCACAGAAGCGAAGGCTAAGCTCTGCGTCCAGCCTGAAGACCAGTACACTTTTCACACTTAACTCTGTTGGGATGTGCAAGAGCCATGGTCACCGAGGCCTACCTAAGGTACTGAAATACTTCCCCAGTTCAGCCTAGGCAGAGGACTCTGTTGCCAAAGGATCTCCATGGAAGGGCCCTGTGGGTTCCGTGTGTTTCCTTGAGGTAGTCAGAAACGACTGAGGGTAACTATAGGAGCTCATGTTTGAAACCAGGCTACCCTGGCAAAACCTTATTTTCCTCCGTGGTAGGCGAGACAGTTGCGCTTTGAAAGCTGCCTGAAAAACACTCCTGCTGCCCATCTTCTCTTTGCTGCCTGAAGGCGTCACGAAAGTACTATGAGTGTACTCGTATGAGGCATGCTGTCTCAGTTCTTTGCTGGGAGCTCCTCAGGAGCACTCTGGAACTTACCAGCCAAAGAAATGGCACCCCAGGCATCAAGTAAATGTCCAGATGTCTCCCATTGTAAGCTTAGGTGTGCCATAGAAGCGAAGAAGCATGTGTTAAAGAAATGCTTCCACTCTGTTATGTATTTCACGACTCGTTGTGCACTCACATTCGTTGTAACATCTGTGAAGGAGCACTGAACGCCGCCAACTCTTCTGTTGCCTTTGAGTCCCAGGAGGCAAACGGGTTCGTTTGCTTTAACGCTGTGAATGTGCAGCGGTAATGGCAAAGCCCTGCCCGGATCGCTCGACAGCTCTCGTTTGTACACCATTCAAACGGCCTCAGGAACGCCGTTCTAAGCAGCCTTACATTCCATGCTGGTGTGCCCCAAGGAGGAATTTGGATTCTTCTGAGAAACACCACTGTGCCACACTAATGAAACCTGTGAACTCCCAAAGGACGTCTCCCTACGGCAGTCGGAAGCTAGATGTTGAGTTCCAGCCTGAAAACAACGGACAGCTTTCCCTGTGACAATGCTGGTCTTCTGGGACCATCCAGATTCACCAAGGCCTAACTTTTGCACGGCGGGGGAATGCTCTTGTGCATGTACAGCAGTCCCCACGTGAAAACCTTTCTTAGCAGATGGAGGCAGTCTTTCCCTTGTACTAGGTAGCTAGGCAGAATCATCAGATAAACATGCTTTGTCATCGAGCTTGAAAGTGGGACACTGATGGGAAAGTTCACATTCTCCCGCTTTGCAAGCGACTTGCTTTTGGCTTCAAAGCTGCCTGAACAGCACTAGCGGCCTACCTTCTCTTCACTGCAGGAGTTTCGCTGTGGGCCAAGGCTGCGTTCTCTCAATGCCAAAAATGTGCTGACAATTCCCTTCTAGAAACTCATCCTACTGCACTCCAAATTCAGCTCCGGCCAATGAAAGGTGACCTAAGGCCACAAGGTAAGTTCCAGTGTTGCATATCAGCAGAGCTGGGTGTGCATTGGTATCCACGAAACCATACTCTGAAATGGAGTGCCATAACTCTGCTATGCCCCTGGGGACACATAGGACATTCGATCGTGCACCCGTTTCGCATGATGAACGCTGTGTGCCTGAAGAGCGTCCTCTGGCTTCTGAGGAACCCTAGGCGAAAAAGGCCCCTGGGAAGCACTCTTCCCATTCATAGCAAGGGAAAAGTACTGCTTTCCGGGTTGCCAAGGAAGAGTGTCCCAGTCGTCAAAGAGCCTCGCGAAAGCAGTGCTGGGCAGCCTCTGTTTGCAAGTCGACTGGCCTGAGTGACTGAAAGAGAACTCCACTGCCAATACACAGTGGGCTGATGATTCAGGCCGGGACTCAGGACAGCACTCTCACAGAAGCAAAGGCTAAGCTCTGCGTCCAGCCTGAAGACCAGTACACTTTTCACACTTAACTCTGTTGGGATGTGCAAGAGCCATGGTCACCGAGGCCTACCTAAGGTACTGAAATACTTCCCCAGTTCAGCCTAGGCAGAGGACCCTGTTGCCAAAGGATCTCCATGGAAGGGCCCTGTGGGTTCCGTGTGTTTCCTTGAGGGAGTCAGAAACGACTGAGGGTAACTATAGGAGCTCATGTTTGAAACCAGGCTACCCTGGCAAAACCTTATTTTCCTCCGTGGTAGGCGAGACAGTTGCGCTTTGAAAGCTGCCTGAAAAACACTCCTGCTGCCCATCTTCTCTTTGCTGCCTGAAGGCGTCACGAAAGTACTATGAGTGTACTCGTATGAGGCATGCTGTCTCAGTTCCTTGCTGGGAGCTCCTCCAGGAGCACTCTGGAACTTACCAGCCAAAGAAATGGCACCCCAGGCATCAAGTAAAAGTCCAGATGTCTCCCATTGTAAGCTTAGGTGTACCATAGAAGCGAAGTAGCATGTGTTAAAGAAATGCTTCCACTCTGTTATGTATTTCACGACTCGTTGTGCACTCACATTCGTTGTCACATCTGTGAAGGAGCACTGAACGCCGCCAACTCTTCTGTTGCCTTTGAGTCCCAGGAGGCAAACGGGTTCGTTTGCTTTAACGCTGTGAATGTGCAGCGGTAATGGCAAAGCCCTGCCCGGATCGCTCGACAGCTCTCGTTTGTACAGCATTCAAACGGCCTCAGGAACGCCGTTCTAAGCAGCCTTACATTCCATGCTGGTGTGCCCCAAGGAGGAATTTGGATTCTTCTGAGAAACACCACTGTGCCACACTAATGAAACCTGTGAACTCCCAAAGGACCTCTCCCTACGGCAGTCGGAAGCTAGATGTTGAGTTCCAGCCTGAAAACAACGGACAGCTTTCCCTGTGACAATGCTGGACTTCTGGGACCATCCAGATTCACCAAGGCCTAACTTTTGCACGGCGGGGGAATGCTCTTGTGCATGTACAGCAGTCCCCACGTGAAAACCTTTCTTAGCAGATGGAGGCAGTCTTTCCCTTGTACTGGATAGCTAGGCAGAATCATCAGATAAACATGCTTTGTCATCGAGCTTGAAAGTGGGACACTGATGGGAAAGTTCACATTTTCCCGCTTTGCAAGCGACTTGCTTTTGGCTTCAAAGCTGCCTGAACAGCACTAGCGGCCCACCTTCTCTTCACTGCAGGAGCGTCGCTGTGGGCCAAGGCTGCGTTCTCTCAATGCCAAAAATGTGCTGACAATTCCCTTCTAGAAACTCATCCTACTGCACTCCAAATTCAGCTCCGGCCAATGAAAGGTGACCTAAGGCCACAAGGTAAGTTCCAGTGTTTCATATAGCAGAGCTGGGTGTGCATTGGTATCCACGAAACCATACTCTGAAATGGAGTGCCTTAACTCTGCTATGCCCCTGGGGACACATAGGACAGTCGATCGTGCACCCATTTCGCATGATGAACGCTGTGTGCCTGAAGAGCGTCCTCTGGCTTCTGAGGAACCCTAGGCGAAAAAGGCCCCTGGGAAGCACTCTTCCCATTCATAGCAAGGGAAAAGTACTGCTTTCCGGGTTGCCAAGGAAGAGTGTCCCAGTCGTCAAAGAGCCTCGCGAAAGCAGTGCTGGGCAGCCTCTGTTTGCAAGTCGACTGGCCTGAGTGACTGAAAGAGAACTCCACTGCCAATACACAGTGGGCTGATGATTCAGGCCGGGACTCAGGACAGCACTCTCACAGAAGCAAAGGCTAAGCTCTGCGTCCAGCCTGAAGACCAGTACACTTTTCACACTTAACTCTGTTGGGATGTGCAAGAGCCATGGTCACCGAGGCCTACCTAAGGTACTGAAATACTTCCCCAGTTCAGCCTAGGCAGAGGACCCTGTTGCCAAAGGATCTCCATGGAAGGGCCCTGTGGGTTCCGTGTGTTTCCTTGAGGGAGTCAGAAACGACTGAGGGTAACTATAGGAGCTCATGTTTGAAACCAGGCTACCCTGGCAAAACCTTATTTTCCTCCGTGGTAGGCGAGACAGTTGCGCTTTGAAAGCTGCCTGAAAAACACTCCTGCTGCCCATCTTCTCTTTGCTGCCTGAAGGCGTCACGAAAGTACTATGAGTGTACTCGTATGAGGCATGCTGTCTCAGTTCCTTGCTGGGAGCTCCTCCAGGAGCACTCTGGAACTTACCAGCCAAAGAAATGGCACCCCAGGCATCAAGTAAAAGTCCAGATGTCTCCCATTGTAAGCTTAGGTGTACCATAGAAGCGAAGTAGCATGTGTTAAAGAAATGCTTCCACTCTGTTATGTATTTCACGACTCGTTGTGCACTCACATAGGTTGTAACATCTGTGAAGGAGCACTGAACGCCGCCAACTCTTCTGTTGCCTTTGAGTCCCAGGAGGCAAACGGGTTCGTTTGCTTTAACGCTGTGAATGTGCAGCGGTAATGGCAAAGCCCTGCCCGGATCGCTCGACAGCTCTCGTTTGTACAGCATTCAAACGGCCTCAGGAACGCCGTTCTAAGCAGCCTTACATTCCATGCTGGTGTGCCCCAAGGAGGAATTTGGATTCTTCTGAGAAACACCACTGTGCCACACTAATGAAACTGGTGAACTCCCAAAGGACCTCTCCCTACGGCAGTCGGAAGCTAGATGTTGAGTTCCAGCCTGAAAACAACGGACAGCTTTCCCTGTGACAATGCTGGTCTTCTGGGACCATCCAGATTCACCAAGGCCTAACTTTTGCACGGCGGGGGAATGCTCTTGTGCATGTACAGCAGTCCCCACGTGAAAACCTTTCTTAGCAGATGGAGGCAGTCTTTCCCTTGTACTAGGTAGCTAGGCAGAATCATCAGATAAACATGCTTTGTCATCGAGCTTGAAAGTGGGACACTGATGGGAAAGTTCACATTCTCCCGCTTTGCAAGCGACTTGCTTTTGGCTTCAAAGCTGCCTGAACAGCACTAGCGGCCTACCTTCTCTTCACTGCAGGAGTTTCGCTGTGGGCCAAGGCTGCGTTCTCTCAATGCCAAAAATGTGCTGACAATTCCCTTCTAGAAACTCATCCTACTGCACTCCAAATTCAGCTCCGGCCAAAGAAAGGTGACCTAAGGCCACAAGGTAAGTTCCAGTGTTGCATATCAGCAGAGCTGGGTGTGCATTGGTATCCACGAAACCATACTCTGAAATGGAGTGCCTTAACTCTGCTATGCCCCTGGGGACACATAGGACATTCGATCGTGCACCCGTTTCGCATGATGAACGCTGTGTGCCTGAAGAGCGTCCTCTGGCTTCTGAGGAACCCTAGGCGAAAAAGGCCCCTGGGAAGCACTCTTCCCATTCATAGCAAGGGAAAAGTACTGCTTTCCGGGTTGCCAAGGAAGAGTGTCCCAGTCGTCAAAGAGCCTCGCGAAAGCAGTGCTGGGCAGCCTCTGTTTGCAAGTCGACTGGCCTCAGTGACTGAAAGAGAACTCCACTGCCAATACACAGTGGGCTGATGATTCAGGCCGGGACTCAGGACAGCACTCTCACAGAAGCGAAGGCTAAGCTCTGCGTCCAGCCTGAAGACCAGTACACTTTTCACACTTAACTCTGTTGGGATGTGCAAGAGCCATGGTCACCGAGGCCTACCTAAGGTACTGAAATACTTCCCCAGTTCAGCCTAGGCAGAGGACTCTGTTGCCAAAGGATCTCCATGGAAGGGCCCTGTGGGTTCCGTGTGTTTCCTTGAGGTAGTCAGAAACGACTGAGGGTAACTATAGGAGCTCATGTTTGAAACCAGGCTACCCTGGCAAAACCTTATTTTCCTCCGTGGTAGGCGAGACAGTTGCGCTTTGAAAGCTGCCTGAAAAACACTCCTGCTGCCCATCTTCTCTTTGCTGCCTGAAGGCGTCACGAAAGTACTATGAGTGTACTCGTATGAGGCATGCTGTCTCAGTTCTTTGCTGGGAGCTCCTCAGGAGCACTCTGGAACTTACCAGCCAAAGAAATGGCACCCCAGGCATCAAGTAAATGTCCAGATGTCTCCCATTGTAAGCTTAGGTGTGCCATAGAAGCGAAGAAGCATGTGTTAAAGAAATGCTTCCACTCTGTTATGTATTTCACGACTCGTTGTGCACTCACATTCGTTGTAACATCTGTGAAGGAGCACTGAACGCCGCCAACTCTTCTGTTGCCTTTGAGTCCCAGGAGGCAAACGGGTTCGTTTGCTTTAACGCTGTGAATGTGCAGCGGTAATGGCAAAGCCCTGCCCGGATCGCTCGACAGCTCTCGTTTGTACACCATTCAAACGGCCTCAGGAACGCCGTTCTAAGCAGCCTTACATTCCATGCTGGTGTGCCCCAAGGAGGAATTTGGATTCTTCTGAGAAACACCACTGTGCCACACTAATGAAACCTGTGAACTCCCAAAGGACGTCTCCCTACGGCAGTCGGAAGCTAGATGTTGAGTTCCAGCCTGAAAACAACGGACAGCTTTCCCTGTGACAATGCTGGTCTTCTGGGACCATCCAGATTCACCAAGGCCTAACTTTTGCACGGCGGGGGAATGCTCTTGTGCATGTACAGCAGTCCCCACGTGAAAACCTTTCTTAGCAGATGGAGGCAGTCTTTCCCTTGTACTAGGTAGCTAGGCAGAATCATCAGATAAACATGCTTTGTCATCGAGCTTGAAAGTGGGACACTGATGGGAAAGTTCACATTCTCCCGCTTTGCAAGCGACTTGCTTTTGGCTTCAAAGCTGCCTGAACAGCACTAGCGGCCTACCTTCTCTTCACTGCAGGAGTTTCGCTGTGGGCCAAGGCTGCGTTCTCTCAATGCCAAAAATGTGCTGACAATTCCCTTCTAGAAACTCATCCTACTGCACTCCAAATTCAGCTCCGGCCAAAGAAAGGTGACCTAAGGCCACAAGGTAAGTTCCAGTGTTGCATATCAGCAGAGCTGGGTGTGCATTGGTATCCACGAAACCATACTCTGAAATGGAGTGCCTTAACTCTGCTATGCCCCTGGGGACACATAGGACATTCGATCGTGCACCCGTTTCGCATGATGAACGCTGTGTGCCTGAAGAGCGTCCTCTGGCTTCTGAGGAACCCTAGGCGAAAAAGGCCCCTGGGAAGCACTCTTCCCATTCATAGCAAGGGAAAAGTACTGCTTTCCGGGTTGCCAAGGAAGAGTGTCCCAGTCGTCAAAGAGCCTCGCGAAAGCAGTGCTGGGCAGCCTCTGTTTGCAAGTCGACTGACCTCAGTGACTGAAAGAGAACTCCACTGCCAATACACAGTGGGCTGATGATTCAGGCCGGGACTCAGGACAGCACTGTCACAGAAGCGAAGGCTAAGCTCTGCGTCCAGCCTGAAGACCAGTACACTTTTCACACTTAACTCTGTTGGGATGTGCAAGAGCCATGGTCACCGAGGCCTACCTAAGGTACTGAAATACTTCCCCAGTTCAGCCTAGGCAGAGGACTCTGTTGCCAAAGGATCTCCATGGAAGGGCCCTGTGGGTTCCGTGTGTTTCCTTGAGGTAGTCAGAAACGACTGAGGGTAACTATAGGAGCTCATGTTTGAAACCAGGCTACCCTGGCAAAACCTTATTTTCCTCCGTGGTAGGCGAGACAGTTGCGCTTTGAAAGCTGCCTGAAAAACACTCCTGCTGCCCATCTTCTCTTTGCTGCCTGAAGGCGTCACGAAAGTACTATGAGTGTACTCGTATGAGGCATGCTGTCTCAGTTCTTTGCTGGGAGCTCCTCAGGAGCACTCTGGAACTTACCAGCCAAAGAAATGGCACCCCAGGCATCAAGTAAATGTCCAGATGTCTCCCATTGTAAGCTTAGGTGTGCCATAGAAGCGAAGAAGCATGTGTTAAAGAAATGCTTCCACTCTGTTATGTATTTCACGACTCGTTGTGCACTCACATTCGTTGTAACATCTGTGAAGGAGCACTGAACGCCGCCAACTCTTCTGTTGCCTTTGAGTCCCAGGAGGCAAACGGGTTCGTTTGCTTTAACGCTGTGAATGTGCAGCGGTAATGGCAAAGCCCTGCCCGGATCGCTCGACAGCTCTCGTTTGTACACCATTCAAACGGCCTCAGGAACGCCGTTCTAAGCAGCCTTACATTCCATGCTGGTGTGCCCCAAGGAGGAATTTGGATTCTTCTGAGAAACACCACTGTGCCACACTAATGAAACCTGTGAACTCCCAAAGGACGTCTCCCTACGGCAGTCGGAAGCTAGATGTTGAGTTCCAGCCTGAAAACAACGGACAGCTTTCCCTGTGACAATGCTGGTCTTCTGGGACCATCCAGATTCACCAAGGCCTAACTTTTGCACGGCGGGGGAATGCTCTTGTGCATGTACAGCAGTCCCCACGTGAAAACCTTTCTTAGCAGATGGAGGCAGTCTTTCCCTTGTACTAGGTAGCTAGACAGAATCATCAGATAAACATGCTTTGTCATCGAGCTTGAAAGTGGGACACTGATGGGAAAGTTCACATTTTCCCGCTTTGCAAGTGACTTGCTTTTGGCTTCAAAGCTGCCTGAACAGCACTAGCGGCCCACCTTCTCTTCACTGCAGGAGCGTCGCTGTGGGCCAAGGCTGCGTTCTCTCAATGCCAAAAATGTGCTGACAATTCCCTTCTAGAAACTCATCCTACTGCACTCCAAATTCAGCTCCGGCCAATGAAAGGTGACCTAAGGCCACAAGGTAAGTTCCAGTGTTTCATATAGCAGAGCTGGGTGTGCATTGGTATCCACGAAACCATACTCTGAAATGGAGTGCCTTAACTCTGCTATGCCCCTGGGGACACATAGGACAGTCGATCGTGCACCCGTTTCGCATGATGAACGCTGTGTGCCTGAAGAGCGTCCTCTGGCTTCTGAGGAACCCTAGGCGAAAAAGGCCCCTGGGAAGCACTCTTCCCATTCATAGCAAGGGAAAAGTACTGCTTTCCGGGTTGCCAAGGAAGAGTGTCCCAGTCGTCAAAGAGCCTCGCGAAAGCAGTGCTGGGCAGCCTCTGTTTGCAAGTCGACTGGCCTCAGTGACTGAAAGAGAACTCCACTGCCAATACACAGTGGGCTGATGATTCAGGCCGGGACTCAGGACAGCACTCTCACAGAAGCAAAGGCTAAGCTCTGCGTCCAGCCTGAAGACCAGTACACTTTTCACACTTAACTCTGTTGGGTTGTGCAAGAGCCATGGTCACCGAGGCCTACCTAAGGTACTGAAATACTTCCCCAGTTCAGCCTAGGCAGAGGACCCTGTTGCCAAAGGATCTCCATGGAAGGGCCCTGTGGGTTCCGTGTGTTTCCTTGAGGGAGTCAGAAACGACTGAGGGTAACTATAGGAGCTCATGTTTGAAACCAGGCTACCCTGGCAAAACCTTATTTTCCTCCGTGGTAGGCGAGACAGTTGCGCTTTGAAAGCTGCCTGAAAAACACTCCTGCTGCCCATCTTCTCTTTGCTGCCTGAAGGCGTCACGAAAGTACTATGAGTGTACTCGTATGAGGCATGCTGTCTCAGTTCCTTGCTGGGAGCTCCTCCAGGAGCACTCTGGAACTTACCAGCCAAAGAAATGGCACCCCAGGCATCAAGTAAAAGTCCAGATGTCTCCCATTGTAAGCTTAGGTGTACCATAGAAGCGAAGTAGCATGTGTTAAAGAAATGCTTCCACTCTGTTATGTATTTCACGACTCGTTGTGCACTCACATAGGTTGTAACATCTGTGAAGGAGCACTGAACGCCGCCAACTCTTCTGTTGCCTTTGAGTCCCAGGAGGCAAACGGGTTCGTTTGCTTTAACGCTGTGAATGTGCAGCGGTAATGGCAAAGCCCTGCCCGGATCGCTCGACAGCTCTCGTTTGTACAGCATTCAAACGGCCTCAGGAACGCCGTTCTAAGCAGCCTTACATTCCATGCTGGTGTGCCCCAAGGAGGAATTTGGATTCTTCTGAGAAACACCACTGTGCCACACTAATGAAACTGGTGAACTCCCAAAGGACCTCTCCCTACGGCAGTCGGAAGCTAGATGTTGAGTTCCAGCCTGAAAACAACGGACAGCTTTCCCTGTGACAATGCTGGTCTTCTGGGACCATCCAGATTCACCAAGGCCTAACTTTTGCACGGCGGGGGAATGCTCTTGTGCATGTACAGCAGTCCCCACGTGAAAACCTTTCTTAGCAGATGGAGGCAGTCTTTCCCTTGTACTAGGTAGCTAGGCAGAATCATCAGATAAACATGCTTTGTCATCGAGCTTGAAAGTGGGACACTGATGGGAAAGTTCACATTTTCCCGCTTTGCAAGCGACTTGCTTTTGGCTTCAAAGCTGCCTGAACAGCACTAGCGGCCCACCTTCTCTTCACTGCAGGAGTGTCGCTGTGGGCCAAGGCTGCGTTCTCTCAATGCCAAAAATGTGCTGACAATTCCCTTCTAGAAACTCATCCTACTGCACTCCAAATTCAGCTCCGGCCAAAGAAAGGTGACCTAAGGCCACAAGGTAAGTTCCAGTGTTGCATATCAGCAGAGCTGGGTGTGCATTGGTATCCACGAAACCATACTCTGAAATGGAGTGCCTTAACTCTGCTATGCCCCTGGGGACACATAGGACAGTCGATCGTGCACCCATTTCGCATGATGAACGCTGTGTGCCTGAAGAGCGTCCTCTGGCTTCTGAGGAACCCTAGGCGAAAAAGGCCCCTGGGAAGCACTCTTCCCATTCATAGCAAGGGAAAAGTACTGCTTTCCGGGTTGCCAAGGAAGAGTGTCCCAGTCGTCAAAGAGCCTCGCGAAAGCAGTGCTGGGCAGCCTCTGTTTGCAAGTCGACTGGCCTGAGTGACTGAAAGAGAACTCCACTGCCAATACACAGTGGGCTGATGATTCAGGCCGGGACTCAGGACAGCACTCTCACAGAAGCAAAGGCTAAGCTCTGCGTCCAGCCTGAAGACCAGTACACTTTTCACACTTAACTCTGTTGGGATGTGCAAGAGCCATGGTCACCGAGGCCTACCTAAGGTACTGAAATACTTCCCCAGTTCAGCCTAGGCAGAGGACCCTGTTGCCAAAGGATCTCCATGGAAGGGCCCTGTGGGTTCCGTGTGTTTCCTTGAGGGAGTCAGAAACGACTGAGGGTAACTATAGGAGCTCATGTTTGAAACCAGGCTACCCTGGCAAAACCTTATTTTCCTCCGTGGTAGGCGAGACAGTTGCGCTTTGAAAGCTGCCTGAAAAACACTCCTGCTGCCCATCTTCTCTTTGCTGCCTGAAGGCGTCACGAAAGTACTATGAGTGTACTCGTATGAGGCATGCTGTCTCAGTTCCTTGCTGGGAGCTCCTCCAGGAGCACTCTGGAACTTACCAGCCAAAGAAATGGCACCCCAGGCATCAAGTAAAAGTCCAGATGTCTCCCATTGTAAGCTTAGGTGTACCATAGAAGCGAAGTAGCATGTGTTAAAGAAATGCTTCCACTCTGTTATGTATTTCACGACTCGTTGTGCACTCACATAGGTTGTAACATCTGTGAAGGAGCACTGAACGCCGCCAACTCTTCTGTTGCCTTTGAGTCCCAGGAGGCAAACGGGTTCGTTTGCTTTAACGCTGTGAATGTGCAGCGGTAATGGCAAAGCCCTGCCCGGATCGCTCGACAGCTCTCGTTTGTACAGCATTCAAACGGCCTCAGGAACGCCGTTCTAAGCAGCCTTACATTCCATGCTGGTGTGCCCCAAGGAGGAATTTGGATTCTTCTGAGAAACACCACTGTGCCACACTAATGAAACTGGTGAACTCCCAAAGGACCTCTCCCTACGGCAGTCGGAAGCTAGATGTTGAGTTCCAGCCTGAAAACAACGGACAGCTTTCCCTGTGACAATGCTGGTCTTCTGGGACCATCCAGATTCACCAAGGCCTAACTTTTGCACGGCGGGGGAATGCTCTTGTGCATGTACAGCAGTCCCCACGTGAAAACCTTTCTTAGCAGATGGAGGCAGTCTTTCCCTTGTACTAGGTAGCTAGGCAGAATCATCAGATAAACATGCTTTGTCATCGAGCTTGAAAGTGGGACACTGATGGGAAAGTTCACATTCTCCCGCTGTGCAAGCGACTTGCTTTTGGCTTCAAAGCTGCCTGAACAGCACTAGCGGCCTACCTTCTCTTCACTGCAGGAGTTTCGCTGTGGGCCAAGGCTGCGTTCTCTCAATGCCAAAAATGTGCTGACAATTCCCTTCTAGAAACTCATCCTACTGCACTCCAAATTCAGCTCCGGCCAAAGAAAGGTGACCTAAGGCCACAAGGTAAGTTCCAGTGTTGCATATCAGCAGAGCTGGGTGTGCATTGGTATCCACGAAACCATACTCTGAAATGGAGTGCCTTAACTCTGCTATGCCCCTGGGGACACATAGGACATTCGATCGTGCACCCGTTTCGCATGATGAACGCTGTGTGCCTGAAGAGCGTCCTCTGGCTTCTGAGGAACCCTAGGCGAAAAAGGCCCCTGGGAAGCACTCTTCCCATTCATAGCAAGGGAAAAGTACTGCTTTCCGGGTTGCCAAGGAAGAGTGTCCCAGTCGTCAAAGAGCCTCGCGAAAGCAGTGCTGGGCAGCCTCTGTTTGCAAGTCGACTGACCTCAGTGACTGAAAGAGAACTCCACTGCCAATACACAGTGGGCTGATGATTCAGGCCGGGACTCAGGACAGCACTCTCACAGAAGCGAAGGCTAAGCTCTGCGTCCAGCCTGAAGACCAGTACACTTTTCACACTTAACTCTGTTGGGATGTGCAAGAGCCATGGTCACCGAGGCCTACCTAAGGTACTGAAATACTTCCCCAGTTCAGCCTAGGCAGAGGACTCTGTTGCCAAAGGATCTCCATGGAAGGGCCCTGTGGGTTCCGTGTGTTTCCTTGAGGTAGTCAGAAACGACTGAGGGTAACTATAGGAGCTCATGTTTGAAACCAGGCTACCCTGGCAAAACCTTATTTTCCTCCGTGGTAGGCGAGACAGTTGCGCTTTGAAAGCTGCCTGAAAAACACTCCTGCTGCCCATCTTCTCTTTGCTGCCTGAAGGCGTCACGAAAGTACTATGAGTGTACTCGTATGAGGCATGCTGTCTCAGTTCCTTGCTGGGAGCTCCTCCAGGAGCACTCTGGAACTTACCAGCCAAAGAAATGGCACCCCAGGCATCAAGTAAAAGTCCAGATGTCTCCCATTGTAAGCTTAGGTGTGCCATAGAAGCGAAGAAGCATGTGTTAAAGAAATGCTTCCACTCTGTTATGTATTTCACGACTCGTTGTGCACTCACATTCGTTGTAACATCTGTGAAGGAGCACTGAACGCCGCCAACTCTTCTGTTGCCTTTGAGTCGCAGGAGGCAAACGGGTTCGTTTGCTTTAACGCTGTGAATGTGCAGCGGTAATGGCCAAGCCCTGCCCGGATCGCTCGACAGCTCTCGTTTGTACAGCATTCAAACGGCCTCAGGAACGCCGTTCTAAGCAGCCTTACATTCCATGCTGGTGTGCCCCAAGGAGGAATTTGGATTCTTCTGAGAAACACCACTGTGCCACACTAATGAAACCTGTGAACTCCCAAAGGACCTCTCCCTACGGCAGTCGGAAGCTAGATGTTGAGTTCCAGCCTGAAAACAACGGACAGCTTTCCCTGTGACAATGCTGGACTTCTGGGACCATCCAGATTCACCAAGGCCTAACTTTTGCACGGCGGGGGAATGCTCTTGTGCATGTACAGCAGTCCCCACGTGAAAACCTTTCTTAGCAGATGGAGGCAGTCTTTCCCTTGTACTGGATAGCTAGGCAGAATCATCAGATAAACATGCTTTGTCATCGAGCTTGAAAGTGGGACACTGATGGGAAAGTTCACATTTTCCCGCTTTGCAAGCGACTTGCTTTTGGCTTCAAAGCTGCCTGAACAGCACTAGCGGCCCACCTTCTCTTCACTGCAGGAGTGTCGCTGTGGGCCAAGGCTGCGTTCTCTCAATGCCAAAAATGTGCTGACAATTCCCTTCTAGAAACTCATCCTACTGCACTCCAAATTCAGCTCCGGCCAAAGAAAGGTGACCTAAGGCCACAAGGTAAGTTCCAGTGTTGCATATCAGCAGAGCTGGGTGTGCATTGGTATCCACGAAACCATACTCTGAAATGGAGTGCCTTAACTCTGCTATGCCCCTGGGGACACATAGGACATTCGATCGTGCACCCGTTTCGCATGATGAACGCTGTGTGCCTGAAGAGCGTCCTCTGGCTTCTGAGGAACCCTAGGCGAAAAAGGCCCCTGGGAAGCACTCTTCCCATTCATAGCAAGGGAAAAGTACTGCTTTCCGGGTTGCCAAGGAAGAGTGTCCCAGTCGTCAAAGAGCCTCGCGAAAGCAGTGCTGGGCAGCCTCTGTTTGCAAGTCGACTGACCTCAGTGACTGAAAGAGAACTCCACTGCCAATACACAGTGGGCTGATGATTCAGGCCGGGACTCAGGACAGCACTGTCACAGAAGCGAAGGCTAAGCTCTGCGTCCAGCCTGAAGACCAGTACACTTTTCACACTTAACTCTGTTGGGATGTGCAAGAGCCATGGTCACCGAGGCCTACCTAAGGTACTGAAATACTTCCCCAGTTCAGCCTAGGCAGAGGACTCTGTTGCCAAAGGATCTCCATGGAAGGGCCCTGTGGGTTCCGTGTGTTTCCTTGAGGTAGTCAGAAACGACTGAGGGTAACTATAGGAGCTCATGTTTGAAACCAGGCTACCCTGGCAAAACCTTATTTTCCTCCGTGGTAGGCGAGACAGTTGCGCTTTGAAAGCTGCCTGAAAAACACTCCTGCTGCCCATCTTCTCTTTGCTGCCTGAAGGCGTCACGAAAGTACTATGAGTGTACTCGTATGAGGCATGCTGTCTCAGTTCTTTGCTGGGAGCTCCTCAGGAGCACTCTGGAACTTACCAGCCAAAGAAATGGCACCCCAGGCATCAAGTAAATGTCCAGATGTCTCCCATTGTAAGCTTAGGTGTGCCATAGAAGCGAAGAAGCATGTGTTAAAGAAATGCTTCCACTCTGTTATGTATTTCACGACTCGTTGTGCACTCACATTCGTTGTAACATCTGTGAAGGAGCACTGAA
This sequence comes from Eubalaena glacialis, assembly GCF_028564815.1. Classification (NCBI taxonomy): domain Eukaryota; kingdom Metazoa; phylum Chordata; class Mammalia; order Artiodactyla; family Balaenidae; genus Eubalaena; species Eubalaena glacialis. Next base: position 35,305,921 of record NC_083728.1, on the reverse strand, counting down.
CGCCGCCAACTCTTCTGTTGCCTTTGAGTCCCAGGAGGCAAACGGGTTCGTTTGCTTTAACGCTGTGAATGTGCAGCGGTAATGGCAAAGCCCTGCCCGGATCGCTCGACAGCTCTCGTTTGTACACCATTCAAACGGCCTCAGGAACGCCGTTCTAAGCAGCCTTACATTCCATGCTGGTGTGCCCCAAGGAGGAATTTGGATTCTTCTGAGAAACACCACTGTGCCACACTAATGAAACCTGTGAACTCCCAAAGGACGTCTCCCTACGGCAGTCGGAAGCTAGATGTTGAGTTCCAGCCTGAAAACAACGGACAGCTTTCCCTGTGACAATGCTGGTCTTCTGGGACCATCCAGATTCACCAAGGCCTAACTTTTGCACGGCGGGGGAATGCTCTTGTGCATGTACAGCAGTCCCCACGTGAAAACCTTTCTTAGCAGATGGAGGCAGTCTTTCCCTTGTACTAGGTAGCTAGACAGAATCATCAGATAAACATGCTTTGTCATCGAGCTTGAAAGTGGGACACTGATGGGAAAGTTCACATTTTCCCGCTTTGCAAGTGACTTGCTTTTGGCTTCAAAGCTGCCTGAACAGCACTAGCGGCCCACCTTCTCTTCACTGCAGGAGCGTCGCTGTGGGCCAAGGCTGCGTTCTCTCAATGCCAAAAATGTGCTGACAATTCCCTTCTAGAAACTCATCCTACTGCACTCCAAATTCAGCTCCGGCCAATGAAAGGTGACCTAAGGCCACAAGGTAAGTTCCAGTGTTTCATATAGCAGAGCTGGGTGTGCATTGGTATCCACGAAACCATACTCTGAAATGGAGTGCCTTAACTCTGCTATGCCCCTGGGGACACATAGGACAGTCGATCGTGCACCCGTTTCGCATGATGAACGCTGTGTGCCTGAAGAGCGTCCTCTGGCTTCTGAGGAACCCTAGGCGAAAAAGGCCCCTGGGAAGCACTCTTCCCATTCATAGCAAGGGAAAAGTACTGCTTTCCGGGTTGCCAAGGAAGAGTGTCCCAGTCGTCAAAGAGCCTCGCGAAAGCAGTGCTGGGCAGCCTCTGTTTGCAAGTCGACTGGCCTCAGTGACTGAAAGAGAACTCCACTGCCAATACACAGTGGGCTGATGATTCAGGCCGGGACTCAGGACAGCACTCTCACAGAAGCAAAGGCTAAGCTCTGCGTCCAGCCTGAAGACCAGTACACTTTTCACACTTAACTCTGTTGGGTTGTGCAAGAGCCATGGTCACCGAGGCCTACCTAAGGTACTGAAATACTTCCCCAGTTCAGCCTAGGCAGAGGACCCTGTTGCCAAAGGATCTCCATGGAAGGGCCCTGTGGGTTCCGTGTGTTTCCTTGAGGGAGTCAGAAACGACTGAGGGTAACTATAGGAGCTCATGTTTGAAACCAGGCTACCCTGGCAAAACCTTATTTTCCTCCGTGGTAGGCGAGACAGTTGCGCTTTGAAAGCTGCCTGAAAAACACTCCTGCTGCCCATCTTCTCTTTGCTGCCTGAAGGCGTCACGAAAGTACTATGAGTGTACTCGTATGAGGCATGCTGTCTCAGTTCCTTGCTGGGAGCTCCTCCAGGAGCACTCTGGAACTTACCAGCCAAAGAAATGGCACCCCAGGCATCAAGTAAAAGTCCAGATGTCTCCCATTGTAAGCTTAGGTGTACCATAGAAGCGAAGTAGCATGTGTTAAAGAAATGCTTCCACTCTGTTATGTATTTCACGACTCGTTGTGCACTCACATAGGTTGTAACATCTGTGAAGGAGCACTGAACGCCGCCAACTCTTCTGTTGCCTTTGAGTCCCAGGAGGCAAACGGGTTCGTTTGCTTTAACGCTGTGAATGTGCAGCGGTAATGGCAAAGCCCTGCCCGGATCGCTCGACAGCTCTCGTTTGTACAGCATTCAAACGGCCTCAGGAACGCCGTTCTAAGCAGCCTTACATTCCATGCTGGTGTGCCCCAAGGAGGAATTTGGATTCTTCTGAGAAACACCACTGTGCCACACTAATGAAACTGGTGAACTCCCAAAGGACCTCTCCCTACGGCAGTCGGAAGCTAGATGTTGAGTTCCAGCCTGAAAACAACGGACAGCTTTCCCTGTGACAATGCTGGTCTTCTGGGACCATCCAGATTCACCAAGGCCTAACTTTTGCACGGCGGGGGAATGCTCTTGTGCATGTACAGCAGTCCCCACGTGAAAACCTTTCTTAGCAGATGGAGGCAGTCTTTCCCTTGTACTAGGTAGCTAGGCAGAATCATCAGATAAACATGCTTTGTCATCGAGCTTGAAAGTGGGACACTGATGGGAAAGTTCACATTTTCCTGCTTTGCAAGCGACTTGCTTTTGGCTTCAAAGCTGCCTGAACAGCACTAGCGGCCCACCTTCTCTTCACTGCAGGAGTGTCGCTGTGGGCCAAGGCTGCGTTCTCTCAATGCCAAAAATGTGCTGACAATTCCCTTCTAGAAACTCATCCTACTGCACTCCAAATTCAGCTCCGGCCAAAGAAAGGTGACCTAAGGCCACAAGGTAAGTTCCAGTGTTGCATATCAGCAGAGCTGGGTGTGCATTGGTATCCACGAAACCATACTCTGAAATGGAGTGCCTTAACTCTGCTATGCCCCTGGGGACACATAGGACAGTCGATCGTGCACCCATTTCGCATGATGAACGCTGTGTGCCTGAAGAGCGTCCTCTGGCTTCTGAGGAACCCTAGGCGAAAAAGGCCCCTGGGAAGCATTCTTCCCATTCATAGCAAGGGAAAAGTACTGCTTTCCGGGTTGCCAAGGAAGAGTGTCCCAGTCGTCAAAGAGCCTCGCGAAAGCAGTGCTGGGCAGACTCTGTTTGCAAGTCGACTGGCCTCAGTGACTGAAAGAGAATTCCACTGCCAATACACAGTGGGCTGATGATTCAGGCCGGGACTCAGGACAGCACTCTCACATAAGCGAAGGCTAAGCTCTGCGTCCAGCCTGAAGACCAGTACACTTTTCACACTTAACTCTGTTGGGATGTGCAAGAGCCATGGTCACCGAGGCCTACCTAACTTACTGAAATACTTCCCCAGTTCAGCCTAAGCAGAGGACTCTGTTGCCAAAGGATCTCCATGGAAGGGCCCTGTGGGTTCCGTGTGTTTCCTTGAGGTAGTCAGAAACGACTGAGGGTAACTATAGGAGCTCATGTTTGAAACCAGGCTACCCTGGCAAAACCTTATTTTCCTCCATGGTAGGCGAGACAGTTGCGCTTTGAAAGCTGCCTGAAAAACACTCCTGCTGCCCATCTACTCTTTGCTGCCTGAAGGCGTCACGAAAGTACTATGAGTGTACTCGTATGAGGAATGCTGTGTCAATTCCTTGCTGGGAGCTCCTCCAGGAGCACTCTGGAACTTACCAGCCAAAGAAATGGCACCCCAGGCATCAAGTAAAAGTCCAGATGTCTCCCATTGTAAGCTTAGGTGTGCCATAGAAGCGAAGAAGCATGTGTTAAAGAAATGCTTCCACTCTGTTATGTATTTCACGACTCGTTGTGCACTCACATTCGTTGTAACATCTGTGAAGGAGCACTGAACGCTGCCAACTCTTCTGTTGCCTTTGAGTCCCAGGAGGCAAACGGGTTCGTTTGCTTTAACGCTGTGAATGTGCAGCGGTAATGGCAAAGCCCTGCCCGGATCGCTCGACAGCTCTCGTTTGTACAGCATTCAAACGGCCTCAGGAACGCCGTTCTAAGCAGCCTTACATTCCATGCTGGTGTGCCCCAAGGAGGAATTTGGATTCTTCTGAGAAACACCACTGTGCCTCACTAATGAAACCTGTGAACTCCCAAAGGACGTCTCCCTACGGCAGTCGGAAGCTAGATGTTGAGTTCCAGCCTGAAAACAACGGACAGCTTTCCCTGTGACAATGCTGGACTTCTGGGACCATCCAGATTCACCAAAGCCTAACTTTTGCACGGCGGGGGAATGCTCTTGGGCATGTACAGCAGTCCCCACGTGAAAACCTTTCTTAGCAGATGGAGGCAGTCTTTCCCTTGTACTAGGTAGCTAGACAGAATCATCAGATAAACATGCTTTGTCATCGAGCTTGAAAGTGGGACACTGATGGGAAAGTTCACATTTTCCCGCTTTGCAAGTGACTTGCTTTTGGCTTCAAAGCTGCCTGAACAGCACTAGCGGCCCACCTTCTCTTCACTGCAGGAGCGTCGCTGTGGGCCAAGGCTGCGTTCTCTCAATGCCAAAAATGTGCTGACAATTCCCTTCTAGAAACTCATCCTACTGCACTCCAAATTCAGCTCCGGCCAATGAAAGGTGACCTAAGGCCACAAGGTAAGTTCCAGTGTTTCATATAGCAGAGCTGGGTGTGCATTGGTATCCACGAAACCATACTCTGAAATGGAGTGCCTTAACTCTGCTATGCCCCTGGGGACACATAGGACAGTCGATCGTGCACCCGTTTCGCATGATGAACGCTGTGTGCCTGAAGAGCGTCCTCTGGCTTCTGAGGAACCCTAGGCGAAAAAGGCCCCTGGGAAGCACTCTTCCCATTCATAGCAAGGGAAAAGTACTGCTTTCCGGGTTGCCAAGGAAGAGTGTCCCAGTCGTCAAAGAGCCTCGCGAAAGCAGTGCTGGGCAGACTCTGTTTGCAAGTCGACTGGCCTCAGTGACTGAAAGAGAACTCCACTGCCAATACACAGTGGGCTGATGATTCAGGCCGGGACTCAGGACAGCACTCTCACAGAAGCAAAGGCTAAGCTCTGCGTCCAGCCTGAAGACCAGTACACTTTTCACACTTAACTCTGTTGGGATGTGCAAGAGCCATGGTCACCGAGGCCTACCTAAGGTACTGAAATACTTCCCCAGTTCAGCCTAGGCAGAGGACCCTGTTGCCAAAGGATCTCCATGGAAGGGCCCTGTGGGTTCCGTGTGTTTCCTTGAGGGAGTCAGAAACGACTGAGGGTAACTATAGGAGCTCATGTTTGAAACCAGGCTACCCTGGCAAAACCTTATTTTCCTCCGTGGTAGGCGAGACAGTTGCGCTTTGAAAGCTGCCTGAAAAACACTCCTGCTGCCCATCTTCTCTTTGCTGCCTGAAGGCGTCACGAAAGTACTATGAGTGTACTCGTATGAGGCATGCTGTCTCAGTTCCTTGCTGGGAGCTCCTCCAGGAGCACTCTGGAACTTACCAGCCAAAGAAATGGCACCCCAGGCATCAAGTAAAAGTCCAGATGTCTCCCATTGTAAGCTTAGGTGTACCATAGAAGCGAAGTAGCATGTGTTAAAGAAATGCTTCCACTCTGTTATGTATTTCACGACTCGTTGTGCACTCACATAGGTTGTAACATCTGTGAAGGAGCACTGAACGCCGCCAACTCTTCTGTTGCCTTTGAGTCCCAGGAGGCAAACGGGTTCGTTTGCTTTAACGCTGTGAATGTGCAGCGGTAATGGCAAAGCCCTGCCCGGATCGCTCGACAGCTCTCGTTTGTACAGCATTCAAACGGCCTCAGGAACGCCGTTCTAAGCAGCCTTACATTCCATGCTGGTGTGCCCCAAGGAGGAATTTGGATTCTTCTGAGAAACACCACTGTGCCACACTAATGAAACTGGTGAACTCCCAAAGGACCTCTCCCTACGGCAGTCGGAAGCTAGATGTTGAGTTCCAGCCTGAAAACAACGGACAGCTTTCCCTGTGACAATGCTGGTCTTCTGGGACCATCCAGATTCACCAAGGCCTAACTTTTGCACGGCGGGGGAATGCTCTTGTGCATGTACAGCAGTCCCCACGTGAAAACCTTTCTTAGCAGATGGAGGCAGTCTTTCCCTTGTACTAGGTAGCTAGGCAGAATCATCAGATAAACATGCTTTGTCATCGAGCTTGAAAGTGGGACACTGATGGGAAAGTTCACATTTTCCTGCTTTGCAAGCGACTTGCTTTTGGCTTCAAAGCTGCCTGAACAGCACTAGCGGCCCACCTTCTCTTCACTGCAGGAGTGTCGCTGTGGGCCAAGGCTGCGTTCTCTCAATGCCAAAAATGTGCTGACAATTCCCTTCTAGAAACTCATCCTACTGCACTCCAAATTCAGCTCCGGCCAAAGAAAGGTGACCTAAGGCCACAAGGTAAGTTCCAGTGTTGCATATCAGCAGAGCTGGGTGTGCATTGGTATCCACGAAACCATACTCTGAAATGGAGTGCCTTAACTCTGCTATGCCCCTGGGGACACATAGGACAGTCGATCGTGCTCCCGTTTCGCATGATGAACGCTGTGTGCCTGAAGAGCGTCCTCTGGCTTCTGAGGAACCCTAGGCGAAAAAGGCCCCTGGGAAGCATTCTTCCCATTCATAGCAAGGGAAAAGTACTGCTTTCCGGGTTGCCAAGGAAGAGTGTCCCAGTCGTCAAAGAGCCTCGCGAAAGCAGTGCTGGGCAGACTCTGTTTGCAAGTCGACTGGCCTCAGTGACTGAAAGAGAATTCCACTGCCAATACACAGTGGGCTGATGATTCAGGCCGGGACTCAGGACAGCACTCTCACATAAGCGAAGGCTAAGCTCTGCGTCCAGCCTGAAGACCAGTACACTTTTCACACTTAACTCTATTGGGATGTGCAAGAGCCATGGTCACCGAGGCCTACCTAAGGTACTGAAATACTTCCCCAGTTCAGCCTAGGCAGAGGACCCTGTTGCCAAAGGATCTCCATGGAAGGGCCCTGTGGGTTCCGTGTGTTTCCTTGAGGTAGTCAGAAACGACTGAGGGTAACTATAGGAGCTCATGATAGAAACCAGGCTACCCTGGCAAAACCTTATTTTCCTCCACGGTAGGCGAGACAGTTGTGCTTTGAAAGCTGCCTGAAAAACACTCCTGCTGCCCATCTTCTCTTTGCTGCCTGAAGGCGTCACGAAAGTACTATGAGTGTACTCGTATGAGGCATGCTGTCTCAGTTCCTTGCTGGGAGCTCCTCCAGGAGCACTCTGGAACTTACCAACCAAAGAAATGGCACCCCAGGCATCAAGTAAAAGTCCAGATGTCTCCCATTGTAAGCTTAGGTGTGCCATAGAAGCGAAGAAGCATGTGTTAAAGAAATGCTTCCACTCTGTTATGTATTTCACGACTCGTTGTGCACTCACATTCGTTGTAACATCTGTGAAGGAGCACTGAACGCCGCCAACTCTTCTGTTGCCTTTGAGTCCCAGGAGGCAAACGGGTTCGTTTGCTTTAACGCTGTGAATGTGCAGCGGTAATGGCAAAGCCCTGCCCGGATCGCTCGACAGCTCTCGTTTGTACAGCATTCAAACGGCCTCAGGAACGCCGTTCTAAGCAGCCTTACATTCCATGCTGGTGTGCCCCAAGGAGGAATTTGGATTCTCTGAGAAACACCACTGTGCCACACTAATGAAACCTGTGAACTCCCAAAGGACCTCTCCCTACGGCAGTCGGAAGCTAGATGTTGAGTTCCAGCCTGAAAACAACGGACAGCTTTCCCTGTGACAATGCTGGACTTCTGGGACCATCCAGATTCACCAAGGCCTAACTTTTGCACGGCGGGGCAATGCTCTTGTGCATGTACAGCAGTCCCCACGTGAAAACCTTTCTTAGCAGATGGAGGCAGTCTTTCCCTTGTACTGGATAGCTAGGCAGAATCATCAGATAAACATGCTTTGTCATCGAGCTTGAAAGTGGGACACTGATGGGAAAGTTCACATTTTCCCGCTTTGCAAGCGACTTGCTTTTGGCTTCAAAGCTGCCTGAACAGCACTAGCGGCCCACCTTCTCTTCACTGCAGGAGTGTCGCTGTGGGCCAAGGCTGCGTTCTCTCAATGCCAAAAATGTGCTGACAATTCCCTTCTAGAAACTCATCCTACTGCACTCCAAATTCAGCTCCGGCCAAAGAAAGGTGACCTAAGGCCACAAGGTAAGTTCCAGTGTTGCATATCAGCAGAGCTGGGTGTGCATTGGTATCCACGAAACCATACTCTGAAATGGAGTGCCTTAACTCTGCTATGCCCCTGGGGACACATAGGACAGTCGATCGTGCACCCGTTTCGCATGATGAACGCTGTGTGCCTGAAGAGCGTCCTCTGGCTTCTGAGGAACCCTAGGCGAAAAAGGCCCCTGGGAAGCACTCTTCCCATTCATAGCAAGGGAAAAGTACTGCTTTCCGGGTTGCCAAGGAAGAGTGTCCCAGTCGTCAAAGAGCCTCGCGAAAGCAGTGCTGGGCAGCCTCTGTTTGCAAGTCGACTGGCCTCAGTGACTGAAAGAGAACTCCACTGCCAATACACAGTGGGCTGATGATTCAGGCCGGGACTCAGGACAGCACTCTCACAGAAGCGAAGGCTAAGCTCTGCGTCCAGCCTGAAGACCAGTACACTTTTCACACTTAACTCTGTTGGGATGTGCAAGAGCCATGGTCACCGAGGCCTACCTAACTTACTGAAATACTTCCCCAGTTCAGCCTAAGCAGAGGACTCTGTTGCCAAAGGATCTCCATGGAAGGGCCCTGTGGGTTCCGTGTGTTTCCTTGAGGTAGTCAGAAACGACTGAGGGTAACTATAGGAGCTCATGTTTGAAACCAGGCTACCCTGGCAAAACCTTATTTTCCTCCATGGTAGGCGAGACAGTTGCGCTTTGAAAGCTGCCTGAAAAACACTCCTGCTGCCCATCTACTCTTTGCTGCCTGAAGGCGTCACGAAAGTACTATGAGTGTACTCGTATGAGGAATGCTGTTTCAATTCCTTGCTGGGAGCTCCTCCAGGAGCACTCTGGAACTTACCAGCCAAAGAAATGGCACCCCAGGCATCAAGTAAAAGTCCAGATGTCTCCCATTGTAAGCTTAGGTGTGCCATAGAAGCGAAGAAGCATGTGTTAAAGAAATGCTTCCACTCTGTTATGTATTTCACGACTCGTTGTGCACTCACATTCGTTGTAACATCTGTGAAGGAGCACTGAACGCTGCCAACTCTTCTGTTGCCTTTGAGTCCCAGGAGGCAAACGGGTTCGTTTGCTTTAACGCTGTGAATGTGCAGCGGTAATGGCAAAGCCCTGCCCGGATCGCTCGACAGCTCTCGTTTGTACAGCATTCAAACGGCCTCAGGAACGCCGTTCTAAGCAGCCTTACATTCCATGCTGGTGTGCCCCAAGGAGGAATTTGGATTCTTCTGAGAAACACCACTGTGCCTCACTAATGAAACCTGTGAACTCCCAAAGGACGTCTCCCTACGGCAGTCGGAAGCTAGATGTTGAGTTCCAGCCTGAAAACAACGGACAGCTTTCCCTGTGACAATGCTGGACTTCTGGGACCATCCAGATTCACCAAAGCCTAACTTTTGCACGGCGGGGGAATGCTCTTGTGCATGTACAGCAGTCCCCACGTGAAAACCTTTCTTAGCAGATGGAGGCAGTCTTTCCCTTGTACTAGGTAGCTAGACAGAATCATCAGATAAACATGCTTTGTCATCGAGCTTGAAAGTGGGACACTGATGGGAAAGTTCACATTTTCCCGCTTTGCAAGTGACTTGCTTTTGGCTTCAAAGCTGCCTGAACAGCACTAGCGGCCCACCTTCTCTTCACTGCAGGAGCGTCGCTGTGGGCCAAGGCTGCGTTCTCTCAATGCCAAAAATGTGCTGACAATTCCCTTCTAGAAACTCATCCTACTGCACTCCAAATTCAGCTCCGGCCAATGAAAGGTGACCTAAGGCCACAAGGTAAGTTCCAGTGTTTCATATAGCAGAGCTGGGTGTGCATTGGTATCCACGAAACCATACTCTGAAATGGAGTGCCTTAACTCTGCTATGCCCCTGGGGACACATAGGACAGTCGATCGTGCACCCGTTTCGCATGATGAACGCTGTGTGCCTGAAGAGCGTCCTCTGGCTTCTGAGGAACCCTAGGCGAAAAAGGCCCCTGGGAAGCACTCTTCCCATTCATAGCAAGGGAAAAGTACTGCTTTCCGGGTTGCCAAGGAAGAGTGTCCCAGTCGTCAAAGAGCCTCGCGAAAGCAGTGCTGGGCAGCCTCTGTTTGCAAGTCGACTGGCCTCAGTGACTGAAAGAGAACTCCACTGCCAATACACAGTGGGCTGATGATTCAGGCCGGGACTCAGGACAGCACTCTCACAGAAGCAAAGGCTAAGCTCTGCGTCCAGCCTGAAGACCAGTACACTTTTCACACTTAACTCTGTTGGGATGTGCAAGAGCCATGGTCACCGAGGCCTACCTAAGGTACTGAAATACTTCCCCAGTTCAGCCTAGGCAGAGGACCCTGTTGCCAAAGGATCTCCATGGAAGGGCCCTGTGGGTTCCGTGTGTTTCCTTGAGGGAGTCAGAAACGACTGAGGGTAACTATAGGAGCTCATGTTTGAAACCAGGCTACCCTGGCAAAACCTTATTTTCCTCCGTGGTAGGCGAGACAGTTGCGCTTTGAAAGCTGCCTGAAAAACACTCCTGCTGCCCATCTTCTCTTTGCTGCCTGAAGGCGTCACGAAAGTACTATGAGTGTACTCGTATGAGGCATGCTGTCTCAGTTCCTTGCTGGGAGCTCCTCCAGGAGCACTCTGGAACTTACCAGCCAAAGAAATGGCACCCCAGGCATCAAGTAAAAGTCCAGATGTCTCCCATTGTAAGCTTAGGTGTACCATAGAAGCGAAGTAGCATGTGTTAAAGAAATGCTTCCACTCTGTTATGTATTTCACGACTCGTTGTGCACTCACATAGGTTGTAACATCTGTGAAGGAGCACTGAACGCCGCCAACTCTTCTGTTGCCTTTGAGTCCCAGGAGGCAAACGGGTTCGTTTGCTTTAACGCTGTGAATGTGCAGCGGTAATGGCAAAGCCCTGCCCGGATCGCTCGACAGCTCTCGTTTGTACAGCATTCAAACGGCCTCAGGAACGCCGTTCTAAGCAGCCTTACATTCCATGCTGGTGTGCCCCAAGGAGGAATTTGGATTCTTCTGAGAAACACCACTGTGCCACACTAATGAAACTGGTGAACTCCCAAAGGACCTCTCCCTACGGCAGTCGGAAGCTAGATGTTGAGTTCCAGCCTGAAAACAACGGACAGCTTTCCCTGTGACAATGCTGGTCTTCTGGGACCATCCAGATTCACCAAGGCCTAACTTTTGCACGGCGGGGGAATGCTCTTGTGCATGTACAGCAGTCCCCACGTGAAAACCTTTCTTAGCAGATGGAGGCAGTCTTTCCCTTGTACTAGGTAGCTAGGCAGAATCATCAGATAAACATGCTTTGTCATCGAGCTTGAAAGTGGGACACTGATGGGAAAGTTCACATTTTCCTGCTTTGCAAGCGACTTGCTTTTGGCTTCAAAGCTGCCTGAACAGCACTAGCGGCCCACCTTCTCTTCACTGCAGGAGTGTCGCTGTGGGCCAAGGCTGCGTTCTCTCAATGCCAAAAATGTGCTGACAATTCCCTTCTAGAAACTCATCCTACTGCACTCCAAATTCAGCTCCGGCCAAAGAAAGGTGACCTAAGGCCACAAGGTAAGTTCCAGTGTTGCATATCAGCAGAGCTGGGTGTGCATTGGTATCCACGAAACCATACTCTGAAATGGAGTGCCTTAACTCTGCTATGCCCCTGGGGACACATAGGACAGTCGATCGTGCTCCCGTTTCGCATGATGAACGCTGTGTGCCTGAAGAGCGTCCTCTGGCTTCTGAGGAACCCTAGGCGAAAAAGGCCCCTGGGAAGCATTCTTCCCATTCATAGCAAGGGAAAAGTACTGCTTTCCGGGTTGCCAAGGAAGAGTGTCCCAGTCGTCAAAGAGCCTCGCGAAAGCAGTGCTGGGCAGACTCTGTTTGCAAGTCGACTGGCCTCAGTGACTGAAAGAGAATTCCACTGCCAATACACAGTGGGCTGATGATTCAGGCCGGGACTCAGGACAGCACTCTCACATAAGCGAAGGCTAAGCTCTGCGTCCAGCCTGAAGACCAGTACACTTTTCACACTTAACTCTATTGGGATGTGCAAGAGCCATGGTCACCGAGGCCTACCTAAGGTACTGAAATACTTCCCCAGTTCAGCCTAGGCAGAGGACCCTGTTGCCAAAGGATCTCCATGGAAGGGCCCTGTGGGTTCCGTGTGTTTCCTTGAGGTAGTCAGAAACGACTGAGGGTAACTATAGGAGCTCATGTTAGAAACCAGGCTACCCTGGCAAAACCTTATTTTCCTCCACGGTAGGCGAGACAGTTGTGCTTTGAAAGCTGCCTGAAAAACACTCCTGCTGCCCATCTTCTCTTTGCTGCCTGAAGGCGTCACGAAAGTACTATGAGTGTACTCGTATGAGGCATGCTGTCTCAGTTCCTTGCTGGGAGCTCCTCCAGGAGCACTCTGGAACTTACCAACCAAAGAAATGGCACCCCAGGCATCAAGTAAAAGTCCAGATGTCTCCCATTGTAAGCTTAGGTGTGCCATAGAAGCGAAGAAGCATGTGTTAAAGAAATGCTTCCACTCTGTTATGTATTTCACGACTCGTTGTGCACTCACATTCGTTGTAACATCTGTGAAGGAGCACTGAACGCCGCCAACTCTTCTGTTGCCTTTGAGTCCCAGGAGGCAAACGGGTTCGTTTGCTTTAACGCTGTGAATGTGCAGCGGTAATGGCAAAGCCCTGCCCGGATCGCTCGACAGCTCTCGTTTGTACAGCATTCAAACGGCCTCAGGAACGCCGTTCTAAGCAGCCTTACATTCCATGCTGGTGTGCCCCAAGGAGGAATTTGGATTCTCTGAGAAACACCACTGTGCCACACTAATGAAACCTGTGAACTCCCAAAGGACCTCTCCCTACGGCAGTCGGAAGCTAGATGTTGAGTTCCAGCCTGAAAACAACGGACAGCTTTCCCTGTGACAATGCTGGACTTCTGGGACCATCCAGATTCACCAAGGCCTAACTTTTGCACGGCGGGGCAATGCTCTTGTGCATGTACAGCAGTCCCCACGTGAAAACCTTTCTTAGCAGATGGAGGCAGTCTTTCCCTTGTACTGGATAGCTAGGCAGAATCATCAGATAAACATGCTTTGTCATCGAGCTTGAAAGTGGGACACTGATGGGAAAGTTCACATTTTCCCGCTTTGCAAGCGACTTGCTTTTGGCTTCAAAGCTGCCTGAACAGCACTAGCGGCCCACCTTCTCTTCACTGCAGGAGTGTCGCTGTGGGCCAAGGCTGCGTTCTCTCAATGCCAAAAATGTGCTGACAATTCCCTTCTAGAAACTCATCCTACTGCACTCCAAATTCAGCTCCGGCCAAAGAAAGGTGACCTAAGGCCACAAGGTAAGTTCCAGTGTTGCATATCAGCAGAGCTGGGTGTGCATTGGTATCCACGAAACCATACTCTGAAATGGAGTGCCTTAACTCTGCTATGCCCCTGGGGACACATAGGACAGTCGATCGTGCTCCCGTTTCGCATGATGAACGCTGTGTGCCTGAAGAGCGTCCTCTGGCTTCTGAGGAACCCTAGGCGAAAAAGGCCCCTGGGAAGCATTCTTCCCATTCATAGCAAGGGAAAAGTACTGCTTTCCGGGTTGCCAAGGAAGAGTGTCCCAGTCGTCAAAGAGCCTCGCGAAAGCAGTGCTGGGCAGACTCTGTTTGCAAGTCGACTGGCCTCAGTGACTGAAAGAGAATTCCACTGCCAATACACAGTGGGCTGATGATTCAGGCCGGGACTCAGGACAGCACTCTCACATAAGCGAAGGCTAAGCTCTGCGTCCAGCCTGAAGACCAGTACACTTTTCACACTTAACTCTATTGGGATGTGCAAGAGCCATGGTCACCGAGGCCTACCTAAGGTACTGAAATACTTCCCCAGTTCAGCCTAGGCAGAGGACCCTGTTGCCAAAGGATCTCCATGGAAGGGCCCTGTGGGTTCCGTGTGTTTCCTTGAGGTAGTCAGAAACGACTGAGGGTAACTATAGGAGCTCATGTTAGAAACCAGGCTACCCTGGCAAAACCTTATTTTCCTCCACGGTAGGCGAGACAGTTGTGCTTTGAAAGCTGCCTGAAAAACACTCCTGCTGCCCATCTTCTCTTTGCTGCCTGAAGGCGTCACGAAAGTACTATGAGTGTACTCGTATGAGGCATGCTGTCTCAGTTCCTTGCTGGGAGCTCCTCCAGGAGCACTCTGGAACTTACCAACCAAAGAAATGGCACCCCAGGCATCAAGTAAAAGTCCAGATGTCTCCCATTGTAAGCTTAGGTGTGCCATAGAAGCGAAGAAGCATGTGTTAAAGAAATGCTTCCACTCTGTTATGTATTTCACGACTCGTTGTGCACTCACATTCGTTGTAACATCTGTGAAGGAGCACTGAACGCCGCCAACTCTTCTGTTGCCTTTGAGTCCCAGGAGGCAAACGGGTTCGTTTGCTTTAACGCTGTGAATGTGCAGCGGTAATGGCAAAGCCCTGCCCGGATCGCTCGACAGCTCTCGTTTGTACAGCATTCAAACGGCCTCAGGAACGCCGTTCTAAGCAGCCTTACATTCCATGCTGGTGTGCCCCAAGGAGGAATTTGGATTCTCTGAGAAACACCACTGTGCCACACTAATGAAACCTGTGAACTCCCAAAGGACCTCTCCCTACGGCAGTCGGAAGCTAGATGTTGAGTTCCAGCCTGAAAACAACGGACAGCTTTCCCTGTGACAATGCTGGACTTCTGGGACCATCCAGATTCACCAAGGCCTAACTTTTGCACGGCGGGGCAATGCTCTTGTGCATGTACAGCAGTCCCCACGTGAAAACCTTTCTTAGCAGATGGAGGCAGTCTTTCCCTTGTACTGGATAGCTAGGCAGAATCATCAGATAAACATGCTTTGTCATCGAGCTTGAAAGTGGGACACTGATGGGAAAGTTCACATTTTCCCGCTTTGCAAGCGACTTGCTTTTGGCTTCAAAGCTGCCTGAACAGCACTAGCGGCCCACCTTCTCTTCACTGCAGGAGTGTCGCTGTGGGCCAAGGCTGCGTTCTCTCAATGCCAAAAATGTGCTGACAATTCCCTTCTAGAAACTCATCCTACTGCACTCCAAATTCAGCTCCGGCCAAAGAAAGGTGACCTAAGGCCACAAGGTAAGTTCCAGTGTTGCATATCAGCAGAGCTGGGTGTGCATTGGTATCCACGAAACCATACTCTGAAATGGAGTGCCTTAACTCTGCTATGCCCCTGGGGACACATAGGACAGTCGAACGTGCACCCGTTTCGCATGATGAACGCTGTGTGCCTGAAGAGCGTCCTCTGGCTTCTGAGGAACCCTAGGCGAAAAAGGCCCCTGGGAAGCACTCTTCCCATTCATAGCAAGGGAAAAGTACTGCTTTCCGGGTTGCCAAGGAAGAGTGTCCCAGTCGTCAAAGAGCCTCGCGAAAGCAGTGCTGGGCAGCCTCTGTTTGCAAGTCGACTGGCCTCAGTGACTGAAAGAGAACTCCACTGCCAATACACAGTGGGCTGATGATTCAGGCCGGGACTCAGGACAGCACTCTCACAGAAGCAAAGGCTAAGCTCTGCGTCCAGCCTGAAGACCAGTACACTTTTCACACTTAACTCTGTTGGGATGTGCAAGAGCCATGGTCACCGAGGCCTACCTAAGGTACTGAAATACTTCCCCAGTTCAGCCTAGGCAGAGGACTCTGTTGCCAAAGGATCTCCATGGAAGGGCCCTGTGGGTTCCGTGTGTTTCCTTGAGGGAGTCAGAAACGACTGAGGGTAACTATAGGAGCTCATGTTTGAAACCAGGCTACCCTGGCAAAACCTTATTTTCCTCCGTGGTAGGCGAGACAGTTGCGCTTTGAAAGCTGCCTGAAAAACACTCCTGCTGCCCATCTTCTCTTTGCTGCCTGAAGGCGTCACGAAAGTACTATGAGTGTACTCGTATGAGGCATGCTGTCTCAGTTCCTTGCTGGGAGCTCCTCCAGGAGCACTCTGGAACTTACCAGCCAAAGAAATGGCACCCCAGGCATCAAGTAAAAGTCCAGATGTCTCCCATTGTAAGCTTAGGTGTGCCATAGAAGCGAAGAAGCATGTGTTAAAGAAATGCTTCCACTCTGTTATGTATTTCACGACTCGTTGTGCACTCACATAGGTTGTAACATCTGTGAAGGAGCACTGAACGCCGCCAACTCTTCTGTTGCCTTTGAGTCCCAGGAGGCAAACGGGTTCGTTTGCTTTAACGCTGTGAATGTGCAGCGGTAATGGCAAAGCCCTGCCCGGATCGCTCGACAGCTCTCGTTTGTACAGCATTCAAACGGCCTCAGGAACGCCGTTCTAAGCAGCCTTACATTCCATGCTGGTGTGCCCCAAGGAAGAATTTGGATTCTTCTGAGAAACACCACTGTGCCTCACTAATGAAACCTGGGAAAACCCAAAGGACGTCTCCCTACGGCAGTCGGAAGCTAGATGTTGAGTTCCAGCCTGAAAACAACGGACAGCTTTCCCTGTGACAATGCTGGTCTTCTGGGACCATCCAGATTCACCAAGGCCTAACTTTTGCACGGCGGGGGAATGCTCTTGTGCATGTACAGCAGTCCCCACGTGAAAACCTTTCTTAGCAGATGGAGGCAGTCTTTCCCTTGTACTAGGTAGCTAGGCAGAATCATCAGATAAACATGCTTTGTCATCGAGCTTGAAAGTGGGACACTGATGGGAAAGTTCACATTTTCCTGCTTTGCAAGCGACTTGCTTTTGGCTTCAAAGCTGCCTGAACAGCACTAGCGGCCCACCTTCTCTTCACTGCAGGAGTGTCGCTGTGGGCCAAGGCTGCGTTCTCTCAATGCCAAAAATGTGCTGACAATTCCCTTCTAGAAACTCATCCTACTGCACTCCAAATTCAGCTCCGGCCAAAGAAAGGTGACCTAAGGCCACAAGGTAAGTTCCAGTGTTGCATATCAGCAGAGCTGGGTGTGCATTGGTATCCACGAAACCATACTCTGAAATGGAGTGCCTTAACTCTGCTATGCCCCTGGGGACACATAGGACAGTCGATCGTGCTCCCGTTTCGCATGATGAACGCTGTGTGCCTGAAGAGCGTCCTCTGGCTTCTGAGGAACCCTAGGCGAAAAAGGCCCCTGGGAAGCATTCTTCCCATTCATAGCAAGGGAAAAGTACTGCTTTCCGGGTTGCCAAGGAAGAGTGTCCCAGTCGTCAAAGAGCCTCGCGAAAGCAGTGCTGGGCAGACTCTGTTTGCAAGTCGACTGGCCTCAGTGACTGAAAGAGAATTCCACTGCCAATACACAGTGGGCTGATGATTCAGGCCGGGACTCAGGACAGCACTCTCACATAAGCGAAGGCTAAGCTCTGCGTCCAGCCTGAAGACCAGTACACTTTTCACACTTAACTCTATTGGGATGTGCAAGAGCCATGGTCACCGAGGCCTACCTAAGGTACTGAAATACTTCCCCAGTTCAGCCTAGGCAGAGGACCCTGTTGCCAAAGGATCTCCATGGAAGGGCCCTGTGGGTTCCGTGTGTTTCCTTGAGGTAGTCAGAAACGACTGAGGGTAACTATAGGAGCTCATGTTAGAAACCAGGCTACCCTGGCAAAACCTTATTTTCCTCCACGGTAGGCGAGACAGTTGTGCTTTGAAAGCTGCCTGAAAAACACTCCTGCTGCCCATCTTCTCTTTGCTGCCTGAAGGCGTCACGAAAGTACTATGAGTGTACTCGTATGAGGCATGCTGTCTCAGTTCCTTGCTGGGAGCTCCTCCAGGAGCACTCTGGAACTTACCAACCAAAGAAATGGCACCCCAGGCATCAAGTAAAAGTCCAGATGTCTCCCATTGTAAGCTTAGGTGTGCCATAGAAGCGAAGAAGCATGTGTTAAAGAAATGCTTCCACTCTGTTATGTATTTCACGACTCGTTGTGCACTCACATTCGTTGTAACATCTGTGAAGGAGCACTGAACGCCGCCAACTCTTCTGTTGCCTTTGAGTCCCAGGAGGCAAACGGGTTCGTTTGCTTTAACGCTGTGAATGTGCAGCGGTAATGGCAAAGCCCTGCCCGGATCGCTCGACAGCTCTCGTTTGTACAGCATTCAAACGGCCTCAGGAACGCCGTTCTAAGCAGCCTTACATTCCATGCTGGTGTGCCCCAAGGAGGAATTTGGATTCTCTGAGAAACACCACTGTGCCACACTAATGAAACCTGTGAACTCCCAAAGGACCTCTCCCTACGGCAGTCGGAAGCTAGATGTTGAGTTCCAGCCTGAAAACAACGGACAGCTTTCCCTGTGACAATGCTGGACTTCTGGGACCATCCAGATTCACCAAGGCCTAACTTTTGCACGGCGGGGGAATGCTCTTGTGCATGTACAGCAGTCCCCACGTGAAAACCTTTCTTAGCAGATGGAGGCAGTCTTTCCCTTGTACTGGATAGCTAGGCAGAATCATCAGATAAACATGCTTTGTCATCGAGCTTGAAAGTGGGACACTGATGGGAAAGTTCACATTTTCCCGCTTTGCAAGCGACTTGCTTTTGGCTTCAAAGCTGCCTGAACAGCACTAGCGGCCCACCTTCTCTTCACTGCAGGAGTGTCGCTGTGGGCCAAGGCTGCGTTCTCTCAATGCCAAAAATGTGCTGACAATTCCCTTCTAGAAACTCATCCTACTGCACTCCAAATTCAGCTCCGGCCAAAGAAAGGTGACCTAAGGCCACAAGGTAAGTTCCAGTGTTGCATATCAGCAGAGCTGGGTGTGCATTGGTATCCACGAAACCATACTCTGAAATGGAGTGCCTTAACTCTGCTATGCCCCTGGGGACACATAGGACAGTCGATCGTGCACCCGTTTCGCATGATGAACGCTGTGTGCCTGAAGAGCGTCCTCTGGCTTCTGAGGAACCCTAGGCGAAAAAGGCCCCTGGGAAGCACTCTTCCCATTCATAGCAAGGGAAAAGTACTGCTTTCCGGGTTGCCAAGGAAGAGTGTCCCAGTCGTCAAAGAGCCTCGCGAAAGCAGTGCTGGGCAGCCTCTGTTTGCAAGTCGACTGGCCTCAGTGACTGAAAGAGAACTCCACTGCCAATACACAGTGGGCTGATGATTCAGGCCGGGACTCAGGACAGCACTCTCACAGAAGCAAAGGCTAAGCTCTGCGTCCAGCCTGAAGACCAGTACACTTTTCACACTTAACTCTGTTGGGATGTGCAAGAGCCATGGTCACCGAGGCCTACCTAAGGTACTGAAATACTTCCCCAGTTCAGCCTAGGCAGAGGACCCTGTTGCCAAAGGATCTCCATGGAAGGGCCCTGTGGGTTCCGTGTGTTTCCTTGAGGTAGTCAGAAACGACTGAGGGTAACTATAGGAGCTCATGTTTGAAACCAGGCTACCCTGGCAAAACCTTATTTTCCTCCGTGGTAGGCGAGACAGTTGCGCTTTGAAAGCTGCCTGAAAAACACTCCTGCTGCCCATCTTCTCTTTGCTGCCTGAAGGCGTCACGAAAGTACTATGAGTGTACTCGTATGAGGCATGCTGTCTCAGTTCCTTGCTGGGAGCTCCTCCAGGAGCACTCTGGAACTTACCAGCCAAAGAAATGGCACCCCAGGCATCAAGTAAAAGTCCAGATGTCTCCCATTGTAAGCTTAGGTGTGCCATAGAAGCGAAGAAGCATGTGTTAAAGAAATGCTTCCACTCTGTTATGTATTTCACGACTCGTTGTGCACTCACATAGGTTGTAACATCTGTGAAGGAGCACTGAACGCCGCCAACTCTTCTGTTGCCTTTGAGTCCCAGGAGGCAAACGGGTTCGTTTGCTTTAACGCTGTGAATGTGCAGCGGTAATGGCAAAGCCCTGCCCGGATCGCTCGACAGCTCTCGTTTGTACAGCATTCAAACGGCCTCAGGAACGCCGTTCTAAGCAGCCTTACATTCCATGCTGGTGTGCCCCAAGGAAGAATTTGGATTCTTCTGAGAAACACCACTGTGCCTCACTAATGAAACCTGGGAAAACCCAAAGGACGTCTCCCTACGGCAGTCGGAAGCTAGATGTTGAGTTCCAGCCTGAAAACAACGGACAGCTTTCCCTGTGACAATGCTGGACTTCTGGGACCATCCAGATTCACCAAGGCCTAACTTTTGCACGGTGGGGGAATGCTCTTGTGCATGTACAGCAGTCCCCACGTGAAAACCTTTCTTAGCAGATGGAGGCAGTCTTTCCCTTGTACTAGGTAGCTAGGCAGAATCATCAGATAAACATGCTTTGTCATCGAGCTTGAAAGTGGGACACTGATGGGAAAGTTCACATTTTCCCGCTTTGCAAGCGACTTGCTTTTGGCTTCAAAGCTGCCTGAACAGCACTAGCGGCCCACCTTCTCTTCACTTCAGGAGCGTCGCTGTGGGCCAAGGCTGCGTTCTCTCAATGCCAAAAATGTGCTGACAATTCCCTTCTAGAAACTCATCCTACTGCACTCCAAATTCAGCTCCGGCCAATGAAAGGTGACCTAAGGCCACAAGGTCAGTTCCAGTGTTTCATATAGCAGAGCTGGGTGTGCATTGGTATCCACGAAACCATATTCTGAAATGGAGTGCCTTAACTCTGCTATGCCCCTGGGGACACATAGGACAGTCGATCGTGCACCCGTTTTGCATGATGAACGCTGTGTGCCTGAAGAGCGTCCTCTGGCTTCTGAGGAACCCTAGGCGAAAAAGGCCCCTGGGAAGCACTCTTCCCATTCATAGCAAGGGAAAAGTATTGCTTTCCGGGTTGCAAAGGAAGAGTGTCCCAGTCGTCAAAGAGCCTCGCGAAAGCAGTGCTGGGCAGCCTCTGTTTGCAAGTCGACTGACCTCAGTGACTGAAAGAGAACTCCACTGCCAATACACAGTGGGCTGATGATTCAGGCCGGGACTCAGGACAGCACTCTCACAGAAGCGAAGGCTAAGCTCTGCGTCCAGCCTGAAGACCAGTACACTTTTCACACTTAACTCTGTTGGGATGTGCAAGAGCCATGGTCACCGAGGCCTACCTAAGGTACTGAAATACTTCCCCAGTTCAGCCTAGGCAGAGGACCCTGTTGCCAAAGGATCTCCATGGAAGGGCCCTGTGGGTTCCGTGTGTTTCCTTGAGGTAGTCAGAAACGACTGAGGGTAACTATAGGAGCTCATGTTTGAAACCAGGCTACCCTGGCAAAACCTTATTTTCCTCCACGGTAGGCGAGACAGTTGTGCTTTGAAAGCTGCCTGAAAAACACTCCTGCTGCCCATCTTCTCTTTGCTGCCTGAAGGCGTCACGAAAGTACTATGAGTGTACTCGTATGAGGCATGCTGTCTCAGTTCCTTGCTGGGAGCTCCTCCAGGAGCACTCTGGAACTTACCAGCCAAAGAAATGGCACCCCAGGCATCAAGTAAAAGTCCAGATGTCTCCCATTGTAAGCTTAGGTGTGCCATAGAAGCGAAGAAGCATGTGTTAAAGAAATGCTTCCACTCTGTTATGTATTTCACGACTCGTTGTGCACTCACATTCGTTGTCACATCTGTGAAGGAGCACTGAACGCCGCCAACTCTTCTGTTGCCTTTGAGTCCCAGGAGGCAAACGGGTTCGTTTGCTTTAACGCTGTGAATGTGCAGCGGTAATGGCAAAGCCCTGCCCGGATCGCTCGACAGCTCTCGTTTGTACAGCATTCAAACGGCCTCAGGAACGCCGTTCTAAGCAGCCTTACATTCCATGCTGGTGTGCCCCAAGGAGGAATTTGGATTCTCTGAGAAACACCACTGTGCCACACTAATGAAACCTGTGAACTCCCAAAGGACCTCTCCCTACGGCAGTCGGAAGCTAGATGTTGAGTTCCAGCCTGAAAACAACGGACAGCTTTCCCTGTGACAATGCTGGACTTCTGGGACCATCCAGATTCACCAAGGCCTAACTTTTGCACGGCGGGGGAATGCTCTTGTGCATGTACAGCAGTCCCCACGTGAAAACCTTTCTTAGCAGATGGAGGCAGTCTTTCCCTTGTACTAGGTAGCTAGGCAGAATCATCAGATAAACATGCTTTGTCATCGAGCTTGAAAGTGGGACACTGATGGGAAAGTTCACATTTTCCTGCTTTGCAAGCGACTTGCTTTTGGCTTCAAAGCTGCCTGAACAGCACTAGCGGCCCACCTTCTCTTCACTGCAGGAGTGTCGCTGTGGGCCAAGGCTGCGTTCTCTCAATGCCAAAAATGTGCTGACAATTCCCTTCTAGAAACTCATCCTACTGCACTCCAAATTCAGCTCCGGCCAAAGAAAGGTGACCTAAGGCCACAAGGTAAGTTCCAGTGTTGCATATCAGCAGAGCTGGGTGTGCATTGGTATCCACGAAACCATACTCTGAAATGGAGTGCCTTAACTCTGCTATGCCCCTGGGGACACATAGGACAGTCGATCGTGCTCCCGTTTCGCATGATGAACGCTGTGTGCCTGAAGAGCGTCCTCTGGCTTCTGAGGAACCCTAGGCGAAAAAGGCCCCTGGGAAGCATTCTTCCCATTCATAGCAAGGGAAAAGTACTGCTTTCCGGGTTGCCAAGGAAGAGTGTCCCAGTCGTCAAAGAGCCTCCCGAAAGCAGTGCTGGGCAGACTCTGTTTGCAAGTCGACTGGCCTCAGTGACTGAAAGAGAATTCCACTGCCAATACACAGTGGGCTGATGATTCAGGCCGGGACTCAGGACAGCACTCTCACATAAGCGAAGGCTAAGCTCTGCGTCCAGCCTGAAGACCAGTACACTTTTCACACTTAACTCTATTGGGATGTGCAAGAGCCATGGTCACCGAGGCCTACCTAAGGTACTGAAATACTTCCCCAGTTCAGCCTAGGCAGAGGACCCTGTTGCCAAAGGATCTCCATGGAAGGGCCCTGTGGGTTCCGTGTGTTTCCTTGAGGTAGTCAGAAACGACTGAGGGTAACTATAGGAGCTCATGTTAGAAACCAGGCTACCCTGGCAAAACCTTATTTTCCTCCACGGTAGGCGAGACAGTTGTGCTTTGAAAGCTGCCTGAAAAACACTCCTGCTGCCCATCTTCTCTTTGCTGCCTGAAGGCGTCACGAAAGTACTATGAGTGTACTCGTATGAGGCATGCTGTCTCAGTTCCTTGCTGGGAGCTCCTCCAGGAGCACTCTGGAACTTACCAACCAAAGAAATGGCACCCCAGGCATCAAGTAAAAGTCCAGATGTCTCCCATTGTAAGCTTAGGTGTGCCATAGAAGCGAAGAAGCATGTGTTAAAGAAATGCTTCCACTCTGTTATGTATTTCACGACTCGTTGTGCACTCACATTCGTTGTAACATCTGTGAAGGAGCACTGAACGCCGCCAACTCTTCTGTTGCCTTTGAGTCCCAGGAGGCAAACGGGTTCGTTTGCTTTAACGCTGTGAATGTGCAGCGGTAATGGCAAAGCCCTGCCCGGATCGCTCGACAGCTCTCGTTTGTACAGCATTCAAACGGCCTCAGGAACGCCGTTCTAAGCAGCCTTACATTCCATGCTGGTGTGCCCCAAGGAGGAATTTGGATTCTCTGAGAAACACCACTGTGCCACACTAATGAAACCTGTGAACTCCCAAAGGACCTCTCCCTACGGCAGTCGGAAGCTAGATGTTGAGTTCCAGCCTGAAAACAACGGACAGCTTTCCCTGTGACAATGCTGGACTTCTGGGACCATCCAGATTCACCAAGGCCTAACTTTTGCACGGCGGGGGAATGCTCTTGTGCATGTACAGCAGTCCCCACGTGAAAACCTTTCTTAGCAGATGGAGGCAGTCTTTCCCTTGTACTGGATAGCTAGGCAGAATCATCAGATAAACATGCTTTGTCATCGAGCTTGAAAGTGGGACACTGATGGGAAAGTTCACATTTTCCCGCTTTGCAAGCGACTTGCTTTTGGCTTCAAAGCTGCCTGAACAGCACTAGCGGCCCACCTTCTCTTCACTGCAGGAGTGTCGCTGTGGGCCAAGGCTGCGTTCTCTCAATGCCAAAAATGTGCTGACAATTCCCTTCTAGAAACTCATCCTACTGCACTCCAAATTCAGCTCCGGCCAAAGAAAGGTGACCTAAGGCCACAAGGTAAGTTCCAGTGTTGCATATCAGCAGAGCTGGGTGTGCATTGGTATCCACGAAACCATACTCTGAAATGGAGTGCCTTAACTCTGCTATGCCCCTGGGGACACATAGGACAGTCGATCGTGCACCCGTTTCGCATGATGAACGCTGTGTGCCTGAAGAGCGTCCTCTGGCTTCTGAGGAACCCTAGGCGAAAAAGGCCCCTGGGAAGCACTCTTCCCATTCATAGCAAGGGAAAAGTACTGCTTTCCGGGTTGCCAAGGAAGAGTGTCCCAGTCGTCAAAGAGCCTCGCGAAAGCAGTGCTGGGCAGCCTCTGTTTGCAAGTCGACTGGCCTCAGTGACTGAAAGAGAACTCCACTGCCAATACACAGTGGGCTGATGATTCAGGCCGGGACTCAGGACAGCACTCTCACAGAAGCAAAGGCTAAGCTCTGCGTCCAGCCTGAAGACCAGTACACTTTTCACACTTAACTCTGTTGGGATGTGCAAGAGCCATGGTCACCGAGGCCTACCTAAGGTACTGAAATACTTCCCCAGTTCAGCCTAGGCAGAGGACCCTGTTGCCAAAGGATCTCCATGGAAGGGCCCTGTGGGTTCCGTGTGTTTCCTTGAGGGAGTCAGAAACGACTGAGGGTAACTATAGGAGCTCATGTTTGAAACCAGGCTACCCTGGCAAAACCTTATTTTCCTCCGTGGTAGGCGAGACAGTTGCGCTTTGAAAGCTGCCTGAAAAACACTCCTGCTGCCCATCTTCTCTTTGCTGCCTGAAGGCGTCACGAAAGTACTATGAGTGTACTCGTATGAGGCATGCTGTCTCAGTTCCTTGCTGGGAGCTCCTCCAGGAGCACTCTGGAACTTACCAGCCAAAGAAATGGCACCCCAGGCATCAAGTAAAAGTCCAGATGTCTCCCATTGTAAGCTTAGGTGTGCCATAGAAGCGAAGAAGCATGTGTTAAAGAAATGCTTCCACTCTGTTATGTATTTCACGACTCGTTGTGCACTCACATAGGTTGTAACATCTGTGAAGGAGCACTGAACGCCGCCAACTCTTCTGTTGCCTTTGAGTCCCAGGAGGCAAACGGGTTCGTTTGCTTTAACGCTGTGAATGTGCAGCGGTAATGGCAAAGCCCTGCCCGGATCGCTCGACAGCTCTCGTTTGTACAGCATTCAAACGGCCTCAGGAACGCCGTTCTAAGCAGCCTTACATTCCATGCTGGTGTGCCCCAAGGAAGAATTTGGATTCTTCTGAGAAACACCACTGTGCCTCACTAATGAAACCTGGGAAAACCCAAAGGACGTCTCCCTACGGCAGTCGGAAGCTAGATGTTGAGTTCCAGCCTGAAAACAACGGACAGCTTTCCCTGTGACAATGCTGGTCTTCTGGGACCATCCAGATTCACCAAGGCCTAACTTTTGCACGGCGGGGGAATGCTCTTGTGCATGTACAGCAGTCCCCACGTGAAAACCTTTCTTAGCAGATGGAGGCAGTCTTTCCCTTGTACTAGGTAGCTAGGCAGAATCATCAGATAAACATGCTTTGTCATCGAGCTTGAAAGTGGGACACTGATGGGAAAGTTCACATTTTCCTGCTTTGCAAGCGACTTGCTTTTGGCTTCAAAGCTGCCTGAACAGCACTAGCGGCCCACCTTCTCTTCACTGCAGGAGTGTCGCTGTGGGCCAAGGCTGCGTTCTCTCAATGCCAAAAATGTGCTGACAATTCCCTTCTAGAAACTCATCCTACTGCACTCCAAATTCAGCTCCGGCCAAAGAAAGGTGACCTAAGGCCACAAGGTAAGTTCCAGTGTTGCATATCAGCAGAGCTGGGTGTGCATTGGTATCCACGAAACCATACTCTGAAATGGAGTGCCTTAACTCTGCTATGCCCCTGGGGACACATAGGACAGTCGATCGTGCTCCCGTTTCGCATGATGAACGCTGTGTGCCTGAAGAGCGTCCTCTGGCTTCTGAGGAACCCTAGGCGAAAAAGGCCCCTGGGAAGCATTCTTCCCATTCATAGCAAGGGAAAAGTACTGCTTTCCGGGTTGCCAAGGAAGAGTGTCCCAGTCATCAAAGAGCCTCGCGAAAGCAGTGCTGGGCAGACTCTGTTTGCAAGTCGACTGGCCTCAGTGACTGAAAGAGAATTCCACTGCCAATACACAGTGGGCTGATGATTCAGGCCGGGACTCAGGACAGCACTCTCACATAAGCGAAGGCTAAGCTCTGCGTCCAGCCTGAAGACCAGTACACTTTTCACACTTAACTCTATTGGGATGTGCAAGAGCCATGGTCACCGAGGCCTACCTAAGGTACTGAAATACTTCCCCAGTTCAGCCTAGGCAGAGGACCCTGTTGCCAAAGGATCTCCATGGAAGGGCCCTGTGGGTTCCGTGTGTTTCCTTGAGGGAGTCAGAAACGACTGAGGGTAACTATAGGAGCTCATGTTAGAAACCAGGCTACCCTGGCAAAACCTTATTTTCCTCCACGGTAGGCGAGACAGTTGTGCTTTGAAAGCTGCCTGAAAAACACTCCTGCTGCCCATCTTCTCTTTGCTGCCTGAAGGCGTCACGAAAGTACTATGAGTGTACTCGTATGAGGCATGCTGTCTCAGTTCCTTGCTGGGAGCTCCTCCAGGAGCACTCTGGAACTTACCAACCAAAGAAATGGCACCCCAGGCATCAAGTAAAAGTCCAGATGTCTCCCATTGTAAGCTTAGGTGTGCCATAGAAGCGAAGAAGCATGTGTTAAAGAAATGCTTCCACTCTGTTATGTATTTCACGACTCGTTGTGCACTCACATTCGTTGTAACATCTGTGAAGGAGCACTGAACGCCGCCAACTCTTCTGTTGCCTTTGAGTCCCAGGAGGCAAACGGGTTCGTTTGCTTTAACGCTGTGAATGTGCAGCGGTAATGGCAAAGCCCTGCCCGGATCGCTCGACAGCTCTCGTTTGTACAGCATTCAAACGGCCTCAGGAACGCCGTTCTAAGCAGCCTTACATTCCATGCTGGTGTGCCCCAAGGAGGAATTTGGATTCTCTGAGAAACACCACTGTGCCACACTAATGAAACCTGTGAACTCCCAAAGGACCTCTCCCTACGGCAGTCGGAAGCTAGATGTTGAGTTCCAGCCTGAAAACAACGGACAGCTTTCCCTGTGACAATGCTGGTCTTCTGGGACCATCCAGATTCACCAAGGCCTAACTTTTGCACGGCGGGGGAATGCTCTTGTGCATGTACAGCAGTCCCCACGTGAAAACCTTTCTTAGCAGATGGAGGCAGTCTTTCCCTTGTACTGGATAGCTAGGCAGAATCATCAGATAAACATGCTTTGTCATCGAGCTTGAAAGTGGGACACTGATGGGAAAGTTCACATTTTCCCGCTTTGCAAGCGACTTGCTTTTGGCTTCAAAGCTGCCTGAACAGCACTAGCGGCCCACCTTCTCTTCACTGCAGGAGTGTCGCTGTGGGCCAAGGCTGCGTTCTCTCAATGCCAAAAATGTGCTGACAATTCCCTTCTAGAAACTCATCCTACTGCACTCCAAATTCAGCTCCGGCCAAAGAAAGGTGACCTAAGGCCACAAGGTAAGTTCCAGTGTTGCATATCAG
This sequence comes from Eubalaena glacialis, assembly GCF_028564815.1. Taxonomy (NCBI): domain Eukaryota; kingdom Metazoa; phylum Chordata; class Mammalia; order Artiodactyla; family Balaenidae; genus Eubalaena; species Eubalaena glacialis. The sequence continues at coordinate 35,278,319 of NC_083728.1, read as the reverse complement.
CAGAGCTGGGTGTGCATTGGTATCCACGAAACCATACTCTGAAATGGAGTGCCTTAACTCTGCTATGCCCCTGGGGACACATAGGACAGTCGATCGTGCACCCGTTTCGCATGATGAACGCTGTGTGCCTGAAGAGCGTCCTCTGGCTTCTGAGGAACCCTAGGCGAAAAAGGCCCCTGGGAAGCACTCTTCCCATTCATAGCAAGGGAAAAGTACTGCTTTCCGGGTTGCCAAGGAAGAGTGTCCCAGTCGTCAAAGAGCCTCGCGAAAGCAGTGCTGGGCAGCCTCTGTTTGCAAGTCGACTGGCCTCAGTGACTGAAAGAGAACTCCACTGCCAATACACAGTGGGCTGATGATTCAGGCCGGGACTCAGGACAGCACTCTCACAGAAGCAAAGGCTAAGCTCTGCGTCCAGCCTGAAGACCAGTACACTTTTCACACTTAACTCTGTTGGGATGTGCAAGAGCCATGGTCACCGAGGCCTACCTAAGGTACTGAAATACTTCCCCAGTTCAGCCTAGGCAGAGGACCCTGTTGCCAAAGGATCTCCATGGAAGGGCCCTGTGGGTTCCGTGTGTTTCCTTGAGGGAGTCAGAAACGACTGAGGGTAACTATAGGAGCTCATGTTTGAAACCAGGCTACCCTGGCAAAACCTTATTTTCCTCCGTGGTAGGCGAGACAGTTGCGCTTTGAAAGCTGCCTGAAAAACACTCCTGCTGCCCATCTTCTCTTTGCTGCCTGAAGGCGTCACGAAAGTACTATGAGTGTACTCGTATGAGGCATGCTGTCTCAGTTCCTTGCTGGGAGCTCCTCCAGGAGCACTCTGGAACTTACCAGCCAAAGAAATGGCACCCCAGGCATCAAGTAAAAGTCCAGATGTCTCCCATTGTAAGCTTAGGTGTGCCATAGAAGCGAAGAAGCATGTGTTAAAGAAATGCTTCCACTCTGTTATGTATTTCACGACTCGTTGTGCACTCACATAGGTTGTAACATCTGTGAAGGAGCACTGAACGCCGCCAACTCTTCTGTTGCCTTTGAGTCCCAGGAGGCAAACGGGTTCGTTTGCTTTAACGCTGTGAATGTGCAGCGGTAATGGCAAAGCCCTGCCCGGATCGCTCGACAGCTCTCGTTTGTACAGCATTCAAACGGCCTCAGGAACGCCGTTCTAAGCAGCCTTACATTCCATGCTGGTGTGCCCCAAGGAAGAATTTGGATTCTTCTGAGAAACACCACTGTGCCTCACTAATGAAACCTGGGAAAACCCAAAGGACGTCTCCCTACGGCAGTCGGAAGCTAGATGTTGAGTTCCAGCCTGAAAACAACGGACAGCTTTCCCTGTGACAATGCTGGTCTTCTGGGACCATCCAGATTCACCAAGGCCTAACTTTTGCACGGCGGGGGAATGCTCTTGTGCATGTACAGCAGTCCCCACGTGAAAACCTTTCTTAGCAGATGGAGGCAGTCTTTCCCTTGTACTAGGTAGCTAGGCAGAATCATCAGATAAACATGCTTTGTCATCGAGCTTGAAAGTGGGACACTGATGGGAAAGTTCACATTTTCCTGCTTTGCAAGCGACTTGCTTTTGGCTTCAAAGCTGCCTGAACAGCACTAGCGGCCCACCTTCTCTTCACTGCAGGAGTGTCGCTGTGGGCCAAGGCTGCGTTCTCTCAATGCCAAAAATGTGCTGACAATTCCCTTCTAGAAACTCATCCTACTGCACTCCAAATTCAGCTCCGGCCAAAGAAAGGTGACCTAAGGCCACAAGGTAAGTTCCAGTGTTGCATATCAGCAGAGCTGGGTGTGCATTGGTATCCACGAAACCATACTCTGAAATGGAGTGCCTTAACTCTGCTATGCCCCTGGGGACACATAGGACAGTCGATCGTGCTCCCGTTTCGCATGATGAACGCTGTGTGCCTGAAGAGCGTCCTCTGGCTTCTGAGGAACCCTAGGCGAAAAAGGCCCCTGGGAAGCATTCTTCCCATTCATAGCAAGGGAAAAGTACTGCTTTCCGGGTTGCCAAGGAAGAGTGTCCCAGTCATCAAAGAGCCTCGCGAAAGCAGTGCTGGGCAGACTCTGTTTGCAAGTCGACTGGCCTCAGTGACTGAAAGAGAATTCCACTGCCAATACACAGTGGGCTGATGATTCAGGCCGGGACTCAGGACAGCACTCTCACATAAGCGAAGGCTAAGCTCTGCGTCCAGCCTGAAGACCAGTACACTTTTCACACTTAACTCTATTGGGATGTGCAAGAGCCATGGTCACCGAGGCCTACCTAAGGTACTGAAATACTTCCCCAGTTCAGCCTAGGCAGAGGACCCTGTTGCCAAAGGATCTCCATGGAAGGGCCCTGTGGGTTCCGTGTGTTTCCTTGAGGTAGTCAGAAACGACTGAGGGTAACTATAGGAGCTCATGTTAGAAACCAGGCTACCCTGGCAAAACCTTATTTTCCTCCACGGTAGGCGAGACAGTTGTGCTTTGAAAGCTGCCTGAAAAACACTCCTGCTGCCCATCTTCTCTTTGCTGCCTGAAGGCGTCACGAAAGTACTATGAGTGTACTCGTATGAGGCATGCTGTCTCAGTTCCTTGCTGGGAGCTCCTCCAGGAGCACTCTGGAACTTACCAACCAAAGAAATGGCACCCCAGGCATCAAGTAAAAGTCCAGATGTCTCCCATTGTAAGCTTAGGTGTGCCATAGAAGCGAAGAAGCATGTGTTAAAGAAATGCTTCCACTCTGTTATGTATTTCACGACTCGTTGTGCACTCACATTCGTTGTAACATCTGTGAAGGAGCACTGAACGCCGCCAACTCTTCTGTTGCCTTTGAGTCCCAGGAGGCAAACGGGTTCGTTTGCTTTAACGCTGTGAATGTGCAGCGGTAATGGCAAAGCCCTGCCCGGATCGCTCGACAGCTCTCGTTTGTACAGCATTCAAACGGCCTCAGGAACGCCGTTCTAAGCAGCCTTACATTCCATGCTGGTGTGCCCCAAGGAGGAATTTGGATTCTCTGAGAAACACCACTGTGCCACACTAATGAAACCTGTGAACTCCCAAAGGACCTCTCCCTACGGCAGTCGGAAGCTAGATGTTGAGTTCCAGCCTGAAAACAACGGACAGCTTTCCCTGTGACAATGCTGGTCTTCTGGGACCATCCAGATTCACCAAGGCCTAACTTTTGCACGGCGGGGGAATGCTCTTGTGCATGTACAGCAGTCCCCACGTGAAAACCTTTCTTAGCAGATGGAGGCAGTCTTTCCCTTGTACTGGATAGCTAGGCAGAATCATCAGATAAACATGCTTTGTCATCGAGCTTGAAAGTGGGACACTGATGGGAAAGTTCACATTTTCCCGCTTTGCAAGCGACTTGCTTTTGGCTTCAAAGCTGCCTGAACAGCACTAGCGGCCCACCTTCTCTTCACTGCAGGAGTGTCGCTGTGGGCCAAGGCTGCGTTCTCTCAATGCCAAAAATGTGCTGACAATTCCCTTCTAGAAACTCATCCTACTGCACTCCAAATTCAGCTCCGGCCAAAGAAAGGTGACCTAAGGCCACAAGGTAAGTTCCAGTGTTGCATATCAGCAGAGCTGGGTGTGCATTGGTATCCACGAAACCATACTCTGAAATGGAGTGCCTTAACTCTGCTATGCCCCTGGGGACACATAGGACAGTCGATCGTGCACCCGTTTCGCATGATGAACGCTGTGTGCCTGAAGAGCGTCCTCTGGCTTCTGAGGAACCCTAGGCGAAAAAGGCCCCTGGGAAGCACTCTTCCCATTCATAGCAAGGGAAAAGTACTGCTTTCCGGGTTGCCAAGGAAGAGTGTCCCAGTCGTCAAAGAGCCTCGCGAAAGCAGTGCTGGGCAGCCTCTGTTTGCAAGTCGACTGGCCTCAGTGACTGAAAGAGAACTCCACTGCCAATACACAGTGGGCTGATGATTCAGGCCGGGACTCAGGACAGCACTCTCACAGAAGCAAAGGCTAAGCTCTGCGTCCAGCCTGAAGACCAGTACACTTTTCACACTTAACTCTGTTGGGATGTGCAAGAGCCATGGTCACCGAGGCCTACCTAAGGTACTGAAATACTTCCCCAGTTCAGCCTAGGCAGAGGACCCTGTTGCCAAAGGATCTCCATGGAAGGGCCCTGTGGGTTCCGTGTGTTTCCTTGAGGGAGTCAGAAACGACTGAGGGTAACTATAGGAGCTCATGTTTGAAACCAGGCTACCCTGGCAAAACCTTATTTTCCTCCACGGTAGGCGAGACAGTTGCGCTTTGAAAGCTGCCTGAAAAACACTCCTGCTGCCCATCTTCTCTTTGCTGCCTGAAGGCGTCACGAAAGTACTATGAGTGTACTCGTATGAGGCATGCTGTCTCAGTTCCTTGCTGGGAGCTCCTCCAGGAGCACTCTGGAACTTACCAGCCAAAGAAATGGCACCCCAGGCATCAAGTAAAAGTCCAGATGTCTCCCATTGTAAGCTTAGGTGTGCCATAGAAGCGAAGAAGCATGTGTTAAAGAAATGCTTCCACTCTGTTATGTATTTCACGACTCGTTGTGCACTCACATAGGTTGTAACATCTGTGAAGGAGCACTGAACGCCGCCAACTCTTCTGTTGCCTTTGAGTCCCAGGAGGCAAACGGGTTCGTTTGCTTTAACGCTGTGAATGTGCAGCGGTAATGGCAAAGCCCTGCCCGGATCGCTCGACAGCTCTCGTTTGTACAGCATTCAAACGGCCTCAGGAACGCCGTTCTAAGCAGCCTTACATTCCATGCTGGTGTGCCCCAAGGAAGAATTTGGATTCTTCTGAGAAACACCACTGTGCCTCACTAATGAAACCTGGGAAAACCCAAAGGACGTCTCCCTACGGCAGTCGGAAGCTAGATGTTGAGTTCCAGCCTGAAAACAACGGACAGCTTTCCCTGTGACAATGCTGGACTTCTGGGACCATCCAGATTCACCAAGGCCTAACTTTTGCACGGTGGGGGAATGCTCTTGTGCATGTACAGCAGTCCCCACGTGAAAACCTTTCTTAGCAGATGGAGGCAGTCTTTCCCTTGTACTAGGTAGCTAGGCAGAATCATCAGATAAACATGCTTTGTCATCGAGCTTGAAAGTGGGACACTGATGGGAAAGTTCACATTTTCCCGCTTTGCAAGCGACTTGCTTTTGGCTTCAAAGCTGCCTGAACAGCACTAGCGGCCCACCTTCTCTTCACTTCAGGAGCGTCGCTGTGGGCCAAGGCTGCGTTCTCTCAATGCCAAAAATGTGCTGACAATTCCCTTCTAGAAACTCATCCTACTGCACTCCAAATTCAGCTCCGGCCAATGAAAGGTGACCTAAGGCCACAAGGTCAGTTCCAGTGTTTCATATAGCAGAGCTGGGTGTGCATTGGTATCCACGAAACCATATTCTGAAATGGAGTGCCTTAACTCTGCTATGCCCCTGGGGACACATAGGACAGTCGATCGTGCACCCGTTTTGCATGATGAACGCTGTGTGCCTGAAGAGCGTCCTCTGGCTTCTGAGGAACCCTAGGCGAAAAAGGCCCCTGGGAAGCACTCTTCCCATTCATAGCAAGGGAAAAGTATTGCTTTCCGGGTTGCAAAGGAAGAGTGTCCCAGTCGTCAAAGAGCCTCGCGAAAGCAGTGCTGGGCAGCCTCTGTTTGCAAGTCGACTGACCTCAGTGACTGAAAGAGAACTCCACTGCCAATACACAGTGGGCTGATGATTCAGGCCGGGACTCAGGACAGCACTCTCACAGAAGCGAAGGCTAAGCTCTGCGTCCAGCCTGAAGACCAGTACACTTTTCACACTTAACTCTGTTGGGATGTGCAAGAGCCATGGTCACCGAGGCCTACCTAAGGTACTGAAATACTTCCCCAGTTCAGCCTAGGCAGAGGACCCTGTTGCCAAAGGATCTCCATGGAAGGGCCCTGTGGGTTCCGTGTGTTTCCTTGAGGTAGTCAGAAACGACTGAGGGTAACTATAGGAGCTCATGTTTGAAACCAGGCTACCCTGGCAAAACCTTATTTTCCTCCACGGTAGGCGAGACAGTTGTGCTTTGAAAGCTGCCTGAAAAACACTCCTGCTGCCCATCTTCTCTTTGCTGCCTGAAGGCGTCACGAAAGTACTATGAGTGTACTCGTATGAGGCATGCTGTCTCAGTTCCTTGCTGGGAGCTCCTCCAGGAGCACTCTGGAACTTACCAGCCAAAGAAATGGCACCCCAGGCATCAAGTAAAAGTCCAGATGTCTCCCATTGTAAGCTTAGGTGTGCCATAGAAGCGAAGAAGCATGTGTTAAAGAAATGCTTCCACTCTGTTATGTATTTCACGACTCGTTGTGCACTCACATTCGTTGTCACATCTGTGAAGGAGCACTGAACGCCGCCAACTCTTCTGTTGCCTTTGAGTCCCAGGAGGCAAACGGGTTCGTTTGCTTTAACGCTGTGAATGTGCAGCGGTAATGGCAAAGCCCTGCCCGGATCGCTCGACAGCTCTCGTTTGTACAGCATTCAAACGGCCTCAGGAACGCCGTTCTAAGCAGCCTTACATTCCATGCTGGTGTGCCCCAAGGAGGAATTTGGATTCTCTGAGAAACACCACTGTGCCACACTAATGAAACCTGTGAACTCCCAAAGGACCTCTCCCTACGGCAGTCGGAAGCTAGATGTTGAGTTCCAGCCTGAAAACAACGGACAGCTTTCCCTGTGACAATGCTGGACTTCTGGGACCATCCAGATTCACCAAGGCCTAACTTTTGCACGGCGGGGGAATGCTCTTGTGCATGTACAGCAGTCCCCACGTGAAAACCTTTCTTAGCAGATGGAGGCAGTCTTTCCCTTGTACTGGATAGCTAGGCAGAATCATCAGATAAACATGCTTTGTCATCGAGCTTGAAAGTGGGACACTGATGGGAAAGTTCACATTTTCCCGCTTTGCAAGCGACTTGCTTTTGGCTTCAAAGCTGCCTGAACAGCACTAGCGGCCCACCTTCTCTTCACTGCAGGAGTGTCGCTGTGGGCCAAGGCTGCGTTCTCTCAATGCCAAAAATGTGCTGACAATTCCCTTCTAGAAACTCATCCTACTGCACTCCAAATTCAGCTCCGGCCAAAGAAAGGTGACCTAAGGCCACAAGGTAAGTTCCAGTGTTGCATATCAGCAGAGCTGGGTGTGCATTGGTATCCACGAAACCATACTCTGAAATGGAGTGCCTTAACTCTGCTATGCCCCTGGGGACACATAGGACAGTCGATCGTGCACCCGTTTCGCATGATGAACGCTGTGTGCCTGAAGAGCGTCCTCTGGCTTCTGAGGAACCCTAGGCGAAAAAGGCCCCTGGGAAGCACTCTTCCCATTCATAGCAAGGGAAAAGTACTGCTTTCCGGGTTGCCAAGGAAGAGTGTCCCAGTCGTCAAAGAGCCTCGCGAAAGCAGTCCTGGGCAGCCTCTGTTTGCAAGTCGACTGGCCTCAGTGACTGAAAGAGAACTCCACTGCCAATACACAGTGGGCTGATGATTCAGGCCGGGACTCAGGACAGCACTCTCACAGAAGCAAAGGCTAAGCTCTGCGTCCAGCCTGAAGACCAGTACACTTTTCACACTTAACTCTGTTGGGATGTGCAAGAGCCATGGTCACCGAGGCCTACCTAAGGTACTGAAATACTTCCCCAGTTCAGCCTAGGCAGAGGACCCTGTTGCCAAAGGATCTCCATGGAAGGGCCCTGTGGGTTCCGTGTGTTTCCTTGAGGTAGTCAGAAACGACTGAGGGTAACTATAGGAGCTCATGTTTGAAACCAGGCTACCCTGGCAAAACCTTATTTTCCTCCGTGGTAGGCGAGACAGTTGCGCTTTGAAAGCTGCCTGAAAAACACTCCTGCTGCCCATCTTCTCTTTGCTGCCTGAAGGCGTCACGAAAGTACTATGAGTGTACTCGTATGAGGCATGCTGTCTCAGTTCCTTGCTGGGAGCTCCTCCAGGAGCACTCTGGAACTTACCAGCCAAAGAAATGGCACCCCAGGCATCAAGTAAAAGTCCAGATGTCTCCCATTGTAAGCTTAGGTGTGCCATAGAAGCGAAGAAGCATGTGTTAAAGAAATGCTTCCACTCTGTTATGTATTTCACGACTCGTTGTGCACTCACATAGGTTGTAACATCTGTGAAGGAGCACTGAACGCCGCCAACTCTTCTGTTGCCTTTGAGTCCCAGGAGGCAAACGGGTTCGTTTGCTTTAACGCTGTGAATGTGCAGCGGTAATGGCAAAGCCCTGCCCGGATCGCTCGACAGCTCTCGTTTGTACAGCATTCAAACGGCCTCAGGAACGCCGTTCTAAGCAGCCTTACATTCCATGCTGGTGTGCCCCAAGGAGGAATTTGGATTCTCTGAGAAACACCACTGTGCCACACTAATGAAACCTGTGAACTCCCAAAGGACCTCTCCCTACGGCAGTCGGAAGCTAGATGTTGAGTTCCAGCCTGAAAACAACGGACAGCTTTCCCTGTGACAATGCTGGACTTCTGGGACCATCCAGATTCACCAAGGCCTAACTTTTGCACGGCGGGGGAATGCTCTTGTGCATGTACAGCAGTCCCCACGTGAAAACCTTTCTTAGCAGATGGAGGCAGTCTTTCCCTTGTACTGGATAGCTAGGCAGAATCATCAGATAAACATGCTTTGTCATCGAGCTTGAAAGTGGGACACTGATGGGAAAGTTCACATTTTCCCGCTTTGCAAGCGACTTGCTTTTGGCTTCAAAGCTGCCTGAACAGCACTAGCGGCCCACCTTCTCTTCACTGCAGGAGTGTCGCTGTGGGCCAAGGCTGCGTTCTCTCAATGCCAAAAATGTGCTGACAATTCCCTTCTAGAAACTCATCCTACTGCACTCCAAATTCAGCTCCGGCCAAAGAAAGGTGACCTAAGGCCACAAGGTAAGTTCCAGTGTTGCATATCAGCAGAGCTGGGTGTGCATTGGTATCCACGAAACCATACTCTGAAATGGAGTGCCTTAACTCTGCTATGCCCCTGGGGACACATAGGACAGTCGATCGTGCACCCGTTTCGCATGATGAACGCTGTGTGCCTGAAGAGCGTCCTCTGGCTTCTGAGGAACCCTAGGCGAAAAAGGCCCCTGGGAAGCACTCTTCCCATTCATAGCAAGGGAAAAGTACTGCTTTCCGGGTTGCCAAGGAAGAGTGTCCCAGTCGTCAAAGAGCCTCGCGAAAGCAGTGCTGGGCAGCCTCTGTTTGCAAGTCGACTGGCCTCAGTGACTGAAAGAGAACTCCACTGCCAATACACAGTGGGCTGATGATTCAGGCCGGGACTCAGGACAGCACTCTCACAGAAGCAAAGGCTAAGCTCTGCGTCCAGCCTGAAGACCAGTACACTTTTCACACTTAACTCTGTTGGGATGTGCAAGAGCCATGGTCACCGAGGCCTACCTAAGGTACTGAAATACTTCCCCAGTTCAGCCTAGGCAGAGGACCCTGTTGCCAAAGGATCTCCATGGAAGGGCCCTGTGGGTTCCGTGTGTTTCCTTGAGGTAGTCAGAAACGACTGAGGGTAACTATAGGAGCTCATGTTTGAAACCAGGCTACCCTGGCAAAACCTTATTTTCCTCCGTGGTAGGCGAGACAGTTGCGCTTTGAAAGCTGCCTGAAAAACACTCCTGCTGCCCATCTTCTCTTTGCTGCCTGAAGGCGTCACGAAAGTACTATGAGTGTACTCGTATGAGGCATGCTGTCTCAGTTCCTTGCTGGGAGCTCCTCCAGGAGCACTCTGGAACTTACCAGCCAAAGAAATGGCACCCCAGGCATCAAGTAAAAGTCCAGATGTCTCCCATTGTAAGCTTAGGTGTGCCATAGAAGCGAAGAAGCATGTGTTAAAGAAATGCTTCCACTCTGTTATGTATTTCACGACTCGTTGTGCACTCACATAGGTTGTAACATCTGTGAAGGAGCACTGAACGCCGCCAACTCTTCTGTTGCCTTTGAGTCCCAGGAGGCAAACGGGTTCGTTTGCTTTAACGCTGTGAATGTGCAGCGGTAATGGCAAAGCCCTGCCCGGATCGCTCGACAGCTCTCGTTTGTACAGCATTCAAACGGCCTCAGGAACGCCGTTCTAAGCAGCCTTACATTCCATGCTGGTGTGCCCCAAGGAGGAATTTGGATTCTTCTGAGAAACACCACTGTGCCTCACTAATGAAACCTGGGAAAACACAAAGGACGTCTCCCTACGGCAGTCGGAAGCTAGATGTTGAGTTCCAGCCTGAAAACAACGGACAGCTTTCCCTGTGACAATGCTGGACTTCTGGGACCATCCAGATTCACCAAGGCCTAACTTTTGCACGGCGGGGGAATGCTCTTGGGCATGTACAGCAGTCCCCACGTGAAAACCTTTCTTAGCAGATGGAGGCAGTCTTTCCCTTGTACTAGGTAGCTAGGCAGAATCATCAGATAAACATGCTTTGTCATCGAGCTTGAAAGTGGGACACTGATGGGAAAGTTCACATTTTCCCGCTTTGCAAGCGACTTGCTTTTGGCTTCAAAGCTGCCTGAACAGCACTAGCGGCCCACCTTCTCTTCACTTCAGGAGCGTCGCTGTGGGCCAAGGCTGCGTTCTCTCAATGCCAAAAATGTGCTGACAATTCCCTTCTAGAAACTCATCCTACTGCACTCCAAATTCAGCTCCGGCCAATGAAAGGTGACCTAAGGCCACAAGGTCAGTTCCAGTGTTTCATATAGCAGAGCTGGGTGTGCATTGGTATCCACGAAACCATACTCTGAAATGGAGTGCCTTAACTCTGCTATGCCCCTGGGGACACATAGGACAGTCGATCGTGCACCCGTTTTGCATGATGAACGCTGTGTGCCTGAAGAGCGTCCTCTGGCTTCTGAGGAACCCTAGGCGAAAAAGGCCCCTGGGAAGCACTCTTCCCATTCATAGCAAGGGAAAAGTATTGCTTTCCGGGTTGCAAAGGAAGAGTGTCCCAGTCGTCAAAGAGCCTCGCGAAAGCAGTGCTGGGCAGCCTCTGTTTGCAAGTCGACTGACCTCAGTGACTGAAAGAGAACTCCACTGCCAATACACAGTGGGCTGATGATTCAGGCCGGGACTCAGGACAGCACTCTCACAGAAGCGAAGGCTAAGCTCTGCGTCCAGCCTGAAGACCAGTACACTTTTCACACTTAACTCTGTTGGGATGTGCAAGAGCCATGGTCACCGAGGCCTACCTAAGGTACTGAAATACTTCCCCAGTTCAGCCTAGGCAGAGGACCCTGTTGCCAAAGGATCTCCATGGAAGGGCCCTGTGGGTTCCGTGTGTTTCCTTGAGGTAGTCAGAAACGACTGAGGGTAACTATAGGAGCTCATGTTTGAAACCAGGCTACCCTGGCAAAACCTTATTTTCCTCCACGGTAGGCGAGACAGTTGTGCTTTGAAAGCTGCCTGAAAAACACTCCTGCTGCCCATCTTCTCTTTGCTGCCTGAAGGCGTCACGAAAGTACTATGAGTGTACTCGTATGAGGCATGCTGTCTCAGTTCCTTGCTGGGAGCTCCTCCAGGAGCACTCTGGAACTTACCAGCCAAAGAAATGGCACCCCAGGCATCAAGTAAAAGTCCAGATGTCTCCCATTGTAAGCTTAGGTGTGCCATAGAAGCGAAGAAGCATGTGTTAAAGAAATGCTTCCACTCTGTTATGTATTTCACGACTCGTTGTGCACTCACATTCGTTGTCACATCTGTGAAGGAGCACTGAACGCCGCCAACTCTTCTGTTGCCTTTGAGTCCCAGGAGGCAAACGGGTTCGTTTGCTTTAACGCTGTGAATGTGCAGCGGTAATGGCAAAGCCCTGCCCGGATCGCTCGACAGCTCTCGTTTGTACAGCATTCAAACGGCCTCAGGAACGCCGTTCTAAGCAGCCTTACATTCCATGCTGGTGTGCCCCAAGGAGGAATTTGGATTCTCTGAGAAACACCACTGTGCCACACTAATGAAACCTGTGAACTCCCAAAGGACCTCTCCCTACGGCAGTCGGAAGCTAGATGTTGAGTTCCAGCCTGAAAACAACGGACAGCTTTCCCTGTGACAATGCTGGACTTCTGGGACCATCCAGATTCACCAAGGCCTAACTTTTGCACGGCGGGGGAATGCTCTTGTGCATGTACAGCAGTCCCCACGTGAAAACCTTTCTTAGCAGATGGAGGCAGTCTTTCCCTTGTACTGGATAGCTAGGCAGAATCATCAGATAAACATGCTTTGTCATCGAGCTTGAAAGTGGGACACTGATGGGAAAGTTCACATTTTCCCGCTTTGCAAGCGACTTGCTTTTGGCTTCAAAGCTGCCTGAACAGCACTAGCGGCCCACCTTCTCTTCACTGCAGGAGTGTCGCTGTGGGCCAAGGCTGCGTTCTCTCAATGCCAAAAATGTGCTGACAATTCCCTTCTAGAAACTCATCCTACTGCACTCCAAATTCAGCTCCGGCCAAAGAAAGGTGACCTAAGGCCACAAGGTAAGTTCCAGTGTTGCATATCAGCAGAGCTGGGTGTGCATTGGTATCCACGAAACCATACTCTGAAATGGAGTGCCTTAACTCTGCTATGCCCCTGGGGACACATAGGACAGTCGATCGTGCACCCGTTTCGCATGATGAACGCTGTGTGCCTGAAGAGCGTCCTCTGGCTTCTGAGGAACCCTAGGCGAAAAAGGCCCCTGGGAAGCACTCTTCCCATTCATAGCAAGGGAAAAGTACTGCTTTCCGGGTTGCCAAGGAAGAGTGTCCCAGTCGTCAAAGAGCCTCGCGAAAGCAGTGCTGGGCAGCCTCTGTTTGCAAGTCGACTGGCCTCAGTGACTGAAAGAGAACTCCACTGCCAATACACAGTGGGCTGATGATTCAGGCCGGGACTCAGGACAGCACTCTCACAGAAGCAAAGGCTAAGCTCTGCGTCCAGCCTGAAGACCAGTACACTTTTCACACTTAACTCTGTTGGGATGTGCAAGAGCCATGGTCACCGAGGCCTACCTAAGGTACTGAAATACTTCCCCAGTTCAGCCTAGGCAGAGGACCCTGTTGCCAAAGGATCTCCATGGAAGGGCCCTGTGGGTTCCGTGTGTTTCCTTGAGGTAGTCAGAAACGACTGAGGGTAACTATAGGAGCTCATGTTTGAAACCAGGCTACCCTGGCAAAACCTTATTTTCCTCCGTGGTAGGCGAGACAGTTGCGCTTTGAAAGCTGCCTGAAAAACACTCCTGCTGCCCATCTTCTCTTTGCTGCCTGAAGGCGTCACGAAAGTACTATGAGTGTACTCGTATGAGGCATGCTGTCTCAGTTCCTTGCTGGGAGCTCCTCCAGGAGCACTCTGGAACTTACCAGCCAAAGAAATGGCACCCCAGGCATCAAGTAAAAGTCCAGATGTCTCCCATTGTAAGCTTAGGTGTGCCATAGAAGCGAAGAAGCATGTGTTAAAGAAATGCTTCCACTCTGTTATGTATTTCACGACTCGTTGTGCACTCACATAGGTTGTAACATCTGTGAAGGAGCACTGAACGCCGCCAACTCTTCTGTTGCCTTTGAGTCCCAGGAGGCAAACGGGTTCGTTTGCTTTAACGCTGTGAATGTGCAGCGGTAATGGCAAAGCCCTGCCCGGATCGCTCGACAGCTCTCGTTTGTACAGCATTCAAACGGCCTCAGGAACGCCGTTCTAAGCAGCCTTACATTCCATGCTGGTGTGCCCCAAGGAGGAATTTGGATTCTTCTGAGAAACACCACTGTGCCTCACTAATGAAACCTGGGAAAACACAAAGGACGTCTCCCTACGGCAGTCGGAAGCTAGATGTTGAGTTCCAGCCTGAAAACAACGGACAGCTTTCCCTGTGACAATGCTGGACTTCTGGGACCATCCAGATTCACCAAGGCCTAACTTTTGCACGGCGGGGGAATGCTCTTGGGCATGTACAGCAGTCCCCACGTGAAAACCTTTCTTAGCAGATGGAGGCAGTCTTTCCCTTGTACTAGGTAGCTAGGCAGAATCATCAGATAAACATGCTTTGTCATCGAGCTTGAAAGTGGGACACTGATGGGAAAGTTCACATTTTCCCGCTTTGCAAGCGACTTGCTTTTGGCTTCAAAGCTGCCTGAACAGCACTAGCGGCCCACCTTCTCTTCACTTCAGGAGCGTCGCTGTGGGCCAAGGCTGCGTTCTCTCAATGCCAAAAATGTGCTGACAATTCCCTTCTAGAAACTCATCCTACTGCACTCCAAATTCAGCTCCGGCCAATGAAAGGTGACCTAAGGCCACAAGGTAAGTTCCAGTGTTTCATATAGCAGAGCTGGGTGTGCATTGGTATCCACGAAACCATACTCTGAAATGGAGTGCCTTAACTCTGCTATGCCCCTGGGGACACATAGGACAGTCGATCGTGCACCCGTTTTGCATGATGAACGCTGTGTGCCTGAAGAGCGTCCTCTGGCTTCTGAGGAACCCTAGGCGAAAAAGGCCCCTGGGAAGCACTCTTCCCATTCATAGCAAGGGAAAAGTATTGCTTTCCGGGTTGCAAAGGAAGAGTGTCCCAGTCGTCAAAGAGCCTCGCGAAAGCAGTGCTGGGCAGCCTCTGTTTGCAAGTCGACTGACCTCAGTGACTGAAAGAGAACTCCACTGCCAATACACAGTGGGCTGATGATTCAGGCCGGGACTCAGGACAGCACTCTCACAGAAGCGAAGGCTAAGCTCTGCGTCCAGCCTGAAGACCAGTACACTTTTCACACTTAACTCTGTTGGGATGTGCAAGAGCCATGGTCACCGAGGCCTACCTAAGGTACTGAAATACTTCCCCAGTTCAGCCTAGGCAGAGGACCCTGTTGCCAAAGGATCTCCATGGAAGGGCCCTGTGGGTTCCGTGTGTTTCCTTGAGGTAGTCAGAAACGACTGAGGGTAACTATAGGAGCTCATGTTTGAAACCAGGCTACCCTGGCAAAACCTTATTTTCCTCCACGGTAGGCGAGACAGTTGTGCTTTGAAAGCTGCCTGAAAAACACTCCTGCTGCCCATCTTCTCTTTGCTGCCTGAAGGCGTCACGAAAGTACTATGAGTGTACTCGTATGAGGCATGCTGTCTCAGTTCCTTGCTGGGAGCTCCTCCAGGAGCACTCTGGAACTTACCAGCCAAAGAAATGGCACCCCAGGCATCAAGTAAAAGTCCAGATGTCTCCCATTGTAAGCTTAGGTGTGCCATAGAAGCGAAGAAGCATGTGTTAAAGAAATGCTTCCACTCTGTTATGTATTTCACGACTCGTTGTGCACTCACATTCGTTGTCACATCTGTGAAGGAGCACTGAACGCCGCCCACTCTTCTGTTGCCTTTGAGTCCCAGGAGGCAAACGGGTTCGTTTGCTTTAACGCTGTGAATGTGCAGCGGTAATGGCAAAGCCCTGCCCGGATCGCTCGACAGCTCTCGTTTGTACAGCATTCAAACGGCCTCAGGAACGCCGTTCTAAGCAGCCTTACATTCCATGCTGGTGTGCCCCAAGGAGGAATTTGGATTCTCTGAGAAACACCACTGTGCCACACTAATGAAACCTGTGAACTCCCAAAGGACCTCTCCCTACGGCAGTCGGAAGCTAGATGTTGAGTTCCAGCCTGAAAACAACGGACAGCTTTCCCTGTGACAATGCTGGACTTCTGGGACCATCCAGATTCACCAAGGCCTAACTTTTGCACGGCGGGGGAATGCTCTTGTGCATGTACAGCAGTCCCCACGTGAAAACCTTTCTTAGCAGATGGAGGCAGTCTTTCCCTTGTACTGGATAGCTAGGCAGAATCATCAGATAAACATGCTTTGTCATCGAGCTTGAAAGTGGGACACTGATGGGAAAGTTCACATTTTCCCGCTTTGCAAGCGACTTGCTTTTGGCTTCAAAGCTGCCTGAACAGCACTAGCGGCCCACCTTCTCTTCACTGCAGGAGTGTCGCTGTGGGCCAAGGCTGCGTTCTCTCAATGCCAAAAATGTGCTGACAATTCCCTTCTAGAAACTCATCCTACTGCACTCCAAATTCAGCTCCGGCCAAAGAAAGGTGACCTAAGGCCACAAGGTAAGTTCCAGTGTTGCATATCAGCAGAGCTGGGTGTGCATTGGTATCCACGAAACCATACTCTGAAATGGAGTGCCTTAACTCTGCTATGCCCCTGGGGACACATAGGACAGTCGATCGTGCACCCGTTTCGCATGATGAACGCTGTGTGCCTGAAGAGCGTCCTCTGGCTTCTGAGGAACCCTAGGCGAAAAAGGCCCCTGGGAAGCACTCTTCCCATTCATAGCAAGGGAAAAGTACTGCTTTCCGGGTTGCCAAGGAAGAGTGTCCCAGTCGTCAAAGAGCCTCGCGAAAGCAGTGCTGGGCAGCCTCTGTTTGCAAGTCGACTGGCCTCAGTGACTGAAAGAGAACTCCACTGCCAATACACAGTGGGCTGATGATTCAGGCCGGGACTCAGGACAGCACTCTCACAGAAGCAAAGGCTAAGCTCTGCGTCCAGCCTGAAGACCAGTACACTTTTCACACTTAACTCTGTTGGGATGTGCAAGAGCCATGGTCACCGAGGCCTACCTAAGGTACTGAAATACTTCCCCAGTTCAGCCTAGGCAGAGGACCCTGTTGCCAAAGGATCTCCATGGAAGGGCCCTGTGGGTTCCGTGTGTTTCCTTGAGGTAGTCAGAAACGACTGAGGGTAACTATAGGAGCTCATGTTTGAAACCAGGCTACCCTGGCAAAACCTTATTTTCCTCCGTGGTAGGCGAGACAGTTGCGCTTTGAAAGCTGCCTGAAAAACACTCCTGCTGCCCATCTTCTCTTTGCTGCCTGAAGGCGTCACGAAAGTACTATGAGTGTACTCGTATGAGGCATGCTGTCTCAGTTCCTTGCTGGGAGCTCCTCCAGGAGCACTCTGGAACTTACCAGCCAAAGAAATGGCACCCCAGGCATCAAGTAAAAGTCCAGATGTCTCCCATTGTAAGCTTAGGTGTGCCATAGAAGCGAAGAAGCATGTGTTAAAGAAATGCTTCCACTCTGTTATGTATTTCACGACTCGTTGTGCACTCACATTCGTTGTAACATCTCTGAAGGAGCACTGAACGCCGCCCACTCTTCTGTTGCCTTTGAGTCCCAGGAGGCAAACGGGTTCGTTTGCTTTAACGCTGTGAATGTGCAGCGGTAATGGCAAAGCCCTGCCCGGATCGCTCGACAGCTCTCGTTTGTACAGCATTCAAACGGCCTCAGGAACGCCGTTCTAAGCAGCCTTACATTCCATGCTGGTGTGCCCCAAGGAGGAATTTGGATTCTCTGAGAAACACCACTGTGCCACACTAATGAAACCTGTGAACTCCCAAAGGACCTCTCCCTACGGCAGTCGGAAGCTAGATGTTGAGTTCCAGCCTGAAAACAACGGACAGCTTTCCCTGTGACAATGCTGGACTTCTGGGACCATCCAGATTCACCAAGGCCTAACTTTTGCACGGCGGGGGAATGCTCTTGTGCATGTACAGCAGTCCCCACGTGAAAACCTTTCTTAGCAGATGGAGGCAGTCTTTCCCTTGTACTGGATAGCTAGGCAGAATCATCAGATAAACATGCTTTGTCATCGAGCTTGAAAGTGGGACACTGATGGGAAAGTTCACATTTTCCCGCTTTGCAAGCGACTTGCTTTTGGCTTCAAAGCTGCCTGAACAGCACTAGCGGCCCACCTTCTCTTCACTGCAGGAGTGTCGCTGTGGGCCAAGGCTGCGTTCTCTCAATGCCAAAAATGTGCTGACAATTCCCTTCTAGAAACTCATCCTACTGCACTCCAAATTCAGCTCCGGCCAAAGAAAGGTGACCTAAGGCCACAAGGTAAGTTCCAGTGTTGCATATCAGCAGAGCTGGGTGTGCATTGGTATCCACGAAACCATACTCTGAAATGGAGTGCCTTAACTCTGCTATGCCCCTGGGGACACATAGGACAGTCGATCGTGCACCCGTTTCGCATGATGAACGCTGTGTGCCTGAAGAGCGTCCTCTGGCTTCTGAGGAACCCTAGGCGAAAAAGGCCCCTGGGAAGCACTCTTCCCATTCATAGCAAGGGAAAAGTACTGCTTTCCGGGTTGCCAAGGAAGAGTGTCCCAGTCGTCAAAGAGCCTCGCGAAAGCAGTGCTGGGCAGCCTCTGTTTGCAAGTTGACTGGCCTCAGTGACTGAAAGAGAACTCCACTGCCAATACACAGTGGGCTGATGATTCAGGCCGGGACTCAGGACAGCACTCTCACAGAAGCAAAGGCTAAGCTCTGCGTCCAGCCTGAAGACCAGTACACTTTTCACACTTAACTCTGTTGGGATGTGCAAGAGCCATGGTCACCGAGGCCTACCTAAGGTACTGAAATACTTCCCCAGTTCAGCCTAGGCAGAGGACCCTGTTGCCAAAGGATCTCCATGGAAGGGCCCTGTGGGTTCCGTGTGTTTCCTTGAGGTAGTCAGAAACGACTGAGGGTAACTATAGGAGCTCATGTTTGAAACCAGGCTACCCTGGCAAAACCTTATTTTCCTCCGTGGTAGGCGAGACAGTTGCGCTTTGAAAGCTGCCTGAAAAACACTCCTGCTGCCCATCTTCTCTTTGCTGCCTGAAGGCGTCACGAAAGTACTATGAGTGTACTCGTATGAGGCATGCTGTCTCAGTTCCTTGCTGGGAGCTCCTCCAGGAGCACTCTGGAACTTACCAGCCAAAGAAATGGCACCCCAGGCATCAAGTAAAAGTCCAGATGTCTCCCATTGTAAGCTTAGGTGTGCCATAGAAGCGAAGAAGCATGTGTTAAAGAAATGCTTCCACTCTGTTATGTATTTCACGACTCGTTGTGCACTCACATTCGTTGTAACATCTCTGAAGGAGCACTGAACGCCGCCCACTCTTCTGTTGCCTTTGAGTCCCAGGAGGCAAACGGGTTCGTTTGCTTTAACGCTGTGAATGTGCAGCGGTAATGGCAAAGCCCTGCCCGGATCGCTCGACAGCTCTCGTTTGTACAGCATTCAAACGGCCTCAGGAACGCCGTTCTAAGCAGCCTTACATTCCATGCTGGTGTGCCCCAAGGAGGAATTTGGATTCTTCTGAGAAACACCACTGTGCCTCACTAATGAAACCTGGGAAAACACAAAGGACGTCTCCCTACGGCAGTCGGAAGCTAGATGTTGAGTTCCAGCCTGAAAACAACGGACAGCTTTCCCTGTGACAATGCTGGACTTCTGGGACCATCCAGATTCACCAAGGCCTAACTTTTGCACGGCGGGGGAATGCTCTTGGGCATGTACAGCAGTCCCCACGTGAAAACCTTTCTTAGCAGATGGAGGCAGTCTTTCCCTTGTACTAGGTAGCTAGGCAGAATCATCAGATAAACATGCTTTGTCATCGAGCTTGAAAGTGGGACACTGATGGGAAAGTTCACATTTTCCCGCTTTGCAAGCGACTTGCTTTTGGCTTCAAAGCTGCCTGAACAGCACTAGCGGCCCACCTTCTCTTCACTTCAGGAGCGTCGCTGTGGGCCAAGGCTGCGTTCTCTCAATGCCAAAAATGTGCTGACAATTCCCTTCTAGAAACTCATCCTACTGCACTCCAAATTCAGCTCCGGCCAATGAAAGGTGACCTAAGGCCACAAGGTAAGTTCCAGTGTTTCATATAGCAGAGCTGGGTGTGCATTGGTATCCACGAAACCATACTCTGAAATGGAGTGCCTTAACTCTGCTATGCCCCTGGGGACACATAGGACAGTCGATCGTGCACCCGTTTTGCATGATGAACGCTGTGTGCCTGAAGAGCGTCCTCTGGCTTCTGAGGAACCCTAGGCGAAAAAGGCCCCTGGGAAGCACTCTTCCCATTCATAGCAAGGGAAAAGTATTGCTTTCCGGGTTGCAAAGGAAGAGTGTCCCAGTCGTCAAAGAGCCTCGCGAAAGCAGTGCTGGGCAGCCTCTGTTTGCAAGTCGACTGACCTCAGTGACTGAAAGAGAACTCCACTGCCAATACACAGTGGGCTGATGATTCAGGCCGGGACTCAGGACAGCACTCTCACAGAAGCGAAGGCTAAGCTCTGTGTCCAGCCTGAAGACCAGTACACTTTTCACACTTAACTCTGTTGGGATGTGCAAGAGCCATGGTCACCGAGGCCTACCTAAGGCACTGAAATACTGCCCCAGTTCAGCCTAGGCAGAGGACTCTGTTGCCAAAGGATCTCCATGGAAGGGCCCTGTGGGTTCCGTGTGTTTCCTTGAGGTAGTCAGAAACGACTGAGGGTAACTATAGGAGCTCATGTTTGAAACCAGGCTACCCTGGCAAAACCTTATTTTCCTCCGTGGTAGGCGAGACAGTTGCGCTTTGAAAGCTGCCTGAAAAACACTCCTGCTGCCCATCTTCTCTTTGCTGCCTGAAGGCGTCACGAAAGTACTATGAGTGTACTCGTATGAGGCATGCTGTCTCAGTTCCTTGCTGGGAGCTCCTCCAGGAGCACTCTGGAACTTACCAGCCAAAGAAATGGCACCCCAGGCATCAAGTAAAAGTCCAGATGTCTCCCATTGTAAGCTTAGGTGTGCCATAGAAGCGAAGAAGCATGTGTTAAAGAAATGCTTCCACTCTGTTATGTATTTCACGACTCGTTGTGCACTCACATTCGTTGTAACATCTGTGAAGGAGCACTGAACGCCGCCAACTCTTCTGTTGCCTTTGAGTCCCAGGAGGCAAACGGGTTCATTTGCTTTAACGCTGTGAATGTGCAGCGGTAATGGCAAAGCCCTGCCCGGATCGCTCGACAGCTCTCGTTTGTACAGCATTCAAACGGCCTCAGGAACGCCGTTCTAAGCAGCCTTACATTCCATGCTGGTGTGCCCCAAGGAGGAATTTGGATTCTTCTGAGAAACACCACTGTGCCACACTAATGAAACCTGTGAACTCCCAAAGGACCTCTCCCTACGGCAGTCGGAAGCTAGATGTTGAGTTCCAGCCTGAAAACAACGGACAGCTTTCCCTGTGACAATGCTGGTCTTCTGGGACCATCCAGATTCACCAAGGCCTAACTTTTGCACGGCGGGGGAATGCTCTTGGGCATGTACAGCAGTCCCCACGTGAAAACCTTTCTTAGCAGAAGGAGGCAGTCTTTCCCTTGTACTAGGTAGCTAGGCAGAATCATCAGATAAACATGCTTTGTCATCGAGCTTGAAAGTGGGACACTGATGGGAAAGTTCACATTTTCCCGCTTTGCAAGCGACTTGCTTTTGGCTTCAAAGCTGCCTGAACAGCACTAGCGGCCCACCTTCTCTTCACTGCAGGAGTGTCGCTGTGGGCCAAGGCTGCGTTCTCTCAATGCCAAAAATGTGCTGACAATTCCCTTCTAGAAACTCATCCTACTGCACTCCAAATTCAGCTCCGGCCAAAGAAAGGTGACCTAAGGCCACAAGGTAAGTTCCAGTGTTGCATATCAGCAGAGCTGGGTGTGCATTGGTATCCACGAAACCATACTCTGAAATGGAGTGCCTTAACTCTGCTATGCCCCTGGGGACACAGGACAGTCGATCGTGCACCCGTTTCGCATGATGAACGCTGTGTGCCTGAAGAGCGTCCTCCGGCTTCTGAGGAACCCTAGGCGAAAAAGGCCCCTCGGAAGCACTCTTCCCAATCATAGCAAGGGAAATGTACTGCTTTCCGGGTTGCCAAGGAAGAGTGTCCCAGTCGTCAAAGAGCCTCGCGAAAGCAGTGCTGGGCAGCCTCTGTTTGCAAGTCGACTAGCCTCAGTGACTGAAAGAGAACTCCACTGCCAATACACAGTGGGCTGATGATTCAGGCCGGGACTCAGGACAGCACTCTCACAGAAGCGAAGGCTAAGCTCTGCGTCCAGCCTGAAGACCAGTACACTTTTCACACTTAACTCTGTTGGGAAGTGCAAGAGCCATGGTCACCGAGGCCTACCTAAGGTACTGAAATACTTCCACATTTCAGCCTAGGCAAAGGACCCTGTTGCCAAAGGATCTCCATGGAAGGGCCCTGTGGGTTCCGTGTGTTTCCTTGAGGTAGTCAGAAACGACTGAGGGTAACTATAGGAGCTCATGTTTGAAACCAGGCTACCCTGGCAAAACCCTATTTTCCTCCGTGGTAGGCGAGACAGTTGTGCTTTGAAAGCTGCCTGAAAAACACTCCTGCTGCCCATCTTCTCTTTGCTGCCTGAAGGCGTCACGAAAGTACTATGAGTGTACTCGTATGAGGCATGCTGTTTCAGTTCCTTGCTGGGAGCTCCTCCAGGAGCACTCTGGAACTTACCAGCCAAAGAAATGGCACCCCAGGCATCAAGTAATGGTCCAGATGTCTCCCATTGTAAGCTTAGGTGTGCCATAGAAGCGAAGAAGCATGTGTTAAAGAAATGCTTCCACTCTGTTATGTATTTCACGACTCGTTGTGCACTCACGTTCGTTGTAACATCTGTGAAGGAGCACTGAACGCCGCCAACTCTTCTGTTGCCTTTGAGTCCCAGGAGGCAAACGGGTTCGTTTGCTTTAACGCTGTGAATGTGCAGCGGTAATGGCAAAGCCCTGCCCGGATCGCTCGACAGCTCTCGTTTGTATACAGTTCAAACGGCCTCAGGAACGCCGTTCTAAGCAGCCTTACATTCCATGCTGGTGTGCCCCAAGGAGGAATTTGGATTCTTCTGAGAAACACCACTGTGCCACACTAATGAAACCTGTGAACTCCCAAAGGACGTCTCCCTACGGCAGTCGGAAGCTAGATGTTGAGTTCCAGCCTGAAAACAACGGACAGCTTTCCCTGTGACAATGCTGGTCTTCTGGGACCATCCAGATTCACCAAGGCCTAACTTTTGCACGGCGGGGGAATGCTCTTGTGCATGTACAGCAGTCCCCACGTGAAAACCTTTCTTAGCAGATGGAGGCAGTCTTTCCCTTGTACTAGGTAGCTAGGCAGAATCATCAGATAAACATGCTTTGTCATCGAGCTTGAAAGTGGGACACTGATGGGAAAGTTCACATTTTCCCGCTTTGCAAGCGACTTGCTTTTGGCTTCAAAGCTGCCTGAACAGCACTAGCGGCCCACCTTCTCTTCACTGCAGGAGTGTCGCTGTGGGCCAAGGCTGCGTTCTCTCAATGCCAAAAATGTGACAATTCCCTTCTAGAAAC
Organism: Eubalaena glacialis; assembly: GCF_028564815.1. Taxonomy (NCBI): domain Eukaryota; kingdom Metazoa; phylum Chordata; class Mammalia; order Artiodactyla; family Balaenidae; genus Eubalaena; species Eubalaena glacialis. Next base: position 35,255,160 of record NC_083728.1, on the reverse strand, counting down.
TCATCCTACTGCACTCCAAATTCAGCTCCGGCCAAAGAAAGGTGACCTAAGGCCACAAGGTAAGTTCCAGTGTTGCATATCAGCAGAGCTGGGTGTGCATTGGTATCCACGAAACCATACTCTGAAATGGAGTGCCTTAACTCTGCTATGCCCCTGGGGACACATAGGACAGTCGATCGTGCACCCGTTTCGCATGATGAACGCTGTGTGCCTGAAGAGCGTCCTCTGGCTTCTGAGGAACCCTAGGCGAAAAAGGCCCCTGGGAAGCACTCTTCCCATTCATAGCAAGGGAAAAGTATTGCTTTCCGGGTTGCAAAGGAAGAGTGTCCCAGTCGTCAAAGAGCCTCGCGAAAGCAGTGCTGGGCAGCCTCTGTTTGCAAGTCGACTGACCTCAGTGACTGAATGAGAACTCCACTGCCAATACACAGTGGGCTGATGATTCAGGCCGGGACTCAGGACAGCACTCTCACAGAAGCGAAGGCTAAGCTCTGCGTCCAGCCTGAAGACCAGTACACTTTTCACACTTAACTCTGTTGGGATGTGCAAGAGCCATGGTCACCGAGGCCTACCTAAGGTACTGAAATACTTCCCCAGTTCAGCCTAGGCAGAGGACTCTGTTGCCAAAGGATCTCCATGGAAGGGCCCTGTGGGTTCCGTGTGTTTCCTTGAGGTAGTCAGAAAAGACTGAGGGTAACTATAGGAGCTCATGTTTGAAACCAGGCTACCCTGGCAAAACCTTATTTTCCTCCGTGGTAGGCGAGACAGTTGCGCTTTGAAAGCTGCCTGAAAAACAATCCTGCTGCCCATCTTCTCTTTGCTGCCTGAAGGCGTCACGAAAGTACTATGAGTGTACTCGTATGAGGCATGCTGTCTCAGTTCCTTGCTGGGAGCTCCTCCAGGAGCACTCTGGAACTTACCAGCCAAAGAAATGGCACCCCAGGCATCAAGTAAAAGTCCAGATGTCTCCCATTGTAAGCTTAGGTGTGCCATAGAAGCGAAGAAGCATGTGTTAAAGAAATGCTTCCACTCTGTTATGTATTTCACGACTCGTTGTGCACTCACATTCGTTGTAACATCTGTGAAGGAGCACTGAACGCCGCCAACTCTTCTGTTGCCTTTGAGTCCCAGGAGGCAAACGGGTTCGTTTGCTTTAACGCTGTGAATGTGCAGCGGTAATGGCAAAGCCCTGCCCGGATCGCTCGACAGCTCTCGTTTGTACAGCATTCAAACGGCCTCAGGAACGCCGTTCTAAGCAGCCTTACATTCCATGCTGGTGTGCCCCAAGGAGGAATTTGGATTCTTCTGAGAAACACCACTGTGCCACACTAATGAAACCTGTGAACTCCCAAAGGACGTCTCCCTACGGCAGTCGGAAGCTAGATGTTGAGTTCCAGCCTGAAAACAACGGACAGCTTTCCTTGTGACAATGCTGGACTTCTGGGACCATCCAGATTCACCAACGCCTAACTTTTGCACGGCGGGGGAATGCTCTTGTGCATGTACAGCAGTCCCCACGTGAAAACCTTTCTTAGCAGATGGAGGCAGTCTTTCCCTTGTACTAGATAGCTAGGCAGAATCATCAGATAAACATGCTTTGTCATCGAGCTTGAAAGTGGGACACTGATGGGAAAGTTCACATTTTCCCGCTTTGCAAGCGACTTGCTTTTGGCTTCAAAGCTGCCTGAACAGCACTAGCGGCCCACCTTCTCTTCACTGCAGGAGTGTCGCTGTGGGCCAAGGCTGCGTTCTCTCAATGCCAAAAATGTGCTGACAATTCCCTTCTAGAAACTCATCCTACTGCACTCCAAATTCAGCTCCGGCCAAAGAAAGGTGACCTAAGGCCACAAGGTAAGTTCCAGTGTTGCATATCAGCAGAGCTGGGTGTGCATTGGTATCCACGTAACCATACTCTGAAATGGAGTGCCTTAACTCTGCTATGCCCCTGGGGACACATAGGCAGTCGATCGTGCACCCGTTTTGCATGATGAACGCTGTGTGCCTGAAGAGCGTCCTCTGGCTTCTGAGGAACCCTAGGCGAAAAAGGCCCCTGGGAAGCACTCTTCCCATTCATAGCAAGGGAAAAGTATTGCTTTCCGGGTTGCAAAGGAAGAGTGTCCCAGTCGTCAAAGAGCCTCGCGAAAGCAGTGCTGGGCAGCCTCTCTTTGCAAGTCGACTGGCCTCAGTGACTGAAAGAGAACTCCACTGCCAATACACAGTGGGCTGATGATTCAGGCCGGGACTCAGGACAGCACTCTCACAGAAGCGAAGGCTAAGCTCTGCGTCCAGCCTGAAGACCAGTACACTTTTCACACTTAACTCTGTTGGGATGTGCAAGAGCCATGGTCACCGAGGCCTACCTAAGGTACTGAAATACTTCCCCAGTTCAGCCTAGGCAGAGGACCCTGTTGCCAAAGGATCTCCATGGAAGGGCCCTGTGGGTTCCGTGTGTTTCCTTGAGGTAGTCAGAAACGACTGAGGGTAACTATAGGAGCTCATGTTTGAAACCAGGCTACCCTGGCAAAACCTTATTTTCCTCCGTGGTAGGCGAGACAGTTGCGCTTTGAAAGCTGCCTGAAAAACACTCCTGCTGCCCATCTTCTCTTTGCTGCCTGAAGGCGTCACGAAAGTACTATGAGTGTACTCGTATGAGGCATGCTGTCTCAGTTCCTTGCTGGGAGCTCCTCCAGGAGCACTCTGGAACTTACCAGCCAAAGAAATGGCACCCCAGGCATCAAGTAAAAGTCCAGATGTCTCCCATTGTAAGCTTAGGTGTGCCATAGAAGCGAAGAAGCATGTGTTAAAGAAATGCTTCCACTCTGTTATGTATTTCACGACTCGTTGTGCACTCACATTCGTTGTAACATCTGTGAAGGAGCACTGAACGCCGCCAACTCTTCTGTTGCCTTTGAGTCCCAGGAGGCAAACGGGTTCATTTCCTTTAACGCTGTGAATGTGCAGCGGTAATGGCAAAGCCCTGCCCGGATCGCTCGACAGCTCTCGTTTGTACAGCATTCAAACGGCCTCAGGAACGCCGTTCTAAGCAGCCTTACATTCCATGCTGGTGTGCCCCAAGGAGGAATTTGGATTCTTCTGAGAAACACCACTGTGCCTCACTATTGAAACCTGTGAAAACCCAAAAGACCTCTCCCTACGGCAGTCGGAAGCTAGATGTTGAGTTCCAGCCTGAAAACAACGGACAGCTTTCCCTGTGACAATGCTGGTCTTCTGGGACCATCCAGATTCACCAAGGCCTAACTTTTGCATGGCGGGGGAATGCTCTTGTGCATGTACAGCAGTCCCCACGTGAAAACCTTTCTTAGCAGATGGAGGCAGTCTTTCCCTTGTACTAGGTAGCTAGGCAGAATCATCAGATAAACATGCTTTGTCATCGAGCTTGAAAGTGGGACACTGATGGGAAAGTTCACATTTTCCCGCTTTGCAAGCGACTTGCTTTTGGCTTCAAAGCTGCCTGAACAGCACTAGCGGCCCAACTTCTCTTCACTGCAGGAGTGTCGCTGTGGGCCAAGGCTGCGTTCTCTCAATGCCAAAAATGTGCTGACAATTCCCTTCTAGAAACTCATCCTACTGCACTCCAAATTCAGCTCCGGCCAAAGAAAGGTGACCTAAGGCCACAAGGTAAGTTCCAGGGTTGCATATCAGCAGAGCTGGGTGTGCATTGGTATCCACGAAACCATACTCTGAAATGGAGTGCCTTAACTCTGCTATGCCCCTGGGGACACATAGACAGTCGATCGTGCACCCGTTTCGCATGATGAACGCTGTGTGCCTGAAGAGCGTCCTCTGGCTTCTGAGGAACCCTAGGCGAAAAAGGCCCCTGGGAAGCACTCTTCCCATTCATAGCAAGGGAAAAGTATTGCTTTCCGGGTTGCAAAGGAAGAGTGTCCCATTCGTCAAAGAGCCTCGCGAAAGCAGTGCTGGGCAGACTCTGTTTGCAAGTCGACTGGCCTCAGTGACTGAAAGAGAACTCCACTGCCAATACACAGTGGGCTGATGATTCAGGCCGGGACTCAGGACAGCACTCTCACAGAAGCGAAGGCTAAGCTCTGCGTCCAGCCTGAAGACCAGTACACTTTTCACACTTAACTCTGTTGGGATGTGCAAGAGCCATGGTCACCGAGGCCTACCTAAGGTACTGAAATACTTCCCCAGTTCAGCCTAGGCAGAGGACCCTGTTGCCAAAGGATCTCCATGGAAGGGCCCTGTGGGTTCCGTGTGTTTCCTTGAGGTAGTCAGAAACGACTGAGGGTAACTATAGGAGCTCATGTTTGAAACCAGGCTACCCTGGCAAAACCTTATTTTCCTCCGTGGTAGGCGAGACAGTTGCGCTTTGAAAGCTGCCTGAAAAACACTCCTGCTGCCCATCTTCTCTTTGCTGCCTGAAGGCGTCACGAAAGTACTATGAGTGTACTCGTATGAGGCATGCTGTCTCAGTTCCTTGCTGGGAGCTCCTCCAGGAGCACTCTGGAACTTACCAGCCAAAGAAATGGCACCCCAGGCATCAAGTAAAAGTCCAGATGTCTCCCATTGTAAGCTTAGGTGTGCCATAGAAGCGAAGAAGCATGTGTTAAAGAAATGCTTCCACTCTGTTATGTATTTCACGACTCGTTGTGCACTCACATTCGTTGTAACATCTGTGAAGGAGCACTGAACGCCGCCAACTCTTCTGTTGCCTTTGAGTCCCAGGAGGCAAACGGGTTCGTTTCCCTTAACGCTGTGAATGTGCAGCGGTAATGGCAAACCCCTGCCCGGATCGCTCGACAGCTCTCGTTTGTACAGCATTCAAACGGCCTCAGGAACGCCGTTCTAAGCAGCCTTACATTCCATGCTGGTGTGCCCCAAGGAGGAATTTGGATTCTTCTGAGAAACACCACTGTGCCTCACTATTGAAACCTGTGAAAACCCAAAAGACCTCTCCCTACGGCAGTCGGAAGCTAGATGTTGAGTTCCAGCCTGAAAACAACGGACAGCTTTCCCTGTGACAATGCTGGTCTTCTGGGACCATCCAGATTCACCAAGGCCTAACTTTTGCACGGCGGGGGAATGCTCTTGGGCATGTACAGCAGTCCCCACGTGAAAACCTTTCTTAGCAGATGGAGGCAGTCTTTCCCTTGTACTAGGTAGCTAGGCAGAATCATCAGATAAACATGCTTTGTCATCGAGCTTGAAAGTGGGACACTGATGGGAAAGTTCACATTTTCCCGCTTTGCAAGCGACTTGCTTTTGGCTTCAAAGCTGCCTGAACAGCACTAGCGGCCCACCTTCTCTTCACTGCAGGAGTGTCGCTGTGGGCCAAGGCTGCGTTCTCTCAATGCCAAAAATGTGCTGACAATTCCCTTCTAGAAACTCATCCTACTGCACTCCAAATTCAGCTCCGGCCAAAGAAAGGTGACCTAAGGCCACAAGGTAAGTTCCAGTGTTGCATATCAGCAGAGCTGGGTGTGCATTGGTATCCACGAAACCATACTCTGAAATGGAGTGCCTTAACTCTGCTATGCCCCTGGGGACACATAGGACAGTCGATCGTGCACCCGTTTCGCATGATGAACGCTGTGTGCCTGAAGAGCGTCCTCTGGCTTCTGAGGAACCCTAGGCGAAAAAGGCCCCTGGGAAGCACTCTTCCCATTCATAGCAAGGGAAAAGTATTGCTTTCCGGGTTGCAAAGGAAGAGTGTCCCAGTCGTCAAAGAGCCTCGCGAAAGCAGTGCTGGGCAGCCTCTGTTTGCAAGTCGACTGACCTCAGTGACTGAAAGAGAACTCCACTGCCAATACACAGTGGGCTGATGATTCAGGCCGGGACTCAGGACAGCACTCTCACAGAAGCGAAGGCTAAGCTCTGCGTCCAGCCTGAAGACCAGTACACTTTTCACACTTAACTCTGTTGGGATGTGCAAGAGCCATGGTCACAGAGGCCTACCTAAGGTACTGAAATACTTCCCCAGCTCAGCCTAGGCAGGGGACTCTGTTGCCAAAGGATCTCCATGGAAGGGCCCTGTGGGTTCCGTGTGTTTCCTTGAGGGAGTCAGAAACAACTGAGGGTAACTATAGGAGCTCAGGTTTGAAACCAGGCTACCCTGGCAAAACCTTATTTTCCTCCGTGGTAGGCGAGACAGTTGCGCTTTGAAAGCTGCCTGAAAAACACTCCTGCTGCCCATCTTCTCTTTGCTGCCTGAAGGCGTCACGAAAGTACTATGAGTGTACTCGTATGAGGCATGCTGTCTCAGTTCCTTGCTGGGAGCTCCTCCAGGAGCACTCTGGAACTTACCAGCCAAAGAAATGGCACCCCAGGCCTCAAGTAAAAGTCCAGATGTCTCCCATTGTAAGCTTAGGTGTGCCATAGAAGCGAAGAAGCATGTGTTAAAGAAATGCTTCCACTCTGTTATGTATTTCACGACTCGTTGTGCACTCACATTCGTTGTAACATCTGTGAAGGAGCACTGAACGCCGCCAACTCTTCTGTTGCCTTTGAGTCCCAGGAGGCAAACGGGTTCGTTTGCTTTAACGCTGTGAATGTGCAGCGGTAATGGCAAAGCCCTGCCCGGATCGCTCGACAGCTCTCGTTTGTACAGCATTCAAACGGCCTCAGGAACGCCGTTCTAAGCAGCCTTACATTCCATGCTGGTGTGCCCCAAGGAGGAATTTGGATTCTTCTGAGAAACACCACTGTGCCTCACTAATGAAACCTGTGAACTCCCAAAGGACGTCTCCCTACGGCAGTCGGAAGCTAGATGTTGAGTTCCAGCCTGAAAACAACGGACAGCTTTCCCTGTGACAATGCTGGACTTCTGGGACCATCCAGATTCACCAAGGCCTAACTTTTGCACGGCGGGGGAATGCTCTTGTGCATGTACAGCAGTCCCCACGTGAAAACCTTTCTTAGCAGATGGAGGCAGTCTTTCCCTTGTACTAGGTAGCTAGGCAGAATCATCAGATAAACATGCTTTGTCATCGAGCTTGAAAGTGGGACACTGATGGGAAAGTTCACATTTTCCCGCTTTGCAAGCGACTTGCTTTTGGCTTCAAAGCTGCCTGAACAGCACTAGCGGCCCACCTTCTCTTCACTGCAGGAGTGTCGCTGTGGGCCAAGGCTGCGTTCTCTCAATGCCAAAAATGTGCTGACAATTCCCTTCTAGAAACTCATCCTACTGCACTCCAAATTCAGCTCCGGCCAAAGAAAGGTGACCTAAGGCCACAAGGTAAGTTCCAGTGTTGCATATCAGCAGAGCTGGGTGTGCATTGGTATCCACGAAACCATACTCTGAAATGGAGTGCCTTAACTCTGCTATGCCCCTGGGGACACATAGGACAGTCGATCGTGCACCCGTTTTGCATGATGAACGCTGTGTGCCTGAAGAGCGTCCTCTGGCTTCTGAGGAACCCTAGGCGAAAAAGGCCCCTGGGAAGCACTCTTCCCATTCATAGCAAGGGAAAAGTATTGCTTTCCGGGTTGCAAAGGAAGAGTGTCCCAGTCGTCAAAGAGCCTCGCGAAAGCAGTGCTGGGCAGCCTCTGTTTGCAAGTCGACTGACCTCAGTGACTGAAAGAGAACTCCACTGCCAATACACAGTGGGCTGATGATTCAGGCCGGGACTCAGGACAGCACTCTCACAGAAGCGAAGGCTAAGCTCTGCGTCCAGCCTGAAGACCAGTACACTTTTCACACTTAACTCTGTTGGGATGTGCAAGAGCCATGGTCACCGAGGCCTACCTAAGGTACTGAAATACTTCCCCAGTTCAGCCTAGGCAGAGGACTCTGTTGCCAAAGGATCTCCATGGAAGGGCCCTGTGGGTTCCGTGTGTTTCCTTGAGGTAGTCAGAAACGACTGAGGGTAACTATAGGAGCTCATGTTTGAAACCAGGCTACCCTGGCAAAACCTTATTTTCCTCCGTGGTAGGCGAGACAGTTGTGCTTTGAAAGCTGCCTGAAAAACACTCCTGCTGCCCATCTTCTCTTTGCTGCCTGAAGGCGTCACGAAAGTACTATGAGTGTACTCGTATGAGGCATGCTGTGTCAGTTCCTTGCTGGGAGCTCCTCCAGGAGCACTCTGGAACTTACCAGCCAAAGAAATGGCACCCCAGGCATCAAGTAAAAGTCCAGATGTCTCCCATTGTAAGCTTAGGTGTGCCATAGAAGCGAAGAAGCATGTGTTAAAGAATTGCTTCCACTCTGTTATGTATTTCACGACTCGTTGTGCACTCACATTCGTTGTAACATCTGTGAAGGGGCACTGAACGCCGCCAACTCTTCTGTTGCCTTTGAGTCCCAGGAGGCAAACGGGTTCGTTTGCTTTAACGCTGTGAATGTGCAGCGGTAATGGCAAAGCCCTGCCCGGATCGCTCGACAGCTCTCGTTTGTACAGCATTCAAACGGCCTCAGGAACGCCGTTCTAAGCAGCCTTACATTCCATGCTGGTGTGCCCCAAGGAGGAATTTGGATTCTTCTGAGAAACACCACTGTGCCACACTAATGAAACCTGTGAACTCCCAAAGGACGTCTCCCTACGGCAGTCGGAAGCTAGATGTTGACTTCCAGCATGAAAACAACGGACAGCTTTCCCTGTGACAATGCTGGTCTTCTGGGACCATCCAGATTCACCAAGGCCTAACTTTTGCACGGCGGGGGAATGCTCTTGTGCATGTACAGCAGTCCCCACGTGAAAACCTTTCTTAGCAGATGGAGGCAGTCTTTCCCTTGAACTAGGTAGCTAGGCAGAATCATCAGATAAACATGCTTTGTCATCGAGCTTGAAAGTGGGACACTGATGGGAAAGATCACATTCTCCCGCTTTGCAAGCGACTTGCTTTTGGCTTCAAAGCTGCCTGAACAGCACTAGCGGCCCACCTTCTCTTCACTGCAGGAGTGTCGCTGTGGGCCAAGGCTGCGTTCTCTCAATGCCAAAAATGTGCTGACAATTCCCTTCTAGAAACTCATCCTACTGCACTCCAAATTCAGCTCCGGCCAAAGAAAGGTGACCTAAGGCCACAAGGTAAGTTCCAGTGTTGCATATCAGCAGAGCTGGGTGTGCATTGGTATCCACGAAACCATACTCTGAAATGGAGTGCCTTAACTCTGCTATGCCCCTGGGGACACATAGGACAGTCGATCGTGCACCCGTTTTGCATGATGAACGCTGTGTGCCTGAAGAGCGTCCTCTGGCTTCTGAGGAACCCTAGGCGAAATAGGCCACTGGGAAGCACTCTTCCCATTCATAGCAAGGGAAAAGTATTGCTTTCCGGGTTGCAAAGGAAGAGTGTCCCAGTCGTCAAAGAGCCTCGCGAAAGCAGTGCTGGGCAGATTCTGTTTGCAAGTCGACTGGCTTCAGTGACTGAAAGAGAACTCCACTGCCAATACACAGTGGGCTGATGATTCAGGCCGGGACTCAGGACAGCACTCTCACAGAAGCGAAGGCTAAGCTCTGCGTCCAGCCTGAAGACCAGTACACTTTTCACACTTAACTCTGTTGGGATGTGCAAGAGCCATGGTCACCGAGGCCTACCTAAGGTACTGAAATACTTCCCCAGTTCAGCCTAGGCAGAGGACCCTGTTGCCAAAGGATCTCCATGGAAGGGCCCTGTGGGTTCCGTGTGTTTCCTTGAGGTAGTCAGAAACGACTGAGGGTAACTATAGGAGCTCATGTTTGAAACCAGGCTACCCTGGCAAAACCTTATTTTCCTCCGTGGTAGGCGAGACAGTTGCGCTTTGAAAGCTGCCTGAAAAACACTCCTGCTGCCCATCTTCTCTTTGCTGCCTGAAGGCGTCACGAAAGTACTATGAGTGTACTCGTATGAGGCATGCTGTCTCAGTTCCTTGCTGGGAGCTCCTCCAGGAGCACTCTGGAACTTACCAGCCAAAGAAATGGCACCCCAGGCATCAAGTAAAAGTCCAGATGTCTCCCATTGTAAGCTTAGGTGTGCCATAGAAGCGAAGAAGCATGTGTTAAAGAAATGCTTCCACTCTGTTATGTATTTCACGACTCGTTGTGCACTCACATTCGTTGTAACATCTGTGAAGGAGCACTGAACGCCGCCAACTCTTCTGTTGCCTTTGAGTCCCAGGAGGCAAACGGGTTCGTTTGCTTTAACGCTGTGAATGTGCAGCGGTAATGGCAAAGCCCTGCCCGGATCGCTCGACAGCTCTCGTTTGTACAGCATTCAAACGGCCTCAGGAACGCCGTTCTAAGCAGCCTTACATTCCATGCTGGTGTGCCCCAAGGAGGAATTTGGATTCTTCTGAGAAACACCACTGTGCCACACTAATGAAACCTGTGAACTCCCAAAGGACGTCTCCCTACGGCAGTCGGAAGCTAGATGTTGAGTTCCAGCCTGAAAACAACGGACAGCTTTCCCTGTGACAATGCTGGTCTTCTGGGACCATCCAGATTCACCAAGGCCTAACTTTTGCACGGCGGGGGAATGCTCTTGGGCATGTACAGCAGTCCCCACGTGAAAACCTTTCTTAGCAGATGGAGGCAGTCTTTCCCTTGTACTAGGTAGCTAGGCAGAATCATCAGATAAACATGCTTTGTCATCGAGCTTGAAAGTGGGACACTGATGGGAAAGTTCACATTTTCCCGCTTTGCAAGCGACTTGCTTTTGGCTTCAAAGCTGCCTGAACAGCACTAGCGGCCCACCTTCTCTTCACTGCAGGAGTGTCGCTGTGGGCCAAGGCTGCGTTCTCTCAATGCCAAAAATGTGCTGACAATTCCCTTCTAGAAACTCATCCTACTGCACTCCAAATTCAGCTCCGGCCAAAGAAAGGTGACCTAAGGCCACAAGGTAAGTTCCAGTGTTGCATATCAGCAGAGCTGGGTGTGCATTGGTATCCACGAAACCATACTCTGAAATGGAGTGCCTTAACTCTGCTATGCCCCTGGGGACACATAGGACAGTCGATCGTGCACCCGTTTTGCATGATGAACGCTGTGTGCCTGAAGAGCGTCCTCTGGCTACTGAGGAACCCTAGGCGAAAAAGGCCCCTGGGAAGCACTCTTCCCATTCATAGCAAGGGAAAAGTATTGCTTTCCGGGTTGCAAAGGAAGAGTGTCCCAGTCGTCAAAGAGCCTCGCGAAAGCAGTGCTGGGCAGACTCTGTTTGCAAGTCGACTGACCTCAGTGACTGAAAGAGAACTCCACTGCCAATACACAGTGGGCTGATGATTCAGGCCGGGACTCAGGACAGCACTCTCACAGAAGCGAAGGCTAAGCTCTGCGTCCAGCCTGAAGACCAGTACACTTTTCACACTTAACTCTGTTGGGATGTGCAAGAGCCATGGTCACCGAGGCCTACCTAAGGTACTGAAATACTTCCCCAGTTCAGCCTAGGCAGAGGACCCTGTTGCCAAAGGATCTCCATGGAAGGGCCCTGTGGGTTCCGTGTGTTTCCTTGAGGTAGTCAGAAACGACTGAGGGTAACATTAGGAGCTCATGTTTGAAACCAGGCTACCCTGGCAAAACCTTATTTTCCTCCGTGGTAGGCCAGACAGTTGTGCTTTGAAAGCTGCCTGGAAAACACTCCTGCTGCCCATCTTCTCTTTGCTGCCTGAAGGCGTCACGAAAGTACTATGAGTGTACTCGTATGAGGCATGCTGTCTCAGTTCCTTGCTGGGAGCTCCTCCAGGAGCACTCTGGAACTTACCAGCCAAAGAAATGGCACCCCAGGCATCAAGTAAAAGTCCAGATGTCTCCCATTGTAAGCTTAGGTGTGCCATAGAAGCGAAGAAGCATGTGTTAAAGAATTGCTTCCACTCTGTTATGTATTTCACGACTCGTTGTGCACTCACATTCGTTGTAACATCTGTGAAGGGGCACTGAACGCCGCCAACTCTTCTGTTGCCTTTGAGTCCCAGGAGGCAAACGGGTTCGTTTGCTTTAACGCTGTGAATGTGCAGCGGTAATGGCAAAGCCCTGCCCGGATCGCTCGACAGCTCTCGTTTGTACAGCATTCAAACGGCCTCAGGAACGCCGTTCTAAGCAGCCTTACATTCCATGCTGGTGTGCCCCAAGGAGGAATTTGGATTCTTCTGAGAAACACCACTGTGCCACACTAATGAAACCTGTGAACTCCCAAAGGACGTCTCCCTACGGCAGTCGGAAGCTAGATGTTGACTTCCAGCATGAAAACAACGGACAGCTTTCCCTGTGACAATGCTGGTCTTCTGGGACCATCCAGATTCACCAAGGCCTAACTTTTGCACGGCGGGGGAATGCTCTTGTGCATGTACAGCAGTCCCCACGTGAAAACCTTTCTTAGCAGATGGAGGCAGTCTTTCCCTTGTACTAGGTAGCTAGGCAGAATCATCAGATAAACATGCTTTGTCATCGAGCTTGAAAGTGGGACACTGATGGGAAAGATCACATTCTCCCGCTTTGCAAGCGACTTGCTTTTGGCTTCAAAGCTGCCTGAACAGCACTAGCGGCCCACCTTCTCTTCACTGCAGGAGTGTCGCTGTGGGCCAAGGCTGCGTTCTCTCAATGCCAAAAATGTGCTGACAATTCCCTTCTAGAAACTCATCCTACTGCACTCCAAATTCAGCTCCGGCCAAAGAAAGGTGACCTAAGGCCACAAGGTAAGTTCCAGTGTTGCATATCAGCAGAGCTGGGTGTGCATTGGTATCCACGAAACCATACTCTGAAATGGAGTGCCTTAACTCTGCTATGCCCCTGGGGACACATAGGACAGTCGATCGTGCACCCGTTTTGCATGATGAACGCTGTGTGCCTGAAGAGCGTCCTCTGGCTTCTGAGGAACCCTAGGCGAAATAGGCCCCTGGGAAGCACTCTTCCCATTCATAGCAAGGGAAAAGTATTGCTTTCCGGGTTGCAAAGGAAGAGTGTCCCAGTCGTCAAAGAGCCTCGCGAAAGCAGTGCTGGGCAGATTCTGTTTGCAAGTCGACTGGCTTCAGTGACTGAAAGAGAACTCCACTGCCAATACACAGTGGGCTGATGATTCAGGCCGGGACTCAGGACAGCACTCTCACAGAAGCGAAGGCTAAGCTCTGCGTCCAGCCTGAAGACCAGTACACTTTTCACACTTAACTCTGTTGGGATGTGCAAGAGCCATGGTCACCGAGGCCTACCTAAGGTACTGAAATACTTCCCTAGTTCAGCCTAGGCAGAGGACCCTGTTGCCAAAGGATCTCCATGGAAGGGCCCTGTGGGTTCCGTGTGTTTCCTTGAGGTAGTCAGAAACGACTGAGGGTAACTATAGGAGCTCATGTTTGAAACCAGGCTACCCTGGCAAAACCTTATTTTCCTCCGTGGTAGGCGAGACAGTTGCGCTTTGAAAGCTGCCTGAAAAACACTCCTGCTGCCCATCTTCTCTTTGCTGCCTGAAGGCGTCACGAAAGTACTATGAGTGTACTCGTATGAGGCATGCTGTCTCAGTTCCTTGCTGGGAGCTCCTCCAGGAGCACTCTGGAACTTACCAGCCAAAGAAATGGCACCCCAGGCATCAAGTAAAAGTCCAGATGTCTCCCATTGTAAGCTTAGGTGTGCCATAGAAGCGAAGAAGCATGTGTTAAAGAAATGCTTCCACTCTGTTATGTATTTCACGACTCGTTGTGCACTCACATTCGTTGTAACATCTGTGAAGGAGCACTGAACGCCGCCAACTCTTCTGTTGCCTTTGAGTCCCAGGAGGCAAACGGGTTCGTTTGCTTTAACGCTGTGAATGTGCAGCGGTAATGGCAAAGCCCTGTCCGGATCGCTCGACAGCTCTCGTTTGTACAGCATTCAAACGGCCTCAGGAACGCCGTTCTAAGCAGCCTTACATTCCATGCTGGTGTGCCCCAAGGAGGAATTTGGATTCTTCTGAGAAACACCACTGTGCCACACTAATGAAACCTGTGAACTCCCAAAGGACGTCTCCCTAAGGCAGTCGGAAGCTAGATGTTGAGTTCCAGCCTGAAAACAACGGACAGCTTTCCCTGTGACAATGCTGGTCTTCTGGGACCATCCAGATTCACCAAGGCCTAACTTTTGCACGGCGGGGGAATGCTCTTGTGCATGTACAGCAGTCCCCACGTGAAAACCTTTCTTAGCAGATGGAGGCAGTCTTTCCCTTGTACTAGGTAGCTAGGCAGAATCATCAGATAAACATGCTTTGTCATCGAGCTTGAAAGTGGGACACTGATGGGAAAGTTCACATTTTCCTGCTTTGCAAGCGACTTGCTTTTGGCTTCAAAGCTGCCTGAACAGCACTAGCGGCCCACCTTCTCTTCACTGCAGGAGTGTCGCTGTGGGCCAAGGCTGCGTTCTCTCAATGCCAAAAATGTGCTGACAATTCCCTTCTAGAAACTCATCCTACTGCACTCCAAATTCAGCTCCGGCCAAAGAAAGGTGACCTAAGGCCACAAGGTAAGTTCCATTGTTGCATATCAGCAGAGCTGGGTGTGCATTGGTATCCACGAAACCATACTCTGAAATGGAGTGCCTTAACTCTGCTATGCCCCTGGGGACACATAGGACAGTCGATCGTGCACCCGTTTTGCATGATGAACGCTGTGTGCCTGAAGAGCGTCCTCTGGCTACTGAGGAACCCTAGGCGAAAAAGGCCCCTGGGAAGCACTCTTCCCATTCATAGCAAGGGAAAAGTATTGCTTTCCGGGTTGCAAAGGAAGAGTGTCCCAGTCGTCAAAGAGCCTCGCGAAAGCAGTGCTGGGCAGATTCTGTTTGCAAGTCGACTGGCCTCAGTGACTGAAAGAGAACTCCACTGCCAATACACAGTGGGCTGATGATTCAGGCCGGGACTCAGGACAGCACTCTCACAGAAGCGAAGGCTAAGCTCTGCGTCCAGCCTGAAGACCAGTACACTTTTCACACTTAACTCTGTTGGGATGTGCAAGAGCCATGGTCACCGAGGCCTACCTAAGGTACTGAAATACTTCCCCAGTTCAGCCTAGGCAGAGGACCCTGTTGCCAAAGGATCTCCATGGAAGGGCCCTGTGTGTTCCGTGTGTTTCCTTGAGGTAGTCAGAAACGACTGAGGGTAACATTAGGAGCTCATGTTTGACCAGGCTACCCTGGCAAAACCTTATTTTCCTCCGTGGTAGGCCAGACAGTTGTGCTTTGAAAGCTGCCTGGAAAACACTCCTGCTGCCCATCTTCTCTTTGCTGCCTGAAGGCGTCACGAAAGTACTATGAGTGTACTCGTATGAGGCATGCTGTCTCAGTTCCTTGCTGGGAGCTCCTCCAGGAGCACTCTGGAACTTACCAGCCAAAGAAATGGCACCCCAGGCATCAAGTAAAAGTCCAGATGTCTCCCATTGTAAGCTTAGGTGTGCCATAGAAGCGAAGAAGCATGTGTTAAAGAAATGCTTCCACTCTGTTATGTATTTCACGACTCGTTGTGCACTCACATTCGTTGTAACATCTGTGAAGGGGCACTGAACGCCGCCAACTCTTCTGTTGCCTTTGAGTCCCAGGAGGCAAACGGGTTCATTTGCTTTAACGCTGTGAATGTGCAGCGGTAATGGCAAAGCCCTGCCCGGATCGCTCGACAGCTCTCGTTTGTACAGCATTCAAACGGCCTCAGGAACGCCGTTCTAAGCAGCCTTACATTCCATGCTGGTGTGCCCCAAGGAGGAATTTGGATTCTTCTGAGAAACACCACTGTGCCTCACTAATGAAACCTGTGAACTCCCAAAGGACCTCTCCCTACGGCAGTCGGAAGCTAGATGTTGAGTTCCAGCCTGAAAACAACGGACAGCTTTCCCTGTGACAATGCTGGTCTTCTGGGACCATCCAGATTCACCAAGGCCTAACTTTTGCACGGCGGGGGAATGCTCTTGTGCATGTACAGCAGTCCCCACGTGAAAACCTTTCTTAGCAGATGGAGGCAGTCTTTCCCTTGTACTAGGTAGCTAGGCAGAATCATCAGATAAACATGCTTTGTCATCGAGCTTGAAAGTGGGACACTGATGGGAAAGATCACATTCTCCCGCTTTGCAAGCGACTTGCTTTTGGCTTCAAAGCTGCCTGAACAGCACTAGCGGCCCACCTTCTCTTCACTGCAGGAGTGTCGCTGTGGGCCAAGGCTGCGTTCTCTCAATGCCAAAAATGTGCTGACAATTCCCTTCTAGAAACTCATCCTACTGCACTCCAAATTCAGCTCCGGCCAAAGAAAGGTGGCCTAAGGCCACAAGGTAAGTTCCAGTGTTGCATATCAGCAGAGCTGGGTGTGCATTGGTATCCACGAAACCATACTCTGAAATGGAGTGCCTTAACTCTGCTATGCCCCTGGGGACACATAGGACAGTCGATCGTGCACCCGTTTTGCATGATGAACGCTGTGTGCCTGAAGAGCGTCCTCTGGCTTCTGAGGAACCCTAGGCGAAAAAGGCCCCTGGGAAGCACTCTTCCCATTCATAGCAAGGGAAAAGTATTGCTTTCCGGGTTGCAAAGGAAGAGTGTCCCAGTCGTCAAAGAGCCTCGCGAAAGCAGTGCTGGGCAGCCTCTGTTTGCAAGTCGACTGGCCTCAGTGACTGAAAGAGAACTCCACTGCCAATACACAGTGGGCTGATGATTCAGGCCGGGACTCAGGACAGCACTGTCACAGAAGCGAAGGCTAAGCTCTGCGTCCAGCCTGAAGACCAGTACACTTTTCACACTTAACTCTGTTGGGATGTGCAAGAGCCATGGTCACCGAGGCCTACCTAAGGTACTGAAATACTTCCCCAGTTCAGCCTAGGCAGAGGACTCTGTTGCCAAAGGATCTCCATGGAAGGGCCCTGTGGGTTCCGTGTGTTTCCTTGAGGTAGTCAGAAACGACTGAGGGTAACATTAGGAGCTCATGTTTGAAACCAGGCTACCCTGGCAAAACCTTATTTTCCTCCGTGGTAGGCGAGACAGTTGTGCTTTGAAAGCTGCCTGAAAAACACTCCTGCTGCCCATCTTCTCTTTGCTGCCTGAAGGCGTCACGAAAGTACTATGAGTGTACTCGTATGAGGCATGCTGTCTCAGTTCCTTGCTGGGAGCTCCCCCAGGAGCACTCTGGAACTTACCAGCCAAAGAAATGGCACCCCAGGCATCAAGTAAAAGTCCAGATGTCTCCCATTGTAAGCTTAGGTGTGCCATAGAAGCGAAGAAGCATGTGTTAAAGAATTGCTTCCACTCTGTTATGTATTTCACGACTCGTTGTGCACTCACATTCGCTGTAACATCTGTGAAGGAGCACTGAACGCCGCCAACTCTTCTGTTGCCTTTGAGTCCCAGGAGGCAAACGGGTTCGTTTGCTTTAACGCTGGGAATGTGCAGCGGTAATGGCAAAGCCCTGTCCGGATCGCTCGACAGCTCTCGTTTGTACAGCATTCAAACGGCCTCAGGAACGCCGTTCTAAGCAGCCTTACATTCCATGCTGGTGTGCCCCAAGGAGGAATTTGGATTCTTCTGAGAAACAACACTGTGCCACACTAATGAAACCTGTGAACTCCCAAAGGACGTCTCCCTACGGCAGTCGGAAGCTAGATGTTGAGTTCCAGCCTGAAAACAACGGACAGCTTTCCCTTTGACAATGCTGGTCTTCTGGGACCATCCAGATTCACCAAGGCCTAACTTTTGCACGGCGGGGGAATGCTCTTGTGCATGTACAGCAGTCCCCACGTGAAAACCTTTCTTAGCAGATGGAGGCAGTCTTTCCCTAGTACTAGGTAGCTAGGCAGAATCATCAGATAAACATGCTTTGTCATCGAGCTTGAAAGTGGGACACTGATGGGAAAGTTCACATTTTCCCGCTTTGCAAGCGACTTGCTTTTGGCTTCAAAGCTGCCTGAACAGCACTAGCGGCCCACCTTCTCTTCACTGCAGGAGTGTCGCTGTGGGCCAAGGCTGCGTTCTCTCAATGCCAAAAATGTGCTGACAATTCCCTTCTAGAAACTCATCCTACTGCACTCCAAATTCAGCTCCGGCCAAAGAAAGGTGACCTAAGGCCACAAGGTAAGTTCCAGTGTTGCATATCAGCAGAGCTGGGTGTGCATTGGTATCCACGAAACCATACTCTGAAATGGAGTGCCTTAACTCTGCTATGCCCCTGGGGACACATAGGACAGTCGATCGTGCACCCGTTTTGCATGATGAACGCTGTGTGCCTGAAGAGCGTCCTCTGGCTACTGAGGAACCCTAGGCGAAAAAGGCCCCTGGGAAGCACTCTTCCCATTCATAGCAAGGGAAAAGTATTGCTTTCCGGGTTGCAAAGGAAGAGTGTCCCAGTCGTCAAAGAGCCTCGCGAAAGCAGTGCTGGGCAGCCTCTGTTTGCAAGTCGACTGACCTCAGTGACTGAAAGAGAACTCCACTGCCAATACACAGTGGGCTGATGATTCAGGCCGGGACTCAGGACAGCACTCTCACAGAAGCGAAGGCTAAGCTCTGCGTCCAGCCTGAAGACCAGTACACTTTTCACACTTAACTCTGTTGGGATGTGCAAGAGCCATGGTCACCGAGGCCTACCTAAGGTACTGAAATACTTCCCCAGTTCAGCCTAGGCAGAGGACTCTGTTGCCAAAGGATCTCCATGGAAGGGCCCTGTGGGTTCCGTGTGTTTCCTTGAGGTAGTCAGAAACGACTGAGGGTAACTATAGGAGCTCATGTTTGAAACCAGGCTACCCTGGCGAAACCTTATTTTCCTCCGTGGTAGGCGAGACAGTTGTGCTTTGAAAGCTGCCTGAAAAACACTCCTGCTGCCCATCTTCTCTTTGCTGCCTGAAGGCGTCACGAAAGTACTATGAGTGTACTCGTATGAGGCATGCTGTTTCAGTTCCTTGCTGGGAGCTCCTCCAGGAGCACTCTGGAACTTACCAGCCAAAGAAATGGCACCCCAGGCATCAAGTAAAAGTCCAGATGTCTCCCATTGTAAGCTTAGGTGTGCCATAGAAGCGAAGAAGCATGTGTTAAAGAAATGCTTCCACTCTGTTATGTATTTCACGACTCGTTGTGCACTCACATTCGTTGTAACATCTGTGAAGGAGCACTGAACGCCGCCAACTCTTCTGTTGCCTTTGAGTCCCAGGAGGCAAACGGGTTCGTTTGCTTTAACGCTGTGAATGTTCAGCGGTAATGGCAAAGCCCTGCCCGGATCGCTCGACAGCTCTCGTTTGTACAGCATTCAAACGGCCTCAGGAACGCCGTTCTAAGCAGCCTTACATTCCATGCTGGTGTGCCCCAAGGAGGAATTTGGATTCTTCTGAGAAACACCACTGTGCCACACTAATGAAACCTGTGAACTCCCAAAGGACGTCTCCCTACGGCAGTCGGAAGCTAGATGTTGAGTTCCAGCCTGAAAACAACGGACAGCTTTCCCTGTGACAATGCTGGTCTTCTGGGACCATCCAGATTCACCAAGGCCTAACTTTTGCACGGCGGGGGAATGCTCTTGTGCATGTACAGCAGTCCCCACGTGAAAACCTTTCTTAGCAGATGGAGGCAGTCTTTCCCTTGTACTAGGCAGCTAGGCAGAATCATCAGATAAACATGCTTTGTCATCGAGCTTGAAAGTGGGACACTGATGGGAAAGTTCACATTCTCCCGCTTTGCAAGCGACTTGCTTTTGGCTTCAAAGCTGCCTGAACAGCACTAGCGGCCCACCTTCTCTTCACTGCAGGAGTGTCGCTGTGGGCCAAGGCTGCGTTCTCTCAATGCCAAAAATGTGCTGACAATTCCCTTCTAGAAACTCATCCTACTGCACTCCAAATTCAGCTCCGGCCAAAGAAAGGTGACCTAAGGCCACAAGGTAAGTTCCAGTGTTGCATATCAGCAGAGCTGGGTGTGCATTGGTATCCACGAAACCATACTCTGAAATGGAGTGCCTTAACTCTGCTATGCCCCTGGGGACACATAGGACAGTCGATCGTGCACCCGTTTTGCATGATGAACGCTGTGTGCCTGAAGAGCGTCCTCTGGCTTCTGAGGAACCCTAGGCGAAAAAGGCCCCTGGAAAGCACTCTTCCCATTCATAGCAAGGGAAAAGTATTGCTTTCCGGGTTGCAAAGGAAGAGTGTCCCAGTCGTCAAAGAGCCTCGCGAAAGCAGTGCTGGGCAGCCTCTGTTTGCAAGTCGACTGACCTCAGTGACTGAAAGAGAACTCCACTGCCAATACACAGTGGGCTGATGATTCAGGCCGGGACTCAGGACAGCACTCTCACAGAAGCGAAGGCTAAGCTCTGCGTCCAGCCTGAAGACCAGTACACTTTTCACACTTAACTCTGTTGGGATGTGCAAGAGCCATGGTCACCGAGGCCTACCTAAGGTACTGAAATACTTCCCCAGTTCAGCCTAGGCAGAGGACTCTGTTGCCAAAGGATCTCCATGGAAGGGCCCTGTGGGTTCCGTGTGTTTCCTTGAGGTAGTCAGAAACGACTGAGGGTAACTATAGGAGCTCATGTTTGAAACCAGGCTACCCTGGCAAAACCTTATTTTCCTCCGTGGTAGGCGAGACAGTTGCGCTTTGAAAGCTGCCTGAAAAACACTCCTGCTGCCCATCTTCTCTTTGCTGCCTGAAGGCGTCACGAAAGTACTATGAGTGTACTCGTATGAGGCATGCTGTCTCAGTTCCTTGCTGGGAGCTCCTCCAGGAGCACTCTGGAACTTACCAGCCAAAGAAATGGCACCCCAGGCATCAAGTAAAAGTCCAGATGTCTCCCATTGTAAGCTTAGGTGTGCCATAGAAGCGAAGAAGCATGTGTTAAAGAAATGCTTCCACTCTGTTATGTATTTCACGACTCGTTGTGCACTCACATTCGTTGTAACATCTGTGAAGGAGCACTGAACGCCGCCAACTCTTCTGTTGCCTTTGAGTCCCAGGAGGCAAACGGGTTCGTTTGCTTTAACGCTGTGAATGTGCAGCGGTAATGGCAAAGCCCTGCCCGGATCGCTCGACAGCTCTCGTTTGTACAGCATTCAAACGGCCTCAGGAACGCCGTTCTAAGCAGCCTTACATTCCATGCTGGTGTGCCCCAAGGAGGAATTTGGATTCTTCTGAGAAACACCACTGTGCCACACTAATGAAAGCTGTGAACTCCCAAAGGACGTCTCCCTAAGGCAGTCGGAAGCTAGATGTTGAGTTCCAGCCTGAAAACAACGGACAGCTTTCCCTGTGACAATGCTGGTCTTCTGGGACCATCCAGATTCACCAAGGCCTAACTTTTGCACGGCGGGGGAATGCTCTTGTGCATGTACAGCAGTCCCCACGTGAAAACCTTTCTTAGCAGATGGAGGCAGTCTTTCCCTTGTACTAGGTAGCTAGGCAGAATCATCAGATAAACATGCTTTGTCATCGAGCTTGAAAGTGGGACACTGATGGGAAAGTTCACATTTTCCCGCTTTGCAAGCGACTTGCTTTTGGCTTCAAAGCTGCCTGAACAGCACTAGCGGCCCACCTTCTCTTCACTGCAGGAGTGTCGCTGTGGGCCAAGGCTGCGTTCTCTCAATGCCAAAAATGTGCTGACAATTCCCTTCTAGAAACTCATCCTACTGCACTCCAAATTCAGCTCCGGCCAAAGAAAGGTGACCTAAGGCCACAAGGTAAGTTCCATTGTTGCATATCAGCAGAGCTGGGTGTGCATTGGTATCCACGAAACCATACTCTGAAATGGAGTGCCTTAACTCTGCTATGCCCCTGGGGACACATAGGACAGTCGATCGTGCACCCGTTTTGCATGATGAACGCTGTGTGCCTGAAGAGCGTCCTCTGGCTACTGAGGAACCCTAGGCGAAAAAGGCCCCTGGGAAGCACTCTTCCCATTCATAGCAAGGGAAAAGTATTGCTTTCCGGGTTGCAAAGGAAGAGTGTCCCAGTCGTCAAAGAGCCTCGCGAAAGCAGTGCTGGGCAGATTCTGTTTGCAAGTCGACTGGCCTCAGTGACTGAAAGAGAACTCCACTGCCAATACACAGTGGGCTGATGATTCAGGCCGGGACTCAGGACAGCACTCTCACAGAAGCGAAGGCTAAGCTCTGCGTCCAGCCTGAAGACCAGTACACTTTTCACACTTAACTCTGTTGGGATGTGCAAGAGCCATGGTCACCGAGGCCTACCTAAGGTACTGAAATACTTCCCCAGTTCAGCCTAGGCAGAGGACCCTGTTGCCAAAGGATCTCCATGGAAGGGCCCTGTGTGTTCCGTGTGTTTCCTTGAGGTAGTCAGAAACGACTGAGGGTAACATTAGGAGCTCATGTTTGACCAGGCTACCCTGGCAAAACCTTATTTTCCTCCGTGGTAGGCCAGACAGTTGTGCTTTGAAAGCTGCCTGGAAAACACTCCTGCTGCCCATCTTCTCTTTGCTGCCTGAAGGCGTCACGAAAGTACTATGAGTGTACTCGTATGAGGCATGCTGTCTCAGTTCCTTGCTGGGAGCTCCTCCAGGAGCACTCTGGAACTTACCAGCCAAAGAAATGGCACCCCAGGCATCAAGTAAAAGTCCAGATGTCTCCCATTGTAAGCTTAGGTGTGCCATAGAAGCGAAGAAGCATGTGTTAAAGAAATGCTTCCACTCTGTTATGTATTTCACGACTCGTTGTGCACTCACATTCGTTGTAACATCTGTGAAGGGGCACTGAACGCCGCCAACTCTTCTGTTGCCTTTGAGTCCCAGGAGGCAAACGGGTTCATTTGCTTTAACGCTGTGAATGTGCAGCGGTAATGGCAAAGCCCTGCCCGGATCGCTCGACAGCTCTCGTTTGTACAGCATTCAAACGGCCTCAGGAACGCCGTTCTAAGCAGCCTTACATTCCATGCTGGTGTGCCCCAAGGAGGAATTTGGATTCTTCTGAGAAACACCACTGTGCCTCACTAATGAAACCTGTGAACTCCCAAAGGACCTCTCCCTACGGCAGTCGGAAGCTAGATGTTGAGTTCCAGCCTGAAAACAACGGACAGCTTTCCCTGTGACAATGCTGGTCTTCTGGGACCATCCAGATTCACCAAGGCCTAACTTTTGCACGGCGGGGGAATGCTCTTGTGCATGTACAGCAGTCCCCACGTGAAAACCTTTCTTAGCAGATGGAGGCAGTCTTTCCCTTGTACTAGGTAGCTAGGCAGAATCATCAGATAAACATGCTTTGTCATCGAGCTTGAAAGTGGGACACTGATGGGAAAGATCACATTCTCCCGCTTTGCAAGCGACTTGCTTTTGGCTTCAAAGCTGCCTGAACAGCACTAGCGGCCCACCTTCTCTTCACTGCAGGAGTGTCGCTGTGGGCCAAGGCTGCGTTCTCTCAATGCCAAAAATGTGCTGACAATTCCCTTCTAGAAACTCATCCTACTGCACTCCAAATTCAGCTCCGGCCAAAGAAAGGTGGCCTAAGGCCACAAGGTAAGTTCCAGTGTTGCATATCAGCAGAGCTGGGTGTGCATTGGTATCCACGAAACCATACTCTGAAATGGAGTGCCTTAACTCTGCTATGCCCCTGGGGACACATAGGACAGTCGATCGTGCACCCGTTTTGCATGATGAACGCTGTGTGCCTGAAGAGCGTCCTCTGGCTTCTGAGGAACCCTAGGCGAAATAGGCCCCTGGGAAGCACTCTTCCCATTCATAGCAAGGGAAAAGTATTGCTTTCCGGGTTGCAAAGGAAGAGTGTCCCAGTCGTCAAAGAGCCTCGCGAAAGCAGTGCTGGGCAGACTCTGTTTGTAAGTCGACTGGCCTCAGTGACTGAAAGAGAACTCCACTGCCAATACACAGTGGGCTGATGATTCAGGCCGGGACTCAGGACAGCACTCTCACAGAAGCGAAGGCTAAGCTCTGCGTCCAGCCTGAAGACCAGTACACTTTTCACACTTAACTCTGTTGGGATGTGCAAGAGCCATGGTCACCGAGGCCTACCTAAGGTACTGAAATACTTCCCCAGTTCAGCCTAGGCAGAGGACCCTGTTGCCAAAGGATCTCCATGGAAGGGCCCTGTGGGTTCCGTGTGTGTCCTTGAGGTAGTCAGAAACGACTGAGGGTAACATTAGGAGCTCATGTTTGAAAGCAGGCTACCCTGGCAAAACCTTATTTTCCTCCGTGGTAGGCAAGACAGTTGTGCTTTGAAAGCTGCCTGAAAAAAACTCCTGCTGCCCATCTTCTCTTTGCTGCCTGAAGGCGTCACGAAAGTACTATGAGTGTACTCGTATGAGGCATGCTGTCTCAGTTCCTTGCTGGGAGCTCCTCCAGGAGGGCTCTGGAACTTACCAGCCAAAGAAATGGCACCCCAGGCATCAAGTAAAAGTCCAGATGTCTCCCATTGTAAGCTTAGGTGTGCCATAGAAGCGAAGAAGCATGTGTTAAAGAAATGCTTCCACTCTGTTATGTATTTCACGACTCGTTGTGCACTCACATTCGTTGTAACATCTGTGAAGGAGCACTGAACGCCGCCAACTCTTCTGTTGCCTTTGAGTCCCAGGAGGCAAACGGGTTCGTTTGCTTTAACGCTGTGAATGTGCAGCGGTAATGGCAAAGCCCTGTCCGGATCGCTCGACAGCTCTCGTTTGTACAGCATTCAAACGGCCTCAGGAACGCCGTTCTAAGCAGCCTTACATTCCATGCTGGTGTGCCCCAAGGAGGAATTTGGATTCTTCTGAGAAACACCACTGTGCCACACTAATGAAACCTGTGAACTCCCAAAGGACGTCTCCCTACGGCAGTCGGAAGCTAGATGTTGAGTTCCAGCCTGAAAACAACGGACAGCTTTCCCTGTGACAATGCTGGTCTTCTGGGACCATCCAGATTCACCAAGGCCTAACTTTTGCACGGCGGGGGAATGCTCTTGTGCATGTACAGCAGTCCCCACGTGAAAACCTTTCTTAGCAGATGGAGGCAGTCTTTCCCTTGTACTAGGTAGCTAGGCAGAATCATCAGATAAACATGCTTTGTCATCGAGCTTGAAAGTGGGACACTGATGGGAAAGTTCACATTTTCCCGCTTTGCAAGCGACTTGCTTTTGGCTTCAAAGCTGCCTGAACAGCACTAGCGGCCCACCTTCTCTTCACTGCAGGACTTTCGCTGTGGGCCAAGGCTGCGTTCTCTCAATGCCAAAAATGTGCTGACAATTCCCTTCTAGAAACTCATCCTACTGCACTCCAAATTCAGCTCCGGCCAAAGAAAGGTGACCTAAGGCCACAAGGTAAGTTCCAGTGTTGCATATCAGCAGAGCTGGGTGTGCATTGGTATCCACGAAACCATACTCTGAAATGGAGTGCCTTAACTCTGCTATGCCCCTGGGGACACATAGGACAGTCGATCGTGCACCCGTTTTGCATGATGAACGCTGTGTGCCTGAAGAGCGTCCTCTGGCTACTGAGGAACCCTAGGCGAAAAAGGCCCCTGGGAAGCACTCTTCCCATTCATAGCAAGGGAAAAGTATTGCTTTCCGGGTTGCAAAGGAAGAGTGTCCCAGTCGTCAAAGAGCCTCGCGAAAGCAGTGCTGGGCAGCCTCTGTTTGCAAGTCGACTGGCCTCAGTGACTGAAAGAGAACTCCACTGCCAATACACAGTGGGCTGATGATTCAGGCCGGGACTCAGGACAGCACTCTCACAGAAGCGAAGGCTAAGCTCTGCGTCCAGCCTGAAGACCAGTACACTTTTCACACTTAACTCTGTTGGGATGTGCAAGAGCCATGGTCACCGAGGCCTACCTAAGGTACTGAAATACTTCCCCAGTTCAGCCTAGGCAGAGGACTCTGTTGCCAAAGGATCTCCATGGAAGGGCCCTGTGGGTTCCGTGTGTTTCCTTGAGGTAGTCAGAAACGACTGAGGGTAACATTAGGAGCTCATGTTTGAAACCAGGCTACCCTGGCAAAACCTTATTTTCCTCCGTGGTAGGCGAGACAGTTGTGCTTTGAAAGCTGCCTGAAAAACACTCCTGCTGCCCATCTTCTCTTTGCTGCCTGAAGGCGTCACGAAAGTACTATGAGTGTACTCGTATGAGGCATGCTGTCTCAGTTCCTTGCTGGGAGCTCCCCCAGGAGCACTCTGGAACTTACCAGCCAAAGAAATGGCACCCCAGGCATCAAGTAAAAGTCCAGATGTCTCCCATTGTAAGCTTAGGTGTGCCATAGAAGCGAAGAAGCATGTGTTAAAGAATTGCTTCCACTCTGTTATGTATTTCACGACTCGTTGTGCACTCACATTCGTTGTAACATCTGTGAAGGAGCACTGAACGCCGCCAACTCTTCTGTTGCCTTTGAGTCCCAGGAGGCAAACGGGTTCGTTTGCTTTAACGCTGGGAATGTGCAGCGGTAATGGCAAAGCCCTGTCCGGATCGCTCGACAGCTCTCGTTTGTACAGCATTCAAACGGCCTCAGGAACGCCGTTCTAAGCAGCCTTACATTCCATGCTGGTGTGCCCCAAGGAGGAATTTGGATTCTTCTGAGAAACAACACTGTGCCACACTAATGAAACCTGTGAACTCCCAAAGGACGTCTCCCTACGGCAGTCGGAAGCTAGATGTTGAGTTCCAGCCTGAAAACAACGGACAGCTTTCCCTTTGACAATGCTGGTCTTCTGGGACCATCCAGATTCACCAAGGCCTAACTTTTGCACGGCGGGGGAATGCTCTTGTGCATGTACAGCAGTCCCCACGTGAAAACCTTTCTTAGCAGATGGAGGCAGTCTTTCCCTTGTACTAGGTAGCTAGGCAGAATCATCAGATAAACATGCTTTGTCATCGAGCTTGAAAGTGGGACACTGATGGGAAAGTTCACATTTTCCCGCTTTGCAAGCGACTTGCTTTTGGCTTCAAAGCTGCCTGAACAGCACTAGCGGCCCACCTTCTCTTCACTGCAGGAGTGTCGCTGTGGGCCAAGGCTGCGTTCTCTCAATGCCAAAAATGTGCTGACAATTCCCTTCTAGAAACTCATCCTACTGCACTCCAAATTCAGCTCCGGCCAAAGAAAGGTGACCTAAGGCCACAAGGTAAGTTCCAGTGTTGCATATCAGCAGAGCTGGGTGTGCATTGGTATCCACGAAACCATACTCTGAAATGGAGTGCCTTAACTCTGCTATGCCCCTGGGGACACATAGGACAGTCGATCGTGCACCCGTTTTGCATGATGAACGCTGTGTGCCTGAAGAGCGTCCTCTGGCTACTGAGGAACCCTAGGCGAAAAAGGCCCCTGGGAAGCACTCTTCCCATTCATAGCAAGGGAAAAGTATTGCTTTCCGGGTTGCAAAGGAAGAGTGTCCCAGTCGTCAAAGAGCCTCGCGAAAGCAGTGCTGGGCAGCCTCTGTTTGCAAGTCGACTGACCTCAGTGACTGAAAGAGAACTCCACTGCCAATACACAGTGGGCTGATGATTCAGGCCGGGACTCAGGACAGCACTGTCACAGAAGCGAAGGCTAAGCTCTGCGTCCAGCCTGAAGACCAGTACACTTTTCACACTTAACTCTGTTGGGATGTGCAAGAGCCATGGTCACCGAGGCCTACCTAAGGTACTGAAATACTTCCCCAGTTCAGCCTAGGCAGAGGACTCTGTTGCCAAAGGATCTCCATGGAAGGGCCCTGTGGGTTCCGTGTGTTTCCTTGAGGTAGTCAGAAACGACTGAGGGTAACTATAGGAGCTCATGTTTGAAACCAGGCTACCCTGGCGAAACCTTATTTTCCTCCGTGGTAGGCGAGACAGTTGTGCTTTGAAAGCTGCCTGAAAAACACTCCTGCTGCCCATCTTCTCTTTGCTGCCTGAAGGCGTCACGAAAGTACTATGAGTGTACTCGTATGAGGCATGCTGTTTCAGTTCCTTGCTGGGAGCTCCTCCAGGAGCACTCTGGAACTTACCAGCCAAAGAAATGGCACCCCAGGCATCAAGTAAAAGTCCAGATGTCTCCCATTGTAAGCTTAGGTGTGCCATAGAAGCGAAGAAGCATGTGTTAAAGAAATGCTTCCACTCTGTTATGTATTTCACGACTCGTTGTGCACTCACATTCGTTGTAACATCTGTGAAGGAGCACTGAACGCCGCCAACTCTTCTGTTGCCTTTGAGTCCCAGGAGGCAAACGGGTTCGTTTGCTTTAACGCTGTGAATGTGCAGCGGTAATGGCAAAGCCCTGCCCGGATCGCTCGACAGCTCTCGTTTGTACAGCATTCAAACGGCCTCAGGAACGCCGTTCTAAGCAGCCTTACATTCCATGCTGGTGTGCCCCAAGGAGGAATTTGGATTCTTCTGAGAAACACCACTGTGCCACACTAATGAAACCTGTGAACTCCCAAAGGACGTCTCCCTACGGCAGTCGGAAGCTAGATGTTGAGTTCCAGCCTGAAAACAACGGACAGCTTTCCCTGTGACAATGCTGGTCTTCTGGGACCATCCAGATTCACCAAGGCCTAACTTTTGCACGGCGGGGGAATGCTCTTGTGCATGTACAGCAGTCCCCACGTGAAAACCTTTCTTAGCAGATGGAGGCAGTCTTTCCCTTGTACTAGGCAGCTAGGCAGAATCATCAGATAAACATGCTTTGTCATCGAGCTTGAAAGTGGGACACTGATGGGAAAGTTCACATTCTCCCGCTTTGCAAGCGACTTGCTTTTGGCTTCAAAGCTGCCTGAACAGCACTAGCGGCCCACCTTCTCTTCACTGCAGGAGTGTCGCTGTGGGCCAAGGCTGCGTTCTCTCAATGCCAAAAATGTGCTGACAATTCCCTTCTAGAAACTCATCCTACTGCACTCCAAATTCAGCTCCGGCCAAAGAAAGGTGACCTAAGGCCACAAGGTAAGTTCCAGTGTTGCATATCAGCAGAGCTGGGTGTGCATTGGTATCCACGAAACCATACTCTGAAATGGAGTGCCTTAACTCTGCTATGCCCCTGGGGACACATAGGACAGTCGATCGTGCACCCGTTTTGCATGATGAACGCTGTGTGCCTGAAGAGCGTCCTCTGGCTTCTGAGGAACCCTAGGCGAAAAAGGCCCCTGGGAAGCACTCTTCCCATTCATAGCAAGGGAAAAGTATTGCTTTCCGGGTTGCAAAGGAAGAGTGTCCCAGTCGTCAAAGAGCCTCGCGAAAGCAGTGCTGGGCAGCCTCTCTTTGCAAGTCGACTGACCTCAGTGACTGAAAGAGAACTCCACTGCCAATACACAGTGGGCTGATGATTCAGGCCGGGACTCAGGACAGCACTCTCACAGAAGCGAAGGCTAAGCTCTGCGTCCAGCCTGAAGACCAGTACACTTTTCACACTTAACTCTGTTGGGATGTGCAAGAGCCATGGTCACCGAGGCCTACCTAAGGTACTGAAATACTTCCCCAGTTCAGCCTAGGCAGAGGACTCTGTTGCCAAAGGATCTCCATGGAAGGGCCCTGTGGGTTCCGTGTGTTTCCTTGAGGTAGTCAGAAACGACTGAGGGTAACATTAGGAGCTCATGTTTGAAACCAGGCTACCCTGGCAAAACCTTATTTTCCTCCGTGGTAGGCGAGACAGTTGTGCTTTGAAAGCTGCCTGAAAAACACTCCTGCTGCCCATCTTCTCTTTGCTGCCTGAAGGCGTCACGAAAGTACTATGAGTGTACTCGTATGAGGCATGCTGTCTCAGTTCCTTGCTGGGAGCTCCCCCAGGAGCACTCTGGAACTTACCAGCCAAAGAAATGGCACCCCAGGCATCAAGTAAAAGTCCAGATGTCTCCCATTGTAAGCTTAGGTGTGCCATAGAAGCGAAGAAGCATGTGTTAAAGAAATGCTTCCACTCTGTTATGTATTTCACGACTCGTTGTGCACTCACATTCGTTGTAACATCTGTGAAGGAGCACTGAACGCCGCCAACTCTTCTGTTGCCTTTGAGTCCCAGGAGGCAAACGGGTTCGTTTGCTTTAACGCTGTGAATGTGCAGCGGTAATGGCAAAGCCCTGCCCGGATCGCTCGACAGCTCTCGTTTGTACAGCATTCAAACGGCCTCAGGAACGCCGTTCTAAGCAGCCTTACATTCCATGCTGGTGTGCCCCAAGGAGGAATTTGGATTCTTCTGAGAAACACCACTGTGCCACACTAATGAAACCTGTGAACTCCCAAAGGACGTCTCCCTACGGCAGTCGGAAGCTAGATGTTGAGTTCCAGCCTGAAAACAACGGACAGCTATCCCTGTGACAATGCTGGTCTTCTGGGACCATCCAGATTCACCAAGGCCTAACTTTTGCACGGCGGGGGAATGCTCTTGTGCATGTACAGCAGTCCCCACGTGAAAACCTTTCTTAGCAGATGGAGGCAGTCTTTCCCTTGTACTAGGTAGCTAGGCAGAATCATCAGATAAACATGCTTTGTCATCGAGCTTGAAAGTGGGACACTGATGGGAAAGTTCACATTTTCCCGCTTTGCAAGCGACTTGCTTTTGGCTTCAAAGCTGCCTGAACAGCACTAGCGGCCCACCTTCTCTTCACTGCAGGAGTGTCGCTGTGGGCCAAGGCTGCGTTCTCTCAATGCCAAAAATGTGCTGACAATTCCCTTCTAGAAACTCATCCTACTGCACTCCAAATTCAGCTCCGGCCAAAGAAAGGTGACCTAAGGCCACAAGGTAAGTTCCAGTGTTGCATATCAGCAGAGCTGGGTGTGCATTGGTATCCACGAAACCATACTCTGAAATGGAGTGCCTTAACTCTGCTATGCCCCTGGGGACACATAGGACAGTCGATCGTGCACCCGTTTTGCATGATGAACGCTGTGTGCCTGAAGAGCGTCCTCTGGCTTCTGAGGAACCCTAGGCGAAATAGGCCCCTGGGAAGCACTCTTCCCATTCATAGCAAGGGAAAAGTATTGCTTTCCGGGTTGCAAAGGAAGAGTGTCCCAGTCGTCAAAGAGCCTCGCGAAAGCAGTGCTGGGCAGACTCTGTTTGCAAGTCGACTGGCCTCAGTGACTGAAAGAGAACTCCACTGCCAATACACAGTGGGCTGATGATTCAGGCCGGGACTCAGGACAGCACTCTCACAGAAGCGAAGGCTAAGCTCTGCGTCCAGCCTGAAGACCAGTACACTTTTCACACTTAACTCTGTTGGGATGTGCAAGGGCCATGGTCACCGAGGCCTACCTAAGGTACTGAAATACTTCCCCAGTTCAGCCTAGGCAGAGGACTCTGTTGCCTAAGGATCTCCATGGAAGGGCCCTGTGGGTTCCGTGTGTTTCCTTGAGGTAGTCAGAAACGACTGAGGGTAACTATAGGAGCTCATGTTTGAAACCAGGCTACCCTGGCAAAACCTTATTTTCCTCCGTGGTAGGCGAGACAGTTGCGCTTTGAAAGCTGCCTGAAAAACACTCCTGCTGCCCATCTTCTCTTTGCTGCCTGAAGGCGTCACGAAAGTACTATGAGTGTACTCGTATGAGGCATGCTGTCTCAGTTCCTTGCTGGGAGCTCCTCCAGGAGCACTCTGGAACTTACCAGCCAAAGAAATGGCACCCCAGGCATCAAGTAAAAGTCCAGATGTCTCCCATTGTAAGCTTAGGTGTGCCATAGAAGCGAAGAAGCATGTGTTAAAGAAATGCTTCCACTCTGTTATGTATTTCACGACTCGTTGTGCACTCACATTCGTTGTAAAATCTGTGAAGGAGCACTGAACGCCGCCAACTCTTCTGTTGCCTTTGAGTCCCAGGAGGCAAACGGGTTCGTTTGCTTTAACGCTGTGAATGTGCAGCGGTAATGGCAAAGCCCTGCCCGGATCGCTCCACAGCTCTCGTTTGTACAGCATTCAAACGGCCTCAGGAACGCCGTTCTAAGCAGCCTTACATTCCATGCTGGTGTGCCCCAAGGAGGAATTTGGATTCTTCTGAGAAACACCACTGTGCCTCACTAATGAAACCTGTGAAAACCCAAAGGACCTCTCCCTACGGCAGTCGGAAGCTAGATGTTGAGTTCCAGCCTGAAAACAACGGACAGCTTTCCCTGTGACAATGCTGGACTTCTGGGACCATCCAGATTCACCAAGGCCTAACTTTTGCATGGCGGGGGAATGCTCTTGTGCATGTACAGCAGTCCCCACGTGAAAACCTTTCTTAGCAGATGGAGGCAGTCTTTCCCTTGTACTAGGTAGCTAGGCAGAATCATCAGATAAACATGCTTTGTCATCGAGCTTGAAAGTGGGACACTGATGGGAAAGTTCACATTTTCCCGCTTTGCAAGCGACTTGCTTTTGGCTTCAAAGCTGCCTGAACAGCACTAGCGGCCCACCTTCTCTTCACTGCAGGAGTGTCGCTGTGGGCCAAGGCTGCGTTCTCTCAATGCCAAAAATGTGCTGACAATTCCCTTCTTGAAACTCATCCTACTGCACTCCAAATTCAGCTCCGGCCAAAGAAAGGTGACCTAAGGCCACAAGGTAAGTTCCAGTGTTGCATATCAGCAGAGCTGGGTGTGCATTGGTATCCACGAAACCATACTCTGAAATGGAGTGCCTTAACTCTGCTATGCCCCTGGGGACACATAGGACAGTCGATCGTGCACCCGTTTTGCATGATGAACGCTGTGTGCCTGAAGAGCGTCCTCTGGCTTCTGAGGAACCGTAGGCGAAAAAGGCCCCTGGGAAGCACTCTTCCCATTCATAGCAAGGGAAAAGTATTGCTTTCCGGGTTGCAAAGGAAGAGTGTCCCAGTCGTCAAAGAGCCTCGCGAAAGCAGTGCTGGGCAGCCTCTCTTTGCAAGTCGACTGACCTCAGTGACTGAAAGAGAACTCCACTGCCAATACACAGTGGGCTGATGATTCAGGCCGGGACTCAGGACAGCACTCTCACAGAAGCGAAGGCTAAGCTCTGCGTCCAGCCTGAAGACCAGTACACTTTTCACACTTAACTCTGTTGGGATGTGCAAGAGCCATGGTCACCGAGGCCTACCTAAGGTACTGAAATACTTCCCCAGTTCAGCCTAGGCAGAGGACTCTGTTGCCAAAGGATCTCCATGGAAGGGCCCTGTGGGTTCCGTGTGTTTCCTTGAGGTAGTCAGAAACGACTGAGGGTAACTATAGGAGCTCATGTTTGAAACCAGGCTACCCTGGCAAAACCTTATTTTCCTCCGTGGTAGGCGAGACAGTTGTGCTTTGAAAGCTGCCTGAAAAACACTCCTGCTGCCCATCTTCTCTTTGCTGCCTGAAGGCGTCACGAAAGTACTATGAGTGTACTCGTATGAGGCATGCTGTCTCAGTTCCTTGCTGGGAGCTCCTCCAGGAGCACTCTGGAACTTACTAGCCAAAGAAATGGCACCCCAGGCATCAAGTAAAGTCCAGATGTCTCCCATTGTAAGCTTAGGTGTGCCATAGAAGCGAAGAAGCATGTGTTAAAGAAATGCTTCCACTCTGTTATGTATTTCACGACTCGTTGTGCACTCACATTCGTTGTAACATCTGTGAAGGAGCACTGAACGCCGCCAACTCTTCTGTTGCCTTTGAGTCCCAGGAGGCAAACGGGTTCGTTTGCTTTAACGCTGTGAATGTGCAGCGGTAATGGCAAAGCCCTGCCCGGATCGCTCGACAGCTCTCGTTTGTACAGCATTCAAACGGCCTCAGGAACGCCGTTCTAAGCAGCCTTACATTCCATGCTGGTGTGCCCCAAGGAGGAATTTGGATTCTTCTGAGAAACACCACTGTGCCTCACTAATGAAATCTGTGAACTCCCAAAGGACGTCTCCCTACGGCAGTCGGAAGCTAGATGTTGAGTTCCAGCCTGAAAACAACGGACAGCTTTCCCTGTGACAATGCTGGTCTTCTGGGACCATCCAGATTCACCAAGGCCTAACTTTTGCACGGCGGGGGAATGCTCTTGTGCATGTACAGCAGTCCCCACGTGAAAACCTTTCTTAGCAGATGGAGGCAGTCTTTCCCTTGTACTAGATAGCTAGGCAGAATCATCAGATAAACATGCTTTGTCATCGAGCTTGAAAGTGGGACACTGATGGGAAAGTTCACATTTTCCCGCTTTGCAAGCGACTTGCTTTTGGCTTCAAAGCTGCCTGAACAGCACTAGCGGCCCACCTTCTCTTCACTGCAGGAGTGTCGCTGTGGGCCAAGGCTGCGTTCTCTCAATGCCAAAAATGTGCTGACAATTCCCTTCTAGAAACTCATCCTACTGCACTCCAAATTCAGCTCCGGCCAAAGAAAGGTGACCTAAGGACACAAGGTAAGTTCCAGTGTTGCATATCAGCAGAGCTGGGTGTGCATTGGTATCCACGAAACCATACTCTGAAATGGAGTGCCTTAACTCTGCTATGCCCCTGGGGACACATAGGACAGTCGATCGTGCACCCGTTTTGCATGATGAACGCTGTGTGCCTGAAGAGCGTCCTCTGGCTTCTGAGGAACCGTAGGCGAAAAAGCCCCCTGGGAAGCACTCTTCCCATTCATAGCAAGGGAAAAGTATTGCTTTCCGGGTTGCAAAGGAAGAGTGTCCCAGTCGTCAAAGAGCCTCGCGAAAGCAGTGCTGGGCAGCCTCTCTTTGCAAGTCGACTGACCTCAGTGACTGAAAGAGAACTCCACTGCCAATACACAGTGGGCTGATGATTCAGGCCGGGACTCAGGACAGCACTCTCACAGAAGCGAAGGCTAAGCTCTGCGTCCAGCCTGAAGACCAGTACACTTTTCACACTTAACTCTGTTGGGATGTGCAAGAGCCATGGTCACCGAGGCCTACCTAAGGTACTGAAATACTTCCCCAGTTCAGCCTAGGCAGAGGACTCTGTTGCCAAAGGATCTCCATGGAAGGGCCCTGTGGGTTCCGTGTGTTTCCTTGAGGTAGTCAGAAACGACTGAGGGTAACTATAGGAGCTCATGTTTGAAACCAGGCTACCCTGGCAAAACCTTATTTTCCTCCGTGGTAGGCGAGACAGTTGTGCTTTGAAAGCTGCCTGAAAAACACTCCTGCTGCCCATCTTCTCTTTGCTGCCTGAAGGCGTCACGAAAGTACTATGAGTGTACTCGTATGAGGCATGCTGTCTCAGTTCCTTGCTGGGAGCTCCTCCAGGAGCACTCTGGAACTTACTAGCCAAAGAAATGGCACCCCAGGCATCAAGTAAAAGTCCAGATGTCTCCCATTGTAAGCTTAGGTGTGCCATAGAAGCGAAGAAGCATGTGTTAAAGAAATGCTTCCACTCTGTTATGTATTTCACGACTCGTGCACTCACATTCGTTGTAACATCTGTGAAGGAGCACTGAACGCCGCCAACTCTTCTGTTGCCTTTGAGTCCCAGGAGGCAAACGGGTTCGTTTGCTTTAACGCTGTGAATGTGCAGCGGTAATGGCAAAGCCCTGCCCGGATCGCTCGACAGCTCTCGTTTGTACAGCATTCAAACGGCCTCAGGAACGCCGTTCTAAGCAGCCTTACATTCCATGCCGGTGTGCCCCAAGGAGGAATTTGGATTCTTCTGAGAAACACCACTGTGCCTCACTAATGAAATCTGTGAACTCCCAAAGGACGTCTCCCTACGGCAGTCGGAAGCTAGATGTTGAGTTCCAGCCTGAAAACAACGGACAGCTTTCCCTGTGACAATGCTGGTCTTCTGGGACCATCCAGATTCACCAAGGCCTAACTTTTGCACGGCGGGGGAATGCTCTTGTGCATGTACAGCAGTCCCCACGTGAAAACCTTTCTTAGCAGATGGAGGCAGTCTTTCCCTTGTACTAGATAGCTAGGCAGAATCATCAGATAAACATGCTTTGTCATCGAGCTTGAAAGTGGGACACTGATGGGAAAGTTCACATTTTCCCGCTTTGCAAGCGACTTGCTTTTGGCTTCAAAGCTGCCTGAACAGCACTAGCGGCCCACCTTCTCTTCACTGCAGGAGTGTCGCTGTGGGCCAAGGCTGCGTTCTCTCAATGCCAAAAATGTGCTGACAATTCCCTTCTAGAAACTCATCCTACTGCACTCCAAATTCAGCTCCGGCCAATGAAAGGTGACCTAAGGCCACAAGGTAAGTTCCAGTGTTGCATATCAGCAGAGCTGGGTGTGCATTGGTATCCACGAAACCATACTCTGAAATGGAGTGCCTTAACTCTGCTATGCCCCTGGGGACACATAGGACAGTCGATCGTGCACCCGTTTTGCATGATGAACGCTGTGTGCCTGAAGAGCGTCCTCTGGCTTCTGAGGAACCGTAGGCGAAAAAGGCCCCTGGGAAGCACTCTTCCCATTCATAGCAAGGGAAAAGTATTGCTTTCCGGGTTGCAAAGGAAGAGTGTCCCAGTCGTCAAAGAGCCTCGCGAAAGCAGTGCTGGGCAGCCTCTCTTTGCAAGTCGACTGACCTCAGTGACTGAAAGAGAACTCCACTGCCAATACACAGTGGGCTGATGATTCAGGCCGGGACTCAGGACAGCACTCTCACAGAAGCGAAGGCTAAGCTCTGCGTCCAGCCTGAAGACCAGTACACTTTTCACACTTAACTCTGTTGGGATGTGCAAGAGCCATGGTCACCGAGGCCTACCTAAGGTACTGAAATACTTCCCCAGTTCAGCCTAGGCAGAGGACTCTGTTGCCAAAGGATCTCCATGGAAGGGCCCTGTGGGTTCCGTGTGTTTCCTTGAGGTAGTCAGAAACGACTGAGGGTAACTATAGGAGCTCATGTTTGAAACCAGGCTACCCTGGCAAAACCTTATTTTCCTCCGTGGTAGGCGAGACAGTTGTGCTTTGAAAGCTGCCTGAAAAACACTCCTGCTGCCCATCTTCTCTTTGCTGCCTGAAGGCGTCACGAAAGTACTATGAGTGTACTCGTATGAGGCATGCTGTCTCAGTTCCTTGCTGGGAGCTCCTCCAGGAGCACTCTGGAACTTACCAGCCAAAGAAATGGCACCCCAGGCATCAAGTAAAAGTCCAGATGTCTCCCATTGTAAGCTTAGGTGTGCCATAGAAGCGAAGAAGCATGTGTTAAAGAAATGCTTCCACTCTGTTATGTATTTCACGACTCGTTGTGCACTCACATTCGTTGTAACATCTGTGAAGGAGCACTGAACGCCGCCAACTCTTCTGTTGCCTTTGAGTCCCAGGAGGCAAACGGGTTCGTTTGCTTTAACGCTGTGAATGTGCAGCGGTAATGGCAAAGCCCTGCCCGGATCGCTCCACAGCTCTCGTTTGTACAGCATTCAAACGGCCTCAGGAACGCCGTTCTAAGCAGCCTTACATTCCATGCTGGTGTGCCCCAAGGAGGAATTTGGATACTTCTGAGAAACACCACTGTGCCTCACTAATGAAATCTGTGAACTCCCAAAGGACGTCTCCCTACGGCAGTCGGAAGCTAGATGTTGAGTTCCAGCCTGAAAACAACGGACAGCTTTCCCTGTGACAATGCTGGTCTTCTGGGACCATCCAGATTCACCAAGGCCTAACTTTTGCACGGCGGGGGAATGCTCTTGTGCATGTACAGCAGTCCCCACGTGAAAACCTTTCTTAGCAGATGGAGGCAGTCTTTCCCTTGTACTAGATAGCTAGGCAGAATCATCAGATAAACATGCTTTGTCATCGAGCTTGAAAGTGGGACACTGATGGGAAAGTTCACATTTTCCCGCTTTGCAAGCGACTTGCTTTTGGCTTCAAAGCTGCCTGAACAGCACTAGCGGCCCACCTTCTCTTCACTGCAGGAGTGTCGCTGTGGGCCAAGGCTGCGTTCTCTCAATGCCAAAAATGTGCTGACAATTCCCTTCTAGAAACTCATCCTACTGCACTCCAAATTCAGCTCCGGCCAAAGAAAGGTGACCTAAGGCCACAAGGTAAGTTCCAGTGTTGCATATCAGCAGAGCTGGGTGTGCATTGGTATCCACGAAACCATACTCTGAAATGGAGTGCCTTAACTCTGCTATGCCCCTGGGGACACATAGGACAGTCGATCGTGCACCCGTTTTGCATGATGAACGCTGTGTGCCTGAAGAGCGTCCTCTGGCTACTGAGGAACCCTAGGCGAAAAAGGCCCCTGGGAAGCACTCTTCCCATTCATAGCAAGGGAAAAGTATTGCTTTCCGGGTTGCAAAGGAAGAGTGTCCCAGTCGTCAAAGAGCCTCGCGAAAGCAGTGCTGGGCAGCCTCTGTTTGCAAGTCGACTGACCTCAGTGACTGAAAGAGAACTCCACTGCCAATACACAGTGGGCTGATGATTCAGGCCGGGACTCAGGACAGCACTCTCACAGAAGCGAAGGCTAAGCTCTGCGTCCAGCCTGAAGACCAGTACACTTTTCACACTTAACTCTGTTGGGATGTGCAAGAGCCATGGTCACCGAGGCCTACCTAAGGTACTGAAATACTTCCCCAGTTCAGCCTAGGCAGAGGACTCTGTTGCCAAAGGATCTCCATGGAAGGGCCCTGTGGGTTCCGTGTGTTTCCTTGAGGTAGTCAGAAACGACTGAGGGTAACTATAGGAGCTCATGTTTGAAACCAGGCTACCCTGGCAAAACCTTATTTTCCTCCGTGGTAGGCGAGACAGTTGTGCTTTGAAAGCTGCCTGAAAAACACTCCTGCTGCCCATCTTCTCTTTGCTGCCTGAAGGCGTCACGAAAGTACTATGAGTGTACTCGTATGAGGCATGCTGTCTCAGTTCCTTGCTGGGAGCTCCTCCAGGAGCACTCTGGAACTTACCAGCCAAAGAAATGGCACCCCAGGCATCAAGTAAAAGTCCAGATGTCTCCCATTGTAAGCTTAGGTGTGCCATAGAAGCGAAGAAGCATGTGTTAAAGAAATGCTTCCACTCTGTTATGTATTTCACGACTCGTTGTGCACTCACATTCGTTGTAACATCTGTGAAGGAGCACTGAACGCCGCCAACTCTTCTGTTGCCTTTGAGTCCCAGGAGGCAAACGGGTTCGTTTGCTTTAACGCTGTGAATGTGCAGCGGTAATGGCAAAGCCCTGCCCGGATCGCTCCACAGCTCTCGTTTGTACAGCATTCAAACGGCCTCAGGAACGCCGTTCTAAGCAGCCTTACATTCCATGCTGGTGTGCCCCAAGGAGGAATTTGGATTCTTCTGAGAAACACCACTGTGCCACACTAATGAAACCTGTGAACTCCCAAAGGACGTCTCCCTACGGCAGTCGGAAGCTAGATGTT
This sequence comes from Eubalaena glacialis, assembly GCF_028564815.1. Lineage (NCBI taxonomy): Eukaryota > Metazoa > Chordata > Mammalia > Artiodactyla > Balaenidae > Eubalaena > Eubalaena glacialis. The sequence continues at coordinate 35,216,216 of NC_083728.1, read as the reverse complement.
GAGTTCCAGCCTGAAAACAACGGACAGCTTTCCCTGTGACAATGCTGGTCTTCTGGGACCATCCAGATTCACCAAGGCCTAACTTTTGCACGGCGGGGGAATGCTCTTGTGCATGTACAGCAGTCCCCACGTGAAAACCTTTCTTAGCAGATGGAGGCAGTCTTTCCCTTGTACTAGGTAGCTAGGCAGAATCATCAGATAAACATGCTTTGTCATCGAGCTTGAAAGTGGGACACTGATGGGAAAGTTCACATTTTCCCGCTTTGCAAGCGACTTGCTTTTGGCTTCAAAGCTGCCTGAACAGCACTAGCGGCCCACCTTCTCTTCACTGCAGGAGTGTCGCTGTGGGCCAAGGCTGCGTTCTCTCAATGCCAAAAATGTGCTGACAATTCCCTTCTAGAAACTCATCCTACTGCACTCCAAATTCAGCTCCGGCCAAAGAAAGGTGACCTAAGGCCACAAGGTAAGTTCCAGTGTTGCATATCAGCAGAGCTGGGTGTGCATTGGTATCCACGAAACCATACTCTGAAATGGAGTGCCTTAACTCTGCTATGCCCCTGGGGACACATAGGACAGTCGATCGTGCACCCGTTTTGCATGATGAACGCTGTGTGCCTGAAGAGCGTCCTCTGGCTTCTGAGGAACCGTAGGCGAAAAAGGCCCCTGGGAAGCACTCTTCCCATTCATAGCAAGGGAAAAGTACTGCTTTCCGGGTTGCCAAGGAAGAGTGTCCCAGTCGTCAAAGAGCCTCGCGAAAGCAGTGCTGGGCAGCCTCTGTTTGCAAGTCGACTGGCCTCAGTGACTGAAAGAGAACTCCACTGCCAATACACAGTGGGCTGATGATTCAGGCCGGGACTCAGGACAGCACTCTCACAGAAGCGAAGGCTAAGCTCTGCGTCCAGCCTGAAGACCAGTACACTTTTCACACTTAACTCTGTTGGGATGTGCAAGAGCTATGGTCACCGAGGCCTACCTAAGGTACTGAAATACTTCCCCAGTTCAGCCTAGGCAGAGGACTCTGTTGCCAAAGGATCTCCATGGAAGGGCCCTGTGGGTTCCGTGTGTTTCCTTGAGGTAGTCAGAAACGACTGAGGGTAACTATAGGAGCTCATGTTTGAAACCAGGCTACCCTGGCAAAACCTTATTTTCCTCCGTGGTAGGCGAGACAGTTGCGCTTTGAAAGCTGCCTGAAAAACACTCCTGCTGCCCATCTTCTCTTTGCTGCCTGAAGGCGTCACGAAAGTACTATGAGTGTACTCGTATGAGGCATGCTGTCTCAGTTCCTTGCTGGGAGCTCCTCCAGGAGCACTCTGGAACTTACCAGCCAAAGAAATGGCACCCCAGGCATCAAGTAAAAGTCCAGATGTCTCCCATTGTAAGCTTAGGTGTGCCATAGAAGCGAAGAAGCATGTGTTAAAGAAATGCTTCCACTCTGTTATGTATTTCACGACTCGTTGTGCACTCACATAGGTTGTAACATCTGTGAAGGAGCACTGAACGCCGCCAGCTCTTCTGTTGCCTTTGAGTCCCAGGAGGCAAACGGGTTCATTTGCTTTAACGCTGTGAATGTGCAGCGGTAATGGCAAAGCCCTGCCCGGATCGCTCGACAGCTCTCGTTTGAACAGCATTCAAACGGCCTCAGGAACGCCGTTCTAAGCAGCCTTACATTCCATGCTGGTGTGCCCCAAGGAGGAATTTGGATTCTTCTGAGAAACACCACTGTGCCACACTAATGAAACCTGTGAACTCCCAAAGGACCTCTCCCTACGGCAGTCGGAAGCTAGATGTTGAGTTCCAGCCTGAAAACAACGGACAGCTTTCCCTTTGACAATGCTGGTCTTCTGGGACCATCCAGATTCACCAAGGCCTAACTTTTGCACGGCGGGGGAATGCTCTTGTGCATGTACAGCAGTCCCCACGTGAAAACCTTTCTTAGCAGATGGAGGCAGTCTTTCCCTTGTACTAGATAGCTAGGCAGAATCATCAGATAAACATGCTTTGTCATCGAGCTTGAAAGTGGGACACTGATGGGAAAGTTCACATTTTCCCGCTTTGCAAGCGACTTGCTTTTGGCTTCAAAGCTGCCTGAACACCACTAGCGGCCCACCTTCTCTTCACTGCAGGAGTGTCGCTGTGGGCCAAGGCTGCGTTCTCTCAATGCCAAAAATGTGCTGACAATTCCCTTCTAGAAACTCATCCTACTGCACTCCAAATTCAGCTCCGGCCAAAGAAAGGTGACCTAAGGCCACAAGGTAAGTTCCAGTGTTGCATATCAGCAGAGCTGGGTGTGCATTGGTATCCACGAAACCATACTCTGAAATGGAGTGCCTTAACCCTGCTATGCCCCTGGGGACACATAGGACAGTCGATCGTGCACCCGTTTCGCATGATGAACGCTGTGTGCCTGAAGAGCGTCCTCTGGCTTCTGAGGAACCCTAGGCGAAAAAGGCCCCTGGGAAGCACTCTTCCCATTCATAGCAAGGGAAAAGTACTGCTTTCCGGGTTGCCAAGGAAGAGTGTCCCAGTCGTCAAAGAGCCTCGCGAAAGCAGTGCTGGGCAGCCTCTGTTTGCAAGTCGACTGGCCTCAGTGACTGAAAGAGAACTCCACTGCCAATACACAGTGGGCTGATGATTCAGGCCGGGACTCAGGACAGCACTCTCACAGAAGCGAAGGCTGAGCTCTGCGTCCAGCCTGAAGACCAGTACACTTTTCACACTTAACTCTGTTGGGATGTGCAAGAGCCATGGTCACCGAGGCCTACTTAAGGTACTGAAATACTTCCCCAGTTCAGCCTAGGCAGAGGACCCTGTTGCCAAAGGATCTCCATGGAAGGGCCCTGTGGGTTCCGTGTGTTTCCTTGAGGTAGTCAGAAACGACTGAGGGTAACTATAGGAGCTCATGTTTGAAACCAGGCTACCCTGGCAAAACCTTATTTTCCTCCGTGGTAGGCCAGACAGTTGCGCTTTGAAAGCTGCCTGAAAAACACTCCTGCTGCCCATCTTCTCTTTGCTGCCTGAAGGCGTCACGAAAGTACTATGAGTGTACTCGTATGAGGCATGCTGTCTCAGTTCCTTGCTGGGAGCTCCTCCAGGAGCACTCTGGAACTTACCAGCCAAAGAAATGGCACCCCAGGCATCAAGTAAAAGTCCAGATGTCTCCCATTGTAAGCTTAGGTGTGCCATAGAAGCGAAGAAGCATGTGTTAAAGAAATGCTTCCACTCTGTTATGTATTTCACGACTCGTTGTGCACTCACATAGGTTGTAACATCTGTGAAGGAGCACTGAACGCCGCCAGCTCTTCTGTTGCCTTTGAGTCCCAGGAGGCAAACGGGTTCGTTTGCTTTAACACTGTGAATGTGCAGCGGTAATGGCAAAGCCCTGCCCGGATCGCTCGACAGCTCTCGTTTGAACAGCATTCAAACGGCCTCAGGAACGCCGTTCTAAGCAGCCTTACATTCCATGCTGGTGTGCCCCAAGGAGGAATTTGGATTCTTCTGAGAAACACCACTGTGCCACACTAATGAAACCTGTGAACTCCCAAAGGACCTCTCCCTACGGCAGTCGGAAGCTAGATGTTGAGTTCCAGCCTGAAAACAACGGACAGCTTTCCCTTTGACAATGCTGGACTTCTGGGACCATCCAGATTCACCAAGGCCTAACTTTTGCACGGCGGGGGAATGCTCTTGGGCATGTACAGCAGTCCCCACGTGAAAACCTTTCTTAGCAGATGGAGGCAGTCTTTCCCTTGTACTAGGTAGCTAGGCAGAATCATCAGATAAACATGCTTTGTCATCGAGCTTGAAAGTGGGACACTGATGGGAAAGTTCACATTTTCCCGCTTTGCAAGCGACTTGCTTTTGGCTTCAAAGCTGCCTGAACAGCACTAGCGGCCCACCTTCTCTTCACTGCAGGAGTGTCGCTGTGGGCCAAGGCTGCGTTCTCTCAATGCCAAAAATGTGCTGACAATTCCCTTCTAGAAACTCATCCTACTGCACTCCAAATTCAGCTCCGGCCAAAGAAAGGTGACCTAAGGCCACAAGGTAAGTTCCAGTGTTGCATATCAGCAGAGCTGGGTGTGCATTGGTATCCACGAAACCATACTCTGAAATGGAGTGCCTTAACTCTGCTATGCCCCTGGGGACACATAGGACAGTCGATCGTGCACCCGTTTCGCATGATGAACGCTGTGTGCCTGAAGAGCGTCCTCTGGCTTCTGAGGAACCCTAGGCGAAAAAGGCCCCTGGGAAGCACTCTTCCCATTCACAGCAAGGGAAAAGTACTGCTTTCCGGGTTGCCAAGGAAGAGTGTCCCAGTCGTCAAAGAGCCTCGCGAAAGCAGTGCTGGGCAGCCTCTGTTTGCAAGTCGACTGGCCTCAGTGACTGAAAGAGAACTCCACTGCCAATACACAGTGGGCTGATGATTCAGGCCGGGACTCAGGACAGCACTCTCACAGAAGCGAAGGCTAAGCTCTGCGTCCAGCCTGAAGACCAGTACACTTTTCACACTTAACTCTGTTGGGATGTGCAAGAGCCATGGTCACCGAGGCCTACCTAAGATACTGAAATACTTCCCCAGTTCAGCCTAGGCAGAGGACCCTGTTGCCAAAGGATCTCCATGGAAGGGCCCTGTGGGTTCCGTGTGTTTCCTTGATGTAGTCAGAAACGACTGAGGGTAACTATAGGAGCTCATGTTTGAAACCAGGCTACCCTGGCAAAACCTTATTTTCCTCCGTGGTAGGCCAGACAGTTGCGCTTTGAAAGCTGCCTGAAAAACACTCCTGCTGCCCATCTTCTCTTTGCTGCCTGAAGGCGTCACGAAAGTACTATGAGTGTACTCGTATGAGGCATGCTGTCTCAGTTCCTTGCTGGGAGCTCCTCCAGGAGCACTCTGGAACTTACCAGCCAAAGAAATGGCACCCCAGGCATCAAGTAAAAGTCCAGATGTCTCCCATTGTAAGCTTAGGTGTGCCATAGAAGCGAAGAAGCATGTGTTAAAGAAATGCTTCCACTCTGTTATGTATTTCACGACTCGTTGTGCACTCACATAGGTTGTAACATCTGTGAAGGAGCACTGAACGCCGCCAACTCTTCTGTTGCCTTTGAGTCCCAGGAGGCAAACGGGTTCGTTTGCTTTAACGCTGTGAATGTGCAGCGGTAATGGCAAAGCCCTGCCCGGATCGCTCGACAGCTCTCGTTTGAACAGCATTCAAACGGCCTCAGGAACGCCGTTCTAAGCAGCCTTACATTCCATGCTGGTGTGCCCCAAGGAGGAATTTGGATTCTTCTGAGAAACACCACTGTGCCACACTAATGAAACCTGTGAACTCCCAAAGGACCTCTCCCTACGGCAGTCGGAAGTTAGATGTTGAGTTCTAGCCTGAAAACAACGGACAGCTTTCCCTGTGACAATGCTTGTCTTCTGGGACCATCCAGATTCACCAAGGCCTAACTTTTGCACGGCGGGGGAATGCTCTTGGGCATGTACAGCAGTCCCCACGTGAAAACCTTTCTTAGCAGATGGAGGCAGTCTTTCCCTTGTACTAGGTAGCTAGGCAGAATCATCAGATAAACATGCTTTGTCATCGAGCTTGAAAGTGGGACACTGATGGGAAAGTTCACATTTTCCCGCTTTGCAAGCGACTTGCTTTTGGCTTCAAAGCTGCCTGAACAGCACTAGCGGCCCACCTTCTCTTCACTGCAGGAGTGTCGCTGTGGGCCAAGGCTGCGTTCTCTCAATGCCAAAAATGTGCTGACAATTCCCTTCTAGAAACTCATCCTACTGCACTCCAAATTCAGCTCCGGCCAAAGAAAGGTGACCTAAGGCCACAAGGTAAGTTCCAGTGTTGCATATCAGCAGAGCTGGGTGTGCATTGGTATCCACGAAACCATACTCTGAAGTGGAGTGCCTTAACCCTGCTATGCCCCTGGGGACACATAAGACAGTCGATCGTGCACCCGTTTCGCATGATGAACGCTGTGTGCCTGAAGAGCGTCCTCTGGCTTCTGAGGAACCCTAGGCGAAAAAGGCCCCTGGGAAGCACTCTTCCCATTCATAGCAAGGGAAAAGTACTGCTTTCCGGGTTGCCAAGGAAGAGTGTCCCAGTCGTCAAAGAGCCTCGCGAAAGCAGTGCTGGGCAGCCTCTGTTTGCAAGTCGACTGGCCTCAGTGACTGAAAGAGAACTCCACTGCCAATACACAGTGGGCTGATGATTCAGGCCGGGACTCAGGACAGCACTCTCACAGAAGCGAAGGCTAAGCTCTGCGTCCAGCCTGAAGACCAGTACACTTTTCACACTTAACTCTGTTGGGATGTGCAAGAGCCATGGTCACCGAGGCCTACTTAAGGTACTGAAATACTTCCCCAGTTCAGCCTAGGCAGAGGACCCTGTTGCCAAAGGATCTCCATGGAAGGGCCCTGTGGGTTCCGTGTGTTTCCTTGAGGTAGTCAGAAACGACTGAGGGTAACTATAGGAGCTCATGTTTGAAACCAGGCTACCCTGGCAAAACCTTATTTTCCTCCGTGGTAGGCCAGACAGTTGCGCTTTGAAAGCTGCCTGAAAAACACTCCTGCTGCCCATCTTCTCTTTGCTGCCTGAAGGCGTCACGAAAGTACTATGAGTGTACTCGTATGAGGCATGCTGTCTCAGTTCCTTGCTGGGAGCTCCTCCAGGAGCACTCTGGAACTTACCAGCCAAAGAAATGGCACCCCAGGCATCAAGTAAAAGTCCAGATGTCTCCCATTGTAAGCTTAGGTGTGCCATAGAAGCGAAGAAGCATGTGTTAAAGAAATGCTTCCACTCTGTTATGTATTTCACGACTCGTTGTGCACTCACATAGGTTGTAACATCTGTGAAGGAGCACTGAACGCCGCCAGCTCTTCTGTTGCCTTTGAGTCCCAGGAGGCAAACGGGTTCGTTTGCTTTAACGCTGTGAATGTGCAGCGGTAATGGCAAAGCCCTGCCCGGATCGCTCGACAGCTCTCGTTTGAACAGCATTCAAACGGCCTCAGGAACGCCGTTCTAAGCAGCCTTACATTCCATGCTGGTGTGCCCCAAGGAGGAATTTGGATTCTTCTGAGAAACACCACTGTGCCACACTAATGAAACCTGTGAACTCCCAAAGGACCTCTCCCTACGGCAGTCGGAAGCTAGATGTTGAGTTCCAGCCTGAAAACAACGGACAGCTTTCCCTGTGACAATGCTGGTCTTCTGGGACCATCCAGATTCACCAAGGCCTAACTTTTGCACAGAGGGGGAATGCTCTTGTGCATGTACAGCAGTCCCCACGTGAAAACCTTTCTTAGCAGATGGAGGCCGTCTTTCCCTTGTACTAGATAGCTAGGCAGAATCATCAGATAAACATGCTTTGTCATCGAGCTTGAAAGTGGGACACTGATGGGAAAGTTCACATTTTCCCGCTTTGTAAGCGACTTGCTTTTGGCTTCAAAGCTGCCTGAACAGCACTAGCGGCCCACCTTCTCTTCACTGCAGGAGTGTCGCTGTGGGCCAAGGCTGCGTTCTCTCAATGCCAAAAATGTGCTGACAATTCCCTTCTAGAAACTCATCCTATTGCACTCCAAATTCAGCTCCGGCCAAAGAAAGGTGACCTAAGGCCACAAGGTAAGTTCCAGTGTTGCATATCAGCAGAGCTGGGTGTGCATTGGTATCCACGAAACCATACTCTGAAATGGAGTGCCTTAACTCTGCTATGCCCCTGGGGACACATAGGACAGTCGATCGTGCACCCGTTTCGCATGATGAACGCTGTGTGCCTGAAGAGCGTCCTCTGGCTTCTGAGGAACCCTAGGCGAAAAAGGCCCCTGGGAAGCACTCTTCCCATTCATAGCAAGGGAAAAGTACTGCTTTCCGGGTTGCCAAGGAAGAGTGTCCCAGTCGTCAAAGAGCCTCGCGAAAGCAGTGCTGGGCAGCCTCTGTTTTCAAGTCGACTGGCCTCAGTGACTGAAAGAGAACTCCACTGCCAATACACAGTGGGCTGATGATTCAGGCCGGGACTCAGGACAGCACTCTCACAGAAGCGAAGGCTGAGCTCTGCGTCCAGCCTGAAGACCAGTACACTTTTCACACTTAACTCTGTTGGGATGTGCAAGAGCCATGGTCACCGAGGCCTACTTAAGGTACTGAAATACTTCCCAGTTCAGCCTAGGCAGAGGACCCTGTTGCCAAAGGATCTCCATGGAAGGGCCCTGTGGGTTCCGTGTGTTTCCTTGAGGTAGTCAGAAACGACTGAGGGTAACTATAGGAGCTCATGTTTGAAACCAGGCTACCCTGGCAAAACCTTATTTTCCTCCGTGGTAGGCCAGACAGTTGCGCTTTGAAAGCTGCCTGAAAAACACTCCTGCTGCCCATCTTCTCTTTGCTGCCTGAAGGCGTCACGAAAGTACTATGAGTGTATTCGTATGAGGCATGCTGTCTCAGTTCCTTGCTGGGAGCTCCTCCAGGAGCACTCTGGAACTTACCAGCCAAAGAAATGGCACCCCAGGCATCAAGTAAAAGTCCAGATGTCTCCCATTGTAAGCTTAGGTGTGCCATAGAAGCGAAGAAGCATGTGTTAAAGAAATGCTTCCACTCTGTTATGTATTTCACGACTCGTTGTGCACTCACATAGGTTGTAACATCTGTGAAGGAGCACTGAACGCCGCCAGCTCTTCTGTTGCCTTTGAGTCCCAGGAGGCAAACGGGTTCGTTTGCTTTAACGCTGTGAATGTGCAGCGGTAATGGCAAAGCCCTGCCCGGATCGCTCGACAGCTCTCGTTTGAACAGCATTCAAACGGCCTCAGGAACGCCGTTCTAAGCAGCCTTACATTCCATGCTGGTGTGCCCCAAGGAGGAATTTTGATTCTTCTGAGAAACACCACTGTGCCACACTAATGAAACCTGTGAACTCCCAAAGGACCTCTCCCTACGGCAGTCGGAAGCTAGATGTTGAGTTCCAGCCTGAAAACAACGGACAGCTTTCCCTTTGACAATGCTGGACTTCTGGGACCATCCAGATTCACCAAGGCCTAACTTTTGCACGGCGGGGGAATGCTCTTGGGCATGTACAGCAGTCCCCACGTGAAAACCTTTCTTAGCAGATGGAGGCAGTCTTTCCCTTGTACTAGGTAGCTAGGCAGAATCATCAGATAAACATGCTTTGTCATCGAGCTTGAAAGTGGGACACTGATGGGAAAGTTCACATTTTCCCGCTTTGCAAGCGACTTGCTTTTGGCTTCAAAGCTGCCTGAACAGCACTAGCGGCCCACCTTCTCTTCACTGCAGGAGTGTCGCTGTGGGCCAAGGCTGCGTTCTCTCAATGCCAAAAATGTGCTGACAATTCCCTTCTAGAAACTCATCCTACTGCACTCCAAATTCAGCTCCGGCCAAAGAAAGTTGACCTAAGGCCACAAGGTAAGTTCCAGTGTTGCATATCAGCAGAGCTGGGTGTGCATTGGTATCCACGAAACCATACTCTGAAATGGAGTGCCTTAACTCTGCTATGCCCCTGGGGACACATAGGACAGTCGATCGTGCACCCGTTTCGCATGATGAACGCTGTGTGCCTGAAGAGCGTCCTCTGGCTTCTGAGGAACCCTAGGCGAAAAAGGCCCCTGGGAAGCACTCTTCCCATTCACAGCAAGGGAAAAGTACTGCTTTCCGGGTTGCCAAGGAAGAGTGTCCCAGTCGTCAAAGAGCCTCGCGAAAGCAGTGCTGGGCAGCCTCTGTTTGCAAGTCGACTGGCCTCAGTGACTGAAAGAGAACTCCACTGCCAATACACAGTGGGCTGATGATTCAGGCCGGGACTCAGGACAGCACTCTCACAGAAGCGAAGGCTAAGCTCTGCGTCCAGCCTGAAGACCAGTACACTTTTCACACTTAACTCTGTTGGGATGTGCAAGAGCCATGGTCACCGAGGCCTACCTAAGATACTGAAATACTTCCCCAGTTCAGCCTAGGCAGAGGACCCTGTTGCCAAAGGATCTCCATGGAAGGGCCCTGTGGGTTCCGTGTGTTTCCTTGATGTAGTCAGAAACGACTGAGGGTAACTATAGGAGCTCATGTTTGAAACCAGGCTACCCTGGCAAAACCTTATTTTCCTCCGTGGTAGGCCAGACAGTTGCGCTTTGAAAGCTGCCTGAAAAACACTCCTGCTGCCCATCTTCTCTTTGCTGCCTGAAGGCGTCACGAAAGTACTATGAGTGTACTCGTATGAGGCATGCTGTCTCAGTTCCTTGCTGGGAGCTCCTCCAGGAGCACTCTGGAACTTACCAGCCAAAGAAATGGCACCCCAGGCATCAAGTAAAAGTCCAGATGTCTCCCATTGTAAGCTTAGGTGTGCCATAGAAGCGAAGAAGCATGTGTTAAAGAAATGCTTCCACTCTGTTATGTATTTCACGACTCGTTGTGCACTCACATAGGTTGTAACATCTGTGAAGGAGCACTGAACGCCGCCAGCTCTTCTGTTGCCTTTGAGTCCCAGGAGGCAAACGGGTTCGTTTGCTTTAACGCTGTGAATGTGCAGCGGTAATGGCAAAGCCCTGCCCGGATCGCTCGACAGCTCTCGTTTGAACAGCATTCAAACGGCCTCAGGAACGCCGTTCTAAGCAGCCTTACATTCCATGCTGGTGTGCCCCAAGGAGGAATTTGGATTCTTCTGAGAAACACCACTGTGCCACACTAATGAAACCTGTGAACTCCCAAAGGACCTCTCCCTACGGCAGTCGGAAGTTAGATGTTGAGTTCCAGCCTGAAAACAACGGACAGCTTTCCCTGTGACAATGCTTGTCTTCTGGGACCATCCAGATTCACCAAGGCCTAACTTTTGCACGGCGGGGGAATGCTCTTGGGCATGTACAGCAGTCCCCACGTGAAAACCTTTCTTAGCAGATGGAGGCAGTCTTTCCCTTGTACTAGGTAGCTAGGCAGAATCATCAGATAAACATGCTTTGTCATCGAGCTTGAAAGTGGGACACTGATGGGAAAGTTCACATTTTCCCGCTTTGCAAGCGACTTTCTTTTGGCTTCAAAGCTGCCTGAACAGCACTAGCGGCCCACCTTCTCTTCACTGCAGGAGTGTCGCTGTGGGCCAAGGCTGCGTTCTCTCAATGCCAAAAATGTGCTGACAATTCCCTTCTAGAAACTCATCCTACTGCACTCCAAATTCAGCTCCGGCCAAAGAAAGGTGACCTAAGGCCACAAGGTAAGTTCCAGTGTTGCATATCAGCAGAGCTGGGTGTGCATTGGTATCCACGAAACCATACTCTGAAGTGGAGTGCCTTAACCCTGCTATGCCCCTGGGGACACATAGGACAGTCGATCGTGCACCCGTTTCGCATGATGAACGCTGTGTGCCTGAAGAGCGTCCTCTGGCTTCTGAGGAACCCTAGGCGAAAAAGGCCCCTGGGAAGCACTCTTCCCATTCATAGCAAGGGAAAAGTACTGCTTTCCGGGTTGCCAAGGAAGAGTGTCCCAGTCGTCAAAGAGCCTCGCGAAAGCAGTGCTGGGCAGCCTCTGTTTGCAAGTCGACTGGCCTCAGTGACTGAAAGAGAACTCCACTGCCAATACACAGTGGGCTGATGATTCAGGCCGGGACTCAGGACAGCACTCTCACAGAAGCGAAGGCTAAGCTCTGCGTCCAGCCTGAAGACCAGTACACTTTTCACACTTAACTCTGTTGGGATGTGCAAGAGCCATGGTCACCGAGGCCTACTTAAGGTACTGAAATACTTCCCCAGTTCAGCCTAGGCAGAGGACCCTGTTGCCAAAGGATCTCCATGGAAGGGCCCTGTGGGTTCCGTGTGTTTCCTTGAGGTAGTCAGAAACGACTGAGGGTAACTATAGGAGCTCATGTTTGAAACCAGGCTACCCTGGCAAAACCTTATTTTCCTCCGTGGTAGGCCAGACAGTTGCGCTTTGAAAGCTGCCTGAAAAACACTCCTGCTGCCCATCTTCTCTTTGCTGCCTGAAGGCGTCACGAAAGTACTATGAGTGTACTCGTATGAGGCATGCTGTCTCAGTTCCTTGCTGGGAGCTCCTCCAGGAGCACTCTGGAACTTACCAGCCAAAGAAATGGCACCCCAGGCATCAAGTAAAAGTCCAGATGTCTCCCATTGTAAGCTTAGGTGTGCCATAGAAGCGAAGAAGCATGTGTTAAAGAAATGCTTCCACTCTGTTATGTATTTCACGACTCGTTGTGCACTCACATAGGTTGTAACATCTGTGAAGGAGCACTGAACGCCGCCAGCTCTTCTGTTGCCTTTGAGTCCCAGGAGGCAAACGGGTTCGTTTGCTTTAACGCTGTGAATGTGCAGCGGTAATGGCAAAGCCCTGCCCGGATCGCTCGACAGCTCTCGTTTGAACAGCATTCAAACGGCCTCAGGAACGCCGTTCTAAGCAGCCTTACATTCCATGCTGGTGTGCCCCAAGGAGGAATTTGGATTCTTCTGAGAAACACCACTGTGCCACACTAATGAAACCTGTGAACTCCCAAAGGACCTCTCCCTACGGCAGTCGGAAGCTAGATGTTGAGTTCCAGCCTGAAAACAACGGACAGCTTTCCCTTTGGCAATGCTGGTCTTCTGGGACCATCCAGATTCACCAAGGCCTAACTTTTGCACGGCGGGGGAATGCTCTTGGGCATGTACAGCAGTCCCCACGTGAAAACCTTTCTTAGCAGATGGAGGCAGTCTTTCCCTTGTACTAGATAGCTAGGCAGAATCATCAGATAAACATGCTTTGTCATCGAGCTTGAAAGTGGGACACTGATGGGAAAGTTCACATTTTCCCGCTTTGCAAGCGACTTGCTTTTGGCTTCAAAGCTGCCTGAACAGCACTAGCGGCCCACCTTCTCTTCACTGCAGGAGTGTCGCTGTGGGCCAAGGCTGCGTTCTCTCAATGCCAAAAATGTGCTGACAATTCCCTTCTAGAAACTCATCCTATTGCACTCCAAATTCAGCTCCGGCCAAAGAAAGGTGACCTAAGGCCACAAGGTAAGTTCCAGTGTTGCATATCAGCAGAGCTGGGTGTGCATTGGTATCCACGAAACCATACTCTGAAATGGAGTGCCTTAACTCTGCTATGCCCCTGGGGACACATAGGACAGTCGATCGTGCACCCGTTTCGCATGATGAACGCTGTGTGCCTGAAGAGCGTCCTCTGGCTTCTGAGGAACCCTAGGCGAAAAAGGCCCCTGGGAAGCACTCTTCCCATTCATAGCAAGGGAAAAGTACTGCTTTCCGGGTTGCCAAGGAAGAGTGTCCCAGTCGTCAAAGAGCCTCGCGAAAGCAGTGCTGGGCAGCCTCTGTTTGCAAGTCGACTGGCCTCAGTGACTGAAAGAGAACTCCACTGCCAATACACAGTGGGCTGATGATTCAGGCCGGGACTCAGGACAGCACTCTCACAGAAGCGAAGGCTAAGCTCTGCGTCCAGCCTGAAGACCAGTACACTTTTCACACTTAACTCTGTTGGGATGTGCAAGAGCCATGGTCACCGAGGCCTACTTAAGGTACTGAAATACTTCCCCAGTTCAGCCTAGGCAGAGGACCCTGTTGCCAAAGGATCTCCATGGAAGGGCCCTGTGGGTTCCGTGTGTTTCCTTGAGGTAGTCAGAAACGACTGAGGGTAACTATAGGAGCTCATGTTTGAAACCAGGCTACCCTGGCAAAACCTTATTTTCCTCCGTGGTAGGCCAGACAGTTGCGCTTTGAAAGCTGCCTGAAAAAAACTCCTGCTGCCCATCTTCTCTTTGCTGCCTGAAGGCGTCACGAAAGTACTATGAGTGTACTCGTATGAGGCATGCTGTCTCAGTTCCTTGCTGGGAGCTCCTCCAGGAGCACTCTGGAACTTACCAGCCGAAGAAATGGCACCCCAGGCATCAAGTAAAAGTCCAGATGTCTCCCATTGTAAGCTTAGGTGTGCCATAGAAGCGAAGAAGCATGTGTTAAAGAAATGCTTCCACTCTGTTATGTATTTCACGACTCGTTGTGCACTCACATTCGTTGTAACATCTGTGAAGGAGCACTGAACGCCGCCAACTCTTCTGTTGCCTTTGAGTCCCAGGAGGCAAACGGATTCGTTTGCTTTAACGCTGTGAATGTGCAGCGGTAATGGCAAAGCCCTGCCCGGATCGCTCGACAGCTCTCGTTTGTACAGCATTCAAACGGCCTCAGGAACGCCGTTCTAAGCAGCCTTACATTCCATGCTGGTGTGCCCCAAGGAGGAATTTGGATTCTTCTGAGAAACACCACTGTGCCTCACTAATGAAACCTGTGAAAACCCAAAGGACCTCTCCCTACGGCAGTCGGAAGCTAGATGTTGAGTTCCAGCCTGAAAACAACGGACAGCTTTCCCTGTGACAATGCTGGACTTCTGGGACCATCCAGATTCACCAAGGCCTAACTTTTGCACGGCGGGGGAATGCTCTTGGGCATGTACAGCAGTCCCCACGTGAAAACCTTTCTTAGCATTTGCAGGCAGTCTTTCCCTTGTACTTGATAGCTAGGCCGAATCATCGGATAAACATGCTTTGTCATCGAGCTTGAAAGTGGGACACTGATGGGAAAGTTCACATTTTCCCGCTTTGCAAGCGACTTGCTTTTGGCTTCAAAGCTGCCTGAACAGCACTAGCGGCCCACCTTCTCTTCACTGCAGGAGTGTCGCTGTGGGCCAAGGCTGCGTTCTCTCAATGCCAAAAATGTGCTGACAATTCCCTTCTAGAAACTCATCCTACTGCACTCCAAATTCAGCTCCGGCCAAAGAAAGGTGACCTAAGGCCACAAGGTAAGTTCCAGTGTTGCATATCAGCAGAGCTGGGTGTGCATTGGTATCCACGAAACCATACTCTGAAATGGAGTGCCTTAACTCTGGTATGCCCCTGGGGACACATAGGACAGTCGATCGTGCACCCGTTTCGCATGATGAACGCTGTGTGCCTGAAGAGCGTCCTCTGGCTTCTGAGGAACCCTAGGCGAAAAAGGCCCCTGGGAAGCACTCTTCCCATTCACAGCAAGGGAAAAGTACTGCTTTCCGGGTTGCCAAGGAAGAGTGTCCCAGTCGTCAAAGAGCCTCGCGAAAGCAGTGCTGGGCAGCCTCTGTTTGCAAGTCGACTGGCCTCAGTGACTGAAAGAGAACTCCACTGCCAATACACAGTGGGCTGATGATTCAGGCCGGGACTCAGGACAGCACTCTCACAGAAGCGAAGGCTAAGCTCTGCGTCCAGCCTGAAGACCAGTACACTTTTCACACTTAACTCTGTTGGGATGTGCAAGAGCCATGGTCACCGAGGCCTACCTAAGATACTGAAATACTTCCCCAGTTCAGCCTAGGCAGAGGACCCTGTTGCCAAAGGATCTCCATGGAAGGGCCCTGTGGGTTCCGTGTGTTTCCTTGATGTAGTCAGAAACGACTGAGGGTAACTATAGGAGCTCATGTTTGAAACCAGGCTACCCTGGCAAAACCTTATTTTCCTCCGTGGTAGGCCAGACAGTTGCGCTTTGAAAGCTGCCTGAAAAACACTCCTGCTGCCCATCTTCTCTTTGCTGCCTGAAGGCGTCACGAAAGTACTATGAGTGTACTCGTATGAGGCATGCTGTCTCAGTTCCTTGCTGGGAGCTCCTCCAGGAGCACTCTGGAACTTACCAGCCAAAGAAATGGCACCCCAGGCATCAAGTAAAAGTCCAGATGTCTCCCATTGTAAGCTTAGGTGTGCCATAGAAGCGAAGAAGCATGTGTTAAAGAAATGCTTCCACTCTGTTATGTATTTCACGACTCGTTGTGCACTCACATAGGTTGTAACATCTGTGAAGGAGCACTGAACGCCGCCAGCTCTTCTGTTGCCTTTGAGTCCCAGGAGGCAAACGGGTTCGTTTGCTTTAACGCTGTGAATGTGCAGCGGTAATGGCAAAGCCCTGCCCGGATCGCTCGACAGCTCTCGTTTGAACAGCATTCAAACGGCCTCAGGAACGCCGTTCTAAGCAGCCTTACATTCCATGCTGGTGTGCCCCAAGGAGGAATTTGGATTCTTCTGAGAAACACCACTGTGCCACACTAATGAAACCTGTGAACTCCCAAAGGACCTCTCCCTACGGCAGTCGGAAGCTAGATGTTGAGTTCCAGCCTGAAAACAACGGACAGCTTTCCCTTTGACAATGCTGGACTTCTGGGACCATCCAGATTCACCAAGGCCTAACTTTTGCACGGCGGGGGAATGCTCTTGGGCATGTACAGCAGTCCCCACGTGAAAACCTTTCTTAGCAGATGGAGGCAGTCTTTCCCTTGTACTAGGTAGCTAGGCAGAATCATCAGATAAACATGCTTTGTCATCGAGCTTGAAAGTGGGACACTGATGGGAAAGTTCACATTTTCCCGCTTTGCAAGCGACTTGCTTTTGGCTTCAAAGCTGCCTGAACAGCACTAGCGGCCCACCTTCTCTTCACTGCAGGAGTGTCGCTGTGGGCCAAGGCTGCGTTCTCTCAATGCCAAAAATGTGCTGACAATTCCCTTCTAGAAACTCATCCTACTGCACTCCAAATTCAGCTCCGGCCAAAGAAAGGTGACCTAAGGCCACAAGGTAAGTTCCAGTGTTGCATATCAGCAGAGCTGGGTGTGCATTGGTATCCACGAAACCATACTCTGAAGTGGAGTGCCTTAACCCTGCTATGCCCCTGGGGACACATAGGACAGTCGATCGTGCACCCGTTTCGCATGATGAACGCTGTGTGCCTGAAGAGCGTCCTCTGGCTTCTGAGGAACCCTAGGCGAAAAAGGCCCCTGGGAAGCACTCTTCCCATTCATAGCAAGGGAAAAGTACTGCTTTCCGGGTTGCCAAGGAAGAGTGTCCCAGTCGTCAAAGAGCCTCGCGAAAGCAGTGCTGGGCAGCCTCTGTTTGCAAGTCGACTGGCCTCAGTGACTGAAAGAGAACTCCACTGCCAATACACAGTGGGCTGATGATTCAGGCCGGGACTCAGGACAGCACTCTCACAGAAGCGAAGGCTAAGCTCTGCGTCCAGCCTGAAGACCAGTACACTTTTCACACTTAACTCTGTTGGGATGTGCAAGAGCCATGGTCACCGAGGCCTACTTAAGGTACTGAAATACTTCCCCAGTTCAGCCTAGGCAGAGGACCCTGTTGCCAAAGGATCTCCATGGAAGGGCCCTGTGGGTTCCGTGTGTTTCCTTGAGGTAGTCAGAAACGACTGAGGGTAACTATAGGAGCTCATGTTTGAAACCAGGCTACCCTGGCAAAACCTTATTTTCCTCCGTGGTAGGCCAGACAGTTGCGCTTTGAAAGCTGCCTGAAAAACACTCCTGCTGCCCATCTTCTCTTTGCTGCCTGAAGGCGTCACGAAAGTACTATGAGTGTACTCGTATGAGGCATGCTGTCTCAGTTCCTTGCTGGGAGCTCCTCCAGGAGCACTCTGGAACTTACCAGCCAAAGAAATGGCACCCCAGGCATCAAGTAAAAGTCCAGATGTCTCCCATTGTAAGCTTAGGTGTGCCATAGAAGCGAAGAAGCATGTGTTAAAGAAATGCTTCCACTCTGTTATGTATTTCACGACTCGTTGTGCACTCACATAGGTTGTAACATCTGTGAAGGAGCACTGAACGCCGCCAGCTCTTCTGTTGCCTTTGAGTCCCAGGAGGCAAACGGGTTCGTTTGCTTTAACGCTGTGAATGTGCAGCGGTAATGGCAAAGCCCTGCCCGGATCGCTCGACAGCTCTCGTTTGAACAGCATTCAAAGGGCCTCAGGAACGCCGTTCTAAGCAGCCTTACATTCCATGCTGGTGTGCCCCAAGGAGGAATTTGGATTCTTCTGAGAAACACCACTGTGCCACACTAATGAAACCTGTGAACTCCCAAAGGACCTCTCCCTACGGCAGTCGGAAGCTAGATGTTGAGTTCCAGCCTGAAAACAACGGACAGCTTTCCCTTTGACAATGCTGGTCTTCTGGGACCATCCAGATTCACCAAGGCCTAACTTTTGCACGGCGGGGGAATGCTCTTGGGCATGTACAGCAGTCCCCACGTGAAAACCTTTCTTAGCAGATGGAGGCAGTCTTTCCCTTGTACTAGATAGCTAGGCAGAATCATCAGATAAACATGCTTTGTCATCGAGCTTGAAAGTGGGACACTGATGGGAAAGTTCACATTTTCCCGCTTTGCAAGCGACTTGCTTTTGGCTTCAAAGCTGCCTGAACAGCACTAGCGGCCCACCTTCTCTTCACTGCAGGAGTGTCGCTGTGGGCCAAGGCTGCGTTCTCTCAATGCCAAAAATGTGCTGACAATTCCCTTCTAGAAACTCATCCTATTGCACTCCAAATTCAGCTCCGGCCAAAGAAAGGTGACCTAAGGCCACAAGGTAAGTTCCAGTGTTGCATATCAGCAGAGCTGGGTGTGCATTGGTATCCACGAAACCATACTCTGAAATGGAGTGCCTTAACTCTGCTATGCCCCTGGGGACACATAGGACAGTCGATCGTGCACCCGTTTCGCATGATGAACGCTGTGTGCCTGAAGAGCGTCCTCTGGCTTCTGAGGAACCCTAGGCGAAAAAGGCCCCTGGGAAGCACTCTTCCCATTCATAGCAAGGGAAAAGTACTGCTTTCCGGGTTGCCAAGGAAGAGTGTCCCAGTCGTCAAAGAGCCTCGCGAAAGCAGTGCTGGGCAGCCTCTGTTTGCAAGTCGACTGGCCTCAGTGACTGAAAGAGAACTCCACTGCCAATACACAGTGGGCTGATGATTCAGGCCGGGACTCAGGACAGCACTCTCACAGAAGCGAAGGCTAAGCTCTGCGTCCAGCCTGAAGACCAGTACACTTTTCACACTTAACTCTGTTGGGATGTGCAAGAGCCATGGTCACC
The DNA here is from genome assembly GCF_028564815.1 of Eubalaena glacialis. NCBI lineage: Eukaryota > Metazoa > Chordata > Mammalia > Artiodactyla > Balaenidae > Eubalaena > Eubalaena glacialis. The sequence continues at coordinate 35,197,363 of NC_083728.1, read as the reverse complement.
GAGGCCTACTTAAGGTACTGAAATACTTCCCCAGTTCAGCCTAGGCAGAGGACCCTGTTGCCAAAGGATCTCCATGGAAGGGCCCTGTGGGTTCCGTGTGTTTCCTTGAGGTAGTCAGAAACGACTGAGGGTAACTATAGGAGCTCATGTTTGAAACCAGGCTACCCTGGCAAAACCTTATTTTCCTCCGTGGTAGGCCAGACAGTTGCGCTTTGAAAGCTGCCTGAAAAAAACTCCTGCTGCCCATCTTCTCTTTGCTGCCTGAAGGCGTCACGAAAGTACTATGAGTGTACTCGTATGAGGCATGCTGTCTCAGTTCCTTGCTGGGAGCTCCTCCAGGAGCACTCTGGAACTTACCAGCCGAAGAAATGGCACCCCAGGCATCAAGTAAAAGTCCAGATGTCTCCCATTGTAAGCTTAGGTGTGCCATAGAAGCGAAGAAGCATGTGTTAAAGAAATGCTTCCACTCTGTTATGTATTTCACGACTCGTTGTGCACTCACATTCGTTGTAACATCTGTGAAGGAGCACTGAACGCCGCCAACTCTTCTGTTGCCTTTGAGTCCCAGGAGGCAAACGGATTCGTTTGCTTTAACGCTGTGAATGTGCAGCGGTAATGGCAAAGCCCTGCCCGGATCGCTCGACAGCTCTCGTTTGTACAGCATTCAAACGGCCTCAGGAACGCCGTTCTAAGCAGCCTTACATTCCATGCTGGTGTGCCCCAAGGAGGAATTTGGATTCTTCTGAGAAACACCACTGTGCCTCACTAATGAAACCTGTGAAAACCCAAAGGACCTCTCCCTACGGCAGTCGGAAGCTAGATGTTGAGTTCCAGCCTGAAAACAACGGACAGCTTTCCCTGTGACAATGCTGGACTTCTGGGACCATCCAGATTCACCAAGGCCTAACTTTTGCACGGCGGGGGAATGCTCTTGGGCATGTACAGCAGTCCCCACGTGAAAACCTTTCTTAGCATTTGCAGGCAGTCTTTCCCTTGTACTTGATAGCTAGGCCGAATCATCGGATAAACATGCTTTGTCATCGAGCTTGAAAGTGGGACACTGATGGGAAAGTTCACATTTTCCCGCTTTGCAAGCGACTTGCTTTTGGCTTCAAAGCTGCCTGAACAGCACTAGCGGCCCACCTTCTCTTCACTGCAGGAGTGTCGCTGTGGGCCAAGGCTGCGTTCTCTCAATGCCAAAAATGTGCTGACAATTCCCTTCTAGAAACTCATCCTATTGCACTCCAAATTCAGCTCCGGCCAAAGAAAGGTGACCTAAGGCCACAAGGTAAGTTCCAGTGTTGCATATCAGCAGAGCTGGGTGTGCATTGGTATCCACGAAACCATACTCTGAAATGGAGTGCCTTAACTCTGCTATGCCCCTGGGGACACATAGGACAGTCGATCGTGCACCCGTTTCGCATGATGAACGCTGTGTGCCTGAAGAGCGTCCTCTGGCTTCTGAGGAACCCTAGGCGAAAAAGGCCCCTGGGAAGCACTCTTCCCATTCACAGCAAGGGAAAAGTACTGCTTTCCGGGTTGCCAAGGAAGAGTGTCCCAGTCGTCAAAGAGCCTCGCGAAAGCAGTGCTGGGCAGCCTCTGTTTGCAAGTCGACTGGCCTCAGTGACTGAAAGAGAACTCCACTGCCAATACACAGTGGGCTGATGATTCAGGCCGGGACTCAGGACAGCACTCTCACAGAAGCGAAGGCTAAGCTCTGCGTCCAGCCTGAAGACCAGTACACTTTTCACACTTAACTCTGTTGGGATGTGCAAGAGCCATGGTCACCGAGGCCTACCTAAGATACTGAAATACTTCCCCAGTTCAGCCTAGGCAGAGGACCCTGTTGCCAAAGGATCTCCATGGAAGGGCCCTGTGGGTTCCGTGTGTTTCCTTGATGTAGTCAGAAACGACTGAGGGTAACTATAGGAGCTCATGTTTGAAACCAGGCTACCCTGGCAAAACCTTATTTTCCTCCGTGGTAGGCCAGACAGTTGCGCTTTGAAAGCTGCCTGAAAAACACTCCTGCTGCCCATCTTCTCTTTGCTGCCTGAAGGCGTCACGAAAGTACTATGAGTGTACTCGTATGAGGCATGCTGTCTCAGTTCCTTGCTGGGAGCTCCTCCAGGAGCACTCTGGAACTTACCAGCCAAAGAAATGGCACCCCAGGCATCAAGTAAAAGTCCAGATGTCTCCCATTGTAAGCTTAGGTGTGCCATAGAAGCGAAGAAGCATGTGTTAAAGAAATGCTTCCACTCTGTTATGTATTTCACGACTCGTTGTGCACTCACATAGGTTGTAACATCTGTGAAGGAGCACTGAACGCCGCCAGCTCTTCTGTTGCCTTTGAGTCCCAGGAGGCAAACGGGTTCGTTTGCTTTAACGCTGTGAATGTGCAGCGGTAATGGCAAAGCCCTGCCCGGATCGCTCGACAGCTCTCGTTTGAACAGCATTCAAACGGCCTCAGGAACGCCGTTCTAAGCAGCCTTACATTCCATGCTGGTGTGCCCCAAGGAGGAATTTGGATTCTTCTGAGAAACACCACTGTGCCACACTAATGAAACCTGTGAACTCCCAAAGGACCTCTCCCTACGGCAGTCGGAAGCTAGATGTTGAGTTCCAGCCTGAAAACAACGGACAGCTTTCCCTTTGACAATGCTGGACTTCTGGGACCATCCAGATTCACCAAGGCCTAACTTTTGCACGGCGGGGGAATGCTCTTGGGCATGTACAGCAGTCCCCACGTGAAAACCTTTCTTAGCAGATGGAGGCAGTCTTTCCCTTGTACTAGGTAGCTAGGCAGAATCATCAGATAAACATGCTTTGTCATCGAGCTTGAAAGTGGGACACTGATGGGAAAGTTCACATTTTCCCGCTTTGCAAGCGACTTGCTTTTGGCTTCAAAGCTGCCTGAACAGCACTAGCGGCCCACCTTCTCTTCACTGCAGGAGTGTCGCTGTGGGCCAAGGCTGCGTTCTCTCAATGCCAAAAATGTGCTGACAATTCCCTTCTAGAAACTCATCCTACTGCACTCCAAATTCAGCTCCGGCCAAAGAAAGGTGACCTAAGGCCACAAGGTAAGTTCCAGTGTTGCATATCAGCAGAGCTGGGTGTGCATTGGTATCCACGAAACCATACTCTGAAATGGAGTGCCTTAACCCTGCTATGCCCCTGGGGACACATAGGACAGTCGATCGTGCACCCGTTTCGCATGATGAACGCTGTGTGCCTGAAGAGCGTCCTCTGGCTTCTGAGGAACCCTAGGCGAAAAAGGCCCCTGGGAAGCACTCTTCCCATTCATAGCAAGGGAAAAGTACTGCTTTCCGGGTTGCCAAGGAAGAGTGTCCCAGTCGTCAAAGAGCCTCGCGAAAGCAGTGCTGGGCAGCCTCTGTTTGCAAGTCGACTGGCCTCAGTGACTGAAAGAGAACTCCACTGCCAATACACAGTGGGCTGATGATTCAGGCCGGGACTCAGGACAGCACTCTCACAGAAGCGAAGGCTAAGCTCTGCGTCCAGCCTGAAGACCAGTACACTTTTCACACTTAACTCTGTTGGGATGTGCAAGAGCCATGGTCACCGAGGCCTACTTAAGGTACTGAAATACTTCCCCAGTTCAGCCTAGGCAGAGGACCCTGTTGCCAAAGGATCTCCATGGAAGGGCCCTGTGGGTTCCGTGTGTTTCCTTGAGGTAGTCAGAAACGACTGAGGGTAACTATAGGAGCTCATGTTTGAAACCAGGCTACCCTGGCAAAACCTTATTTTCCTCCGTGGTAGGCCAGACAGTTGCGCTTTGAAAGCTGCCTGAAAAACACTCCTGCTGCCCATCTTCTCTTTGCTGCCTGAAGGCGTCACGAAAGTACTATGAGTGTACTCGTATGAGGCATGCTGTCTCAGTTCCTTGCTGGGAGCTCCTCCAGGAGCACTCTGGAACTTACCAGCCAAAGAAATGGCACCCCAGGCATCAAGTAAAAGTCCAGATGTCTCCCATTGTAAGCTTAGGTGTGCCATAGAAGCGAAGAAGCATGTGTTAAAGAAATGCTTCCACTCTGTTATGTATTTCACGACTCGTTGTGCACTCACATAGGTTGTAACATCTGTGAAGGAGCACTGAACGCCGCCAGCTCTTCTGTTGCCTTTGAGTCCCAGGAGGCAAACGGGTTCGTTTGCTTTAACGCTGTGAATGTGCAGCGGTAATGGCAAAGCCCTGCCCGGATCGCTCGACAGCTCTCGTTTGAACAGCATTCAAACGGCCTCAGGAACGCCGTTCTAAGCAGCCTTACATTCCATGCTGGTGTGCCCCAAGGAGGAATTTTGATTCTTCTGAGAAACACCACTGTGCCACACTAATGAAACCTGTGAACTCCCAAAGGACCTCTCCCTACGGCAGTCGGAAGCTAGATGTTGAGTTCCAGCCTGAAAACAACGGACAGCTTTCCCTTTGACAATGCTGGACTTCTGGGACCATCCAGATTCACCAAGGCCTAACTTTTGCACGGCGGGGGAATGCTCTTGGGCATGTACAGCAGTCCCCACGTGAAAACCTTTCTTAGCAGATGGAGGCAGTCTTTCCCTTGTACTAGGTAGCTAGGCAGAATCATCAGATAAACATGCTTTGTCATCGAGCTTGAAAGTGGGACACTGATGGGAAAGTTCACATTTTCCCGCTTTGCAAGCGACTTGCTTTTGGCTTCAAAGCTGCCTGAACAGCACTAGCGGCCCACCTTCTCTTCACTGCAGGAGTGTCGCTGTGGGCCAAGGCTGCGTTCTCTCAATGCCAAAAATGTGCTGACAATTCCCTTCTAGAAACTCATCCTACTGCACTCCAAATTCAGCTCCGGCCAAAGAAAGTTGACCTAAGGCCACAAGGTAAGTTCCAGTGTTGCATATCAGCAGAGCTGGGTGTGCATTGGTATCCACGAAACCATACTCTGAAATGGAGTGCCTTAACCCTGCTATGCCCCTGGGGACACATAGGACAGTCGATCGTGCACCCGTTTCGCATGATGAACGCTGTGTGCCTGAAGAGCGTCCTCTGGCTTCTGAGGAACCCTAGGCGAAAAAGGCCCCTGGGAAGCACTCTTCCCATTCATAGCAAGGGAAAAGTACTGCTTTCCGGGTTGCCAAGGAAGAGTGTCCCAGTCGTCAAAGAGCCTCGCGAAAGCAGTGCTGGGCAGCCTCTGTTTGCAAGTCGACTGGCCTCAGTGACTGAAAGAGAACTCCACTGCCAATACACAGTGGGCTGATGATTCAGGCCGGGACTCAGGACAGCACTCTCACAGAAGCGAAGGCTAAGCTCTGCGTCCAGCCTGAAGACCAGTACACTTTTCACACTTAACTCTGTTGGGATGTGCAAGAGCCATGGTCACCGAGGCCTACCTAAGATACTGAAATACTTCCCCAGTTCAGCCTAGGCAGAGGACCCTGTTGCCAAAGGATCTCCATGGAAGGGCCCTGTGGGTTCCGTGTGTTTCCTTGATGTAGTCAGAAACGACTGAGGGTAACTATAGGAGCTCATGTTTGAAACCAGGCTACCCTGGCAAAACCTTATTTTCCTCCGTGGTAGGCCAGACAGTTGCGCTTTGAAAGCTGCCTGAAAAACACTCCTGCTGCCCATCTTCTCTTTGCTGCCTGAAGGCGTCACGAAAGTACTATGAGTGTACTCGTATGAGGCATGCTGTCTCAGTTCCTTGCTGGGAGCTCCTCCAGGAGCACTCTGGAACTTACCAGCCAAAGAAATGGCACCCCAGGCATCAAGTAAAAGTCCAGATGTCTCCCATTGTAAGCTTAGGTGTGCCATAGAAGCGAAGAAGCATGTGTTAAAGAAATGCTTCCACTCTGTTATGTATTTCACGACTCGTTGTGCACTCACATAGGTTGTAACATCTGTGAAGGAGCACTGAACGCCGCCAGCTCTTCTGTTGCCTTTGAGTCCCAGGAGGCAAACGGGTTCGTTTGCTTTAACGCTGTGAATGTGCAGCGGTAATGGCAAAGCCCTGCCCGGATCGCTCGACAGCTCTCGTTTGAACAGCATTCAAACGGCCTCAGGAACGCCGTTCTAAGCAGCCTTACATTCCATGCTGGTGTGCCCCAAGGAGGAATTTGGATTCTTCTGAGAAACACCACTGTGCCACACTAATGAAACCTGTGAACTCCCAAAGGACCTCTCCCTACGGCAGTCGGAAGCTAGATGTTGAGTTCCAGCCTGAAAACAACGGACAGCTTTCCCTTTGACAATGCTGGACTTCTGGGACCATCCAGATTCACCAAGGCCTAACTTTTGCACGGCGGGGGAATGCTCTTGGGCATGTACAGCAGTCCCCACGTGAAAACCTTTCTTAGCAGATGGAGGCAGTCTTTCCCTTGTACTAGGTAGCTAGGCAGAATCATCAGATAAACATGCTTTGTCATCGAGCTTGAAAGTGGGACACTGATGGGAAAGTTCACATTTTCCCGCTTTGCAAGCGACTTGCTTTTGGCTTCAAAGCTGCCTGAACAGCACTAGCGGCCCACCTTCTCTTCACTGCAGGAGTGTCGCTGTGGGCCAAGGCTGCGTTCTCTCAATGCCAAAAATGTGCTGACAATTCCCTTCTAGAAACTCATCCTACTGCACTCCAAATTCAGCTCCGGCCAAAGAAAGGTGACCTAAGGCCACAAGGTAAGTTCCAGTGTTGCATATCAGCAGAGCTGGGTGTGCATTGGTATCCACGAAACCATACTCTGAAATGGAGTGCCTTAACCCTGCTATGCCCCTGGGGACACATAGGACAGTCGATCGTGCACCCGTTTCGCATGATGAACGCTGTGTGCCTGAAGAGCGTCCTCTGGCTTCTGAGGAACCCTAGGCGAAAAAGGCCCCTGGGAAGCACTCTTCCCATTCATAGCAAGGGAAAAGTACTGCTTTCCGGGTTGCCAAGGAAGAGTGTCCCAGTCGTCAAAGAGCCTCGCGAAAGCAGTGCTGGGCAGCCTCTGTTTGCAAGTCGACTGGCCTCAGTGACTGAAAGAGAACTCCACTGCCAATACACAGTGGGCTGATGATTCAGGCCGGGACTCAGGACAGCACTCTCACAGAAGCGAAGGCTAAGCTCTGCGTCCAGCCTGAAGACCAGTACACTTTTCACACTTAACTCTGTTGGGATGTGCAAGAGCCATGGTCACCGAGGCCTACTTAAGGTACTGAAATACTTCCCCAGTTCAGCCTAGGCAGAGGACCCTGTTGCCAAAGGATCTCCATGGAAGGGCCCTGTGGGTTCCGTGTGTTTCCTTGAGGTAGTCAGAAACGACTGAGGGTAACTATAGGAGCTCATGTTTGAAACCAGGCTACCCTGGCAAAACCTTATTTTCCTCCGTGGTAGGCCAGACAGTTGCGCTTTGAAAGCTGCCTGAAAAACACTCCTGCTGCCCATCTTCTCTTTGCTGCCTGAAGGCGTCACGAAAGTACTATGAGTGTACTCGTATGAGGCATGCTGTCTCAGTTCCTTGCTGGGAGCTCCTCCAGGAGCACTCTGGAACTTACCAGCCAAAGAAATGGCACCCCAGGCATCAAGTAAAAGTCCAGATGTCTCCCATTGTAAGCTTAGGTGTGCCATAGAAGCGAAGAAGCATGTGTTAAAGAAATGCTTCCACTCTGTTATGTATTTCACGACTCGTTGTGCACTCACATAGGTTGTAACATCTGTGAAGGAGCACTGAACGCCGCCAGCTCTTCTGTTGCCTTTGAGTCCCAGGAGGCAAACGGGTTCGTTTGCTTTAACGCTGTGAATGTGCAGCGGTAATGGCAAAGCCCTGCCCGGATCGCTCGACAGCTCTCGTTTGAACAGCATTCAAACGGCCTCAGGAACGCCGTTCTAAGCAGCCTTACATTCCATGCTGGTGTGCCCCAAGGAGGAATTTGGATTCTTCTGAGAAACACCACTGTGCCACACTAATGAAACCTGTGAACTCCCAAAGGACCTCTCCCTACGGCAGTCGGAAGCTAGATGTTGAGTTCCAGCCTGAAAACAACGGACAGCTTTCCCTTTGACAATGCTGGACTTCTGGGACCATCCAGATTCACCAAGGCCTAACTTTTGCACGGCGGGGGAATGCTCTTGGGCATGTACAGCAGTCCCCACGTGAAAACCTTTCTTAGCAGATGGAGGCAGTCTTTCCCTTGTACTAGGTAGCTAGGCAGAATCATCAGATAAACATGCTTTGTCATCGAGCTTGAAAGTGGGACACTGATGGGAAAGTTCACATTTTCCCGCTTTGCAAGCGACTTGCTTTTGGCTTCAAAGCTGCCTGAACAGCACTAGCGGCCCACCTTCTCTTCACTGCAGGAGTGTCGCTGTGGGCCAAGGCTGCGTTCTCTCAATGCCAAAAATGTGCTGACAATTCCCTTCTAGAAACTCATCCTACTGCACTCCAAATTCAGCTCCGGCCAAAGAAAGTTGACCTAAGGCCACAAGGTAAGTTCCAGTGTTGCATATCAGCAGAGCTGGGTGTGCATTGGTATCCACGAAACCATACTCTGAAATGGAGTGCCTTAACCCTGCTATGCCCCTGGGGACACATAGGACAGTCGATCGTGCACCCGTTTCGCATGATGAACGCTGTGTGCCTGAAGAGCGTCCTCTGGCTTCTGAGGAACCCTAGGCGAAAAAGGCCCCTGGGAAGCACTCTTCCCATTCATAGCAAGGGAAAAGTACTGCTTTCCGGGTTGCCAAGGAAGAGTGTCCCAGTCGTCAAAGAGCCTCGCGAAAGCAGTGCTGGGCAGCCTCTGTTTGCAAGTCGACTGGCCTCAGTGACTGAAAGAGAACTCCACTGCCAATACACAGTGGGCTGATGATTCAGGCCGGGACTCAGGACAGCACTCTCACAGAAGCGAAGGCTAAGCTCTGCGTCCAGCCTGAAGACCAGTACACTTTTCACACTTAACTCTGTTGGGATGTGCAAGAGCCATGGTCACCGAGGCCTACTTAAGGTACTGAAATACTTCCCAGTTCAGCCTAGGCAGAGGACCCTGTTGCCAAAGGATCTCCATGGAAGGGCCCTGTGGGTTCCGTGTGTTTCCTTGAGGTAGTCAGAAACGACTGAGGGTAACTATAGGAGCTCATGTTTGAAACCAGGCTACCCTGGCAAAACCTTATTTTCCTCCGTGGTAGGCCAGACAGTTGCGCTTTGAAAGCTGCCTGAAAAAAACTCCTGCTGCCCATCTTCTCTTTGCTGCCTGAAGGCGTCACGAAAGTACTATGAGTGTACTCGTATGAGGCATGCTGTCTCAGTTCCTTGCTGGGAGCTCCTCCAGGAGCACTCTGGAACTTACCAGCCGAAGAAATGGCACCCCAGGCATCAAGTAAAAGTCCAGATGTCTCCCATTGTAAGCTTAGGTGTGCCATAGAAGCGAAGAAGCATGTGTTAAAGAAATGCTTCCACTCTGTTATGTATTTCACGACTCGTTGTGCACTCACATTCGTTGTAACATCTGTGAAGGAGCACTTAACGCCGCCAACTCTTCTGTTGCCTTTGAGTCCCAGGAGGCAAACGGATTCGTTTGCTTTAACGCTGTGAATGTGCAGCGGTAATGGCAAAGCCCTGCCCGGATCGCTCGACAGCTCTCGTTTGTACAGCATTCAAACGGCCTCAGGAACGCCGTTCTAAGCAGCCTTACATTCCATGCTGGTGTGCCCCAAGGAGGAATTTGGATTCTTCTGAGAAACACCACTGTGCCTCACTAATGAAACCTGTGAAAACCCAAAGGACCTCTCCCTACGGCAGTCGGAAGCTAGATGTTGAGTTCCAGCCTGAAAACAACGGACAGCTTTCCCTTTGACAATGCTGGACTTCTGGGACCATCCAGATTCACCAAGGCCTAACTTTTGCACGGCGGGGGAATGCTCTTGGGCATGTACAGCAGTCCCCACGTGAAAACCTTTCTTAGCAGATGGAGGCAGTCTTTCCCTTGTACTAGGTAGCTAGGCAGAATCATCAGATAAACATGCTTTGTCATCGAGCTTGAAAGTGGGACACTGATGGGAAAGTTCACATTTTCCCGCTTTGCAAGCGACTTGCTTTTGGCTTCAAAGCTGCCTGAACAGCACTAGCGGCCCACCTTCTCTTCACTGCAGGAGTGTCGCTGTGGGCCAAGGCTGCGTTCTCTCAATGCCAAAAATGTGCTGACAATTCCCTTCTAGAAACTCATCCTACTGCACTCCAAATTCAGCTCCGGCCAAAGAAAGTTGACCTAAGGCCACAAGGTAAGTTCCAGTGTTGCATATCAGCAGAGCTGGGTGTGCATTGGTATCCACGAAACCATACTCTGAAATGGAGTGCCTTAACCCTGCTATGCCCCTGGGGACACATAGGACAGTCGATCGTGCACCCGTTTCGCATGATGAACGCTGTGTGCCTGAAGAGCGTCCTCTGGCTTCTGAGGAACCCTAGGCGAAAAAGGCCCCTGGGAAGCACTCTTCCCATTCATAGCAAGGGAAAAGTACTGCTTTCCGGGTTGCCAAGGAAGAGTGTCCCAGTCGTCAAAGAGCCTCGCGAAAGCAGTGCTGGGCAGCCTCTGTTTGCAAGTCGACTGGCCTCAGTGACTGAAAGAGAACTCCACTGCCAATACACAGTGGGCTGATGATTCAGGCCGGGACTCAGGACAGCACTCTCACAGAAGCGAAGGCTAAGCTCTGCGTCCAGCCTGAAGACCAGTACACTTTTCACACTTAACTCTGTTGGGATGTGCAAGAGCCATGGTCACCGAGGCCTACCTAAGATACTGAAATACTTCCCCAGTTCAGCCTAGGCAGAGGACCCTGTTGCCAAAGGATCTCCATGGAAGGGCCCTGTGGGTTCCGTGTGTTTCCTTGATGTAGTCAGAAACGACTGAGGGTAACTATAGGAGCTCATGTTTGAAACCAGGCTACCCTGGCAAAACCTTATTTTCCTCCGTGGTAGGCCAGACAGTTGCGCTTTGAAAGCTGCCTGAAAAACACTCCTGCTGCCCATCTTCTCTTTGCTGCCTGAAGGCGTCACGAAAGTACTATGAGTGTACTCGTATGAGGCATGCTGTCTCAGTTCCTTGCTGGGAGCTCCTCCAGGAGCACTCTGGAACTTACCAGCCAAAGAAATGGCACCCCAGGCATCAAGTAAAAGTCCAGATGTCTCCCATTGTAAGCTTAGGTGTGCCATAGAAGCGAAGAAGCATGTGTTAAAGAAATGCTTCCACTCTGTTATGTATTTCACGACTCGTTGTGCACTCACATAGGTTGTAACATCTGTGAAGGAGCACTGAACGCCGCCAGCTCTTCTGTTGCCTTTGAGTCCCAGGAGGCAAACGGGTTCGTTTGCTTTAACGCTGTGAATGTGCAGCGGTAATGGCAAAGCCCTGCCCGGATCGCTCGACAGCTCTCGTTTGAACAGCATTCAAACGGCCTCAGGAACGCCGTTCTAAGCAGCCTTACATTCCATGCTGGTGTGCCCCAAGGAGGAATTTGGATTCTTCTGAGAAACACCACTGTGCCACACTAATGAAACCTGTGAACTCCCAAAGGACCTCTCCCTACGGCAGTCGGAAGCTAGATGTTGAGTTCCAGCCTGAAAACAACGGACAGCTTTCCCTTTGACAATGCTGGACTTCTGGGACCATCCAGATTCACCAAGGCCTAACTTTTGCACGGCGGGGGAATGCTCTTGGGCATGTACAGCAGTCCCCACGTGAAAACCTTTCTTAGCAGATGGAGGCAGTCTTTCCCTTGTACTAGGTAGCTAGGCAGAATCATCAGATAAACATGCTTTGTCATCGAGCTTGAAAGTGGGACACTGATGGGAAAGTTCACATTTTCCCGCTTTGCAAGCGACTTGCTTTTGGCTTCAAAGCTGCCTGAACAGCACTAGCGGCCCACCTTCTCTTCACTGCAGGAGTGTCGCTGTGGGCCAAGGCTGCGTTCTCTCAATGCCAAAAATGTGCTGACAATTCCCTTCTAGAAACTCATCCTACTGCACTCCAAATTCAGCTCCGGCCAAAGAAAGGTGACCTAAGGCCACAAGGTAAGTTCCAGTGTTGCATATCAGCAGAGCTGGGTGTGCATTGGTATCCACGAAACCATACTCTGAAATGGAGTGCCTTAACCCTGCTATGCCCCTGGGGACACATAGGACAGTCGATCGTGCACCCGTTTCGCATGATGAACGCTGTGTGCCTGAAGAGCGTCCTCTGGCTTCTGAGGAACCCTAGGCGAAAAAGGCCCCTGGGAAGCACTCTTCCCATTCATAGCAAGGGAAAAGTACTGCTTTCCGGGTTGCCAAGGAAGAGTGTCCCAGTCGTCAAAGAGCCTCGCGAAAGCAGTGCTGGGCAGCCTCTGTTTGCAAGTCGACTGGCCTCAGTGACTGAAAGAGAACTCCACTGCCAATACACAGTGGGCTGATGATTCAGGCCGGGACTCAGGACAGCACTCTCACAGAAGCGAAGGCTAAGCTCTGCGTCCAGCCTGAAGACCAGTACACTTTTCACACTTAACTCTGTTGGGATGTGCAAGAGCCATGGTCACCGAGGCCTACTTAAGGTACTGAAATACTTCCCCAGTTCAGCCTAGGCAGAGGACCCTGTTGCCAAAGGATCTCCATGGAAGGGCCCTGTGGGTTCCGTGTGTTTCCTTGAGGTAGTCAGAAACGACTGAGGGTAACTATAGGAGCTCATGTTTGAAACCAGGCTACCCTGGCAAAACCTTATTTTCCTCCGTGGTAGGCCAGACAGTTGCGCTTTGAAAGCTGCCTGAAAAACACTCCTGCTGCCCATCTTCTCTTTGCTGCCTGAAGGCGTCACGAAAGTACTATGAGTGTACTCGTATGAGGCATGCTGTCTCAGTTCCTTGCTGGGAGCTCCTCCAGGAGCACTCTGGAACTTACCAGCCAAAGAAATGGCACCCCAGGCATCAAGTAAAAGTCCAGATGTCTCCCATTGTAAGCTTAGGTGTGCCATAGAAGCGAAGAAGCATGTGTTAAAGAAATGCTTCCACTCTGTTATGTATTTCACGACTCGTTGTGCACTCACATAGGTTGTAACATCTGTGAAGGAGCACTGAACGCCGCCAGCTCTTCTGTTGCCTTTGAGTCCCAGGAGGCAAACGGGTTCGTTTGCTTTAACGCTGTGAATGTGCAGCGGTAATGGCAAAGCCCTGCCCGGATCGCTCGACAGCTCTCGTTTGAACAGCATTCAAACGGCCTCAGGAACGCCGTTCTAAGCAGCCTTACATTCCATGCTGGTGTGCCCCAAGGAGGAATTTGGATTCTTCTGAGAAACACCACTGTGCCACACTAATGAAACCTGTGAACTCCCAAAGGACCTCTCCCTACGGCAGTCGGAAGCTAGATGTTGAGTTCCAGCCTGAAAACAACGGACAGCTTTCCCTTTGACAATGCTGGACTTCTGGGACCATCCAGATTCACCAAGGCCTAACTTTTGCACGGCGGGGGAATGCTCTTGTGCATGTACAGCAGTCCCCACGTGAAAACCTTTCTTAGCAGATGGAGGCAGTCTTTCCCTTGTACTAGGTAGCTAGGCAGAATCATCAGATAAACATGCTTTGTCATCGAGCTTGAAAGTGGGACACTGATGGGAAAGTTCACATTTTCCCGCTTTGCAAGCGACTTGCTTTTGGCTTCAAAGCTGCCTGAACAGCACTAGCGGCCCACCTTCTCTTCACTGCAGGAGTGTCGCTGTGGGCCAAGGCTGCGTTCTCTCAATGCCAAAAATGTGCTGACAATTCCCTTCTAGAAACTCATCCTACTGCACTCCAAATTCAGCTCCGGCCAAAGAAAGTTGACCTAAGGCCACAAGGTAAGTTCCAGTGTTGCATATCAGCAGAGCTGGGTGTGCATTGGTATCCACGAAACCATACTCTGAAATGGAGTGCCTTAACCCTGCTATGCCCCTGGGGACACATAGGACAGTCGATCGTGCACCCGTTTCGCATGATGAACGCTGTGTGCCTGAAGAGCGTCCTCTGGCTTCTGAGGAACCCTAGGCGAAAAAGGCCCCTGGGAAGCACTCTTCCCATTCATAGCAAGGGAAAAGTACTGCTTTCCGGGTTGCCAAGGAAGAGTGTCCCAGTCGTCAAAGAGCCTCGCGAAAGCAGTGCTGGGCAGCCTCTGTTTGCAAGTCGACTGGCCTCAGTGACTGAAAGAGAACTCCACTGCCAATACACAGTGGGCTGATGATTCAGGCCGGGACTCAGGACAGCACTCTCACAGAAGCGAAGGCTAAGCTCTGCGTCCAGCCTGAAGACCAGTACACTTTTCACACTTAACTCTGTTGGGATGTGCAAGAGCCATGGTCACCGAGGCCTACTTAAGGTACTGAAATACTTCCCAGTTCAGCCTAGGCAGAGGACCCTGTTGCCAAAGGATCTCCATGGAAGGGCCCTGTGGGTTCCGTGTGTTTCCTTGAGGTAGTCAGAAACGACTGAGGGTAACTATAGGAGCTCATGTTTGAAACCAGGCTACCCTGGCAAAACCTTATTTTCCTCCGTGGTAGGCCAGACAGTTGCGCTTTGAAAGCTGCCTGAAAAAAACTCCTGCTGCCCATCTTCTCTTTGCTGCCTGAAGGCGTCACGAAAGTACTATGAGTGTACTCGTATGAGGCATGCTGTCTCAGTTCCTTGCTGGGAGCTCCTCCAGGAGCACTCTGGAACTTACCAGCCGAAGAAATGGCACCCCAGGCATCAAGTAAAAGTCCAGATGTCTCCCATTGTAAGCTTAGGTGTGCCATAGAAGCGAAGAAGCATGTGTTAAAGAAATGCTTCCACTCTGTTATGTATTTCACGACTCGTTGTGCACTCACATTCGTTGTAACATCTGTGAAGGAGCACTGAACGCCGCCAACTCTTCTGTTGCCTTTGAGTCCCAGGAGGCAAACGGATTCGTTTGCTTTAACGCTGTGAATGTGCAGCGGTAATGGCAAAGCCCTGCCCGGATCGCTCGACAGCTCTCGTTTGTACAGCATTCAAACGGCCTCAGGAACGCCGTTCTAAGCAGCCTTACATTCCATGCTGGTGTGCCCCAAGGAGGAATTTGGATTCTTCTGAGAAACACCACTGTGCCTCACTAATGAAACCTGTGAAAACCCAAAGGACCTCTCCCTACGGCAGTCGGAAGCTAGATGTTGAGTTCCAGCCTGAAAACAACGGACAGCTTTCCCTTTGACAATGCTGGACTTCTGGGACCATCCAGATTCACCAAGGCCTAACTTTTGCACGGCGGGGGAATGCTCTTGGGCATGTACAGCAGTCCCCACGTGAAAACCTTTCTTAGCAGATGGAGGCAGTCTTTCCCTTGTACTAGGTAGCTAGGCAGAATCATCAGATAAACATGCTTTGTCATCGAGCTTGAAAGTGGGACACTGATGGGAAAGTTCACATTTTCCCGCTTTGCAAGCGACTTGCTTTTGGCTTCAAAGCTGCCTGAACAGCACTAGCGGCCCACCTTCTCTTCACTGCAGGAGTGTCGCTGTGGGCCAAGGCTGCGTTCTCTCAATGCCAAAAATGTGCTGACAATTCCCTTCTAGAAACTCATCCTACTGCACTCCAAATTCAGCTCCGGCCAAAGAAAGTTGACCTAAGGCCACAAGGTAAGTTCCAGTGTTGCATATCAGCAGAGCTGGGTGTGCATTGGTATCCACGAAACCATACTCTGAAATGGAGTGCCTTAACCCTGCTATGCCCCTGGGGACACATAGGACAGTCGATCGTGCACCCGTTTCGCATGATGAACGCTGTGTGCCTGAAGAGCGTCCTCTGGCTTCTGAGGAACCCTAGGCGAAAAAGGCCCCTGGGAAGCACTCTTCCCATTCATAGCAAGGGAAAAGTACTGCTTTCCGGGTTGCCAAGGAAGAGTGTCCCAGTCGTCAAAGAGCCTCGCGAAAGCAGTGCTGGGCAGCCTCTGTTTGCAAGTCGACTGGCCTCAGTGACTGAAAGAGAACTCCACTGCCAATACACAGTGGGCTGATGATTCAGGCCGGGACTCAGGACAGCACTCTCACAGAAGCGAAGGCTAAGCTCTGCGTCCAGCCTGAAGACCAGTACACTTTTCACACTTAACTCTGTTGGGATGTGCAAGAGCCATGGTCACCGAGGCCTACTTAAGGTACTGAAATACTTCCCCAGTTCAGCCTAGGCAGAGGACCCTGTTGCCAAAGGATCTCCATGGAAGGGCCCTGTGGGTTCCGTGTGTTTCCTTGAGGTAGTCAGAAACGACTGAGGGTAACTATAGGAGCTCATGTTTGAAACCAGGCTACCCTGGCAAAACCTTATTTTCCTCCGTGGTAGGCCAGACAGTTGCGCTTTGAAAGCTGCCTGAAAAAAACTCCTGCTGCCCATCTTCTCTTTGCTGCCTGAAGGCGTCACGAAAGTACTATGAGTGTACTCGTATGAGGCATGCTGTCTCAGTTCCTTGCTGGGAGCTCCTCCAGGAGCACTCTGGAACTTACCAGCCGAAGAAATGGCACCCCAGGCATCAAGTAAAAGTCCAGATGTCTCCCATTGTAAGCTTAGGTGTGCCATAGAAGCGAAGAAGCATGTGTTAAAGAAATGCTTCCACTCTGTTATGTATTTCACGACTCGTTGTGCACTCACATTCGTTGTAACATCTGTGAAGGAGCACTGAACGCCGCCAACTCTTCTGTTGCCTTTGAGTCCCAGGAGGCAAACGGATTCGTTTGCTTTAACGCTGTGAATGTGCAGCGGTAATGGCAAAGCCCTGCACGGATCGCTCGACAGCTCTCGTTTGTACAGCATTCAAACGGCCTCAGGAACGCCGTTCTAAGCAGCCTTACATTCCATGCTGGTGTGCCCCAAGGAGGAATTTGGATTCTTCTGAGAAACACCACTGTGCCTCACTAATGAAACCTGTGAAAACCCAAAGGACCTCTCCCTACGGCAGTCGGAAGCTAGATGTTGAGTTCCAGCCTGAAAACAACGGACAGCTTTCCCTGTGACAATGCTGGACTTCTGGGACCATCCAGATTCACCAAGGCCTAACTTTTGCACGGCGGGGGAATGCTCTTGGGCATGTACAGCAGTCCCCACGTGAAAACCTTTCTTAGCATTTGCAGGCAGTCTTTCCCTTGTACTTGATAGCTAGGCCGAATCATCGGATAAACATGCTTTGTCATCGAGCTTGAAAGTGGGACACTGATGGGAAAGTTCACATTTTCCCGCTTTGCAAGCGACTTGCTTTTGGCTTCAAAGCTGCCTGAACAGCACTAGCGGCCCACCTTCTCTTCACTGCAGGAGTGTCGCTGTGGGCCAAGGCTGCGTTCTCTCAATGCCAAAAATGTGCTGACAATTCCCTTCTAGAAACTCATCCTACTGCACTCCAAATTCAGCTCCGGCCAAAGAAAGGTGACCTAAGGACACAAGGTAAGTTCCAGTGTTGCATATCAGCAGAGCTGGGTGTGCATTGGTATCCACGAAACCATACTCTGAAATGGAGTGCCTTAACTCTGCTATGCCCCTGGGGACACATAGGACAGTCGATCGTGCACCCGTTTTGCATGATGAACGCTGTGTGCCTGAAGAGCGTCCTCTGGCTTCTGAGGAACCCTAGGCGAAAAAGGCCCCTGGGAAGCACTCTTCCCATTCATAGCAAGGGAAAAGTATTGCTTTCCGGGTTGCAAAGGAAGAGTGTCCCAGTTGTCAAAGAGCTCGCGAAAGCAGTGCTGGGCAGACTCTATTTGCAAGTCGACTGGCCTCAGTGACTGACAGAGAACTCCACTGCCAATACACAGTGGGCTGATGATTCAGGCCGGGACTCAGGACAGCACTCTCACAGAAGCGAAGGCTAAGCTTTGCGTCCAGCCTGAAGACCAGTACACTTTTCACACTTAACTCTGTTGGGATGTGCAAGAGCTATGGTCACCGAGGCCTACCTAAGGTACTGAAATACTTCCCCTGTTCAGCCTAGGCAGAGGACTCTGTTGCCAAAGGATCTCCATGGAAGGGCCCTGTGGGTTCCGTGTGTTTCCTTGAGGTAGTCAGAAACGACTGAGGGTAACTATAGGAGCTCATGTTTGAAACCAGGCTACCCTGGCAAAACCTTATTTTCCTCCGTGGTAGGCGAGACAGTTGTGCTTTGAAAGCTGCCTGAAAAACACTCCTGCTGCCCATCTTCTCTTTGCTGCCTGAAGGCGTCACGAAAGTACTATGAGTGTACTCGTATGAGGCATGCTGTCTCAGTTCCTTGCTGGGAGCTCCTCCAGGAGCACTCTGGAACTTACCAGCCAAAGAAATGGCACCCCAGGCATCAAGTAAAAGTCCAGATTTCTCCCATTGCAAGCTTATTTGTGCCATAGAAGCGAAGAAGCATGTGTTAAAGAAATGCTTCCACTCTGTTATGTATTTCACGACTCGTTGTGCACTCACATTCGTTGTAACATCTGTGAAGGAGCACTGAACGCCGCCAACTCTTCTGTTGCCTTTGAGTCCCAGGAGGCAAACGGGTTCGTTTGCTTTAACGCTGTGAATGTGCAGCGGTAATGGCAAAGCCCTGCCCGGATCGCTCGACAGCTCTCGTTTGTACAGCATTCAAACGGCCTCAGGAACGCCGTTCTAAGCAGCCTTACATTCCATGCTGGTGTGCCCCAAGGAGGAATTTGGATTCTTCTGAGAAACACCACTGTGCCACACTAATGAAACCTGTGAACTCCCAAAGGACCTCTCCCTACGGCAGTCGGAAGCTAGATGTTGAGTTCCAGCCTGAAAACAACGGACAGCTTTCCCTGTGACAATGCTGGTCTTCTGGGACCATCCAGATTCACCAAGGCCTAACTTTTGCACAGAGGGGGAATGCTCTTGTGCATGTACAGCAGTCCCCACGTGAAAACCTTTCTTAGCAGAGGGAGGCAGTCTTTCCCTTGTACTAGATAGCTAGGCAGAATCATCAGATAAACATGCTTTGTCATCGAGCTTGAAAGTGGGACACTGATGGGAAAGTTCACATTTTCCCGCTTTGCAAGCGACTTGCTTTTGGCTTCAAAGCTGCCTGAACAGCACTAGCGGCCCACCTTCTCTTCACTGCAGGAGTGTCGCTGTGGGCCAAGGCTGCGTTCTCTCAATGCCAAAAATGTGCTGACAATTCCCTTCTAGAAACTCATCCTACTGCACTCCAAATTCAGCTCCGGCCAAAGAAAGGTGACCTAAGGCCACAAGGTAAGTTCCAGTGTTGCATATCAGCAGAGCTGGGTGTGCATTGGTATCCACGAAACCATACACTGAAATGGAGTGCCTTAACTCTGCTATGCCCCTGGGGACACATAGGACAGTCGATCGTGCACCCGTTTCGCATGATGAACGCTGTGTGCCTGAAGAGCGTCCTCTGGCTTCTGAGGAACCGTAGGCGAAAAAGGCCCCTGGGAAGCACTCTTCCCATTCATAGCAAGGGAAAAGTACTGCTTTCCGGGTTGCCAAGGAAGAGTGTCCCAGTCGTCAAAGAGCCTCGCGAAAGCAGTGCTGGGCAGCCTCTGTTTGCAAGTCGACTGGCCTCAGTGACTGAAAGAGAACTCCACTGCCAATACACAGTGGGCTGATGATTCAGGCCGGGACTCAGGACAGCACTCTCACAGAAGCGAAGGCTAAGCTCTGCGTCCAGCCCGAAGACCAGTACACTTTTCACACTTAACTCTGTTGGGATGTGCAAGAGGCATGGTCACCGAGGCCTACCTAAGATACTGAAATACTTCCCCAGTTCAGCCTAGGCAGAGGACCCTGTTGCCAAAGGATCTCCATGGAAGGGCCCTGTGGGTTCCGTGTGTTTCCTTGATGTAGTCAGAATCGACTGAGGGTAACTATAGGAGCTCATGTTTGAAACCAGGCTACCCTGGCAAAACCTTATTTTCCTCCGTGGTAGGCCAGACAGTTGCGCTTTGAAAGCTGCCTGAAAAACACTCCTGCTGCCCATCTTCTCTTTGCTGCCTGAAGGCGTCACGAAAGTACTATGAGTGTACTCGTATGAGGCATGCTGTCTCAGTTCCTTGCTGGGAGCTCCTCCAGGAGCACTCTGGAACTTACCAGCCAAAGAAATGGCACCCCAGGCATCAAGTAAAAGTCCAGATGTCTCCCATTGTAAGCTTAGGTGTGCCATAGAATCGAAGAAGCATGTGTTAAAGAAATGCTTCCACTCTGTTATGTATTTCACGACTCGTTGTACACTCACATAGGTTGTAACATCTGTGAAGGAGCACTGAACACCGCCAACTCTTCTGTTGCCTTTGAGTCCCAGGAGGCAAACGGGTTCGTTTGCTTTAACGCTGTGAATGTGCAGCGGTAATGGCAAAGCCCTGCCCGGATCGCTCGACAGCTCTCGTTTGAACAGCATTCAAACGGCCTCAGGAACGCCGTTCTAAGCAGCCTTACATTCCATGCTGGTGTGCCCCAAGGAGGAATTTGGATTCTTCTGAGAAACACCACTGTGCCACACTAATGAAACCTGTGAACTCCCAAAGGACCTCTCCCTACGGCAGTCGGAAGCTAGATGTTGAGTTCCAGCCTGAAAACAACGGACAGCTTTCCCTGTGACAATGCTGGTCTTCTGGGACCATCCAGATTCACCAAGGCCTAACTTTTGCACAGAGGGGGAATGCTCTTGTGCATGTACAGCAGTCCCCACGTGAAAACCTTTCTTAGCAGAGGGAGGCAGTCTTTCCCTTGTACTAGATAGCTAGGCAGAATCATCAGATAAACATGCTTTGTCATCGAGCTTGAAAGTGGGACACTGATGGGAAAGTTCACATTTTCCCGCTTTGCAAGCGACTTGCTTTTGGCTACAAAGCTGCCTGAACAGCACTAGCGGCCCACCTTCTCTTCACTGCAGGAGTGTCGCTGTGGGCCAAGGCTGCGTTCTCTCAATGCCAAAAATGTGCTGACAATTCCCTTCTAGAAACTCATCCTACTGCACTCCAAATTCAGCTCCGGCCAAAGAAAGGTGACCTAAGGCCACAAGGTAAGTTCCAGTGTTGCATATCAGCAGAGCTGGGTGTGCATTGGTATCCACGAAACCATACTCTGAAATGGAGTGCCTTAACTCTGCTATGCCCCTGGGGACACATAGGACTGTCGATCGTGCACCCGTTTTGCATGATGAACGCTGTGTGCCTGAAGAGCGTCCTCTGGCTTCTGAGGAACCCTAGGCGAAAAAGGCCCTTGGGAAGCACTCTTCCCATTCATAGCAAGGGAAAAGTACTGCTTTCCGGGTTGCCAAGGAAGAGTGTCCCAGTCGTCAAAGAGCCTCGCGAAAGCAGTGCTGGGCAGCCTCTGTTTGCAAGTCGACTGGCCTCAGTGACTGAAAGAGAACTCCACTGCCAATACACAGTGGGCTGATGATTCAGGCCGGGACTCAGGACAGCACTCTCACAGAAGCGAAGGCTAAGCTCTGCGTCCAGCCTGAAGACCAGTACACTTTTCACACTTAACGCTGTTGGGATGTGCAAGAGCCATGGTCACCGAGGCCTACCTAAGATACTGAAATACTTCCCCAGTTCAGCCTAGGCAGAGGACCCTGTTGCCAAAGGATCTCCATGGAAGGGCCCTGTGGGTTCCGTGTGTTTCCTTGAGGGAGTCAGAAACGACTGAGGGTAACTATAGGAGCTCATGTTTGAAACCAGGCTACCCTGGCAAAACCTTATTTTCCTCCATGGTAGGCGAGACAGTTGTGCTTTGAAAGCTGCCTGAAAAACACTCCTGCAGCCCATCTTCTCTTTGCTGCCTGAAGGCGTCACGAAAGTACTATGAGTGTACTCGTATGAGGCATGCTGTCTCACTTCCTTGCTGGGAGCTCCTCCAGGAGCACTCTGGAACTTACCAGCCAAAGAAATGGCACCCCAGGCATCAAGTAAAAGTCCAGATGTCTCCCATTGTAAGCTTAGGTGTGCCATAGAAGCGAAGAAGCATGTGTTAAAGAAATGCTTCCACTCTGTTATGTATTTCACGACTCGTTGTGCACTCACATTCGTTGTAACATCTGTGAAGGAGCACTGAACGCCGCCAACTCTTCTGTTGCCTTTGAGTCCCAGGAGGCAAACGGGTTCGTTTGCTTTAACGCTGTGAATGTGCAGCGGTAATGGCAAAGCCCTGCCCGGATCGCTCGACAGCTCTCGTTTGTACAGCATTCAAACGGCCTCAGGAACGCCGTTCTAAGCAGCCTTACATTCCATGCTGGTGTGCCCCAAGGAGGAATTTGGATTCTTCTGAGAAACACCACTGTGCCACACTAATGAAACCTGTGAACTCCCAAAGGACCTCTCCCTACGGCAGTCGGAAGCTAGATGTTGAGTTCCAGCCTGAAAACAACGGACAGCTTTCCCTGTGACAATGCTGGTCTTCTGGGACCATCCAGATTCACCAAGGCCTAACTTTTGCACGGCGGGGGAATGCTCTTGTGCATGTACAGCAGTCCCCACGTGAAAATCTTTCTTAGCAGATGGAGGCAGTCTTTCCCTTGTACTAGGTAGCTAGGCAGAATCATCAGATAAACATGCTTTGTCATCGAGCTTGAAAGTGGGACACTGATGGGAAAGTTCACATTTTCCCGCTTTGCAAGCGACTTGCTTTTGGCTTCAAAGCTGCCTGAACAGCACTAGCGGCCCACCTTCTCTTCACTGCAGGAGTGTCGCTGTGGGCCAAGGCTGCGTTCTCTCAATGCCAAAAATGTGCTGACAATTCCCTTCTAGAAACTCATCCTACTGCACTCCAAATTCAGCTCCGGCCAATGAAAGGTGACCTAAGGCCACAAGGTAAGTTCCAGTGTTGCATATCAGCAGAGCTGGGTGTGCATTGGTATCCACGAAACCATACTCTGAAATGGAGTGCCTTAACTCTGCTATGCCCCTGGGGACACATAGGACAGTCGATCGTGCACCCGTTTCGCATGATGAACGCTGTGTGCCTGAAGAGCGTCCTCTGGCTTCTGAGGAACCCTAGGCGAAAAAGGCCCCTGGGAAGCACTCTTCCCATTCATAGCAAGGGAAAAGTACTGCTTTCCGGGTTGCCAAGGAAGAGTGTCCCAGTCGTCAAAGAGCCTCGCGAAAGCAGTGCTGGGCAGCCTCTGTTTGCAAGTCGACTGGCCTCAGTGACTGAAAGAGAACTCCACTGCCAATACACAGTGGGCTGATGATTCAGGCCGGGACTCAGGACAGCACTCTCACAGAAGCGAAGGCTAAGCTCTGCGTCCAGCCTGAAGACCAGTACACTTTTCACACTTAACTCTGTTGGGATGTGCAAGAGGCATGGTCACCGAGGCCTACCTAAGATACTGAAATACTTCCCCAGTTCAGCCTAGGCAGAGGACCCTGTTGCCAAAGGATCTCCATGGAAGGGCCCTGTGGGTTCCGTGTGTTTCCTTGATGTAGTCAGAATCGACTGAGGGTAACTATAGGAGCTCATGTTTGAAACCAGGCTACCCTGGCAAAACCTTATTTTCCTCCGTGGTAGGCCAGACAGTTGCGCTTTGAAAGCTGCCTGAAAAACACTCCTGCTGCCCATCTTCTCTTTGCTGCCTGAAGGCGTCACGAAAGTACTATGAGTGTACTCGTATGAGGCATGCTGTCTCAGTTCCTTGCTGGGAGCTCCTCCAGGAGCACTCTGGAACTTACCAGCCAAAGAAATGGCACCCCAGGCATCAAGTAAAAGTCCAGATGTCTCCCATTGTAAGCTTAGGTGTGCCATAGAATCGAAGAAGCATGTGTTAAAGAAATGCTTCCACTCTGTTATGTATTTCACGACTCGTTGTACACTCACATAGGTTGTAACATCTGTGAAGGAGCACTGAACACCGCCAACTCTTCTGTTGCCTTTGAGTCCCAGGAGGCAAACGGGTTCGTTTGCTTTAACGCTGTGAATGTGCAGCGGTAATGGCAAAGCCCTGCCCGGATCGCTCGACAGCTCTCGTTTGAACAGCATTCAAACGGCCTCAGGAACGCCGTTCTAAGCAGCCTTACATTCCATGCTGGTGTGCCCCAAGGAGGAATTTGGATTCTTCTGAGAAACACCACTGTGCCTCACTAATGAAACCTGTGAAAACCCAAAAGTCCTCTCCCTACGGCAGTCGGAAGCTAGATGTTGAGTTCCAGCCTGAAAACAACGGACAGCTTTCCCTGTGAAAATGCTGGAGTTCTGGGACCATCCAGATTCACCAAGGCCTAACTTTTGCACGGCGGGGGAATGCTCTTGGGCATGTACAGCAGTCCCCACGTGAAAACCTTTCTTAGCAGATGGAGGCAGTCTTTCCCTTGTACTAGGTAGCTAGGCAGAATCATCAGATAAACATGCTTTGTCATCGAGCTTGAAAGTGGGACACTGATGGGAAAGTTCACATTTTCCCGCTTTGCAAGCGACTTGCTTTTGGCTTCAAAGCTGCCTGAACAGCACTAGCGGCCCACCTTCTCTTCACTGCAGGAGTGTCGCTGTGGGCCAAGGCTGCGTTCTCTCAATGCCAAAAATGTGCTGACAATTCCCTTCTAGAAACTCATCCTACTGCACTCCAAATTCAGCTCCGGCCAAAGAAAGGTGACCTAAGGCCACAAGGTAAGTTCCAGTGTTTCATATCAGCAGAGCTGGGTGTGCATTGTATCCACGAAACCATACTCTGAAATGGAGTGCCTTAAATCTGCTATGCCCCTGGCGACACATAGGACAGTCGATCGTGCACCCGTTTCGCATGATGACCGCTGTGTGCCTGAAGAGCGTCCTCTGGCTTCTGAGGAACCCTAGGCGAAATAGGCCCCTGGGAAGCACTCTTCCCATTCATAGCAAGGGAAAAGTACTCCTTTCTGGGTTGCCAAGGAAGAGTGTCCCAGTCGTCAAAGAGCCTCGCGAAAGCAGTGCTGGGCAGACTCTGTTTGTAAGTCGACTGGCCTCAGTGACTGAAAGAGAACTCCACTGCCAATACACAGTGGGCTGATGATTCAGGCCGGGACTCAGGACAGCACTCTCACAGAAGCGAAGGCTAAGCTCTGCGTCCAGCCTGAAGACCAGTACACTTTTCACACTTAACTCTGTTGGGATGTGCAAGAGCCATGGTCACCGAGGCCTACCTAAGGTACTGAAATACTGCCCCCGTTCAGCCTAGGCAGAGGACCCTGTTGCCAAAGGATCTCCATGGAAGGGCCCTGTGGGTTCCGTGTGTTTCCTTCAGGTAGTCAGAAACGACTGAGGGTAACTATAGGAGCTCATGTTTGAAACCAGGCTACCCTGGCAAAACCTTATTTTCCTCCGTGGTAGGCGAGACAGTTGCGCTTTGAAAGCTGCCTGAAAAACACTCCTGCTGCCCATCTTCTCTTTGCTGCCTGAAGGCATCACGAAAGTACTATGAGTGTACTCGTATGAGGCATGCTGTCTCAGTTCCTTGCTGGGAGCTCCTCCAGGAGCACTCTGGAACTTACCAGCCAAAGAAATGGCACCCCAGGCATCAAGTAAAAGTCCAGATGTCTCCCATTGTAAGCTTAGGTGTGCCATAGAAGCGAAGAAGCATTTGTTAAAGAAATGCTTCCACTCTGTTATGTATTTCACGACTCGTTGTGCACTCACGTTCGTTGTAACATCTGTGAAGGAGCACTGAACGCCGCCAACTCTTCTGTTGCCTTTGAGTCCCAGGAGGCAAACGGGTTCGTTTGCTTTAACGCTGTGAATGTGCAGCGGTAATGGCAAAGCCCTGCCCGGATCGATAGACAGCTCTCGTTTGTACAGCATTCAAACGGCCTCAGGAACGCCGTTCTAAGCAGCCTTACATTCCATGCTGGTGTGCCCCAAGGAGGAATTTGGATTCTTCTGAGAAACACCACTGTGCCACACTAATGAAACCTGTGAACTCCCAAAGGACGTCTCTCTACGGCAGTCGGAATCTAGATGTTGAGTTCCAGCCTGAAAACAACGGACAGCTTTCCCTGTGACAATGCTGGTCTTCTGGGACCATCCAGATTCACCAAGGCCTAACTTTTGCACGGCGGGGGAATGCTCTTGTGCATGTACAGCAGTCCCCACGTGAAAACCTTTCTTAGCAGATGGAGGCAGTCTTTCCCTTGTACTAGGTAGCTAGGCAGAATCATCAGATAAACATGCTTTGTCATCGAGCTTGAAAGTGGGACACTGATGGGAAAGTTCACATTTTCCCGCTTTGCAAGCGACTTGCTTTTGGCTTCAAAGCTGCCTGAACAGCACTAGCGGCCCACCTTCTCTTCACTGCAGGAGTGTCGCTGTGGGCCAAGGCTGCGTTCTCTCAATGCCAAATGTGCTGACAATTCCCTTCTAGAAACTCATCCTACTGCACTCCAAATTCAGCTCCGGCCAATGAAAGGTGACCTAAGGCCACAAGGTAAGTTCCAGTGTTTCATATCAGCAGAGCTGGGTGTGCATTGTATCCATGAAACCATACTATGAAATGGAGTGCCTTAACTCTGCTATGCCCCTGGGGACACATAGGACAGTCGATCGTGCACCCGTTTCGCATGATGACCGCTGTGTGCCTGAAGAGCGTCCTCTGGCTTCTGAGGAACCCTAGGCGAAAAAGGCCCCTGGGAAGCACTCTTCCCATTCATAGCAAGGGAAAAGTACTGCTTTCCGGGTTGCCAAGGAAGAGTGTCCCAGTCGTCAAAGAGCCTCGCGAAAGCAGTGCTGGGCAGCCTCTGTTTGCAAGTCGACTGGCCTCAGTGACTGAAAGAGAACTCCACTGCCAATACACAGTGGGCTGATGATTCAGGCCGGGACTCAGGACAGCACTCTCACAGAAGCGAAGGCTAAGCTCTGCGTCCAGCCTGAAGACCAGTACACTTTTCACACTTAACTCTGTTGGGATGTGCAAGAGCCATGGTCACCGAGGCCTACCTGAGATACTGAAATACTTCCCCAGTTCAGCCTAGGCAGAGGACCCTGTTGCCAAAGGATCTCCATGGAAGGGCCCTGTGGGTTCCGTGTGTTTCCTTGAGGTAGTCAGAAACGACTGAGGGTAACTATAGGAGCTCATGTTTGAAACCAGGCTACCCTGGCAAAACCTTATTTTCCTCCATGGTAGGCGAGACAGTTGTGCTTTGAAAGCTGCCTGAAAAACACTCCTGCTGCCCATCTTCTCTTTGCTGTCTGAAGGCGTCACGAAAGTACTATGAGTGTACTCGTATGAGGCATGCTGTCTCAGTTCCTTGCTGGGAGCTCCTCCAGGAGCACTCTGGAACTTACCAGCCAAAGAAATGGCACCCCAGGCATCAAGTAAAAGTCCAGATGTCTCCCATTGTAAGCTTAGGTGTGCCATAGAAGCGAAGAAGCATGTGTTAAAGAAATGCTTCCACTCTGTTATGTATTTCACGACTCGTTGTGCACTCACATTCGTTGTAACATCTGTGAAGGAGCACTGAACGCCGCCAACTCTTCTGTTGCCTTTGAGTCCCAGGAGGCAAACGGGTTCGTTTGCTTTAACGCTGTGAATGTGCAGCGGTAATGGCAAAGCCCTGCCCGGATCGCTCGACAGCTCTCGTTTGTACAGCATTCAAACGGCCTCAGGAACGCCGTTCTAAGCAGCCTTACATTCCATGCTGGTGTGCCCCAAGGAGGAATTTGGATTCTTCTGAGAAACACCACTGTGCCACACTAATGAAACCTGTGAAAACCCAAAGGACCTCTCCCTACGGCAGTCGGAAGCTAGATGTTGAGTTCCAGCCTGAAAACAACGGACAGCTTTCCCTGTGACAATGCTGGACTTCTGGGACCATCCAGATTCACCAAGGCCTAACTTTTGCACGGCGGGGGAATGCTCTTGTGCATGTACAGCAGTCCCCACGTGAAAACCTTTCTTAGCAGATGGAGGCAGTCTTTCCCTTGTACTAGGTAGCTAGGCAGAATCATCAGATAAACATGCTTTGTCATCGAGCTTGAAAGTGGGACACTGATGGGAAAGTTCACATTTTCCCGCTTTGCAAGCGACTTGCTTTTGGCTTCAAAGCTGCCTGAACACCACTAGCGGCCCACCTTCTCTTCACTGCAGGAGTGTCGCTGTGGGCCAAGGCTGCGTTCTCTCAATGCCAAATGTGCTGACAATTCCCTTCTAGAAACTCATCCTACTGCACTCCAAATTCTGCTCCGGCCAATGAAAGGTGACCTAAGGCCACAAGGTAAGTTCCAGTGTTTCATATCAGCAGAGCTGGGTGTGCATTGTATCCATGAAACCATACTATGAAATGGAGTGCCTTAACTCTGCTATGCCCCTGGGGACACATAGGACAGTCGATCGTGCACCCGTTTCGCATGATGACCGCTGTGTGCCTGAAGAGCGTCCTCTGGCTTCTGAGGAACCCTAGGCGAAAAAGGCCCCTGGGAAGCACTCTTCCCATTCATAGCAAGGGAAAAGTACTGCTTTCCGGGTTGCCAAGGAAGAGTGTCCCAGTCGTCAAAGAGCCTCGCGAAAGCAGTGCTGGGCAGCCTCTGTTTGCAAGTCGACTGGCCTCAGTGACTGAAAGAGAACTCCACTGCCAATACACAGTGGGCTGATGATTCAGGCCGGGACTCAGGACAGCACTCTCACAGAAGCGAAGGCTAAGCTCTGCGTCCAGCCTGAAGACCAGTACACTTTTCACACTTAACTCTGTTGGGATGTGCAAGAGCCATGGTCACCGAGGCCTACCTGAGATACTGAAATACTTCCCCAGTTCAGCCTAGGCAGAGGACCCTGTTGCCAAAGGATCTCCATGGAAGGGCCCTGTGGGTTCCGTGTGTTTCCTTGAGGTAGTCAGAAACGACTGAGGGTAACTATAGGAGCTCATGTTTGAAACCAGGCTACCCTGGCAAAACCTTATTTTCCTCCATGGTAGGCGAGACAGTTGTGCTTTGAAAGCTGCCTGAAAAACACTCCTGCTGCCCATCTTCTCTTTGCTGCCTGAAGGCGTCACGAAAGTACTATGAGTGTACTCGTATGAGGCATGCTGTCTCAGTTCCTTGCTGGGAGCTCCTCCAGGAGCACTCTGGAACTTACCAGCCAAAGAAATGGCACCCCAGGCATCAAGTAAAAGTCCAGATGTCTCCCATTGTAAGCTTAGGTGTGCCATAGAAGCAAAGAAGCATGTGTTAAAGAAATGCTTCCACTCTGTTATGTATTTCACGACTCGTTGTGCACTCACATTCGTTGTAACATCTGTGAAGGAGCACTGAACGCCGCCAACTCTTCTGTTGCCTTTGAGTCCCAGGAGGCAAACGGGTTCGTTTGCTTTAACGCTGTGAATGTGCAGCGGTAATGGCAAAGCCCTGCCCGGATCGCTCGACAGCTCTCGTTTGTACAGCATTCAAACGGCCTCAGGAACGCCGTTCTAAGCAGCCTTACATTCCATGCTGGTGTGCCCCAAGGAGGAATTTGGATTCTTCTGAGAAACACCACTGTGCCACACTAATGAAACCTGTGAAAACCCAAAGGACCTCTCCCTACGGCAGTCGGAAGCTAGATGTTGAGTTCCAGCCTGAAAACAACGGACAGCTTTCCCTGTGACAATGCTGGACTTCTGGGACCATCCAGATTCACGAAGGCCTAACTTTTGCACGGCGGGGGAATGCTCTTGTGCATGTACAGCAGTCCCCACGTGAAAACCTTTCTTAGCAGATGGAGGCAGTCTTTCCCTTGTACTAGATAGCAAGGCAGAATCATCAGATAAACATGCTTTGTCATCGAGCTTGAAAGTGGGACACTGATGGGAAAGTTCACATTCTCCCGCTTTGCAAGTGACTTGCTTTTGGCTTCAAAGCTGCCTGAACAGCACTAGCGGCCCACCTTCTCTTCACTGCAGGAGTGTCGCTGTGGGCCAAGGCTGCGTTCTCTCAATGCCAAAAATGTGTTGACAATTCCCTTCTAGAAACTCATCCTACTGCACTCCAAATTCAGCTCCGGCCAATGAAAGGTGACCTAAGGCCACAAGGTAAGATCCAGTGTTTCATATCAGCAGAGCTGGGTGTACATTGTATCCACGAAACCATACTCTGAAATGGA
The DNA here is from genome assembly GCF_028564815.1 of Eubalaena glacialis. NCBI lineage: Eukaryota > Metazoa > Chordata > Mammalia > Artiodactyla > Balaenidae > Eubalaena > Eubalaena glacialis. The sequence continues at coordinate 35,167,390 of NC_083728.1, read as the reverse complement.
GTGCCTTAACTCTGCTATGCCCCTGGCGACACATAGGACAGTCGATCGTGCACCCATTTCGCATGATGACCACTGTGTGCCTGAAGAGCGTCCTCTGGCTTCTGAGGAACCCTAGGAGAAATAGGCCCCTGGGAAGCACTCTTCCCATTCATAGCAAGGGAAAAGTACTCCTTTCTGGGTTGCCAAGGAAGAGTGTCCCAGTCGTCAAAGAGCCTCGCGAAAGCAGTGCTGGGCAGACTCTGTTTGCAAGTCGACTGGCCTCAGTGACTGAAAGAGAACTCCACTGCTAATACACAGTGTGCTGACGATTGAGGCCTGGACTGAGGACAGCACGCAGGCAGAAGTGAAAGCTAAGCTCTGCGTCCAGCCTGAAGACCAGTACACTTTTCACACTTAACTCTGTTGGGATGTGCAAGAGCCATGGTCACCGAGGCCTACCTAAGGTACTGAAATACTTCCCCAGTTCAGCCTAGGCAGAGGACTCTGTTGCCAAAGGATCTCCATGGAAGGGCCCTGTGGGTTCCGTGTGTTTCCTTGAGGTAGTCAGAAACGACTGAGGGTAACTATAGGAGCTCATGTTTGAAACCAGGCTACCCTGGCAAAACCTTATTTTCCTCCATGGTAGGCGAGACAGTTGTGTTTTGAAAGCTGCCTGAAAAACACTCCTATAGCCCATCTTCTCTTTGCTGCCTGAAGGCGTCACGAAAGTACTATGAGTGTACTCGTATGAGGCATGCTGTCTCAGTTCCTTGCTGGGAGCTCCTCCAGGAGCACTCTGGAACTTACCAGCCAAAGAAATGGCACCCCAGGCATCAAGTAAAAGTCCAGATGTCTCCCATTGTAAGCTTAGGTGTGCCATAGAAGCGAAGAAGCATGTGTTAAAGAAATGCTTCCACTCTGTTATGTATTTCACGACTCGTTGTGCACTCACATTCGTTGTAACATCTGTGAAGGAGCACTGAACGCCGCCAACTCTTCTGTTGCCTTTGAGTCCCAGGAGGCAAACGGGTTCGTTTGCTTTAACGCTGTGAATGTGCAGCGGTAATGGCAAAGCCCTGCCCGGATCGCTCGACAGCTCTCGTTTGTACAGCATTCAAACGGCCTCAGGAACGCCGTTCTAAGCAGCCTTACATTCCATGCTGGTGTGCCCCAAGGAGGAATTTGGATTCTTCTGAGAAACACCACTGTGCCTCACTAATGAAACCTGTGAAAACCCAAAAGACCTCTCCCTACGGCAGTCGGAAGCTAGATGTTGAGTTCCAGCCTGAAAACAACGGACAGCTTTCCCTGTGACAACGCTGGACTTCTGGGACCATCCAGATTCACCAAGGCCTAACTTTTGCACGGCGGGGGAATGCTCTTGTGCATGTACAGCAGTCCCCACGTGAAAACCTTTCTTAGCAGATGGAGGCAGTCTTTCCCTTGTACTAGGTAGCTAGGCAGAATCATCAGATAAACATGCTTTGTCATCGAGCTTGAAAGTGGGACACTGATTGGAAAGATCAATTTTCCCGCTTTGCAAGCGACTTGCTTTTGGCATCAAAGCTGCCTGAACAGCACTAGCGGCCCACCTTCTCTTCACTGCAGGAGTGTGGCTGTGGGCCAAGGCTGCGTTCTCTCAATGCCAAAAATGTGCTGACAATTCCCTTCTAGAAACTCATCCTACTGCACTCCAAATTCAGCTCCGGCCAATGAAAGGTGACCTAAGGCCACAAGGTAAGTTCCAGTGTTTCATATCAGCAGAGCTGGGTGTGCATTGTATCCATGAAACCATACTATGAAATGGAGTGCCTTAACTCTGCTATGCCCCTGGGGACACATAGGACAGTCGATCGTGCACCCGTTTCGCATGATGACCGCTGTGTGCCTGAAGAGCATCCTCTGGCTTCTGAGGAACCCTAGGCGAAAAAGGCCCCTGGGAAGCACTCTTCCCATTCATAGCAAGGGAAAAGTACTGCTTTCCGGGTTGCCAAGGAAGAGTGTCCCAGTCGTCAAAGAGCCTCGCGAAAGCAGTGCTGGGCAGCCTCTGTTTGCAAGTCGACTGGCCTCAGTGACTGAAAGAGAACTCCACTGCCAATACACAGTGGGCTGATGATTCAGGCCGGGACTCAGGACAGCACTCTCACAGAAGCGAAGGCTAAGCTCTGCGTCCAGCCTGAAGACCAGTACACTTTTCACACTTAACTCTGTTGGGATGTGCAAGAGCCATGGTCACCGAGGCCTACCTGAGATACTGAAATACTTCCCTAGTTCAGCCTAGGCAGAGGACCCTGTTGCCAAAGGATCTCCATGGAAGGGCCCTGTGGGTTCCGTGTGTTTCCTTGAGGTAGTCAGAAACGACTGAGGGTAACTATAGCAGCTCATGTTTGAAACCAGGCTACCCTGGCAAAACCTTATTTTCCTCCATGGTAGGCGAGACAGTTGTGCTTTGAAAGCTGCCTGAAAAACACTCCTGCTGCCCATCTTCTCTTTGCTGCCTGAAGGCGTCACGAAAGTATTATGAGTGTACTCGTATGAGACATGCTGTCTCAGTTCCTTGCTGGGAGCTCCTCCAGGAGCACGCTGGAACTTACCAGCCAAAGAAATGGCACCCCAGGCATCAAGTAAAAGTCCAGATGTCTCCCATTGTAAGCTTAGGTGTGCCATAGAAGCGAAGAAGCATGTGTTAAAGAAATGCTTCCACTCTGTTATGTATTTCACGACTCGTTGTGCACTCACATTCGTTGTAACATCTGTGAAGGAGCACTGAACGCCGCCAACTCTTCTGTTGCCTTTGAGTCCCAGGAGGCAAACGGGTTCGTTTGCTTTAACGCTGTGAATGTGCAGCGGTAATGGCAAAGCCCTGCCCGGATCGCTCGACAGCTCTCGTTTGTACAGCATTCAAACGGCCTCAGGAACGCCGTTCTAAGCAGCCTTACATTCCATGCTGGTGTGCCCCAAGGAGGAATTTGGATTCTTCTGAGAAACACCACTGTGCCACACTAATGAAACCTGTGAAAACCCAAAGGACCTCTCCCTACGGCAGTCGGAAGCTAGATGTTGAGTTCCAGCCTGAAAACAACGGACAGCTTTCCCTGTGACAATGCTGGACTTCTGGGACCATCCAGATTCACCAAGGCCTAACTTTTGCACGGCGGGGGAATGCTCTTGTGCATGTACAGCAGTCCCCACGTGAAAACCTTTCTTAGCAGATGGAGGCAGTCTTTCCCTTGTACTAGATAGCAAGGCAGAATCATCAGATAAACATGCTTTGTCATCGAGCTTGAAAGTGGGACACTGATGGGAAAGTTCACATTCTCCCGCTTTGCAAGCGACTTGCTTTTGGCTTCAAAGCTGCCTGAACAGCACTAGCGGCCCACCTTCTCTTCACTGCAGGAGTTTCGCTGTGGGCCAAGGCTGCGTTCTCTCAATGCCAAAAATGTGTTGACAATTCCCTTCTAGAAACTCATCCTACTGCACTCCAAATTCAGCTCCGGCCAATGAAAGGTGACCTAAGGCCACAAGGTAAGATCCAGTGTTTCATATCAGCAGAGCTGGGTGTGCATTGTATCCACGAAACCATACTCTGAAATGGAGTGCCTTAACTCTGCTATGCCCCTGGCGACACATAGGACAGTCGATCGTGCACCCATTTCGCATGATGACCACTGTGTGCCTGAAGAGCGTCCTCTGGATTCTGAGGAACCCTAGGAGAAATAGGCCCCTGGGAAGCACTCTTCCCATTCATAGCAAGGGAAAAGTACTGATTTCTGGGTTGCCAAGGAAGAGTGTCCCAGTCGTCAAAGAGCCTCGCGAAAGCAGTGCTGGGCAGACTCTGTTTGCAAGTCGACTGGCCTCAGTGACTGAAAGAGAACTCCACTGCTAATACACAGTGTGCTGACGATTGAGGCCTGGACTCAGGACAGCACGCAGGCAGAAGCGAAAGCTAAGCTCTGCGTCCAGCCTGAAGACCAGTACACTTTTCACACTTAACTCTGTTGGGATGTGCAAGAGCCATGGTCACCGAGGCCTACCTGAGATACTGAAATACTTCCCCAGTTCAGCCTAGGCAGAGAACCCTGTTGCCAAAGGATCTCCATGGAAGGGCCCTGTGGGTTCCGTGTGTTTCCTTGAGGTAGTCAGAAACGACTGAGGGTAACTATAGGAGCTCATGTTTGAAACCAGGCTACCCTGGCAAAACCTTATTTTCCTCCATGGTAGGCGAGACAGTTGTGCTTTGAAAGCTGCCTGAAAAACACTCCTGCTGCCCATCTTCTCTTTGCTGTCTGAAGGCGTCACGAAAGTACTATGAGTGTACTCGTATGAGGCATGCTGTCTCAGTTCCTTGCTGGGAGCTCCTCCAGGAGCACTCTGGAACTTACCAGCCAAAGAAATGGCACCCCAGGCATCAAGTAAAAGTCCAGATGTCTCCCATTGTAAGCTTAGGTGTGCCATAGAAGCGAAGAAGCATGTGTTAAAGAAATGCTTCCACTCTGTTATGTATTTCACGACTCGTTGTGCACTCACATTCGTTGTAACATCTGTGAAGGAGCACTGAACGCCGCCAACTCTTCTGTTGCCTTTGAGTCCCAGGAGGCAAACGGGTTCGTTTGCTTTAACGCTGTGAATGTGCAGCGGTAATGGCAAAGCCCTGCCCGGATCGCTCGACAGCTCTCGTTTGTACAGCATTCAAACGGCCTCAGGAACGCCGTTCTAAGCAGCCTTACATTCCATGCTGGTGTGCCCCAAGGAGGAATTTGGATTCTTCTGAGAAACACCACTGTGCCACACTAATGAAACCTGTGAAAACCCAAAGGACCTCTCCCTACGGCAGTCGGAAGCTAGATGTTGAGTTCCAGCCTGAAAACAACGGACAGCTTTCCCTGTGACAATGCTGGACTTCTGGGACCATCCAGATTCACCAAGGCCTAACTTTTGCACGGCGGGGGAATGCTCTTGTGCATGTACAGCAGTCCCCACGTGAAAACCTTTCTTAGCAGATGGAGGCAGTCTTTCCCTTGTACTAGGTAGCTAGGCAGAATCATCAGATAAACATGCTTTGTCATCGAGCTTGAAAGTGGGACACTGATGGGAAAGTTCACATTTTCCCGCTTTGCAAGCGACTTGCTTTTGGCTTCAAAGCTGCCTGAACACCACTAGCGGCCCACCTTCTCTTCACTGCAGGAGTGTCGCTGTGGGCCAAGGCTGCGTTCTCTCAATGCCAAATGTGCTGACAATTCCCTTCTAGAAACTCATCCTACTGCACTCCAAATTCTGCTCCGGCCAATGAAAGGTGACCTAAGGCCACAAGGTAAGTTCCAGTGTTTCATATCAGCAGAGCTGGGTGTGCATTGTATCCATGAAACCATACTATGAAATGGAGTGCCTTAACTCTGCTATGCCCCTGGGGACACATAGGACAGTCGATCGTGCACCCGTTTCGCATGATGACCGCTGTGTGCCTGAAGAGCGTCCTCTGGCTTCTGAGGAACCCTAGGAGAAATAGGCCCCTGGGAAGCACTCTTCCCATTCATAGCAAGGGAAAAGTACTGATTTCTGGGTTGCCAAGGAAGAGTGTCCCAGTCGTCAAAGAGCCTCGCGAAAGCAGTGCTGGGCAGACTCTGTTTGCAAGTCGACTGGCCTCAGTGACTGAAAGAGAACTCCACTGCTAATACACAGTGTGCTGACGATTGAGGCCTGGACTCAGGACAGCACGCAGGCACAAGCGAAAGCTAAGCTCTGCGTCCAGCCTGAAGACCAGTACACTTTTCACACTTAACTCTGTTGGGATGTGCAAGAGCCATGGTCACCGAGGCCTACCTGAGATACTGAAATACTTCCCCAGTTCAGCCTAGGCAGAGGACCCTGTTGCCAAAGGATCTCCATGGAAGGGCCCTGTGGGTTCCGTGTGTTTCCTTGAGGTAGTCAGAAAAGACTGAGGGTAACTATAGGAGCTCATGTTTGAAACCAGGCTACCCTGGCAAAACCTTATTTTCCTCCATGGTAGGCGAGACAGTTGTGCTTTGAAAGCTGCCTGAAAAACACTCCTGCTGCCCATCTTCTCTTTGCTGTCTGAAGGCGTCACGAAAGTACTATGAGTGTACTCGTATGAGGCATGCTGTCTCAGTTCCTTGCTGGGAGCTCCTCCAGGAGCACTCTGGAACTTACCAGCCAAAGAAATGGCACCCCAGGCATCAAGTAAAAGTCCAGATGTCTCCCATTGTAAGCTTAGGTGTGCCATAGAAGCGAAGAAGCATGTGTTAAAGAAATGCTTCCACTCTGTTATGTATTTCACGACTCGTTGTGCACTCACATTCGTTGTAACATCTGTGAAGGAGCACTGAACGCCGCCAACTCTTCTGTTGCCTTTGAGTCCCAGGAGGCAAACGGGTTCGTTTGCTTTAACGCTGTGAATGTGCAGCGGTAATGGCAAAGCCCTGCCCGGATCGCTCGACAGCTCTCGTTTGTACAGCATTCAAACGGCCTCAGGAACGCCGTTCTAAGCAGCCTTACATTCCATGCTGGTGTGCCCCAAGGAGGAATTTGGATTCTTCTGAGAAACACCACTGTGCCACACTAATGAAACCTGTGAAAACCCAAAGGACCTCTCCCTACGGCAGTCGGAAGCTAGATGTTGAGTTCCAGCCTGAAAACAACGGACAGCTTTCCCTGTGACAATGCTGGACTTCTGGGACCATCCAGATTCACCAAGGCCTAACTTTTGCACGGCGGGGGAATGCTCTTGTGCATGTACAGCAGTCCCCACGTGAAAACCTTTCTTAGCAGATGGAGGCAGTCTTTCCCTTGTACTAGGTAGCTAGGCAGAATCATCAGATAAACATGCTTTGTCATCGAGCTTGAAAGTGGGACACTGATGGGAAAGTTCACATTTTCCCGCTTTGCAAGCGACTTGCTTTTGGCTTCAAAGCTGCCTGAACACCACTAGCGGCCCACCTTCTCTTCACTGCAGGAGTGTCGCTGTGGGCCAAGGCTGCGTTCTCTCAATGCCAAATGTGCTGACAATTCCCTTCTAGAAACTCATCCTACTGCACTCCAAATTCTGCTCCGGCCAATGAAAGGTGACCTAAGGCCACAAGGTAAGTTCCAGTGTTTCATATCAGCAGAGCTGGGTGTGCATTGTATCCATGAAACCATACTATGAAATGGAGTGCCTTAACTCTGCTATGCCCCTGGGGACACATAGGACAGTCGATCGTGCACCCGTTTCGCATGATGACCGCTGTGTGCCTGAAGAGCGTCCTCTGGCTTCTGAGGAACCCTAGGCGAAAAAGGCCCCTGGGAAGCACTCTTCCCATTCATAGCAAGGGAAAAGTACTGCTTTCCGGGTTGCCAAGGAAGAGTGTCCCAGTCGTCAAAGAGCCTCGCGAAAGCAGTGCTGGGCAGACTCTGTTTGCAAGTCGACTGGCCTCAGTGACTGAAAGAGAACTCCACGGCCAATACACAGTGGGCTGATGATTCAGGCCGGGACTCAGGACAGCACTCTCACAGAAGCGAAGGCTAAGCTCTGCGTCCAGCCTGAAGACCAGTACACTTTTCACACTTAACTCTGTTGGGATGTGCAAGAGCCATGGTCACCGAGGCCTACCTGAGATACTGAAATACTTCCCCAGTTCAGCCTAGGCAGAGGACCCTGTTGCCAAAGGATCTCCATGGAAGGGCCCTGTGGGTTCCGTGTGTTTCCTTGAGGTAGTCAGAAACGACTGAGGGTAACTATAGGAGCTCATGTTTGAAACCAGGCTACCCTGGCAAAACCTTATTTTCCTCCATGGTAGGCGAGACAGTTGTGCTTTGAAAGCTGCCTGAAAAACACTCCTGCTGCCCATCTTCTCTTTGCTGCCTGAAGGCGTCACGAAAGTACTATGAGTGTACTCGTATGAGGCATGCTGTCTCAGTTCCTTGCTGGGAGCTCCTCCAGGAGCACTCTGGAACTTACCAGCCAAAGAAATGGCACCCCAGGCATCAAGTAAAAGTCCAGATGTCTCCCATTGTAAGCTTAGGTGTGCCATAGAAGCGAAGAAGCATGTGTTAAAGAAATGCTTCCACTCTGTTATGTATTTCACGACTCGTTGTGCACTCACATTCGTTGTAACATCTGTGAAGGAGCACTGAACGCCGCCAACTCTTCTGTTGCCTTTGAGTCCCAGGAGGCAAACGGGTTCGTTTGCTTTAACGCTGTGAATGTGCAGCGGTAATGGCAAAGCCCTGCCCGGATCGCTCGACAGCTCTCGTTTGTACAGCATTCAAACGGCCTCAGGAACGCCGTTCTAAGCAGCCTTACATTCCATGCTGGTGTGCCCCAAGGAGGAATTTGGATTCTTCTGAGAAACACCACTGTGCCACACTAATGAAACCTGTGAAAACCCAAAGGACCTCTCCCTACGGCAGTCGGAAGCTAGATGTTGAGTTCCAGCCTGAAAACAACGGACAGCTTTCCCTGTGACAATGCTGGACTTCTGGGACCATCCAGATTCACCAAGGCCTAACTTTTGCACGGCGGGGGAATGCTCTTGTGCATGTACAGCAGTCCCCACGTGAAAACCTTTCTTAGCAGATGGAGGCAGTCTTTCCCTTGTACTAGATAGCAAGGCAGAATCATCAGATAAACATGCTTTGTCATCGAGCTTGAAAGTGGGACACTGATGGGAAAGTTCACATTCTCCCGCTTTGCAAGTGACTTGCTTTTGGCTTCAAAGCTGCCTGAACAGCACTAGCGGCCCACCTTCTCTTCACTGCAGGAGTGTCGCTGTGGGCCAAGGCTGCGTTCTCTCAATGCCAAAAATGTGTTGACAATTCCCTTCTAGAAACTCATCCTACTGCACTCCAAATTCAGCTCCGGCCAATGAAAGGTGACCTAAGGCCACAAGGTAAGATCCAGTGTTTCATATCAGCAGAGCTGGGTGTACATTGTATCCACGAAACCATACTCTGAAATGGAGTGCCTTAACTCTGCTATGCCCCTGGCGACACATAGGACAGTCGATCGTGCACCCATTTCGCATGATGACCACTGTGTGCCTGAAGAGCGTCCTCTGGCTTCTGAGGAACCCTAGGAGAAATAGGCCCCTGGGAAGCACTCTTCCCATTCACAGCAAGGGAAAAGTACTGATTTCTGGGTTGCCAAGGAAGAGTGTCCCAGTCGTCAAAGAGCCTCGCGAAAGCAGTGCTGGGCAGACTCTGTTTGCAAGTCGACTGGCCTCAGTGACTGAAAGAGAACTCCACTGCTAATACACAGTGTGCTGACGATTGAGGCCTGGACTGAGGACAGCACGCAGGCAGAAGTGAAAGCTAAGCTCTGCGTCCAGCCTGAAGACCAGTACACTTTTCACACTTAACTCTGTTGGGATGTGCAAGAGCCATGGTCACCGAGGCCTACCTAAGGTACTGAAATACTTCCCCAGTTCAGCCTAGGCAGAGGACTCTGTTGCCAAAGGATCTCCATGGAAGGGCCCTGTGGGTTCCGTGTGTTTCCTTGAGGGAGTCAGAAACGACTGAGGGTAACTATAGGAGCTCATGTTTGAAACCAGGCTACCCTGGCAAAACCTTATTTTCCTCCATGGTAGGCGAGACAGTTGTGCTTTGAAAGCTGCCTGAAAAACACTCCTATAGCCCATCTTCTCTTTGCTGCCTGAAGGCGTCACGAAAGTACTATGAGTGTACTCGTATGAGGCATGCTGTCTCAGTTCCTTGTTGGGAGCTCCTCCAGGAGCACTCTGGAACTTACCAGCCAAAGAAATGGCACCCCAGGCATCAAGTAAAAGTCCAGATGTCTCCCATTGTAAGCTTAGGTGTGCCATAGAAGCGAAGAAGCATGTGTTAAAGAAATGCTTCCACTCTGTTATGTATTTCACGACTCGTTGTGCACTCACATTCGTTGTAACATCTGTGAAGGAGCACTGAACGCCGCCAACTCTTCTGTTGCCTTTGAGTCCCAGGAGGCAAACGGGTTCGTTTGCTTTAACGCTGTGAATGTGCAGCGGTAATGGCAAAGCCCTGCCCGGATCGCTCGACAGCTCTCGTTTGTACAGCATTCAAACGGCCTCAGGAACGCCGTTCTAAGCAGCCTTACATTCCATGCTGGTGTGCCCCAAGGAGGAATTTGGATTCTTCTGAGAAACACCACTGTGCCTCACTAATGAAACCTGTGAAAACCCAAAAGACCTCTCCCTACGGCAGTCGGAAGCTAGATGTTGAGTTCCAGCCTGAAAACAACGGACAGCTTTCCCTGTGACAACGCTGGACTTCTGGGACCATCCAGATTCACCAAGGCCTAACTTTTGCACGGCGGGGGAATGCTCTTGTGCATGTACAGCAGTCCCCACGTGAAAACCTTTCTTAGCAGATGGAGGCAGTCTTTCCCTTGTACTAGGTAGCTAGGCAGAATCATCAGATAAACATGCTTTGTCATCGAGCTTGAAAGTGGGACACTGATTGGAAAGATCAATTTTCCCGCTTTGCAAGCGACTTGCTTTTGGCATCAAAGCTGCCTGAACAGCACTAGCGGCCCACCTTCTCTTCACTGCAGGAGTGTGGCTGTGGGCCAAGGCTGCGTTCTCTCAATGCCAAAAATGTGCTGACAATTCCCTTCTAGAAACTCATCCTACTGCACTCCAAATTCAGCTCCGGCCAATGAAAGGTGACCTAAGGCCACAAGGTAAGTTCCAGTGTTTCATATCAGCAGAGCTGGGTGTGCATTGTATCCATGAAACCATACTATGAAATGGAGTGCCTTAACTCTGCTATGCCCCTGGGGACACATAGGACAGTCGATCGTGCACCCGTTTCGCATGATGACCGCTGTGTGCCTGAAGAGCATCCTCTGGCTTCTGAGGAACCCTAGGCGAAAAAGGCCCCTGGGAAGCACTCTTCCCATTCATAGCAAGGGAAAAGTACTGCTTTCCGGGTTGCCAAGGAAGAGTGTCCCAGTCGTCAAAGAGCCTCGCGAAAGCAGTGCTGGGCAGCCTCTGTTTGCAAGTCGACTGGCCTCAGTGACTGAAAGAGAACTCCACTGCCAATACACAGTGGGCTGATGATTCAGGCCGGGACTCAGGACAGCACTCTCACAGAAGCGAAGGCTAAGCTCTGCGTCCAGCCTGAAGACCAGTACACTTTTCACACTTAACTCTGTTGGGATGTGCAAGAGCCATGGTCACCGAGGCCTACCTGAGATACTGAAATACTTCCCCAGTTCAGCCTAGGCAGAGGACCCTGTTGCCAAAGGATCTCCATGGAAGGGCCCTGTGGGTTCCGTGTGTTTCCTTGAGGTAGTCAGAAACGACTGAGGGTAACTATAGGAGCTCATGTTTGAAACCAGGCTACCCTGGCAAAACCTTATTTTCCTCCATGGTAGGCGAGACAGTTGTGCTTTGAAAGCTGCCTGAAAAACACTCCTGCTGCCCATCTTCTCTTTGCTGCCTGAAGGCGTCACGAAAGTATTATGAGTGTACTCGTATGAGACATGCTGTCTCAGTTCCTTGCTGGGAGCTCCTCCAGGAGCACTCTGGAACTTACCAGCCAAAGAAATGGCACCCCAGGCATCAAGTAAAAGTCCAGATGTCTCCCATTGTAAGCTTAGGTGTGCCATAGAAGCGAAGAAGCATGTGTTAAAGAAATGCTTCCACTCTGTTATGTATTTCACGACTCGTTGTGCACTCACATTCGTTGTAACATCTGTGAAGGAGCACTGAACGCCGCCAACTCTTCTGTTGCCTTTGAGTCCCAGGAGGCAAACGGGTTCGTTTGCTTTAACGCTGTGAATGTGCAGCGGTAATGGCAAAGCCCTGCCCGGATCGCTCGACAGCTCTCGTTTGTACAGCATTCAAACGGCCTCAGGAACGCCGTTCTAAGCAGCCTTACATTCCATGCTGGTGTGCCCCAAGGAGGAATTTGGATTCTTCTGAGAAACACCACTGTGCCACACTAATGAAACCTGTGAAAACCCAAAGGACCTCTCCCTACAGCAGTCGGAAGCTAGATGTTGAGTTCCAGCCTGAAAACAACGGACAGCTTTCCCTGTGACAATGCTGGACTTCTGGGACCATCCAGATTCACCAAGGCCTAACTTTTGCACGGCGGGGGAATGCTCTTGTGCATGTACAGCAGTCCCCACGTGAAAACCTTTCTTAGCAGATGGAGGCAGTCTTTCCCTTGTACTAGATAGCTAGGCAGAAACATCAGATAAACATGCTTTGTCATCGAGCTTGAAAGTGGGACACTGATGGGAAAGATCACATTCTCCCGCTTTGCAAGCGACTTGCTTTTGGCTTCAAAGCTGCTTGAACAGCACTAGCGGCCCACCTTCTCTTCACTGCAGGAGTGTCGCTGTGGGCCAAGGCTGCGTTCTCTCAATGCCAAAAATGTGCTGACAATTCCCTTCTAGAAACTCATCCTACTGCACTCCAAATTCAGCTCCGGCCAATGAAAGGTGACCTAAGGCCACAAGGTAAGTTCCAGTGTTTCATATCAGCAGAGCTGGGTGTGCATTGTATCCACGAAACCATACTCTGAAATGGAGTGCCTTAACTCTGCTATGCCCCTGGGGACACATAGGACAGTCGATCGTGCACCCGTTTCGCATGATGACCACTGTGTGCCTGAAGAGCGTCCTCTGGCTTCTGAGGAACCCTAGGCGAAATAGGCCCCTGGGAAGCACTCTTCCCATTCATAGCAAGGGAAAAGTACTCCTTTCTGGGTTGCCAAGGAAGAGTGTCCCAGTCGTCAAAGAGCCTCGCGAAAGCAGTGCTGGGCAGACTCTGTTTGTAAGGCGACTGGCCTCAGTGACTGAAAGAGAACTCCACTGCCAATACACAGTGGGCTGATGATTCAGGCCAGGACTCAGGACAGCACTCTCACAGAAGCGAAGGCTAAGCTCTGCGTCCAGCCTGAAGACCAGTACACTTTTCACACTTAACTCTGTTGGGATGTGCAAGAGCCATGGTCACCGAGGCCTACCTAAGGTACTGAAATACTGCCCCCGTTCAGCCTAGGCAGAGGACCCTGTTGCCAAAGGATCTGCATGGAAGGGCCCTGTGGGTTCCGTGTGTTTCCTTCAGGTAGTCAGAAACGACTGAGGGTAACTATAGGAGCTCATGTTTGAAACCAGGCTACCCTGGCAAAACCTTATTTTCCTCCGTGGTAGGCGAGACAGTTGTGCTTTGAAAGCTGCCTGAAAAACACTCCTGCTGCCCATCTTCTCTTTGCTGCCTGAAGGCATCACGAAAGTACTATGAGTGTACTCGTATGAGGCATGCTGTCTCAGTTCCTTGCTGGGAGCTCCTCCAGGAGCACTCTGGAACTTACCAGCCAAAGAAATGGCACCCCAGGCATCAAGTAAAAGTCCAGATGTCTACCATTGTAAGCTTAGGTGTGCCATAGAAGCGAAGAAGCATGTGTTAAAGAAATGCTTCCACTGTGTTATGTATTTCACGACTCGTTGTGCACTCACATTCGTTGTAACATCTGTGAAGGAGCACTTAACGCCGCCAACTCTTCTGTTGCCTTTGAGTCCCAGGAGGCAAATGGGTTCGTTTGCTTTAACGCTGTGAATGTGCAGCGGTAATGGCAAAGCCCTGCCCGGATCGCTCGACAGCTCTCGTTTGTACAGCATTCAAACGGCCTCAGGAACGCCGTTCTAAGCAGCCTTACATTCCATGCTGGTGTGCCCCAAGGAGGAATTTGGATTCTTCTGAGAAACACCACTGTGCCACACTAATGAAACCTGTGAACTCCCAAAGGACGTCTCCCTACGGCAGTCGGAAGCTAGATGTTGAGTTCCAGCCTGAAAACAACGGACAGCTTTCCCTGTGACAATGCTGGTCTTCTGGGACCATCCAGATTCACCAAGGCCTAACTTTTGCACGGCGGGGGAATGCTCTTGTGCATGGACAGCAGTCCCCACGTGAAAACCTTTCTTAGCAGATGGAGGCAGTCTTTCCCTTCTACTAGGTAGCTAGGCAGAATCATCAGATAAACATGCTTTGTCATCGAGCTTGAAAGTGGGACACTGATGGGAAAGTTCACATTCTCCCGCTTTGCAAGTGACTTGCTTTTGGCTTCAAAGCTGCCTGAACAGCACTAGCGGCCCACCTTCTCTTCACTGCAGGAGTGTCGCTGTGGGCCAAGGCTGCGTTCTCTCAATGCCAAAAATGTGCTGACAATTCCCTTCTAGAAACCCATCCTACTGCACTCCAAATTCAGCTCCGGCCAATGAAAGGTGACCTAAGGACACAAGGTAAGATCCAGTGTTTCATATCAGCAGAGCTGGGTGTGCATTGTATCCACGAAACCATACTCTGAAATGGAGTGCCTTAACTCTGCTATGCCCCTGGCGACACATAGGACAGTCGATCGTGCACCCATTTCGCATGATGACCACTGTGTGCCTGAAGAGCGTCCTCTGGCTTCTGAGGAACCCTAGGAGAAATAGGCCCCTGGGAAGCACTCTTCCCATTCATAGCAAGGGAAAAGTACTGATTTCTGGGTTGCCAAGGAAGAGTGTCCCAGTCGTCAAAGAGCCTCGCGAAAGCAGTGCTGGGCAGACTCTGTTTGCAAGTCGACTGGCCTCAGTGACTGAAAGAGAACTCCACTGCTAATACACAGTGTGCTGACGATTGAGGCCTGGACTCAGGACAGCACGCAGGCAGAAGCGAAAGCTAAGCTCTGCGTCCAGCCTGAAGACCAGTACACTTTTCACACTTAACTCTGTTGGGATGTGCAAGAGCCATGGTCACCGAGGCCTACCTAAGGTACTGAAATACTTCCCCAGTTCAGCCTAGGCAGAGGACTCTGTTGCCAAAGGATCTCCATGGAAGGGCCCTGTGGTTTCCGTGTGTTTCCTTGAGGTAGTCAGAAACGACTGAGGGTAACTATAGGAGCTCATGTTTGAAACCAGGCTACCCTGGCAAAACCTTATTTTCCTCCATGGTAGGCGAGACAGTTGTGCTTTGAAAGCTGCCTGAAAAACACTCCTATAGCCCATCTTCTCTTTGCTGCCTGAAGGCGTCACGAAAGTACTATGAGTGTACTCGTATGAGGCATGCTGTCTCAGTTCCTTGCTGGGAGCTCCTCCAGGAGCACTCTGGAACTTACCAGCCAAAGAAATGGCACCCCAGGCATCAAGTAAAAGTCCAGATGTCTCCCATTGTAAGCTTAGGTGTGCCATAGAAGCGAAGAAGCATGTGTTAAAGAAATGCTTCCACTCTGTTATGTATTTCACGACTCGTTGTGCACTCACATTCGTTGTAACATCTGTGAAGGAGCACTGAACGCCGCCAACTCTTCTGTTGCCTTTGAGTCCCAGGAGGCAAACGGGTTCGTTTGCTTTAACGCTGTGAATGTGCAGCGGTAATGGCAAAGCCCTGCCCGGATCGCTCGACAGCTCTCGTTTGTACAGCATTCAAACGGCCTCAGGAACGCCGTTCTAAGCAGCCTTACATTCCATGCTGGTGTGCCCCAAGGAGGAATTTGGATTCTTCTGAGAAACACCACTGTGCCTCACTAATGAAACCTGTGAAAACCCAAAGGACCTCTCCCTACGGCAGTCGGAAGCTAGATGTTGAGTTCCAGCCTGAAAACAACGGACAGCTTTCCCTGTGACAATGCTGGACTTCTGGGACCATCCAGATTCACCAAGGCCTAACTTTTGCACGGCGGGGGAATGCTCTTGTGCATGTACAGCAGTCCCCACGTGAAAACCTTTCTTAGCAGATGGAGGCAGTCTTTCCCTTGTACTAGGTAGCTAGGCAGAATCATCAGATAAACATGCTTTGTCATCGAGCTTGAAAGTAGGACACTGATGGGAAACATCAATTTTCCCGCTTTGCAAGCGACTTGCTTTTGGCATCAAAGCTGCCTGAACAGCACTAGCGGCCCACCTTCTCTTCACTGCAGGAGTGTCGCTGTGGGCCAAGGCTGCGTTCTCTCAATGCCAAAAATGTGCTGACAATTCCCTTCTAGAAACTCATCCTACTGCACTCCAAATTCAGCTCCGGCCAATGAAAGGTGACCTAAGGCCACAAGGTAAGTTCCAGTGTTTCATATCAGCAGAGCTGGGTGTGCATTGTATCCATGAAGCCATACTATGAAATGGAGTGCCTTAACTCTGCTATGCCCCTGGGGACACATAGGACAGTCGATCGTGCACCCGTTTCGCATGATGACCGCTGTGTGCCTGAAGAGCGTCCTCTGGCTTCTGAGGAACCCTAGGCGAAAAAGGCCCCTGGGAAGCACTCTTCCCATTCATAGCAAGGGAAAAGTACTGCTTTCCGGGTTGCCAAGGAAGAGTGTCCCAGTCGTCAAAGAGCCTCGCGAAAGCAGTGCTGGGCAGCCTCTGTTTGCAAGTCGACTGGCCTCAGTGACTGAAAGAGAACTCCACTGCCAATACACAGTGGGCTGATGATTCAGGCCGGGACTCAGGACAGCACTCTCACAGAAGCGAAGGCTAAGCTCTGCGTCCAGCCTGAAGACCAGTACACTTTTCACACTTAACTCTGTTGGGATGTGCAAGAGCCATGGTCACCGAGGCCTACCTGAGATACTGAAATACTTCCCTAGTTCAGCCTAGGCAGAGGACCCTGTTGCCAAAGGATCTCCATGGAAGGGCCCTGTGGGTTCCGTGTGTTTCCTTCAGGTAGTCAGAAACGACTGAGGGTAACTATAGGAGCTCATGTTTGAAACCAGGCTACCCTGGCAAAACCTTATTTTCCTCCATGGTAGGCGAGACAGTTGTGCTTTGAAAGCTGCCTGAAAAACACTCCTGCTGCCCATCTTCTCTTTGCTGCCTGAAGGCGTCACGAAAGTACTATGAGTGTACTCGTATGAGGCATGCTGTCTCAGTTCCTTGCTGGGAGCTCCTCCAGGAGCACTCTGGAACTTACCAGCCAAAGAAATGGCACCCCAGGCATCAAGTAAAAGTCCAGATGTCTCCCATTGTAAGCTTAGGTGTGCCATAGAAGCGAAGAAGCATGTGTTAAAGAAATGCTTCCACTCTGTTATGTATTTCACGACTCGTTGTGCACTCACATTCGTTGTAACATCTGTGAAGGAGCACTGAACGCCGCCAACTCTTCTGTTGCCTTTGAGTCCCAGGAGGCAAACGGGTTCGTTTGCTTTAACGCTGTGAATGTGCAGCGGTAATGGCAAAGCCCTGCCCGGATCGCTCGACAGCTCTCGTTTGTACAGCATTCAAACGGCCTCAGGAACGCCGTTCTAAGCAGCCTTACATTCCATGCTGGTGTGCCCCAAGGAGGAATTTGGATTCTTCTGAGAAACACCACTGTGCCACACTAATGAAACCTGTGAAAACCCAAAGGACCTCTCCCTACGGCAGTCGGAAGCTAGATGTTGAGTTCCAGCCTGAAAACAACGGACAGCTTTCCCTGTGACAATGCTGGACTTCTGGGACCATCCAGATTCACCAAGGCCTAACTTTTGCACGGCGGGGGAATGCTCTTGTGCATGTACAGCAGTCCCCACGTGAAAACCTTTCTTAGCAGATGGAGGCAGTCTTTCCCTAGTACTAGATAGCAAGGCAGAATCATCAGATAAACATGCTTTGTCATCGAGCTTGAAAGTGGGACACTGATGGGAAAGTTCACATTCTCCCGCTTTGCAAGCGACTTGCTTTTGGCTTCAAAGCTGCCTGAACAGCACTAGCGGCCCACCTTCTCTTCACTGCAGGAGTTTCGCTGTGGGCCAAGGCTGCGTTCTCTCAATGCCAAAAATGTGTTGACAATTCCCTTCTAGAAACTCATCCTACTGCACTCCAAATTCAGCTCCGGCCAATGAAAGGTGACCTAAGGCCACAAGGTAAGATCCAGTGTTTCATATCAGCAGAGCTGGGTGTGCATTGTATCCACGAAACCATACTCTGAAATGGAGTGCCTTAACTCTGCTATGCCCCTGGCGACACATAGGACAGTCGATCGTGCACCCATTTCGCATGATGACCACTGTGTGCCTGAAGAGCGTCCTCTGGCTTCTGAGGAACCCTAGGCGAAATAGGCCCCTGGGAAGCACTCTTCCCATTCATAGCAAGGGAAAAGTACTGCTTTCCGGGTTGCCAAGGAAGAGTGTCCCAGTCGTCAAAGAGCCTCGCGAAAGCAGTGCTGGGCAGCCTCTGTTTGCAAGTCGACTGGCCTCAGTGACTGAAAGAGAACTCCACTGCTAATACACAGTGTGCTGACGATTGAGGCCTGGACTCAGGACAGCACTCTCACAGAAGCGAAAGCTAAGCTCTGCGTCCAGCCTGAAGACCAGTACACTTTTCACACTTAACTCTGTTGGGATGTGCAAGAGCCATGGTCACCGAGGCCTACCTAAGGTACTGAAATACTTCCCCAGTTCAGCCTAGGCAGAGGACTCTGTTGCCAAAGGATCTCCATGGAAGGGCCCTGTGGGTTCCGTGTGTTTCCTTGAGGTAGTCAGAAACGACTGAGGGTAACTATAGGAGCTCATGTTTGAAACCAGGCTACCCTGGCAAAACCTTATTTTCCTCCATGGTAGGCGAGACAGTTGTGCTTTGAAAGCTGCCTGAAAAACACTCCTGCAGCCCATCTTCTCTTTGCTGCCTGAAGGCGTCACGAAAGTACTATGAGTGTACTCGTATGAGGCATGCTGTCTCAGTTCCTTGCTGGGAGCTCCTCCAGGAGCACTCTGGAACTTACCAGCCAAAGAAATGGCACCCCAGGCATCAAGTAAAAGTCCAGATGTCTCCCATTGTAAGCTTAGGTGTGCCATAGAAGCGAAGAAGCATGTGTTAAAGAAATGCTTCCACTCTGTTATGTATTTCACGACTCGTTGTGCACTCACATTCGTTGTAACATCTGTGAAGGAGCACTGAACGCCGCCAACTCTTCTGTTGCCTTTGAGTCCCAGGAGGCAAACGGGTTCGTTTGCTTTAACGCTGTGAATGTGCAGCGGTAATGGCAAAGCCCTGCCCGGATCGCTCGACAGCTCTCGTTTGTACAGCATTCAAACGGCCTCAGGAACGCCGTTCTAAGCAGCCTTACATTCCATGCTGGTGTGCCCCAAGGAGGAATTTGGATTCTTCTGAGAAACACCACTGTGCCTCACTAATGAAACCTGTGAAAACCCAAAGGACCTCTCCCTACGGCAGTCGGAAGCTAGATGTTGAGTTCCAGCCTGAAAACAACGGACAGCTTTCCCTGTGACAATGCTGGACTTCTGGGACCATCCAGATTCACCAAGGCCTAACTTTTGCACGGCGGGGGAATGCTCTTGTGCATGTACAGCAGTCCCCACGTGAAAACCTTTCTTAGCAGATGGAGGCAGTCTTTCCCTTGTACTAGGTAGCTAGGCAGAATCATCAGATAAACATGCTTTGTCATCGAGCTTGAAAGTGGGACACTGATGGGAAAGATCACATTCTCCCGCTTTGCAAGCGACTTGCTTTTGGCTTCAAAGCTGCCTGAACAGCACTAGCGGCCCACCTTCTCTTCACTGCAGGAGTGTCGCTGTGGGCCAAGGCTGCGTTCTCTCAATGCCAAAAATGTGCTGACAATTCCCTTCTAGAAACTCATCCTACTGCACTCCAAATTCAGCTCCGGCCAGTGAAAGGTGACCTAAGGCCACAAGGTAAGTTCCAGTGTTTCATATAGCAGAGCTGGGTGTGCATTGGTATCCACGAAACCATACTCTGAAATGGAGTGCCTTAACTCTGCTATGCCCCTGGGGACACATAGGACAGTCGATCGTGCACCCGTTTCGCATGATGAACGCTGTGTGCCTGAAGAGCGTCCTCTGGCTTCTGAGGAAACCTAGGCGAAAAAGGCCCCTGGGAAGCACTCTTCCCATTCATAGCAAGGGAAAAGTACTGCTTTCTGGGTTGCCAAGGAAGAGTGTCCCAGTAGTCAAAGAGCCTCGCGAAAGCAGTGCTGGGCAGCCTCTGTTTGCAAGTCGACTGGCCTCAGAGACTGTAAGAGAACTCTACTGCTAATACACAGTGTGCTGACGATTGAGGCCTGGACTCAGGACAGCACGCAGGCAGAAGCGAAAGCTAAGCTCTGCGTCCAGCCTGAAGACCAGTACACTTTTCACACTTAACTCTGTTGGGATGTGCAAGAGCCATGGTCACCGAGGCCTACCTAAGGTACTGAAATACTTCCCCAGTTCAGCCTAGGCAGAGGACCCTGTTGCCAAAGGATCTCCATGGAAGGGCCCTGTGGGTTCCGTGTGTTTCCTTGAGGTAGTCAGAAGCGACTGAGGGTAACTATAGGAGCTCATGTTTGAAACCAGTCTACCCTGGAAAAACCTTATTTTCCTCCGCGGTAGGCGAGACAGTTGTGCTTTGAAAGCTGCCTGAAAAACACTCCTGCTGCCCATCTTCTCTTTGCTGCCTGAAGGCGTCACGAAAGTACTATGAGTGTACTCGTATGAGGCATGCTGTCTCAGTTCCTTGCTGGGAGCTCCTCCAGGAGCACTCTGGAACTTACCAGCCAAAGAAATGGCACCCCAGGCATCAAGTAAAAGTCCAGATGTCTCCCATTGTAAGCTTAGGTGTGCCATAGAAGCGAAGAAGCATGTGTTAAAGAAATGCTTCCACTCTGTTATGTATTTCACGACTCGTTGTGCACTCACATTCGTTGTAACATCTGTGAAGGAGCACTGAACGCCGCCAACTCTTCTGTTGCCTTTGAGTCCCAGGAGGCAAACGGTTTCGTTTGCTTTAACGCTGTGAATGTGCAGCGGTAATGGCAAAGCCCTGCCCGGATCGCTCGACAGCTCTCGTTTGTACAGCATTCAAACGGCCTCAGGAACGCCGTTCTAAGCAGCCTTACATTCCATGCTGGTGTGCCCCAAGGAGGAATTTGGATTCTTCTGAGAAACACCACTGTGCCTCACTAATGAAACCTGTGAAAACCCAAAGGACCTCTCCCTACGGCAGTCGGAAGCTAGATGTTGAGTTCCAGCCTGAAAACAACGGACAGCTTTCCCTGTGACAATGCTGGACTTCTGGGACCATCCAGATTCACCAAGGCCTAACTTTTGCACGGCGGGGGAATGCTCTTGTGCATGTACAGCAGTCCCCACGTGAAAACCTTTCTTAGCAGATGGAGGCAGTCTTTCCCTTGTACTAGGTAGCTAGGCAGAATCATCAGATAAACATGCTTTGTCATCGAGCTTGAAAGTGGGACACTGATTGGAAAGATCAATTTTCCCGCTTTGCAAGCGACTTGCTTTTGGCATCAAAGCTGCCTGAACAGCACTAGCGGCCCACCTTCTCTTCACTGCAGGAGTGTCGCTGTGGGCCAAGGCTGCGTTCTCTCAATGCCAAAAATGTGCTGACAATTCCCTTCTAGAAACTCATCCTACTGCACTCCAAATTCAGCTCCGGCCAATGAAAGGTGACCTAAGGCCACAAGGTAAGTTCCAGTGTTGCATATCAGCAGAGCTGGGTGTGCATTGGTATCCACGAAACCATACTCTGAAATGGAGTGCCTTAACTCTGCTATGCCCCTGGGGACACATAGGACAGTCGATTGTGCACCCGTTTCGCATGATGAACGCTGTGTGCCTGAAGAGCGTCCTCTGGCTTCTGAGGAACCCTAGGCGAAAAAGGCCCCTGGGAAGCACTCTTCCCATTCATAGCAAGGGAAAAGTACTGCTTTCCGGGTTGCCAAGGAAGAGTGTCCCAGTCGTCAAAGAGCTTCGCGAAAGCAGTGCTGGGCAGCCTCTGTTTGCAAGTCGACTGGCCTCAGTGACTGAAAGAGAACTCCACTGCCAATATACAGTGGGCTGATGATTCAGGCCGGGACTCAGGACAGCACTCTCACAGAAGCGAAGGCTAAGCTCTGCGTTCGGCCTGAAGACCAGTACACTTTTCACACTTAACTCTGTTGGGATGTGCAAGAGCCATGGTCACCGAGGCCTACCTGAGGTACTGAAATACTTCCCCAGTTCAGCCTAGGCAG
Source organism: Eubalaena glacialis (assembly GCF_028564815.1). Classification (NCBI taxonomy): domain Eukaryota; kingdom Metazoa; phylum Chordata; class Mammalia; order Artiodactyla; family Balaenidae; genus Eubalaena; species Eubalaena glacialis. Next base: position 35,145,464 of record NC_083728.1, on the reverse strand, counting down.
AGGACCCTGTTGCCAAAGGATCTCCATGGAAGGGCCCTGTGGGTTCCGTGTGTTTCCTTCAGGTAGTCAGAAACGACTGAGGGTAACTATAGGAGCTCATGTTTGAAACCAGGCTACCCTGGCAAAACCTTATTTTCCTCCATGGTAGGCGAGACAGTTGTGCTTTGAAAGCTGCCTGAAAAACACTCCTGCTGCCCATCTTCTCTTTGCTGCCTGAAGGCGTCACGAAAGTACTATGAGTGTACTCGTATGAGGCATGCTGTCTCAGTTCCTTGCTGGGAGCTCCTCCAGGAGCACTCTGGAACTTACCAGCCAAAGAAATGGCACCCCAGGCATCAAGTAAAAGTCCAGATGTCTCCCATTGTAAGCTTAGGTGTGCCATAGAAGCGAAGAAGCATGTGTTAAAGAAATGCTTCCACTCTGTTATGTATTTCACGACTCGTTGTGCACTCACATTCGTTGTAACATCTGTGAAGGAGCACTGAACGCCGCCAACTCTTCTGTTGCCTTTGAGTCCCAGGAGGCAAACGGTTTCGTTTGCTTTAACGCTGTGAATGTGCAGCGGTAATGGCAAAGCCCTGCCCGGATCGCTCGACAGCTCTCGTTTGTACAGCATTCAAACGGCCTCAGGAACGCCGTTCTAAGCAGCCTTACATTCCATGCTGGTGTGCCCCAAGGAGGAATTTGGATTCTTCTGAGAAACACCACTGTGCCTCACTAATGAAACCTGTGAAAACCCAAAGGACCTCTCCCTACGGCAGTCGGAAGCTAGATGTTGAGTTCCAGCCTGAAAACAACGGACAGCTTTCCCTGTGACAATGCTGGACTTCTGGGACCATCCAGATTCACCAAGGCCTAACTTTTGCACGGCGGGGGAATGCTCTTGTGCATGTACAGCAGTCCCCACGTGAAAACCTTTCTTAGCAGATGGAGGCAGTCTTTCCCTTGTACTAGGTAGCTAGGCAGAATCATCAGATAAACATGCTTTGTCATCGAGCTTGAAAGTGGGACACTGATTGGAAAGATCAATTTTCCCGCTTTGCAAGCGACTTGCTTTTGGCATCAAAGCTGCCTGAACAGCACTAGCGGCCCACCTTCTCTTCACTGCAGGAGTGTCGCTGTGGGCCAAGGCTGCGTTCTCTCAATGCCAAAAATGTGCTGACAATTCCCTTCTAGAAACTCATCCTACTGCACTCCAAATTCAGCTCCGGCCAATGAAAGGTGACCTAAGGCCACAAGGTAAGTTCCAGTGTTGCATATCAGCAGAGCTGGGTGTGCATTGGTATCCACGAAACCATACTCTGAAATGGAGTGCCTTAACTCTGCTATGCCCCTGGGGACACATAGGACAGTCGATTGTGCACCCGTTTCGCATGATGAACGCTGTGTGCCTGAAGAGCGTCCTCTGGCTTCTGAGGAACCCTAGGCGAAAAAGGCCCCTGGGAAGCACTCTTCCCATTCATAGCAAGGGAAAAGTACTGCTTTCCGGGTTGCCAAGGAAGAGTGTCCCAGTCGTCAAAGAGCTTCGCGAAAGCAGTGCTGGGCAGCCTCTGTTTGCAAGTCGACTGGCCTCAGTGACTGAAAGAGAACTCCACTGCCAATATACAGTGGGCTGATGATTCAGGCCGGGACTCAGGACAGCACTCTCACAGAAGCGAAGGCTAAGCTCTGCGTTCGGCCTGAAGACCAGTACACTTTTCACACTTAACTCTGTTGGGATGTGCAAGAGCCATGGTCACCGAGGCCTACCTGAGGTACTGAAATACTTCCCCAGTTCAGCCTAGGCAGAGGACCCTGTTGCCAAAGGATCTCCATGGAAGGGCCCTGTGGGTTCCGTGTGTTTCCTTCAGGTAGTCAGAAACGACTGAGGGTAACTATAGGAGCTCATGTTTGAAACCAGGCTACCCTGGCAAAACCTTATTTTCCTCCATGGTAGGCGAGACAGTTGTGCTTTGAAAGCTGCCTGAAAAACACTCCTGCTGCCCATCTTCTCTTTGCTGCCTGAAGGCGTCACGAAAGTACTATGAGTGTACTCGTATGAGGCATGCTGTCTCAGTTCCTTGCTGGGAGCTCCTCCAGGAGCACTCTGGAACTTACCAGCCAAAGAAATGGCACCCCAGGCATCAAGTAAAAGTCCAGATGTCTCCCATTGTAAGCTTAGGTGTGCCATAGAAGCGAAGAAGCATGTGTTAAAGAAATGCTTCCACTCTGTTATGTATTTCACGACTCGTTGTGCACTCACATTCGTTGTAACATCTGTGAAGGAGCACTGAACGCCGCCAACTCTTCTGTTGCCTTTGAGTCCCAGGAGGCAAACGGGTTCGTTTGCTTTAACGCTGTGAATGTGCAGCGGTAATGGCAAAGCCCTGCCCGGATCGCTCGACAGCTCTCGTTTGTACAGCATTCAAACGGCCTCAGGAACGCCGTTCTAAGCAGCCTTACATTCCATGCTGGTGTGCCCCAAGGAGGAATTTGGATTCTTCTGAGAAACACCACTGTGCCACACTAATGAAACCTGTGAAAACCCAAAGGACCTCTCCCTACGGCAGTCGGAAGCTAGATGTTGAGTTCCAGCCTGAAAACAACGGACAGCTTTCCCTGTGACAATGCTGGACTTCTGGGACCATCCAGATTCACCAAGGCCTAACTTTTGCACGGCGGGGGAATGCTCTTGTGCATGTACAGCAGTCCCCACGTGAAAACCTTTCTTAGCAGATGGAGGCAGTCTTTCCCTAGTACTAGATAGCAAGGCAGAATCATCAGATAAACATGCTTTGTCATCGAGCTTGAAAGTGGGACACTGATGGGAAAGTTCACATTCTCCCGCTTTGCAAGCGACTTGCTTTTGGCTTCAAAGCTGCCTGAACAGCACTAGCGGCCCACCTTCTCTTCACTGCAGGAGTTTCGCTGTGGGCCAAGGCTGCGTTCTCTCAATGCCAAAAATGTGTTGACAATTCCCTTCTAGAAACTCATCCTACTGCACTCCAAATTCAGCTCCGGCCAATGAAAGGTGACCTAAGGCCACAAGGTAAGATCCAGTGTTTCATATCAGCAGAGCTGGGTGTGCATTGTATCCACGAAACCATACTCTGAAATGGAGTGCCTTAACTCTGCTATGCCCCTGGCGACACATAGGACAGTCGATCGTGCACCCATTTCGCATGATGACCACTGTGTGCCTGAAGAGCGTCCTCTGGCTTCTGAGGAACCCTAGGCGAAATAGGCCCCTGGGAAGCACTCTTCCCATTCATAGCAAGGGAAAAGTACTGCTTTCCGGGTTGCCAAGGAAGAGTGTCCCAGTCGTCAAAGAGCCTCGCGAAAGCAGTGCTGGGCAGCCTCTGTTTGCAAGTCGACTGGCCTCAGTGACTGAAAGAGAACTCCACTGCTAATACACAGTGTGCTGACGATTGAGGCCTGGACTCAGGACAGCACTCTCACAGAAGCGAAAGCTAAGCTCTGCGTCCAGCCTGAAGACCAGTACACTTTTCACACTTAACTCTGTTGGGATGTGCAAGAGCCATGGTCACCGAGGCCTACCTAAGGTACTGAAATACTTCCCCAGTTCAGCCTAGGCAGAGGACTCTGTTGCCAAAGGATCTCCATGGAAGGGCCCTGTGGGTTCCGTGTGTTTCCTTGAGGTAGTCAGAAACGACTGAGGGTAACTATAGGAGCTCATGTTTGAAACCAGGCTACCCTGGCAAAACCTTATTTTCCTCCATGGTAGGCGAGACAGTTGTGCTTTGAAAGCTGCCTGAAAAACACTCCTGCAGCCCATCTTCTCTTTGCTGCCTGAAGGCGTCACGAAAGTACTATGAGTGTATTCGTATGAGGCATGCTGTCTCAGTTCCTTGCTGGGAGCTCCTCCAGGAGCACTCTGGAACTTACCAGCCAAAGAAATGGCACCCCAGGCATCAAGTAAAAGTCCAGATGTCTCCCATTGTAAGCTTAGGTGTGCCATAGAAGCGAAGAAGCATGTGTTAAAGAAATGCTTCCACTCTGTTATGTATTTCACGACTCGTTGTGCACTCACATTCGTTGTAACATCTGTGAAGGAGCACTGAACGCCGCCAACTCTTCTGTTGCCTTTGAGTCCCAGGAGGCAAACGGGTTCGTTTGCTTTAACGCTGTGAATGTGCAGCGGTAATGGCAAAGCCCTGCCCGGATCGCTCGACAGCTCTCGTTTGTACAGCATTCAAACGGCCTCAGGAACGCCGTTCTAAGCAGCCTTACATTCCATGCTGGTGTGCCCCAAGGAAGAATTTGGATTCTTCTGAGAAACACCACTGTGCCTCACTAATGAAACCTGTGAAAACCCAAAGGACCTCTCCCTACGGCAGTCGGAAGCTAGATGTTGAGTTCCAGCCTGAAAACAACGGACAGCTTTCCCTGTGACAATGCTGGACTTCTGGGACCATCCAGATTCACCAAGGCCTAACTTTTGCACGGCGGGGGAATGCTCTTGTGCATGTACAGCAGTCCCCACGTGAAAACCTTTCTTAGCAGATGGAGGCAGTCTTTCCCTTGTACTAGGTAGCTAGGCAGAATCATCAGATAAACATGCTTTGTCATCGAGCTTGAAAGTGGGACACTGATGGGAAAGATCACATTCTCCCGCTTTGCAAGCGACTTGCTTTTGGCTTCAAAGCTGCCTGAACAGCACTAGCGGCCCACCTTCTCTTCACTGCAGGAGTGTCGCTGTGGGCCAAGGCTGCGTTCTCTCAATGCCAAAAATGTGCTGACAATTCCCTTCTAGAAACTCATCCTACTGCACTCCAAATTCAGCTCCGGCCAGTGAAAGGTGACCTAAGGCCACAAGGTAAGTTCCAGTGTTTCATATAGCAGAGCTGGGTGTGCATTGGTATCCACGAAACCATACTCTGAAATGGAGTGCCTTAACTCTGCTATGCCCCTGGGGACACATAGGACAGTCGATCGTGCACCCGTTTCGCATGATGAACGCTGTGTGCCTGAAGAGCGTCCTCTGGCTTCTGAGGAAACCTAGGCGAAAAAGGCCCCTGGGAAGCACTCTTCCCATTCATAGCAAGGGAAAAGTACTGCTTTCTGGGTTGCCAAGGAAGAGTGTCCCAGTAGTCAAAGAGCCTCGCGAAAGCAGTGCTGGGCAGCCTCTGTTTGCAAGTCGACTGGCCTCAGAGACTGTAAGAGAACTCTACTGCTAATACACAGTGTGCTGACGATTGAGGCCTGGACTCAGGACAGCACGCAGGCAGAAGCGAAAGCTAAGCTCTGCGTCCAGCCTGAAGACCAGTACACTTTTCACACTTAACTCTGTTGGGATGTGCAAGAGCCATGGTCACCGAGGCCTACCTAAGGTACTGAAATACTTCCCCAGTTCAGCCTAGGCAGAGGACCCTGTTGCCAAAGGATCTCCATGGAAGGGCCCTGTGGGTTCCGTGTGTTTCCTTGAGGTAGTCAGAAGCGACTGAGGGTAACTATAGGAGCTCATGTTTGAAACCAGTCTACCCTGGAAAAACCTTATTTTCCTCCGCGGTAGGCGAGACAGTTGTGCTTTGAAAGCTGCCTGAAAAACACTCCTGCTGCCCATCTTCTCTTTGCTGCCTGAAGGCGTCACGAAAGTACTATGAGTGTACTCGTATGAGGCATGCTGTCTCAGTTCCTTGCTGGGAGCTCCTCCAGGAGCACTCTGGAACTTACCAGCCAAAGAAATGGCACCCCAGGCATCAAGTAAAAGTCCAGATGTCTCCCATTGTAAGCTTAGGTGTGCCATAGAAGCGAAGAAGCATGTGTTAAAGAAATGCTTCCACTCTGTTATGTATTTCACGACTCGTTGTGCACTCACATTCGTTGTAACATCTGTGAAGGAGCACTGAACGCCGCCAACTCTTCTGTTGCCTTTGAGTCCCAGGAGGCAAACGGTTTCGTTTGCTTTAACGCTGTGAATGTGCAGCGGTAATGGCAAAGCCCTGCCCGGATCGCTCGACAGCTCTCGTTTGTAGAGCATTCAAACGGCCTCAGGAACGCCGTTCTAAGCAGCCTTACATTCCATGCTGGTGTGCCCCAAGGAGGAATTTGGATTCTTCTGAGAAACACCACTGTGCCTCACTAATGAAACCTGTGAAAACCCAAAGGACCTCTCCCTACGGCAGTCGGAAGCTAGATGTTGAGTTCCAGCCTGAAAACAACGGACAGCTTTCCCTGTGACAATGCTGGACTTCTGGGACCATCCAGATTCACCAAGGCCTAACTTTTGCACGGCGGGGGAATGCTCTTGTGCATGTACAGCAGTCCCCACGTGAAAACCTTTCTTAGCAGATGGAGGCAGTCTTTCCCTTGTACTAGGTAGCTAGGCAGAATCATCAGATAAACATGCTTTGTCATCGAGCTTGAAAGTGGGACACTGATTGGAAAGATCAATTTTCCCGCTTTGCAAGCGACTTGCTTTTGGCATCAAAGCTGCCTGAACAGCACTAGCGGCCCACCTTCTCTTCACTGCAGGAGTGTCGCTGTGGGCCAAGGCTGCGTTCTCTCAATGCCAAAAATGTGCTGACAATTCCCTTCTAGAAACTCATCCTACTGCACTCCAAATTCAGCTCCGGCCAATGAAAGGTGACCTAAGGCCACAAGGTAAGTTCCAGTGTTGCATATCAGCAGAGCTGGGTGTGCATTGGTATCCACGAAACCATACTCTGAAATGGAGTGCCTTAACTCTGCTATGCCCCTGGGGACACATAGGACAGTCGATTGTGCACCCGTTTCGCATGATGAACGCTGTGTGCCTGAAGAGCGTCCTCTGGCTTCTGAGGAACCCTAGGCGAAAAAGGCCCCTGGGAAGCACTCTTCCCATTCATAGCAAGGGAAAAGTACTGCTTTCCGGGTTGCCAAGGAAGAGTGTCCCAGTCGTCAAAGAGCTTCGCGAAAGCAGTGCTGGGCAGCCTCTGTTTGCAAGTCGACTGGCCTCAGTGACTGAAAGAGAACTCCACTGCCAATATACAGTGGGCTGATGATTCAGGCCGGGACTCAGGACAGCACTCTCACAGAAGCGAAGGCTAAGCTCTGCGTTCGGCCTGAAGACCAGTACACTTTTCACACTTAACTCTGTTGGGATGTGCAAGAGCCATGGTCACCGAGGCCTACCTGAGGTACTGAAATACTTCCCCAGTTCAGCCTAGGCAGAGGACCCTGTTGCCAAAGGATCTCCATGGAAGGGCCCTGTGGGTTCCGTGTGTTTCCTTGAGGTAGTCAGAAACGACTGAGGGTAACTATAGGAGCTCATGTTTGAAACCAGGCTACCCTGGCAAAACCTTATTTTCCTCCGTGGTAAGCCAGACAGTTGCGCTTTGAAAGCTGCCTGAAAAACACTCCTGCTGCCCATCTTCTCTTTGCTGCCTGAAGGCGTCACGAAAGTACTATGAGTGTACTCGTATGAGGCATGCTGTCTCAGTTCCTTGCTGGGAGCTCCTCCAGGAGCACTCTGGAACTTACCAGCCAAAGAAATGGCACCCCAGGCATCAAGGAAAAGTCCAGATTTCTCCCATTGCAAGCTTAGTTGTGCCATAGTAGCGAAGAAGCATGTGTTAAAGGAAAGCTGCAACACGGTTACATATTTCAGACTCGTTGTGCACTCACGTTCTTTGTAACATCTGTGAAGGGGCACTGAACGCCGCCAACTCTTCTGTTGCCTTTGAGTCCCAGGAGGCAAAAGGGTTCGTTTGCTTTAACGCTGTGAATGTGCAGCGGTAATGGCAAAGCCCTGCCCGGATCGCTCGACAGCTCTCGTTTGTACAGCATTCAAACGGCCTCAGGAACGCCGTTCTAAGCAGCCTTACATTCCATGCTGGTGTGCCCCAAGGAGGAATTTGGATTCTTCTGAGAAACACCACTGTGCCTCACTAATGAAACCTGTGAAAACCCAAAGGACCTCTCCCTACGGCAGTCGGAAGCTAGATGTTGAGTTCCAGCCTGAAAACAACGGACAGCTTTCCCTGTGACAATGCTGGACTTCTGGGACCATCCAGATTCACCAAGGCCTAACTTTTGCACGGCGGGGGAATGCTCTTGTGCATGTACAGCAGTCCCCACGTGAAAACCTTTCTTAGCAGATGGAGGCAGTCTTTCCCTTGTACTAGGTAGCTAGGCAGAATCATCAGATAAACATGCTTTGTCATCGAGCTTGAAAGTGGGACACTGATGGGAAAGATCACATTCTCCCGCTTTGCAAGCGACTTGCTTTTGGCTTCAAAGCTGCCTGAACAGCACTAGCGGCCCACCTTCTCTTCACTGCAGGAGTGTCGCTGTGGGCCAAGGCTGCGTTCTCTCAATGCCAAAAATGTGCTGACAATTCCCTTCTAGAAACTCATCCTACTGCACTCCAAATTCAGCTCCGGCCAAAGAAAGGTGACCTAAGGCCACAAGGTAAGTTCCAGGGTTGCATATCAGCAGAGCTGGGTGTGCATTGGTATCCACGAAACCATACTCTGAAATGGAGTGCCTTAACTCTGCTATGCCCCTGGGGACACATAGGACAGTCGATCGTGCACCCGTTTCGCATGATGAACGCTGTGTGCCTGAAGAGCGTCCTCTGGCTTCTGAGGAACCCTAGGCGAAAAAGGCCCCTGGGAAGCACTCTTCCCATTCATAGCAAGGGAAAAGTACTGCTTTCCGGGTTGCCAAGGAAGAGTGTCCCAGTCGTCAAAGAGCCTCGCGAAAGCAGTGCTGGGCAGACTCTGTTTGCAAGTCGACTGGCCTCAGTGACTGAAAGAGAACTCCACTGCCAATACACAGTGGGTTGATGATTCAGGCCGGGACTCAGGACAGCACTCTCACAGAAGCGAAGGCTAAGCTCTGCGTCCAGCCTGAAGACCAGTACACTTTTCACACTTAACTCTGTTGGGATGTGCAAGAGCCATGGTCACCGAGGCCTACCTAAGGTACTGAAATACTTCCCCAATTCAGCCTAGGCAGAGGACCCTGTTGCCAAAGGATCTCCATGGAAGGGCCCTGTGGGTTCCGTGTGTTTCCTTGAGGTAGTCAGAAACGACTGAGGGTAACTATAGGAGCTCATGTTTGAAACCAGGCTACCCTGGCAAAACCTTATTTTCCTCCGTGGTAAGCCAGACAGTTGCGCTTTGAAAGCTGCCTGAAAAACACTCCTGCTGCCCATCTTCTCTTTGCTGCCTGAAGGCGTCACGAAAGTACTATGAGTGTACTCGTATGAGGCATGCTGTCTCAGTTCCTTGCTGGGAGCTCCTCCAGGAGCACTCTGGAACTTACCAGCCAAAGGAATGGCACCCCAGGCCTCAAGGAAAAGTCCAGATTTCTCCCATTGCAAGCTTATTTGTGCCATAGTAGCGAAGAAGCATGTGTTAAAGGAAAGCTGCAACACGGTTACATATTTCAGACTCGTTGTGCACTCACGTTCTTTGTAACATCTGTGAAGGGGCACTGAACGCCGCCAACTCTTCTGTTGCCTTTGAGTCCCAGGAGGCAAACGGGTTCGTTTGCTTTAACGCTGTGAATGTGCAGCGGTAATGGCAAAGCCCTGCCCGGATCGCTCGACAGCTCTCGTTTGTACAGCATTCAAACGGCCTCAGGAACGCCGTTCTAAGCAGCCTTACATTCCATGCTGGTGTGCCCCAAGGAGGAATTTGGATTCTTCTGAGAAACACCACTGTGCCTCACTAATGAAACCTGTGAAAACCCAAAGGACGTCTCCCTACGGCAGTCGGAAGCTAGATGTTGAGTTCCAGCCTGAAAACAACGGACAGCTTTCCCTGTGACAATGCTGGACTTCTGGGACCATCCAGATTCACCAAGGCCTAACTTTTGCACGGCGGGGGAATGCTCTTGTGCATGTACAGCAGTCCCCACGTGAAAACCTTTCTTAGCAGATGGAGGCAGTCTTTCCCTTGTACTAGGTAGCTAGGCAGAATCATCAGATAAACATGCTTTGTCATCGAGCTTGAAAGTGGGACACTGATGGGAAAGATCACATTCTCCCGCTTTGCAAGCGACTTGCTTTTGGCTTCAAAGCTGCCTGAACAGCACTAGCGGCCCACCTTCTCTTCACTGCAGGAGTGTCGCTGTGGGCCAAGGCTGCGTTCTCTCAATGCCAAAAATGTGCTGACAATTCCCTTCTAGAAACTCATCCTACTGCACTCCAAATTCAGCTCCGGCCAGTGAAAGGTGACCTAAGGCCACAAGGTAAGTTCCAGTGTTTCATATAGCAGAGCTGGGTGTGCATTGCTATCCACGAAACCATACTCTGAAATGGAGTGCCTTAACTCTGCTATGCCCCTGGGGACACATAGGACAGTCGATCGTGCACCCGTTTCGCATGATGAACGCTGTGTGCCTGAAGAGCGTCCTCTGGCTTCTGAGGAAACCTAGGCGAAAAAGGCCCCTGGGAAGCACTCTTCCCATTCATAGCAAGGGAAAAGTACTGCTTTCTGGGTTGCCAAGGAAGAGTGTCCCAGTAGTCAAAGAGCCTCGCGAAAGCAGTGCTGGGCAGCCTCTGTTTGCAAGTCGACTGGCCTCAGAGACTGTAAGAGAACTCTACTGCTAATACACAGTGTGCTGACGATTGAGGCCTGGACTCAGGACAGCACGCAGGCAGAAGCGAAAGCTAAGCTCTGCGTCCAGCCTGAAGACCAGTACACTTTTCACACTTAACTCTGTTGGGATGTGCAAGAGCCATGGTCACCGAGGCCTACCTAAGGTACTGAAATACTTCCCCAGTTCAGCCTAGGCAGAGGACCCTGTTGCCAAAGGATCTCCATGGAAGGGCCCTGTGGGTTCCGTGTGTTTCCTTGAGGTAGTCAGAAGCGACTGAGGGTAACTATAGGAGCTCATGTTTGAAACCAGTCTACCCTGGAAAAACCTTATTTTCCTCCGTGGTAGGCGAGACAGTTGTGCTTTGAAAGCTGCCTGAAAAACACTCCTGCTGCCCATCTTCTCTTTGCTGCCTGAAGGCGTCACGAAAGTACTATGAGTGTACTCGTATGAGGCATGCTGTCTCAGTTCCTTGCTGGGAGCTCCTCCAGGAGCACTCTGGAACTTACCAGCCAAAGAAATGGCACCCCAGGCATCAAGTAAAAGTCCAGATGTCTCCCATTGTAAGCTTAGGTGTGCCATAGAAGCGAAGAAGCATGTGTTAAAGAAATGCTTCCACTCTGTTATGTATTTCACGACTCGATGTGCACTCACATTCGTTGTAACATCTGTGAAGGAGCACTGAACGCCGCCAACTCTTCTGTTGCCTTTGAGTCCCAGGAGGCAAACGGTTTCGTTTGCTTTAACGCTGTGAATGTGCAGCGGTAATGGCAAAGCCCTGCCCGGATCGCTCGACAGCTCTCGTTTGTACAGCATTCAAACGGCCTCAGGAACGCCGTTCTAAGCAGCCTTACATTCCATGCTGGTGTGCCCCAAGGAGGAATTTGGATTCTTCTGAGAAACACCACTGTGCCTCACTAATGAAACCTGTGAAAACCCAAAGGACCTCTCCCTACGGCAGTCGGAAGCTAGATGTTGAGTTCCAGCCTGAAAACAACGGACAGCTTTCCCTGTGACAATGCTGGACTTCTGGGACCATCCAGATTCACCAAGGCCTAACTTTTGCACGGCGGGGGAATGCTCTTGTGCATGTACAGCAGTCCCCACGTGAAAACCTTTCTTAGCAGATGGAGGCAGTCTTTCCCTTGTACTAGGTAGCTAGGCAGAATCATCAGATAAACATGCTTTGTCATCGAGCTTGAAAGTGGGACACTGATTGGAAAGATCAATTTTCCCGCTTTGCAAGCGACTTGCTTTTGGCATCAAAGCTGCCTGAACAGCACTAGCGGCCCACCTTCTCTTCACTGCAGGAGTGTCGCTGTGGGCCAAGGCTGCGTTCTCTCAATGCCAAAAATGTGCTGACAATTCCCTTCTAGAAACTCATCCTACTGCACTCCAAATTCAGCTCCGGCCAATGAAAGGTGACCTAAGGCCACAAGGTAAGTTCCAGTGTTGCATATCAGCAGAGCTGGGTGTGCATTGGTATCCACGAAACCATACTCTGAAATGGAGTGCCTTAACTCTGCTATGCCCCTGGGGACACATAGGACAGTCGATCGTGCACCCGTTTCGCATGATGAACGCTGTGTGCCTGAAGAGCGTCCTCTGGCTTCTGAGGAACCCTAGGCGAAAAAGGCCCCTGGGAAGCACTCTTCCCATTCATAGCAAGGGAAAAGTACTGCTTTCCGGGTTGCCAAGGAAGAGTGTCCCAGTCGTCAAAGAGCCTCGCGAAAGCAGTGCTGGGCAGCCTCTGTTTGCAAGTCGACTGGCCTCAGTGACTGAAAGAGAACTCCACTGCCAATATACAGTGGGCTGATGATTCAGGCCGGGACTCAGGACAGCACTCTCACAGAAGCGAAGGCTAAGCTCTGCGTTCGGCCTGAAGACCAGTACACTTTTCACACTTAACTCTGTTGGGATGTGCAAGAGCCATGGTCACCGAGGCCTACCTGAGGTACTGAAATACTTCCCCAGTTCAGCCTAGGCAGAGGACCCTGTTGCCAAAGGATCTCCGTGGAAGGGCCCTGTGGGTTCCGTGTGTTTCCTTGAGGTAGTCAGAAACGACTGAGGGTAACTATAGGAGCTCATGTTTGAAACCAGGCTACCCTGGCAAAACCTTATTTTCCTCCGTGGTAAGCCAGACAGTTGCGCTTTGAAAGCTGCCTGAAAAACACTCCTGCTGCCCATCTTCTCTTTGCTGCCTGAAGGCGTCACGAAAGTACTATGAGTGTACTCGTATGAGGCATGCTGTCTCAGTTCCTTGCTGGGAGCTCCTCCAGGAGCACTCTGGAACTTACCAGCCAAAGAAATGGCACCCCAGGCATCAAGGAAAAGTCCAGATTTCTCCCATTGCAAGCTTAGTTGTGCCATAGTAGCGAAGAAGCATGTGTTAAAGGAAAGCTGCAACACGGTTACATATTTCAGACTCGTTGTGCACTCACGTTCTTTGTAACATCTGTGAAGGGGCACTGAACGCCGCCAACTCTTCTGTTGCCTTTGAGTCCCAGGAGGCAAAAGGGTTCGTTTGCTTTAACGCTGTGAATGTGCAGCGGTAATGGCAAAGCCCTGCCTGGATCGCTCGACAGCTCTCGTTTGTACAGCATTCAAACGGCCTCAGGAACGCCGTTCTAAGCAGCCTTACATTCCATGCTGGTGTGCCCCAAGGAGGAATTTGGATTCTTCTGAGAAACACCACTGTGCCTCACTAATGAAACCTGTGAAAACCCAAAGGACCTCTCCCTACGGCAGTCGGAAGCTAGATGTTGAGTTCCAGCCTGAAAACAACGGACAGCTTTCCCTGTGACAATGCTGGACTTCTGGGACCATCCAGATTCACCAAGGCCTAACTTTTGCACGGCGGGGGAATGCTCTTGTGCATGTACAGCAGTCCCCACGTGAAAACCTTTCTTAGCAGATGGAGGCAGTCTTTCCCTTGTACTAGGTAGCTAGGCAGAATCATCAGATAAACATGCTTTGTCATCGAGCTTGAAAGTGGGACACTGATGGGAAAGATCACATTCTCCCGCTTTGCAAGCAACTTGCTTTTGGCTTCAAAGCTGCCTGAACAGCACTAGCGGCCCACCTTCTCTTCACTGCAGGAGTGTCGCTGTGGGCCAAGGCTGCGTTCTCTCAATGCCAAAAATGTGCTGACAATTCCCTTCTAGAAACTCATCCTACTGCACTCCAAATTCAGCTCCGGCCAAAGAAAGGTGACCTAAGGCCACAAGGTAAGTTCCAGGGTTGCATATCAGCAGAGCTGGGTGTGCATTGGTATCCACGAAACCATACTCTGAAATGGAGTGCCTTAACTCTGCTATGCCCCTGGGGACACATAGGACAGTCGATCGTGCACCCGTTTCGCATGATGAACGCTGTGTGCCTGAAGAGCGTCCTCTGGCTTCTGAGGAACCCTAGGCGAAAAAGGCCCCTGGGAAGCACTCTTCCCATTCATAGCAAGGGAAAAGTACTGCTTTCCGGGTTGCCAAGGAAGAGTGTCCCAGTCGTCAAAGAGCCTCGCGAAAGCAGTGCTGGGCAGCCTCTGTTTGCAAGTCGACTGGCCTCAGTGACTGAAAGAGAACTCCACTGCCAATACACAGTGGGTTGATGATTCAGGCCGGGACTCAGGACAGCACTCTCACAGAAGCGAAGGCTAAGCTCTGCGTCCAGCCTGAAGACCAGTACACTTTTCACACTTAACTCTGTTGGGATGTGCAAGAGCCATGGTCACCGAGGCCTACCTAAGGTACTGAAATACTTCCCCAATTCAGCCTAGGCAGAGGACCCTGTTGCCAAAGGATCTCCATGGAAGGGCCCTGTGGGTTCCGTGTGTTTCCTTGAGGTAGTCAGAAACGACTGAGGGTAACTATAGGAGCTCATGTTTGAAACCAGGCTACCCTGGCAAAACCTTATTTTCCTCCGTGGTAGGCCAGACAGTTGCGCTTTGAAAGCTGCCTGAAAAACACTCCTGCTGCCCATCTTCTCTTTGCTGCCTGAAGGCGTCACGAAAGTACTATGAGTGTACTCGTATGAGGCATGCTGTCTCAGTTCCTTGCTGGGAGCTCCTCCAGGAGCACTCTGGAACTTACCAGCCAAAGAAATGGCACCCCAGGCCTCAAGGAAAAGTCCAGATTTCTCCCATTGCAAGCTTATTTGTGCCATAGTAGCGAAGAAGCATGTGTTAAAGGAAAGCTGCAACACGGTTACATATTTCAGACTCGTTGTGCACTCACGTTCTTTGTAACATCTGTGAAGGGGCACTGAACGCCGCCAACTCTTCTGTTGCCTTTGAGTCCCAGGAGGCAAAAGGGTTCGTTTGCTTTAACGCTGTGAATGTGCAGCGGTAATGGCAAAGCCCTGCCCGGATCGCTCGACAGCTCTCGTTTGTACAGCATTCAAACGGCCTCAGGAACGCCGTTCTAAGCAGCCTTACATTCCATGCTGGTGTGCCCCAAGGAGGAATTTGGATTCTTCTGAGAAACACCACTGTGCCTCACTAATGAAACCTGTGAAAACCCAAAGGACCTCTCCCTACGGCAGTCGGAAGCTAGATGTTGAGTTCCAGCCTGAAAACAACGGACAGCTTTCCCTGTGACAATGCTGGACTTCTGGGACCATCCAGATTCACCAAGGCCTAACTTTTGCACGGCGGGGGAATGCTCTTGTGCATGTACAGCAGTCCCCACGTGAAAACCTTTCTTAGCAGATGGAGGCAGTCTTTCCCTTGTACTAGGTAGCTAGGCAGAATCATCAGATAAACATGCTTTGTCATCGAGCTTGAAAGTGGGACACTGATGGGAAAGATCACATTCTCCCGCTTTGCAAGCGACTTGCTTTTGGCTTCAAAGCTGCCTGAACAGCACTAGCGGCCCACCTTCTCTTCACTGCAGGAGTGTCGCTGTGGGCCAAGGCTGCGTTCTCTCAATGCCAAAAATGTGCTGACAATTCCCTTCTAGAAACTCATCCTACTGCACTCCAAATTCAGCTCCGGCCAAAGAAAGGTGACCTAAGGCCACAAGGTAAGTTCCAGGGTTGCATATCAGCAGAGCTGGGTGTGCATTGGTATCCACGAAACCATACTCTGAAATGGAGTGCCTTAACTCTGCTATGCCCCTGGGGACACATAGGACAGTCGATCGTGCACCCGTTTCGCATGATGAACGCTGTGTGCCTGAAGAGCGTCCTCTGGCTTCTGAGGAACCCTAGGCGAAAAAGGCCCCTGGGAAGCACTCTTCCCATTCATAGCAAGGGAAAAGTACTGCTTTCCGGGTTGCCAAGGAAGAGTGTCCCAGTCGTCAAAGAGCCTCGCGAAAGCAGTGCTGGGCAGCCTCTGTTTGCAAGTCGACTGGCCTCAGTGACTGAAAGAGAACTCCACTGCCAATACACAGTGGGTTGATGATTCAGGCCGGGACTCAGGACAGCACTCTCACAGAAGCGAAGGCTAAGCTCTGCGTCCAGCCTGAAGACCAGTACACTTTTCACACTTAACTCTGTTGGGATGTGCAAGAGCCATGGTCACCGAGGCCTACCTAAGGTACTGAAATACTTCCCCAATTCAGCCTAGGCAGAGGACCCTGTTGCCAAAGGATCTCCATGGAAGGGCCCTGTGGGTTCCGTGTGTTTCCTTGAGGTAGTCAGAAACGACTGAGGGTAACTATAGGAGCTCATGTTTGAAACCAGGCTACCCTGGCAAAACCTTATTTTCCTCCGTGGTAGGCCAGACAGTTGCGCTTTGAAAGCTGCCTGAAAAACACTCCTGCTGCCCATCTTCTCTTTGCTGCCTGAAGGCGTCACGAAAGTACTATGAGTGTACTCGTATGAGGCATGCTGTCTCAGTTCCTTGCTGGGAGCTCCTCCAGGAGCACTCTGGAACTTACCAGCCAAAGAAATGGCACCCCAGGCCTCAAGGAAAAGTCCAGATTTCTCCCATTGCAAGCTTATTTGTGCCATAGTAGCGAAGAAGCATGTGTTAAAGGAAAGCTGCAACACGGTTACATATTTCAGACTCGTTGTGAACTCACGTTCTTTGTAACATCTGTGAAGGGGCACTGAACGCCGCCAACTCTTCTGTTGCCTTTGAGTCCCAGGAGGCAAACGGGTTCGTTTGCTTTAACGCTGTGAATGTGCAGCGGTAATGGCAAAGCCCTGCCCGGATCGCTCGACAGCTCTCGTTTGTACAGCATTCAAACGGCCTCAGGAACGCCGTTCTAAGCAGCCTTACATTCCATGCTGGTGTGCCCCAAGGAGGAATTTGGATTCTTCTGAGAAACACCACTGTGCCTCACTAATGAAACCTGTGAAAACCCAAAGGACGTCTCCCTACGGCAGTCGGAAGCTAGATGTTGAGTTCCAGCCTGAAAACAACGGACAGCTTTCCCTGTGACAATGCTGGACTTCTGGGACCATCCAGATTCACCAAGGCCTAACTTTTGCATGGCGGGGGAATGCTCTTGTGCATGTACAGCAGTCCCCACGTGAAAACCTTTCTTAGCAGATGGAGGCAGTCTTTCCCTTGTACTAGGTAGCTAGGCAGAATCATCAGATAAACATGCTTTGTCATCGAGCTTGAAAGTGGGACACTGATGGGAAAGATCACATTCTCCCGCTTTGCAAGCGACTTGCTTTTGGCTTCAAAGCTGCCTGAACAGCACTAGCGGCCCACCTTCTCTTCACTGCAGGAGTTTCGCTGTGGGCCAAGGCTGCGTTCTCTCAATGCCAAAAATGTGCTGACAATTCCCTTCTAGAAACTCATCCTACTGCACTCCAAATTCAGCTCCGGCCAATGAAAGGTGACCTAAGGCCACAAGGTAAGTTCCAGTGTTTCATATAGCAGAGCTGGGTGTGCATTGGTATCCACGAAACCATACTCTGAAATGGAGTGCCTTAACTCTGCTATGCCCCTGGGGACACATAGGACAGTCGATCGTGCACCCGTTTCGCATGATGAACGCTGTGTGCCTGAAGAGCGTCCTCTGGCTTCTGAGGAAACCTAGGCGAAAAAGGCCCCTGGGAAGCACTCTTCCCATTCATAGCAAGGGAAAAGTACTGCTTTCTGGGTTGCCAAGGAAGAGTGTCCCAGTTGTCAAAGAGCCTCGCGAAAGCAGGGCTGGGCAGCCTCTGTTTGCAAGTCGACTGGCCTCAGAGACTGTAAGAGAACTCCACTGCTAATACACAGTGTGCTGACGATTGAGGCCTGGACTCAGGACAGCACGCAGGCAGAAGCGAAAGCTAAGCTCTGCGTCCAGCCTGAAGACCAGTACACTTTTCACACTTAACTCTGTTGGGATGTCAAGAGCCATGGTCACCGAGGCCTACCTGAGATACTGAAATACTTCCCTAGTTCAGCCTAGGCAGAGGACCCTGTTGCCAAAGGATCTCCATGGAAGGGCCCTGTGGGTTCCGTGTGTTTCCTTCAGGTAGTCAGAAACGACTGAGGGTAACTATAGGAGCTCATGTTTGAAACCAGGCTACCCTGGCAAAACCTTATTTTCCTCCATGGTAGGCGAGACAGTTGTGCTTTGAAAGCTGCCTGAAAAACACTCCTGCTGCCCATCTTCTCTTTGCTGCCTGAAGGCGTCACGAAAGTACTATGAGTGTACTCGTATGAGGCATGCTGTCTCAGTTCCTTGCTGGGAGCTCCTCCAGGAGCACTCTGGAACTTACCAGCCAAAGAAATGGCACCCCAGGCATCAAGTAAAAGTCCAGATGTCTCCCATTGTAAGCTTAGGTGTGCCATAGAAGCGAAGAAGCATGTGTTAAAGATATGCTTCCACTCTGTTATGTATTTCACGACTCGTTGTGCACTCACATTCGTTGTAACATCTGTGAAGGAGCACTGAACGCCGCCAACTCTTCTGTTGCCTTTGAGTCCCAGGAGGCAAACGGGTTCGTTTGCTTTAACGCTGTGAATGTGCAGCGGTAATGGCAAAGCCCTGCCCGGATCGCTCGACAGCTCTCATTTGTACAGCATTCAAACGGCCTCAGGAACGCCGTTCTAAGCAGCCTTACATTCCATGCTGGTGTGCCCCAAGGAGGAATTTGGATTCTTCTGAGAAACACCACTGTGCCTCACTAATGAAACCTGTGAAAACCCAAAGGACCTCTCCCTACGGCAGTCGGAAGCTAGATGTTGAGTTCCAGCCTGAAAACAACGGACAGCTTTCCCTGTGACAATGCTGGACTTCTGGGACCATCCAGATTCACCAAGGCCTAACTTTTGCACGGCGGGGGAATGCTCTTGTGCATGTACAGCAGTCCCCACGTGAAAACCTTTCTTAGCAGATGGAGGCAGTCTTTCCCTTGTACTAGATAGCAAGGCAGAATCATCAGATCAACATGCTTTGTCATCGAGCTTGAAAGTGGGACACTGATGGGAAAGTTCACATTCTCCCGCTTTGCAAGCGACTTGCTTTTGGCTTCAAAGCTGCCTGAACAGCACTAGCGGCCCACCTTCTCTTCACTGCAGGAGTTTCGCTGTGGGCCAAGGCTGCGTTCTCTCAATGCCAAAAATGTGTTGACAATTCCCTTCTAGAAACTCATCCTACTGCACTCCAAATTCAGCTCCGGCCAATGAAAGGTGACCTAAGGCCACAAGGTAAGATCCAGTGTTTCATATCAGCAGAGCTGGGTGTGCATTGTATCCACGAAAGCATACTCTGAAATGGAGTGCCTTAACTCTGCTATGCCCCTGGCGACACATAGGACAGTCGATCGTGCACCCATTTCGCATGATGAACGCTGTGTGCCTGAAGAGCGTCCTCTGGCTTCTGAGGAACCCTAGGAGAAATAGGCCCCTGGGAAGCACTCTTCCCATTCATAGCAAGGGAAAAGTACTGATTTCTGGGTTGCCAAGGAAGAGTGTCCCAGTCGTCAAAGAGCCTCGCGAAAGCAGTGCTGGGCAGACTCTGTTTGCAAGTCGACTGGCCTCAGTGACTGAAAGAGAACTCCACTGCGAATACACAGTGTGCTGACGATTGAGGCCTGGACTCAGGACAGCACTCTCACAGAAGCGAAAGCTAAGCTCTGCGTCCAGCCTGAAGACCAGTACACTTTTCACACTTAACTCTGTTGGGATGTGCAAGAGCCATGGTCACCGAGGCCTACCTAAGGTACTGAAATACTTCCCCAGTTCAGCCTAGGCAGAGGACTCTGTTGCCAAAGGATCTCCATGGAAGGGCCCTGTGGGTTCCGTGTGTTTCCTTGAGGTAGTCAGAAACGACTGAGGGTAACTATAGGAGCTCATGTTTGAAACCAGGCTACCCTGGCAAAACCTTATTTTCCTCCATGGTAGGCGAGACAGTTGTGCTTTGAAAGCTGCCTGAAAAACACTCCTGCAGCCCATCTTCTCTTTGCTGCCTGAAGGCGTCACGAAAGTACTATGAGTGTACTCGTATGAGGCATGCTGTCTCACTTCCTTGCTGGGAGCTCCTCCAGGAGCACTCTGGAACTTACCAGCCAAAGAAATGGCACCCCAGGCATCAAGTAAAAGTCCAGATATCTCCCATTGTAAGCTTAGGTGTGCCATAGAAGCGAAGAAGCATGTGTTAAAGAAATGCTTCCACTCTGTTATGTATTTCACGACTCGTTGTGCACTCACATTCGTTGTAACATCTGTGAAGGAGCACTGAACGCCGCCAACTCTTCTGTTGCCTTTGAGTCCCAGGAGGCAAACGGGTTCGTTTGCTTTAACGCTGTGAATGTGCAGCGGTAATGGCAAAGCCCTGCCCGGATCGCTCGACAGCTCTCGTTTGTACAGCATTCAAACGGCCTCAGGAACGCCGTTCTAAGCAGCCTTACATTCCATGCTGGTGTGCCCCAAGGAGGAATTTGGATTCTTCTGAGAAACACCACTGTGCCACACTAATGAAACCTGTGAACTCCCAAAGGACGTCTCCCTACGGCAGTCGGAAGCTAGATGTTGAGTTCCAGCCTGAAAACAATGGACAGCTTTCCCTGTGACAATGCTGGACTTCTGGGACCATCCAGATTCACCAAGGCCTAACTTTTGCACGGCGGGGGAATGCTGTTGTGCATGTACAGCAGTCCCCACGTGAAAACCTTTCTTAGCAGATGGAGGCAGTCTTTCCTTTGTACTAGGTAGCTAGGCAGAATCATCAGATAAACATGCTTTGTCATCGAGCTTGAAAGTGGGACACTGATGGGAAAGTTCACATTTTCCCGCTTTGCAAGCGACTTGCTTTTGTCTTCAAAGCTGCCTGAACAGCACTAGCGGCCCACCTTCTCTTCACTGCAGGAGTGTCGCTGTGTGCCAAGGCTGCGTTCTCTCAATGCCAAAAATGTGCTGACAATTCCCTTCTAGAAACTCATCCTACTGCACTCCAAATTCAGATCCGGCCAAAGAAAGGTGACCTAAGGCCACAAGTTAAGTTCCAGTGTTGCATATCAGCAGAGCTGGGTGTGCATTGGTATCCACGAAACCATACTCTGAAATGGAGTGCCTTAACTCTGCTATGCCCCTGGGGACACATAGGACAGTCGATCGTGCACCCGTTTCGCATGATGAACGCTGTGTGCCTGAAGAGCGTCCTCTGGCTTCTGAGGAACCCTAGGCGAAAAAGGCCCCTGGGAAGCACTCTTCCCATTCATAGCAAGGGAAAAGTACTGCTTTCCGGGTTGCCAAGGAAGAGTGTCCCAGTCGTCAAAGAGCCTCGCGAAAGCAGTGCTGGGCAGCCTCTGTTTGCAAGTCGACTGGCCTCAGTGACTGAAAGAGAACTCCACTGCCAATACACAGTGGGCTGATGATTCAGGCCGGGACTCAGGACAGCACTCTCACAGAAGCGAAGGCTAAGCTCTGCGTCCAGCCTGAAGACCAGTACACTTTTCACACTTAACTCTGTTGGGATGTGCAAGAGCCATGGTCACCGAGGCCTACCTAAGGTACTGAAATACTGCCCCCGTTCAGCCTAGGCAGAGGACCCTGTTGCCAAAGGATCTCCATGGAAGGGCCCTGTGGGTTCCGTGTGTTTCCTTGAGGTAGTCAGAAACGACTGAGGGTAACTATAGGAGCTCATGTTTGAAACCAGGCTACCCTGGCAAAACCTTATTTTCCTCCGTGGTAGGCCAGACAGTTGCACTTTGAAAGCTGCCTGAAAAAAACTCCTGCTGCCCATCTTCTCTTTGCTGCCTGAAGGCGTCACGAAAGTACTATGAGTGTACTCGTATGAGGCATGCTGTCTCAGTTCCTTGCTGGGAGCTCCTCCAGGAGCACTCTGGATCTTACCAGCCAAAGAAATGGCACCCCAGGCCTCAAGGAAAAGTCCAGATTTCTCCCATTGCAAGCTTATTTGTGCCATAGTAGCGAAGAAGCATGTGTTAAAGGAAAGCTGCAACACGGTTACATATTTCAGACTCGTTGTGCACTCACGTTCTTTGTAACATCTGTGAAGGGGCACTGAACGCCGCCAACTCTTCTGTTGCCTTTGAGTCCCAGGAGGCAAAAGGGTTTGTTTGCTTTAACGCTGTGAATGTGCAGCGGTAATGGCAAAGCCCTGCCCGGATCGCTCGACAGCTCTCGTTTGTACAGCATTCAAACGGCCTCAGGAACGCCGTTCTAAGCAGCCTTACATTCCATGCTGGTGTGCCCCAAGGAGGAATTTGGATTCTTCTGAGAAACACCACTGTGCCACACTAATGAAACCTGTGAACTCCCAAAGGACGTCTCCCTACGGCAGTCGGAAGCTAGATGTTGAGTTCCAGCCTGAAAACAATGGACAGCTTTCCCTGTGACAATGCTGGACTTCTGGGACCATCCAGATTCACCAAGGCCTAACTTTTGCACGGCGGGGGAATGCTCTTGTGCATGTACAGCAGTCCCCACGTGAAAACCTTTCTTAGCAGATGGAGGCAGTCTTTCCCTTGTACTAGGTAGCTAGGCAGAATCATCAGATAAACATGCTTTGTCATCGAGCTTGAAAGTGGGACACTGATGGGAAAGTTCACATTTTCCCGCTTTGCAAGCGACTTGCTTTTGTCTTCAAAGCTGCCTGAACAGCACTAGCGGCCCACCTTCTCTTCACTGCAGGAGTGTCGCTGTGGGCCAAGGCTGCGTTCTCTCAATGCCAAAAATGTGCTGACAATTCCCTTCTAGAAACTCATCCTACTGCACTCCAAATTCAGCTCCGGCCAAAGAAAGTGACCTAAGGCCACAAGGTAAGTTCCAGTGTTGCATATCAGCAGAGCTGGGTGTGCATTGGTATCCACGAAACCATACTCTGAAATGGAGTGCCTTAACTCTGCTATGCCCCTGGGGACACATAGGACAGTCGATCGTGCACCCGTTTCGCATGATGAACGCTGTGTGCCTGAAGAGCGTCCTCTGGCTTCTGAGGAACCCTAGGCGAAAAAGGCCCCTGGGAAGCACTCTTCCCATTCATAGCAAGGGAAAAGTACTGCTTTCCGGGTTGCCAAGGAAGAGTGTCCCAGTCGTCAAAGAGCCTCGCGAAAGCAGTGCTGGGCAGCCTCTGTTTGCAAGTCGACTGGCCTCAGTGACTGAAAGAGAACTCCACTGCCAATACACAGTGGGCTGATGATTCAGGCCGGGACTCAGGACAGCACTCTCACAGAAGCGAAGGCTAAGCTCTGCGTCCAGCCTGAAGACCAGTACACTTTTCACACTTAACTCTGTTGGGATGTGCAAGAGCCATGGTCACCGAGGCCTACCTAAGGTACTGAAATACTGCCCCCGTTCAGCCTAGGCAGAGGACCCTGTTGCCAAAGGATCTCCATGGAAGGGCCCTGTGGGTTCCGTGTGTTTCCTTGAGGTAGTCAGAAACGACTGAGGGTAACTATAGGAGCTCATGTTTGAAACCAGGCTACCCTGGCAATACCTTATTTTCCTCCGTGGTAGGCCAGACAGTTGCGCTTTGAAAGCTGCCTGAAAAAAACTCCTGCTGCCCATCTTCTCTTTGCTGCCTGAAGGCGTCACGAAAGTACTATGAGTGTACTCGTATGAGGCATGCTGTCTCAGTTCCTTGCTGGGAGCTCCTCCAGGAGCACTCTGGAACTTACCAGCCAAAGAAATGGCACCCCAGGCCTCAAGGAAAAGTCCAGATTTCTCCCATTGCAAGCTTATTTGTGCCATAGTAGCGAAGAAGCATGTGTTAAAGGAAAGCTGCAACACGGTTACATATTTCAGACTCGTTGTGCACTCACGTTCTTTGTAACATCTGTGAAGGGGCACTGAACGCCGCCAACTCTTCTGTTGCCTTTGAGTCCCAGGAGGCAAACGGGTTCGTTTGCTTTAACGCTGTGAATGTGCAGCGGTAATGGCAAAGCCCTGCCCGGATCGCTCGACAGCTCTCGTTTGTACAGCATTCAAACGGCCTCAGGAACGCCGTTCTAAGCAGCCTTACATTCCATGCTGGTGTGCCCCAAGGAGGAATTTGGTTTCTTCTGAGAAACACCACTGTGCCACACTAATGAAACCTGTGAAAACCCAAAGGACCTCTCCCTACAGCAGTCGGAAGCTAGATGTTGAGTTCCAGCCTGAAAACAACGGACAGCTTTCCCTGTGACAATGCTGGACTTCTGGGACCATCCAGATTCACCAAGGCCTAACTTTTGCACGGCGGGGGAATGCTCTTGTGCATGAACAGCAGTCCCCACGTGAAAACCTTTCTTAGCAGATGGAGGCAGTCTTTCCCTTGTACTAGATAGCTAGGCAGAATCATCAGATAAACATGCTTTGTCATCGAGCTTGAAAGTGGGACACTGATGGGAAAGATCACATTCTCCCGCTTTGCAAGCGACTTGCTTTTGGCTTCAAAGCTGCCTGAACAGCACTAGCGGCCCACCTTCTCTTCACTGCAGGAGTGTCGCTGTGGGCCAAGGCTGCGTTCTCTCAATGCCAAAAATGTGCTGACAATTCCCTTCTAGAAACTCATCCTACTGCACTCCAAATTCAGCTCCGGCCAAAGAAAGGTGACCTAAGGCCACAAGGTAAGTTCCAGGGTTGCATATCAGCAGAGCTGGGTGTGCATTGGTATCCACGAAACCATACTCTCAAATGGAGTGCCTTAACTCTGCTGTGCCCCTGGGGACACATAGGACAGTCGATCGTGCACCCGTTTCGCATGATGAACGCTGTGTGCCTGAAGAGCGTCCTCTGGCTTCTGAGGAACCCTAGGCGAAAAAGGCCCCTGGGAAGCACTCTTCCCATTCATAGCAAGGGAAAAGTACTGCTTTCCGGGTTGCCAAGGAAGAGTGTCCCAGTCGTCAAAGAGCCTCGCGAAAGCAGTGCTGGGCAGCCTCTGTTTGCAAGTCGACTGGCCTCAGTGACTGAAAGAGAACTCCACTGCCAATACACAGTGGGCTGATGATTCAGGCCGGGACTCAGGACAGCACTCTCACAGAAGCGAAGGCTAAGCTCTGCGTCCAGCCTGAAGACCAGTACACTTTTCACACTTAACTCTGTTGGGATGTGCAAGAGCCATGGTCACCGAGGCCTACCTGAGGTACTGAAATACTTCCCCAGTTCAGCCTAGGCAGAGGACCCTGTTGCCAAAGGATCTCCATGGAAGGGCCCTGTGGGTTCCGTGTGTTTCCTTGAGGTAGTCAGAAACGACTGAGGGTAACTATAGGAGCTCATGTTTGAAACCAGGCTACCCTGGCAAAACCTTATTTTCCTCCGTGGTAGGCGAGACAGTTGCGCTTTGAAAGCTGCCTGAAAAACACTCCTGCTGCCCATCTTCTCTTTGCTGCCTGAAGGCGTCACGAAAGTACTATGAGTGTACTCGTATGAGGCATGCTGTCTCAGTTCCTTGCTGGGAGCTCCTCCAGGAGCACTCTGGAACTTACCAGCCAAAGAAATGGCACCCCAGGCATCAAGTAAATGTCCAGATGTCTCCCATTGTAAGCTTAGGTGTGCCATAGAAGCGAAGAAGCATGTGTTAAAGAAATGCTTCCACTCTGTTATGTATTTCACGACTCGTTGTGCACTCACATTCGTTGTAACATCTGTGAAGGAGCACTGAACGCCGCCAACTCTTCTGTTGCCTTTGAGTCCCAGGAGGCAAACGGTTTCGTTTGCTTTAACGCTGTGAATGTGCAGCGGTAATGGCAAAGCCCTGCCCGGATCGCTCGACAGCTCTCGTTTGTACAGCATTCAAACGGCCTCAGGAAGGCCGTTCTAAGCAGCCTTACATTCCATGCTGGTGTGCCCCAAGGAGGAATTTGGATTCTTCTGAGAAACACCACTGTGCCTCACTAATGAAACCTGTGAAAACCCAAAGGAACTCTCCCTACGGCAGTCGGAAGCTAGATGTTGAGTTCCAGCCTGAAAACAACGGACAGCTTTCCCTGTGACAATGCTGGACTTCTGGGACCATCCAGATTCACCAAGGCCTAACTTTTGCACGGCGGGGGAATGCTCTTGTGCATGTACAGCAGTCCCCACGTGAAAACCTTTCTTAGCAGATGGAGGCAGTCTTTCCCTTGTACTAGGTAGCTAGGCAGAATCATCAGATAAACATGCTTTGTCATCGAGCTTGAAAGTGGGACACTGATGGGAAAGATCAATTTTCCCGCTTTGCAAGCGACTTGCTTTTGGCATCAAAGCTGCCTGAACAGTACTAGCGGCCCACCTTCTCTTCACTGCAGGAGTGTCGCTGTGGGCCAAGGCTGCGTTCTCTCAATGCCAAAAATGTGCTGACAATTCCCTTCTAGAAACTCATCCTACTGCACTCCAAATTCAGCTCCGGCCAATGAAAGGTGACCTAAGGCCACAAGGTAAGTTCCAGTGTTTCATATCAGCAGAGCTGGGTGTGCATTGTATCCATGAAACCATACTATGAAATGGAGTGCCTTAACTCTGCTATGCCCCTGGGGACACATAGGACAGTCGATCGTGCACCCGTTTCGCATGATGACCGCTGTGTGCCTGAAGAGCGTCCTCTGGCTTCTGAGGAACCCTAGGCGAAAAAGGCCCCTGGGAAGCACTCTTCCCATTCATAGCAAGGGAAAAGTACTGCTTTCCGGGTTGCCAAGGAAGAGTGTCCCAGTCGTCAAAGAGCCTCGCGAAAGCAGTGCTGGGCAGCCTCTGTTTGCAAGTCGAATGGCCTCAGTGACTGAAAGAGAACTCCACTGCCAATACACAGTGGGCTGATGATTCAGGCCGGGACTCAGGACAGCACTCTCACAGAAGCGAAGGCTAAGCTCTGCGTCCAGCCTGAAGACCAGTACACTTTTCACACTTAACTCTGTTGGGATGTGCAAGAGCCATGGTCACCGAGGCCTACCTGAGATACTGAAATACTTCCCTAGTTCAGCCTAGGCAGAGGACCCTGTTGCCAAAGGATCTCCATGGAAGGGCCCTGTGGGTTCCGTGTGTTTCCTTCAGGTAGTCAGAAACGACTGAGGGTAACTATAGGAGCTCATGTTTGAAACCAGGCTACCCTGGCAAAACCTTATTTTCCTCCATGGTAGGCGAGACAGTTGTGCTTTGAAAGCTGCCTGAAAAACACTCCTGCAGCCCATCTTCTCTTTGCTGCCTGAAGGCGTCACGAAAGTACTATGAGTGTACTCGTATGAGGCATGCTGTCTCAGTTCCTTGCTGGGAGCTCCTCCAGGAGCACTCTGGAACTTACCAGCCAAAGAAATGGCACCCCAGGCATCAAGTAAAAGTCCAGATGTCTCCCATTGTAAGCTTAGGTGTGCCATAGAAGCGAAGAAGCATGTGTTAAAGAAATGCTTCCACTCTGTTATGTATTTCACTACTCGTTGTGCACTCACATTCGTTGTAACATCTGTGAAGGAGCACTGAACGCCGCCAACTCTTCTGTTGCCTTTGAGTCCCAGGAGGCAAACGGGTTCGTTTGCTTTAACGCTGTGAATGTGCAGCGGTAATGGCAAAGCCCTGCCCGGATCGCTCGACAGCTCTCGTTTGTACAGCATTCAAACGGCCTCAGGAACGCCGTTCTAAGCAGCCTTACATTCCATGCTGGTGTGCCCCAAGGAGGAATTTGGATTCTTCTGAGAAACACCACTGTGCCACACTAATGAAACCTGTGAAAACCCAAAGGACCACTCCCTACGGCAGTCGGAAGCTAGATGTTGAGTTCCAGCCTGAAAACAACGGACAGCTTTCCCTGTGACAATGCTGGACTTCTGGGACCATCCAGATTCACCAAGGCCTAACTTTTGCACGGCGGGGGAATGCTCTTGTGCATGTACAGCAGTCCCCACGTGAAAACCTTTCTTAGCAGATGGAGGCAGTCTTTCCCTTGTACTAGATAGCTAGGCAGAATCATCAGATAAACATGCTTTGTCATCGAGCTTGAAAGTGGGACACTGATGGGAAAGATCACATTCTCCCGCTTTGCAAGCCACTTGCTTTTGGCTTCAAAGCTGCCTGAACAGCACTAGCGGCCCACCTTCTCTTCACTGCAGGAGTGTCGCTGTGGGCCAAGGCTGCGTTCTCTCAATGCCAAAAATGTGCTGACAATTCCCTTCTAGAAACTCATCCTACTGCACTCCAAATTCAGCTCCGGCCAAAGAAAGGTGACCTAAGGCCACAAGGTAAGTTCCAGGGTTGCATATCAGCAGAGCTGGGTGTGCATTGGTATCCACGAAACCATACTCTGAAATGGAGTGCCTTAACTCTGCTGTGCCCCTGGGGACACATAGGACAGTCGATCGTGCACCCGTTTCGCATGATGAACGCTGTGTGCCTGAAGAGCGTCCTCTGGCTTCTGAGGAACCCTAGGCAAAAAAGGCCCCTGGGAAGCACTCTTCCCATTCATAGCAAGGGAAAAGTACTGCTTTCCGGGTTGCCAAGGAAGAGTGTCCCAGTCGTCAAAGAGCCTCGCGAAAGCAGTGCTGGGCAGCCTCTGTTTGCAAGTCGACTGGCCTCAGTGACTGAAAGAGAACTCCACTGCCAATACACAGTGGGCTGATGATTCAGGCCGGGACTCAGGACAGCACTCTCACAGAAGCGAAGGCTAAGCTCTGCGTCCAGCCTGAAGACCAGTACACTTTTCACACTTAACTCTGTTGGGATGTGCAAGAGCCATGGTCACCGAGGCCTACCTGAGGTACTGAAATACTTCCCCAGTTCAGCCTAGGCAGAGGACCCTGTTGCCAAAGGATCTGCATGGAAGGGCCCTGTGGGTTCCGTGTGTTTCCTTGAGGTAGTCAGAAACGACTGAGGGTAACTATAGGAGCTCATGTTTGAAACC
Source organism: Eubalaena glacialis (assembly GCF_028564815.1). NCBI lineage: Eukaryota > Metazoa > Chordata > Mammalia > Artiodactyla > Balaenidae > Eubalaena > Eubalaena glacialis. Next base: position 35,116,749 of record NC_083728.1, on the reverse strand, counting down.
AGGCTACCCTGGCAAAACCTTATTTTCCTCCGTGGTAGGCGAGACAGTTGCGCTTTGAAAGCTGCCTGAAAAACACTCCTGCTGCCCATCTTCTCTTTGCTGCCTGAAGGCGTCACGAAAGTACTATGAGTGTACTCGTATGAGGCATGCTGTCTCAGTTCCTTGCTGGGAGCTCCTCCAGGAGCACTCTGGAACTTACCAGCCAAAGAAATGGCACCCCAGGCATCAAGGAAAAGTCCAGATTTCTCCCATTGCAAGCTTATTTGTGCCATAGTAGCGAAGAAGCATGTGTTAAAGGAAAGCTGCAACACGGTTACATATTTCAGACTCGTTGTGCACTCACGTTCTTTGTAACATCTGTGAAGGAGCACTGAACGCCGCCAACTCTTCTGTTGCCTTTGAGTCCCAGGAGGCAAACGGGTTCGTTTGCTTTAACGCTGTGAATGTGCAGCGGTAATGGCAAAGCCCTGCCCGGATCGCTCGACAGCTCTCGTTTGTACAGCATTCAAACGGCCTCAGGAACGCCGTTCTAAGCAGCCTTACATTCCATGCTGGTGTGCCCCAAGGAGGAATTTGGATTCTTCTGAGAAACACCACTGTGCCTCACTAATGAAACCTGTGAAAACCCAAAGGACCTCTCCCTACGGCAGTCGGAAGCTAGATGTTGAGTTCCAGCCTGAAAACAACGGACAGCTTTCCCTGTGACAATGCTGGTCTTCTGGGACCATCCAGATTCACCAAGGCCTAACTTTTGCACTGCGGGGGAATGCTCTTGTGCATGTACAGCAGTCCCCACGTGAAAACCTTTCTTAGCAGATGGAGGCAGTCTTTCCCTTGTACTAGATAGCTAGGCAGAATCATCAGATAAACATGCTTTGTCATCGAGCTTGAAAGTGGGACACTGATGGGAAAGTTCACATTTTCCCGCTTTGCAAGCGACTTGCTTTTGGCTTCAAAGCTGCCTGAACAGCACTAGCGGCCCACCTTCTGTTCACTGCAGGAGTGTCGCTGTGGGCCAAGGCTGCGTTCTCTCAATGCCAAAAATGTGCTGACAATTCCCTTCTAGAAACTCATCCTACTGCACTCCAAATTCAGCTCCGGCCAATGAAAGGTGACCTAAGGCCACAAGGTAAGTTCCAGTGTTGCATATCAGCAGAGCTGGGTGTGCATTGGTATCCACGAAACCATACTCTGAAATGGAGTGCCTTAACTCTGCTATGCCCCTGGCGACACATAGGACAGTCGATCGTGCACCCGTTTCGCATGATGAACGCTGTGTGCCTGAAGAGCGTCCTCTTGCTTCTGAGGAACCCTAGGCGAAAAAGGCCCCTGGGAAGCACTCTTCCCATTCATAGCAAGGGAAAAGTACTGCTTTCCGGGTTGCCAAGGAAGAGGGTCCCAGTCGTCAAAGAGCCTCGCGAAAGCAGTGCTGGGCAGCCTCTGTTTGCAAGTCGACTGGCCTCAGTGACTGAAAGAGAACTCCACTGCCAATACACAGTGGGCTGATGATTCAGGCCGGGACTCAGGACAGCACTCTCACAGAAGCGAAGGCTAAGCTCTGCGTCCAGCCTGAAGACCAGTACACTTTTCACACTTAACTCTGTTGGGATGTGCAAGAGCCATGGTCACCGAGGCCTACCTGAGGTACTGAAATACTTCCCCAGTTCAGCCAAGGCAGAGGACCCTTTTGCCAAAGGATCTCCATGGAAGGGCCCTGTGGGTTCCGTGTGTTTCCTTGAGGTAGTCAGAAACGACTGAGGGTAACTATAGGAGCTCATGTTTGAAACCAGGCTACCCTGGCAAAACCTTATTTTCCTCCGTGGTAGGCGAGACAGTTGCGCTTTGAAAGCTGCCTGAAAAAAACTCCTGCTGCCCATCTTCTCTTTGCTGCCTGAAGGCGTCACGAAAGTACTATGAGTGTACTCGTATGAGGCATGCTGTCTCAGTTCCTTGCTGGGAGCTCCTCCAGGAGCACTCTGGAACTTACCAGCCAAAGAAATGGCACCCCAGGCCTCAAGGAAAAGTCCAGATTTCTCCCATTGCAAGCTTATTTGTGCCATAGTAGCGAAGAAGCATGTGTTAAAGGAAAGCTGCAACACGGTTACATATTTCAGACTCGTTGTGCACTCACGTTCTTTGTAACATCTGTGAAGGAGCACTGAACGCCGCCAACTCTTCTGTTGCCTTTGAGTCCCAGGAGGCAAACGGGTTCGTTTGCTTTAACGCTGTGAATGTGCAGTGGTAATGGCAAAGCCCTGCCCGGATCGCTCGACAGCTCTCGTTTGTACAGCATTCAAACGGCCTCAGGAACGCCGTTCTAAGCAGCCTTACATTCCATGCTGGTGTGCCCCAAGGAGGAATTTGGATTCTTCTGAGAAACACCACTGTGCCTCACTAATGAAACCTGTGAAAACCCAAAGGAACTCTCCTTACGGCAGTCGGAAGCTAGATGTTGAGTTCCAGCCTGAAAACAACGGACAGCTTTCCCTGTGACAATGCTGGACTTCTGGGACCATCCAGATTCACCAAGGCCTAACTTTTGCACGGCGGGGGAATGCTCTTGTGCATGTACAGCAGTCCCCACGTGAAAACCTTTCTTAGCAGATGGAGGCAGTCTTTCCCTTGTACTAGGTAGCTCGGCAGAATCATCAGATAAACATGCTTTGTCATCGAGCTTGAAAGTGGGACACTGATGGGAAAGATCACATTCTCCCGCTTTGCAAGCGACTTGCTTTTGGCTTCAAAGCTGCCTGAACAGCACTAGCGGCCCACCTTCTCTTCACTGCAGGAGTGTCGCTGTGGGCCAAGGCTGCGTTCTCTCAATGCCAAAAATGTGCTGACAATTCCCTTCTAGAAACTCATCCTACTGCACTCCAAATTCAGCTCCGGCCAAAGAAAGGTGACCTAAGGCCACAAGGTAAGTTCCACGGTTGCATATCAGCAGAGCTGGGTGTGCATTGGTATCCACGAAACCATACTCTGAAATGGAGTGCCTTAACTCTGCTATGCCCCTGGGGACACATAGGACAGTCGATCGTGCACCCGTTTCGCATGATGAACGCTGTGTGCCTGAAGAGCGTCCTCTGGCTTCTGAGGAACCCTAGGCAAAAAAGGCCCCTGGGAAGCACTCTTCCCATTCATAGCAAGGGAAAAGTACTGCTTTCCGGGTTGCCAAGGAAGAGTGTTCCAGTCGTCAAAGAGCCTCGCGAAAGCAGTGCTGGGCAGCCTCTGTTTGCAAGTCGACTGGCCTCAGTGACTGAAAGAGAACTCCACTGCCAATATACAGTGGGCTGATGATTCAGGCCGGGACTCAGGACAGCACTCTCACAGAAGCGAATGCTAAGCTCTGCGTTCGGCCTGAAGACCAGTACACTTTTCACACTTAACTCTGTTGGGATGTGCAAGAGCCATGGTCACCGAGGCCTACCTGAGGTACTGAAATACTTCCCCAGTTCAGCCTTGGCAGAGGACCCTGTTGCCAAAGGATCTCCATGGAAGGGCCCTGTGGGTTCCGTGTGTTTCCTTGAGGTAGTCAGAAACGACTGAGGGTAACTATAGGAGCTCATGTTTGAAACCAGGCTACCCTGGCAAAACCTTATTTTCCTCCGTGGTAGGCGAGACAGTTGCGCTTTGAAAGCTGCCTGAAAAAAACTCCTGCTGCCCATCTTCTCTTTGCTGCCTGAAGGCGTCACGAAAGTACTATGAGTGTACTCGTATGAGGCATGCTGTCTCAGTTCCTTGCTGGGAGCTCCTCCAGGAGCACTCTGGAACTTACCAGCCAAAGAAATGGCACCCCAGGCCTCAAGGAAAAGTCCAGATTTCTCCCATTGCAAGCTTATTTGTGCCATAGTAGCGAAGAAGCATGTGTTAAAGGAAAGCTGCAACACGGTTACATATTTCAGACTCGTTGTGCACTCACGTTCTTTGTAACATCTGTGAAGGAGCACTGAACGCCGCCAACTCTTCTGTTGCCTTTGAGTCCCAGGAGGCAAACGGGTTCGTTTGCTTTAACGCTGTGAATGTGCAGCGGTAATGGCAAAGCCCTGCCCGGATCGCTCGACAGCTCTCGTTTGTACAGCATTCAAACGGCCTCAGGAACGCCGTTCTAAGCAGCCTTACATTCCATGCTGGTGTGCCCCAAGGAGGAATTTGGATTCTTCTGAGAAACACCACTGTGCCTCACTAATGAAACCTGTGAAAACCCAAAGGACCTCTCCCTACGGCAGTCGGAAGCTAGATGTTGAGTTCCAGCCTGAAAACAACGGACAGCTTTCCCTGTGACAATGCTGGACTTCTGGGACCATCCAGATTCACCAAGGCCTAACTTTTGCACGGTGGGGGAATGCTCTTGTGCATGTACAGCAGTCCCCACGTGAAAACCTTTCTTAGCAGATGGAGGCAGTCTTTCCCTTGTACTAGGTAGCTAGGCAGAATCATCAGATAAACATGCTTTGTCATCGAGCTTGAAAGTGGGACACTGATTGGAAAGATCAATTTTCCCGCTTTGCAAGCGACTTGCTTTTGTCTTCAAAGCTGCCTGAACAGCACTAGCGGCCCACCTTCTCTTCACTGCAGGAGTGTGGCTGTGGGCCAAGGCTGCGTTCTCTCAATGCCAAAAATGTGCTGACAATTCCCTTCTAGAAACTCATCCTACTGCACTCCAAATTCAGCTCCGGCCAAAGAAAGGTGACCTAAGGCCACAAGGTAAGTTCCAGGGTTGCATATCAGCAGAGCTGGGTGTGCATTGGTATCCACGAAACCATACTCTGAAATGGAGTGCCTTAACTCTGCTATGCCCCTGGGGACACATAGGACAGTCGATCGTGCACCCGTTTCGCATGATGAACGCTGTGTGCCTGAAGAGCGTCCTCTGGCTTCTGAGGAACCCTAGGCAAAAGAGGCCCCTGGGAAGCACTCTTCCCATTCATAGCAAGGGAAAAGTACTGCTTTCCGGTTTGCCAAGGAAGAGTGTCCCAGTCGTCAAAGAGCCTCGCGAAAGCAGTGCTGGGCAGCCTCTGTTTGCAAGTCGACTGGCCTCAGTGACTGAAAGAGAACTCCACTGCCAATATACAGTGGTCTGATGATTCAGGCCGGGACTCAGGACAGCACTCTCACAGAAGCGAAGGCTAAGCTCTGCGTTCGGCCTGAAGACCAGTACACTTTTCACACTTAACTCTGTTGGGATGTGCAAGAGCCATGGTCACCGAGGCCTACCTGAGGTACTGAAATACTTCCCCAGTTCAGCCTAGGCAGAGGACCCTGTTGCCAAAGGATCTCCATGGAAGGGCCCTGTGGGTTCCGTGTGTTTCCTTGAGGTAGTCAGAAACGACTGAGGGTAACTATAGGAGCTCATGTTTGAAACCAGGCTACCCTGGCAAAACCTTATTTTCCTCCGTGGTAGGCCAGACAGTTGCGCTTTGAAAGCTGCCTGAAAAACACTCCTGCTGCCCATCTTCTCTTTGCTGCCTGAAGGCGTCACGAAAGTACTATGAGTGTACTCGTATGAGGCATGCTGTCTCAGTTCCTTGCTGGGAGCTCCTCCAGGAGCACTCTGGAACTTACCAGCCAAAGAAATGGCACCCCAGGCATCAAGTAAAAGTCCAGATTTCTCCCATTGCAAGCTTAGTTGTGCCATAGTAGCGAAGAAGCATGTGTTAAAGGAAAGCTGCAACACGGTTACATATTTCAGACTCGTTGTGCACTCACGTTCTTTGTAACATCTGTGAAGGGGCACTGAACGCCGCCAAATCTTCTGTTGCCTTTGAGTCCCAGGAGGCAAACGGGTTCGTTTGCTTTAACGCTGTGAATGTGCAGCGGTAATGGCAAAGCCCTGCCCGGATCGCTCGACAGCTCTCGTTTGTACAGCATTCAAACGGCCTCAGGAACGCCGTTCTAAGCAGCCTTACATTCCATGCTGGTGTGCCCCAAGGAGGAATTTGGATTCTTCTGAGAAACACCACTGTGCCACACTAATGAAACCTGTGAAAACCCAAAGGACCTCTCCCTACGGCAGTCGGAAGCTAGATGTTGAGTTCCAGCCTGAAAACAACGGACAGCTTTCCCTGTGACAATGCTGGACTTCTGGGACCATCCAGATTCACCAAGGCCTAACTTTTGCACGGCGGGGGAATGCTCTTGTGCATGTACAGCAGTCCCCACGTGAAAACCTTTCTTAGCAGATGGAGGCAGTCTTTCCCTTGTACTAGATAGCAAGGCAGAATCATCAGATAAACATGCTTTGTCATCGAGCTTGAAAGTGGGACACTGATGGGAAAGTTCACATTCTCCCGCTTTGCAAGTGACTTGCTTTTGGCTTCAAAGCTGCCTGAACAGCACTAGCGGCCCACCTTCTCTTCACTGCAGGAGTGTCGCTGTGGGCCAAGGCTGCGTTCTCTCAATGCCAAAAATGTGTTGACAATTCCCTTCTAGAAACTCATCCTACTGCACTCCAAATTCAGCTCCGGCCAATGAAAGGTGACCTAAGGCCACAAGGTAAGATCCAGTGTTTCATATCAGCAGAGCTGGGTGTACATTGTATCCACGAAACCATACTCTGAAATGGAGTGCCTTAACTCTGCTATGCCCCTGGCGACACATAGGACAGTCGATCGTGCACCCATTTCGCATGATGACCACTGTGTGCCTGAAGAGCGTCCTCTGGCTTCTGAGGAACCCTAGGAGAAATAGGCCCCTGGGAAGCACTCTTCCCATTCATAGCAAGGGAAAAGTACTGATTTCTGGGTTGCCAAGGAAGAGTGTCCCAGTCGTCAAAGAGCCTCGCGAAAGCAGTGCTGGGCAGACTCTGTTTGCAAGTCGACTGGCCTCAGTGACTGAAAGAGAACTCCACTGCTAATACACAGTGTGCTGACGATTGAGGCCTGGACTGAGGACAGCACGCAGGCAGAAGTGAAAGCTAAGCTCTGCGTCCAGCCTGAAGACCAGTACACTTTTCACACTTAACTCTGTTGGGATGTGCAAGAGCCATGGTCACCGAGGCCTACCTGAGGTACTGAAATACTTCCCCAGTTCAGCCTAGGCAGAGGACCCTGTTGCCAAAGGATCTCCATGGAAGGGCCCTGTGGGTTCCGTGTGTTTCCTTGAGGTAGTCAGAAACGACTGAGGGTAACTATAGGAGCTCATGTTTGAAACCAGGCTACCCTGGCAAAACCTTATTTTCCTCCGTGGTAGGCCAGACAGTTGCGCTTTGAAAGCTGCCTGAAAAACACTCCTGCTGCCCATCTTCTCTTTGCTGCCTGAAGGCGTCACGAAAGTACTATGAGTGTACTCGTATGAGGCATGCTGTCTCAGTTCCTTGCTGGGAGCTCCTCCAGGAGCACTCTGGAACTTACCAGCCAAAGAAATGGCACCCCAGGCATCAAGTAAAAGTCCAGATTTCTCCCATTGCAAGCTTAGTTGTGCCATAGTAGCGAAGAAGCATGTGTTAAAGGAAAGCTGCAACACGGTTACATATTTCAGACTCGTTGTGCACTCACGTTCTTTGTAACATCTGTGAAGGGGCACTGAACGCCGCCAAATCTTCTGTTGCCTTTGAGTCCCAGGAGGCAAACGGGTTCGTTTGCTTTAACGCTGTGAATGTGCAGCGGTAATGGCAAAGCCCTGCCCGGATCGCTCGACAGCTCTCGTTTGTACAGCATTCAAACGGCCTCAGGAACGCCGTTCTAAGCAGCCTTACATTCCATGCTGGTGTGCCCCAAGGAGGAATTTGGATTCTTCTGAGAAACACCACTGTGCCACACTAATGAAACCTGTGAAAACCCAAAGGACCTCTCCCTACGGCAGTCGGAAGCTAGATGTTGAGTTCCAGCCTGAAAACAACGGACAGCTTTCCCTGTGACAATGCTGGACTTCTGGGACCATCCAGATTCACCAAGGCCTAACTTTTGCACGGCGGGGGAATGCTCTTGTGCATGTACAGCAGTCCCCACGTGAAAACCTTTCTTAGCAGATGGAGGCAGTCTTTCCCTTGTACTAGATAGCAAGGCAGAATCATCAGATAAACATGCTTTGTCATCGAGCTTGAAAGTGGGACACTGATGGGAAAGTTCACATTCTCCCGCTTTGCAAGTGACTTGCTTTTGGCTTCAAAGCTGCCTGAACAGCACTAGCGGCCCACCTTCTCTTCACTGCAGGAGTGTCGCTGTGGGCCAAGGCTGCGTTCTCTCAATGCCAAAAATGTGTTGACAATTCCCTTCTAGAAACTCATCCTACTGCACTCCAAATTCAGCTCCGGCCAATGAAAGGTGACCTAAGGCCACAAGGTAAGATCCAGTGTTTCATATCAGCAGAGCTGGGTGTACATTGTATCCACGAAACCATACTCTGAAATGGAGTGCCTTAACTCTGCTATGCCCCTGGCGACACATAGGACAGTCGATCGTGCACCCATTTCGCATGATGACCACTGTGTGCCTGAAGAGCGTCCTCTGGCTTCTGAGGAACCCTAGGAGAAATAGGCCCCTGGGAAGCACTCTTCCCATTCATAGCAAGGGAAAAGTACTGATTTCTGGGTTGCCAAGGAAGAGTGTCCCAGTCGTCAAAGAGCCTCGCGAAAGCAGTGCTGGGCAGACTCTGTTTGCAAGTCGACTGGCCTCAGTGACTGAAAGAGAACTCCACTGCTAATACACAGTGTGCTGACGATTGAGGCCTGGACTGAGGACAGCACGCAGGCAGAAGTGAAAGCTAAGCTCTGCGTCCAGCCTGAAGACCAGTACACTTTTCACACTTAACTCTGTTGGGATGTGCAAGAGCCATGGTCACCGAGGCCTACCTAAGGTACTGAAATACTTCCCCAGTTCAGCCTAGGCAGAGGACTCTGTTGCCAAAGGATCTCCATGGAAGGGCCCTGTGGGTTCCGTGTGTTTCCTTGAGGTAGTCAGAAACGACTGAGGGTAACTATAGGAGCTCATGTTTGAAACCAGGCTACCCTGGCAAAACCTTATTTTCCTCCATGGTAGGCGAGACAGTTGTGCTTTGAAAGCTGCCTGAAAAACACTCCTATAGCCCATCTTCTCTTTGCTGCCTGAAGGCGTCACGAAAGTACTATGAGTGTACTCGTATGAGGCATGCTGTCTCAGTTCCTTGCTGGGAGCTCCTCCAGGAGCACTCTGGAACTTACCAGCCAAAGAAATGGCACCCCAGGCATCAAGTAAAAGTCCAGATGTCTCCCATTGTAAGCTTAGGTGTGCCATAGAAGCGAAGAAGCATGTGTTAAAGAAATGCTTCCACTCTGTTATGTATTTCACGACTCGTTGTGCACTCACATTCGTTGTAACATCTGTGAAGGAGCACTGAACGCCGCCAACTCTTCTGTTGCCTTTGAGTCCCAGGAGGCAAACGGGTTCGTTTGCTTTAACGCTGTGAATGTGCAGCGGTAATGGCAAAGCCCTGCCCGGATCGCTCGACAGCTCTCGTTTGTACAGCATTCAAACGGCCTCAGGAACGCCGTTCTAAGCAGCCTTACAGTCCATGCTGGTGTGCCCCAAGGAGGAATTTGGATTCTTCTGAGAAACACCACTGTGCCTCACTAATGAAACCTGTGAAAACCCAAAAGACCTCTCCCTACGGCAGTCGGAAGCTAGATGTTGAGTTCCAGCCTGAAAACAACGGACAGCTTTCCCTGTGACAACGCTGGACTTCTGGGACCATCCAGATTCACCAAGGCCTAACTTTTGCACGGCGGGGGAATGCTCTTGTGCATGTACAGCAGTCCCCACGTGAAAACCTTTCTTAGCAGATGGAGGCAGTCTTTCCCTTGTACTAGGTAGCTAGGCAGAATCATCAGATAAACATGCTTTGTCATCGAGCTTGAAAGTGGGACACTGATTGGAATGATCAATTTTCCCGCTTTGCAAGCGACTTGCTTTTGGCATCAAAGCTGCCTGAACAGCACTAGCGGCCCACCTTCTCTTCACTGCAGGAGTGTGGCTGTGGGCCAAGGCTGCGTTCTCTCAATGCCAAAAATGTGCTGACAATTCCCTTCTAGAAACTCATCCTACTGCACTCCAAATTCAGCTCCGGCCAATGAAAGGTGACCTAAGGCCACAAGGTAAGTTCCAGTGTTTCATATCAGCAGAGCTGGGTGTGCATTGTATCCATGAAACCATACTATGAAATGGAGTGCCTTAACTCTGCTATGCCCCTGGGGACACATAGGACAGTCGATCGTGCACCCGTTTCGCATGATGACCGCTGTGTGCCTGAAGAGCATCCTCTGGCTTCTGAGGAACCCTAGGCGAAAAAGGCCCCTGGGAAGCACTCTTCCCATTCATAGCAAGGGAAAAGTACTGCTTTCCGGGTTGCCAAGGAAGAGTGTCCCAGTCGTCAAAGAGCCTCGCGAAAGCAGTGCTGGGCAGCCTCTGTTTGCAAGTCGACTGGCCTCAGTGACTGAAAGAGAACTCCACTGCCAATACACAGTGGGCTGATGATTCAGGCCGGGACTCAGGACAGCACTCTCACAGAAGCGAAGGCTAAGCTCTGCGTCCAGCCTGAAGACCAGTACACTTTTCACACTTAACTCTGTTGGGATGTGCAAGAGCCATGGTCACCGAGGCCTACCTGAGATACTGAAATACTTCCCTAGTTCAGCCTAGGCAGAGGACCCTGTTGCCAAAGGATCTCCATGGAAGGGCCCTGTGGGTTCCGTGTGTTTCCTTGAGGTAGTCAGAAACGACTGAGGGTAACTATAGGAGCTCATGTTTGAAACCAGGCTACCCTGGCAAAACCTTATTTTCCTCCATGGTAGGCGAGACAGTTGTGCTTTGAAAGCTGCCTGAAAAACACTCCTGCTGCCCATCTTCTCTTTGCTGCCTGAAGGCGTCACGAAAGTATTATGAGTGTACTCGTATGAGACATGCTGTCTCAGTTCCTTGCTGGGAGCTCCTCCAGGAGCACTCTGGAACTTACCAGCCAAAGAAATGGCACCCCAGGCATCAAGTAAAAGTCCAGATGTCTCCCATTGTAAGCTTAGGTGTGCCATAGAAGCGAAGAAGCATGTGTTAAAGAAATGCTTCCACTCTGTTATGTATTTCACGACTCGTTGTGCACTCACATTCGTTGTAACATCTGTGAAGGAGCACTGAACGCCGCCAACTCTTCTGTTGCCTTTGAGTCCCAGGAGGCAAACGGGTTCGTTTGCTTTAACGCTGTGAATGTGCAGCGGTAATGGCAAAGCCCTGCCCGGATCGATAGACAGCTCTCGTTTGTACAGCATTCAAACGGCCTCAGGAACGCCGTTCTAAGCAGCCTTACATTCCATGCTGGTGTGCCCCAAGGAGGAATTTGGATTCTTCTGAGAAACACCACTGTGCCTCACTAATGAAACCTGTGAACTCCCAAAGGACGTCTCTCTACGGCAGTCGCAATCTAGATGTTGAGTTCCAGCCTGAAAACAACGGACAGCTTTCCCTGTGACAATGCTGGTCTTCTGGGACCATCCAGATTCACCAAGGCCTAACTTTTGCACGGCGGGGGAATGCTATTGTGCATGTACAGCAGTCCCCACGTGAAAACCTTTCTTAGCAGATGGAGGCAGTCTTTCCCTTGTACTAGGTAGCTAGGCAGAATCATCAGATAAACATGCTTTGTCATCGAGCTTGAAAGTGGGACACTGATGGGAAAGTTCACATTTCCCCGCTTTGCAAGCGACTTGCTTTTGGCTTCAAAGCTGCCTGAACAGCACTAGCGGCCCACCTTCTCTTCACTGCAGGAGTGTCGCTGTGGGCCAAGGCTGCGTTCTCTCAATGCCAAATGTGCTGACAATTCCCTTCTAGAAACTCATCCTACTGCACTCCAAATTCAGCTCCGGCCAATGAAAGGTGACCTAAGGCCACAAGGTAAGTTCCAGTGTTTCATATCAGCAGAGCTGGGTGTGCATTGTATCCATGAAACCATACTATGAAATGGAGTGCCTTAACTCTGCTATGCCCCTGGGGACACATAGGACAGTCGATCGTGCACCCGTTTCGCATGATGACCGCTGTGTGCCTGAAGAGCGTCCTCTGGCTTCTGAGGAACCCTAGGCGAAAAAGGCCCCTGGGAAGCACTCTTCCCATTCATAGCAAGGGAAAAGTACTGCTTTCCGGGTTGCCAAGGAAGAGTGTCCCAGTCGTCAAAGAGCCTCGCGAAAGCAGTGCTGGGCAGCCTCTGTTTGCAAGTCGACTGGCCTCAGTGACTGAAAGAGAACTCCACTGCCAATACACAGTGGGCTGATGATTCAGGCCGGGACTCAGGACAGCACTCTCACAGAAGCGAAGGCTAAGCTCTGCGTCCAGCCTGAAGACCAGTACACTTTTCACACTTAACTCTGTTGGGATGTGCAAGAGCCATGGTCACCGAGGCCTACCTGAGATACTGAAATACTTCCCCAGTTCAGCCTAGGCAGAGGACCCTGTTGCCAAAGGATCTCCATGGAAAGGCCCTGTGGGTTCCGTGTGTTTCCTTCAGGTAGTCAGAAACGACTGAGGGTAACTATAGGAGCTCATGTTTGAAACCAGGCTACCCTGGCAAAACCTTATTTTCCTCCATGGTAGGCGAGACAGTTGTGCTTTGAAAGCTGCCTGAAAAACACTCCTGCTGCCCATCTTCTCTTTGCTGCCTGAAGGCGTCACGAAAGTACTATGAGTGTACTCGTATGAGGCATGCTGTCTCAGTTCCTTGCTGGGAGCTCCTCCAGGAGCACTCTGGAACTTACCAGCCAAAGAAATGGCACCCCAGGCATCAAGTAAAAGTCCAGATGTCTCCCATTGTAAGCTTAGGTGTGCCATAGAAGCGAAGAAGCATGTGTTAAAGAAATGCTTCCACTCTGTTATGTATTTCACGACTCGTTGTGCACTCACATTCGTTGTAACATCTGTGAAGGAGCACTGAACGCCGCCAACTCTTCTGTTGCCTTTGAGTCCCAGGAGGCAAACGGGTTCGTTTGCTTTAACGCTGTGAATGTGCAGCGGTAATGGCAAAGCCCTGCCCGGATCGCTCGACAGCTCTCGTTTGTACAGCATTCAAACGGCCTCAGGAACGCCGTTCTAAGCAGCCTTACATTCCATGCTGGTGTGCCCCAAGGAGGAATTTGGATTCTTCTGAGAAACACCACTGTGCCACACTAATGAAACCTGTGAAAACCCAAAGGACCTCTCCCTACGGCAGTCGGAAGCTAGATGTTGAGTTCCAGCCTGAAAACAACGGACAGCTTTCCCTGTGACAATGCTGGACTTCTGGGACCATCCAGATTCACCAAGGCCTAACGTTTGCACGGCGGGGGAATGCTCTTGTGCATGTACAGCAGTCCCCACGTGAAAACCTTTCTTAGCAGATGGAGGCAGTCTTTCCCTTGTACTAGGTAGCTAGGCAGAATCATCAGATAAACATGCTTTGTCATCGAGCTTGAAAGTGGGACACTGATGGGAAAGTTCACATTCTCCCGCTTTGCAAGCGACTTGCTTTTGGCTTCAAAGCTGCCTGAACAGCACTAGCGGCCCACCTTCTCTTCACTGCAGGAGTTTCGCTGTGGGCCAAGGCTGCGTTCTCTCAATGCCAAAAATGTGTTGACAATTCCCTTCTAGAAACTCATCCTACTGCACTCCAAATTCAGCTCCGGCCAATGAAAGGTGACCTAAGGCCACAAGGTAAGATCGAGTGTTTCATATCAGCAGAGCTGGGTGTGCATTGTATCCACGAAACCATACTCTGAAATGGAGTGCCTTAACTCTGCTATGCCCCTGGCGACACATAGGACAGTCGATCGTGCACCCATTTCGCATGATGACCACTGTGTGCCTGAAGAGCGTCCTCTGGCTTCTGAGGAACCCTAGGAGAAATAGGCCCCTGGGAAGCACTCTTCCCATTCATAGCAAGGGAAAAGTACTGATTTCTGGGTTGCCAAGGAAGAGTGTCCCAGTCGTCAAAGAGCCTCGCGAAAGCAGTGCTGGGCAGACTCTGTTTGCAAGTCGACTGGCCTCAGTGACTGAAAGAGAACTCCACTGCTAATACACAGTGTGCTGACGATTGAGGCCTGGACTCAGGACAGCACGCAGGCAGAAGCGAAAGCTAAGCTCTGCGTCCAGCCTGAAGACCAGTACACTTTTCACACTTAACTCTGTTGGGATGTGCAAGAGCCATGGTCACCGAGGCCTACCTGAGATACTGAAATACTTCCCCAGTTCAGCCTAGGCAGAGGACCCTGTTGCCAAAGGATCTCCATGGAAGGGCCCTGTGGGTTCCGTGTGTTTCCTTGAGGTAGTCAGAAACGACTGAGGGTAACTATAGGAGCTCATGTTTGAAACCAGGCTACCCTGGCAAAACCTTATTTTCCTCCATGGTAGGCGAGACAGTTGTGCTTTGAAAGCTGCCTGAAAAACACTCCTGCTGCCCATCTTCTCTTTGCTGTCTGAAGGCGTCACGAAAGTACTATGAGTGTACTCGTATGAGGCATGCTGTCTCAGTTCCTTGCTGGGAGCTCCTCCAGGAGCACTCTGGAACTTACCAGCCAAAGAAATGGCACCCCAGGCATCAAGTAAAAGTCCAGATGTCTCCCATTGTAAGCTTAGGTGTGCCATAGAAGCGAAGAAGCATGTGTTAAAGAAATGCTTCCACTCTGTTATGTATTTCACGACTCGTTGTGCACTCACATTCGTTGTAACATCTGTGAAGGAGCACTGAACGCCGCCAACTCTTCTGTTGCCTTTGAGTCCCAGGAGGCAAACGGGTTCGTTTGCTTTAACGCTGTGAATGTGCAGCGGTAATGGCAAAGCCCTGCCCGGATCGCTCGACAGCTCTCGTTTGTACAGCATTCAAACGGCCTCAGGAACGCCGTTCTAAGCAGCCTTACATTCCATGCTGGTGTGCCCCAAGGAGGAATTTGGATTCTTCTGAGAAACACCACTGTGCCACACTAATGAAACCTGTGAAAACCCAAAGGACCTCTCCCTACGGCAGTCGGAAGCTAGATGTTGAGTTCCAGCCTGAAAACAACGGACAGCTTTCCCTGTGACAATGCTGGACTTCTGGGACCATCCAGATTCACCAAGGCCTAACTTTTGCACGGCGGGGGAATGCTCTTGTGCATGTACAGCAGTCCCCACGTGAAAACCTTTCTTAGCAGATGGAGGCAGTCTTTCCCTTGTACTAGGTAGCTAGGCAGAATCATCAGATAAACATGCTTTGTCATCGAGCTTGAAAGTGGGACACTGATGGGAAAGTTCACATTTTCCCGCTTTGCAAGCGACTTGCTTTTGGCTTCAAAGCTGCCTGAACACCACTAGCGGCCCACCTTCTCTTCACTGCAGGAGTGTCGCTGTGGGCCAAGGCTGCGTTCTCTCAATGCCAAATGTGCTGACAATTCCCTTCTAGAAACTCATCCTACTGCACTCCAAATTCTGCTCCGGCCAATGAAAGGTGACCTAAGGCCACAAGGTAAGTTCCAGTGTTTCATATCAGCAGAGCTGGGTGTGCATTGTATCCATGAAACCATACTATGAAATGGAGTGCCTTAACTCTGCTATGCCCCTGGGGACACATAGGACAGTCGATCGTGCACCCGTTTCGCATGATGACCGCTGTGTGCCTGAAGAGCGTCCTCTGGCTTCTGAGGAACCCTAGGCGAAAAAGGCCCCTGGGAAGCACTCTTCCCATTCATAGCAAGGGAAAAGTACTGCTTTCCGGGTTGCCAAGGAAGAGTGTCCCAGTCGTCAAAGAGCCTCGCGAAAGCAGTGCTGGGCAGACTCTGTTTGCAAGTCGACTGGCCTCAGTGACTGAAAGAGAACTCCACTGCCAATACACAGTGGGCTGATGATTCAGGCCGGGACTCAGGACAGCACTCTCACAGAAGCGAAGGCTAAGCTCTGCGTCCAGCCTGAAGACCAGTACACTTTTCACACTTAACTCTGTTGGGATGTGCAAGAGCCATGGTCACCGAGGCCTACCTGAGATACTGAAATACTTCCCCAGTTCAGCCTAGGCAGAGGACCCTGTTGCCAAAGGATCTCCATGGAAGGGCCCTGTGGGTTCCGTGTGTTTCCTTGAGGTAGTCAGAAACGACTGAGGGTAACTATAGGAGCTCATGTTTGAAACCAGGCTACCCTGGCAAAACCTTATTTTCCTCCATGGTAGGCGAGACAGTTGTGCTTTGAAAGCTGCCTGAAAAACACTCCTATAGCCCATCTTCTCTTTGCTGCCTGAAGGCGTCACGAAAGTACTATGAGTGTACTCGTATGAGGCATGCTGTCTCAGTTCCTTGCTGGGAGCTCCTCCAGGAGCACTCTGGAACTTACCAGCCAAAGAAATGGCACCCCAGGCATCAAGTAAAAGTCCAGATGTCTCTCATTGTAAGCTTAGGTGTGCCATAGAAGCAAAGAAGCATGTGTTAAAGAAATGCTTCCACTCTGTTATGTATTTCACGACTCGTTGTGCACTCACATTCGTTGTAACATCTGTGAAGGAGCACTGAACGCCGCCAACTCTTCTGTTTCCTTTGAGTCCCAGGAGGCAAACGGGTTCGTTTGCTTTAACGCTGTGAATGTGCAGCGGTAATGGCAAAGCCCTGCCCGGATCGCTCGACAGCTCTCGTTTGTACAGCATTCAAACGGCCTCAGGAACGCCGTTCTAAGCAGCCTTACATTCCATGCTGGTGTGCCCCAAGGAGGAATTTGGATTCTTCTGAGAAACACCACTGTGCCACACTAATGAAACCTGTGAAAACCCAAAGGACCTCTCCCTACGGCAGTCGGAAGCTAGATGTTGAGTTCCAGCCTGAAAACAACGGACAGCTTTCCCTGTGACAATGCTGGACTTCTGGGACCATCCAGATTCACCAAGGCCTAACTTTTGCACGGCGGGGGAATGCTCTTGTGCATGTACAGCAGTCCCCACGTGAAAACCTTTCTTAGCAGATGGAGGCAGTCTTTCCCTTGTACTAGATAGCAAGGCAGAATCATCAGATAAACATGCTTTGTCATCGAGCTTGAAAGTGGGACACTGATGGGAAAGTTCACATTCTCCCGCTTTGCAAGTGACTTGCTTTTGGCTTCAAAGCTGCCTGAACAGCACTAGCGGCCCACCTTCTCTTCACTGCAGGAGTGTCGCTGTGGGCCAAGGCTGCGTTCTCTCAATGCCAAAAATGTGTTGACAATTCCCTTCTAGAAACTCATCCTACTGCACTCCAAATTCAGCTCCGGCCAATGAAAGGTGACCTAAGGCCACAAGGTAAGATCCAGTGTTTCATATCAGCAGAGCTGGGTGTACATTGTATCCACGAAACCATACTCTGAAATGGAGTGCCTTAACTCTGCTATGCCCCTGGCGACACATAGGACAGTCGATCGTGCACCCATTTCGCATGATGACCACTGTGTGCCTGAAGAGCGTCCTCTGGCTTCTGAGGAACCCTAGGAGAAATAGGCCCCTGGGAAGCACTCTTCCCATTCACAGCAAGGGAAAAGTACTGATTTCTGGGTTGCCAAGGAAGAGTGTCCCAGTCGTCAAAGAGCCTCGCGAAAGCAGTGCTGGGCAGACTCTGTTTGCAAGTCGACTGGCCTCAGTGACTGAAAGAGAACTCCACTGCTAATACACAGTGTGCTGACGATTGAGGCCTGGACTGAGGACAGCACGCAGGCAGAAGTGAAAGCTAAGCTCTGCGTCCAGCCTGAAGACCAGTACACTTTTCACACTTAACTCTGTTGGGATGTGCAAGAGCCATGGTCACCGAGGCCTACCTAAGGTACTGAAATACTTCCCCAGTTCAGCCTAGGCAGAGGACTCTGTTGCCAAAGGATCTCCATGGAAGGGCCCTGTGGGTTCCGTGTGTTTCCTTGAGGTAGTCAGAAACGACTGAGGGTAACTATAGGAGCTCATGTTTGAAACCAGGCTACCCTGGCAAAACCTTATTTTCCTCCATGGTAGGCGAGACAGTTGTGCTTTGAAAGCTGCCTGAAAAACACTCCTATAGCCCATCTTCTCTTTGCTGCCTGAAGGCGTCACGAAAGTACTATGAGTGTACTCGTATGAGGCATGCTGTCTCAGTTCCTTGCTGGGAGCTCCTCCAGGAGCACTCTGGAACTTACCAGCCAAAGAAATGGCACCCCAGGCATCAAGTAAAAGTCCAGATGTCTCCCATTGTAAGCTTAGGTGTGCCATAGAAGCGAAGAAGCATGTGTTAAAGAAATGCTTCCACTCTGTTATGTATTTCACGACTCGTTGTGCACTCACATTCGTTGTAACATCTGTGAAGGAGCACTGAACGCCGCCAACTCTTCTGTTGCCTTTGAGTCCCAGGAGGCAAACGGGTTCGTTTGCTTTAACGCTGTGAATGTGCAGCGGTAATGGCAAAGCCCTGCCCGGATCGCTCGACAGCTCTCGTTTGTACAGCATTCAAACGGCCTCAGGAACGCCGTTCTAAGCAGCCTTACATTCCATGCTGGTGTGCCCCAAGGAGGAATTTGGATTCTTCTGAGAAACACCACTGTGCCACACTAATGAAACCTGTGAAAACCCAAAAGACCTCTCCCTACGGCAGTCGGAAGCTAGATGTTGAGTTCCAGCCTGAAAACAACGGACAGCTTTCCCTGTGACAACGCTGGACTTCTGGGACCATCCAGATTCACCAAGGCCTAACTTTTGCACGGCGGGGGAATGCTCTTGTGCATGTACAGCAGTCCCCACGTGAAAACCTTTCTTAGCAGATGGAGGCAGTCTTTCCCTTGTACTAGGTAGCTAGGCAGAATCATCAGATAAACATGCTTTGTCATCGAGCTTGAAAGTGGGACACTGATTGGAAAGATCAATTTTCCCGCTTTGCAAGCGACTTGCTTTTGGCATCAAAGCTGCCTGAACAGCACTAGCGGCCCACCTTCTCTTCACTGCAGGAGTGTGGCTGTGGGCCAAGGCTGCGTTCTCTCAATGCCAAAAATGTGCTGACAATTCCCTTCTAGAAACTCATCCTACTGCACTCCAAATTCAGCTCCGGCCAATGAAAGGTGACCTAAGGCCACAAGGTAAGTTCCAGTGTTTCATATCAGCAGAGCTGGGTGTGCATTGTATCCACGAAACCATACTCTGAAATGGAGTGCCTTAACTCTGCTATGCCCCTGGCGACACATAGGACAGTCGATCGTGCACCCATTTCGCATGATGACCACTGTGTGCCTGAAGAGCGTCCTCTGGCTTCTGAGGAACCCTAGGAGAAATAGGCCCCTGGGAAGCACTCTTCCCATTCATAGCAAGGGAAAAGTACTGATTTCTGGGTTGCCAAGGAAGAGTGTCCCAGTCGTCAAAGAGCCTCGCGAAAGCAGTGCTGGGCAGACTCTGTTTGCAAGTCGACTGGCCTCAGTGACTGAAAGAGAACTCCACTGCTAATACACAGTGTGCTGACGATTGAGGCCTGGACTCAGGACAGCACGCAGGCAGAAGCGAAAGCTAAGCTCTGCGTCCAGCCTGAAGACCAGTACACTTTTCACACTTAACTCTGTTGGGATGTGCAAGAGCCATGGTCACCGAGGCCTACCTGAGATACTGAAATACTTCCCCAGTTCAGCCTAGGCAGAGGACCCTGTTGCCAAAGGATCTCCATGGAAGGGCCCTGTGGGTTCCGTGTGTTTCCTTGAGGTAGTCAGAAACGACTGAGGGTAACTATAGGAGCTCATGTTTGAAACCAGGCTACCCTGGCAAAACCTTATTTTCCTCCATGGTAGGCGAGACAGTTGTGCTTTGAAAGCTGCCTGAAAAACACTCCTGCTGCCCATCTTCTCTTTGCTGTCTGAAGGCGTCACGAAAGTACTATGAGTGTACTCGTATGAGGCATGCTGTCTCAGTTCCTTGCTGGGAGCTCCTCCAGGAGCACTCTGGAACTTACCAGCCAAAGAAATGGCACCCCAGGCATCAAGTAAAAGTCCAGATGTCTCCCATTGTAAGCTTAGGTGTGCCATAGAAGCGAAGAAGCATGTGTTAAAGAAATGCTTCCACTCTGTTATGTATTTCACGACTCGTTGTGCACTCACATTCGTTGTAACATCTGTGAAGGAGCACTGAACGCCGCCAACTCTTCTGTTGCCTTTGAGTCCCAGGAGGCAAACGGGTTCGTTTGCTTTAACGCTGTGAATGTGCAGCGGTAATGGCAAAGCCCTGCCCGGATCGCTCGACAGCTCTCGTTTGTACAGCATTCAAACGGCCTCAGGAACGCCGTTCTAAGCAGCCTTACATTCCATGCTGGTGTGCCCCAAGGAGGAATTTGGATTCTTCTGAGAAACACCACTGTGCCACACTAATGAAACCTGTGAAAACCCAAAGGACCTCTCCCTACGGCAGTCGGAAGCTAGATGTTGAGTTCCAGCCTGAAAACAACGGACAGCTTTCCCTGTGACAATGCTGGACTTCTGGGACCATCCAGATTCACCAAGGCCTAACTTTTGCACGGCGGGGGAATGCTCTTGTGCATGTACAGCAGTCCCCACGTGAAAACCTTTCTTAGCAGATGGAGGCAGTCTTTCCCTTGTACTAGGTAGCTAGGCAGAATCATCAGATAAACATGCTTTGTCATCGAGCTTGAAAGTGGGACACTGATGGGAAAGTTCACATTTTCCCGCTTTGCAAGCGACTTGCTTTTGGCTTCAAAGCTGCCTGAACACCACTAGCGGCCCACCTTCTCTTCACTGCAGGAGTGTCGCTGTGGGCCAAGGCTGCGTTCTCTCAATGCCAAATGTGCTGACAATTCCCTTCTAGAAACTCATCCTACTGCACTCCAAATTCTGCTCCGGCCAATGAAAGGTGACCTAAGGCCACAAGGTAAGTTCCAGTGTTTCATATCAGCAGAGCTGGGTGTGCATTGTATCCATGAAACCATACTATGAAATGGAGTGCCTTAACTCTGCTATGCCCCTGGGGACACATAGGACAGTCGATCGTGCACCCGTTTCGCATGATGACCGCTGTGTGCCTGAAGAGCGTCCTCTGGCTTCTGAGGAACCCTAGGCGAAAAAGGCCCCTGGGAAGCACTCTTCCCATTCATAGCAAGGGAAAAGTACTGCTTTCCGGGTTGCCAAGGAAGAGTGTCCCAGTCGTCAAAGAGCCTCGCGAAAGCAGTGCTGGGCAGACTCTGTTTGCAAGTCGACTGGCCTCAGTGACTGAAAGAGAACTCCACTGCCAATACACAGTGGGCTGATGATTCAGGCCGGGACTCAGGACAGCACTCTCACAGAAGCGAAGGCTAAGCTCTGCGTCCAGCCTGAAGACCAGTACACTTTTCACACTTAACTCTGTTGGGATGTGCAAGAGCCATGGTCACCGAGGCCTACCTGAGATACTGAAATACTTCCCCAGTTCAGCCTAGGCAGAGGACCCTGTTGCCAAAGGATCTCCATGGAAGGGCCCTGTGGGTTCCGTGTGTTTCCTTGAGGTAGTCAGAAACGACTGAGGGTAACTATAGGAGCTCATGTTTGAAACCAGGCTACCCTGGCAAAACCTTATTTTCCTCCATGGTAGGCGAGACAGTTGTGCTTTGAAAGCTGCCTGAAAAACACTCCTATAGCCCATCTTCTCTTTGCTGCCTGAAGGCGTCACGAAAGTACTATGAGTGTACTCGTATGAGGCATGCTGTCTCAGTTCCTTGCTGGGAGCTCCTCCAGGAGCACTCTGGAACTTACCAGCCAAAGAAATGGCACCCCAGGCATCAAGTAAAAGTCCAGATGTCTCTCATTGTAAGCTTAGGTGTGCCATAGAAGCAAAGAAGCATGTGTTAAAGAAATGCTTCCACTCTGTTATGTATTTCACGACTCGTTGTGCACTCACATTCGTTGTAACATCTGTGAAGGAGCACTGAACGCCGCCAACTCTTCTGTTGCCTTTGAGTCCCAGGAGGCAAACGGGTTCGTTTGCTTTAACGCTGTGAATGTGCAGCGGTAATGGCAAAGCCCTGCCCGGATCGCTCGACAGCTCTCGTTTGTACAGCATTCAAACGGCCTCAGGAACGCCGTTCTAAGCAGCCTTACATTCCATGCTGGTGTGCCCCAAGGAGGAATTTGGATTCTTCTGAGAAACACCACTGTGCCACACTAATGAAACCTGTGAAAACCCAAAGGACCTCTCCCTACGGCAGTCGGAAGCTAGATGTTGAGTTCCAGCCTGAAAACAACGGACAGCTTTCCCTGTGACAATGCTGGACTTCTGGGACCATCCAGATTCACCAAGGCCTAACTTTTGCACGGCGGGGGAATGCTCTTGTGCATGTACAGCAGTCCCCACGTGAAAACCTTTCTTAGCAGATGGAGGCAGTCTTTCCCTTGTACTAGATAGCAAGGCAGAATCATCAGATAAACATGCTTTGTCATCGAGCTTGAAAGTGGGACACTGATGGGAAAGTTCACATTCTCCCGCTTTGCAAGTGACTTGCTTTTGGCTTCAAAGCTGCCTGAACAGCACTAGCGGCCCACCTTCTCTTCACTGCAGGAGTGTCGCTGTGGGCCAAGGCTGCGTTCTCTCAATGCCAAAAATGTGTTGACAATTCCCTTCTAGAAACTCATCCTACTGCACTCCAAATTCAGCTCCGGCCAATGAAAGGTGACCTAAGGCCACAAGGTAAGATCCAGTGTTTCATATCAGCAGAGCTGGGTGTACATTGTATCCACGAAACCATACTCTGAAATGGAGTGCCTTAACTCTGCTATGCCCCTGGCGACACATAGGACAGTCGATCGTGCACCCATTTCGCATGATGACCACTGTGTGCCTGAAGAGCGTCCTCTGGCTTCTGAGGAACCCTAGGAGAAATAGGCCCCTGGGAAGCACTCTTCCCATTCACAGCAAGGGAAAAGTACTGATTTCTGGGTTGCCAAGGAAGAGTGTCCCAGTCGTCAAAGAGCCTCGCGAAAGCAGTGCTGGGCAGACTCTGTTTGCAAGTCGACTGGCCTCAGTGACTGAAAGAGAACTCCACTGCTAATACACAGTGTGCTGACGATTGAGGCCTGGACTGAGGACAGCACGCAGGCAGAAGTGAAAGCTAAGCTCTGCGTCCAGCCTGAAGACCAGTACACTTTTCACACTTAACTCTGTTGGGATGTGCAAGAGCCATGGTCACCGAGGCCTACCTAAGGTACTGAAATACTTCCCCAGTTCAGCCTAGGCAGAGGACTCTGTTGCCAAAGGATCTCCATGGAAGGGCCCTGTGGGTTCCGTGTGTTTCCTTGAGGTAGTCAGAAACGACTGAGGGTAACTATAGGAGCTCATGTTTGAAACCAGGCTACCCTGGCAAAACCTTATTTTCCTCCATGGTAGGCGAGACAGTTGTGCTTTGAAAGCTGCCTGAAAAACACTCCTATAGCCCATCTTCTCTTTGCTGCCTGAAGGCGTCACGAAAGTACTATGAGTGTACTCGTATGAGGCATGCTGTCTCAGTTCCTTGCTGGGAGCTCCTCCAGGAGCACTCTGGAACTTACCAGCCAAAGAAATGGCACCCCAGGCATCAAGTAAAAGTCCAGATGTCTCCCATTGTAAGCTTAGGTGTGCCATAGAAGCGAAGAAGCATGTGTTAAAGAAATGCTTCCACTCTGTTATGTATTTCACGACTCGTTGTGCACTCACATTCGTTGTAACATCTGTGAAGGAGCACTGAACGCCGCCAACTCTTCTGTTGCCTTTGAGTCCCAGGAGGCAAACGGGTTCGTTTGCTTTAACGCTGTGAATGTGCAGCGGTAATGGCAAAGCCCTGCCCGGATCGCTCGACAGCTCTCGTTTGTACAGCATTCAAACGGCCTCAGGAACGCCGTTCTAAGCAGCCTTACATTCCATGCTGGTGTGCCCCAAGGAGGAATTTGGATTCTTCTGAGAAACACCACTGTGCCACACTAATGAAACCTGTGAAAACCCAAAAGACCTCTCCCTACGGCAGTCGGAAGCTAGATGTTGAGTTCCAGCCTGAAAACAACGGACAGCTTTCCCTGTGACAACGCTGGACTTCTGGGACCATCCAGATTCACCAAGGCCTAACTTTTGCACGGCGGGGGAATGCTCTTGTGCATGTACAGCAGTCCCCACGTGAAAACCTTTCTTAGCAGATGGAGGCAGTCTTTCCCTTGTACTAGGTAGCTAGGCAGAATCATCAGATAAACATGCTTTGTCATCGAGCTTGAAAGTGGGACACTGATTGGAAAGATCAATTTTCCCGCTTTGCAAGCGACTTGCTTTTGGCATCAAAGCTGCCTGAACAGCACTAGCGGCCCACCTTCTCTTCACTGCAGGAGTGTGGCTGTGGGCCAAGGCTGCGTTCTCTCAATGCCAAAAATGTGCTGACAATTCCCTTCTAGAAACTCATCCTACTGCACTCCAAATTCAGCTCCGGCCAATGAAAGGTGACCTAAGGCCACAAGGTAAGTTCCAGTGTTTCATATCAGCAGAGCTGGGTGTGCATTGTATCCATGAAACCATACTATGAAATGGAGTGCCTTAACTCTGCTATGCCCCTGGGGACACATAGGACAGTCGATCGTGCACCCGTTTCGCATGATGACCGCTGTGTGCCTGAAGAGCATCCTCTGGCTTCTGAGGAACCCTAGGCGAAAAAGGCCCCTGGGAAGCACTCTTCCCATTCATAGCAAGGGAAAAGTACTGCTTTCCGGGTTGCCAAGGAAGAGTGTCCCAGTCGTCAAAGAGCCTCGCGAAAGCAGTGCTGGGCAGCCTCTGTTTGCAAGTCGACTGGCCTCAGTGACTGAAAGAGAACTCCACTGCCAATACACAGTGGGCTGATGATTCAGGCCGGGACTCAGGACAGCACTCTCACAGAAGCGAAGGCTAAGCTCTGCGTCCAGCCTGAAGACCAGTACACTTTTCACACTTAACTCTGTTGGGATGTGCAAGAGCCATGGTCACCGAGGCCTACCTGAGATACTGAAATACTTCCCCAGTTCAGCCTAGGCAGAGGACCCTTTTGCCAAAGGATCTCCATGGAAGGGCCCTGTGGGTTCCGTGTGTTTCCTTGAGGTAGTCAGAAACGACTGAGGGTAACTATAGGAGCTCATGTTTGAAACCAGGCTACCCTGGCAAAACCTTATTTTCCTCCATGGTAGGCGAGACAGTTGTGCTTTGAAAGCTGCCTGAAAAACACTCCTGCTGCCCATCTTCTCTTTGCTGCCTGAAGGCGTCACGAAAGTATTATGAGTGTACTCGTATGAGACATGCTGTCTCAGTTCCTTGCTGGGAGCTCCTCCAGGAGCACTCTGGAACTTACCAGCCAAAGAAATGGCACCCCAGGCATCAAGTAAAAGTCCAGATGTCTCCCATTGTAAGCTTAGGTGTGCCATAGAAGCGAAGAAGCATGTGTTAAAGAAATGCTTCCACTCTGTTATGTATTTCACGACTCGTTGTGCACTCACATTCGTTGTAACATCTGTGAAGGAGCACTGAACGCCGCCAACTCTTCTGTTGCCTTTGAGTCCCAGGAGGCAAACGGGTTCGTTTGCTTTAACGCTGTGAATGTGCAGCGGTAATGGCAAAGCCCTGCCCGGATCGCTCGACAGCTCTCGTTTGTACAGCATTCAAACGGCCTCAGGAACGCCGTTCTAAGCAGCCTTACATTCCATGCTGGTGTGCCCCAAGGAGGAATTTGGATTCTTCTGAGAAACACCACTGTGCCACACTAATGAAACCTGTGAAAACCCAAAGGACCTCTCCCTACAGCAGTCGGAAGCTAGATGTTGAGTTCCAGCCTGAAAACAACGGACAGCTTTCCCTGTGACAATGCTGGACTTCTGGGACCATCCAGATTCACCAAGGCCTAACTTTTGCACGGCGGGGGAATGCTCTTGTGCATGTACAGCAGTCCCCACGTGAAAACCTTTCTTAGCAGATGGAGGCAGTCTTTCCCTTGTACTAGATAGCTAGGCAGAAACATCAGATAAACATGCTTTGTCATCGAGCTTGAAAGTGGGACACTGATGGGAAAGATCACATTCTCCCGCTTTGCAAGCGACTTGCTTTTGGCTTCACAGCTGCTTGAACAGCACTAGCGGCCCACGTTCTCTTCACTGCAGGAGTGTCGCTGTGGGCCAAGGCTGCGTTCTCTCAATGCCAAAAATGTGCTGACAATTCCCTTCTAGAAACTCATCCTACTGCACTCCAAATTCAGCTCCGGCCAATGAAAGGTGACCTAAGGCCACAAGGTAAGTTCCAGTGTTTCATATCAGCAGAGCTGGGTGTGCATTGTATCCACGAAACCATACTCTGAAATGGAGTGCCTTAACTCTGCTATGCCCCTGGCGACACATAGGACAGTCGATCGTGCACCCGTTTCGCATGATGACCACTGTGTGCCTGAAGAGCGTCCTCTGGCTTCTGAGGAACCCTAGGCGAAATAGGCCCCTGGGAAGCACTCTTCCCATTCATAGCAAGGGAAAAGTACTCCTTTCTGGGTTGCCAAGGAAGAGTGTCCCAGTCGTCAAAGAGCCTCGCGAAAGCAGTGCTGGGCAGACTCTGTTTGTAAGTCGACTGGCCTCAGTGACTGAAAGAGAACTCCACTGCCAATACACAGTGGGCTGATGATTCAGGCCAGGACTCAGGACAGCACTCTCACAGAAGCGAAGGCTAAGCTCTGCGTCCAGCCTGAAGACCAGTACACTTTTCACACTTAACTCTGTTGGGATGTGCAAGAGCCATGGTCACCGAGGCCTACCTAAGGTACTGAAATACTGCCCCCGTTCAGCCTAGGCAGAGGACCCTGTTGCCAAAGGATCTGCATGGAAGGGCCCTGTGGGTTCCGTGTGTTTCCTTCAGGTAGTCAGAAACGACTGAGGGTAACTATAGGAGCTCATGTTTGAAACCAGGCTACCCTGGCAAAACCTTATTTTCCTCCGTGGTAGGCGAGACAGTTGTGCTTTGAAAGCTGCCTGAAAAACACTCCTGCTGCCCATCTTCTCTTTGCTGCCTGAAGGCATCACGAAAGTACTATGAGTGTACTCGTATGAGGCATGCTGTCTCAGTTCCTTGCTGGGAGCTCCTCCAGGAGCACTCTGGAACTTACCAGCCAAAGAAATGGCACCCCAGGCATCAAGTAAAAGTCCAGATGTCTACCATTGTAAGCTTAGGTGTGCCATAGAAGCGAAGAAGCATGTGTTAAAGAAATGCTTCCACTGTGTTATGTATTTCACGACTCGTTGTGCACTCACATTCGTTGTAACATCTGTGAAGGAGCACTTAACGCCGCCAACTCTTCTGTTGCCTTTGAGTCCCAGGAGGCAAATGGGTTCGTTTGCTTTAACGCTGTGAATGTGCAGCGGTAATGGCAAAGCCCTGCCCGGATCGCTCGACAGCTCTCGTTTGTACAGCATTCAAACGGCCTCAGGAACGCCGTTCTAAGCAGCCTTACATTCCATGCTGGTGTGCCCCAAGGAGGAATTTGGATTCTTCTGAGAAACACCACTGTGCCACACTAATGAAACCTGTGAACTCCCAAAGGACGTCTCCCTACGGCAGTCGGAAGCTAGATGTTGAGTTCCAGCCTGAAAACAACGGACAGCTTTCCCTGTGACAATGCTGGTCTTCTGGGACCATCCAGATTCACCAAGGCCTAACTTTTGCACGGCGGGGGAATGCTCTTGT
Source organism: Eubalaena glacialis (assembly GCF_028564815.1). Classification (NCBI taxonomy): domain Eukaryota; kingdom Metazoa; phylum Chordata; class Mammalia; order Artiodactyla; family Balaenidae; genus Eubalaena; species Eubalaena glacialis. The sequence goes on along the minus strand of NC_083728.1, from coordinate 35,089,164 downwards.
GCATGGACAGCAGTCCCCACGTGAAAACCTTTCTTAGCAGATGGAGGCAGTCTTTCCCTTGTACTAGGTAGCTAGGCAGAATCATCAGATAAACATGCTTTGTCATCGAGCTTGAAAGTGGGACACTGATGGGAAAGTTCACATTTTCCCGCTTTGCAAGCGACTTGCTTTTGGCTTCAAAGCTGCCTGAACAGCACTAGCGGCCCACCTTCTCTTCACTGCAGGAGTGTCGCTGTGGGCCAAGGCTGCGTTCTCTCAATGCCAAAAATGTGTTGACAATTCCCTTCTAGAAACCCATCCTACTGCACTCCAAATTCAGCTCCGGCCAATGAAAGGTGACCTAAGGACACAAGGTAAGATCCAGTGTTTCATATCAGCAGAGCTGGGTGTGCATTGTATCCACGAAACCATACTCTGAAATGGAGTGCCTTAACTCTGCTATGCCCCTGGCGACACATAGGACAGTCGATCGTGCACCCATTTCGCATGATGACCACTGTGTGCCTGAAGAGCGTCCTCTGGCTTCTGAGGAACCCTAGGAGAAATAGGCCCCTGGGAAGCACTCTTCCCATTCATAGCAAGGGAAAAGTACTGATTTCTGGGTTGCCAAGGAAGAGTGTCCCAGTCGTCAAAGAGCCTCGCGAAAGCAGTGCTGGGCAGACTCTGTTTGCAAGTCGACTGGCCTCAGTGACTGAAAGAGAACTCCACTGCTAATACACAGTGTGCTGACGATTGAGGCCTGGACTCAGGACAGCACGCAGGCAGAAGCGAAAGCTAAGCTCTGCGTCCAGCCTGAAGACCAGTACACTTTTCACACTTAACTCTGTTGGGATGTGCAAGAGCCATGGTCACCGAGGCCTACCTAAGGTACTGAAATACTTCCCCAGTTCAGCCTAGGCAGAGGACTCTGTTGCCAAAGGATCTCCATGGAAGGGCCCTGTGGGTTCCGTGTGTTTCCTTGAGGTAGTCAGAAACGACTGAGGGTAACTATAGGAGCTCATGTTTGAAACCAGGCTACCCTGGCAAAACCTTATTTTCCTCCATGGTAGGCGAGACAGTTGTGCTTTGAAAGCTGCCTGAAAAACACTCCTATAGCCTATCTTCTCTTTGCTGCCTGAAGGCGTCACGAAAGTACTATGAGTGTACTCGTATGAGGCATGCTGTCTCAGTTCCTTGCTGGGAGCTCCTCCAGGAGCACTCTGGAACTTACCAGCCAAAGAAATGGCACCCCAGGCATCAAGTAAAAGTCCAGATGTCTCCCATTGTAAGCTTAGGTGTGCCATAGAAGCGAAGAAGCATGTGTTAAAGAAATGCTTCCACTCTGTTATGTATTTCACGACTCGTTGTGCACTCACATTCGTTGTAACATCTGTGAAGGAGCACTGAACGCCGCCAACTCTTCTGTTGCCTTTGAGTCCCAGGAGGCAAACGGGTTCGTTTGCTTTAACGCTGTGAATGTGCAGCGGTAATGGCAAAGCCCTGCCCGGATCGCTCGACAGCTCTCGTTTGTACAGCATTCAAACGGCCTCAGGAACGCCGTTCTAAGCGGCCTTACATTCCATGCTGGTGTGCCCCAAGGAGGAATTTGGATTCTTCTGAGAAACACCACTGTGCCTCACTAATGAAACCTGTGAAAACCCAAAGGACCTCTCCCTACGGCAGTCGGAAGCTAGATGTTGAGTTCCAGCCTGAAAACAACGGACAGCTTTCCCTGTGACAATGCTGGACTTCTGGGACCATCCAGATTCACCAAGGCCTAACTTTTGCACGGCGGGGGAATGCTCTTGTGCATGTACAGCAGTCCCCACGTGAAAACCTTTCTTAGCAGATGGAGGCAGTCTTTCCCTTGTACTAGGTAGCTAGGCAGAATCATCAGATAAACATGCTTTGTCATCGAGCTTGAAAGTAGGACACTGATGGGAAACATCAATTTTCCCGCTTTGCAAGCGACTTGCTTTTGGCATCAAAGCTGCCTGAACAGCACTAGCGGCCCACCTTCTCTTCACTGCAGGAGTGTCGCTGTGGGCCAAGGCTGCCTTCTCTCAATGCCAAAAATGTGCTGACAATTCCCTTCTAGAAACTCATCCTACTGCACTCCAAATTCAGCTCCGGCCAATGAAAGGTGACCTAAGGCCAGAAGGTAAGATCCAGTGTTTCATATCAGCAGAGCTGGCTGTGCATTGTATCCACGAAACCATACTCTGAAATGGAGTGCCTTAACTCTGCTATGCCCCTGGCGACACATAGGACAGTCGATCGTGCACCCATTTCGCATGATGACCACTGTGTGCCTGAAGAGCGTCCTCTGGCTTCTGAGGAACCCTAGGCGAAATAGGCCCCTGGGAAGCACTCTTCCCATTCATAGCAAGGGAAAAGTACTGCTTTCCGGGTTGCCAAGGAAGAGTGTCCCAGTCGTCAAAGAGCCTCGCGAAAGCAGTGCTGGGCAGCCTCTGTTTGCAAGTCGACTGGCCTCAGTGACTGAAAGAGAACTCCACTGCTAATACACAGTGTGCTGACGATTGAGGCCTGGACTCAGGACAGCACTCTCACAGAAGCGAAAGCTAAGCTCTGCGTCCAGCCTGAAGACCAGTACACTTTTCACACTTAACTCTGTTGGGATGTGCAAGAGCCATGGTCACCGAGGCCTACCTAAGGTACTGAAATACTTCCCCAGTTCAGCCTAGGCAGAGGACTCTGTTGCCAAAGGATCTCCATGGAAGGGCCCTGTGGGTTCCGTGTGTTTCCTTGAGGTAGTCAGAAACGACTGAGGGTAACTATAGGAGCTCATGTTTGAAACCAGGCTACCCTGGCAAAACCTTATTTTCCTCCATGGTAGGCGAGACAGTTGTGCTTTGAAAGCTGCCTGAAAAACACTCCTGCAGCCCATCTTCTCTTTGCTGCCTGAAGGCGTCACGAAAGTACTATGAGTGTACTCGTATGAGGCATGCTGTCTCAGTTCCTTGCTGGGAGCTCCTCCAGGAGCACTCTGGAAATTACCAGCCAAAGAAATGGCACCCCAGGCATCAAGTAAAAGTCCAGATGTCTCCCATTGTAAGCTTAGGTGTGCCATAGAAGCGAAGAAGCATGTGTTAAAGAAATGCTTCCACTCTGTTATGTATTTCACGACTCGTTGTGCACTCACATTCGTTGTAACATCTGTGAAGGAGCACTGAACGCCGCCAACTCTTCTGTTGCCTTTGAGTCCCAGGAGGCAAACGGGTTCGTTTGCTTTAACGCTGTGAATGTGCAGCGGTAATGGCAAAGCCCTGCCCGGATCGCTCGACAGCTCTCGTTTGTACAGCATTCAAACGGCCTCAGGAACGCCGTTCTAAGCAGCCTTACATTCCATGCTGGTGTGCCCCAAGGAGGAATTTGGATTCTTCTGAGAAACACCACTGTGCCTCACTAATGAAACCTGTGAAAACCCAAAGGACGTCTCCCTACGGCAGTCGGAAGCTAGATGTTGAGTTCCAGCCTGAAAACAACGGACAGCTTTCCCTGTGACAATGCTGGACTTCTGGGACCATCCAGATTCACCAAGGCCTAACTTTTGCACGGCGGGGGAATGCTCTTGTGCATGTACAGCAGTCCCCACGTGAAAACCTTTCTTAGCAGATGGAGGCAGTCTTTCCCTTGTACTAGGTAGCTAGGCAGAATCATCAGATAAACATGCTTTGTCATCGAGCTTGAAAGTGGGACACTGATGGGAAAGATCACATTCTCCCGCTTTGCAAGCGACTTGCTTTTGGCTTCAAAGCTGCCTGAACAGCACTAGCGGCCCACATTCTCTTCACTGCAGGAGTGTCGCTGTGGGCCAAGACTGCGTTCTCTCAATGCCAAAAATGTGCTGACAATTCCCTTCTAGAAACTCATCCTACTGCACTCCAAATTCAGCTCCGGCCAGTGAAAGGTGACCTAAGGCCACAAGGTAAGTTCCAGTGTTTCATATAGCAGAGCTGGGTGTGCATTGGTATCCACGAAACCATACTCTGAAATGGAGTGCCTTAACTCTGCTATGCCCCTGGGGACACATAGGACAGTCGATCGTGCACCCGTTTCTCATGATGAACGCTGTGTGCCTGAAGAGCGTCCTCTGGCTTCTGAGGAAACCTAGGCGAAAAAGGCCCCTGGGAAGCACTCTTCCCATTCATAGCAAGGGAAAAGTACTGCTTTCTGGGTTGCCAAGGAAGAGTGTCCCAGTAGTCAAAGAGCCTCGCGAAAGCAGTGCTGGGCAGCCTCTGTTTGCAAGTCGACTGGCCTCAGAGACTGTAAGAGAACTCTACTGCTAATACACAGTGTGCTGACGATTGAGGCCTGGACTCAGGACAGCACGCAGGCAGAAGCGAAAGCTAAGCTCTGCGTCCAGCCTGAAGACCAGTACACTTTTCACACTTAACTCTGTTGGGATGTGCAAGAGCCATGGTCACCGAGGCCTACCTAAGGTACTGAAATACTTCCCCAGTTCAGCCTAGGCAGAGGACCCTGTTGCCAAAGGATCTCCATGGAAGGGCCCTGTGGGTTCCGTGTGTTTCCTTGAGGTAGTCAGAAGCGACTGAGGGTAACTATAGGAGCTCATGTTTGAAACCAGTCTACCCTGGAAAAACCTTATTTTCCTCCGCGGTAGGCGAGACAGTTGTGCTTTGAAAGCTGCCTGAAAAACACTCCTGCTGCCCATCTTCTCTTTGCTGCCTGAAGGCGTCACGAAAGTACTATGAGTGTACTCGTATGAGGCATGCTGTCTCAGTTCCTTGCTGGGAGCTCCTCCAGGAGCACTCTGGAACTTACCAGCCAAAGAAATGGCACCCCAGGCATCAAGTAAAAGTCCAGATGTCTCCCATTGTAAGCTTAGGTGTGCCATAGAAGCGAAGAAGCATGTGTTAAAGAAATGCTTCCACTCTGTTATGTATTTCACGACTCGTTGTGCACTCACATTCGTTGTAACATCTGTGAAGGAGCACTGAACGCCGCCAACTCTTCTGTTGCCTTTGAGTCCCAGGAGGCAAACGGTTTCGTTTGCTTTAACGCTGTGAATGTGCAGCGGTAATGGCAAAGCCCTGCCCGGATCGCTCGACAGCTCTCGTTTGTACAGCATTCAAACGGCCTCAGGAACGCCGTTCTAAGCAGCCTTACATTCCATGCTGGTGTGCCCCAAGGAGGAATTTGGATTCTTCTGAGAAACACCACTGTGCCTCACTAATGAAACCTGTGAAAACCCAAAGGACCTCTCCCTACGGCAGTCGGAAGCTAGATGTTGAGTTCCAGCCTGAAAACAACGGACAGCTTTCCCTGTGACAATGCTGGACTTCTGGGACCATCCAGATTCACCAAGGCCTAACTTTTGCACGGCGGGGGAATGCTCTTGTGCATGTACAGCAGTCCCCACGTGAAAACCTTTCTTAGCAGATGGAGGCAGTCTTTCCCTTGTACTAGGTAGCTAGGCAGAATCATCAGATAAACATGCTTTGTCATCGAGCTTGAAAGTGGGACACTGATTGGAAAGATCAATTTTCCCGCTTTGCAAGCGACTTGCTTTTGGCATCAAAGCTGCCTGAACAGCACTAGCGGCCCACCTTCTCTTCACTGCAGGAGTGTCGCTGTGGGCCAAGGCTGCGTTCTCTCAATGCCAAAAATGTGCTGACAATTCCCTTCTAGAAACTCATCCTACTGCACTCCAAATTCAGCTCCGGCCAATGAAAGGTGACCTAAGGCCACAAGGTAAGTTCCAGTGTTGCATATCAGCAGAGCTGGGTGTGCATTGGTATCCACGAAACCATACTCTGAAATGGAGTGCCTTAACTCTGCTATGCCCCTGGGGACACATAGGACAGTCGATCGTGCACCCGTTTCGCATGATGAACGCTGTGTGCCTGAAGAGCGTCCTCTGGCTTCTGAGGAACCCTAGGCGAAAAAGGCCCCTGGGAAGCACTCTTCCCATTCATAGCAAGGGAAAAGTACTGCTTTCCGGGTTGCCAAGGAAGAGTGTCCCAGTCGTCAAAGAGCCTCGCGAAAGCAGTGCTGGGCAGCCTCTGTTTGCAAGTCGACTGGCCTCAGTGACTGAAAGAGAACTCCACTGCCAATATACAGTGGGCTGATGATTCAGGCCGGGACTCAGGACAGCACTCTCACAGAAGCGAAGGCTAAGCTCTGCGTTCGGCCTGAAGACCAGTACACTTTTCACACTTAACTCTGTTGGGATGTGCAAGAGCCATGGTCACCGAGGCCTACCTGAGGTACTGAAATACTTCCCCAGTTCAGCCTAGGCAGAGGACCCTGTTGCCAAAGGATCTCCATGGAAGGGCCCTGTGGGTTCCGTGTGTTTCCTTGAGGTAGTCAGAAACGACTGAGGGTAACTATAGGAGCTCATGTTTGAAACCAGGCTACCCTGGCAAAACCTTATTTTCCTCCGTGGTAGGCCAGACAGTTGCGCTTTGAAAGCTGCCTGAAAAACACTCCTGCTGCCCATCTTCTCTTTGCTGCCTGAAGGCGTCACGAAAGTACTATGAGTGTACTCGTATGAGGCATGCTGTCTCAGTTCCTTGCTGGGAGCTCCTCCAGGAGCACTCTGGAACTTACCAGCCAAAGAAATGGCACCCCAGGCATCAAGGAAAAGTCCAGATTTCTCCCATTGCAAGCTTAGTTGTGCCATAGTAGCGAAGAAGCATGTGTTAAAGGAAAGCTGCAACACGGTTACATATTTCAGACTCGTTGTGCACTCACGTTCTTTGTAACATCTGTGAAGGGGCACTGAACGCCGCCAACTCTTCTGTTGCCTTTGAGTCCCAGGAGGCAAAAGGGTTCGTTTGCTTTAACGCTGTGAATGTGCAGCGGTAATGGCAAAGCCCTGCCCGGATCGCTCGACAGCTCTCGTTTGTACAGCATTCAAACGGCCTCAGGAACGCCGTTCTAAGCAGCCTTACATTCCATGCTGGTGTGCCCCAAGGAGGAATTTGGATTCTTCTGAGAAACACCACTGTGCCTCACTAATGAAACCTGTGAAAACCCAAAGGACCTCTCCCTACGGCAGTCGGAAGCTAGATGTTGAGTTCCAGCCTGAAAACAACGGACAGCTTTCCCTGTGACAATGCTGGACTTCTGGGACCATCCAGATTCACCAAGGCCTAACTTTTGCACGGCGGGGGAATGCTCTTGTGCATGTACAGCAGTCCCCACGTGAAAACCTTTCTTAGCAGATGGAGGCAGTCTTTCCCTTGTACTAGGTAGCTAGGCAGAATCATCAGATAAACATGCTTTGTCATCGAGCTTGAAAGTGGGACACTGATGGGAAAGATCACATTCTCCCGCTTTGCAAGCGACTTGCTTTTGGCTTCAAAGCTGCCTGAACAGCACTAGCGGCCCACCTTCTCTTCACTGCAGGAGTGTCGCTGTGGGCCAAGGCTGCGTTCTCTCAATGCCAAAAATGTGCTGACAATTCCCTTCTAGAAACTCATCCTACTGCACTCCAAATTCAGCTCCGGCCAAAGAAAGGTGACCTAAGGCCACAAGGTAAGTTCCAGGGTTGCATATCAGCAGAGCTGGGTGTGCATTGGTATCCACGAAACCATACTCTGAAATGGAGTGCCTTAACTCTGCTATGCCCCTGGGGACACATAGGACAGTCGATCGTGCACCCGTTTCGCATGATGAACGCTGTGTGCCTGAAGAGCGTCCTCTGGCTTCTGAGGAACCCTAGGCGAAAAAGGCCCCTGGGAAGCACTCTTCCCATTCATAGCAAGGGAAAAGTACTGCTTTCCGGGTTGCCAAGGAAGAGTGTCCCAGTCGTCAAAGAGCCTCGCGAAAGCAGTGCTGGGCAGACTCTGTTTGCAAGTCGACTGGCCTCAGTGACTGAAAGAGAACTCCACTGCCAATACACAGTGGGTTGATGATTCAGGCCGGGACTCAGGACAGCACTCTCACAGAAGCGAAGGCTAAGCTCTGCGTCCAGCCTGAAGACCAGTACACTTTTCACACTTAACTCTGTTGGGATGTGCAAGAGCCATGGTCACCGAGGCCTACCTAAGGTACTGAAATACTTCCCCAATTCAGCCTAGGCAGAGGACCCTGTTGCCAAAGGATCTCCATGGAAGGGCCCTGTGGGTTCCGTGTGTTTCCTTGAGGTAGTCAGAAACGACTGAGGGTAACTATAGGAGCTCATGTTTGAAACCAGGCTACCCTGGCAAAACCTTATTTTCCTCCGTGGTAAGCCAGACAGTTGCGCTTTGAAAGCTGCCTGAAAAACACTCCTGCTGCCCATCTTCTCTTTGCTGCCTGAAGGCGTCACGAAAGTACTATGAGTGTACTCGTATGAGGCATGCTGTCTCAGTTCCTTGCTGGGAGCTCCTCCAGGAGCACTCTGGAACTTACCAGCCAAAGAAATGGCACCCCAGGCCTCAAGGAAAAGTCCAGATTTCTCCCATTGCAAGCTTATTTGTGCCATAGTAGCGAAGAAGCATGTGTTAAAGGAAAGCTGCAACACGGTTACATATTTCAGACTCGTTGTGAACTCACGTTCTTTGTAACATCTGTGAAGGGGCACTGAACGCCGCCAACTCTTCTGTTGCCTTTGAGTCCCAGGAGGCAAACGGGTTCGTTTGCTTTAACGCTGTGAATGTGCAGCGGTAATGGCAAAGCCCTGCCCGGATCGCTCGACAGCTCTCGTTTGTACAGCATTCAAACGGCCTCAGGAACGCCGTTCTAAGCAGCCTTACATTCCATGCTGGTGTGCCCCAAGGAGGAATGTGGATTCTTCTGAGAAACACCACTGTGCCTCACTAATGAAACCTGTGAAAACCCAAAGGACGTCTCCCTACGGCAGTCGGAAGCTAGATGTTGAGTTCCAGCCTGAAAACAACGGACAGCTTTCCCTGTGACAATGCTGGACTTCTGGGACCATCCAGATTCACCAAGGCCTAACTTTTGCACGGCGGGGGAATGCTCTTGTGCATGTACAGCAGTCCCCACGTGAAAACGTTTCTTAGCAGATGGAGGCAGTCTTTCCCTTGTACTAGGTAGCTAGGCAGAATCATCAGATAAACATGCTTTGTCATCGAGCTTGAAAGTGGGACACTGATGGGAAAGATCACATTCTCCCGCTTTGCAAGCGACTTGCTTTTGGCTTCAAAGCTGCCTGAACAGCACTAGCGGCCCACCTTCTCTTCACTGCAGGAGTGTCGCTGTGGGCCAAGGCTGCGTTCTCTCAATGCCAAAAATGTGCTGACAATTCCCTTCTAGAAACTCATCCTACTGCACTCCAAATTCAGCTCCGGCCAGTGAAAGGTGACCTAAGGCCACAAGGTAAGTTCCAGTGTTTCATATAGCAGAGCTGGGTGTGCATTGGTATCCACGAAACCATACTCTGAAATGGAGTGCCTTAACTCTGCTATGCCCCTGGGGACACATAGGACAGTCGATCGTGCACCCGTTTCGCATGATGAACGCTGTGTGCCTGAAGAGCGTCCTCTGGCTTCTGAGGAAACCTAGGCGAAAAAGGCCCATGGGAAGCACTCTTCCCATTCATAGCAAGGGAAAAGTACTGCTTTCTGGGTTGCCAAGGAAGAGTGTCCCAGTAGTCAAAGAGCCTCGCGAAAGCAGTGCTGGGCAGCCTCTGTTTGCAAGTCGACTGGCCTCAGAGACTGTAAGAGAACTCTACTGCTAATACACAGTGTGCTGACGATTGAGGCCTGGACTCAGGACAGCACGCAGGCAGAAGCGAAAGCTAAGCTCTGCGTCCAGCCTGAAGACCAGTACACTTTTCACACTTAACTCTGTTGGGATGTGCAAGAGCCATGGTCACCGAGGCCTACCTAAGGTACTGAAATACTTCCCCAGTTCAGCCTAGGCAGAGGACCCTGTTGCCAAAGGATCTCCATGGAAGGGCCCTGTGGGTTCCGTGTGTTTCCTTGAGGTAGTCAGAAGCGACTGAGGGTAACTATAGGAGCTCATGTTTGAAACCAGTCTACCCTGGAAAAACCTTATTTTCCTCCGTGGTAGGCGAGACAGTTGTGCTTTGAAAGCTGCCTGAAAAACACTCCTGCTGCCCATCTTCTCTTTGCTGCCTGAAGGCGTCACGAAAGTACTATGAGTGTACTCGTATGAGGCATGCTGTCTCAGTTCCTTGCTGGGAGCTCCTCCAGGAGCACTCTGGAACTTACCAGCCAAAGAAATGGCACCCCAGGCATCAAGTAAAAGTCCAGATGTCTCCCATTGTAAGCTTAGGTGTGCCATAGAAGCGAAGAAGCATGTGTTAAAGAAATGCTTCCACTCTGTTATGTATTTCACGACTCGTTGTGCACTCACATTCGTTGTAACATCTGTGAAGGAGCACTGAACGCCGCCAACTCTTCTGTTGCCTTTGAGTCCCAGGAGGCAAACGGTTTCGTTTGCTTTAACGCTGTGAATGTGCAGCGGTAATGGCAAAGCCCTGCCCGGATCGCTCGACAGCTCTCGTTTGTACAGCATTCAAACGGCCTCAGGAACGCCGTTCTAAGCAGCCTTACATTCCATGCTGGTGTGCCCCAAGGAGGAATTTGGATTCTTCTGAGAAACACCACTGTGCCTCACTAATGAAACCTGTGAAAACCCAAAGGACCTCTCCCTACGGCAGTCGGAAGCTAGATGTTGAGTTCCAGCCTGAAAACAACGGACAGCTTTCCCTGTGACAATGCTGGACTTCTGGGACCATCCAGATTCACCAAGGCCTAACTTTTGCACGGCGGGGGAATGCTCTTGTGCATGTACAGCAGTCCCCACGTGAAAACCTTTCTTAGCAGATGGAGGCAGTCTTTCCCTTGTACTAGGTAGCTAGGCAGAATCATCAGATAAACATGCTTTGTCATCGAGCTTGAAAGTGGGACACTGATTGGAAAGATCAATTTTCCCGCTTTGCAAGCGACTTGCTTTTGGCATCAAAGCTGCCTGAACAGCACTAGCGGCCCACCTTCTCTTCACTGCAGGAGTGTCGCTGTGGGCCAAGGCTGCGTTCTCTCAATGCCAAAAATGTGCTGACAATTCCCTTCTAGAAACTCATCCTACTGCACTCCAAATTCAGCTCCGGCCAATGAAAGGTGACCTAAGGCCACAAGGTAAGTTCCAGTGTTGCATATCAGCAGAGCTGGGTGTGCATTGGTATCCACGAAACCATACTCTGAAATGGAGTGCCTTAACTCTGCTATGCCCCTGGGGACACATAGGACAGTCGATCGTGCACCCGTTTCGCATGATGACCGCTGTGTGCCTGAAGAGCGTCCTCTGGCTTCTGAGGAACCCTAGGCGAAAAAGTCCCCTGGGAAGCACTCTTCCCATTCATAGCAAGGGAAAAGTACTGCTTTCCGGGTTGCCAAGGAAGAGTGTCCCAGTCGTCAAAGAGCCTCGCGAAAGCAGTGCTGGGCAGCCTCTGTTTGCAAGTCGACTGGCCTCAGAGACTGAAAGAGAACTCCACTGCCAATATACAGTGGGCTGATGATTCAGGCCGGGACTCAGGACAGCACTCTCACAGAAGCGAAGGCTAAGCTCTGCGTTCGGCCTGAAGACCAGTACACTTTTCACACTTAACTCTGTTGGGATGTGCAAGAGCCATGGTCACCGAGGCCTACCTGAGGTACTGAAATACTTCCCCAGTTCAGCCTAGGCAGAGGACCCTGTTGCCAAAGGATCTCCATGGAAGGGCCCTGTGGGTTCCGTGTGTTTCCTTGAGGTAGTCAGAAACGACTGAGGGTAACTATAGGAGCTCATGTTTGAAACCAGGCTACCCTGGCAAAACCTTATTTTCCTCCGTGGTAAGCCAGACAGTTGCGCTTTGAAAGCTGCCTGAAAAACACTCCTGCTGCCCATCTTCTCTTTGCTGCCTGAAGGCGTCACGAAAGTACTATGAGTGTACTCGTATGAGGCATGCTGTCTCAGTTCCTTGCTGGGAGCTCCTCCAGGAGCACTCTGGAACTTACCAGCCAAAGAAATGGCACCCCAGGCATCAAGGAAAAGTCCAGATTTCTCCCATTGCATGCTTAGTTGTGCCATAGTAGCGAAGAAGCATGTGTTAAAGGAAAGCTGCAACACGGTTACATATTTCAGACTCGTTGTGCACTCACGTTCTTTGTAACATCTGTGAAGGGGCACTGAACGCCGCCAACTCTTCTGTTGCCTTTGAGTCCCAGGAGGCAAAAGGGTTCGTTTGCTTTAACGCTGTGAATGTGCAGCGGTAATGGCAAAGCCCTGCCCGGATCGCTCGACAGCTCTCGTTTGTACAGCATTCAAACGGCCTCAGGAACGCCGTTCTAAGCAGCCTTACATTCCATGCTGGTGTGCCCCAAGGAGGAATTTGGATTCTTCTGAGAAACACCACTGTGCCACACTAATGAAACCTGTGAAAACCCAAAGGACCTCTCCCTACGGCAGTCGGAAGCTAGATGTTGAGTTCCAGCCTGAAAACAACGGACAGCTTTCCCTGTGACAATGCTGGACTTCTGGGACCATCCAGATTCACCAAGGCCTAACTTTTGCACGGCGGGGGAATGCTCTTGTGCATGTACAGCAGTCCCCACGTGAAAACCTTTCTTAGCAGATGGAGGCAGTCTTTCCCTTGTACTAGGTAGCTAGGCAGAATCATCAGATAAACATGCTTTGTCATCGAGCTTGAAAGTGGGACACTGATGGGAAAGATCACATTCTCCCGCTTTGCAAGCGACTTGCTTTTGGCTTCAAAGCTGCCTGAACAGCACTAGCGGCCCACCTTCTCTTCACTGCAGGAGTGTCGCTGTGGGCCAAGGCTGCGTTCTCTCAATGCCAAAAATGTGCTGACAATTCCCTTCTAGAAACTCATCCTACTGCACTCCAAATTCAGCTCCGGCCAAAGAAAGGTGACCTAAGGCCACAAGGTAAGTTCCAGGGTTGCATATCAGCAGAGCTGGGTGTGCATTGGTATCCACGAAACCATACTCTGAAATGGAGTGCCTTAACTCTGCTATGCCCCTGGGGACACATAGGACAGTCGATCGTGCACCCGTTTCGCATGATGAACGCTGTGTGCCTGAAGAGCGTCCTCTGGCTTCTGAGGAACCCTAGGCGAAAAAGGCCCCTGGGAAGCACTCTTCCCATTCATAGCAAGGGAAAAGTACTGCTTTCCGGGTTGCCAAGGAAGAGTGTCCCAGTCGTCAAAGAGCCTCGCGAAAGCAGTGCTGGGCAGCCTCTGTTTGCAAGTCGACTGGCCTCAGTGACTGAAAGAGAACTCCACTGCCAATACACAGTGGGTTGATGATTCAGGCCGGGACTCAGGACAGCACTCTCACAGAAGCGAAGGCTAAGCTCTGCGTCCAGCCTGAAGACCAGTACACTTTTCACACTTAACTCTGTTGGGATGTGCAAGAGCCATGGTCACCGAGGCCTACCTAAGGTACTGAAATACTTCCCCAATTCAGCCTAGGCAGAGGACCCTGTTGCCAAAGGATCTCCATGGAAGGGCCCTGTGGGTTCCGTGTGTTTCCTTGAGGTAGTCAGAAACGACTGAGGGTAACTATAGGAGCTCATGTTTGAAACCAGGCTACCCTGGCAAAACCTTATTTTCCTCCGTGGTAGGCCAGACAGTTGCGCTTTGAAAGCTGCCTGAAAAACACTCCTGCTGCCCATCTTCTCTTTGCTGCCTGAAGGCGTCACGAAAGTACTATGAGTGTACTCGTATGAGGCATGCTGTCTCAGTTCCTTGCTGGGAGCTCCTCCAGGAGCACTCTGGAACTTACCAGCCAAAGAAATGGCACCCCAGGCCTCAAGGAAAAGTCCAGATTTCTCCCATTGCAAGCTTATTTGTGCCATAGTAGCGAAGAAGCATGTGTTAAAGGAAAGCTGCAACACGGTTACATATTTCAGACTCGTTGTGCACTCACGTTCTTTGTAACATCTGTGAAGGGGCACTGAACGCCGCCAACTCTTCTGTTGCCTTTGAGTCCCAGGAGGCAAAAGGGTTCGTTTGCTTTAACGCTGTGAATGTGCAGCGGTAATGGCAAAGCCCTGCCCGGATCGCTCGACAGCTCTCGTTTGTACAGCATTCAAACGGCCTCAGGAACGCCGTTCTAAGCAGCCTTACATTCCATGCTGGTGTGCCCCAAGGAGGAATTTGGATTCTTCTGAGAAACACCACTGTGCCACACTAATGAAACCTGTGAAAACCCAAAGGACCACTCCCTACGGCAGTCGGAAGCTAGATGTTGAGTTCCAGCCTGAAAACAACGGACAGCTTTCCCTGTGACAATGCTGGACTTCTGGGACCATCCAGATTCACCAAGGCCTAACTTTTGCACGGCGGGGGAATGCTCTTGTGCATGTACAGCAGTCCCCACGTGAAAACCTTTCTTAGCAGATGGAGGCAGTCTTTCCCTTGTACTAGGTAGCTAGGCAGAATCATCAGATAAACATGCTTTGTCATCGAGCTTGAAAGTGGGACACTGATGGGAAAGATCACATTCTCCCGCTTTGCAAGCGACTTGCTTTTGGCTTCAAAGCTGCCTGAACAGCACTAGCGGCCCACCTTCTCTTCACTGCAGGAGTGTCGCTGTGGGCCAAGGCTGCGTTCTCTCAATGCCAAAAATGTGCTGACAATTCCCTTCTAGAAACTCATCCTACTGCACTCCAAATTCAGCTCCGGCCAAAGAAAGGTGACCTAAGGCCACAAGGTAAGTTCCAGGGTTGCATATCAGCAGAGCTGGGTGTGCATTGGTATCCACGAAACCATACTCTGAAATGGAGTGCCTTAACTCTGCTATGCCCCTGGGGACACATAGGACAGTCGATCGTGCACCCGTTTCGCATGATGAACGCTGTGTGCCTGAAGAGCGTCCTCTGGCTTCTGAGGAACCCTAGGCGAAAAAGGCCCCTGGGAAGCACTCTTCCCATTCATAGCAAGGGAAAAGTACTGCTTTCCGGGTTGCCAAGGAAGAGTGTCCCAGTCGTCAAAGAGCCTCGCGAAAGCAGTGCTGGGCAGCCTCTGTTTGCAAGTCGACTGGCCTCAGTGACTGAAAGAGAACTCCACTGCCAATACACAGTGGGTTGATGATTCAGGCCGGGACTCAGGACAGCACTCTCACAGAAGCGAAGGCTAAGCTCTGCGTCCAGCCTGAAGACCAGTACACTTTTCACACTTAACTCTGTTGGGATGTGCAAGAGCCATGGTCACCGAGGCCTACTTAAGGTACTGAAATACTTCCCCAATTCAGCCTAGGCAGAGGACCCTGTTGCCAAAGGATCTCCATGGAAGGGCCCTGTGGGTTCCGTGTGTTTCCTTGAGGTAGTCAGAAACGACTGAGGGTAACTATAGGAGCTCATGTTTGAAACCAGGCTACCCTGGCAAAACCTTATTTTCCTCCGTGGTAGGCCAGACAGTTGCGCTTTGAAAGCTGCCTGAAAAACACTCCTGCTGCCCATCTTCTCTTTGCTGCCTGAAGGCGTCACGAAAGTACTATGAGTGTACTCGTATGAGGCATGCTGTCTCAGTTCCTTGCTGGGAGCTCCTCCAGGAGCACTCTGGAACTTACCAGCCAAAGAAATGGCACCCCAGGCCTCAAGGAAAAGTCCAGATTTCTCCCATTGCAAGCTTATTTGTGCCATAGTAGCGAAGAAGCATGTGTTAAAGGAAAGCTGCAACACGGTTACATATTTCAGACTCGTTGTGAACTCACGTTCTTTGTAACATCTGTGAAGGGGCACTGAACGCCGCCAACTCTTCTGTTGCCTTTGAGTCCCAGGAGGCAAACGGGTTCGTTTGCTTTAACGCTGTGAATGTGCAGCGGTAATGGCAAAGCCCTGCCCGGATCGCTCGACAGCTCTCGTTTGTACAGCATTCAAACGGCCTCAGGAACGCCGTTCTAAGCAGCCTTACATTCCATGCTGGTGTGCCCCAAGGAGGAATTTGGATTCTTCTGAGAAACACCACTGTGCCTCACTAATGAAACCTGTGAAAACCCAAAGGACGTCTCCCTACGGCAGTCGGAAGCTAGATGTTGAGTTCCAGCCTGAAAACAACGGACAGCTTTCCCTGTGACAATGCTGGACTTCTGGGACCATCCAGATTCACCAAGGCCTAACTTTTGCACGGCGGGGGAATGCTCTTGTGCATGTACAGCAGTCCCCACGTGAAAACGTTTCTTAGCAGATGGAGGCAGTCTTTCCCTTGTACTAGGTAGCTAGGCAGAATCATCAGATAAACATGCTTTGTCATCGAGCTTGAAAGTGGGACACTGATGGGAAAGATCACATTCTCCCGCTTTGCAAGCGACTTGCTTTTGGCTTCAAAGCTGCCTGAACAGCACTAGCGGCCCACCTTCTCTTCACTGCAGGAGTGTCGCTGTGGGCCAAGGCTGCGTTCTCTCAATGCCAAAAATGTGCTGACAATTCCCTTCTAGAAACTCATCCTACTGCACTCCAAATTCAGCTCCGGCCAGTGAAAGGTGACCTAAGGCCACAAGGTAAGTTCCAGTGTTTCATATAGCAGAGCTGGGTGTGCATTGGTATCCACGAAACCATACTCTGAAATGGAGTGCCTTAACTCTGCTATGCCCCTGGGGACACATAGGACAGTCGATCGTGCACCCGTTTCGCATGATGAACGCTGTGTGCCTGAAGAGCGTCCTCTGGCTTCTGAGGAAACCTAGGCGAAAAAGGCCCCTGGGAAGCACTCTTCCCATTCATAGCAAGGGAAAAGTACTGCTTTCTGGGTTGCCAAGGAAGAGTGTCCCAGTTGTCAAAGAGCCTCGCGAAAGCAGGGCTGGGCAGCCTCTGTTTGCAAGTCGACTGGCCTCAGAGACTGTAAGAGAACTCCACTGCTAATACACAGTGTGCTGACGATTGAGGCCTGGACTCAGGACAGCACGCAGGCAGAAGCGAAAGCTAAGCTCTGCGTCCAGCCTGAAGACCAGTACACTTTTCACACTTAACTCTGTTGGGATGTGCAAGAGCCATGGTCACCGAGGCCTACCTGAGATACTGAAATACTTCCCTAGTTCAGCCTAGGCAGAGGACCCTGTTGCCAAAGGATCTCCATGGAAGGGCCCTGTGGGTTCCGTGTGTTTCCTTCAGGTAGTCAGAAACGACTGAGGGTAACTATAGGAGCTCATGTTTGAAACCAGGCTACCCTGGCAAAACCTTATTTTCCTCCATGGTAGGCGAGACAGTTGTGCTTTGAAAGCTGCCTGAAAAACACTCCTGCTGCCCATCTTCTCTTTGCTGCCTGAAGGCGTCACGAAAGTACTATGAGTGTACTCGTATGAGGCATGCTGTCTCAGTTCCTTGCTGGGAGCTCCTCCAGGAGCACTCTGGAACTTACCAGCCAAAGAAATGGCACCCCAGGCATCAAGTAAAAGTCCAGATGTCTCCCATTGTAAGCTTAGGTGTGCCATAGAAGCGAAGAAGCATGTGTTAAAGATATGCTTCCACTCTGTTATGTATTTCACGACTCGTTGTGCACTCACATTCGTTGTAACATCTGTGAAGGAGCACTGAACGCCGCCAACTCTTCTGTTGCCTTTGAGTCCCAGGAGGCAAACGGGTTCGTTTGCTTTAACGCTGTGAATGTGCAGCGGTAATGGCAAAGCCCTGCCCGGATCGCTCGACAGCTCTCATTTGTACAGCATTCAAACGGCCTCAGGAACGCCGTTCTAAGCAGCCTTACATTCCATGCTGGTGTGCCCCAAGGAGGAATTTGGATTCTTCTGAGAAACACCACTGTGCCACACTAATGAAACCTGTGAAAACCCAAAGGACGTCTCCCTACGGCAGTCGGAAGCTAGATGTTGAGTTCCAGCCTGAAAACAACGGACAGCTTTCCCTGTGACAATGCTGGACTTCTGGGACCATCCAGATTCACCAAGGCCTAACTTTTGCACGGCGGGGGAATGCTGTTGTGCATGTACAGCAGTCCCCACGTGAAAACCTTTCTTAGCAGATGGAGGCAGTCTTTCCTTTGTACTAGGTAGCTAGGCAGAATCATCAGATAAACATGCTTTGTCATCGAGCTTGAAAGTGGGACACTGATGGGAAAGTTCACATTTTCCCGCTTTGCAAGCGACTTGCTTTTGTCTTCAAAGCTGCCTGAACAGCACTAGCGGCCCACCTTCTCTTCACTGCAGGAGTGTCGCTGTGTGCCAAGGCTGCGTTCTCTCAATGCCAAAAATGTGCTGACAATTCCCTTCTAGAAACTCATCCTACTGCACTCCAAATTCAGATCCGGCCAAAGAAAGGTGACCTAAGGCCACAAGTTAAGTTCCAGTGTTGCATATCAGCAGAGCTGGGTGTGCATTGGTATCCACGAAACCATACTCTGAAATGGAGTGCCTTAACTCTGCTATGCCCCTGGGGACACATAGGACAGTCGATCGTGCACCCGTTTCGCATGATGAACGCTGTGTGCCTGAAGAGCGTCCTCTGGCTTCTGAGGAACCCTAGGCGAAAAAGGCCCCTGGGAAGCACTCTTCCCATTCATAGCAAGGGAAAAGTACTGCTTTCCGGGTTGCCAAGGAAGAGTGTCCCAGTCGTCAAAGAGCCTCGCGAAAGCAGTGCTGGGCAGCCTCTGTTTGCAAGTCGACTGGCCTCAGTGACTGAAAGAGAACTCCACTGCCAATACACAGTGGGCTGATGATTCAGGCCGGGACTCAGGACAGCACTCTCACAGAAGCGAAGGCTAAGCTCTGCGTCCAGCCTGAAGACCAGTACACTTTTCACACTTAACTCTGTTGGGATGTGCAAGAGCCATGGTCACCGAGGCCTACCTAAGGTACTGAAATACTGCCCCCGTTCAGCCTAGGCAGAGGACCCTGTTGCCAAAGGATCTCCATGGAAGGGCCCTGTGGGTTCCGTGTGTTTCCTTGAGGTAGTCAGAAACGACTGAGGGTAACTATAGGAGCTCATGTTTGAAACCAGGCTACCCTGGCAAAACCTTATTTTCCTCCGTGGTAGGCCAGACAGTTGCACTTTGAAAGCTGCCTGAAAAAAACTCCTGCTGCCCATCTTCTCTTTGCTGCCTGAAGGCGTCACGAAAGTACTATGAGTGTACTCGTATGAGGCATGCTGTCTCAGTTCCTTGCTGGGAGCTCCTCCAGGAGCACTCTGGAACTTACCAGCCAAAGAAATGGCACCCCAGGCCTCAAGGAAAAGTCCAGATTTCTCCCATTGCAAGCTTATTTGTGCCATAGTAGCGAAGAAGCATGTGTTAAAGGAAAGCTGCAACACGGTTACATATTTCAGACTCGTTGTGCACTCACGTTCTTTGTAACATCTGTGAAGGGGCACTGAACGCCGCCAACTCTTCTGTTGCCTTTGAGTCCCAGGAGGCAAAAGGGTTCGTTTGCTTTAACGCTGTGAATGTGCAGCGGTAATGGCAAAGCCCTGCCCGGATCGCTCGACAGCTCTCGTTTGTACAGCATTCAAACGGCCTCAGGAACGCCGTTCTAAGCAGCCTTACATTCCATGCTGGTGTGCCCCAAGGAGGAATTTGGATTCTTCTGAGAAACACCACTGTGCCACACTAATGAAACCTGTGAACTCCCAAAGGACGTCTCCCTACGGCAGTCGGAAGCTAGATGTTGAGTTCCAGCCTGAAAACAATGGACAGCTTTCCCTGTGACAATGTTGGACTTCTGGGACCATCCAGATTCACCAAGGCCTAACTTTTGCACGGCGGGGGAATGCTCTTGTGCATGTACAGCAGTCCCCACGTGAAAACCTTTCTTAGCAGATGGAGGCAGTCTTTCCCTTGTACTAGGTAGCTAGGCAGAATCATCAGATAAACATGCTTTGTCATCGAGCTTGAAAGTGGGACACTGATGGGAAAGTTCACATTTTCCCGCTTTGCAAGCGACTTGCTTTTGTCTTCAAAGCTGCCTGAACAGCACTAGCGGCCCACCTTCTCTTCACTGCAGGAGTGTCGCTGTGGGCCAAGGCTGCGTTCTCTCAATGCCAAAAATGTGCTGACAATTCCCTTCTAGAAACTCATCCTACTGCACTCCAAATTCAGCTCCGGCCAAAGAAAGGTGACCTAAGGCCACAAGGTAAGTTCCAGTGTTGCATATCAGCAGAGCTGGGTGTGCATTGGTATCCACGAAACCATACTCTGAAATGGAGTGCCTTAACTCTGCTATGCCCCTGGGGACACATAGGACAGTCGATCGTGCACCCGTTTCGCATGATGAACGCTGTGTGCCTGAAGAGCGTCCTCTGGCTTCTGAGGAACCCTAGGCGAAAAAGGCCCCTGGGAAGCACTCTTCCCATTCATAGCAAGGGAAAAGTACTGCTTTCCGGGTTGCCAAGGAAGAGTGTCCCAGTCGTCAAAGAGCCTCGCGAAAGCAGTGCTGGGCAGCCTCTGTTTGCAAGTCGACTGGCCTCAGTGACTGAAAGAGAACTCCACTGCCAATACACAGTGGGCTGATGATTCAGGCCGGGACTCAGGACAGCACTCTCACAGAAGCGAAGGCTAAGCTCTGCGTCCAGCCTGAAGACCAGTACACTTTTCACACTTAACTCTGTTGGGATGTGCAAGAGCCATGGTCACCGAGGCCTACCTAAGGTACTGAAATACTGCCCCCGTTCAGCCTAGGCAGAGGACCCTGTTGCCAAAGGATCTCCATGGAAGGGCCCTGTGGGTTCCGTGTGTTTCCTTGAGGTAGTCAGAAACGACTGAGGGTAACTATAGGAGCTCATGTTTGAAACCA
This sequence comes from Eubalaena glacialis, assembly GCF_028564815.1. Lineage (NCBI taxonomy): Eukaryota > Metazoa > Chordata > Mammalia > Artiodactyla > Balaenidae > Eubalaena > Eubalaena glacialis. The sequence continues at coordinate 35,068,486 of NC_083728.1, read as the reverse complement.
GGCTACCCTGGCAAAACCTTATTTTCCTCCGTGGTAGGCCAGACAGTTGCGCTTTGAAAGCTGCCTGAAAAAAACTCCTGCTGCCCATCTTCTCTTTGCTGCCTGAAGGCGTCACGAAAGTACTATGAGTGTACTCGTATGAGGCATGCTGTCTCAGTTCCTTGCTGGGAGCTCCTCCAGGAGCACTCTGGAACTTACCAGCCAAAGAAATGGCACCCCAGGCCTCAAGGAAAAGTCCAGATTTCTCCCATTGCAAGCTTATTTGTGCCATAGTAGCGAAGAAGCATGTGTTAAAGGAAAGCTGCAACACGGTTACATATTTCAGACTCGTTGTGCACTCACGTTCTTTGTAACATCTGTGAAGGGGCACTGAACGCCGCCAACTCTTCTGTTGCCTTTGAGTCCCAGGAGGCAAACGGGTTCGTTTGCTTTAACGCTGTGAATGTGCAGCGGTAATGGCAAAGCCCTGCCCGGATCGCTCGACAGCTCTCGTTTGTACAGCATTCAAACGGCCTCAGGAACGCCGTTCTAAGCAGCCTTACATTCCATGCTGGTGTGCCCCAAGGAGGAATTTGGTTTCTTCTGAGAAACACCACTGTGCCACACTAATGAAACCTGTGAAAACCCAAAGGACCTCTCCCTACAGCAGTCGGAAGCTAGATGTTGAGTTCCAGCCTGAAAACAACGGACAGCTTTCCCTGTGACAATGCTGGACTTCTGGGACCATCCAGATTCACCAAGGCCTAACTTTTGCACGGCGGGGGAATGCTCTTGTGCATGTACAGCAGTCCCCACGTGAAAACCTTTCTTAGCAGATGGAGGCAGTCTTTCCCTTGTACTAGATAGCTAGGCAGAATCATCAGATAAACATGCTTTGTCATCGAGCTTGAAAGTGGGACACTGATGGGAAAGATCACATTCTCCCGCTTTGCAAGCGACTAGCTTTTGGCTTCAAAGCTGCCTGAACAGCACTAGCGGCCCACCTTCTCTTCACTGCAGGAGTGTCGCTGTGGGCCAAGGCTGCGTTCTCTCAATGCCAAAAATGTGCTGACAATTCCCTTCTAGAAACTCATCCTACTGCACTCCAAATTCAGCTCCGGCCAAAGAAAGGTGACCTAAGGCCACAAGGTAAGTTCCAGGGTTGCATATCAGCAGAGCTGGGTGTGCATTGGTATCCACGAAACCATACTCTCAAATGGAGTGCCTTAACTCTGCTGTGCCCCTGGGGACACATAGGACAGTCGATCGTGCACCCGTTTCGCATGATGAACGCTGTGTGCCTGAAGAGCGTCCTCTGGCTTCTGAGGAACCCTAGGCGAAAAAGGCCCCTGGGAAGCACTCTTCCCATTCATAGCAAGGGAAAAGTACTGCTTTCCGGGTTGCCAAGGAAGAGTGTCCCAGTCGTCAAAGAGCCTCGCGAAAGCAGTGCTGGGCAGCCTCTGTTTGCAAGTCGACTGGCCTCAGTGACTGAAAGAGAACTCCACTGCCAATACACAGTGGGCTGATGATTCAGGCCGGGACTCAGGACAGCACTCTCACAGAAGCGAAGGCTAAGCTCTGCGTCCAGCCTGAAGACCAGTACACTTTTCACACTTAACTCTGTTGGGATGTGCAAGAGCCATGGTCACCGAGGCCTACCTGAGGTACTGAAATACTTCCCCAGTTCAGCCTAGGCAGAGGACCCTGTTGCCAAAGGATCTCCATGGAAGGGCCCTGTGGGTTCCGTGTGTTTCCTTGAGGTAGTCAGAAACGACTGAGGGTAACTATAGGAGCTCATGTTTGAAACCAGGCTACCCTGGCAAAACCTTATTTTCCTCCGTGGTAGGCGAGACAGTTGCGCTTTGAAAGCTGCCTGAAAAACACTCCTGCTGCCCATCTTCTCTTTGCTGCCTGAAGGCGTCACGAAAGTACTATGAGTGTACTCGTATGAGGCATGCTGTCTCAGTTCCTTGCTGGGAGCTCCTCCAGGAGCACTCTGGAACTTACCAGCCAAAGAAATGGCACCCCAGGCATCAAGGAAAAGTCCAGATTTCTCCCATTGCAAGCTTAGTTGTGCCATAGTAGCGAAGAAGCATGTGTTAAAGGAAAGCTGCAACACGGTTACATATTTCAGACTCGTTGTGCACTCACGTTCTTTGTAACATCTGTGAAGGAGCACTGAACGCCGCCAACTCTTCTGATGCCTTTGAGTCCCAGGAGGCAAACGGGTTCGTTTGCTTTAACGCTGTGAATGTGCAGCGGTAATGGCAAAGCCCTGCCCGGATCGCTCGACAGCTCTCGTTTGTACAGCATTCAAACGGCCTCAGGAACGCCGTTCTAAGCAGCCTTACATTCCATGCTGGTGTGCCCCAAGGAGGAATTTGGATTCTTCTGAGAAACACCACTGTGCCTCACTAATGAAACCTGTGAAAACCCAAAGGACCTCTCCCTACGGCAGTCAGAAGCTAGATGTTGAGTTCCAGCCTGAAAACAACGGACAGCTTTCCCTGTGACAATGCTGGACTTCTGGGACCATCCAGATTCACCAAGGCCTAACTTTTGCACGGCGGGGGAATGCTCTTGTGCATGTACAGCAGTCCCCACGTGAAAACCTTTCTTAGCAGATGGAGGCAGTCTTTCCCTTGTACTAGGTAGCTAGGCAGAATCATCAGATAAACATGCTTTGTCATCGAGCTTGAAAGTGGGACACTGATGGGAAAGATCACATTCTCCCGCTTTGCAAGCGACTTGCTTTTGGCTTCAAAGCTGCCTGAACAGCACTAGCGGCCCACCTTCTCTTCACTGCAGGAGTGTCGCTGTGGGCCAAGGCTGCGTTCTCTCAATGCCAAAAATGTGCTGACAATTCCCTTCTAGAAACTCATCCTACTGCACTCCAAATTCAGCTCCGGCCAAAGAAAGGTGACCTAAGGCCACAAGGTAAGTTCCAGGGTTGCATATCAGCAGAGCTGGGTGTGCATTGGTATCCACGAAACCATACTCTGAAATGGAGTGCCTTAACTCTGCTATGCCCCTGGGGACACATAGGACAGTCGATCGTGCACCCGTTTCGCATGATGAACGCTGTGTGCCTGAAGAGCGTCCTCTGGCTTCTGAGGAACCCTAGGCAAAAAAGGCCCCTGGGAAGCACTCTTCCCATTCATAGCAAGGGAAAAGTACTGCTTTCCGGGTTGCCAAGGAAGAGTGTCCCAGTCGTCAAAGAGCCTCGCGAAAGCAGTGCTGGGCAGACTCTGTTTGCAAGTCGACTGGCCTCAGTGACTGAAAGAGAACTCCACTGCCAATACACAGTGGGTTGATGATTCAGGCCGGGACTCAGGACAGCACTCTCACAGAAGCGAAGGCTAAGCTCTGCGTCCAGCCTGAAGACCAGTACACTTTTCACACTTAACTCTGTTGGGATGTGCAAGAGCCATGGTCACCGAGGCCTACCTAAGGTACTGAAATACTTCCCCAATTCAGCCTAGGCAGAGGACCCTGTTGCCAAAGGATCTCCATGGAAGGGCCCTGTGGGTTCCGTGTGTTTCCTTGAGGTAGTCAGAAACGACTGAGGGTAACTATAGGAGCTCATGTTTGAAACCAGGCTACCCTGGCAAAACCTTATTTTCCTCCGTGGTAGGCCAGACAGTTGCGCTTTGAAAGCTGCCTGAAAAACACTCCTGCTGCCCATCTTCTCTTTGCTGCCTGAAGGCGTCACGAAAGTACTATGAGTGTACTCGTATGAGGCATGCTGTCTCAGTTCCTTGCTGGGAGCTCCTCCAGGAGCACTCTGGAACTTACCAGCCAAAGAAATGGCACCCCAGGCCTCAAGGAAAAGTCCAGATTTCTCCCATTGCAAGCTTATTTGTGCCATAGTAGCGAAGAAGCATGTGTTAAAGGAAAGCTGCAACACGGTTACATATTTCAGACTCGTTGTGCACTCACGTTCTTTGTAACATCTGTGAAGGGGCACTGAACGCCGCCAACTCTTCTGTTGCCTTTGAGTCCCAGGAGGCAAACGGGTTCGTTTGCTTTAACGCTGTGAATGTGCAGCGGTAATGGCAAAGCCCTGCCCGGATCGCTCGACAGCTCTCGTTTGTACAGCATTCAAACGGCCTCAGGAAGGCCGTTCTAAGCAGCCTTACATTCCATGCTGGTGTGCCCCAAGGAGGAATTTGGATTCTTCTGAGAAACACCACTGTGCCTCACTAATGAAACCTGTGAAAACCCAAAGGAACTCTCCCTACGGCAGTCGGAAGCTAGATGTTGAGTTCCAGCCTGAAAACAACGGACAGCTTTCCCTGTGACAATGCTGGACTTCTGGGACCATCCAGATTCACCAAGGCCTAACTTTTGCACGGCGGGGGAATGCTCTTGTGCATGTACAGCAGTCCCCACGTGAAAACCTTTCTTAGCAGATGGAGGCAGTCTTTCCCTTGTACTAGGTAGCTAGGCAGAATCATCAGATAAACATGCTTTGTCATCGAGCTTGAAAGTGGGACACTGATGGGAAAGATCAATTTTCCCGCTTTGCAAGCGACTTGCTTTTGGCATCAAAGCTGCCTGAACAGTACTAGCGGCCCACCTTCTCTTCACTGCAGGAGTGTCGCTGTGGGCCAAGGCTGCGTTCTCTCAATGCCAAAAATGTGCTGACAATTCCCTTCTAGAAACTCATCCTACTGCACTCCAAATTCAGGTCCGGCCAATGAAAGGTGACCTAAGGCCACAAGGTAAGTTCCAGTGTTTCATATCAGCAGAGCTGGGTGTGCATTGTATCCATGAAACCATACTATGAAATGGAGTGCCTTAACTCTGCTATGCCCCTGGGGACACATAGGACAGTCGATCGTGCACCCGTTTCGCATGATGACCGCTGTGTGCCTGAAGAGCGTCCTCTGGCTTCTGAGGAACCCTAGGCGAAAAAGGCCCCTGGGAAGCACTCTTCCCATTCATAGCAAGGGAAAAGTACTGCTTTCCGGGTTGCCAAGGAAGAGTGTCCCAGTCGTCAAAGAGCCTCGCGAAAGCAGTGCTGGGCAGCCTCTGTTTGCAAGTCGAATGGCCTCAGTGACTGAAAGAGAACTCCACTGCCAATACACAGTGGGCTGATGATTCAGGCCGGGACTCAGGACAGCACTCTCACAGAAGCGAAGGCTAAGCTCTGCGTCCAGCCTGAAGACCAGTACACTTTTCACACTTAACTCTGTTGGGATGTGCAAGAGCCATGGTCACCGAGGCCTACCTGAGATACTGAAATACTTCCCTAGTTCAGCCTAGGCAGAGGACCCTGTTGCCAAAGGATCTCCATGGAAGGGCCCTGTGGGTTCCGTGTGTTTCCTTCAGGTAGTCAGAAACGACTGAGGGTAACTATAGGAGCTCATGTTTGAAACCAGGCTACCCTGGCAAAACCTTATTTTCCTCCATGGTAGGCGAGACAGTTGTGCTTTGAAAGCTGCCTGAAAAACACTCCTGCAGCCCATCTTCTCTTTGCTGCCTGAAGGCGTCACGAAAGTACTATGAGTGTACTCGTATGAGGCATGCTGTCTCAGTTCCTTGCTGGGAGCTCCTCCAGGAGCACTCTGGAACTTACCAGCCAAAGAAATGGCACCCCAGGCATCAAGTAAAAGTCCAGATGTCTCCCATTGTAAGCTTAGGTGTGCCATAGAAGCGAAGAAGCATGTGTTAAAGAAATGCTTCCACTCTGTTATGTATTTCACTACTCGTTGTGCACTCACATTCGTTGTAACATCTGTGAAGGAGCACTGAACGCCGCCAACTCTTCTGTTGCCTTTGAGTCCCAGGAGGCAAACGGGTTCGTTTGCTTTAACGCTGTGAATGTGCAGCGGTAATGGCAAAGCCCTGCCCGGATCGCTCGACAGCTCTCGTTTGTACAGCATTCAAACGGCCTCAGGAACGCCGTTCTAAGCAGCCTTACATTCCATGCTGGTGTGCCCCAAGGAGGAATTTGGATTCTTCTGAGAAACACCACTGTGCCACACTAATGAAACCTGTGAAAACCCAAAGGACCACTCCCTACGGCAGTCGGAAGCTAGATGTTGAGTTCCAGCCTGAAAACAACGGACAGCTTTCCCTGTGACAATGCTGGACTTCTGGGACCATCCAGATTCACCAAGGCCTAACTTTTGCACGGCGGGGAATGCTCTTGTGCATGTACAGCAGTCCCCACGTGAAAACCTTTCTTAGCAGATGGAGGCAGTCTTTCCCTTGTACTAGATAGCTAGGCAGAATCATCAGATAAACATGCTTTGTCATCGAGCTTGAAAGTGGGACACTGATGGGAAAGATCACATTCTCCCGCTTTGCAAGCCACTTGCTTTTGGCTTCAAAGCTGCCTGAACAGCACTAGCGGCCCACCTTCTCTTCACTGCAGGAGTGTCGCTGTGGGCCAAGGCTGCGTTCTCTCAATGCCAAAAATGTGCTGACAATTCCCTTCTAGAAACTCATCCTACTGCACTCCAAATTCAGCTCCGGCCAAAGAAAGGTGACCTAAGGCCACAAGGTAAGTTCCAGGGTTGCATATCAGCAGAGCTGGGTGTGCATTGGTATCCACGAAACCATACTCTGAAATGGAGTGCCTTAACTCTGCTGTGCCCCTGGGGACACATAGGACAGTCGATCGTGCACCCGTTTCGCATGATGAACGCTGTGTGCCTGAAGAGCGTCCTCTGGCTTCTGAGGAACCCTAGGCAAAAAAGGCCCCTGGGAAGCACTCTTCCCATTCATAGCAAGGGAAAAGTACTGCTTTCCGGGTTGCCAAGGAAGAGTGTCCCAGTCGTCAAAGAGCCTCGCGAAAGCAGTGCTGGGCAGCCTCTGTTTGCAAGTCGACTGGCCTCAGTGACTGAAAGAGAACTCCACTGCCAATACACAGTGGGCTGATGATTCAGGCCGGGACTCAGGACAGCACTCTCACAGAAGCGAAGGCTAAGCTCTGCGTCCAGCCTGAAGACCAGTACACTTTTCACACTTAACTCTGTTGGGATGTGCAAGAGCCATGGTCACCGAGGCCTACCTGAGGTACTGAAATACTTCCCCAGTTCAGCCTAGGCAGAGGACCCTGTTGCCAAAGGATCTGCATGGAAGGGCCCTGTGGGTTCCGTGTGTTTCCTTGAGGTAGTCAGAAACGACTGAGGGTAACTATAGGAGCTCATGTTTGAAACCAGGCTACCCTGGCAAAACCTTATTTTCCTCCGTGGTAGGCGAGACAGTTGCGCTTTGAAAGCTGCCTGAAAAACACTCCTGCTGCCCATCTTCTCTTTGCTGCCTGAAGGCGTCACGAAAGTACTATGAGTGTACTCGTATGAGGCATGCTGTCTCAGTTCCTTGCTGGGAGCTCCTCCAGGAGCACTCTGGAACTTACCAGCCAAAGAAATGGCACCCCAGGCATCAAGGAAAAGTCCAGATTTCTCCCATTGCAAGCTTAGTTGTGCCATAGTAGCGAAGAAGCATGTGTTAAAGGAAAGCTGCAACACGGTTACATATTTCAGACTCGTTGTGCACTCACGTTCTTTGTAACATCTGTGAAGGAGCACTGAACGCCGCCAACTCTTCTGATGCCTTTGAGTCCCAGGAGGCAAACGGGTTCGTTTGCTTTAACGCTGTGAATGTGCAGCGGTAATGGCAAAGCCCTGCCCGGATCGCTCGACAGCTCTCGTTTGTACAGCATTCAAACGGCCTCAGGAACGCCGTTCTAAGCAGCCTTACATTCCATGCTGGTGTGCCCCAAGGAGGAATTTGGATTCTTCTGAGAAACACCACTGTGCCTCACTAATGAAACCTGTGAAAACCCAAAGGACCTCTCCCTACGGCAGTCAGAAGCTAGATGTTGAGTTCCAGCCTGAAAACAACGGACAGCTTTCCCTGTGACAATGCTGGACTTCTGGGACCATCCAGATTCACCAAGGCCTAACTTTTGCACGGCGGGGGAATGCTCTTGTGCATGTACAGCAGTCCCCACGTGAAAACCTTTCTTAGCAGATGGAGGCAGTCTTTCCCTTGTACTAGGTAGCTAGGCAGAATCATCAGATAAACATGCTTTGTCATCGAGCTTGAAAGTGGGACACTGATGGGAAAGATCACATTCTCCCGCTTTGCAAGCGACTTGCTTTTGGCTTCAAAGCTGCCTGAACAGCACTAGCGGCCCACCTTCTCTTCACTGCAGGAGTGTCGCTGTGGGCCAAGGCTGCGTTCTCTCAATGCCAAAAATGTGCTGACAATTCCCTTCTAGAAACTCATCCTACTGCACTCCAAATTCAGCTCCGGCCAAAGAAAGGTGACCTAAGGCCACAAGGTAAGTTCCAGGGTTGCATATCAGCAGAGCTGGGTGTGCATTGGTATCCACGAAACCATACTCTGAAATGGAGTGCCTTAACTCTGCTATGCCCCTGGGGACACATAGGACAGTCGATCGTGCACCCGTTTCGCATGATGAACGCTGTGTGCCTGAAGAGCGTCCTCTGGCTTCTGAGGAACCCTAGGCAAAAAAGGCCCCTGGGAAGCACTCTTCCCATTCATAGCAAGGGAAAAGTACTGCTTTCCGGGTTGCCAAGGAAGAGTGTCCCAGTCGTCAAAGAGCCTCGCGAAAGCAGTGCTGGGCAGACTCTGTTTGCAAGTCGACTGGCCTCAGTGACTGAAAGAGAACTCCACTGCCAATACACAGTGGGTTGATGATTCAGGCCGGGACTCAGGACAGCACTCTCACAGAAGCGAAGGCTAAGCTCTGCGTCCAGCCTGAAGACCAGTACACTTTTCACACTTAACTCTGTTGGGATGTGCAAGAGCCATGGTCACCGAGGCCTACCTAAGGTACTGAAATACTTCCCCAATTCAGCCTAGGCAGAGGACCCTGTTGCCAAAGGATCTCCATGGAAGGGCCCTGTGGGTTCCGTGTGTTTCCTTGAGGTAGTCAGAAACGACTGAGGGTAACTATAGGAGCTCATGTTTGAAACCAGGCTACCCTGGCAAAACCTTATTTTCCTCCGTGGTAGGCCAGACAGTTGCGCTTTGAAAGCTGCCTGAAAAACACTCCTGCTGCCCATCTTCTCTTTGCTGCCTGAAGGCGTCACGAAAGTACTATGAGTGTACTCGTATGAGGCATGCTGTCTCAGTTCCTTGCTGGGAGCTCCTCCAGGAGCACTCTGGAACTTACCAGCCAAAGAAATGGCACCCCAGGCCTCAAGGAAAAGTCCAGATTTCTCCCATTGCAAGCTTATTTGTGCCATAGTAGCGAAGAAGCATGTGTTAAAGGAAAGCTGCAACACGGTTACATATTTCAGACTCGTTGTGCACTCACGTTCTTTGTAACATCTGTGAAGGGGCACTGAACGCCGCCAACTCTTCTGTTGCCTTTGAGTCCCAGGAGGCAAACGGGTTCGTTTGCTTTAACGCTGTGAATGTGCAGCGGTAATGGCAAAGCCCTGCCCGGATCGCTCGACAGCTCTCGTTTGTACAGCATTCAAACGGCCTCAGGAACGCCGTTCTAAGCAGCCTTACATTCCATGCTGGTGTGCCCCAAGGAGGAATTTGGATTCTTCTGAGAAACACCACTGTGCCACACTAATGAAACCTGTGAAAACCCAAAGGACCACTCCCTACGGCAGTCGGAAGCTAGATGTTGAGTTCCAGCCTGAAAACAACGGACAGCTTTCCCTGTGACAATGCTGGACTTCTGGGACCATCCAGATTCACCAAGGCCTAACTTTTGCACGGCGGGGGAATGCTCTTGTGCATGTACAGCAGTCCCCACGTGAAAACCTTTCTTAGCAGATGGAGGCAGTCTTTCCCTTGTACTAGATAGCTAGGCAGAATCATCAGATAAACATGCTTTGTCATCGAGCTTGAAAGTGGGACACTGATGGGAAAGATCACATTCTCCCGCTTTGCAAGCGACTTGCTTTTGGCTTCAAAGCTGCCTGAACAGCACTAGCGGCCCACCTTCTCTTCACTGCAGGAGTGTCGCTGTGGGCCAAGGCTGCGTTCTCTCAATGCCAAAAATGTGCTGACAATTCCCTTCTAGAAACTCATCCTACTGCACTCCAAATTCAGCTCCGGCCAAAGAAAGGTGACCTAAGGCCACAAGGTAAGTTCCAGGGTTGCATATCAGCAGAGCTGGGTGTGCATTGGTATCCACGAAACCATACTCTGAAATGGAGTGCCTTAACTCTGCTGTGCCCCTGGGGACACATAGGACAGTCGATCGTGCACCCGTTTCGCATGATGAACGCTGTGTGCCTGAAGAGCGTCCACTGGCTTCTGAGGAACCCTAGGCAAAAAAGGCCCCTGGGAAGCACTCTTCCCATTCATAGCAAGGGAAAAGTACTGCTTTCCGGGTTGCCAAGGAAGAGTGTCCCAGTCGTCAAAGAGCCTCGCGAAAGCAGTGCTGGGCAGCCTCTGTTTGCAAGTCGACTGGCCTCAGTGACTGAAAGAGAACTCCACTGCCAATATACAGTGGGCTGATGATTCAGGCCGGGACTCAGGACAGCACTCTCACAGAAGCGAAGGCTAAGCTCTGCGTTCGGCCTGAAGACCAGTACACTTTTCACACTTAACTCTGTTGGGATGTGCAAGAGCCATGGTCACCGAGGCCTACCTGAGGTACTGAAATACTTCCCCAGTTCAGCCTTGGCAGAGGACCCTGTTGCCAAAGGATCTCCATGGAAGGGCCCTGTGGGTTCCGTGTGTTTCCTTGAGGTAGTCAGAAACGACTGAGGGTAACTATAGGAGCTCATGTTTGAAACCAGGCTACCCTGGCAAAACCTTATTTTCCTCCGTGGTAGGCGAGACAGTTGCGCTTTGAAAGCTGCCTGAAAAAAACTCCTGCTGCCCATCTTCTCTTTGCTGCCTGAAGGCGTCACGAAAGTACTATGAGTGTACTCGTATGAGGCATGCTGTCTCAGTTCCTTGCTGGGAGCTCCTCCAGGAGCACTCTGGAACTTACCAGCCAAAGAAATGGCACCCCAGGCCTCAAGGAAAAGTCCAGATTTCTCCCATTGCAAGCTTATTTGTGCCATAGTAGCGAAGAAGCATGTGTTAAAGGAAAGCTGCAACACGGTTACATATTTCAGACTCGTTGTGCACTCACGTTCTTTGTAACATCTGTGAAGGAGCACTGAACGCCGCCAACTCTTCTGTTGCCTTTGAGTCCCAGGAGGCAAACGGGTTCGTTTGCTTTAACGCTGTGAATGTGCAGCGGTAATGGCAAAGCCCTGCCCGGATCGCTCGACAGCTCTCGTTTGTACAGCATTCAAACGGCCTCAGGAACGCCGTTCTAAGCAGCCTTACATTCCATGCTGGTGTGCCCCAAGGAGGAATTTGGATTCTTTTGAGAAACACCACTGTGCCTCACTAATGAAACCTGTGAAAACCCAAAGGACCTCTCCCTACGGCAGTCGGAAGCTAGATGTTGAGTTCCAGCCTGAAAACAACGGACAGCTTTCCCTGTGACAATGCTGGTCTTCTGGGACCATCCAGATTCACCAAGGCCTAACTTTTGCACTGCGGGGGAATGCTCTTGTGCATGTACAGCAGTCCCCACGTGAAAACCTTTCTTAGCAGATGGAGGCAGTCTTTCCCTTGTACTAGATAGCTAGGCAGAATCATCAGATAAACATGCTTTGTCATCGAGCTTGAAAGTGGGACACTGATGGGAAAGTTCACATTTTCCCGCTTTGCAAGCGACTTGCTTTTGGCTTCAAAGCTGCCTGAACAGCACTAGCGGCCCACCTTCTCTTCACTGCAGGAGTGTCGCTGTGGGCCAAGGCTGCGTTCTCTCAATGCCAAAAATGTGCTGACAATTCCCTTCTAGAAACTCATCCTACTGCACTCCAAATTCAGCTCCGGCCAATGAAAGGTGACCTAAGGCCACAAGGTAAGTTCCAGTGTTGCATATCAGCAGAGCTGGGTGTGCATTGGTATCCACGAAACCATACTCTGAAATGGAGTGCCTTAACTCTGCTATGCCCCTGGCGACACATAGGACAGTCGATCGTGCACCCGTTTCGCATGATGAACGCTGTGTGCCTGAAGAGCGTCCTCTTGCTTCTGAGGAACCCTAGGCGAAAAAGGCCCCTGGGAAGCACTCTTCCCATTCATAGCAAGGGAAAAGTACTGCTTTCCGGGTTGCCAAGGAAGAGGGTCCCAGTCGTCAAAGAGCCTCGCGAAAGCAGTGCTGGGCAGCCTCTGTTTGCAAGTCGACTGGCCTCAGTGACTGAAAGAGAACTCCACTGCCAATACACAGTGGGCTGATGATTCAGGCCGGGACTCAGGACAGCACTCTCACAGAAGCGAAGGCTAAGCTATGCGTCCAGCCTGAAGACCAGTACACTTTTCACACTTAACTCTGTTGGGATGTGCAAGAGCCATGGTCACCGAGGCCTACCTGAGGTACTGAAATACTTCCCCAGTTCAGCCAAGGCAGAGGACCCTTTTGCCAAAGGATCTCCATGGAAGGGCCCTGTGGGTTCCGTGTGTTTCCTTGAGGTAGTCAGAAACGACTGAGGGTAACTATAGGAGCTCATGTTTGAAACCAGGCTACCCTGGCAAAACCTTATTTTCCTCCGTGGTAGGCGAGACAGTTGCGCTTTGAAAGCTGCCTGAAAAAAACTCCTGCTGCCCATCTTCTCTTTGCTGCCTGAAGGCGTCACGAAAGTACTATGAGTGTACTCGTATGAGGCATGCTGTCTCAGTTCCTTGCTGGGAGCTCCTCCAGGAGCACTCTGGAACTTACCAGCCAAAGAAATGGCACCCCAGGCCTCAAGGAAAAGTCCAGATTTCTCCCATTGCAAGCTTATTTGTGCCATAGTAGCGAAGAAGCATGTGTTAAAGGAAAGCTGCAACACGGTTACATATTTCAGACTCGTTGTGCACTCACGTTCTTTGTAACATCTGTGAAGGAGCACTGAACGCCGCCAACTCTTCTGTTGCCTTTGAGTCCCAGGAGGCAAACGGGTTCGTTTGCTTTAACGCTGTGAATGTGCAGTGGTAATGGCAAAGCCCTGCCCGGATCGCTCGACAGCTCTCGTTTGTACAGCATTCAAACGGCCTCAGGAACGCCGTTCTAAGCAGCCTTACATTCCATGCTGGTGTGCCCCAAGGAGGAATTTGGATTCTTCTGAGAAACACCACTGTGCCTCACTAATGAAACCTGTGAAAACCCAAAGGAACTCTCCTTACGGCAGTCGGAAGCTAGATGTTGAGTTCCAGCCTGAAAACAACGGACAGCTTTCCCTGTGACAATGCTGGACTTCTGGGACCATCCAGATTCACCAAGGCCTAACTTTTGCACGGCGGGGGAATGCTCTTGTGCATGTACAGCAGTCCCCACGTGAAAACCTTTCTTAGCAGATGGAGGCAGTCTTTCCCTTGTACTAGGTAGCTCGGCAGAATCATCAGATAAACATGCTTTGTCATCGAGCTTGAAAGTGGGACACTGATGGGAAAGATCACATTCTCCCGCTTTGCAAGCCACTTGCTTTTGGCTTCAAAGCTGCCTGAACAGCACTAGCGGCCCACCTTCTCTTCACTGCAGGAGTGTCGCTGTGGGCCAAGGCTGCGTTCTCTCAATGCCAAAAATGTGCTGACAATTCCCTTCTAGAAACTCATCCTACTGCACTCCAAATTCAGCTCCGGCCAAAGAAAGGTGACCTAAGGCCACAAGGTAAGTTCCAGGGTTGCATATCAGCAGAGCTGGGTGTGCATTGGTATCCACGAAACCATACTCTGAAATGGAGTGCCTTAACTCTGCTATGCCCCTGGGGACACATAGGACAGTCGATCGTGCACCCGTTTCGCATGATGAACGCTGTGTGCCTGAAGAGCGTCCTCTGGCTTCTGAGGAACCCTAGGCAAAAAAGGCCCCTGGGAAGCACTCTTCCCATTCATAGCAAGGGAAAAGTACTGCTTTCCGGGTTGCCAAGGAAGAGTGTCCCAGTCGTCAAAGAGCCTCGCGAAAGCAGTGCTGGGCAGCCTCTGTTTGCAAGTCGACTGGCCTCAGTGACTGAAAGAGGACTCCACTGCCAATATACAGTGGGCTGATGATTCAGGCCGGGACTCAGGACAGCACTCTCACAGAAGCGAATGCTAAGCTCTGCGTTCGGCCTGAAGACCAGTACACTTTTCACACTTAACTCTGTTGGGATGTGCAAGAGCCATGGTCACCGAGGCCTACCTGAGGTACTGAAATACTTCCCCAGTTCAGCCTTGGCAGAGGACCCTGTTGCCAAAGGATCTCCATGGAAGGGCCCTGTGGGTTCCGTGTGTTTCCTTGAGGTAGTCAGAAACGACTGAGGGTAACTATAGGAGCTCATGTTTGAAACCAGGCTACCCTGGCAAAACCTTATTTTCCTCCGTGGTAGGCGAGACAGTTGCGCTTTGAAAGCTGCCTGAAAAAAACTCCTGCTGCCCATCTTCTCTTTGCTGCCTGAAGGCGTCACGAAAGTACTATGAGTGTACTCGTATGAGGCATGCTGTCTCAGTTCCTTGCTGGGAGCTCCTCCAGGAGCACTCTGGAACTTACCAGCCAAAGAAATGGCACCCCAGGCCTCAAGGAAAAGTCCAGATTTCTCCCATTGCAAGCTTATTTGTGCCATAGTAGCGAAGAAGCATGTGTTAAAGGAAAGCTGCAACACGGTTACATATTTCAGACTCGTTGTGCACTCACGTTCTTTGTAACATCTGTGAAGGAGCACTGAACGCCGCCAACTCTTCTGTTGCCTTTGAGTCCCAGGAGGCAAACGGGTTCGTTTGCTTTAACGCTGTGAATGTGCAGCGGTAATGGCAAAGCCCTGCCCGGATCGCTCGACAGCTCTCGTTTGTACAGCATTCAAACGGCCTCAGGAACGCCGTTCTAAGCAGCCTTACATTCCATGCTGGTGTGCCCCAAGGAGGAATTTGGATTCTTCTGAGAAACACCACTGTGCCTCACTAATGAAACCTGTGAAAACCCAAAGGACCTCTCCCTACGGCAGTCGGAAGCTAGATGTTGAGTTCCAGCCTGAAAACAACGGACAGCTTTCCCTGTGACAATGCTGGACTTCTGGGACCATCCAGATTCACCAAGGCCTAACTTTTGCACGGTGGGGGAATGCTCTTGTGCATGTACAGCAGTCCCCACGTGAAAACCTTTCTTAGCAGATGGAGGCAGTCTTTCCCTTGTACTAGGTAGCTAGGCAGAATCATCAGATAAACATGCTTTGTCATCGAGCTTCAAAGTGGGACACTGATTGGAAAGATCAATTTTCCCGCTTTGCAAGCGACTTGCTTTTGTCTTCAAAGCTGCCTGAACAGCACTAGCGGCCCACCTTCTCTTCACTGCAGGAGTGTGGCTGTGGGCCAAGGCTGCGTTCTCTCAATGCCAAAAATGTGCTGACAATTCCCTTCTAGAAACTCATCCTACTGCACTCCAAATTCAGCTCCGGCCAAAGAAAGGTGACCTAAGGCCACAAGGTAAGTTCCAGGGTTGCATATCAGCAGAGCTGGGTGTGCATTGGTATCCACGAAACCATACTCTGAAATGGAGTGCCTTAACTCTGCTATGCCCCTGGGGACACATAGGACAGTCGATCGTGCACCCGTTTCGCATGATGAACGCTGTGTGCCTGAAGAGCGTCCTCTGGCTTCTGAGGAACCCTAGGCAAAAAAGGCCCCTGGGAAGCACTCTTCCCATTCATAGCAAGGGAAAAGTACTGCTTTCCGGTTTGCCAAGGAAGAGTGTCCCAGTCGTCAAAGAGCCTCGCGAAAGCAGTGCTGGGCAGCCTCTGTTTGCAAGTCGACTGGCCTCAGTGACTGAAAGAGAACTCCACTGCCAATATACAGTGGGCTGATGATTCAGGCCGGGACTCAGGACAGCACTCTCACAGAAGCGAAGGCTAAGCTCTGCGTTCGGCCTGAAGACCAGTACACTTTTCACACTTAACTCTGTTGGGATGTGCAAGAGCCATGGTCACCGAGGCCTACCTGAGGTACTGAAATACTTCCCCAGTTCAGCCTAGGCAGAGGACCCTGTTGCCAAAGGATCTCCATGGAAGGGCCCTGTGGGTTCCGTGTGTTTCCTTGAGGTAGTCAGAAACGACTGAGGGTAACTATAGGAGCTCATGTTTGAAACCAGGCTACCCTGGCAAAACCTTATTTTCCTCCGTGGTAGGCCAGACAGTTGCGCTTTGAAAGCTGCCTGAAAAACACTCCTGCTGCCCATCTTCTCTTTGCTGCCTGAAGGCGTCACGAAAGTACTATGAGTGTACTCGTATGAGGCATGCTGTCTCAGTTCCTTGCTGGGAGCTCCTCCAGGAGCACTCTGGAACTTACCAGCCAAAGAAATGGCACCCCAGGCATCAAGTAAAAGTCCAGATTTCTCCCATTGCAAGCTTAGTTGTGCCATAGTAGCGAAGAAGCATGTGTTAAAGGAAAGCTGCAACACGGTTACATATTTCAGACTCGTTGTGCACTCACGTTCTTTGTAACATCTGTGAAGGGGCACTGAACGCCGCCAAATCTTCTGTTGCCTTTGAGTCCCAGGAGGCAAACGGGTTCGTTTGCTTTAACGCTGTGAATGTGCAGCGGTAATGGCAAAGCCCTGCCCGGATCGCTCGACAGCTCTCGTTTGTACAGCATTCAAACGGCCTCAGGAACGCCGTTCTAAGCAGCCTTACATTCCATGCTGGTGTGCCCCAAGGAGGAATTTGGATTCTTCTGAGAAACACCACTGTGCCACACTAATGAAACCTGTGAACTCCCAAAGGACGTCTCCCTACGGCAGTCGGAAGCTAGATGTTGAGTTCCAGCCTGAAAACAACGGACAGCTTTCCCTGTGACAATGCTGGACTTCTGGGACCATCCAGATTCACCAAGGCCTAACTTTTGCACGGCGGGGGAATGCTCTTGTGCATGTACAGCAGTCCCCACGTGAAAACCTTTCTTAGCAGATGGAGGCAGTCTTTCCCTTGTACTAGGTAGCTAGGCAGAATCATCAGATAAACATGCTTTGTCATCGAGCTTGAAAGTGGGACACTGATGGGAAAGTTCACATTTTCCCGCTTTGCAAGCGACTTGCTTTTGTCTTCAAAGCTGCCTGAACAGCACTAGCGGCCCACCTTCTCTTCACTGCAGGAGTGTCGCTGTGGGCCAAGGCTGCGTTCTCTCAATGCCAAAAATGTGCTGACAATTCCCTTCTAGAAACTCATCCTACTGCACTCCAAATTCAGCTCCGGCCAAAGAAAGGTGACCTAAGGCCACAAGGTAAGTTCCAGTGTTGCATATCAGCAGAGCTGGGTGTGCATTGGTATCCACGAAACCATACTCTGAAATGGAGTGCCTTAACTCTGCTATGCCCCTGGGGACACATAGGACAGTCGATCGTGCACCCGTTTCGCATGATGAACGCTGTGTGCCTGAAGAGCGTCCTCTGGCTTCTGAGGAACCCTAGGCAAAAAAGGCCCCTGGGAAGCACTCTTCCCATTCATAGCAAGGGAAAAGTACTGCTTTCCGGGTTGCCAAGGAAGAGTGTCCCAGTCGTCAAAGAGCCTCGCGAAAGCAGTGCTGGGCAGCCTCTGTTTGCAAGTCGACTGGCCTCAGTGACTGAAAGAGAACTCCACTGCCAATATACAGTGGGCTGATGATTCAGGCCGGGACTCAGGACAGCACTCTCACAGAAGCGAAGGCTAAGCTCTGCGTTCGGCCTGAAGACCAGTACACTTTTCACACTTAACTCTGTTGGGATGTGCAAGAGCCATGGTCACCGAGGCCTACCTGAGGTACTGAAATACTTCCCCAGTTCAGCCTAGGCAGAGGACCCTGTTGCCAAAGGATCTCCATGGAAGGGCCCTGTGGGTTCCGTGTGTTTCCTTGAGGTAGTCAGAAACGACTGAGGGTAACTATAGGAGCTCATGTTTGAAACCAGGCTACCCTGGCAAAACCTTATTTTCCTCCGTGGTAGGCCAGACAGTTGCGCTTTGAAAGCTGCCTGAAAAACACTCCTGCTGCCCATCTTCTCTTTGCTGCCTGAAGGCGTCACGAAAGTACTATGAGTGTACTCGTATGAGGCATGCTGTCTCAGTTCCTTGCTGGGAGCTCCTCCAGGAGCACTCTGGAACTTACCAGCCAAAGAAATGGCACCCCAGGCATCAAGTAAAAGTCCAGATTTCTCCCATTGCAAGCTTAGTTGTGCCATAGTAGCGAAGAAGCATGTGTTAAAGGAAAGCTGCAACACGGTTACATATTTCAGACTCGTTGTGCACTCACGTTCTTTGTAACATCTGTGAAGGGACACTGAACGCCGCCAACTCTTCTGTTGCCTTTGAGTCCCAGGAGGCAAACGGGTTCGTTTGCTTTAACGCTGTGAATGTGCAGCGGTAATGGCAAAGCCCTGCCCGGATCGCTCGACAGCTCTCGTTTGTACAGCATTCAAACGGCCTCAGGAACGCCGTTCTAAGCAGCCTTACATTCCATGCTGGTGTGCCCCAAGGAGGAATTTGGATTCTTCTGAGAAACACCACTGTGCCACACTAATGAAACCTGTGAACTCCCAAAGGACGTCTCCCTACGGCAGTCGGAAGCTAGATGTTGAGTTCCAGCCTGAAAACAACGGACAGCTTTCCCTGTGACAATGCTGGACTTCTGGGACCATCCAGATTCACCAAGGCCTAACTTTTGCACGGCGGGGGAATGCTCTTGTGCATGTACAGCAGTCCCCACGTGAAAACCTTTCTTAGCAGACGGAGGCAGTCTTTCCCTTGTACTAGGTAGCTAGGCAGAATCATCAGATAAACATGCTTTGTCATCGAGCTTGAAAGTGGGACACTGATGGGAAAGTTCACATTTTCCCGCTTTGCAAGCGACTTGCTTTTGGCTTCAAAGCTGCCTGAACAGCACTAGCGGCCCACCTTCCCTTCACTGCAGGAGTGTCGCTGTGGGCCAAGGCTGCGTTCTCTCAATGCCAAAAATGTGCTGACAATTCCCTTCTAGAAACTCATCCTACTGCACTCCAAATTCAGCTCCGGCCAAAGAAAGGTGACCTAAGGCCACAAGGTAAGTTCCAGTGTTGCATATCAGCAGAGCTGGGTGTGCATTGGTATCCACGAAACCATACTCTGAAATGGAGTGCCTTAACTCTGCTATGCCCCTGGGGACACATAGGACAGTCGATCGTGCACCCATTTCGCATGATGAACGCTGTGTGCCTGAAGAGCGTCCTCTGGCTTCTGAGGAACCCTAGGCGAAAAAGGCCCCTGGGAAGCACTCTTCCCATTCATAGCAAGGGAAAAGTACTGCTTTCCGGGTTGCCAAGGAAGAGTGTCCCAGTCGTCAAAGAGCCTCGCGAAAGCAGTGCTGGGCAGCCTCTGTGTGCAAGTCGACTGGCCTCAGTGACTGAAAGAGAACTCCACTGCCAATACACAGTGGGCTGATGATTCAGGCCGGGACTCAGGACAGCACTCTCACAGAAGTGAAGGCTAAGCTCTGCGTCCAGCCTGAAGACCAGTACACTTTTCACACTTAACTCTGTTGGGATGTGCAAGAGCCATGGTCACCGAGGCCTACCTGAGGTACTGAAATACTTCCCCAGTTCAGCCAAGGCAGAGGACCCTTTTGCCAAAGGATCTCCATGGAAGGGCCCTGTGGGTTCCGTGTGTTTCCTTGAGGTAGTCAGAAACGACTGACGGTAACTATAGGAGCTCATGTTTGAAACCAGGCTACCCTGGCAAAACCTTATTTTCCTCCGTGGTAGGCCAGACAGTTGCGCTTTGAAAGCTGCCTGAAAAACACTCCTGCTGCCCATCTTCTCTTTGCTGCCTGAAGGCGTCACGAAAGTACTATGAGTGTACTCGTATGAGGCATGCTGTCTCAGTTCCTTGCTGGGAGCTCCTCCAGGAGCACTCTGGAACTTACCAGCCAAAGAAATGGCACCCCAGGCCTCAAGGAAAAGTCCAGATTTCTCCCATTGCAAGCTTATTTGTGCCATAGTAGCGAAGAAGCATGTGTTAAAGGAAAGCTGCAACACGGTTACATATTTCAGACTCGTTGTGCACTCACGTTCTTTGTAACATCTGTGAAGGGGCACTGAACGCCGCCAACTCTTCTGTTGCCTTTGAGTCCCAGGAGGCAAACGGGTTCGTTTGCTTTAACGCTGTGAATGTGCAGCGGTAATGGCAAAGCCCTGCCCGGATCGCTCGACAGCTCTCGTTTGTACAGCATTCAAACGGCCTCAGGAACGCCGTTCTAAGCAGCCTTACATTCCATGCTGGTGTGCCCCAAGGAGGAATTTGGATTCTTCTGAGAAACACCACTGTGCCACACTAATGAAACCTGTGAAAACCCAAAGGACCTCTCCCTACGGCAGTCGGAAGCTAGATGTTGAGTTCCAGCCTGAAAACAACGGACAGCTTTCCCTGTGACAATGCTGGACTTCCGGGACCATCCAGATTCACCAAGGCCTAACTTTTGCACGGCGGGGGAATGCTCTTGTGCATGTACAGCAGTCCCCACGTGAAAACCTTTCTTAGCAGATGGAGGCAGTCTTTCCCTTGTACTAGGTAGCTAGGCAGAATCATCAGATAAACATGCTTTGTCATCGAGCTTGAAAGTGGGACACTGATGGGAAAGATCACATTTTCCCGCTTTGCAAGCGACTTGCTTTTGGCTTCAAAGCTGCCTGAACAGCAGTAGCGGCCCACCTTCTCTTCACTGCAGGAGTGTCGCTGTGGGCCAAGACTGCGTTCTCTCAATGCCAAAAATGTGCTGACAATTCCCTTCTAGAAACTCATCCTACTGCACTCCAAATTCAGCTCCGGCCAATGAAAGGTGACCTAAGGCCACAAGGTAAGTTCCAGTGTTTCATATAGCAGAGCTGGGTGTGCATTGGTATCCACGAAACCATACTCTGAAATGGAGTGCCTTAACTCTGCTATGCCCCTGGGGACACATAGGACAGTCGATCATGCACCCGTTTCGCATGATGAACGCTGTGTGCCTGAAGAGCGTCCTCTGGCTTCTGAGGAACCCTAGGCGAAAAAGGCCCCTGGGAAGCACTCTTCCCATTCATAGCAAGGGAAAATACTGCTTTCTGGGTTGCCAAGGAAGAGTGTCCCAGTCGTCAAAGAGCCTCGCGAAAGCAGTGCTGGGCAGCCTCTGTTTGCAAGTCGACTGGCCTCAGAGACTGTAAGAGAACTCCACTGCTAATACACAGTGTGCTGACGATTGAGGCCTGGACTCAGGACAGCACGCAGGCAGAAGCGAAAGCTAAGCTCTGCGTCCAGCCTGAAGACCAGTACACTTTTCACACTTAACTCTGTTGGGATGTGCAAGAGCCATGGTCACCGAGGCCTACCTAAGGTACTGAAATACTTCCCCAGTTCAGCCTAGGCAGAGGACCCTGTTGCCAAAGGATCTCCATGGAAGGGCCCTGTGGGTTCCGTGTGTTTCCTTGAGGTAGTCAGAAACGACTGAGGGTAACTATAGGAGCTCATGTTTGAAACCAGTCTACCCTGGAAAAACCTTATTTTCCCCCGCGGTAGGCGAGACAGTTGTGCTTTGAAAGCTGCCTGAAAAACACTCCTGCTGCCCATCTTCTCTTTGCTGCCTGAAGGCGTCATGAAAGTACTATGAGTGTACTCGTATGAGGCATGCTGTCTCAGTTCCTTGCTGGGAGCTCCTCCAGGAGCACTCTGGAACTTACCAGCCAAAGAAATGGCACCCCAGGCATCAAGTAAAAGTCCAGATGTCTCCCATTGTAAGCTTAGGTGTGCCATAGAAGCGAAGAAGCATGTGTTAAAGAAATGCTTCCACTCTGTTATGTATTTCACGACTCGTTGTGCATTCACATTCGTTGTATCATCTGTGAAGGAGCACTGAACGCCGCCAACTCTTCTGTTGCCTTTGAGTCCCAGGAGGCAAACGGGTTCGTTTGCTTTAACGCTGTGAATGTGCAGCGGTAATGGCAAAGCCCTGCCCGGATCGCTCGACAGCTCTCGTTTGTACAGCATTCAAACGGCCTCAGGAACGCCGTTCTAAGCAGCCTTACATTCCATGCTGGTGTGCCCCAAGGAGGAATTTGGATTCTTCTGAGAAACACCACTGTGCCTCACTAATGAAACCTGTGAAAACCCAAAGGACCTCTCCCTACGGCAGTCGGAAGCTAGATGTTGAGTTCCAGCCTGAAAACAACGGACAGCTTTCCCTGTGACAATGCTGGACTTCTGGGACCATCCAGATTCACCAAGGCCTAACTTTTGCACGGTGGGGGAATGCTCTTGTGCATGTACAGCAGTCCCCACGTGAAAACCTTTCTTAGCAGATGGAGGCAGTCTTTCCCTTGTACTAGGTAGCTAGGCAGAATCATCAGATAAACATGCTTTGTCATCGAGCTTGAAAGTGGGACACTGATGGGAAAGTTCACATTTTCCCGCTTTGCAAGCGACTTGCTTTTGGCTTCAAAGCTGCCTGAACACCACTAGCGGCCCACCTTCTCTTCACTGCAGGAGTGTCGCTGTGGGCCAAGGCTGCGTTCTCTCAATGCCAAATGTGCTGACAATTCCCTTCTAGAAACTCATCCTACTGCACTCCAAATTCTGCTCCGGCCAATGAAAGGTGACCTAAGGCCACAAGGTAAGTTCCAGTGTTTCATATCAGCAGAGCTGGGTGTGCATTGTATCCATGAAACCATACTATGAAATGGAGTGCCTTAACTCTGCTATGCCCCTGGGGACACATAGGACAGTCGATCGTGCACCCGTTTCGCATGATGACCGCTGTGTGCCTGAAGAGCGTCCTCTGGCTTCTGAGGAACCCTAGGCGAAAAAGGCCCCTGGGAAGCACTCTTCCCATTCATAGCAAGGGAAAAGTACTGCTTTCCGGGTTGCCAAGGAAGAGTGTCCCAGTCGTCAAAGAGCCTCGCGAAAGCAGTGCTGGGCAGACTCTGTTTGCAAGTCGACTGGCCTCAGTGACTGAAAGAGAAGTCCACTGCCAATACACAGTGGGCTGATGATTCAGGCCGGGACTCAGGACAGCACTCTCACAGAAGCGAAGGCTAAGCTCTGCGTCCAGCCTGAAGACCAGTACACTTTTCACACTTAACTCTGTTGGGATGTGCAAGAGCCATGGTCACCGAGGCCTACCTGAGATACTGAAATACTTCCCCAGTTCAGCCTAGGCAGAGGACCCTGTTGCCAAAGGATCTCCATGGAAGGGCCCTGTGGGTTCCGTGTGTTTCCTTGAGGTAGTCAGAAACGACTGAGGGTAACTATAGGAGCTCATGTTTGAAACCAGGCTACCCTGGCAAAACCTTATTTTCCTCCATGGTAGGCGAGACAGTTGTGCTTTGAAAGCTGCCTGAAAAACACTCCTGCTGCCCATCTTCTCTTTGCTGCCTGAAGGCGTCACGAAAGTACTATGAGTGTACTCGTATGAGGCATGCTGTCTCAGTTCCTTGCTGGGAGCTCCTCCAGGAGCACTCTGGAACTTACCAGCCAAAGAAATGGCACCCCAGGCATCAAGTAAAAGTCCAGATGTCTCCCATTGTAAGCTTAGGTGTGCCATAGAAGCAAAGAAGCATGTGTTAAAGAAATGCTTCCACTCTGTTATGTATTTCACGACTCGTTGTGCACTCACATTCGTTGTAACATCTGTGAAGGAGCACTGAACGCCGCCAACTCTTCTGTTGCCTTTGAGTCCCAGGAGGCAAACGGGTTCGTTTGCTTTAACGCTGTGAATGTGCAGCGGTAATGGCAAAGCCCTGCCCGGATCGCTCGACAGCTCTCGTTTGTACAGCATTCAAACGGCCTCAGGAACGCCGTTCTAAGCAGCCTTACATTCCATGCTGGTGTGCCCCAAGGAGGAATTTGGATTCTTCTGAGAAACACCACTGTGCCACACTAATGAAACCTGTGAAAACCCAAAGGACCTCTCCCTACGGCAGTCGGAAGCTAGATGTTGAGTTCCAGCCTGAAAACAACGGACAGCTTTCCCTGTGACAATGCTGGACTTCTGGGACCATCCAGATTCACCAAGGCCTAACTTTTGCACGGCGGGGGAATGCTCTTGTGCATGTACAGCAGTCCCCACGTGAAAACCTTTCTTAGCAGATGGAGGCAGTCTTTCCCTTGTACTAGATAGCAAGGCAGAATCATCAGATAAACATGCTTTGTCATCGAGCTTGAAAGTGGGACACTGATGGGAAAGTTCACATTCTCCCGCTTTGCAAGTGACTTGCTTTTGGCTTCAAAGCTGCCTGAACACCACTAGCGGCCCACCTTCTCTTCACTGCAGGAGTGTCGCTGTGGGCCAAGGCTGCGTTCTCTCAATGCCAAATGTGCTGACAATTCCCTTCTAGAAACTCATCCTACTGCACTCCAAATTCTGCTCCGGCCAATGAAAGGTGACCTAAGGCCACAAGGTAAGTTCCAGTGTTTCATATCAGCAGAGCTGGGTGTGCATTGTATCCATGAAACCATACTATGAAATGGAGTGCCTTAACTCTGCTATGCCCCTGGGGACACATAGGACAGTCGATCGTGCACCCGTTTCGCATGATGACCGCTGTGTGCCTGAAGAGCGTCCTCTGGCTTCTGAGGAACCCTAGGCGAAAAAGGCCCCTGGGAAGCACTCTTCCCATTCATAGCAAGGGAAAAGTACTGCTTTCCGGGTTGCCAAGGAAGAGTGTCCCAGTCGTCAAAGAGCCTCGCGAAAGCAGTGCTGGGCAGACTCTGTTTGCAAGTCGACTGGCCTCAGTGACTGAAAGAGAACTCCACTGCCAATACACAGTGGGCTGATGATTCAGGCCGGGACTCAGGACAGCACTCTCACAGAAGCGAAGGCTAAGCTCTGCGTCCAGCCTGAAGACCAGTACACTTTTCACACTTAACTCTGTTGGGATGTGCAAGAGCCATGGTCACCGAGGCCTACCTGAGATACTGAAATACTTCCCCAGTTCAGCCTAGGCAGAGGACCCTGTTGCCAAAGGATCTCCATGGAAGGGCCCTGTGGGTTCCGTGTGTTTCCTTGAGGTAGTCAGAAACGACTGAGGGTAACTATAGGAGCTCATGTTTGAAACCAGGCTACCCTGGCAAAACCTTATTTTCCTCCATGGTAGGCGAGACAGTTGTGCTTTGAAAGCTGCCTGAAAAACACTCCTGCTGCCCATCTTCTCTTTGCTGCCTGAAGGCGTCACGAAAGTACTATGAGTGTACTCGTATGAGGCATGCTGTCTCAGTTCCTTGCTGGGAGCTCCTCCAGGAGCACTCTGGAACTTACCAGCCAAAGAAATGGCACCCCAGGCATCAAGTAAAAGTCCAGATGTCTCCCATTGTAAGCTTAGGTGTGCCATAGAAGCAAAGAAGCATGTGTTAAAGAAATGCTTCCACTCTGTTATGTATTTCACGACTCGTTGTGCACTCACATTCGTTGTAACATCTGTGAAGGAGCACTGAACGCCGCCAACTCTTCTGTTGCCTTTGAGTCCCAGGAGGCAAACGGGTTCGTTTGCTTTAACGCTGTGAATGTGCAGCGGTAATGGCAAAGCCCTGCCCGGATCGCTCGACAGCTCTCGTTTGTACAGCATTCAAACGGCCTCAGGAACGCCGTTCTAAGCAGCCTTACATTCCATGCTGGTGTGCCCCAAGGAGGAATTTGGATTCTTCTGAGAAACACCACTGTGCCACACTAATGAAACCTGTGAAAACCCAAAGGACCTCTCCCTACGGCAGTCGGAAGCTAGATGTTGAGTTCCAGCCTGAAAACAACGGACAGCTTTCCCTGTGACAATGCTGGACTTCTGGGACCATCCAGATTCACCAAGGCCTAACTTTTGCACGGCGGGGGAATGCTCTTGTGCATGTACAGCAGTCCCCACGTGAAAACCTTTCTTAGCAGATGGAGGCAGTCTTTCCCTTGTACTAGATAGCAAGGCAGAATCATCAGATAAACATGCTTTGTCATCGAGCTTGAAAGTGGGACACTGATGGGAAAGTTCACATTCTCCCGCTTTGCAAGTGACTTGCTTTTGGCTTCAAAGCTGCCTGAACAGCACTAGCGGCCCACCTTCTCTTCACTGCAGGAGTGTCGCTGTGGGCCAAGGCTGCGTTCTCTCAATGCCAAAAATGTGTTGACAATTCCCTTCTAGAAACTCATCCTACTGCACTCCAAATTCAGCTCCGGCCAATGAAAGGTGACCTAAGGCCACAAGGTAAGATCCAGTGTTTCATATCAGCAGAGCTGGGTGTACATTGTATCCACGAAACCATACTCTGAAATGGAGTGCCTTAACTCTGCTATGCCCCTGGCGACACATAGGACAGTCGATCGTGCACCCATTTCGCATGATGACCACTGTGTGCCTGAAGAGCGTCCTCTGGCTTCTGAGGAACCCTAGGAGAAATAGGCCCCTGGGAAGCACTCTTCCCATTCACAGCAAGGGAAAAGTACTGATTTCTGGGTTGCCAAGGAAGAGTGTCCCAGTCGTCAAAGAGCCTCGCGAAAGCAGTGCTGGGCAGACTCTGTTTGCAAGTCGACTGGCCTCAGTGACTGAAAGAGAACTCCACTGCTAATACACAGTGTGCTGACGATTGAGGCCTGGACTGAGGACAGCACGCAGGCAGAAGTGAAAGCTAAGCTCTGCGTCCAGCCTGAAGACCAGTACACTTTTCACACTTAACTCTGTTGGGATGTGCAAGAGCCATGGTCACCGAGGCCTACCTAAGGTACTGAAATACTTCCCCAGTTCAGCCTAGGCAGAGGACTCTGTTGCCAAAGGATCTCCATGGAAGGGCCCTGTGGGTTCCGTGTGTTTCCTTGAGGTAGTCAGAAACGACTGAGGGTAACTATAGGAGCTCATGTTTGAAACCAGGCTACCCTGGCAAAACCTTATTTTCCTCCATGGTAGGCGAGACAGTTGTGCTTTGAAAGCTGCCTGAAAAACACTCCTATAGCCCATCTTCTCTTTGCTGCCTGAAGGCGTCACGAAAGTACTATGAGTGTACTCGTATGAGGCATGCTGTCTCAGTTCCTTGTTGGGAGCTCCTCCAGGAGCACTCTGGAACTTACCAGCCAAAGAAATGGCACCCCAGGCATCAAGTAAAAGTCCAGATGTCTCCCATTGTAAGCTTAGGTGTGCCATAGAAGCGAAGAAGCATGTGTTAAAGAAATGCTTCCACTCTGTTATGTATTTCACGACTCGTTGTGCACTCACATTCGTTGTAACATCTGTGAAGGAGCACTGAACGCCGCCAACTCTTCTGTTGCCTTTGAGTCCCAGGAGGCAAACGGGTTCGTTTGCTTTAACGCTGTGAATGTGCAGCGGTAATGGCAAAGCCCTGCCCGGATCGCTCGACAGCTCTCGTTTGTACAGCATTCAAACGGCCTCAGGAACGCCGTTCTAAGCAGCCTTACATTCCATGCTGGTGTGCCCCAAGGAGGAATTTGGATTCTTCTGAGAAACACCACTGTGCCTCACTAATGAAACCTGTGAAAACCCAAAAGACCTCTCCCTACGGCAGTCGGAAGCTAGATGTTGAGTTCCAGCCTGAAAACAACGGACAGCTTTCCCTGTGACAACGCTGGACTTCTGGGACCATCCAGATTCACCAAGGCCTAACTTTTGCACGGCGGGGGAATGCTCTTGTGCATGTACAGCAGTCCCCACGTGAAAACCTTTCTTAGCAGATGGAGGCAGTCTTTCCCTTGTACTAGGTAGCTAGGCAGAATCATCAGATAAACATGCTTTGTCATCGAGCTTGAAAGTGGGACACTGATTGGAAAGATCAATTTTCCCGCTTTGCAAGCGACTTGCTTTTGGCATCAAAGCTGCCTGAACAGCACTAGCAGCCCACCTTCTCTTCACTGCAGGAGTGTGGCTGTGGGCCAAGGCTGCGTTCTCTCAATGCCAAAAATGTGCTGACAATTCCCTTCTAGAAACTCATCCTACTGCACTCCAAATTCAGCTCCGGCCAATGAAAGGTGACCTAAGGCCACAAGGTAAGTTCCAGTGTTTCATATCAGCAGAGCTGGGTGTGCATTGTATCCATGAAACCATACTATGAAATGGAGTGCCTTAACTCTGCTATGCCCCTGGGGACACATAGGACAGTCGATCGTGCACCCGTTTCGCATGATGACCGCTGTGTGCCTGAAGAGCATCCTCTGGCTTCTGAGGAACCCTAGGCGAAAAAGGCCCCTGGGAAGCACTCTTCCCATTCATAGCAAGGGAAAAGTACTGCTTTCCGGGTTGCCAAGGAAGAGTGTCCCAGTCGTCAAAGAGCCTCGCGAAAGCAGTGCTGGGCAGCCTCTGTTTGCAAGTCGACTGGCCTCAGTGAGTGAAAGAGAACTCCACTGCCAATACACAGTGGGCTGATGATTCAGGCCGGGACTCAGGACAGCACTCTCACAGAAGCGAAGGCTAAGCTCTGCGTCCAGCCTGAAGACCAGTACACTTTTCACACTTAACTCTGTTGGGATGTGCAAGAGCCATGG
The DNA here is from genome assembly GCF_028564815.1 of Eubalaena glacialis. Taxonomy (NCBI): domain Eukaryota; kingdom Metazoa; phylum Chordata; class Mammalia; order Artiodactyla; family Balaenidae; genus Eubalaena; species Eubalaena glacialis. Next base: position 35,040,052 of record NC_083728.1, on the reverse strand, counting down.
TCACCGAGGCCTACCTGAGATACTGAAATACTTCCCCAGTTCAGCCTAGGCAGAGGACCCTGTTGCCAAAGGATCTCCATGGAAGGGCCCTGTGGGTTCCGTGTGTTTCCTTGAGGTAGTCAGAAACGACTGAGGGTAACTATAGGAGCTCATGTTTGAAACCAGGCTACCCTGGCAAAACCTTATTTTCCTCCATGGTAGGCGAGACAGTTGTGCTTTGAAAGCTGCCTGAAAAACACTCCTGCTACCCATCTTCTCTTTGCTGCCTGAAGGCGTCACGAAAGTATTATGAGTGTACTCGTATGAGACATGCTGTCTCAGTTCCTTGCTGGGAGCTCCTCCAGGAGCACTCTGGAACTTACCAGCCAAAGAAATGGCACCCCAGGCATCAAGTAAAAGTCCAGATGTCTCCCATTGTAAGCTTAGGTGTGCCATAGAAGCGAAGAAGCATGTGTTAAAGAAATGCTTCCACTCTGTTATGTATTTCACGACTCGTTGTGCACTCACATTCGTTGTAACATCTGTGAAGGAGCACTGAACGCCGCCAACTCTTCTGTTGCCTTTGAGTCCCAGGAGGCAAACGGGTTCGTTTGCTTTAACGCTGTGAATGTGCAGCGGTAATGGCAAAGCCCTGCCCGGATCGCTCGACAGCTCTCGTTTGTACAGCATTCAAACGGCCTCAGGAACGCCGTTCTAAGCAGCCTTACATTCCATGCTGGTGTGCCCCAAGGAGGAATTTGGATTCTTCTGAGAAACACCACTGTGCCACACTAATGAAACCTGTGAAAACCCAAAGGACCTCTCCCTACAGCAGTCGGAAGCTAGATGTTGAGTTCCAGCCTGAAAACAACGGACAGCTTTCCCTGTGACAATGCTGGACTTCTGGGACCATCCAGATTCACCAAGGCCTAACTTTTGCACGGCGGGGGAATGCTCTTGTGCATGTACAGCAGTCCCCACGTGAAAACCTTTCTTAGCAGATGGAGGCAGTCTTTCCCTTGTACTAGATAGCTAGGCAGAAACATCAGATAAACATGCTTTGTCATCGAGCTTGAAAGTGGGACACTGATGGGAAAGATCACATTCTCCCGCTTTGCAAGCGACTTGCTTTTGGCTTCAAAGCTGCTTGAACAGCACTAGCGGCCCACCTTCTCTTCACTGCAGGAGTGTCGCTGTGGGCCAAGGCTGCGTTCTCTCAATGCCAAAAATGTGCTGACAATTCCCTTCTAGAAACTCATCCTACTTCACTCCAAATTCAGCTCCGGCCAATGAAAGGTGACCTAAGGCCACAAGGTAAGTTCCAGTGTTTCATATCAGCAGAGCTGGGTGTGCATTGTATCCACGAAACCATACTCTGAAATGGAGTGCCTTAACTCTGCTATGCCCCTGGGGACACATAGGACAGTCGATCGTGCACCCGTTTCGCATGATGACCACTGTGTGCCTGAAGAGCGTCCTCTGGCTTCTGAGGAACCCTAGGCGAAATAGGCCCCTGGGAAGCACTCTTCCCATTCATAGCAAGGGAAAAGTACTCCTTTCTGGGTTGCCAAGGAAGAGTGTCCCAGTCGTCAAAGAGCCTCGCGAAAGCAGTGCTGGGCAGACTCTGTTTGTAAGTCGACTGGCCTCAGTGACTGAAAGAGAACTCCACTGCCAATACACAGTGGGCTGATGATTCAGGCCAGGACTCAGGACAGCACTCTCACAGAAGCGAAGGCTAAGCTCTGCGTCCAGCCTGAAGACCAGTACACTTTTCACACTTAACTCTGTTGGGATGTGCAAGAGCCATGGTCACCGAGGCCTACCTAAGGTACTGAAATACTGCCCCCGTTCAGCCTAGGCAGAGGACCCTGTTGCCAAAGGATCTGCATGGAAGGGCCCTGTGGGTTCCGTGTGTTTCCTTCAGGTAGTCAGAAACGACTGAGGGTAACTATAGGAGCTCATGTTTGAAACCAGGCTACCCTGGCAAAACCTTATTTTCCTCCGTGGTAGGCGAGACAGTTGTGCTTTGAAAGCTGCCTGAAAAACACTCCTGCTGCCCATCTTCTCTTTGCTGCCTGAAGGCATCACGAAAGTACTATGAGTGTACTCGTATGAGGCATGCTGTCTCAGTTCCTTGCTGGGAGCTCCTCCAGGAGCACTCTGGAACTTACCAGCCAAAGAAATGGCACCCCAGGCATCAAGTAAAAGTCCAGATGTCTACCATTGTAAGCTTAGGTGTGCCATAGAAGCGAAGAAGCATGTGTTAAAGAAATGCTTCCACTGTGTTATGTATTTCACGACTCGTTGTGCAATCACATTCGTTGTAACATCTGTGAAGGAGCACTTAACGCCGCCAACTCTTCTGTTGCCTTTGAGTCCCAGGAGGCAAATGGGTTCGTTTGCTTTAACGCTGTGAATGTGCAGCGGTAATGGCAAAGCCCTGCCCGGATCGCTCGACAGCTCTCGTTTGTACAGCATTCAAACGGCCTCAGGAACGCCGTTCTAAGCAGCCTTACATTCCATGCTGGTGTGCCCCAAGGAGGAATTTGGATTCTTCTGAGAAACACCACTGTGCCACACTAATGAAACCTGTGAACTCCCAAAGGACGTCTCCCTACGGCAGTCGGAAGCTAGATGTTGAGTTCCAGCCTGAAAACAATGGACAGCTTTCCCTGTGACAATGCTGGTCTTCTGGGACCATCCAGATTCACCAAGGCCTAACTTTTGCACGGCGGGGGAATGCTCTTGTGCATGGACAGCAGTCCCCACGTGAAAACCTTTCTTAGCAGATGGAGGCAGTCTTTCCCTTGTACTAGGTAGCTAGGCAGAATCATCAGATAAACATGCTTTGTCATCGAGCTTGAAAGTGGGACACTGATGGGAAAGTTCACATTCTCCCGCTTTGCAAGTGACTTGCTTTTGGCTTCAAAGCTGCCTGAACAGCACTAGCGGCCCACCTTCTCTTCACTGCAGGAGTGTCGCTGTGGGCCAAGGCTGCGTTCTCTCAATGCCAAAAATGTGCTGACAATTCCCTTCTAGAAACCCATCCTACTGCACTCCAAATTCAGCTCCGGCCAATGAAAGGTGACCTAAGGACACAAGGTAAGATCCAGTGTTTCATATCAGCAGAGCTGGGTGTGCATTGTATCCACGAAACCATACTCTGAAATGAGTGCCTTAACTCTGCTATGCCCCTGGCGACACATAGGACAGTCGATCGTGCACCCATTTCGCATGATGACCACTGTGTGCCTGAAGAGCGTCCTCTGGCTTCTGAGGAACCCTAGGAGAAATAGGCCCCTGGGAAGCACTCTTCCCATTCATAGCAAGGGAAAAGTACTGATTTCTGGGTTGCCAAGGAAGAGTGTCCCAGTCGTCAAAGAGCCTCGCGAAAGCAGTGCTGGGCAGACTCTGTTTGCAAGTCGACTGGCCTCAGTGACTGAAAGAGAACTCCACTGCTAATACACAGTGTGCTGACGATTGAGGCCTGGACTCAGGACAGCACGCAGGCAGAAGCGAAAGCTAAGCTCTGCGTCCAGCCTGAAGACCAGTACACTTTTCACACTTAACTCTGTTGGGATGTGCAAGAGCCATGGTCACCGAGGCCTACCTAAGGTACTGAAATACTTCCCCAGTTCAGCCTAGGCAGAGGACTCTGTTGCCAAAGGATCTCCATGGAAGGGCCCTGTGGGTTCCGTGTGTTTCCTTGAGGTAGTCAGAAACGACTGAGGGTAACTATAGGAGCTCATGTTTGAAACCAGGCTACCCTGGCAAAACCTTATTTTCCTCCATGGTAGGCGAGACAGTTGTGCTTTGAAAGCTGCCTGAAAAACACTCCTGCTGCCCATCTTCTCTTTGCTGCCTGAAGGCGTCACGAAAGTACTATGAGTGTACTCGTATGAGGCATGCTGTCTCAGTTCCTTGCTGGGAGCTCCTCCAGGAGCACTCTGGAACTTACCAGCCAAAGAAATGGCACCCCAGGCATCAAGTAAAAGTCCAGATGTCTCCCATTGTAAGCTTAGGTGTGCCATAGAAGCGAAGAAGCATGTGTTAAAGAAATGCTTCCACTCTGTTATGTATTTCACGACTCGTTGTGCACTCACATTCGTTGTAACATCTGTGAAGGAGCACTGAACGCCGCCAACTCTTCTGTTGCCTTTGAGTCCCAGGAGGCAAACGGGTTCGTTTGCTTTAACGCTGTGAATGTGCAGCGGTAATGGCAAAGCCCTGCCCGGATCGCTCGACAGCTCTCGTTTGTACAGCATTCAAACGGCCTCAGGAACGCCGTTCTAAGCAGCCTTACATTCCATGCTGGTGTGCCCCAAGGAGGAATTTGGATTCTTCTGAGAAACACCACTGTGCCACACTAATGAAACCTGTGAAAACCCAAAGGACCTCTCCCTACGGCAGTCGGAAGCTAGATGTTGAGTTCCAGCCTGAAAACAACGGACAGCTTTCCCTGTGACAATGCTGGACTTCTGGGACCATCCAGATTCACCAAGGCCTAACTTTTGCACGGCGGGGGAATGCTCTTGTGCATGTACAGCAGTCCCCACGTGAAAACCTTTCTTAGCAGATGGAGGCAGTCTTTCCCTTGTACTAGATAGCAAGGCAGAATCATCAGATAAACATGCTTTGTCATCGAGCTTGAAAGTGGGACACTGATGGGAAAGTTCACATTCTCCCGCTTTGCAAGTGACTTGCTTTTGGCTTCAAAGCTGCCTGAACACCACTAGCGGCCCACCTTCTCTTCACTGCAGGAGTGTCGCTGTGGGCCAAGGCTGCGTTCTCTCAATGCCAAATGTGCTGACAATTCCCTTCTAGAAACTCATCCTACTGCACTCCAAATTCTGCTCCGGCCAATGAAAGGTGACCTAAGGCCACAAGGTAAGTTCCAGTGTTTCATATCAGCAGAGCTGGGTGTGCATTGTATCCATGAAACCATACTATGAAATGGAGTGCCTTAACTCTGCTATGCCCCTGGGGACACATAGGACAGTCGATCGTGCACCCGTTTCGCATGATGACCGCTGTGTGCCTGAAGAGCGTCCTCTGGCTTCTGAGGAACCCTAGGCGAAAAAGGCCCCTGGGAAGCACTCTTCCCATTCATAGCAAGGGAAAAGTACTGCTTTCCGGGTTGCCAAGGAAGAGTGTCCCAGTCGTCAAAGAGCCTCGCGAAAGCAGTGCTGGGCAGACTCTGTTTGCAAGTCGACTGGCCTCAGTGACTGAAAGAGAACTCCACTGCCAATACACAGTGGGCTGATGATTCAGGCCGGGACTCAGGACAGCACTCTCACAGAAGCGAAGGCTAAGCTCTGCGTCCAGCCTGAAGACCAGTACACTTTTCACACTTAACTCTGTTGGGATGTGCAAGAGCCATGGTCACCGAGGCCTACCTGAGATACTGAAATACTTCCCCAGTTCAGCCTAGGCAGAGGACCCTGTTGCCAAAGGATCTCCATGGAAGGGCCCTGTGGGTTCCGTGTGTTTCCTTGAGGTAGTCAGAAACGACTGAGGGTAACTATAGGAGCTCATGTTTGAAACCAGGCTACCCTGGCAAAACCTTATTTTCCTCCATGGTAGGCGAGACAGTTGTGCTTTGAAAGCTGCCTGAAAAACACTCCTGCTGCCCATCTTCTCTTTGCTGCCTGAAGGCGTCACGAAAGTACTATGAGTGTACTCGTATGAGGCATGCTGTCTCACTTCCTTGCTGGGAGCTCCTCCAGGAGCACTCTGGAACTTACCAGCCAAAGAAATGGCACCCCAGGCATCAAGTAAAAGTCCAGATGTCTCCCATTGTAAGCTTAGGTGTGCCATAGAAGCAAAGAAGCATGTGTTAAAGAAATGCTTCCACTCTGTTATGTATTTCACGACTCGTTGTGCACTCACATTCGTTGTAACATCTGTGAAGGAGCACTGAACGCCGCCAACTCTTCTGTTGCCTTTGAGTCCCAGGAGGCAAACGGGTTCGTTTGCTTTAACGCTGTGAATGTGCAGCGGTAATGGCAAAGCCCTGCCCGGATCGCTCGACAGCTCTCGTTTGTACAGCATTCAAACGGCCTCAGGAACGCCGTTCTAAGCAGCCTTACATTCCATGCTGGTGTGCCCCAAGGAGGAATTTGGATTCTTCTGAGAAACACCACTGTGCCACACTAATGAAACCTGTGAAAACCCAAAGGACCTCTCCCTACGGCAGTCGGAAGCTAGATGTTGAGTTCCAGCCTGAAAACAACGGACAGCTTTCCCTGTGACAATGCTGGACTTCTGGGACCATCCAGATTCACCAAGGCCTAACTTTTGCACGGCGGGGGAATGCTCTTGTGCATGTACAGCAGTCCCCACGTGAAAACCTTTCTTAGCAGATGGAGGCAGTCTTTCCCTTGTACTAGATAGCAAGGCAGAATCATCAGATAAACATGCTTTGTCATCGAGCTTGAAAGTGGGACACTGATGGGAAAGTTCACATTCTCCCGCTTTGCAAGTGACTTGCTTTTGGCTTCAAAGCTGCCTGAACAGCACTAGCGGCCCACCTTCTCTTCACTGCAGGAGTGTCGCTGTGGGCCAAGGCTGCGTTCTCTCAATGCCAAAAATGTGTTGACAATTCCCTTCTAGAAACTCATCCTACTGCACTCCAAATTCAGCTCCGGCCAATGAAAGGTGACCTAAGGCCACAAGGTAAGATCCAGTGTTTCATATCAGCAGAGCTGGGTGTACATTGTATCCACGAAACCATACTCTGAAATGGAGTGCCTTAACTCTGCTATGCCCCTGGCGACACATAGGACAGTCGATCGTGCACCCATTTCGCATGATGACCACTGTGTGCCTGAAGAGCGTCCTCTGGCTTCTGAGGAACCCTAGGAGAAATAGGCCCCTGGGAAGCACTCTTCCCATTCACAGCAAGGGAAAAGTACTGATTTCTGGGTTGCCAAGGAAGAGTGTCCCAGTCGTCAAAGAGCCTCGCGAAAGCAGTGCTGGGCAGACTCTGTTTGCAAGTCGACTGGCCTCAGTGACTGAAAGAGAACTCCACTGCTAATACACAGTGTGCTGACGATTGAGGCCTGGACTGAGGACAGCACGCAGGCAGAAGTGAAAGCTAAGCTCTGCGTCCAGCCTGAAGACCAGTACACTTTTCACACTTAACTCTGTTGGAATGTGCAAGAGCCATGGTCACCGAGGCCTACCTAAGGTACTGAAATACTTCCCCAGTTCAGCCTAGGCAGAGGACTCTGTTGCCAAAGGATCTCCATGGAAGGGCCCTGTGGGTTCCGTGTGTTTCCTTGAGGTAGTCAGAAACGACTGAGGGTAACTATAGGAGCTCATGTTTGAAACCAGGCTACCCTGGCAAAACCTTATTTTCCTCCATGGTAGGCGAGACAGTTGTGCTTTGAAAGCTGCCTGAAAAACACTCCTATAGCCCATCTTCTCTTTGCTGCCTGAAGGCGTCACGAAAGTACTATGAGTGTACTCGTATGAGGCATGCTGTCTCAGTTCCTTGTTGGGAGCTCCTCCAGGAGCACTCTGGAACTTACCAGCCAAAGAAATGGCACCCCAGGCATCAAGTAAAAGTCCAGATGTCTCCCATTGTAAGCTTAGGTGTGCCATAGAAGCGAAGAAGCATGTGTTAAAGAAATGCTTCCACTCTGTTATGTATTTCACGACTCGTTGTGCACTCACATTCGTTGTAACATCTGTGAAGGAGCACTGAACGCCGCCAACTCTTCTGTTGCCTTTGAGTCCCAGGAGGCAAACGGGTTCGTTTGCTTTAACGCTGTGAATGTGCAGCGGTAATGGCAAAGCCCTGCCCGGATCGCTCGACAGCTCTCGTTTGTACAGCATTCAAACGGCCTCAGGAACGCCGTTCTAAGCAGCCTTACATTCCATGCTGGTGTGCCCCAAGGAGGAATTTGGATTCTTCTGAGAAACACCACTGTGCCTCACTAATGAAACCTGTGAAAACCCAAAAGACCTCTCCCTACGGCAGTCGGAAGCTAGATGTTGAGTTCCAGCCTGAAAACAACGGACAGCTTTCCCTGTGACAACGCTGGACTTCTGGGACCATCCAGATTCACCAAGGCCTAACTTTTGCACGGCGGGGGAATGCTCTTGTGCATGTACAGCAGTCCCCACGTGAAAACCTTTCTTAGCAGATGGAGGCAGTCTTTCCCTTGTACTAGGTAGCTAGGCAGAATCATCAGATAAACATGCTTTGTCATCGAGCTTGAAAGTGGGACACTGATTGGAAAGATCAATTTTCCCGCTTTGCAAGCGACTTGCTTTTGGCATCAAAGCTGCCTGAACAGCACTAGCAGCCCACCTTCTCTTCACTGCAGGAGTGTGGCTGTGGGCCAAGGCTGCGTTCTCTCAATGCCAAAAATGTGCTGACAATTCCCTTCTAGAAACTCATCCTACTGCACTCCAAATTCAGCTCCGGCCAATGAAAGGTGACCTAAGGCCACAAGGTAAGTTCCAGTGTTTCATATCAGCAGAGCTGGGTGTGCATTGTATCCATGAAACCATACTATGAAATGGAGTGCCTTAACTCTGCTATGCCCCTGGGGACACATAGGACAGTCGATCGTGCACCCGTTTCGCATGATGACCGCTGTGTGCCTGAAGAGCATCCTCTGGCTTCTGAGGAACCCTAGGCGAAAAAGGCCCCTGGGAAGCACTCTTCCCATTCATAGCAAGGGAAAAGTACTGCTTTCCGGGTTGCCAAGGAAGAGTGTCCCAGTCGTCAAAGAGCCTCGCGAAAGCAGTGCTGGGCAGCCTCTGTTTGCAAGTCGACTGGCCTCAGTGACTGAAAGAGAACTCCACTGCCAATACACAGTGGGCTGATGATTCAGGCCGGGACTCAGGACAGCACTCTCACAGAAGCGAAGGCTAAGCTCTGCGTCCAGCCTGAAGACCAGTACACTTTTCACACTTAACTCTGTTGGGATGTGCAAGAGCCATGGTCACCGAGGCCTACCTGAGATACTGAAATACTTCCCCAGTTCAGCCTAGGCAGAGGACCCTGTTGCCAAAGGATCTCCATGGAAGGGCCCTGTGGGTTCCGTGTGTTTCCTTGAGGTAGTCAGAAACGACTGAGGGTAACTATAGGAGCTCATGTTTGAAACCAGGCTACCCTGGCAAAACCTTATTTTCCTCCATGGTAGGCGAGACAGTTGTGCTTTGAAAGCTGCCTGAAAAACACTCCTGCTACCCATCTTCTCTTTGCTGCCTGAAGGCGTCACGAAAGTATTATGAGTGTACTCGTATGAGACATGCTGTCTCAGTTCCTTGCTGGGAGCTCCTCCAGGAGCACTCTGGAACTTACCAGCCAAAGAAATGGCACCCCAGGCATCAAGTAAAAGTCCAGATGTCTCCCATTGTAAGCTTAGGTGTGCCATAGAAGCGAAGAAGCATGTGTTAAAGAAATGCTTCCACTCTGTTATGTATTTCACGACTCGTTGTGCACTCACATTCGTTGTAACATCTGTGAAGGAGCACTGAACGCCGCCAACTCTTCTGTTGCCTTTGAGTCCCAGGAGGCAAACGGGTTCGTTTGCTTTAACGCTGTGAATGTGCAGCGGTAATGGCAAAGCCCTGCCCGGATCGCTCGACAGCTCTCGTTTGTACAGCATTCAAACGGCCTCAGGAACGCCGTTCTAAGCAGCCTTACATTCCATGCTGGTGTGCCCCAAGGAGGAATTTGGATTCTTCTGAGAAACACCACTGTGCCACACTAATGAAACCTGTGAAAACCCAAAGGACCTCTCCCTACAGCAGTCGGAAGCTAGATGTTGAGTTCCAGCCTGAAAACAACGGACAGCTTTCCCTGTGACAATGCTGGACTTCTGGGACCATCCAGATTCACCAAGGCCTAACTTTTGCACGGCGGGGGAATGCTCTTGTGCATGTACAGCAGTCCCCACGTGAAAACCTTTCTTAGCAGATGGAGGCAGTCTTTCCCTTGTACTAGATAGCTAGGCAGAAACATCAGATAAACATGCTTTGTCATCGAGCTTGAAAGTGGGACACTGATGGGAAAGATCACATTCTCCCGCTTTGCAAGCGACTTGCTTTTGGCTTCAAAGCTGCTTGAACAGCACTAGCGGCCCACCTTCTCTTCACTGCAGGAGTGTCGCTGTGGGCCAAGGCTGCGTTCTCTCAATGCCAAAAATGTGCTGACAATTCCCTTCTAGAAACTCATCCTACTTCACTCCAAATTCAGCTCCGGCCAATGAAAGGTGACCTAAGGCCACAAGGTAAGTTCCAGTGTTTCATATCAGCAGAGCTGGGTGTGCATTGTATCCACGAAACCATACTCTGAAATGGAGTGCCTTAACTCTGCTATGCCCCTGGGGACACATAGGACAGTCGATCGTGCACCCGTTTCGCATGATGACCACTGTGTGCCTGAAGAGCGTCCTCTGGCTTCTGAGGAACCCTAGGCGAAATAGGCCCCTGGGAAGCACTCTTCCCATTCATAGCAAGGGAAAAGTACTCCTTTCTGGGTTGCCAAGGAAGAGTGTCCCAGTCGTCAAAGAGCCTCGCGAAAGCAGTGCTGGGCAGACTCTGTTTGTAAGTCGACTGGCCTCAGTGACTGAAAGAGAACTCCACTGCCAATACACAGTGGGCTGATGATTCAGGCCAGGACTCAGGACAGCACTCTCACAGAAGCGAAGGCTAAGCTCTGCGTCCAGCCTGAAGACCAGTACACTTTTCACACTTAACTCTGTTGGGATGTGCAAGAGCCATGGTCACCGAGGCCTACCTAAGGTACTGAAATACTGCCCCCGTTCAGCCTAGGCAGAGGACCCTGTTGCCAAAGGATCTGCATGGAAGGGCCCTGTGGGTTCCGTGTGTTTCCTTCAGGTAGTCAGAAACGACTGAGGGTAACTATAGGAGCTCATGTTTGAAACCAGGCTACCCTGGCAAAACCTTATTTTCCTCCGTGGTAGGCGAGACAGTTGTGCTTTGAAAGCTGCCTGAAAAACACTCCTGCTGCCCATCTTCTCTTTGCTGCCTGAAGGCATCACGAAAGTACTATGAGTGTACTCGTATGAGGCATGCTGTCTCAGTTCCTTGCTGGGAGCTCCTCCAGGAGCACTCTGGAACTTACCAGCCAAAGAAATGGCACCCCAGGCATCAAGTAAAAGTCCAGATGTCTACCATTGTAAGCTTAGGTGTGCCATAGAAGCGAAGAAGCATGTGTTAAAGAAATGCTTCCACTGTGTTATGTATTTCACGACTCGTTGTGCAATCACATTCGTTGTAACATCTGTGAAGGAGCACTTAACGCCGCCAACTCTTCTGTTGCCTTTGAGTCCCAGGAGGCAAATGGGTTCGTTTGCTTTAACGCTGTGAATGTGCAGCGGTAATGGCAAAGCCCTGCCCGGATCGCTCGACAGCTCTCGTTTGTACAGCATTCAAACGGCCTCAGGAACGCCGTTCTAAGCAGCCTTACATTCCATGCTGGTGTGCCCCAAGGAGGAATTTGGATTCTTCTGAGAAACACCACTGTGCCACACTAATGAAACCTGTGAACTCCCAAAGGACGTCTCCCTACGGCAGTCGGAAGCTAGATGTTGAGTTCCAGCCTGAAAACAATGGACAGCTTTCCCTGTGACAATGCTGGTCTTCTGGGACCATCCAGATTCACCAAGGCCTAACTTTTGCACGGCGGGGGAATGCTCTTGTGCATGGACAGCAGTCCCCACGTGAAAACCTTTCTTAGCAGATGGAGGCAGTCTTTCCCTTGTACTAGGTAGCTAGGCAGAATCATCAGATAAACATGCTTTGTCATCGAGCTTGAAAGTGGGACACTGATGGGAAAGTTCACATTCTCCCGCTTTGCAAGTGACTTGCTTTTGGCTTCAAAGCTGCCTGAACAGCACTAGCGGCCCACCTTCTCTTCACTGCAGGAGTGTCGCTGTGGGCCAAGGCTGCGTTCTCTCAATGCCAAAAATGTGCTGACAATTCCCTTCTAGAAACCCATCCTACTGCACTCCAAATTCAGCTCCGGCCAATGAAAGGTGACCTAAGGACACAAGGTAAGATCCAGTGTTTCATATCAGCAGAGCTGGGTGTGCATTGTATCCACGAAACCATACTCTGAAATGAGTGCCTTAACTCTGCTATGCCCCTGGCGACACATAGGACAGTCGATCGTGCACCCATTTCGCATGATGACCACTGTGTGCCTGAAGAGCGTCCTCTGGCTTCTGAGGAACCCTAGGAGAAATAGGCCCCTGGGAAGCACTCTTCCCATTCATAGCAAGGGAAAAGTACTGATTTCTGGGTTGCCAAGGAAGAGTGTCCCAGTCGTCAAAGAGCCTCGCGAAAGCAGTGCTGGGCAGACTCTGTTTGCAAGTCGACTGGCCTCAGTGACTGAAAGAGAACTCCACTGCTAATACACAGTGTGCTGACGATTGAGGCCTGGACTCAGGACAGCACGCAGGCAGAAGCGAAAGCTAAGCTCTGCGTCCAGCCTGAAGACCAGTACACTTTTCACACTTAACTCTGTTGGGATGTGCAAGAGCCATGGTCACCGAGGCCTACCTAAGGTACTGAAATACTTCCCCAGTTCAGCCTAGGCAGAGGACTCTGTTGCCAAAGGATCTCCATGGAAGGGCCCTGTGGGTTCCGTGTGTTTCCTTGAGGTAGTCAGAAACGACTGAGGGTAACTATAGGAGCTCATGTTTGAAACCAGGCTACCCTGGCAAAACCTTATTTTCCTCCATGGTAGGCGAGACAGTTGTGCTTTGAAAGCTGCCTGAAAAACACTCCTATAGCCCATCTTCTCTTTGCTGCCTGAAGGCGTCACGAAAGTACTATGAGTGTACTCGTATGAGGCATGCTGTCTCAGTTCCTTGCTGGGAGCTCCTCCAGGAGCACTCTGGAACTTACCAGCCAAAGAAATGGCACCCCAGGCATCAAGTAAAAGTCCAGATGTCTCCCATTGTAAGCTTAGGTGTGCCATAGAAGCGAAGAAGCATGTGTTAAAGAAATGCTTCCACTCTGTTATGTATTTCACGACTCGTTGTGCACTCACATTCGTTGTAACATCTGTGAAGGAGCACTGAACGCCGCCAACTCTTCTGTTGCCTTTGAGTCCCAGGAGGCAAACGGGTTCGTTTGCTTTAACGCTGTGAATGTGCAGCGGTAATGGCAAAGCCCTGCCCGGATCGCTCGACAGCTCTCGTTTGTACAGCATTCAAACGGCCTCAGGAACGCCGTTCTAAGCAGCCTTACATTCCATGCTGGTGTGCCCCAAGGAGGAATTTGGATTCTTCTGAGAAACACCACTGTGCCTCACTAATGAAACCTGTGAAAACCCAAAGGACCTCTCCCTACGGCAGTCGGAAGCTAGATGTTGAGTTCCAGCCTGAAAACAACGGACAGCTTTCCCTGTGACAATGCTGGACTTCTGGGACCATCCAGATTCACCAAGGCCTAACTTTTGCACGGCGGGGGAATGCTCTTGTGCATGTACAGCAGTCCCCACGTGAAAACCTTTCTTAGCAGATGGAGGCAGTCTTTCCCTTGTACTAGGTAGCTAGGCAGAATCATCAGATAAACATGCTTTGTCATCGAGCTTGAAAGTAGGACACTGATGGGAAACATCAATTTTCCCGCTTTGCAAGCGACTTGCTTTTGGCATCAAAGCTGCCTGAACAGCACTAGCGGCCCACCTTCTCTTCACTGCAGGAGTGTCGCTGTGGGCCAAGGCTGCCTTCTCTCAATGCCAAAAATGTGCTGACAATTCCCTTCTAGAAACTCATCCTACTGCACTCCAAATTCAGCTCCGGCCAATGAAAGGTGACCTAAGGCCACAAGGTAAGTTCCAGTGTTTCATATCAGCAGAGCTGGGTGTGCATTGTATCCATGAAACCATACTATGAAATGGAGTGCCTTAACTCTGCTATGCCCCTGGGGACACATAGGACAGTCGATCGTGCACCCGTTTCGCATGATGACCGCTGTGTGCCTGAAGAGCGTCCTCTGGCTTCTGAGGAACCCTAGGCGAAAAAGGCCCCTGGGAAGCACTCTTCCCATTCATAGCAAGGGAAAAGTACTGCTTTCCGGGTTGCCAAGGAAGAGTGTCCCAGTCGTCAAAGAGCCTCGCGAAAGCAGTGCTGGGCAGCCTCTGTTTGCAAGTCGACTGGCCTCAGTGACTGAAAGAGAACTCCACTGCCAATACACAGTGGGCTGATGATTCAGGCCGGGACTCAGGACAGCACTCTCACAGAAGCGAAGGCTAAGCTCTGCGTCCAGCCTGAAGACCAGTACACTTTTCACACTTAACTCTGTTGGGATGTGCAAGAGCCATGGTCACCGAGGCCTACCTGAGATACTGAAATACTTCCCTAGTTCAGCCTAGGCAGAGGACCCTGTTGCCAAAGGATCTCCATGGAAGGGCCCTGTGGGTTCCGTGTGTTTCCTTCAGGTAGTCAGAAACGACTGAGGGTAACTATAGGAGCTCATGTTTGAAACCAGGCTACCCTGGCAAAACCTTATTTTCCTCCATGGTAGGCGAGACAGTTGTGCTTTGAAAGCTGCCTGAAAAACACTCCTGCTGCCCATCTTCTCTTTGCTGCCTGAAGGCGTCACGAAAGTACTATGAGTGTACTCGTATGAGGCATGCTGTCTCAGTTCCTTGCTGGGAGCTCCTCCAGGAGCACTCTGGAACTTACCAGCCAAAGAAATGGCACCCCAGGCATCAAGTAAAAGTCCAGATGTCTCCCATTGTAAGCTTAGGTGTGCCATAGAAGCGAAGAAGCATGTGTTAAAGAAATGCTTCCACTCTGTTATGTATTTCACGACTCGTTGTGCACTCACATTCGTTGTAACATCTGTGAAGGAGCACTGAACGCCGCCAACTCTTCTGTTGCCTTTGAGTCCCAGGAGGCAAACGGGTTCGTTTGCTTTAACGCTGTGAATGTGCAGCGGTAATGGCAAAGCCCTGCCCGGATCGCTCGACAGCTCTCGTTTGTACAGCATTCAAACGGCCTCAGGAACGCCGTTCTAAGCAGCCTTACATTCCATGCTGGTGTGCCCCAAGGAGGAATTTGGATTCTTCTGAGAAACACCACTGTGCCACACTAATGAAACCTGTGAAAACCCAAAGGACCTCTCCCTACGGCAGTCGGAAGCTAGATGTTGAGTTCCAGCCTGAAAACAACGGACAGCTTTCCCTGTGACAATGCTGGACTTCTGGGACCATCCAGATTCACCAAGGCCTAACTTTCGCACGGCGGGGGAATGCTCTTGTGCATGTACAGCAGTCCCCACGTGAAAACCTTTCTTAGCAGATGGAGGCAGTCTTTCCCTAGTACTAGATAGCAAGGCAGAATCATCAGATAAACATGCTTTGTCATCGAGCTTGAAAGTGGGACACTGATGGGAAAGTTCACATTTTCCCGCTTTGCAAGCGACTTGCTTTTGGCTTCAAAGCTGCCTGAACAGCACTAGCGGCCCACCTTCTCTTCACTGCAGGAGTTTCGCTGTGGGCCAAGGCTGCGTTCTCTCAATGCCAAAAATGTGCTGACAATTCCCTTCTAGAAACTCATCCTACTGCACTCCAAATTCAGCTCCGGCCAATGAAAGGTGACCTAAGGCCACAAGGTAAGATCCAGTGTTTCATATCAGCAGAGCTGGGTGTGCATTGTATCCACGAAACCATACTCTGAAATGGAGTGCCTTAACTCTGCTATGCCCCTGGCGACACATAGGACAGTCGATCGTGCACCCATTTCGCATGATGACCACTGTGTGCCTGAAGAGCGTCCTCTGGCTTCTGAGGAACCCTAGGAGAAATAGGCCCCTGGGAAGCACTCTTCCCATTCATAGCAAGGGAAAAGTACTGCTTTCCGGGTTGCCAAGGAAGAGTGTCCCAGTCGTCAAAGAGCCTCGCGAAAGCAGTGCTGGGCAGCCTCTGTTTGCAAGTCGACTGGCCTCAGTGACTGAAAGAGAACTCCACTGCTAATACACAGTGTGCTGACGATTGAGGCCTGGACTCAGGACAGCACTCTCACAGAAGCGAAAGCTAAGCTCTGCGTCCAGCCTGAAGACCAGTACACTTTTCACACTTAACTCTGTTGGGATGTGCAAGAGCCATGGTCACCGAGGCCTACCTAAGGTACTGAAATACTTCCCCAGTTCAGCCTAGGCAGAGGACTCTGTTGCCAAAGGATCTCCATGGAAGGGCCCTGTGGGTTCCGTGTGTTTCCTTGAGGTAGTCAGAAACGACTGAGGGTAACTATAGGAGCTCATGTTTGAAACCAGGCTACCCTGGCAAAACCTTATTTTCCTCCATGGTAGGCGAGACAGTTGTGCTTTGAAAGCTGCCTGAAAAACACTCCTGCAGCCCATCTTCTCTTTGCTGCCTGAAGGCGTCACGAAAGTACTATGAGTGTACTCGTATGAGGCATGCTGTCTCACTTCCTTGCTGGGAGCTCCTCCAGGAGCACTCTGGAACTTACCAGCCAAAGAAATGGCACCCCAGGCATCAAGTAAAAGTCCAGATGTCTCCCATTGTAAGCTTAGGTGTGCCATAGAAGCGAAGAAGCATGTGTTAAAGAAATGCTTCCACTCTGTTATGTATTTCACGACTCGTTGTGCACTCACATTCGTTGTAACATCTGTGAAGGAGCACTGAACGCCGCCAACTCTTCTGTTGCCTTTGAGTCCCAGGAGGCAAACGGGTTCGTTTGCTTTAACGCTGTGAATGTGCAGCGGTAATGGCAAAGCCCTGCCCGGATCGCTCGACAGCTCTCGTTTGTACAGCATTCAAACGGCCTCAGGAACGCCGTTCTAAGCAGCCTTACATTCCATGCTGGTGTGCCCCAAGGAGGAATTTGGATTCTTCTGAGAAACACCACTGTGCCTCACTAATGAAACCTGTGAAAACCCAAAGGACCTCTCCCTACGGCAGTCGGAAGCTAGATGTTGAGTTCCAGCCTGAAAACAACGGACAGCTTTCCCTGTGACAATGCTGGACTTCTGGGACCATCCAGATTCACCAAGGCCTAACTTTTGCACGGCGGGGGAATGCTCTTGTGCATGTACAGCAGTCCCCACGTGAAAACCTTTCTTAGCAGATGGAGGCAGTCTTTCCCTTGTACTAGGTAGCTAGGCAGAATCATCAGATAAACATGCTTTGTCATCGAGCTTGAAAGTGGGACACTGATGGGAAAGATCACATTCTCCCGCTTTGCAAGCGACTTGCTTTTGGCTTCAAAGCTGCCTGAACAGCACTAGCGGCCCACCTTCTCTTCACTGCAGGAGTGTCGCTGTGGGCCAAGGCTGCGTTCTCTCAATGCCAAAAATGTGCTGACAATTCCCTTCTAGAAACTCATCCTACTGCACTCCAAATTCAGCTCCGGCCAGTGAAAGGTGACCTAAGGCCACAAGGTAAGTTCCAGTGTTTCATATAGCAGAGCTGGGTGTGCATTGGTATCCACGAAACCATACTCTGAAATGGAGTGCCTTAACTCTGCTATGCCCCTGGGGACACATAGGACAGTCGATCGTGCACCCGTTTCGCATGATGAACGCTGTGTGCCTGAAGAGCGTCCTCTGGCTTCTGAGGAAACCTAGGCGAAAAAGGCCCCTGGGAAGCACTCTTCCCATTCATAGCAAGGGAAAAGTACTGCTTTCTGGGTTGCCAAGGAAGAGTGTCCCAGTAGTCAAAGAGCCTCGCGAAAGCAGTGCTGGGCAGCCTCTGTTTGCAAGTCGACTGGCCTCAGAGACTGTAAGAGAACTCTACTGCTAATACACAGTGTGCTGACGATTGAGGCCTGGACTCAGGACAGCACGCAGGCAGAAGCGAAAGCTAAGCTCTGCGTCCAGCCTGAAGACCAGTACACTTTTCACACTTAACTCTGTTGGGATGTGCAAGAGCCATGGTCACCGAGGCCTACCTAAGGTACTGAAATACTTCCCCAGTTCAGCCTAGGCAGAGGACCCTGTTGCCAAAGGATCTCCATGGAAGGGCCCTGTGGGTTCCGTGTGTTTCCTTGAGGTAGTCAGAAGCGACTGAGGGTAACTATAGGAGCTCATGTTTGAAACCAGTCTACCCTGGAAAAACCTTATTTTCCTCCGCGGTAGGCGAGACAGTTGTGCTTTGAAAGCTGCCTGAAAAACACTCCTGCTGCCCATCTTCTCTTTGCTGCCTGAAGGCGTCACGAAAGTACTATGAGTGTACTCGTATGAGGCATGCTGTCTCAGTTCCTTGCTGGGAGCTCCTCCAGGAGCACTCTGGAACTTACCAGCCAAAGAAATGGCACCCCAGGCATCAAGTAAAAGTCCAGATGTCTCCCATTGTAAGCTTAGGTGTGCCATAGAAGCGAAGAAGCATGTGTTAAAGAAATGCTTCCACTCTGTTATGTATTTCACGACTCGTTGTGCACTCACATTCGTTGTAACATCTGTGAAGGAGCACTGAACGCCGCCAACTCTTCTGTTGCCTTTGAGTCCCAGGAGGCAAACGGTTTCGTTTGCTTTAACGCTGTGAATGTGCAGCGGTAATGGCAAAGCCCTGCCCGGATCGCTCGACAGCTCTCGTTTGTACAGCATTCAAACGGCCTCAGGAACGCCGTTCTAAGCAGCCTTACATTCCATGCTGGTGTGCCCCAAGGAGGAATTTGGATTCTTCTGAGAAACACCACTGTGCCTCACTAATGAAACCTGTGAAAACCCAAAGGACCTCTCCCTACGGCAGTCGGAAGCTAGATGTTGAGTTCCAGCCTGAAAACAACGGACAGCTTTCCCTGTGACAATGCTGGACTTCTGGGACCATCCAGATTCACCAAGGCCTAACTTTTGCACGGCGGGGGAATGCTCTTGTGCATGTACAGCAGTCCCCACGTGAAAACCTTTCTTAGCAGATGGAGGCAGTCTTTCCCTTGTACTAGGTAGCTAGGCAGAATCATCAGATAAACATGCTTTGTCATCGAGCTTGAAAGTGGGACACTGATTGGAAAGATCAATTTTCCCGCTTTGCAAGCGACTTGCTTTTGGCATCAAAGCTGCCTGAACAGCACTAGCGGCCCACCTTCTCTTCACTGCAGGAGTGTCGCTGTGGGCCAAGGCTGCGTTCTCTCAATGCCAAAAATGTGCTGACAATTCCCTTCTAGAAACTCATCCTACTGCACTCCAAATTCAGCTCCGGCCAATGAAAGGTGACCTAAGGCCACAAGGTAAGTTCCAGTGTTGCATATCAGCAGAGCTGGGTGTGCATTGGTATCCACGAAACCATACTCTGAAATGGAGTGCCTTAACTCTGCTATGCCCCTGGGGACACATAGGACAGTCGATCGTGCACCCGTTTCGCATGATGAACGCTGTGTGCCTGAAGAGCGTCCTCTGGCTTCTGAGGAACCCTAGGCGAAAAAGGCCCCTGGGAAGCACTCTTCCCATTCATAGCAAGGGAAAAGTACTGCTTTCCGGGTTGCCAAGGAAGAGTGTCCCAGTCGTCAAAGAGCCTCGCGAAAGCAGTGCTGGGCAGCCTCTGTTTGCAAGTCGACTGGCCTCAGTGACTGAAAGAGAACTCCACTGCCAATATACAGTGGGCTGATGATTCAGGCCGGGACTCAGGACAGCACTCTCACAGAAGCGAAGGCTAAGCTCTGCGTTCGGCCTGAAGACCAGTACACTTTTCACACTTAACTCTGTTGGGATGTGCAAGAGCCATGGTCACCGAGGCCTACCTGAGGTACTGAAATACTTCCCCAGTTCAGCCTAGGCAGAGGACCCTGTTGCCAAAGGATCTCCATGGAAGGGCCCTGTGGGTTCCGTGTGTTTCCTTGAGGTAGTCAGAAACGACTGAGGGTAACTATAGGAGCTCATGTTTGAAACCAGGCTACCCTGGCAAAACCTTATTTTCCTCCGTGGTAATCCAGACAGTTGCGCTTTGAAAGCTGCCTGAAAAACACTCCTGCTGCCCATCTTCTCTTTGCTGCCTGAAGGCGTCACGAAAGTACTATGAGTGTACTCGTATGAGGCATGCTGTCTCAGTTCCTTGCTGGGAGCTCCTCCAGGAGCACTCTGGAACTTACCAGCCAAAGAAATGGCACCCCAGGCATCAAGGAAAAGTCCAGATTTCTCCCATTGCAAGCTTAGTTGTGCCATAGTAGCGAAGAAGCATGTGTTAAAGGAAAGCTGCAACACGGTTACATATTTCAGACTCGTTGTGCACTCACGTTCTTTGTAACATCTGTGAAGGGGCACTGAACGCCGCCAACTCTTCTGTTGCCTTTGAGTCCCAGGAGGCAAAAGGGTTCGTTTGCTTTAACGCTGTGAATGTGCAGCGGTAATGGCAAAGCCCTGCCCGGATCGCTCGACAGCTCTCGTTTGTACAGCATTCAAACGGCCTCAGGAACGCCGTTCTAAGCAGCCTTACATTCCATGCTGGTGTGCCCCAAGGAGGAATTTGGATTCTTCTGAGAAACACCACTGTGCCTCACTAATGAAACCTGTGAAAACCCAAAGGACCTCTCCCTACGGCAGTCGGAAGCTAGATGTTGAGTTCCAGCCTGAAAACAACGGACAGCTTTCCCTGTGACAATGCTGGACTTCTGGGACCATCCAGATTCACCAAGGCCTAACTTTTGCACGGCGGGGGAATGCTCTTGTGCATGTACAGCAGTCCCCACGTGAAAACCTTTCTTAGCAGATGGAGGCAGTCTTTCCCTTGTACTAGGTAGCTAGGCAGAATCATCAGATAAACATGCTTTGTCATCGAGCTTGAAAGTGGGACACTGATGGGAAAGATCACATTCTCCCGCTTTGCAAGCGACTTGCTTTTGGCTTCAAAGCTGCCTGAACAGCACTAGCGGCCCACCTTCTCTTCACTGCAGGAGTGTCGCTGTGGGCCAAGGCTGCGTTCTCTCAATGCCAAAAATGTGCTGACAATTCCCTTCTAGAAACTCATCCTACTGCACTCCAAATTCAGCTCCGGCCAAAGAAAGGTGACCTAAGGCCACAAGGTAAGTTCCAGGGTTGCATATCAGCAGAGCTGGGTGTGCATTGGTATCCACGAAACCATACTCTGAAATGGAGTGCCTTAACTCTGCTATGCCCCTGGGGACACATAGGACAGTCGATCGTGCACCCGTTTCGCATGATGAACGCTGTGTGCCTGAAGAGCGTCCTCTGGCTTCTGAGGAACCCTAGGCGAAAAAGGCCCCTGGGAAGCACTCTTCCCATTCATAGCAAGGGAAAAGTACTGCTTTCCGGGTTGCCAAGGAAGAGTGTCCCAGTCGTCAAAGAGCCTCGCGAAAGCAGTGCTGGGCAGACTCTGTTTGCAAGTCGACTGGCCTCAGTGACTGAAAGAGAACTCCACTGCCAATACACAGTGGGTTGATGATTCAGGCCGGGACTCAGGACAGCACTCTCACAGAAGCGAAGGCTAAGCTCTGCGTCCAGCCTGAAGACCAGTACACTTTTCACACTTAACTCTGTTGGGATGTGCAAGAGCCATGGTCACCGAGGCCTACCTAAGGTACTGAAATACTTCCCCAATTCAGCCTAGGCAGAGGACCCTGTTGCCAAAGGATCTCCATGGAAGGGCCCTGTGGGTTCCGTGTGTTTCCTTGAGGTAGTCAGAAACGACTGAGGGTAACTATAGGAGGTCATGTTTGAAACCAGGCTACCCTGGCAAAACCTTATTTTCCTCCGTGGTAGGCCAGACAGTTGCGCTTTGAAAGCTGCCTGAAAAACACTCCTGCTGCCCATCTTCTCTTTGCTGCCTGAAGGCGTCACGAAAGTACTATGAGTGTACTCGTATGAGGCATGCTGTCTCAGTTCCTTGCTGGGAGCTCCTCCAGGAGCACTCTGGAACTTACCAGCCAAAGAAATGGCACCCCAGGCCTCAAGGAAAAGTCCAGATTTCTCCCATTGCAAGCTTATTTGTGCCATAGTAGCGAAGAAGCATGTGTTAAAGGAAAGCTGCAACACGGTTACATATTTCAGACTCGTTGTGAACTCACGTTCTTTGTAACATCTGTGAAGGGGCACTGAACGCCGCCAACTCTTCTGTTGCCTTTGAGTCCCAGGAGGCAAACGGGTTCGTTTGCTTTAACGCTGTGAATGTGCAGCGGTAATGGCAAAGCCCTGCCCGGATCGCTCGACAGCTCTCGTTTGTACAGCATTCAAACGGCCTCAGGAACGCCGTTCTAAGCAGCCTTACATTCCATGCTGGTGTGCCCCAAGGAGGAATTTGGATTCTTCTGAGAAACACCACTGTGCCTCACTAATGAAACCTGTGAAAACCCAAAGGACGTCTCCCTACGGCAGTCGGAAGCTAGATGTTGAGTTCCAGCCTGAAAACAACGGACAGCTTTCCCTGTGACAATGCTGGACTTCTGGGACCATCCAGATTCACCAAGGCCTAACTTTTGCACGGCGGGGGAATGCTCTTGTGCATGTACAGCAGTCCCCACGTGAAAACCTTTCTTAGCAGATGGAGGCAGTCTTTCCCTTGTACTAGGTAGCTAGGCAGAATCATCAGATAAACATGCTTTGTCATCGAGCTTGAAAGTGGGACACTGATGGGAAAGATCACATTCTCCCGCTTTGCAAGCGACTTGCTTTTGGCTTCAAAGCTGCCTGAACAGCACTAGCGGCCCACCTTCTCTTCACTGCAGGAGTGTCGCTGTGGGCCAAGGCTGCGTTCTCTCAATGCCAAAAATGTGCTGACAATTCCCTTCTAGAAACTCATCCTACTGCACTCCAAATTCAGCTCCGGCCAGTGAAAGGTGACCTAAGGCCACAAGGTAAGTTCCAGTGTTTCATATAGCAGAGCTGGGTGTGCATTGCTATCCACGAAAACATACTCTGAAATGGAGTGCCTTAACTCTGCTATGCCCCTGGGGACACATAGGACAGTCGATCGTGCACCCGTTTCGCATGATGAACGCTGTGTGCCTGAAGAGCGTCCTCTGGCTTCTGAGGAAACCTAGGCGAAAAAGGCCCCTGGGAAGCACTCTTCCCATTCATAGCAAGGGAAAAGTACTGCTTTCCGGGTTGCCAAGGAAGAGTGTCCCAGTCGTCAAAGAGCCTCGCGAAAGCAGTGCTGGGCAGCCTCTGTTTGCAAGTCGACTGGCCTCAGAGACTGTAAGAGAACTCTACTGCTAATACACAGTGTGCTGACGATTGAGGCCTGGACTCAGGACAGCACGCAGGCAGAAGCGAAAGCTAAGCTCTGCATCCAGCCTGAAGACCAGTACACTTTTCACACTTAACTCTGTTGGGATGTGCAAGAGCCATGGTCACCGAGGCCTACCTAAGGTACTGAAATACTTCCCCAGTTCAGCCTAGGCAGAGGACCCTGTTGCCAAAGGATCTCCATGGAAGGGCCCTGTGGGTTCCGTGTGTTTCCTTGAGGTAGTCAGAAGCGACTGAGGGTAACTATAGGAGCTCATGTTTGAAACCAGTCTACCCTGGAAAAACCTTATTTTCCTCCGTGGTAGGCGAGACAGTTGTGCTTTGAAAGCTGCCTGAAAAACACTCCTGCTGCCCATCTTCTCTTTGCTGCCTGAAGGCGTCACGAAAGTACTATGAGTGTACTCGTATGAGGCATGCTGTCTCAGTTCCTTGCTGGGAGCTCCTCCAGGAGCACTCTGGAACTTACCAGCCAAAGAAATGGCACCCCAGGCATCAAGTAAAAGTCCAGATGTCTCCCATTGTAAGCTTAGGTGTGCCATAGAAGCGAAGAAGCATGTGTTAAAGAAATGCTTCCACTCTGTTATGTATTTCACGACTCGTTGTGCACTCACATTCGTTGTAACATCTGTGAAGGAGCACTGAACGCCGCCAACTCTTCTGTTGCCTTTGAGTCCCAGGAGGCAAACGGTTTCGTTTGCTTTAACGCTGTGAATGTGCAGCGGTAATGGCAAAGCCCTGCCCGGATCGCTCGACAGCTCTCGTTTGTACAGCATTCAAACGGCCTCAGGAACTCCGTTCTAAGCAGCCTTACATTCCATGCTGGTGTGCCCCAAGGAGGAATTTGGATTCTTCTGAGAAACACCACTGTGCCTCACTAATGAAACCTGTGAAAACCCAAAGGACCTCTCCCTACGGCAGTCGGAAGCTAGATGTTGAGTTCCAGCCTGAAAACAACGGACAGCTTTCCCTGTGACAATGCTGGACTTCTGGGACCATCCAGATTCACCAAGGCCTAACTTTTGCACGGCGGGGGAATGCTCTTGTGCATGTACAGCAGTCCCCACGTGAAAACCTTTCTTAGCAGATGGAGGCAGTCTTTCCCTTGTACTAGGTAGCTAGGCAGAATCATCAGATAAACATGCTTTGTCATCGAGCTTGAAAGTGGGACACTGATTGGAAAGATCAATTTTCCCGCTTTGCAAGCGACTTGCTTTTGGCATCAAAGCTGCCTGAACAGCACTAGCGGCCCACCTTCTCTTCACTGCAGGAGTGTCGCTGTGGGCCAAGGCTGCGTTCTCTCAATGCCAAAAATGTGCTGACAATTCCCTTCTAGAAACTCATCCTACTGCACTCCAAATTCAGCTCCGGCCAATGAAAGGTGACCTAAGGCCACAAGGTAAGTTCCAGTGTTGCATATCAGCAGAGCTGGGTGTGCATTGGTATCCACGAAACCATACTCTGAAATGGAGTGCCTTAACTCTGCTATGCCCCTGGGGACACATAGGACAGTCGATCGTGCACCCGTTTCGCATGATGAACGCTGTGTGCCTGAAGAGCGTCCTCTGGCTTCTGAGGAACCCTAGGCGAAAAAGGCCCCTGGGAAGCACTCTTCCCATTCATAGCAAGGGAAAAGTACTGCTTTCCGGGTTGCCAAGGAAGAGTGTCCCAGTCGTCAAAGAGCCTCGCGAAAGCAGTGCTGGGCAGCCTCTGTTTGCAAGTCGACTGGCCTCAGTGACTGAAAGAGAACTCCACTGCCAATATACAGTGGGCTGATGATTCAGGCCGGGACTCAGGACAGCACTCTCACAGAAGCGAAGGCTAAGCTCTGCGTTCGGCCTGAAGACCAGTACACTTTTCACACTTAACTCTGTTGGGATGTGCAAGAGCCATGGTCACCGAGGCCTACCTGAGGTACTGAAATACTTCCCCAGTTCAGCCTAGGCAGAGGACCCTGTTGCCAAAGGATCTCCATGGAAGGGCCCTGTGGGTTCCGTGTGTTTCCTTGAGGTAGTCAGAAACGACTGAGGGTAACTATAGGAGCTCATGTTTGAAACCAGGCTACCCTGGCAAAACCTTATTTTCCTCCGTGGTAAGCCAGACAGTTGCGCTTTGAAAGCTGCCTGAAAAACACTCCTGCTGCCCATCTTCTCTTTGCTGCCTGAAGGCGTCACGAAAGTACTATGAGTGTACTCGTATGAGGCATGCTGTCTCAGTTCCTTGCTGGGAGCTCCTCCAGGAGCACTCTGGAACTTACCAGCCAAAGAAATGGCACCCCAGGCATCAAGGAAAAGTCCAGATTTCTCCCATTGCAAGCTTAGTTGTGCCATAGTAGCGAAGAAGCATGTGTTAAAGGAAAGCTGCAACACGGTTACATATTTCAGACTCGTTGTGCACTCACGTTCTTTGTAACATCTGTGAAGGGGCACTGAACGCCGCCAACTCTTCTGTTGCCTTTGAGTCCCAGGAGGCAAAAGGGTTCGTTTGCTTTAACGCTGTGAATGTGCAGCGGTAATGGCAAAGCCCTGCCCGGATCGCTCGACAGCTCTCGTTTGTACAGCATTCAAACGGCCTCAGGAACGCCGTTCTAAGCAGCCTTACATTCCATGCTGGTGTGCCCCAAGGAGGAATTTGGATTCTTCTGAGAAACACCACTGTGCCTCACTAATGAAACCTGTGAAAACCCAAAGGACCTCTCCCTACGGCAGTCGGAAGCTAGATGTTGAGTTCCAGCCTGAAAACAACGGACAGCTTTCCCTGTGACAATGCTGGACTTCTGGGACCATCCAGATTCACCAAGGCCTAACTTTTGCACGGCGGGGGAATGCTCTTGTGCATGTACAGCAGTCCCCACGTGAAAACCTTTCTTAGCAGATGGAGGCAGTCTTTCCCTTGTACTAGGTAGCTAGGCAGAATCATCAGATAAACATGCTTTGTCATCGAGCTTGAAAGTGGGACACTGATGGGAAAGATCACATTCTCCCGCTTTGCAAGCGACTTGCTTTTGGCTTCAAAGCTGCCTGAACAGCACTAGCGGCCCACCTTCTCTTCACTGCAGGAGTGTCGCTGTGGGCCAAGGCTGCGTTCTCTCAATGCCAAAAATGTGCTGACAATTGCCTTCTAGAAACTCATCCTACTGCACTCCAAATTCAGCTCCGGCCAAAGAAAGGTGACCTAAGGCCACAAGGTAAGTTCCAGGGTTGCATATCAGCAGAGCTGGGTGTGCATTGGTATCCACGAAACCATACTCTGAAATGGAGTGCCTTAACTCTGCTATGCCCCTGGGGACACATAGGACAGTCGATCGTGCACCCGTTTCGCATGATGAACGCTGTGTGCCTGAAGAGCGTCCTCTGGCTTCTGAGGAACCCTAGGCGAAAAAGGCCCCTGGGAAGCACTCTTCCCATTCATAGCAAGGGAAAAGTACTGCTTTCCGGGTTGCCAAGGAAGAGTGTCCCAGTCGTCAAAGAGCCTCGCGAAAGCAGTGCTGGGCAGCCTCTGTTTGCAAGTCGACTGGCCTCAGTGACTGAAAGAGAACTCCACTGCCAATACACAGTGGGTTGATGATTCAGGCCGGGACTCAGGACAGCACTCTCACAGAAGCGAAGGCTAAGCTCTGCGTCCAGCCTGAAGACCAGTACACTTTTCACACTTAACTCTGTTGGGATGTGCAAGAGCCATGGTCACCGAGGCCTACCTAAGGTACTGAAATACTTCCCCAATTCAGCCTAGGCAGAGGACCCTGTTGCCAAAGGATCTCCATGGAAGGGCCCTGTGGGTTCCGTGTGTTTCCTTGAGGTAGTCAGAAACGACTGAGGGTAACTATAGGAGCTCATGTTTGAAACCAGGCTACCCTGGCAAAACCTTATTTTCCTCCGTGGTAGGCCAGACAGTTGCGCTTTGAAAGCTGCCTGAAAAACACTCCTGCTGCCCATCTTCTCTTTGCTGCCTGAAGGCGTCACGAAAGTACTATGAGTGTACTCGTATGAGGCATGCTGTCTCAGTTCCTTGCTGGGAGCTCCTCCAGGAGCACTCTGGAACTTACCAGCCAAAGAAATGGCACCCCAGGCCTCAAGGAAAAGTCCAGATTTCTCCCATTGCAAGCTTATTTGTGCCATAGTAGCGAAGAAGCATGTGTTAAAGGAAAGCTGCAACACGGTTACATATTTCAGACTCGTTGTGCACTCACGTTCTTTGTAACATCTGTGAAGGGGCACTGAACGCCGCCAACTCTTCTGTTGCCTTTGAGTCCCAGGAGGCAAAAGGGTTCGTTTGCTTTAACGCTGTGAATGTGCAGCGGTAATGGCAAAGCCCTGCCCGGATCGCTCGACAGCTCTCGTTTGTACAGCATTCAAACGGCCTCAGGAACGCCGTTCTAAGCAGCCTTACATTCCATGCTGGTGTGCCCCAAGGAGGAATTTGGATTCTTCTGAGAAACACCACTGTGCCTCACTAATGAAACCTGTGAAAACCCAAAGGACCTCTCCCTACGGCAGTCGGAAGCTAGATGTTGAGTTCCAGCCTGAAAACAACGGACAGCTTTCCCTGTGACAATGCTGGACTTCTGGGACCATCCAGATTCACCAAGGCCTAACTTTTGCACGGCGGGGGAATGCTCTTGTGCATGTACAGCAGTCCCCACGTGAAAACCTTTCTTAGCAGATGGAGGCAGTCTTTCCCTTGTACTAGGTAGCTAGGCAGAATCATCAGATAAACATGCTTTGTCATCGAGCTTGAAAGTGGGACACTGATGGGAAAGATCACATTCTCCCGCTTTGCAAGCGACTTGCTTTTGGCTTCAAAGCTGCCTGAACAGCACTAGCGGCCCACCTTCTCTTCACTGCAGGAGTGTCGCTGTGGGCCAAGGCTGCGTTCTCTCAATGCCAAAAATGTGCTGACAATTCCCTTCTAGAAACTCATCCTACTGCACTCCAAATTCAGCTCCGGCCAAAGAAAGGTGACCTAAGGCCACAAGGTAAGTTCCAGGGTTGCATATCAGCAGAGCTGGGTGTGCATTGGTATCCACGAAACCATACTCTGAAATGGAGTGCCTTAACTCTGCTATGCCCCTGGGGACACATAGGACAGTCGATCGTGCACCCGTTTCGCATGATGAACGCTGTGTGCCTGAAGAGCGTCCTCTGGCTTCTGAGGAACCCTAGGCGAAAAAGGCCCCTGGGAAGCACTCTTCCCATTCATAGCAAGGGAAAAGTACTGCTTTCCGGGTTGCCAAGGAAGAGTGTCCCAGTCGTCAAAGAGCCTCGCGAAAGCAGTGCTGGGCAGCCTCTGTTTGCAAGTCGACTGGCCTCAGTGACTGAAAGAGAACTCCACTGCCAATACACAGTGGGTTGATGATTCAGGCCGGGACTCAGGACAGCACTCTCACAGAAGCGAAGGCTAAGCTCTGCGTCCAGCCTGAAGACCAGTACACTTTTCACACTTAACTCTGTTGGGATGTGCAAGAGCCATGGTCACCGAGGCCTACCTAAGGTACTGAAATACTTCCCCAATTCAGCCTAGGCAGAGGACCCTGTTGCCAAAGGATCTCCATGGAAGGGCCCTGTGGGTTCCGTGTGTTTCCTTGAGGTAGTCAGAAACGACTGAGGGTAACTATAGGAGCTCATGTTTGAAACCAGGCTACCCTGGCAAAACCTTATTTTCCTCCGTGGTAGGCCAGACAGTTGCGCTTTGAAAGCTGCCTGAAAAACACTCCTGCTGCCCATCTTCTCTTTGCTGCCTGAAGGCGTCACGAAAGTACTATGAGTGTACTCGTATGAGGCATGCTGTCTCAGTTCCTTGCTGGGAGCTCCTCCAGGAGCACTCTGGAACTTACCAGCCAAAGAAATGGCACCCCAGGCCTCAAGGAAAAGTCCAGATTTCTCCCATTGCAAGCTTATTTGTGCCATAGTAGCGAAGAAGCATGTGTTAAAGGAAAGCTGCAACACGGTTACATATTTCAGACTCGTTGTGAACTCACGTTCTTTGTAACATCTGTGAAGGGGCACTGAACGCCGCCAACTCTTCTGTTGCCTTTGAGTCCCAGGAGGCAAACGGGTTCGTTTGCTTTAACGCTGTGAATGTGCAGCGGTAATGGCAAAGCCCTGCCCGGATCGCTCGACAGCTCTCGTTTGTACAGCATTCAAACGGCCTCAGGAACGCCGTTCTAAGCAGCCTTACATTCCATGCTGGTGTGCCCCAAGGAGGAATTTGGATTCTTCTGAGAAACACCACTGTGCCTCACTAATGAAACCTGTGAAAACCCAAAGGACGTCTCCCTACGGCAGTCGGAAGCTAGATGTTGAGTTCCAGCCTGAAAACAACGGACAGCTTTCCCTGTGACAATGCTGGACTTCTGGGACCATCCAGATTCACCAAGGCCTAACTTTTGCACGGCGGGGGAATGCTCTTGTGCATGTACAGCAGTCCCCACGTGAAAACCTTTCTTAGCAGATGGAGGCAGTCTTTCCCTTGTACTAGGTAGCTAGGCAGAATCATCAGATAAACATGCTTTGTCATCGAGCTTGAAAGTGGGACACTGATGGGAAAGATCACATTCTCCCGCTTTGCAAGCGACTTGCTTTTGGCTTCAAAGCTGCCTGAACAGCACTAGCGGCCCACCTTCTCTTCACTGCAGGAGTTTCGCTGTGGGCCAAGGCTGCGTTCTCTCAATGCCAAAAATGTGCTGACAATTCCCTTCTAGAAACTCATCCTACTGCACTCCAAATTCAGCTCCGGCCAATGAAAGGTGACCTAAGGCCACAAGGTAAGTTCCAGTGTTTCATATAGCAGAGCTGGGTGTGCATTGGTATCCACGAAACCATACTCTGAAATGGAGTGCCTTAACTCTGCTATGCCCCTGGGGACACATAGGACAGTCGATCGTGCACCCGTTTCGCATGATGAACGCTGTGTGCCTGAAGAGCGTCCTCTGGCTTCTGAGGAAACCTAGGCGAAAAAGGCCCCTGGGAAGCACTCTTCCCATTCATAGCAAGGGAAAAGTACTGCTTTCTGGGTTGCCAAGGAAGAGTGTCCCAGTTGTCAAAGAGCCTCGCGAAAGCAGGGCTGGGCAGCCTCTGTTTGCAAGTCGACTGGCCTC
Source organism: Eubalaena glacialis (assembly GCF_028564815.1). Lineage (NCBI taxonomy): Eukaryota > Metazoa > Chordata > Mammalia > Artiodactyla > Balaenidae > Eubalaena > Eubalaena glacialis. Next base: position 35,009,826 of record NC_083728.1, on the reverse strand, counting down.
AGAGACTGTAAGAGAACTCCACTGCTAATACACAGTGTGCTGACGATTGAGGCCTGGACTCAGGACAGCACGCAGGCAGAAGCGAAAGCTAAGCTCTGCGTCCAGCCTGAAGACCAGTACACTTTTCACACTTAACTCTGTTGGGATGTGCAAGAGCCATGGTCACCGAGGCCTACCTGAGATACTGAAATACTTCCCTAGTTCAGCCTAGGCAGAGGACCCTGTTGCCAAAGGATCTCCATGGAAGGGCCCTGTGGGTTCCGTGTGTTTCCTTCAGGTAGTCAGAAACGACTGAGGGTAACTATAGGAGCTCATGTTTGAAACCAGGCTACCCTGGCAAAACCTTATTTTCCTCCATGGTAGGCGAGACAGTTGTGCTTTGAAAGCTGCCTGAAAAACACTCCTGCTGCCCATCTTCTCTTTGCTGCCTGAAGGCGTCACGAAAGTACTATGAGTGTACTCGTATGAGGCATGCTGTCTCAGTTCCTTGCTGGGAGCTCCTCCAGGAGCACTCTGGAACTTACCAGCCAAAGAAATGGCACCCCAGGCATCAAGTAAAAGTCCAGATGTCTCCCATTGTAAGCTTAGGTGTGCCATAGAAGCGAAGAAGCATGTGTTAAAGATATGCTTCCACTCTGTTATGTATTTCACGACTCGTTGTGCACTCACATTCGTTGTAACATCTGTGAAGGAGCACTGAACGCCGCCAACTCTTCTGTTGCCTTTGAGTCCCAGGAGGCAAACGGGTTCGTTTGCTTTAACGCTGTGAATGTGCAGCGGTAATGGCAAAGCCCTGCCCGGATCGCTCGACAGCTCTCATTTGTACAGCATTCAAACGGCCTCAGGAACGCCGTTCTAAGCAGCCTTACATTCCATGCTGGTGTGCCCCAAGGAGGAATTTGGATTCTTCTGAGAAACACCACTGTGCCTCACTAATGAAACCTGTGAAAACCCAAAGGACCTCTCCCTACGGCAGTCGGAAGCTAGATGTTGAGTTCCAGCCTGAAAACAACGGACAGCTTTCCCTGTGACAATGCTGGACTTCTGGGACCATCCAGATTCACCAAGGCCTAACTTTTGCACGGCGGGGGAATGCTCTTGTGCATGTACAGCAGTCCCCACGTGAAAACCTTTCTTAGCAGATGGAGGCAGTCTTTCCCTTGTACTAGATAGCAAGGCAGAATCATCAGATCAACATGCTTTGTCATCGAGCTTGAAAGTGGGACACTGATGGGAAAGTTCACATTCTCCCGCTTTGCAAGCGACTTGCTTTTGGCTTCAAAGCTGCCTGAACAGCACTAGCGGCCCACCTTCTCTTCACTGCAGGAGTTTCGCTGTGGGCCAAGGCTGCGTTCTCTCAATGCCAAAAATGTGTTGACAATTCCCTTCTAGAAACTCATCCTACTGCACTCCAAATTCAGCTCCGGCCAATGAAAGGTGACCTAAGGCCACAAGGTAAGATCCAGTGTTTCATATCAGCAGAGCTGGGTGTGCATTGTATCCACGAAAGCATACTCTGAAATGGAGTGCCTTAACTCTGCTATGCCCCTGGCGACACATAGGACAGTCGATCGTGCACCCATTTCGCATGATGAACGCTGTGTGCCTGAAGAGCGTCCTCTGGCTTCTGAGGAACCCTAGGAGAAATAGGCCCCTGGGAAGCACTCTTCCCATTCATAGCAAGGGAAAAGTACTGATTTCTGGGTTGCCAAGGAAGAGTGTCCCAGTCGTCAAAGAGCCTCGCGAAAGCAGTGCTGGGCAGACTCTGTTTGCAAGTCGACTGGCCTCAGTGACTGAAAGAGAACTCTACTGCGAATACACAGTGTGCTGACGATTGAGGCCTGGACTCAGGACAGCACTCTCACAGAAGCGAAAGCTAAGCTCTGCGTCCAGCCTGAAGACCAGTACACTTTTCACACTTAACTCTGTTGGGATGTGCAAGAGCCATGGTCACCGAGGCCTACCTAAGGTACTGAAATACTTCCCCAGTTCAGCCTAGGCAGAGGACTCTGTTGCCAAAGGATCTCCATGGAAGGGCCCTGTGGGTTCCGTGTGTTTCCTTGAGGTAGTCAGAAACGACTGAGGGTAACTATAGGAGCTCATGTTTGAAACCAGGCTACCCTGGCAAAACCTTATTTTCCTCCATGGTAGGCGAGACAGTTGTGCTTTGAAAGCTGCCTGAAAAACACTCCTGCAGCCCATCTTCTCTTTGCTGCCTGAAGGCGTCACGAAAGTACTATGAGTGTACTCGTATGAGGCATGCTGTCTCACTTCCTTGCTGGGAGCTCCTCCAGGAGCACTCTGGAACTTACCAGCCAAAGAAATGGCACCCCAGGCATCAAGTAAAAGTCCAGATGTCTCCCATTGTAAGCTTAGGTGTGCCATAGAAGCGAAGAAGCATGTGTTAAAGAAATGCTTCCACTCTGTTATGTATTTCACGACTCGTTGTGCACTCACATTCGTTGTAACATCTGTGAAGGAGCACTGAACGCCGCCAACTCTTCTGTTGCCTTTGAGTCCCAGGAGGCAAACGGGTTCGTTTGCTTTAACGCTGTGAATGTGCAGCGGTAATGGCAAAGCCCTGCCCGGATCGCTCGACAGCTCTCGTTTGTACAGCATTCAAACGGCCTCAGGAACGCCGTTCTAAGCAGCCTTACATTCCATGCTGGTGTGCCCCAAGGAGGAATTTGGATTCTTCTGAGAAACACCACTGTGCCACACTAATGAAACCTGTGAACTCCCAAAGGACGTCTCCCTACGGCAGTCGGAAGCTAGATGTTGAGTTCCAGCCTGAAAACAATGGACAGCTTTCCCTGTGACAATGCTGGACTTCTGGGACCATCCAGATTCACCAAGGCCTAACTTTTGCACGGCGGGGGAATGCTGTTGTGCATGTACAGCAGTCCCCACGTGAAAACCTTTCTTAGCAGATGGAGGCAGTCTTTCCTTTGTACTAGGTAGCTAGGCAGAATCATCAGATAAACATGCTTTGTCATCGAGCTTGAAAGTGGGACACTGATGGGAAAGTTCACATTTTCCCGCTTTGCAAGCGACTTGCTTTTGTCTTCAAAGCTGCCTGAACAGCACTAGCGGCCCACCTTCTCTTCACTGCAGGAGTGTCGCTGTGTGCCAAGGCTGCGTTCTCTCAATGCCAAAAATGTGCTGACAATTCCCTTCAAGAAACTCATCCTACTGCACTCCAAATTCAGATCCGGCCAAAGAAAGGTGACCTAAGGCCACAAGTTAACTTCCAGTGTTGCATATCAGCAGAGCTGGGTGTGCATTGGTATCCACGAAACCATACTCTGAAATGGAGTGCCTTAACTCTGCTATGCCCCTGGGGACACATAGGACAGTCGATCGTGCACCCGTTTCGCATGATGAACGCTGTGTGCCTGAAGAGCGTCCTCTGGCTTCTGAGGAACCCTAGGCGAAAAAGGCCCCTGGGAAGCACTCTTCCCATTCATAGCAAGGGAAAAGTACTGCTTTCCGGGTTGCCAAGGAAGAGTGTCCCAGTCGTCAAAGAGCCTCGCGAAAGCAGTGCTGGGCAGCCTCTGTTTGCAAGTCGACTGGCCTCAGTGACTGAAAGAGAACTCCACTGCCAATACACAGTGGGCTGATGATTCAGGCCGGGACTCAGGACAGCACTCTCACAGAAGCGAAGGCTAAGCTCTGCGTCCAGCCTGAAGACCAGTACACTTTTCACACTTAACTCTGTTGGGATGTGCAAGAGCCATGGTCACCGAGGCCTACCTAAGGTACTGAAATACTGCCCCCGTTCAGCCTAGGCAGAGGACCCTGTTGCCAAAGGATCTCCATGGAAGGGCCCTGTGGGTTCCGTGTGTTTCCTTGAGGTAGTCAGAAACGACTGAGGGTAACTATAGGAGCTCATGTTTGAAACCAGGCTACCCTGGCAAAACCTTATTTTCCTCCGTGGTAGGCCAGACAGTTGCACTTTGAAAGCTGCCTGAAAAAAACTCCTGCTGCCCATCTTCTCTTTGCTGCCTGAAGGCGTCACGAAAGTACTATGAGTGTACTCGTATGAGGCATGCTGTCTCAGTTCCTTGCTGGGAGCTCCTCCAGGAGCACTCTGGAACTTACCAGCCAAAGAAATGGCACCCCAGGCCTCAAGGAAAAGTCCAGATTTCTCCCATTGCAAGCTTATTTGTGCCATAGTAGCGAAGAAGCATGTGTTAAAGGAAAGCTGCAACACGGTTACATATTTCAGACTCGTTGTGCACTCACGTTCTTTGTAACATCTGTGAAGGGGCACTGAACGCCGCCAACTCTTCTGTTGCCTTTGAGTCCCAGGAGGCAAAAGGGTTCGTTTGCTTTAACGCTGTGAATGTGCAGCGGTAATGGCAAAGCCCTGCCCGGATCGCTCGACAGCTCTCGTTTGTACAGCATTCAAACGGCCTCAGGAACGCCGTTCTAAGCAGCCTTACATTCCATGCTGGTGTGCCCCAAGGAGGAATTTGGATTCTTCTGAGAAACACCACTGTGCCACACTAATGAAACCTGTGAACTCCCAAAGGACGTCTCCCTACGGCAGTCGGAAGCTAGATGTTGAGTTCCAGCCTGAAAACAATGGACAGCTTTCCCTGTGACAATGCTGGACTTCTGGGACCATCCAGATTCACCAAGGCCTAACTTTTGCACGGCGGGGGAATGCTCTTGTGCATGTACAGCAGTCCCCACGTGAAAACCTTTCTTAGCAGATGGAGGCAGTCTTTCCCTTGTACTAGGTAGCTAGGCAGAATCATCAGATAAACATGCTTTGTCATCGAGCTTGAAAGTGGGACACTGATGGGAAAGTTCACATTTTCCCGCTTTGCAAGCGACTTGCTTTTGTCTTCAAAGCTGCCTGAACAGCACTAGCGGCCCACCTTCTCTTCACTGCAGGAGTGTCGCTGTGGGCCAAGGCTGCGTTCTCTCAATGCCAAAAATGTGCTGACAATTCCCTTCTAGAAACTCATCCTACTGCACTCCAAATTCAGCTCCGGCCAAAGAAAGGTGACCTAAGGCCACAAGGTAAGTTCCAGTGTTGCATATCAGCAGAGCTGGGTGTGCATTGGTATCCACGAAACCATACTCTGAAATGGAGTGCCTTAACTCTGCTATGCCCCTGGGGACACATAGGACAGTCGATCGTGCACCCGTTTCGCATGATGAACGCTGTGTGCCTGAAGAGCGTCCTCTGGCTTCTGAGGAACCCTAGGCGAAAAAGGCCCCTGGGAAGCACTCTTCCCATTCATAGCAAGGGAAAAGTACTGCTTTCCGGGTTGCCAAGGAAGAGTGTCCCAGTCGTCAAAGAGCCTCGCGAAAGCAGTGCTGGGCAGCCTCTGTTTGCAAGTCGACTGGCCTCAGTGACTGAAAGAGAACTCCACTGCCAATACACAGTGGGCTGATGATTCAGGCCGGGACTCAGGACAGCACTCTCACAGAAGCGAAGGCTAAGCTCTGCGTCCAGCCTGAAGACCAGTACACTTTTCACACTTAACTCTGTTGGGATGTGCAAGAGCCATGGTCACCGAGGCCTACCTAAGGTACTGAAATACTGCCCCCGTTCAGCCTAGGCAGAGGACCCTGTTGCCAAAGGATCTCCATGGAAGGGCCCTGTGGGTTCCGTGTGTTTCCTTGAGGTAGTCAGAAACGACTGAGGGTAACTATAGGAGCTCATGTTTGAAACCAGGCTACCCTGGCAAAACCTTATTTTCCTCCGTGGTAGGCCAGACAGTTGCGCTTTGAAAGCTGCCTGAAAAAAACTCCTGCTGCCCATCTTCTCTTTGCTGCCTGAAGGCGTCACGAAAGTACTATGAGTGTACTCGTATGAGGCATGCTGTCTCAGTTCCTTGCTGGGAGCTCCTCCAGGAGCACTCTGGAACTTACCAGCCAAAGAAATGGCACCCCAGGCCTCAAGGAAAAGTCCAGATTTCTCCCATTGCAAGCTTATTTGTGCCATAGTAGCGAAGAAGCATGTGTTAAAGGAAAGCTGCAACACGGTTACATATTTCAGACTCGTTGTGCACTCACGTTCTTTGTAACATCTGTGAAGGGGCACTGAACGCCGCCAACTCTTCTGTTGCCTTTGAGTCCCAGGAGGCAAACGGGTTCGTTTGCTTTAACGCTGTGAATGTGCAGCGGTAATGGCAAAGCCCTGCCCGGATCGCTCGACAGCTCTCGTTTGTACAGCATTCAAACGGCCTCAGGAACGCCGTTCTAAGCAGCCTTACATTCCATGCTGGTGTGCCCCAAGGAGGAATTTGGTTTCTTCTGAGAAACACCACTGTGCCACACTAATGAAACCTGTGAAAACCCAAAGGACCTCTCCCTACAGCAGTCGGAAGCTAGATGTTGAGTTCCAGCCTGAAAACAACGGACAGCTTTCCCTGTGACAATGCTGGACTTCTGGGACCATCCAGATTCACCAAGGCCTAACTTTTGCACGGCGGGGGAATGCTCTTGTGCATGTACAGCAGTCCCCACGTGAAAACCTTTCTTAGCAGATGGAGGCAGTCTTTCCCTTGTACTAGATAGCTAGGCAGAATCATCAGATAAACATGCTTTGTCATCGAGCTTGAAAGTGGGACACTGATGGGAAAGATCACATTCTCCCGCTTTGCAAGCGACTTGCTTTTGGCTTCAAAGCTGCCTGAACAGCACTAGCGGCCCACCTTCTCTTCACTGCAGGAGTGTCGCTGTGGGCCAAGGCTGCGTTCTCTCAATGCCAAAAATGTGCTGACAATTCCCTTCTAGAAACTCATCCTACTGCACTCAAAATTCAGCTCCGGCCAAAGAAAGGTGACCTAAGGCCACAAGGTCAGTTCCAGGGTTGCATATCAGCAGAGCTGGGTGTGCATTGGTATCCACGAAACCATACTCTCAAATGGAGTGCCTTAACTCTGCTGTGCCCCTGGGGACACATAGGACAGTCGATCGTGCACCCGTTTCGCATGATGAACGCTGTGTGCCTGAAGAGCGTCCTCTGGCTTCTGAGGAACCCTAGGCGAAAAAGGCCCCTGGGAAGCACTCTTCCCATTCATAGCAAGGGAAAAGTACTGCTTTCCGGGTTGCCAAGGAAGAGTGTCCCAGTCGTCAAAGAGCCTCGCGAAAGCAGTGCTGGGCAGCCTCTGTTTGCAAGTCGACTGGCCTCAGTGACTGAAAGAGAACTCCACTGCCAATACACAGTGGGCTGATGATTCAGGCCGGGACTCAGGACAGCACTCTCACAGAAGCGAAGGCTAAGCTCTGCGTCCAGCCTGAAGACCAGTACACTTTTCACACTTAACTCTGTTGGGATGTGCAAGAGCCATGGTCACCGAGGCCTACCTGAGGTACTGAAATACTTCCCCAGTTCAGCCTAGGCAGAGGACCCTGTTGCCAAAGGATCTCCATGGAAGGGCCCTGTGGGTTCCGTGTGTTTCCTTGAGGTAGTCAGAAACGACTGAGGGTAACTATAGGAGCTCATGTTTGAAACCAGGCTACCCTGGCAAAACCTTATTTTCCTCCGTGGTAGGCGAGACAGTTGCGCTTTGAAAGCTGCCTGAAAAACACTCCTGCTGCCCATCTTCTCTTTGCTGCCTGAAGGCGTCCCGAAAGTACTATGAGTGTACTCGTATGAGGCATGCTGTCTCAGTTCCTTGCTGGGAGCTCCTCCAGGAGCACTCTGGAACTTACCAGCCAAAGAAATGGCACCCCAGGCATCAAGGAAAAGTCCAGATTTCTCCCATTGCAAGCTTAGTTGTGCCATAGTAGCGAAGAAGCATGTGTTAAAGGAAAGCTGCAACACGGTTACATATTTCAGACTCGTTGTGCACTCACGTTCTTTGTAACATCTGTGAAGGAGCACTGAACGCCGCCAACTCTTCTGATGCCTTTGAGTCCCAGGAGGCAAACGGGTTCGTTTGCTTTAACGCTGTGAATGTGCAGCGGTAATGGCAAAGCCCTGCCCGGATCGCTCGACAGCTCTCGTTTGTACAGCATTCAAACGGCCTCAGGAACGCCGTTCTAAGCAGCCTTACATTCCATGCTGGTGTGCCCCAAGGAGGAATTTGGATTCTTCTGAGAAACACCACTGTGCCTCACTAATGAAACCTGTGAAAACCCAAAGGACCTCTCCCTACGGCAGTCAGAAGCTAGATGTTGAGTTCCAGCCTGAAAACAACGGACAGCTTTCCCTGTGACAATGCTGGACTTCTGGGACCATCCAGATTCACCAAGGCCTAACTTTTGCACGGCGGGGGAATGCTCTTGTGCATGTACAGCAGTCCCCACGTGAAAACCTTTCTTAGCAGATGGAGGCAGTCTTTCCCTTGTACTAGGTAGCTAGGCAGAATCATCAGATAAACATGCTTTGTCATCGAGCTTGAAAGTGGGACACTGATGGGAAAGATCACATTCTCCCGCTTTGCAAGCGACTTGCTTTTGGCTTCAAAGCTGCCTGAACAGCACTAGCGGCCCACCTTCTCTTCACTGCAGGAGTGTCGCTGTGGGCCAAGGCTGCGTTCTCTCAATGCCAAAAATGTGCTGACAATTCCCTTCTAGAAACTCATCCTACTGCACTCCAAATTCAGCTCCGGCCAAAGAAAGGTGACCTAAGGCCACAAGGTAAGTTCCAGGGTTGCATATCAGCAGAGCTGGGTGTGCATTGGTATCCACGAAACCATACTCTGAAATGGAGTGCCTTAACTCTGCTATGCCCCTGGGGACACATAGGACAGTCGATCGTGCACCCGTTTCGCATGATGAACGCTGTGTGCCTGAAGAGCGTCCTCTGGCTTCTGAGGAACCCTAGGCAAAAAAGGCCCCTGGGAAGCACTCTTCCCATTCATAGCAAGGGAAAAGTACTGCTTTCCGGGTTGCCAAGGAAGAGTGTCCCAGTCGTCAAAGAGCCTCGCGAAAGCAGTGCTGGGCAGACTCTGTTTGCAAGTCGACTGGCCTCAGTGACTGAAAGAGAACTCCACTGCCAATACACAGTGGGTTGATGATTCAGGCCGGGACTCAGGACAGCACTCTCACAGAAGCGAAGGCTAAGCTCTGCGTCCAGCCTGAAGACCAGTACACTTTTCACACTTAACTCTGTTGGGATGTGCAAGAGCCATGGTCACCGAGGCCTACCTAAGGTACTGAAATACTTCCCCAATTCAGCCTAGGCAGAGGACCCTGTTGCCAAAGGATCTCCATGGAAGGGCCCTGTGGGTTCCGTGTGTTTCCTTGAGGTAGTCAGAAACGACTGAGGGTAACTATAGGAGCTCATGTTTGAAACCAGGCTACCCTGGCAAAACCTTATTTTCCTCCGTGGTAGGCCAGACAGTTGCGCTTTGAAAGCTGCCTGAAAAACACTCCTGCTGCCCATCTTCTCTTTGCTGCCTGAAGGCGTCACGAAAGTACTATGAGTGTACTCGTATGAGGCATGCTGTCTCAGTTCCTTGCTGGGAGCTCCTCCAGGAGCACTCTGGAACTTACCAGCCAAAGAAATGGCACCCCAGGCCTCAAGGAAAAGTCCAGATTTCTCCCATTGCAAGCTTATTTGTGCCATAGTAGCGAAGAAGCATGTGTTAAAGGAAAGCTGCAACACGGTTACATATTTCAGACTCGTTGTGCACTCACGTTCTTTGTAACATCTGTGAAGGGGCACTGAACGCCGCCAACTCTTCTGTTGCCTTTGAGTCCCAGGAGGCAAACGGGTTCGTTTGCTTTAACGCTGTGAATGTGCAGCGGTAATGGCAAAGCCCTGCCCGGATCGCTCGACAGCTCTCGTTTGTACAGCATTCAAACGGCCTCAGGAAGGCCGTTCTAAGCAGCCTTACATTCCATGCTGGTGTGCCCCAAGGAGGAATTTGGATTCTTCTGAGAAACACCACTGTGCCTCACTAATGAAACCTGTGAAAACCCAAAGGAACTCTCCCTACGGCAGTCGGAAGCTAGATGTTGAGTTCCAGCCTGAAAACAACGGACAGCTTTCCCTGTGACAATGCTGGACTTCTGGGACCATCCAGATTCACCAAGGCCTAACTTTTGCACGGCGGGGGAATGCTCTTGTGCATGTACAGCAGTCCCCACGTGAAAACCTTTCTTAGCAGATGGAGGCAGTCTTTCCCTTGTACTAGGTAGCTAGGCAGAATCATCAGATAAACATGCTTTCTCATCGAGCTTGAAAGTGGGACACTGATGGGAAAGATCAATTTTCCCGCTTTGCAAGCGACTTGCTTTTGGCATCAAAGCTGCCTGAACAGTACTAGCGGCCCACCTTCTCTTCACTGCAGGAGTGTCGCTGTGGGCCAAGGCTGCATTCTCTCAATGCCAAAAATGTGCTGACAATTCCCTTCTAGAAACTCATCCTACTGCACTCCAAATTCAGCTCCGGCCAATGAAAGGTGACCTAAGGCCACAAGGTAAGTTCCAGTGTTGCATATCAGCAGAGCTGGGTGTGCATTGTATCCATGAAACCATACTATGAAATGGAGTGCCTTAACTCTGCTATGCCCCTGGGGACACATAGGACAGTCGATCGTGCACCCGTTTCGCATGATGACCGCTGTGTGCCTGAAGAGCGTCCTCTGGCTTCTGAGGAACCCTAGGCGAAAAAGGCCCCTGGGAAGCACTCTTCCCATTCATAGCAAGGGAAAAGTACTGCTTTCCGGGTTGCCAAGGAAGAGTGTCCCAGTCGTCAAAGAGCCTCGCGAAAGCAGTGCTGGGCAGCCTCTGTTTGCAAGTCGACTGGCCTCAGTGACTGAAAGAGAACTCCACTGCCAATACACAGTGGGCTGATGATTCAGGCCGGGACTCAGGACAGCACTCTCACAGAAGCGAAGGCTAAGCTCTGCGTCCAGCCTGAAGACCAGTACACTTTTCACACTTAACTCTGTTGGGATGTGCAAGAGCCATGGTCACCGAGGCCTACCTGAGGTACTGAAATACTTCCCCAGTTCAGCCTAGGCAGAGGACCCTGTTGCCAAAGGATCTCCATGGAAGGGCCCTGTGGGTTCCGTGTGTTTCCTTGAGGTAGTCAGAAACGACTGAGGGTAACTATAGGAGCTCATGTTTGAAACCAGGCTACCCTGGCAAAACCTTATTTTCCTCCGTGGTAGGCGAGACAGTTGCGCTTTGAAAGCTGCCTGAAAAACACTCCTGCTGCCCATCTTCTCTTTGCTGCCTGAAGGCGTCACGAAAGTACTATGAGTGTACTCGTATGAGGCATGCTGTCTCAGTTCCTTGCTGGGAGCTCCTCCAGGAGCACTCTGGAACTTACCAGCCAAAGAAATGGCACCCCAGGCATCAAGGAAAAGTCCAGATTTCTCCCATTGCAAGCTTAGTTGTGCCATAGTAGCGAAGAAGCATGTGTTAAAGGAAAGCTGCAACACGGTTACATATTTCAGACTCGTTGTGCACTCACGTTCTTTGTAACATCTGTGAAGGAGCACTGAACGCCGCCAACTCTTCTGATGCCTTTGAGTCCCAGGAGGCAAACGGGTTCGTTTGCTTTAACGCTGTGAATGTGCAGCGGTAATGGCAAAGCCCTGCCCGGATCGCTCGACAGCTCTCGTTTGTACAGCATTCAAACGGCCTCAGGAACGCCGTTCTAAGCAGCCTTACATTCCATGCTGGTGTGCCCCAAGGAGGAATTTGGATTCTTCTGAGAAACACCACTGTGCCTCACTAATGAAACCTGTGAAAACCCAAAGGACCTCTCCCTACGGCAGTCAGAAGCTAGATGTTGAGTTCCAGCCTGAAAACAACGGACAGCTTTCCCTGTGACAATGCTGGACTTCTGGGACCATCCAGATTCACCAAGGCCTAACTTTTGCACGGCGGGGGAATGCTCTTGTGCATGTACAGCAGTCCCCACGTGAAAACCTTTCTTAGCAGATGGAGGCAGTCTTTCCCTTGTACTAGGTAGCTAGGCAGAATCATCAGATAAACATGCTTTGTCATCGAGCTTGAAAGTGGGACACTGATGGGAAAGATCACATTCTCCCGCTTTGCAAGCGACTTGCTTTTGGCTTCAAAGCTGCCTGAACAGCACTAGCGGCCCACCTTCTCTTCACTGCAGGAGTGTCGCTGTGGGCCAAGGCTGCGTTCTCTCAATGCCAAAAATGTGCTGACAATTCCCTTCTAGAAACTCATCCTACTGCACTCCAAATTCAGCTCCGGCCAAAGAAAGGTGACCTAAGGCCACAAGGTAAGTTCCAGGGTTGCATATCAGCAGAGCTGGGTGTGCATTGGTATCCACGAAACCATACTCTGAAATGGAGTGCCTTAACTCTGCTATGCCCCTGGGGACACATAGGACAGTCGATCGTGCACCCGTTTCGCATGATGAACGCTGTGTGCCTGAAGAGCGTCCTCTGGCTTCTGAGGAACCCTAGGCAAAAAAGGCCCCTGGGAAGCACTCTTCCCATTCATAGCAAGGGAAAAGTACTGCTTTCCGGGTTGCCAAGGAAGAGTGTCCCAGTCGTCAAAGAGCCTCGCGAAAGCAGTGCTGGGCAGACTCTGTTTGCAAGTCGACTGGCCTCAGTGACTGAAAGAGAACTCCACTGCCAATACACAGTGGGTTGATGATTCAGGCCGGGACTCAGGACAGCACTCTCACAGAAGCGAAGGCTAAGCTCTGCGTCCAGCCTGAAGACCAGTACACTTTTCACACTTAACTCTGTTCGGATGTGCAAGAGCCATGGTCACCGAGGCCTACCTAAGGTACTGAAATACTTCCCCAATTCAGCCTAGGCAGAGGACCCTGTTGCCAAAGGATCTCCATGGAAGGGCCCTGTGGGTTCCGTGTGTTTCCTTGAGGTAGTCAGAAACGACTGAGGGTAACTATAGGAGCTCATGTTTGAAACCAGGCTACCCTGGCAAAACCTTATTTTCCTCCGTGGTAGGCCAGACAGTTGCGCTTTGAAAGCTGCCTGAAAAACACTCCTGCTGCCCATCTTCTCTTTGCTGCCTGAAGGCGTCACGAAAGTACTATGAGTGTACTCGTATGAGGCATGCTGTCTCAGTTCCTTGCTGGGAGCTCCTCCAGGAGCACTCTGGAACTTACCAGCCAAAGAAATGGCACCCCAGGCCTCAAGGAAAAGTCCAGATTTCTCCCATTGCAAGCTTATTTGTGCCATAGTAGCGAAGAAGCATGTGTTAAAGGAAAGCTGCAACACGGTTACATATTTCAGACTCGTTGTGCACTCACGTTCTTTGTAACATCTGTGAAGGGGCACTGAACGCCGCCAACTCTTCTGTTGCCTTTGAGTCCCAGGAGGCAAACGGGTTCGTTTGCTTTAACGCTGTGAATGTGCAGCGGTAATGGCAAAGCCCTGCCCGGATCGCTCGACAGCTCTCGTTTGTACAGCATTCAAACGGCCTCAGGAAGGCCGTTCTAAGCAGCCTTACATTCCATGCTGGTGTGCCCCAAGGAGGAATTTGGATTCTTCTGAGAAACACCACTGTGCCTCACTAATGAAACCTGTGAAAACCCAAAGGAACTCTCCCTACGGCAGTCGGAAGCTAGATGTTGAGTTCCAGCCTGAAAACAACGGACAGCTTTCCCTGTGACAATGCTGGACTTCTGGGATCATCCAGATTCACCAAGGCCTAACTTTTGCACGGCGGGGGAATGCTCTTGTGCATGTACAGCAGTCCCCACGTGAAAACCTTTCTTAGCAGATGGAGGCAGTCTTTCCCTTGTACTAGGTAGCTAGGCAGAATCATCAGATAAACATGCTTTGTCATCGAGCTTGAAAGTGGGACACTGATGGGAAAGATCAATTTTCCCGCTTTGCAAGCGACTTGCTTTTGGCATCAAAGCTGCCTGAACAGTACTAGCGGCCCACCTTCTCTTCACTGCAGGAGTGTCGCTGTGGGCCAAGGCTGCGTTCTCTCAATGCCAAAAATGTGCTGACAATTCCCTTCTAGAAACTCATCCTACTGCACTCCAAATTCAGCTCCGGCCAATGAAAGGTGACCTAAGGCCACAAGGTAAGTTCCAGTGTTGCATATCAGCAGAGCTGGGTGTGCATTGTATCCATGAAACCATACTATGAAATGGAGTGCCTTAACTCTGCTATGCCCCTGGGGACACATAGGACAGTCGATCGTGCACCCGTTTCGCATGATGACCGCTGTGTGCCTGAAGAGCGTCCTCTGGCTTCTGAGGAACCCTAGGCGAAAAAGGCCCCTGGGAAGCACTCTTCCCATTCATAGCAAGGGAAAAGTACTGCTTTCCGGGTTGCCAAGGAAGAGTGTCCCAGTCGTCAAAGAGCCTCGCGAAAGCAGTGCTGGGCAACCTCTGTTTGCAAGTCGAATGGCCTCAGTGACTGAAGGAGAACTCCACTGCCAATACACAGTGGGCTGATGATTCAGGCCGGGACTCAGGACAGCACTCTCACAGAAGCGAAGGCTAAGCTCTGCGTCCAGCCTGAAGACCAGTACACTTTTCACACTTAACTCTGTTGGGATGTGCAAGAGCCATGGTCACCGAGGCCTACCTGAGATACTGAAATACTTCCCTAGTTCAGCCTAGGCAGAGGACCCTGTTGCCAAAGGATCTCCATGGAAGGGCCCTGTGGGTTCCGTGTGTTTCCTTCAGGTAGTCAGAAACGACTGAGGGTAACTATAGGAGCTCATGTTTGAAACCAGGCTACCCTGGCAAAACCTTATTTTCCTCCATGGTAGGCGAGACAGTTGTGCTTTGAAAGCTGCCTGAAAAACACTCCTGCAGCCCATCTTCTCTTTGCTGCCTGAAGGCGTCACGAAAGTACTATGAGTGTACTCGTATGAGGCATGCTGTCTCAGTTCCTTGCTGGGAGCTCCTCCAGGAGCACTCTGGAACTTACCAGCCAAAGAAATGGCACCCCAGGCATCAAGTAAAAGTCCAGATGTCTCCCATTGTAAGCTTAGGTGTGCCATAGAAGCGAAGAAGCATGTGTTAAAGAAATGCTTCCACTCTGTTATGTATTTCACTACTCGTTGTGCACTCACATTCGTTGTAACATCTGTGAAGGAGCACTGAACGCCGCCAACTCTTCTGTTGCCTTTGAGTCCCAGGAGGCAAACGGGTTCGTTTGCTTTAACGCTGTGAATGTGCAGCGGTAATGGCAAAGCCCTGCCCGGATCGCTCGACAGCTCTCGTTTGTACAGCATTCAAACGGCCTCAGGAACGCCGTTCTAAGCAGCCTTACATTCCATGCTGGTGTGCCCCAAGGAGGAATTTGGATTCTTCTGAGAAACACCACTGTGCCACACTAATGAAACCTGTGAAAACCCAAAGGACCACTCCCTACGGCAGTCGGAAGCTAGATGTTGAGTTCCAGCCTGAAAACAACGGACAGCTTTCCCTGTGACAATGCTGGACTTCTGGGACCATCCAGATTCACCAAGGCCTAACTTTTGCACGGCGGGGGAATGCTCTTGTGCATGTACAGCAGTCCCCACGTGAAAACCTTTCTTAGCAGATGGAGGCAGTCTTTCCCTTGTACTAGATAGCTAGGCAGAATCATCAGATAAACATGCTTTGTCATCGAGCTTGAAAGTGGGACACTGATGGGAAAGATCACATTCTCCCGCTTTGCAAGCCACTTGCTTTTGGCTTCAAAGCTGCCTGAACAGCACTAGCGGCCCACCTTCTCTTCACTGCAGGAGTGTCGCTGTGGGCCAAGGCTGCGTTCTCTCAATGCCAAAAATGTGCTGACAATTCCCTTCTAGAAACTCATCCTACTGCACTCCAAATTCAGCTCCGGCCAAAGAAAGGTGACCTAAGGCCACAAGGTAAGTTCCAGGGTTGCATATCAGAAGAGCTGGGTGTGCATTGGTATCCACGAAACCATACTCTGAAATGGAGTGCCTTAACTCTGCTGTGCCCCTGGGGACACATAGGACAGTCGATCGTGCACCCGTTTCGCATGATGAACGCTGTGTGCCTGAAGAGCGTCCTCTGGCTTCTGAGGAACCCTAGGCAAAAAAGGCCCCTGGGAAGCACTCTTCCCATTCATAGCAAGGGAAAAGTACTGCTTTCCGGGTTGCCAAGGAAGAGTGTCCCAGTCGTCAAAGAGCCTCGCGAAAGCAGTGCTGGGCAGCCTCTGTTTGCAAGTCGACTGGCCTCAGTGACTGAAAGAGAACTCCACTGCCAATACACAGTGGGCTGATGATTCAGGCCGGGACTCAGGACAGCACTCTCACAGAAGCGAAGGCTAAGCTCTGCGTCCAGCCTGAAGACCAGTACACTTTTCACACTTAACTCTGTTGGGATGTGCAAGAGCCATGGTCACCGAGGCCTACCTGAGGTACTGAAATACTTCCCCAGTTCAGCCTAGGCAGAGGACCCTGTTGCCAAAGGATCTGCATGGAAGGGCCCTGTGGGTTCCGTGTGTTTCCTTGAGGTAGTCAGAAACGACTGAGGGTAACTATAGGAGCTCATGTTTGAAACCAGGCTACCCTGGCAAAACCTTATTTTCCTCCGTGGTAGGCGAGACAGTTGCGCTTTGAAAGCTGCCTGAAAAACACTCCTGCTGCCCATCTTCTCTTTGCTGCCTGAAGGCGTCACGAAAGTACTATGAGTGTACTCGTATGAGGCATGCTGTCTCAGTTCCTTGCTGGGAGCTCCTCCAGGAGCACTCTGGAACTTACCAGCCAAAGAAATGGCACCCCAGGCATCAAGGAAAAGTCCAGATTTCTCCCATTGCAAGCTTAGTTGTGCCATAGTAGCGAAGAAGCATGTGTTAAAGGAAAGCTGCAACACGGTTACATATTTCAGACTCGTTGTGCACTCACGTTCTTTGTAACATCTGTGAAGGAGCACTGAACGCCGCCAACTCTTCT
Source organism: Eubalaena glacialis (assembly GCF_028564815.1). Taxonomy (NCBI): domain Eukaryota; kingdom Metazoa; phylum Chordata; class Mammalia; order Artiodactyla; family Balaenidae; genus Eubalaena; species Eubalaena glacialis. Next base: position 34,993,020 of record NC_083728.1, on the reverse strand, counting down.
GATGCCTTTGAGTCCCAGGAGGCAAACGGGTTCGTTTGCTTTAACGCTGTGAATGTGCAGCGGTAATGGCAAAGCCCTGCCCGGATCGCTCGACAGCTCTCGTTTGTACAGCATTCAAACGGCCTCAGGAACGCCGTTCTAAGCAGCCTTACATTCCATGCTGGTGTGCCCCAAGGAGGAATTTGGATTCTTCTGAGAAACACCACTGTGCCTCACTAATGAAACCTGTGAAAACCCAAAGGACCTCTCCCTACGGCAGTCAGAAGCTAGATGTTGAGTTCCAGCCTGAAAACAACGGACAGCTTTCCCTGTGACAATGCTGGACTTCTGGGACCATCCAGATTCACCAAGGCCTAACTTTTGCACGGCGGGGGAATGCTCTTGTGCATGTACAGCAGTCCCCACGTGAAAACCTTTCTTAGCAGATGGAGGCAGTCTTTCCCTTGTACTAGGTAGCTAGGCAGAATCATCAGATAAACATGCTTTGTCATCGAGCTTGAAAGTGGGACACTGATGGGAAAGATCACATTCTCCCGCTTTGCAAGCGACTTGCTTTTGGCTTCAAAGCTGCCTGAACAGCACTAGCGGCCCACCTTCTCTTCACTGCAGGAGTGTCGCTGTGGGCCAAGGCTGCGTTCTCTCAATGCCAAAAATGTGCTGACAATTCCCTTCTAGAAACTCATCCTACTGCACTCCAAATTCAGCTCCGGCCAAAGAAAGGTGACCTAAGGCCACAAGGTAAGTTCCAGGGTTGCATATCAGCAGAGCTGGGTGTGCATTGGTATCCACGAAACCATACTCTGAAATGGAGTGCCTTAACTCTGCTATGCCCCTGGGGACACATAGGACAGTCGATCGTGCACCCGTTTCGCATGATGAACGCTGTGTGCCTGAAGAGCGTCCTCTGGCTTCTGAGGAACCCTAGGCAAAAAAGGCCCCTGGGAAGCACTCTTCCCATTCATAGCAAGGGAAAAGTACTGCTTTCCGGGTTGCCAAGGAAGAGTGTCCCAGTCGTCAAAGAGCCTCGCGAAAGCAGTGCTGGGCAGACTCTGTTTGCAAGTCGACTGGCCTCAGTGACTGAAAGAGAACTCCACTGCCAATACACAGTGGGTTGATGATTCAGGCCGGGACTCAGGACAGCACTCTCACAGAAGCGAAGGCTAAGCTCTGCGTCCAGCCTGAAGACCAGTACACTTTTCACACTTAACTCTGTTGGGATGTGCAAGAGCCATGGTCACCGAGGCCTACCTAAGGTACTGAAATACTTCCCCAATTCAGCCTAGGCAGAGGACCCTGTTGCCAAAGGATCTCCATGGAAGGGCCCTGTGGGTTCCGTGTGTTTCCTTGAGGTAGTCAGAAACGACTGAGGGTAACTATAGGAGCTCATGTTTGAAACCAGGCTACCCTGGCAAAACCTTATTTTCCTCCGTGGTAGGCCAGACAGTTGCGCTTTGAAAGCTGCCTGAAAAACACTCCTGCTGCCCATCTTCTCTTTGCTGCCTGAAGGCGTCACGAAAGTACTATGAGTGTACTCGTATGAGGCATGCTGTCTCAGTTCCTTGCTGGGAGCTCCTCCAGGAGCACTCTGGAACTTACCAGCCAAAGAAATGGCACCCCAGGCCTCAAGGAAAAGTCCAGATTTCTCCCATTGCAAGCTTATTTGTGCCATAGTAGCGAAGAAGCATGTGTTAAAGGAAAGCTGCAACACGGTTACATATTTCAGACTCGTTGTGCACTCACGTTCTTTGTAACATCTGTGAAGGGGCACTGAACCCCGCCAACTCTTCTGTTGCCTTTGAGTCCCAGGAGGCAAAAGGGTTCGTTTGCTTTAACGCTGTGAATGTGCAGCGGTAATGGCAAAGCCCTGCCCGGATCGCTCGACAGCTCTCGTTTGTACAGCATTCAAACGGCCTCAGGAAGGCCGTTCTAAGCAGCCTTACATTCCATGCTGGTGTGCCCCAAGGAGGAATTTGGATTCTTCTGAGAAACACCACTGTGCCTCACTAATGAAACCTGTGAAAACCCAAAGGACGTCTCCCTACGGCAGTCGGAAGCTAGATGTTGAGTTCCAGCCTGAAAACAACGGACAGCTTTCCCTGTGACAATGCTGGACTTCTGGGACCATCCAGATTCACCAAGGCCTAACTTTTGCACGGCGGGGGAATGCTCTTGTGCATGTACAGCAGTCCCCACGTGAAAACCTTTCTTAGCAGATGGAGGCAGTCTTTCCCTTGTACTAGGTAGCTAGGCAGAATCATCAGATAAACATGCTTTGTCATCGAGCTTGAAAGTGGGACACTGATGGGAAAGATCAATTTTCCCGCTTTGCAAGCGACTTGCTTTTGGCATCAAAGCTGCCTGAACAGCACTAGCGGCCCACCTTCTCTTCACTGCAGGAGTGTCGCTGTGGGCCAAGGCTGCGTTCTCTCAATGCCAAAAATGTGCTGACAATTCCCTTCTAGAAACTCATCCTACTGCACTCCAAATTCAGCTCCGGCCAATGAAAGGTGACCTAAGGCCACAAGGTAAGTTCCAGTGTTTCATATCAGCAGAGCTGGGTGTGCATTGTATCCATGAAACCATACTATGAAATGGAGTGCCTTAACTCTGCTATGCCCCTGGGGACACATAGGACAGTCGATCGTGCACCCGTTTCGCATGATGACCGCTGTGTGCCTGAAGAGCGTCCTCTGGCTTCTGAGGAACCCTAGGCGAAAAAGGCCCCTGGGAAGCACTCTTCCCATTCATAGCAAGGGAAAAGTACTGCTTTCCGGGTTGCCAAGGAAGAGTGTCCCAGTCGTCAAAGAGCCTCGCGAAAGCAGTGCTGGGCAGCCTCTGTTTGCAAGTCGACTGGCCTCAGTGACTGAAAGAGAACTCCACTGCCAATACACAGTGGGCTGATGATTCAGGCCGGGACTCAGGACAGCACTCTCACAGAAGCGAAGGCTAAGCTCTGCGTCCAGCCTGAAGACCAGTACACTTTTCACACTTAACTCTGTTGGGATGTGCAAGAGCCATGGTCACCGAGGCCTACCTGAGATACTGAAATACTTCCCTAGTTCAGCCTAGGCAGAGGACCCTGTTGCCAAAGGATCTCCATGGAAGGGCCCTGTGGGTTCCGTGTGTTTCCTTGAGGTAGTCAGAAACGACTGAGGGTAACTATAGGAGCTCATGTTTGAAACCAGGCTACCCTGGCAAAACCTTATTTTCCTCCATGGTAGGCGAGACAGTTGTGCTTTGAAAGCTGCCTGAAAAACACTCCTGCAGCCCATCTTCTCTTTGCTGCCTGAAGGCGTCACGAAAGTACTATGAGTGTACTCGTATGAGGCATGCTGTCTCAGTTCCTTGCTGGGAGCTCCTCCAGGAGCACTCTGGAAATTACCAGCCAAAGAAATGGCACCCCAGGCATCAAGGAAAAGTCCAGATGTCTCCCATTGTAAGCTTAGGTGTGCCATAGAAGCGAAGAAGCATGTGTTAAAGAAATGCTTCCACTCTGTTATGTATTTCACGACTCGTTGTGCACTCACATTCGTTGTAACATCTGTGAAGGAGCACTGAACGCCGCCAACTCTTCTGTTGCCTTTGAGTCCCAGGAGGCAAACGGGTTCGTTTGCTTTAACGCTGTGAATGTGCAGCGGTAATGGCAAAGCCCTGCCCGGATCGCTCGACAGCTCTCGTTTGTACAGCATTCAAACGGCCTCAGGAACGCCGTTCTAAGCAGCCTTACATTCCATGCTGGTGTGCCCCAAGGAGGAATTTGGATTCTTCTGAGAAACACCACTGTGCCACACTAATGAAACCTGTGAAAACCCAAAGGACCACTCCCTACGGCAGTCGGAAGCTAGATGTTGAGTTCCAGCCTGAAAACAACGGACAGCTTTCCCTGTGACAATGCTGGACTTCTGGGACCATCCAGATTCACCAAGGCCTAACTTTTGCACGGCGGGGAAATGCTCTTGTGCATGTACAGCAGTCCCCACGTGAAAACCTTTCTTAGCAGATGGAGGCAGTCTTTCCCTTGTACTAGATAGCTAGGCAGAATCATCAGATAAACATGCTTTGTCATCGAGCTTGAAAGTGGGACACTGATGGGAAAGATCACATTCTCCCGCTTTGCAAGCGACTTGCTTTTGGCTTCAAAGCTGCCTGAACAGCACTAGCGGCCCACCTTCTCTTCACTGCAGGAGTGTCGCTGTGGGCCAAGGCTGCGTTCTCTCAATGCCAAAAATGTGCTGACAATTCCCTTCTAGAAACTCATCCTACTGCACTCCAAATTCAGCTCCGGCCAAAGAAAGGTGACCTAAGGCCACAAGGTAAGTTCCAGGGTTGCATATCAGCAGAGCTGGGTGTGCATTGGTATCCACGAAACCATACTCTGAAATGGAGTGCCTTAACTCTGCTGTGCCCCTGGGGACACATAGGACAGTCGATCGTGCACCCGTTTCGCATGATGAACGCTGTGTGCCTGAAGAGCGTCCTCTGGCTTCTGAGGAACCCTAGGCAAAAAAGGCCCCTGGGAAGCACTCTTCCCATTCATAGCAAGGGAAAAGTACTGCTTTCCGGGTTGCCAAGGAAGAGTGTCCCAGTCGTCAAAGAGCCTCGCGAAAGCAGTGCTGGGCAGCCTCTGTTTGCAAGTCGACTGGCCTCAGTGACTGAAAGAGAACTCCACTGCCAATATACAGTGGGCTGATGATTCAGGCCGGGACTCAGGACAGCACTCTCACAGAAGCGAAGGCTAAGCTCTGCGTTCGGCCTGAAGACCAGTACACTTTTCACACTTAACTCTGTTGGGATGTGCAAGAGCCATGGTCACCGAGGCCTACCTGAGGTACTGAAATACTTCCCCAGTTCAGCCTTGGCAGAGGACACTGTTGCCAAAGGATCTCCATGGAAGGGCCCTGTGGGTTCCGTGTGTTTCCTTGAGGTAGTCAGAAACGACTGACGGTAACTATAGGAGCTCATGTTTGAAACCAGGCTACCCTGGCAAAACCTTATTTTTCTCCGTGGTAGGCGAGACAGTTGCGCTTTGAAAGCTGCCTGAAAAAAACTCCTGCTGCCCATCTTCTCTTTGCTGCCTGAAGGCGTCACGAAAGTACAATGAGTGTACTCGTATGAGGCATGCTGTCTCAGTTCCTTGCTGGGAGCTCCTCCAGGAGCACTCTGGAACTTACCAGCCAAAGAAATGGCACCCCAGGCCTCAAGGAAAAGTCCAGATTTCTCCCATTGCAAGCTTATTTGTGCCATAGTAGCGAAGAAGCATGTGTTAAAGGAAAGCTGCAACACGGTTACATATTTCAGACTCGTTGTGCACTCACGTTCTTTGTAACATCTGTGAAGGAGCACTGAACGCCGCCAACTCTTCTGTTGCCTTTGAGTCCCAGGAGGCAAACGGGTTCGTTTGCTTTAACGCTGTGAATGTGCAGCGGTAATGGCAAAGCCCTGCCCGGATCGCTCGACAGCTCTCGTTTGTACAGCATTCAAACGGCCTCAGGAACGCCGTTCTAAGCAGCCTTACATTCCATGCTGGTGTGCCCCAAGGAGGAATTTGGATTCTTCTGAGAAACACCACTGTGCCTCACTAATGAAACCTGTGAAAACCCAAAGGACCTCTCCCTACGGCAGTCGGAAGCTAGATGTTGAGTTCCAGCCTGAAAACACCGGACAGCTTTCCCTGTGTCTTTGTTGGAATTCTGGGACCATCCAGATTCACCAAGGCCTAACTTTTGCACTGCGGGGGAATGCTCTTGTGCATGTACAGCAGTCCCCACGTGAAAACCTTTCTTAGCAGATGGAGGCAGTCTTTCCCTTGTACTAGATAGCTAGGCAGAATCATCAGATAAACATGCTTTGTCATCGAGCTTGAAAGTGGGACACTGATGGGAAAGTTCACATTTTCCCGCTTTGCAAGCGACTTGCTTTTGGCTTCAAAGCTGCCTGAACAGCACTAGCGGCCCACCTTCTGTTCACTGCAGGAGTGTCGCTGTGGGCCAAGGCTGCGTTCTCTCAATGCCAAAAATGTGCTGACAATTCCCTTCTAGAAACTCATCCTACTGCACTCCAGATTCAGCTCCGGCCAATGAAAGGTGACCTAAGGCCACAAGGTAAGTTCCAGTGTTGCATATCAGCAGAGCTGGGTGTGCATTGGTATCCACGAAACCATACTCTGAAATGGAGTGCCTTAACTCTGCTATGCCCCTGGCGACACATAGGACAGTCGATCGTGCACCCGTTTCGCATGATGAACGCTGTGTGCCTGAAGAGCGTCCTCTTGCTTCTGAGGAACCCTAGGCGAAAAAGGCCCCTGGGAAGCACTCTTCCCATTCATAGCAAGGGAAAAGTACTGCTTTCCGGGTTGCCAAGGAAGAGGGTCCCAGTCGTCAAAGAGCCTCGCGAAAGCAGTGCTGGGCAGCCTCTGTTTGCAAGTCGACTGGCCTCAGTGACTGAAAGAGAACTCCACTGCCAATACACAGTGGGCTGATGATTCAGGCCGGGACTCAGGACAGCACTCTCACAGAAGCGAAGGCTAAGCTCTGCGTCCAGCCTGAAGACCAGTACACTTTTCACACTTAACTCTGTTGGGATGTGCAAGAGCCATGGTCACCGAGGCCTACCTGAGGTACTGAAATACTTCCCCAGTTCAGCCAAGGCAGAGGACCCTTTTGCCAAAGGATCTCCATGGAAGGGCCCTGTGGGTTCCGTGTGTTTCCTTGAGGTAGTCAGAAACGACTGAGGGTAACTATAGGAGCTCATGTTTGAAACCAGGCTACCCTGGCAAAACCTTATTTTCCTCCGTGGTAGGCGAGACAGTTGCGCTTTGAAAGCTGCCTGAAAAAAACTCCTGCTGCCCATCTTCTCTTTGCTGCCTGAAGGCGTCACGAAAGTACTATGAGTGTACTCGTATGAGGCATGCTGTCTCAGTTCCTTGCTGGGAGCTCCTCCAGGAGCACTCTGGAACTTACCAGCCAAAGAAATGGCACCCCAGGCCTCAAGGAAAAGTCCAGATTTCTCCCATTGCAAGCTTATTTGTGCCATAGTAGCGAAGAAGCATGTGTTAAAGGAAAGCTGCAACACGGTTACATATTTCAGACTCGTTGTGCACTCACGTTCTTTGTAACATCTGTGAAGGAGCACTGAACGCCGCCAACTCTTCTGTTGCCTTTGAGTCCCAGGAGGCAAACGGGTTCGTTTGCTTTAACGCTGTGAATGTGCAGTGGTAATGGCAAAGCCCTGCCCGGATCGCTCGACAGCTCTCGTTTGTACAGCATTCAAACGGCCTCAGGAACGCCGTTCTAAGCAGCCTTACATTCCATGCTGGTGTGCCCCAAGGAGGAATTTGGATTCTTCTGAGAAACACCACTGTGCCTCACTAATGAAACCTGTGAAAACCCAAAGGAACTCTCCTTACGGCAGTCGGAAGCTAGATGTTGAGTTCCAGCCTGAAAACAACGGACAGCTTTCCCTGTGACAATGCTGGACTTCTGGGACCATCCAGATTCACCAAGGCCTAACTTTTGCACGGCGGGGGAATGCTCTTGTGCATGTACAGCAGTCCCCACGTGAAAACCTTTCTTAGCAGATGGAGGCAGTCTTTCCCTTGTACTAGGTAGCTCGGCAGAATCATCAGATAAACATGCTTTGTCATCGAGCTTGAAAGTGGGACACTGATGGGAAAGATCACATTCTCCCGCTTTGCAAGCGACTTGCTTTTGGCTTCAAAGCTGCCTGAACAGCACTAGCGGCCCACCTTCTCTTCACTGCAGGAGTGTCGCTGTGGGCCAAGGCTGCGTTCTCTCAATGCCAAAAATGTGCTGACAATTCCCTTCTAGAAACTCATCCTACTGCACTCCAAATTCAGCTCCGGCCAAAGAAAGGTGACCTAAGGCCACAAGGTAAGTTCCAGGGTTGCATATCAGCAGAGCTGGGTGTGCATTGGTATCCACGAAACCATACTCTGAAATGGAGTGCCTTAACTCTGCTATGCCCCTGGGGACACATAGGACAGTCGATCGTGCACCCGTTTCGCATGATGAACGCTGTGTGCCTGAAGAGCGTCCTCTGGCTTCTGAGGAACCCTAGGCAAAAAAGGCCCCTGGGAAGCACTCTTCCCATTCATAGCAAGGGAAAAGTACTGCTTTCCGGGTTGCCAAGGAAGAGTGTCCCAGTCGTCAAAGAGCCTCGCGAAAGCAGTGCTGGGCAGCCTCTGTTTGCAAGTCGACTGGCCTCAGTGACTGAAAGAGAACTCCACTGCCAATATACAGTGGGCTGATGATTCAGGCCGGGACTCAGGACAGCACTCTCACAGAAGCGAATGCTAAGCTCTGCGTTCGGCCTGAAGACCAGTACACTTTTCACACATAACTCTGTTGGGATGTGCAAGAGCCATGGTCACCGAGGCCTACCTGAGGTACTGAAATACTTCCCCAGTTCAGCCTTGGCAGAGGACCCTGTTGCCAAAGGATCTCCATGGAAGGGCCCTGTGGGTTCCGTGTGTTTCCTTGAGGTAGTCAGAAACGACTGAGGGTAACTATAGGAGCTCATGTTTGAAACCAGGCTACCCTGGCAAAACCTTATTTTCCTCCGTGGTAGGCGAGACAGTTGCGCTTTGAAAGCTGCCTGAAAAAAACTCCTGCTGCCCATCTTCTCTTTGCTGCCTGAAGGCGTCACGAAAGTACTATGAGTGTACTCGTATGAGGCATGCTGTCTCAGTTCCTTGCTGGGAGCTCCTCCAGGAGCACTCTGGAACTTACCAGCCAAAGAAATGGCACCCCAGGCCTCAAGGAAAAGTCCAGATTTCTCCCATTGCAAGCTTATTTGTGCCATAGTAGCGAAGAAGCATGTGTTAAAGGAAAGCTGCAACACGGTTACATATTTCAGACTCGTTGTGCACTCACGTTCTTTGTAACATCTGTGAAGGAGCACTGAACGCCGCCAACTCTTCTGTTGCCTTTGAGTCCCAGGAGGCAAACGGGTTCGTTTGCTTTAACGCTGTGAATGTGCAGCGGTAATGGCAAAGCCCTGCCCGGATCGCTCGACAGCTCTCGTTTGTACAGCATTCAAACGGCCTCAGGAACGCCGTTCTAAGCAGCCTTACATTCCATGCTGGTGTGCCCCAAGGAGGAATTTGGATTCTTCTGAGAAACACCACTGTGCCTCACTAATGAAACCTGTGAAAACCCAAAGGACCTCTCCCTACGGCAGTCGGAAGCTAGATGTTGAGTTCCAGCCTGAAAACAACGGACAGCTTTCCCTGTGACAATGCTGGACTTCTGGGACCATCCAGATTCACCAAGGCCTAACTTTTGCACGGTGGGGGAATGCTCTTGTGCATGTACAGCAGTCCCCACGTGAAAACCTTTCTTAGCAGATGGAGGCAGTCTTTCCCTTGTACTAGGTAGCTAGGCAGAATCATCAGATAAACATGCTTTGTCATCGAGCTTGAAAGTGGGACACTGATTGGAAAGATCAATTTTCCCGCTTTGCAAGCGACTTGCTTTTGTCTTCAAAGCTGCCTGAACAGCACTAGCGGCCCACCTTCTCTTCACTGCAGGAGTGTGGCTGTGGGCCAAGGCTGCGTTCTCTCAATGCCAAAAATGTGCTGACAATTCCCTTCTAGAAACTCATCCTACTGCACTCCAAATTCAGCTCCGGCCAAAGAAAGGTGACCTAAGGCCACAAGGTAAGTTCCAGGGTTGCATATCAGCAGAGCTGGGTGTGCATTGGTATCCACGAAACCATACTCTGAAATGGAGTGCCTTAACTCTGCTATGCCCCTGGGGACACATAGGACAGTCGATCGTGCACCCGTTTCGCATGATGAACGCTGTGTGCCTGAAGAGCGTCCTCTGGCTTCTGAGGAACCCTAGGCAAAAAAGGCCCCTGGGAAGCACTCTTCCCATTCATAGCAAGGGAAAAGTACTGCTTTCCGGTTTGCCAAGGAAGAGTGTCCCAGTCGTCAAAGAGCCTCGCGAAAGCAGTGCTGGGCAGCCTCTGTTTGCAAGTCGACTGGCCTCAGTGACTGAAAGAGAACTCCACTGCCAATATACAGTGGGCTGATGATTCAGGCCGGGACTCAGGACAGCACTCTCACAGAAGCGAAGGCTAAGCTCTGCGTTCGGCCTGAAGACCAGTACACTTTTCACACTTAACTCTGTTGGGATGTGCAAGAGCCATGGTCACCGAGGCCTACCTGAGGTACTGAAATACTTCCCCAGTTCAGCCTAGGCAGAGGACCCTGTTGCCAAAGGATCTCCATGGAAGGGCCCTGTGGGTTCCGTGTGTTTCCTTGAGGTAGTCAGAAACGACTGAGGGTAACTATAGGAGCTCATGTTTGAAACCAGGCTACCCTGGCAAAACCTTATTTTCCTCCGTGGTAGGCCAGACAGTTGCGCTTTGAAAGCTGCCTGAAAAACACTCCTGCTGCCCATCTTCTCTTTGCTGCCTGAAGGCGTCACGAAAGTACTATGAGTGTACTCGTATGAGGCATGCTGTCTCAGTTCCTTGCTGGGAGCTCCTCCAGGAGCACTCTGGAACTTACCAGCCAAAGAAATGGCACCCCAGGCATCAAGTAAAAGTCCAGATTTCTCCCATTGCAAGCTTAGTTGTGCCATAGTAGCGAAGAAGCATGTGTTAAAGGAAAGCTGCAACACGGTTACATATTTCAGACTCGTTGTGCACTCACGTTCTTTGTAACATCTGTGAAGGGGCACTGAACGCCGCCAAATCTTCTGTTGCCTTTGAGTCCCAGGAGGCAAACGGGTTCGTTTGCTTTAACGCTGTGAATGTGCAGCGGTAATGGCAAAGCCCTGCCCGGATCGCTCGACAGCTCTCGTTTGTACAGCATTCAAACGGCCTCAGGAACGCCGTTCTAAGCAGCCTTACATTCCATGCTGGTGTGCCCCAAGGAGGAATTTGGATTCTTCTGAGAAACACCACTGTGCCACACTAATGAAACCTGTGAACTCCCAAAGGACGTCTCCCTACGGCAGTCGGAAGCTAGATGTTGAGTTCCAGCCTGAAAACAACGGACAGCTTTCCCTGTGACAATGCTGGACTTCTGGGACCATCTAGATTCACCAAGGCCTAACTTTTGCACGGTGGGGGAATGCTCTTGTGCATGTACAGCAGTCCCCACGTGAAAACCTTTCTTAGCAGATGGAGGCAGTCTTTCCCTTGTACTAGGTAGCTAGGCAGAATCATCAGATAAACATGCTTTGTCATCGAGCTTGAAAGTGGGACACTGATGGGAAAGTTCACATTTTCCCGCTTTGCAAGCGACTTGCTTTTGTCTTCAAAGCTGCCTGAACAGCACTAGCGGCCCACCTTCTCTTCACTGCAGGAGTGTCGCTGTGGGCCAAGGCTGCGTTCTCTCAATGCCAAAAATGTGCTGACAATTCCCTTCTAGAAACTCATCCTACTGCACTCCAAATTCAGCTCCGGCCAAAGAAAGGTGACCTAAGGCCACAAGGTAAGTTCCAGTGTTGCATATCAGCAGAGCTGGGTGTGCATTGGTATCCACGAAACCATACTCTGAAATGGAGTGCCTTAACTCTGCTGTGCCCCTGGGGACACATAGGACAGTCGATCGTGCACCCGTTTCGCATGATGAACGCTGTGTGCCTGAAGAGCGTCCTCTGGCTTCTGAGGAACCCTAGGCAAAAAAGGCCCCTGGGAAGCACTCTTCCCATTCATAGCAAGGGAAAAGTACTGCTTTCCGGGTTGCCAAGGAAGAGTGTCCCAGTCGTCAAAGAGCCTCGCGAAAGCAGTGCTGGGCAGCCTCTGTTTGCAAGTCGACTGGCCTCAGTGACTGAAAGAGAACTCCACTGCCAATATACAGTGGGCTGATGATTCAGGCCGGGACTCAGGACAGCACTCTCACAGAAGCGAAGGCTAAGCTCTGCGTTCGGCCTGAAGACCAGTACACTTTTCACACTTAACTCTGTTGGGATGTGCAAGAGCCATGGTCACCGAGGCCTACCTGAGGTACTGAAATACTTCCCCAGTTCAGCCTAGGCAGAGGACCCTGTTGCCAAAGGATCTCCATGGAAGGGCCCTGTGGGTTCCGTGTGTTTCCTTGAGGTAGTCAGAAACGACTGAGGGTAACTATAGGAGCTCATGTTTGAAACCAGGCTACCCTGGCAAAACCTTATTTTCCTCCGTGGTAGGCCAGACAGTTGCGCTTTGAAAGCTGCCTGAAAAACACTCCTGCTGCCCATCTTCTCTTTGCTGCCTGAAGGCGTCACGAAAGTACTATGAGTGTACTCGTATGAGGCATGCTGTCTCAGTTCCTTGCTGGGAGCTCCTCCAGGAGCACTCTGGAACTTACCAGCCAAAGAAATGGCACCCCAGGCATCAAGTAAAAGTCCAGATTTCTCCCATTGCAAGCTTAGTTGTGCCATAGTAGCGAAGAAGCATGTGTTAAAGGAAAGCTGCAACACGGTTACATATTTCAGACTCGTTGTGCACTCACGTTCTTTGTAACATCTGTGAAGGGACACTGAACGCCGCCAACTCTTCTGTTGCCTTTGAGTCCCAGGAGGCAAACGGGTTCGTTTGCTTTAACGCTGTGAATGTGCAGCGGTAATGGCAAAGCCCTGCCCGGATCGCTCGACAGCTCTCGTTTGTACAGCATTCAAACGGCCTCAGGAACGCCGTTCTAAGCAGCCTTACATTCCATGCTGGTGTGCCCCAAGGAGGAATTTGGATTCTTCTGAGAAACACCACTGTGCCACACTAATGAAACCTGTGAACTCCCAAAGGACGTCTCCCTACGGCAGTCGGAAGCTAGATGTTGAGTTCCAGCCTGAAAACAACGGACAGCTTTCCCTGTGACAATGCTGGACTTCTGGGACCATCCAGATTCACCAAGGCCTAACTTTTGCACGGCGGGGGAATGCTCTTGTGCATGTACAGCAGTCCCCACGTGAAAACCTTTCTTAGCAGACGGAGGCAGTCTTTCCCTTGTACTAGGTAGCTAGGCAGAATCATCAGATAAACATGCTTTGTCATCGAGCTTGAAAGTGGGACACTGATGGGAAAGTTCACATTTTCCCGCTTTGCAAGCGACTTGCTTTTGGCTTCAAAGCTGCCTGAACAGCACTAGCGGCCCACCTTCCCTTCACTGCAGGAGTGTCGCTGTGGGCCAAGGCTGCGTTCTCTCAATGCCAAAAATGTGCTGACAATTCCCTTCTAGAAACTCATCCTACTGCACTCCAAATTCAGCTCCGGCCAAAGAAAGGTGACCTAAGGCCACAAGGTAAGTTCCAGTGTTGCATATCAGCAGAGCTGGGTGTGCATTGGTATCCACGAAACCATACTCTGAAATGGAGTGCCTTAACTCTGCTATGCCCCTGGGGACACATAGGACAGTCGATCGTGCACCCATTTCGCATGATGAACGCTGTGTGCCTGAAGAGCGTCCTCTGGCTTCTGAGGAACCCTAGGCGAAAAAGGCCCCTGGGAAGCACTCTTCCCATTCATAGCAAGGGAAAAGTACTGCTTTCCGGGTTGCCAAGGAAGAGTGTCCCAGTCGTCAAAGAGCCTCGCGAAAGCATTGCTGGGCAGCCTCTGTGTGCAAGTCGACTGGCATCAGTGACTGAAAGAGAACTCCACTGCCAATACACAGTGGGCTGATGATTCAGGCAGGGACTCAGGACAGCACTCTCACAGAAGTGAAGGCTAAGCTCTGCGTCCAGCCTGAAGACCAGTACACTTTTCACACTTAACTCTGTTGGGATGTGCAAGAGCCATGGTCACCGAGGCCTACCTGAGGTACTGAAATACTTCCCCAGTTCAGCCAAGGCAGAGGACCCTTTTGCCAAAGGATCTCCATGGAAGGGCCCTGTGGGTTCCGTGTGTTTCCTTGAGGTAGTCAGAAACGACTGACGGTAACTATAGGAGCTCATGTTTGAAACCAGGCTACCCTGGCAAAACCTTATTTTCCTCCGTGGTAGGCCAGACAGTTGCGCTTTGAAAGCTGCCTGAAAAACACTCCTGCTGCCCATCTTCTCTTTGCTGCCTGAAGGCGTCACGAAAGTACTATGAGTGTACTCGTATGAGGCATGCTGTCTCAGTTCCTTGCTGGGAGCTCCTCCAGGAGCACTCTGGAACTTACCAGCCAAAGAAATGGCACCCCAGGCCTCAAGGAAAAGTCCAGATTTCTCCCATTGCAAGCTTATTTGTGCCATAGTAGCGAAGAAGCATGTGTTAAAGGAAAGCTGCAACACGGTTACATATTTCAGACTCGTTGTGCACTCACGTTCTTTGTAACATCTGTGAAGGGGCACTGAACGCCGCCAACTCTTCTGTTGCCTTTGAGTCCCAGGAGGCAAACGGGTTCGTTTGCTTTAACGCTGTGAATGTGCAGCGGTAATGGCAAAGCCCTGCCCGGATCGCTCGACAGCTCTCGTTTGTACAGCATTCAAACGGCCTCAGGAACGCCGTTCTAAGCAGCCTTACATTCCATGCTGGTGTGCCCCAAGGAGGAATTTGGATTCTTCTGAGAAACACCACTGTGCCACACTAATGAAACCTGTGAAAACCCAAAGGACCTCTCCCTACGGCAGTCGGAAGCTAGATGTTGAGTTCCAGCCTGAAAACAACGGACAGCTTTCCCTGTGACAATGCTGGACTTCCGGGACCATCCAGATTCACCAAGGCCTAACTTTTGCACGGCGGGGGAATGCTCTTGTGCATGTACAGCAGTCCCCACGTGAAAACCTTTCTTAGCAGATGGAGGCAGTCTTTCCCTTGTACTAGGTAGCTAGGCAGAATCATCAGATAAACATGCTTTGTCATCGAGCTTGAAAGTGGGACACTGATGGGAAAGATCACATTTTCCCGCTTTGCAAGCGACTTGCTTTTGGCTTCAAAGCTGCCTGAACAGCAGTAGCGGCCCACCTTCTCTTCACTGCAGGAGTGTCGCTGTGGGCCAAGACTGCGTTCTCTCAATGCCAAAAATGTGCTGACAATTCCCTTCTAGAAACTCATCCTACTGCACTCCAAATTCAGCTCCGGCCAATGAAAGGTGACCTAAGGCCACAAGGTAAGTTCCAGTGTTTCATATAGCAGAGCTGGGTGTGCATTGGTATCCACGAAACCATACTCTGAAATGGAGTGCCTTAACTCTGCTATGCCCCTGGGGACACATAGGACAGTCGATCGTGCACCCGTTTCGCATGATGAACGCTGTGTGCCTGAAGAGCGTCCTCTGGCTTCTGAGGAACCCTAGGCGAAAAAGGCCCCTGGGAAGCACTCTTCCCATTCATAGCAAGGGAAAAGTACTGCTTTCTGGGTTGCCAAGGAAGAGTGTCCCAGTCGTCAAAGAGCCTCGCGAAAGCAGTGCTGGGCAGCCTCTGTTTGCAAGTCGACTGGCCTCAGAGATTGTAAGAGAACTCCACTGCTAATACACAGTGTGCTGACGATTGAGGCCTGGACTCAGGACAGCACGCAGGCAGAAGCGAAAGCTAAGCTCTGCGTCCAGCCTGAAGACCAGTACACTTTTCACACTTAACTCTGTTGGGATGTGCAAGAGCCATGGTCACCGAGGCCTACCTAAGGTACTGAAATACTTCCCCAGTTCAGCCTAGGCAGAGGACCCTGTTGCCAAAGGATCTCCATGGAAGGGCCCTGTGGGTTCCGTGTGTTTCCTTGAGGTAGTCAGAAACGACTGAGGGTAACTATAGGAGCTCATGTTTGAAACCAGTCTACCCTGGAAAAACCTTATTTTCCCCCGCGGTAGGCGAGACAGTTGTGCTTTGAAAGCTGCCTGAAAAACACTCCTGCTGCCCATCTTCTCTTTGCTGCCTGAAGGCGTCATGAAAGTACTATGAGTGTACTCGTATGAGGCATGCTGTCTCAGTTCCTTGCTGGGAGCTCCTCCAGGAGCACTCTGGAACTTACCAGCCAAAGAAATGGCACCCCAGGCATCAAGTAAAAGTCCAGATGTCTCCCATTGTAAGCTTAGGTGTGCCATAGAAGCGAAGAAGCATGTGTTAAAGAAATGCTTCCACTCTGTTATGTATTTCACGACTCGTTGTGCATTCACATTCGTTGTATCATCTGTGAAGGAGCACTGAACGCCGCCAACTCTTCTGTTGCCTTTGAGTCCCAGGAGGCAAACGGGTTCGTTTGCTTTAACGCTGTGAATGTGCAGCGGTAATGGCAAAGCCCTGCCCGGATCGCTCGACAGCTCTCGTTTGTACAGCATTCAAACGGCCTCAGGAACGCCGTTCTAAGCAGCCTTACATTCCATGCTGGTGTGCCCCAAGGAGGAATTTGGATTCTTCTGAGAAACACCACTGTGCCTCACTAATGAAACCTGTGAAAACCCAAAGGACCTCTCCCTACGGCAGTCGGAAGCTAGATGTTGAGTTCCAGCCTGAAAACAACGGACAGCTTTCCCTGTGACAATGCTGGACTTCTGGGACCATCCAGATTCACCAAGGCCTAACTTTTGCACGGTGGGGGAATGCTCTTGTGCATGTACAGCAGTCCCCACGTGAAAACCTTTCTTAGCAGATGGAGGCAGTCTTTCCCTTGTACTAGGTAGCTAGGCAGAATCATCAGATAAACATGCTTTGTCATCGAGCTTGAAAGTGGGACACTGATTGGAAAGATCAATTTTCCCGCTTTGCAAGCGACTTGCTTTTGGCATCAAAGCTGCCTGAACAGCACTAGCGGCCCACCTTCTCTTCACTGCAGGAGTGTCGCTGTGGGCCAAGGCTGCGTTCTCTCAATGCCAAAAATGTGATGACAATTCCCTTCTAGAAACTCATCCTACTGCACTCCAAATTCAGCTCCGGCCAATGAAAGGTGACCTAAGGCCACAAGGTAAGTTCCAGTGTTGCATATCAGCAGAGCTGGGTGTGCATTGGTATCCACGAAACCATACTCTGAAATGGAGTGCCTTAACTCTGCTATGCCCCTGGGGACACATAGGACAGTCGATCGTGCACCCGTTTCGCATGATGAACGCTGTGTGCCTGAAGAGCGTCCTCTGGCTTCTGAGGAACCCTAGGCAAAAAAGGCCCCTGGGAAGCACTCTTCCCATTCATAGCAAGGGAAAAGTACTGCTTTCCGGGTTGCCAAGGAAGAGTGTCCCAGTCGTCAAAGAGCCTCGCGAAAGCAGTGCTGGGCAGCCTCTGTTTGCAAGTCGACTGGCCTCAGTGACTGAAAGAGAACTCCACTGCCAATATACAGTGGGCTGATGATTCAGGCCGGGACTCAGGACAGCACTCTCACAGAAGCGAAGGCTAAGCTCTGCGTTCGGCCTGAAGACCAGTACACTTTTCACACTTAACTCTGTTGGGATGTGCAAGAGCCATGGTCACCGAGGCCTACCTGAGGTACTGAAATACTTCCCCAGTTCAGCCTAGGCAGAGGACACTGTTGCCAAAGGATCTCCATGGAAGGGCCCTGTGGGTTCCGTGTGTTTCCTTGAGGTAGTCAGAAACGACTGAGGGTAACTATAGGAGCTCATGTTTGAAACCAGGCTACCCTGGCAAAACCTTATTTTCCTCCGTGGTAGGCCAGACAGTTGCGCTTTGAAAGCTGCCTGAAAAACACTCCTGCTGCCCATCTTCTCTTTGCTGCCTGAAGGCGTCACGAAAGTACTATGAGTGTACTCGTATGAGGCATGCTGTCTCAGTTCCTTGCTGGGAGCTCCTCCAGGAGCACTCTGGAACTTACCAGCCAAAGAAATGGCACCCCAGGCATCAAGTAAAAGTCCAGATTTCTCCCATTGCAAGCTTAGTTGTGCCATAGTAGCGAAGAAGCATGTGTTAAAGGAAAGCTGCAACACGGTTACATATTTCAGACTCGTTGTGCACTCACGTTCTTTGTAACATCTGTGAAGGGGCACTGAACGCCGCCAACTCTTCTGTTGCCTTTGAGTCCCAGGAGGCAAACGGGTTCGTTTGCTTTAACGCTGTGAATGTGCAGCGGTAATGGCAAAGCCCTACCCGGATCGCTCGACAGCTCTCGTTTGTACAGCATTCAAACGGCCTCAGGAACGCCGTTCTAAGCAGCCTTACATTCCATGCTGGTGTGCCCCAAGGAGGAATTTGGATTCTTCTGAGAAACACCACTGTGCCACACTAATGAAACCTGTGAACTCCCAAAGGACGTCTCCCTACGGCAGTCGGAAGCTAGATGTTGAGTTCCAGCCTGAAAACAACGGACAGCTTTCCCTGTGACAATGCTGGACTTCTGGGACCATCCAGATTCACCAAGGCCTAACTTTTGCACGGCGGGGGAATGCTCTTGTGCATGTACAGCAGTCCCCACGTGAAAACCTTTCTTAGCAGATGGAGGCAGTCTTTCCCTTGTACTAGGTAGCTAGGCAGAATCATCAGATAAACATGCTTTGTCATCGAGCTTGAAAGTGGGACACTGATGGGAAAGTTCACATTTTCCCGCTTTGCAAGCGACTTGCTTTTGGCTTCAAAGCTGCCTGAACAGCACTAGCGGCCCACCTTCTCTTCACTGCAGGAGTGTCGCTGTGGGCCAAGGCTGCGTTCTCTCAATGCCAAAAATGTGCTGACAATTCCCTTCTAGAAACTCATCCTACTGCACTCCAAATTCAGCTCCGGCCAAAGAAAGGTGACCTAAGGCCACAAGGTAAGTTCCAGTGTTGCATATCAGCAGAGCTGGGTGTGCATTGGTATCCACGAAACCATACTCTGAAATGGAGTGCCTTAACTCTGCTATGCCCCTGGGGACACATAGGACAGTCGATCGTGCACCCGTTTCGCATGATGAACGCTGTGTGCCTGAAGAGCGTCCTCTGGCTTCTGAGGAACCCTAGGCGAAAAAGGCCCCTGGGAAGCACTCTTCCCATTCATAGCAAGGGAAAAGTACTGCTTTCCGGGTTGCCAAGGAAGAGTGTCCCAGTCGTCAAAGAGCCTCGCGAAAGCAGTGCTGGGCAGCCTCTGTGTGCAAGTCGACTGGCCTCAGTGACTGAAAGAGAACTCCACTGCCAATACACAGTGGGCTGATGATTCAGGCCGGGACTCAGGACAGCACTCTCACAGAAGCGAAGGCTAAGCTCGGCGTCCAGCCTGAAGACCAGTACACTTTTCACACTTAACTCTGTTGGGATGTGCAAGAGCCATGGTCACCGAGGCCTACCTGAGGTACTGAAATACTTCCCCAGTTCAGCCAAGGCAGAGGACCCTGTTGCCAAAGGATCTCCATGGAAGGGCCCTTTGGGTTCCGTGTGTTTCCTTGAGGTAGTCAGAAACGACTGAGGGTAACTATAGGAGCTCATGTTTGAAACCAGGCTACCCTGGCAAAACCTTATTTTCCTCCGTGGTAGGCCAGACAGTTGCGCTTTGAAAGCTGCCTGAAAAACACTCCTGCTGCCCATCTTTTCTTTGCTGCCTGAAGGCGTCACGAAAGTACTATGAGTGTACTCGTATGAGGCATGCTGTCTCAGTTCCTTGCTGGGAGCTCCTCCAGGAGCACTCTGGAACTTACCAGCCAAAGAAATGGCACCCCAGGCCTCAAGGAAAAGTCCAGATTTCTCCCATTGCAAGCTTATTTGTGCCATAGTAGCGAAGAAGCATGTGTTAAAGGAAAGCTGCAACACGGTTACATATTTCAGACTCGTTGTGCACTCACGTTCTTTGTAACATCTGTGAAGGGGCACTGAACGCCGCCAACTCTTCTGTTGCCTTTGAGTCCCAGGAGGCAAACGGGTTCGTTTGCTTTAACGCTGTGAATGTGCAGCGGTAATGGCAAAGCCCTGCCCGGATCGCTCGACAGCTCTCGTTTGTACAGCATTCAAACGGCCTCAGGAACGCCGTTCTAAGCAGCCTTACATTCCATGCTGGTGTGCCCCAAGGAGGAATTTGGATTCTTCTGAGAAACACCACTGTGCCTCACTAATGAAACCTGTGAAAACCCAAAGGACCTCTCCCTACGGCAGTCGGAAGCTAGATGTTGAGTTCCAGCCTGAAAACAACGGACAGCTTTCCCTGTGACAATGCTGGACTTCCGGGACCATCCAGATTCACCAAGGCCTAACTTTTGCACGGCGGGGGAATGCTCTTGTGCATGTACAGCAGTCCCCACGTGAAAACCTTTCTTAGCAGATGGAGGCAGTCTTTCCCTTGTACTAGGTAGCTAGGCAGAATCATCAGATAAACATGCTTTGTCATCGAGCTTGAAAGTGGGACACTGATGGGAAAGATCACATTTTCCCGCTTTGCAAGCGACTTGCTTTTGGCTTCAAAGCTGCTTGAACAGCACTAGCGGCCCACCTTCTCTTCACTGCAGGAGTGTCGCTGTGGGCCAAGACTGCGTTCTCTCAATGCCAAAAATGTGCTGACAATTCCCTTCTAGAAACTCATCCTACTGCACTCCAAATTCAGCTCCGGCCAATGAAAGGTGACCTAAGGCCACAAGGTAAGTTCCAGTGTTTCATATCAGCAGAGCTGGGTGTGCATTGTATCCATGAAACCATACTATGAAATGGAGTGCCTTAACTCTGCTATGCCCCTGGGGACACATAGGACAGTCGATCGTGCACCCGTTTCGCATGATGACCGCTGTGTGCCTGAAGAGCGTCCTCTGGCTTCTGAGGAACCCTAGGCGAAAAAGGCCCCTGGGAAGCACTCTTCCCATTCATAGCAAGGGAAAAGTACTGCTTTCCGGGTTGCCAAGGAAGAGTGTCCCAGTCGTCAAAGAGCCTCGCGAAAGCAGTGCTGGGCAGCCTCTGTTTGCAAGTCGACTGGCCTCAGTGACTGAAAGAGAACTCCACTGCTAATACACAGTGTGCTGACGATTGAGGCCTGGACTCAGGACAGCACGCAGGCAGAAGCGAAAGCTAAGCTCTGCGTCCAGCCTGAAGACCAGTACACTTTTCACACTTAACTCTGTTGGGATGTGCAAGAGCCATGGTCACC
The DNA here is from genome assembly GCF_028564815.1 of Eubalaena glacialis. Taxonomy (NCBI): domain Eukaryota; kingdom Metazoa; phylum Chordata; class Mammalia; order Artiodactyla; family Balaenidae; genus Eubalaena; species Eubalaena glacialis. The sequence goes on along the minus strand of NC_083728.1, from coordinate 34,972,117 downwards.
GAGGCCTACCTAAGGTACTGAAATACTTCCCCAGTTCAGCCTAGGCAGAGGACTCTGTTGCCAAAGGATCTCCATGGAAGGGCCCTGTGGGTTCGTGTGTTTCCTTGAGGTAGTCAGAAACGACTGAGTGTAACTATAGGAGCTCATGTTTGAAACCAGGCTACCCTGGCAAAACCTTATTTTCCTCCATGGTAGGCGAGACAGTTGTGCTTTGAAAGCTGCCTGAAAAACACTCCTGCAGCCCATCTTCTCTTTGCTGCCTGAAGGCGTCACGAAAGTACTATGAGTGTACTCGTATGAGGCATGCTGTCTCAGTTCCTTGCTGGGAGCTCCTCCAGGAGCACTCTGGAACTTACCAGCCAAAGAAATGGCACCCCAGGCATCAAGTAAAAGTCCAGATTTCTCCCATTGTAAGCTTAGGTGTGCCATAGAAGCGAAGAAGCATGTGTTAAAGAAATGCTTCCACTCTGTTATGTATTTCACGACTCGTTGTGCACTCACATTCGTTGTATCATCTGTGAAGGAGCACTGAACGCCGCCAACTCTTCTGTTGCCTTTGAGTCCCAGGAGGCAAACGGGTTCGTTTGCTTTAACGCTGTGAATGTGCAGCGGTAATGGCAAAGCCCTGCCCGGATCGCTCGACAGCTCTCGTTTGTACAGCATTCAAACGGCCTCAGGAACGCCGTTCTAAGCAGCCTTACATTCCATGCTGGTGTGCCCCAAGGAGGAATTTGGATTCTTCTGAGAAACACCACTGTGCCACACTAATGAAACCTGTGAACTCCCAAAAGACCTCTCCCTACGGCAGTCGGAAGCTAGATGCTGAGTTCCAGCCTGAAAACAACGGACAGCTTTCCCTGTGACAATGCTGGACTTCTGGGACCATCCAGATTCACCAAGGCCTAACTTTTGCACGGCGGGGGAATGCTCTTGTGCATGTACAGCAGTCCCCACGTGAAAACCTTTCTTAGCAGATGGAGGCAGTCTTTCCCTTGTACTAGATAGCTAGGCAGAATCATCAGATAAACATGCTTTGTCATCGAGCTTGAAAGTGGGACACTGATGGGAAAGATCACATTCTCCCACTTTGCAAGCGACTTGCTTTTGGCTTCAAAGCTGCCTGAACAGCACTAGCGGCCCACCTTCTCTTCACTGCAGGAGTGTCGCTGTGGGCCAAGGCTGCGTTCTCTCAATGCCAAAAATGTGCTGACAATTCCCTTCTAGAAACTCATCCTACTGCACTCCAAATTCAGCTCCGGCCAAAGAAAGGTGACCTAAGGCCACAAGGTAAGTTCCAGTGTTGCATATCAGCAGAGCTGGGTGTGCATTGGTATCCACGAAACCATACTCTGAAATGGAGTGCCTTAACTCTGCTGTGCCCCTGGGGACACATAGGACAGTCGATCGTGCACCCGTTTCGCATGATGAACGCTGTGTGCCTGAAGAGCGTCCTCTGGCTTCTGAGGAACCCTAGGCAAAAAAGGCCCCTGGGAAGCACTCTTCCCATTCATAGCAAGGGAAAAGTACTGCTTTCCGGGTTGCCAAGGAAGAGTGTCCCAGTCGTCAAAGAGCCTCGCGAAAGCAGTGCTGGGCAGCCTCTGTTTGCAAGTCGACTGGCCTCAGTGACTGAAAGAGAACTCCACTGCCAATATACAGTGGGCTGATGATTCAGGCCGGGACTCAGGACAGCACTCTCACAGAAGCGAAGGCTAAGCTCTGCGTTCGGCCTGAAGACCAGTACACTTTTCACACTTAACTCTGTTGGGATGTGCAAGAGCCATGGTCACCGAGGCCTACCTGAGATACTGAAATACTTCCCCAGTTCAGCCTAGGCAGAGGACCCTGTTGCCAAAGGATCTCCATGGAAGGGCCCTGTGGGTTCCGTGTGTTTCCTTGAGGTAGTCAGAAACGACTGAGGGTAACTATAGGAGCTCATGTTTGAAACCAGGCTACCCTGGCAAAACCTTATTTTCCTCCGTGGTAGGCCAGACAGTTGCACTTTGAAAGCTGCCTGAAAAAAACTCCTGCTGCCCATCTTCTCTTTGCTGCCTGAAGGCGTCACGAAAGTACTATGAGTGTACTCGTATGAGGCATGCTGTCTCAGTTCCTTGCTGGGAGCTCCTCCAGGAGCACTCTGGAACTTACCAGCCAAAGAAATGGCACCCCAGGCCTCAAGGAAAAGTCCAGATTTCTCCCATTGCAAGCTTATTTGTGCCACAGTAGCGAAGAAGCATGTGTTAAAGGAAAGCTGCAACACGGTTACATATTTCAGACTCGTTGTGCACTCACGTTCTTTGTAACATCTGTGAAGGGGCACTGAACGCCGCCAACTCTTCTGTTGCCTTTGAGTCCCAGGAGGCAAACGGGTTCGTTTGCTTTAACGCTGTGAATGTGCAGCGGTAATGGCAAAGCCCTGCCCGGATCGCTCGACAGCTCTCATTTGTACAGCATTCAAACGGCCTCAGGAACGCCGTTCTAAGCAGCCTTACATTCCATGCTGGTGTGCCCCAAGGAGGAATTTGGATTCTTCTGAGAAACACCACTGTGCCACACTAATGAAACCTGTGAACTCCCAAAGGACCTCTCCCTACGGCAGTCGGAAGCTAGATGCTGAGTTCCAGCCTGAAAACAACGGACAGCTTTCCCTGTGACAATGCTGGACTTCTGGGACCATCCAGATTCACCAAGGCCTAACTTTTGCACGGCGGGGGAATGCTCTTGTGCATGTACAGCAGTCCCCACGTGAAAACCTTTCTTAGCAGATGGAGGCAGTCTTTCCCTTGTACTAGATAGCTAGGCAGAATCATCAGATAAACATGCTTTGTCATCGAGCTTGAAAGTGGGACACTGATGGGAAAGATCACATTCTCCCACTTTGCAAGCGACTTGCTTTTGGCTTCAAAGCTGCCTGAACAGCACTAGCGGCCCACCTTCTCTTCACTGCAGGAGTGTCGCTGTTGGCCAAGGCTGCGTTCTCTCAATGCCAAAAATGTGCTGACAATTCCCTTCTAGAAACTCATCCTACTGCACTCCAAATTCAGCTCCGGCCAAAGAAAGGTGACCTAAGGCCACAAGGTAAGTTCCAGTGTTGCATATCAGCAGAGCTGGGTGTGCATTGGTATCCACGAAACCATACTCTGAAATGGAGTGCCTTAACTCTGCTGTGCCCCTGGGGACACATAGGACAGTCGATCGTGCACCCGTTTCGCATGATGAACGCTGTGTGCCTGAAGAGCGTCCTCTGGCTTCTGAGGAAACCTAGGCAAAAAAGGCCCCTGGGAAGCACTCTTCCCATTCATAGCAAGGGAAAAGTACTGCTTTCCGGGTTGCCAAGGAAGAGTGTCCCAGTCGTCAAAGAGCCTCGCGAAAGCAGTGCTGGGCAGCCTCTGTTTGCAAGTCGACTGGCCTCAGTGACTGAAAGAGAACTCCACTGCCAATATACAGTGGGCTGATGATTCAGGCCGGGACTCAGGACAGCACTCTCACAGAAGCGAAGGCTAAGCTCTGCGTTCGGCCTGAAGACCAGTACACTTTTCACACTTAACTCTGTTGGGATGTGCAAGAGCCATGGTCACCGAGGCCTACCTGAGATACTGAAATACTTCCCCAGTTCAGCCTAGGCAGAGGACCCTGTTGCCAAAGGATCTCCATGGAAGGGCCCTGTGGGTTCCGTGTGTTTCCTTGAGGTAGTCAGAAACGACTGAGGGTAACTATAGGAGCTCATGTTTGAAACCAGGCTACCCTGGCAAAACCTTATTTTCCTCCGTGGTAGGCCAGACAGTTGCACTTTGAAAGCTGCCTGAAAAAAACTCCTGCTGCCCATCTTCTCTTTGCTGCCTGAAGGCGTCACGAAAGTACTATGAGTGTACTCGTATGAGGCATGCTGTCTCAGTTCCTTGCTGGGAGCTCCTCCAGGAGCACTCTGGAACTTACCAGCCAAAGAAATGGCACCCCAGGCATCAAGGAAAAGTCCGGATTTCTCCCATTGCAAGCTTAGTTGTGCCATAGTAGCGAAGAAGCATGTGTTAAAGGAAAGCTGCAACACGGTTACATATTTCAGACTCGTTGTGCACTCACGTTCTTTGTAACATCTGTGAAGGGGCACTGAACGCCGCCAACTCTTCTGTTGCCTTTGAGTCCCAGGAGGCAAACGGGTTCGTTTGCTTTAACGCTGTGAATGTGCAGCGGTAATGGCAAAGCCCTGCCCGGATCGCTCGACAGCTCTCGTTTGTACAGCATTCAAACGGCCTCAGGAACGCCGTTCTAAGCAGCCTTACATTCCATGCTGGTGTGCCCCAAGGAGGAATTTGGATTCTTCTGAGAAACACCACTGTGCCACACTAATGAAACCTGTGAACTCCCAAAGGACGTCTCCCTACGGCAGTCGGAAGCTAGATGCTGAGTTCCAGCCTGAAAACAACGGACAGCTTTCCCTGTGACAATGCTGGACTTCCGGGACCATCCAGATTCTCCAAGGCCTAACTTTTGCACGGCGGGGGAATGCTCTTGTGCATGTACAGCAGTCCCCACGTGAAAACCTTTCTTAGCAGATGGAGGCAGTCTTTCCCTTGTACTAGGTAGCTAGGCAGAATCATCAGATAAACATGCTTTGTCATCGAGCTTGAAAGTGGGACACTGATGGGAAAGTTCACATTTTCCCGCTTTGCAAGCGACTTGCTTTTGGCTTCAAAGCTGCCTGAACAGCACTAGCGGCCCACCTTCTCTTCACTGCAGGAGTGTGGCTGTGGGCCAAGGCTGCGTTCTCTCAATGCCAAAAATGTGCTGACAATTCCCTTCTAGAAACTCATCCTACTGCACTCCAAATTCAGCTCCGGCCAAAGAAAGGTGACCTAAGGCCACAAGGTAAGTTCCAGTGTTGCATATCAGCAGAGCTGGGTGTGCATTGGTATCCACGAAACCATACTCTGAAATGGAGTGCCTTAACTCTGCTATGCCCCTGGGGACACATAGGACAGTCGATCGTGCACCCGTTTCGCATGATGAACGCTGTGTGCCTGAAGAGCGTCCTCTGGCTTCTGAGGAACCCTAGGCGAAAAAGGCCCCTGGGAAGCACTCTTCCCATTCATAGCAAGGGAAAAGTACTGCTTTCCGGGTTGCCAAGGAAGAGTGTCCCAGTCGTCAAAGAGCCTCGCGAAAGCAGTGCTGGGCAGCCTGTGTGTGCAAGTCGACTGGCCTCAGTGACTGAAAGAGAACTCCACTGCCAATACACAGTGGGCTGATGATTCAGGTCGGGACTCAGGACAGCAATCTCAAAGAAGCGAAGGCTAAGCTCTGCGTCCAGCCTGAAGACCAGTACACTTTTCACACTTAACTCTGTTGGGATGTGCAAGAGCCATGGTCACCGAGGCCTACCTGAGGTACTGAAATACTTCCCCAGTTCAGCCAAGGCAGAGGACCCTGTTGCCAAAGGATCTCCATGGAAGGGCCCTGTGGGTTCCGTGTGTTTCCTTGAGGTAGTCAGAAACGACTGAGGGTAACTATAGGAGCTCATGTTTGAAACCAGGCTACCCTGGCAAAACCTTATTTTCCTCCATGGTAGGCCAGACAGTTGCACTTTGAAAGCTGCCTGAAAAAAACTCCTGCTGCCCATCTTCTCTTTGCTGCCTGAAGGCGTCACGAAAGTACTATGAGTGTACTCGTATGAGGCATGCTGTCTCAGTTCCTTGCTGGGAGCTCCTCCAGGAGCACTCTGGAACTTACCAGCCAAAGAAATGGCACCCCAGGCATCAAGTAAAAGTCCAGATGTCTCCCATTGTAAGCTTAGGTGTGCCATAGAAGCGAAGAAGCATGTGTTAAAGAAATGCTTCCACTCTGTTATGTATTTAACGACTCGTTGTGCACTCACATTCGTTGTAACATCTGTGAAGGAGCACTGAACGCCGCCAACTCTTCTGTTGCCTTTGAGTCCCAGGAGGCAAACGGGTTCGTTTGCTTTAACGCTGTGAATGTGCAGCGGTAATGGCAAAGCCCTGCCCGGATCGCTCGACAGCTCTCGTTTGTACAGCATTCAAACGGCCTCAGGAACGCCGTTCTAAGCAGCCTTACATTCCATGCTGGTGTGCCCCAAGGAGGAATTTGGATTCTTCTGAGAAACACCACTGTGCCTCACTAATGAAACCTGTGAAAACCCAAAGGACCTCTCCCTACGGCAGTCGGAAGCTAGATGTTGAGTTCCAGCCTGAAAACAACGGACAGCTTTCCCTGTGACAATGCTGGACTTCTGGGACCATCCAGATTCACCAAGGCCTAACTTTTGCACGGCGGGGGAATGCTCTTGTGCATGTACAGCAGTCCCCACGTGAAAACCTTTCTTAGCAGATGGAGGCAGTCTTTCCCTTGTACTAGGTAGCTAGGCAGAATCATCAGATAAACATGCTTTGTCATCGAGCTTGAAAGTGGGACACTGATTGGAAAGATCAATTTTCCCGCTTTGCAAGCGACTTGCTTTTGGCATCAAAGCTGCCTGAACAGCACTAGCGGCCCACTTTCTCTTCACTGCAGGAGTGTCGCTGTGGGCCAAGGCTGCGTTCTCTCAATGCCAAAAATGTGCTGACAATTCCCTTCTAGAAACTCATCCTACTGCACTCCAAATTCAGCTCCGGCCAAAGAAAGGTGACCTAAGGCCACAAGGTAAGTTCCAGTGTTGCATATCAGCAGAGCTGGGTGTGCATTGGTATCCACGAAACCATACTCTGAAATGGAGTGCCTTAACTCTGCTGTGCCCCTGGGGACACATAGGACAGTCGATCGTGCACCCGTTTCGCATGATGAACGCTGTGTGCCTGAAGAGCGTCCTCTGGCTTCTGAGGAACCCTAGGCAAAAAAGGCCCCTGGGAAGCACTCTTCCCATTCATAGCAAGGGAAAAGTACTGCTTTCCGGGTTGCCAAGGAAGAGTGTCCCAGTCGTCAAAGAGCCTCGCGAAAGCAGTGCTGGGCAGCCTCTGTTTGCAAGTCGACTGGCCTCAGTGACTGAAAGAGAACTCCACTGCCAATATACAGTGTGCTGATGATTCAGGCCGGGACTCAGGACAGCACTCTCACAGAAGCGAAGGCTAAGCTCTGCGTTCGGCCTGAAGACCAGTACAATTTTCACACTTAATTCTGTTGGGATGTGCAAGAGCCATGGTCACCGAGGCCTACCTGAGGTACTGAAATACTTCCCCAGTTCAGCCTAGGCAGAGGACCCTGTTGCCAAAGGATCTCCATGGAAGGGCCCTGTGGGTTCCGTGTGTTTCCTTGAGGTAGTCAGAAACGACTGAGGGTAACTATAGGAGCTCATGTTTGAAACCAGGCTACCCTGGCAAAACCTTATTTTCCTCCGTGGTAGGCCAGACAGTTGCGCTTTGAAAGCTGCCTGAAAAACACTCCTGCTGCCCATCTTCTCTTTGCTGCCTGAAGGCGTCACGAAAGTACTATGAGTGTACTCGTATGAGGCATGCTGTCTCAGTTCCTTGCTGGGAGCTCCTCCAGGAGCACTCTGGAACTTACCAGCCAAAGAAATGGCACCCCAGGCATCAAGTAAAAGTCCAGATTTCTCCCATTGCAAGCTTAGTTGTGCCATAGTAGCGAAGAAGCATGTGTTAAAGGAAAGCTGCAACACGGTTACATATTTCAGACTCGTTGTGCACTCACGTTCTTTGTAACATCTGTGAAGGGGCACTGAACGCCGCCAACTCTTCTGTTGCCTTTGAGTCCCAGGAGGCAAACGGGTTCGTTTGCTTTAACACTGTGAATGTGCAGCGGTAATGGCAAAGCCCTGCCCGGATCGCTCGACAGCTCTCGTTTGTACAGCATTCAAACGGCCTCAGGAACGCCGTTCTAAGCAGCCTTACATTCCATGCTGGTGTGCCCCAAGGAGGAATTTGGATTCTTCTGAGAAACACCACTGTGCCACACTAATGAAACCTGTGAACTCCCAAAGGACGTCTCCCTACGGCAGTCGGAAGCTAGATGTTGAGTTCCAGCCTGAAAACAACGGACAGCTTTCCCTGTGACAATGCTGGACTTCTGGGACCATCCAGATTCACCAAGGCCTAACTTTTGCACGGCGGGGGAATGCTCTTGTGCATGTACAGCAGTCCCCACGTGAAAACCTTTCTTAGCAGATGGAGGCAGTCTTTCCCTTGTACTAGGTAGCTAGGCAGAATCATCAGATAAACATGCTTTGTCATCGAGCTTGAAAGTGGGACACTGATGGGAAAGTTCACATTTTCCTGCTTTGCAAGCGACTTGCTTTTGGCTTCAAAGCTGCCTGAACAGCACTAGCGGCCCACCTTCTCTTCACTGCAGGAGTGTCGCTGTGGGCCAAGGCTGCGTTCTCTCAATGCCAAAAATGTGCTGACAATTCCCTTCTAGAAACTCATCCTACTGCACTCCAAATTCAGCTCCGGCCAAAGAAAGGTGACCTAAGGCCACAAGGTAAGTTCCAGTGTTGCATATCAGCAGAGCTGGGTGTGCATTGGTATCCACGAAACCATACTCTGAAATGGAGTGCCTTAACTCTGCTATGCCCCTGGGGACACATAGGACAGTCGATCGTGCACCCGTTTCGCATGATGAACGCTGTGTGCCTGAAGAGCGTCCTCTGGCTTCTGAGGAACCCTAGGCGAAAAAGGCCCCTGGGAAGCACTCTTCCCATTCATAGCAAGGGAAAAGTACTGCTTTCCGGGTTGCCAAGGAAGAGTGTCCCAGTCGTCAAAGAGCCTCGCGAAAGCAGTGCTGGGCAGACTCTGTTTGCAAGTCGACTGGCCTCAGTGACTGAAAGAGAACTCCACTGCCAATACACAGTGGGCTGATGATTCAGGCCGGGACTCAGGACAGCACTCTCACAGAAGCGAAGGCTAAGCTCTGCGTCCAGCCTGAAGACCAGTACACTTTTCACACTTAACTCTGTTGGGATGTGCAAGAGCCATGGTCACCGAGGCCTACCTGAGGTACTGAAATACTTCCCCAGTTCAGCCTAGGCAGAGGACCCTGTTGCCAAAGGATCTCCATGGAAGGGCCCTGTGGGTTCCGTGTGTTTCCTTGAGGTAGTCAGAAACGACTGAGGGTAACTATAGGAGCTCATGTTTGAAACCAGGCTACCCTGGCAAAACCTTATTTTCCTCCGTGGTAGGCGAGACAGTTGTGCTTTGAAAGCTGCCTGAAAAACACTCCTGCTGCCCATCTTCTCTTTGCTGCCTGAAGGCGTCACGAAAGTACTATGAGTGTACTCGTATGAGGCATGCTGTCTCAGTTCCTTGCTGGGAGCTCCTCCAGGAGCACTCTGGAACTTACCAGCCAAAGAAATGGCACCCCAGGCATCAAGTAAAAGTCCAGATTTCTCCCATTGCAAGCTTAGTTGTGCCATAGTAGCGAAGAAGCATGTGTTAAAGGAAAGCTGCAACACGGTTACATATTTCAGACTCGTTGTGCACTCACGTTCTTTGTAACATCTGTGAAGGGGCACTGAACGCCGCCAACTCTTCTGTTGCCTTTGAGTCCCAGGAGGCAAACGGGTTCGTTTGCTTTAACACTGTGAATGTGCAGCGGTAATGGCAAAGCCCTGCCCGGATCGCTCGACAGCTCTCGTTTGTACAGCATTCAAACGGCCTCAGGAACGCCGTTCTAAGCAGCCTTACATTCCATGCTGGTGTGCCCCAAGGAGGAATTTGGATTCTTCTGAGAAACACCACTGTGCCACACTAATGAAACCTGTGAACTCCTAAAGGACGTCTCCCTACAGCAGTCGGAAGCTAGATGTTGAGTTCCAGCCTGAAAACAACGGACAGCTTTCCCTGTGACAATGCTGGACTTCTGGGACCATCCAGATTCACCAAGGCCTAACTTTTGCACGGCGGGGGAATGCTCTTGTGCATGTACAGCAGTCCCCACGTGAAAACCTTTCTTAGCAGATGGAGGCAGTCTTTCCCTTGTACTAGGTAGCTAGGCAGAATCATCAGATAAACATGCTTTGTCATCGAGCTTGAAAGTGGGACACTGATGGGAAAGTTCACATTTTCCCGCTTTGCAAGCGACTTGCTTTTGGCTTCAAAGCTGCCTGAACAGCACTAGCGGCCCACCTTCTCTTCACTGCAGGAGTGTCGCTGTGGGCCAAGGCTGCGTTCTCTCAATGCCAAAAATGTGCTGACAATTCCCTTCTAGAAACTCATCCTACTGCACTCCAAATTCAGCTCCGGCCAAAGAAAGGTGACCTAAGTCCACAAGGTAAGTTCCAGTGTTGCATATCAGCAGAGCTGGGTGTGCATTGGTATCCACGAAACCATACTCTGAAATGGAGTGCCTTAACTCTGCTATGCCCCTGGGGACACATAGGACAGTCGATCGTGCACCCGTTTCGCATGATGAAGGCTGTGTGCCTGAAGAGCGTCCTCTGGCTTCTGAGGAACCCTAGGCGAAAAAGGCCCCTGGGAAGCACTCTTCCCATTCATAGCAAGGGAAAAGTACTGCTTTCCGGGTTGCCAAGGAAGAGTGTCCCAGTCGTCAAAGAGCCTCGCGAAAGCAGTGCTGGGCAGACTCTGTTTGCAAGTCGACTGGCCTCAGTGACTGAAAGAGAACTCCACTGCCAATACACAGTGGGCTGATGATTCAGGCCGGGACTCAGGACAGCACTCTCACAGAAGCGAAGGCTAAGCTCTGCGTCCACCCTGAAGACCAGTACACTTTTCACACTTAACTCTGTTGGGATGTGCAAGAGCCATGGTCACCGAGGCCTACCTGAGGTACTGAAATACTTCCCCAGTTCAGCCTAGGCAGAGGACCCTGTTGCCAAAGGATCTCCATGGAAGGGCCCTGTGGGTTCCGTGTGTTTCCTTGAGGTAGTCAGAAACGACTGAGGGTAACTATAGGAGCTCATGTTTGAAACCAGGCTACCCTGGCAAAACCTTATTTTCCTCCGTGGTAGGCCAGACAGTTGCGCTTTGAAAGCTGCCTGAAAAACACTCCTGCTGCCCATCTTCTCTTTGCTGCCTGAAGGCGTCACGAAAGTACTATGAGTGTACTCGTATGAGGCATGCTGTCTCAGTTCCTTGCTGGGAGCTCCTCCAGGAGCACTCTGGAACTTACCAGCCAAAGAAATGGCACCCCAGGCATCAAGTAAAAGTCCAGATTTCTCCCATTGCAAGCTTAGTTGTGCCATAGTAGCGAAGAAGCATGTGTTAAAGGAAAGCTGCAACACGGTTACATATTTCAGACTCGTTGTGCACTCACGTTCTTTGTAACATCTGTGAAGGGGCACTGAACGCCGCCAACTCTTCTGTTGCCTTTGAGTCCCAGGAGGCAAACGGGTTCGTTTGCTTTAACGCTGTGAATGTGCAGCGGTAATGGCAAAGCCCTGCCCGGATCACTCGACAGCTCTCGTTTGTACAGCATTCAAACGGCCTCAGGAACGCCGTTCTAAGCAGCCTTACATTCCATGCTGGTGTGCCCCAAGGAGGAATTTGGATTCTTCTGAGAAACACCACTGTGCCACACTAATGAAACCTGTGAACTCCCAAAGGACGTCTCCCTACGGCAGTCGGAAGCTAGATGTTGAGTTCCAGCCTGAAAACAACGGACAGCTTTCCCTGTGACAATGCTGGACTTCTGGGACCATCCAGATTCACCAAGGCCTAACTTTTGCACGGCGGGGGAATGCTCTTGTGCATGTACAGCAGTCCCCACGTGAAAACCTTTCTTAGCAGATGGAGGCAGTCTTTCCCTTGTACTAGATAGCTAGGCAGAATCATCAGATAAACATGCTTTGTCATCGAGCTTGAAAGTGGGACACTGATGGGAAAGATCACATTCTCCCACTTTGCAAGCGACTTGCTTTTGGCTTCAAAGCTGCCTGAACAGCACTAGCGGCCCACCTTCTCTTCACTGCAGGAGTGTCGCTGTGGGCCAAGGCTGCGTTCTCTCAATGCCAAAAATGTGCTGACAATTCCCTTCTAGAAACTCATCCTACTGCACTCCAAATTCAGCTCCGGCCAAAGAAAGGTGACCTAAGGCCACAAGGTAAGTTCCAGTGTTGCATATCAGCAGAGCTGGGTGTGCATTGGTATCCACGAAACCATACTCTGAAATGGAGTGCCTTAACTCTGCTGTGCCCCTGGGGACACATAGGACAGTCGATCGTGCACCCGTTTCGCATGATGAACGCTGTGTGCCTGAAGAGCGTCCTCTGGCTTCTGAGGAACCCTAGGCAAAAAAGGCCCCTGGGAAGCACTCTTCCCATTCATAGCAAGGGAAAAGTACTGCTTTCCGGGTTGCCAAGGAAGAGTGTCCCAGTCGTCAAAGAGCCTCGCGAAAGCAGTGCTGGGCAGCCTCTGTTTGCAAGTCGACTGGCCTCAGTGACTGAAAGAGAACTCCACTGCCAATATACAGTGGGCTGATGATTCAGGCCGGGACTCAGGACAGCACTCTCACAGAAGCGAAGGCTAAGCTCTGCGTTCAGCCTGAAGACCAGTACACTTTTCACACTTAACTCTGTTGGGATGTGCAAGAGCCATGGTCACCGAGGCCTACCTGAGGTACTGAAATACTTCCCCAGTTCAGCCTAGGCAGAGGACCCTGTTGCCAAAGGATCTCCATGGAAGGGCCCTGTGGGTTCCGTGTGTTTCCTTGAGGTAGTCAGAAACGACTGAGGGTAACTATAGGAGCTCATGTTTGAAACCAGGCTACCCTGGCAAAACCTTATTTTCCTCCGTGGTAGGCCAGACAGTTGCGCTTTGAAAGCTGCCTGAAAAACACTCCTGCTGCCCATCTTCTCTTTGCTGCCTGAAGGCGTCACGAAAGTACTATGAGTGTACTCGTATGAGGCATGCTGTCTCAGTTCCTTGCTGGGAGCTCCTCCAGGAGCACTCTGGAACTTACCAGCCAAAGAAATGGCACCCCAGGCATCAAGGAAAAGTCCAGATTTCTCCCATTGCAAGCTTAGTTGTGCCATAGTAGCGAAGAAGCATGTGTTAAAGGAAAGCTGCAACACGGTTACATATTTCAGACTCGTTGTGCACTCACGTTCTTTGTAACATCTGTGAAGGGGCACTGAACGCCGCCAACTCTTCTGTTGCCTTTGAGTCCCAGGAGGCAAACGGGTTCGTTTGCTTTAACGCTGTGAATGTGCAGCGGTAATGGCAAAGCCCTGCCCGGATCGCTCGACAGCTCTCGTTTGTACAGCATTCAAACGGCCTCAGGAACGCCGTTCTAAGCAGCCTTACATTCCATGCTGGTGTGCCCCAAGGAGGAATTTGGATTCTTCTGAGAAACACCACTGTGCCTCACTAATGAAACCTGTGAAAACCCAAAGGACGTCTCCCTACGGCAGTCGGAAGCTAGATGTTGAGTTCCAGCCTGAAAACAACGGACAGCTTTCCCTGTGAAAATGCTGGACTTCTGGGACCATCCAGATTCACCAAGGCCTAACTTTTGCACGGCGGGGGAATGCTCTTGTGCATGTACAGCAGTCCCCACGTGAAAACCTTTCTTAGCAGATGGAGGCAGTCTTTCCCTTGTACTAGATAGCTAGGCAGAATCATCAGATAAACATGCTTTGTCATCGAGCTTGAAAGTGGGACACTGATGGGAAAGATCACATTCTCCCGCTTTGCAAGCGACTTGCTTTTGGCTTCAAAGCTGCTTGAACAGCACTAGCGGCCCACCTTCTCTTCACTGCAGGAGTGTCGCTGTGGGCCAAGGCTGCGTTCTCTCAATGCCAAAAATGTGCTGACAATTCCCTTCTAGAAACTCATCCTACTGCACTCCAAATTCAGCTCCGGCCAATGAAAGGTGACCTAAGGCCACAAGGTAAGTTCCAGTGTTTCATATCAGCAGAGCTGGGTGTGCATTGTATCCATGAAACCATACTATGAAATGGAGTGCCTTAACTCTGCTATGCCCCTGGGGACACATAGGACAGTCGATCGTGCACCCGTTTCGCATGATGACCGCTGTGTGCCTGAAGAGCATCCTCTGGCTTCTGAGGAACCCTAGGCGAAATAGGCCCCTGGGAAGCACTCTTCCCATTCATAGCAAGGGAAAAGTACTCCTTTCTGGGTTGTCAAGGAAGAGTGTCCCAGTCGTCAAATAGCCTCGCGAAAGCAGTGCTGGGCAGACTCTGTTTGTAAGTCGACTGGCCTCTGTGACTGAAAGAGAACTCCACTGGAATACACAAGGGGCTGATGATTCAGGCCGGGACTCAGGACAGCACTCTCACAGAAGCGAAGGCTAAGCTCTGCGTCCAGCCTGAAGACCAGTACACTTTTCACACTTAACTCTGTTGGGATGTGCAAGAGCCATGGTCACCGAGGCCTACCTAAGGTACTGAAATACTGCCCCCGTTCAGCCTAGGCAGAGGACCCTGTTGCCAAAGGATCTCCATGGAAGGGCCCTGTGGGTTCCGTGTGTTTCCTTGAGGTAGTCAGAAATGACTGAGGGTAACTATAGGAGCTTATGTTTGAAACCAGTCTACCCTGGAAAAACCTTATTTTCCTCCGCGGTAGGCGAGACAGTTGTGCTTTGAAAGCTGCCTGAAAAACACTCCTGCTGCCCATCTTCTCTTTGCTGCCTGAAGGCGTCACGAAAGTACTATGAGTGTACTCGTATGAGGCATGCTGTCTCAGTTCCTTGCTGGGAGCTCCTCCAGGAGCACTCTGGAACTTACCAGCCAAAGAAATGGCACCCCAGGCATCAAGTAAAAGTCCAGATGTCTCCCATTGTAAGCTTAGGTGTGCCATAGAAGCGAAGAAGCATGTGTTAAAGAAATGCTTCTACACTGTTATGTATTTCACGACTCGTTGTGCACTCACGTTCGTTGTAACATCTGTGAAGGAGCACTGAACGCCGCCAACTCTTCTGTTGCCTTTGAGTCCCAGGAGGCAAACGGGTTCGTTTGCTTTAACGCTGTGAATGTGCAGCGGTAATGGCAAAGCCCTGCCCGGATCGCTCGACAGCTCTCGTTTGTACAGCATTCAAACGGCCTCAGGAACGCCGTTCTAAGCAGCCTTACATTCCATGCTGGTGTGCCCCAAGGAGGAATTTGGATTCTTCTGAGAAACACCACTGTGCCACACTAATGAAACCTGTGAACTCCCAAAGGACGTCTCCCTACGGCAGTCGGAAGCTAGATGTTGAGTTCCAGCCTGAAAACAACGGACAGCTTTCCCTGTGACAATGCTGGTCTTCTGGGACCATCCAGATTCACCAAGGCCTAACTTTTGCACGGCGGGGGAATGCTCTTGTGCATGTACAGCAGTCCCCACGTGAAAACCTTTCTTAGCAGATGGAGGCAGTCTTTCCCTTGTACTAGGTAGCTAGGCAGAATCATCAGATAAACATGCTTTGTCATCGAGCTTGAAAGTGGGACACTGATGGGAAAGTTCACATTTTCCCGCTTTGCAAGCGACTTGCTTTTGGCTTCAAAGCTGCCTGAACAGCACTAGCGGCCCACCTTCTCTTCACTGCAGGAGTGTCGCTGTGGGCCAAGGCTGCGTTCTCTCAATGCCAAAAATGTGCTGACAATTCCCTTCTAGAAACTCATCCTACTGCACTCCAAATTCAGCTCCGGCCAAAGAAAGGTGACCTAAGGCCACAAGGTAAGTTCCAGTGTTGCATATCAGCAGAGCTGGGTGTGCATTGGTATCCATGAAACCATACTCTGAAATGGAATACCTTAACTCTGCTATGCCCCTGGGGACACATAGGACAGTCGATCGTGCACCCGTTTCGCATGATGAACGCTGTGTGCCTGAAGAGCGTCCTCTGGCTTCTGAGGAACCCTAGGCGAAAAAGGCCCCTGGGAAGCACTCTTCCCATTCATAGCAAGGGAAAAGTACTGCTTTCCGGGTTGCCAAGGAAGAGTGTCCCAGTCGTCAAAGAGCCTCGCGAAAGCAGTGCTGGGCAGACTCTGTTTGCAAGTCGACTGGCCTCAGTGACTGAAAGAGAACTCCACTGCCAATACACAGTGGGTTGATGATTCAGGCCGGGACTCAGGACAGCACTCTCACAGAAGCGAAGGCTAAGCTCTGCGTCCAGCCTGAAGACCAGTACACTTTTCACACTTAACTCTGTTGGGATGTGCAAGAGCCATGGTCACCGAGGCCTACCTAAGGTACTTAAATACTTCCCCAGTTCAGCCTAGGCAGAGGACCCTGTTGCCAAAGGATCTCCATGGAAGGGCCCTGTGGGTTCCGTGTGTTTCCTTGAGGTAGTCAGAAACGACTGAGGGTAACTATAGGAGCTCATGTTTGAAACCAGGCTACCCTGGCAAAACCTTATTTTCCTCCGTGGTAGGCCAGACAGTTGCGCTTTGAAAGCTGCCTGAAAAACACTCCTGCTGCCCATCTTCTCTTTGCTGCCTGAAGGCGTCACGAAAGTACTATGAGTGTACTCGTATGAGGCATGCTGTCTCAGTTCCTTGCTGGGAGCTCCTCCAGGAGCACTCTGGAACTTACCAGCCAAAGAAATGGCACCCCAGGCCTCAAGGAAAAGTCCAGATGTCTCCCATTGTAAGCTTAGGTGTGCCATAGAAGCGAAGAAGCATGTGTTAAAGAAATGCTTCCACTCTGTTATGTATTTCACGACTCGTTGTGCACTCACGTTCGTTGTCACATCTGTGAATGAGCACTGAACGCCGCCAACTCTTCTGTTGCCTTTGAGTCCCAGGAGGCAAACGAGTTCGTTTGCTTTAACGCTGTGAATGTGCAGCGGTAACGGCAAAGCCCTGCCGGATCGCTCGACAGCTCTCGTTTGTACAGCATTCAAACGGCCTCAGGAACGCCGTTCTAAGCAGCCTTACATTCCATGCTGGTGTGCCCCAAGGAGGAATTTGGATTCTTCTGAGAAACACCACTGTGCCACACTAATGAAACCTGTGAACTCCCAAAGGACGTCTCCCTACAGCAGTCGGAAGCTAGATGTTGAGTTCCAGCCTGAAAACAACGGACAGCTTTCCCTGTGACAATGCTGGTCTTCTGAGACCATCCAGATTCACCAAGGCCTAACTTTTGCACGGCGGGGGAATGCTCTTGTGCATGTACAGCAGTCCCCACGTGAAAACCTTTCTTAGCAGATGGAGGCAGTCTTTCCCTTGTACTAGATAGCTAGGCAGAATCATCAGATAAACATGCTTTGTCATCGAGCTTGAAAGTGGGACACTGATGGGAAAGATCACATTCTCCCGCTTTGCAAGCGACTTGCTTTTGGCTTCAAAGCTGCTTGAACAGCACTAGCGGCCCACCTTCTCTTCACTGCAGGAGTGTCGCTGTGGGCCAAGGCTGCGTTCTCTCAATGCCAAAAATGTGCTGACAATTCCCTTCTAGAAACTCATCCTACTGCACTCCAAATTCAGCTCCGGCCAATGAAAGGTGACCTAAGGCCACAAGGTAAGTTCCAGTGTTTCATATAGCAGAGCTGGGTGTGCATTGGTATCCACGAAACCATACTCTGAAATGGAGTGCCTTAACTCTGCTATGCCCCTGGGGACACATAGGACAGTCGATCGTGCACCCGTTTCGCATGATGACCGCTGTGTGCCTGAAGAGCGTTCTCTGGCTTCTGAGGAACCCTAGGCGAAATAGGCCCCTGGGAAGCACTCTTCCCATTCATAGCAAGGGAAAAGTACTGCTTTCTGGGTTGCCAAGGAAGAGTGTCCCAGTCGTCAAAGAGCCTCGCGAAAGCAGTGCTGGGCAGCCTCTGTTTGCAAGTCGACTGGCCTCAGAGACTGAAAGAGAACTCCACTGCCAATACACAGTGGGCTGATGATTCAGGCCGGGACTCAGGACAGCACTCTCACAGAAGCGAAGGCTAAGCTCTGCGTCCAGCCTGAAGACCAGTACACTTTTCACACTTAACTCTGTTGGGATGTGCAAGAGCCATGGTCACCGAGGCCTACCTAAGGTACTGAAATACTTCCCCAGTTCAGCCTAGGCAGAGGACTCTGTTGCCAAAGGATCTCCATGGAAGGGCCCTGTGGGTTCCGTGTGTTTCCTTGAGGTAGTCAGAAACGACTGAGGGTAACTATAGGAGCTCATGTTTGAAACCAGGCTACCCTGGCAAAACCTTATTTTCCTCCGTGGTAGGCGAGACAGTTGTGCTTTGAAAGCTGCCTGAAAAACACTCCTGCTGCCCATCTTCTCTTTGCTGCCTGAAGGCGTCACGAAAGTACTATGAGTGTACTCGTATGAGGCATGCTGTCTCAGTTCCTTGCTGGGAGCTCCTCCAGGAGCACTCTGGAACTTACCAGCCAAAGAAATGGCACCCCAGGCCTCAAGGAAAAGTCCAGATTTCTCCCATTGCAAGCTTAGTTCTGCCATAGAAGCGAAGAAGCATGTGTTAAAGAAATGCTTCCACTCTGTTATGTATTTCACGACTCGTTGTGCACTCACGTTCTTTGTAACATCTGTGAAGGAGCACTGAACGCCGCCAACTCTTCTGTTGCCTTTGAGTCCCAGGAGGCAAACGAGTTCGTTTGCTTTAACGCTGTGAATGTGCAGCGGTAATGGCAAAGCCCTGCCCGGATCGCTCGACAGCTCTCGTTTGTACAGCATTCAAACGGCCTCAGGAACGCCGTTCTAAGCAGCCTTACATTCCATGCTGGTGTGCCCCAAGGAGGAATTTGGATTCTTCTGAGAAACACCACTGTGCCACACTAATGAAACCTGTGAACTCCCAAAGGACGTCTCCCTACGGCAGTCGGAAGCTAGATGTTGAGTTCCAGCCTGAAAACAACGGACAGCTTTCCCTGTGACAATGCTGGTCTTCTGGGACCATCCAGATTCACCAAGGCCTAACTTTTGCACGGCGGGGGAATGCTCTTGTGCATGTACAGCAGTCCCCACGTGAAAACCTTTCTTAGCAGATGGAGGCAGTCTTTCCCTTGTACTAGGTAGCTAGGCAGAATCATCAGATAAACATGCTTTGTCATCGAGCTTGAAAGTGGGACACTGATGGGAAAGTTCACATTTTCCCGCTTTGCAAGCGACTTGCTTTTGGCTTCAAAGCTGCCTGAACAGCACTAGCGGCCCACCTTCTCTTCACTGCAGGAGTGTCGCTGTGGGCCAAGGCTGCGTTCTCTCAATGCCAAAAATGTGCTGACAATTCCCTTCTAGAAACTCATCCTACTGCACTCCAAATTCAGCTCCGGCCAAAGAAAGGTGACCTAAGGCCACAAGGTAAGTTCCAGTGTTGCATATCAGCAGAGCTGGGTGTGCATTGGTATCCACGAAACCATACTATGAAATGGAGTGCCTTAACTCTGCTATGCCCCTGGGGACACATAGGACAGTCGATCGTGCACCCGTTTCGCATGATGAACGCTGTGTGCCTGAAGAGCGTCCTCTGGCTTCTGAGGAACCCTAGGCGAAAAAGGCCCCTGGGAAGCACTCTTCCCATTCATAGCAAGGGAAAAGTACTGCTTTCCGGGTTGCCAAGGAAGAGTGTCCCAGTCGTCAAAGAGCCTCGCGAAAGCAGTGCTGGGCAGACTCTGTTTGCAAGTCGACTGGCCTCAGTGACTGAAAGAGAACTCCACTGCCAATACACAGTGGGCTGATGATTCAGGCCGGGACTCAGGACAGCACTCTCACAGAAGCGAAGGCTAAGCTCTGCGTCCAGCCTGAAGACCAGTACACTTTTCACACTTAACTCTGTTGGGATGTGCAAGAGCCATGGTCACCGAGGCCTACCTGAGGTACTGAAATACTTCCCCAGTTCAGCCTAGGCAGAGGACCCTGTTGCCAAAGGATCTCCATGGAAGGGCCCTGTGGGTTCCGTGTGTTTCCTTGAGGTAGTCAGAAACGACTGAGGGTAACTATAGGAGCTCATGTTTGAAACCAGGCTACCCTGGCAAAACCTTATTTTCCTCCGTGGTAGGCCAGACAGTTGCGCTTTGAAAGCTGCCTGAAAAAAACTCCTGCTGCCCATCTTCTCTTTGCTGCCTGAAGGCGTCACGAAAGTACTATGAGTGTACTCGTATGAGGCATGCTGTCTCAGTTCCTTGCTGGGAGCTCCTCCAGGAGCACTCTGGAACTTACCAGCCAAAGAAATGGCACCCCAGGCCTCAAGGAAAAGTCCAGATTTCTTCCATTGCAAGCTTATTTGTGCCATAGTAGCGAAGAAGCATGTGTTAAAGGAAAGCTGCAACACGGTTACATATTTCAGACTCGTTGTGCACTCACGTTCTTTGTAACATCTCTGAAGGGGCACTGAACGCCGCCAACTCTTCTGTTGCCTTTGAGTCCCAGGAGGCAAACGGGTTCGTTTGCTTTAACGCTGTGAATGTGCAGCGGTAATGGCAAAGCCCTGCCCGGATCGCTCGACAGCTCTCGTTTGTACAGCATTCAAACGGCCTCAGGAACGCCGTTCTAAGCAGCCTTACATCCATGCTGGTGTGCCCCAAGGAGGAATTTGGATTCTTCTGAGAAACACCACTGTGCCTCACTAATGAAACCTGTGAAAACCCAAAAGACCTTTCCCTACGGCAGTCGGAAGCTAGATGTTGAGTTCCAGCCTGAAAACAACGGACAGCTTTCCCTGTGACAATGCTGGACTTCTGGGACCATCCAGATTCACCAAGGCCTAACTTTTGCACGGCGGGGGAATGCTCTTGTGCATGTACAGCAGTCCCCACGTGAAAACCTTTCTTAGCAGATGGAGGCAGTCTTTCCCTTGTACTAGGTAGCTAGGCAGAATCATCAGATAAACATGCTTTGTCATCGAGCTTGAAAGTGGGACACTGATGGGAAAGATCACATTCTCCCGCTTTGCAAGCGACTTGCTTTTGGCTTCAAAGCTGCTTGAACAGCACTAGCGGCCCACCTTCTCTTCACTGCAGGAGTGTCGCTGTGGGCCAAGGCTGCGTTCTCTCAATGCCAAAAATGTGCTGACAATTCCCTTCTAGAAACTCATCCTACTGCACTCCAAATTCAGCTCCGGCCAATGAAAGGTGACCTAAGGCCACAAGGTAAGTTCCAGTGTTGCATATCAGCAGAGCTGGGTGTGCATTATATCCATGAAACCATACTATGAAATGGAGTGCCTTAAGTCTGCTATGCCCCTGGGGACACATAGGACAGTCGATCGTGCACCCGTTTCGCATGATGACCGCTGTGTGCCTGAAGAGCGTCCTCTGGCTTCTGAGGAACCCTAGGCGAAATAGGCCCCTGGGAAGCACTCTTCCCATTCATAGCAAGGGAAAAGTACTGCTTTCTGGGTTGCCAAGGAAGAGTGTCCCAGTCGTCAAAGAGCCTCGCGAAAGCAGTGCTGGGCAGCCTCTGTTTGCAAGTCGACTGGCCTCAGAGACTGAAAGAGAACTCCACTGCCAATACACAGTGGGCTGATGATTCAGGCCGGGACTCAGGACAGCACTCTCACAGAAGCGAAGGCTAAGCTCTGCGTCCAGCCTGAAGACCAGTACACTTTTCACACTTAACTCTGTTGGGATGTGCAAGAGCCATGGTCACAGAGGCCTACCTAAGGTACTGAAATACTTCCCCAGTTCAGCCTAGGCAGAGGACCCTGTTGCCAAAGGATCTCCATGGAAGGGCCCTGTGGGTTCCGTGTGTTTCCTTGAGGTAGTCAGAAACGACTGAGGGTAACTATAGGAGCTCATGTTTGAAACCAGGCTACCCTGGCAAAACCTTATTTTCCTCCGTGGTAGGCCAGACAGTTGCGCTTTGAAAGCTGCCTGAAAAAAACTCCTGCTGCCCATCTTCTCTTTGCTGCCTGAAGGCGTCACGAAAGTACTATGAGTGTACTCGTATGAGGCATGCTGTCTCAGTTCCTTGCTGGGAGCTCCTCCAGGAGCACTCTGGAACTTACCAGCCAAAGAAATAGCACCCCAGGCCTCAAGGAAAAGTCCAGATTTCTCCCATTGCAAGCTTATTTGTGCCATAGTAGCGAAGAAGCATGTGTTAAAGGAAAGCTGCAACACGGTTACATATTTCAGACTCGTTGGGCACTCACGTTCTTTGTAACATCTGTGAAGGGGCACTGAACGCCGCCAACTCTTCTCTTGCCTTTGAGTCCCAGGAGGCAAACGGGTTCGTTTGCTTTAACGCTGTGAATGTGCAGCGGTAATGGCAAAGCCCTGCCCGGATCGCTCGACAGCTCTCGTTTGTACAGCATTCAAACGGCCTCAGGAACGCCGTTCTAAGCAGCCTTACATTCCATGCTGGTGTGCCCCAAGGAGGAATTTGGATTCTTCTGAGAAACAACACTGTGCCACACTAATGAAACCTGTGAACTCCCAAAGGACGTCTCCCTAGGGCAGTCGGAAGCTAGATGTTGAGTTCCAGCCTGAAAACAACGGACAGCTTTCCCTGTGACAATGCTGGTCTTCTGGGACCATCCAGATTCACCAAGGCCTAACTTTTGCACGGCGGGGGAATGCTCTTGTGCATGTACAGCAGTCCCCACGTGAAAACCTTTCTTAGCAGATGGAGGCAGTCTTTCCCTTGTACTAGATAGCTAGGCAGAATCATCAGATAAACATGCTTTGTCATCGAGCTTGAAAGTGTGACACTGATGGGAAAGATCACATTCTCCCGCTTTGCAAGCGACTTGCTTTTGGCTTCAAAGCTGCTTGAACAGCACTAGCGGCCCACCTTCTCTTCACTGCAGGAGTGTCGCTGTGGGCCAAGGCTGCGTTCTCTCAATGCCAAAAATGTGCTGACAATTCCCTTCTAGAAACTCATCCTACTGCACTCCAAATTCAGCTCCGGCCAATGAAAGGTGACCTAAGGCCACAAGGTAAGTTCCAGTGTTGCATATCAGCAGAGCTGGGTGTGCATTGGTATCCACGAAACCATACTCTGAAATGGAGTGCCTTAACTCTGCTATGCCCCTGGGGACACATAGGACAGTCGATCGTGCACCCGTTTCGCATGATGACCGCTGTGTGCCTGAAGAGCGTCCTCTGGCTTCTGAGGAACCCTAGGCGAAATAGGCCCCTGGGAAGCACTCTTCCCATTCATAGCAAGGGAAAAGTACTGCTTTCCGGGTTGCCAAGGAAGAGTGTCCCAGTCGTCAAAGAGCCTCGCGAAAGCAGTGCTGGGCAGCCTCTGTTTGCAAGTCGACTGGCCTCAGAGACTGAAAGAGAACTCCACTGCCAATACACAGTGGGCTGATGATTCAGGCCGGGACTCAGGACAGCACTCTCACAGAAGCGAAGGCTAAGCTCTGCGTCCAGCCTGAAGACCAGTACACTTTTCACACTTAACTCTGTTGGGATGTGCAAGAGCCATGGTCACCGAGGCCTACCTAAGGTACTGAAATACTTCCCCAGTTCAGCCTAGGCAGAGGACTCTGTTGCCAAAGGATCTCCATGGAAGGGCCCTGTGGGTTCCGTGTGTTTCCTTGAGGTAGTCAGAAACGACTGAGGGTAACTATAGGAGCTCATGTTTGAAACCAGGCTACCCTGGCAAAACCTTATTTTCCTCCATGGTAGGCGAGACAGTTGTGCTTTGAAAGCTGCCTGAAAAACACTCCTGCTGCCCATCTTCTCTTTGCTGCCTGAAGGCGTCACGAAAGTACTATGAGTGTACTCGTATGAGGCATGCTGTCTCAGTTCCTTGCTGGGAGCTCCTCCAGGAGCACTCTGGAACTTACCAGCCAAAGAAATGGCACCCCAGGCCTCAAGGAAAAGTCCAGATGTCTCCCATTGTAAGCTTAGGTGTGCCATAGAAGCGAAGAAGCATGTGTTAAAGAAGTGCTTCCACTCTGTTATGTATTTCACGACTCGTTGTGCACTCACGTTCGTTGTAACATCTGTGAATGAGCACTGAACGCCGCCAACTCTTCTGTTGCCTTTGAGTCCCAGGAGGCAAACGAGTTCGTTTGCTTTAACGCTGTGAATGTGCAGCGGTAACGGCAAAGCCCTGCCGGATCGCTCGACAGCTCTCGTTTGTACAGCATTCAAACGGCCTCAGGAACGCCGTTCTAAGCAGCCTTACATTCCATGCTGGTGTGCCCCAAGGAGGAATTTGGATTCTTCGGAGAAACACCACTGTGCCACACTAATGAAACCTGTGAACTCCCAAAGGACGTCTCCCTACAGAAGTCGGAAGCTAGATGTTGAGTTCCAGCCTGAAAACAACGGACAGCTTTCCCTGTGACAATGCTGGTCTTTTGGGACCATCCAGATTCACCAAGGCCTAACTTTTGCACGGCGGGGGAATGCTCTTGTGCATGTACAGCAGTCCCCACGTGAAAACCTTTCTTAGCAGATGGAGGCAGTCTTTCCCTTGTACTAGGTAGCTAGGCAGAATCATCAGATAAACATGCTTTGTCATCGAGCTTGAAAATGGGACACTGATGGGAAAGATCACATTCTCCCGCTTTGCAAGCGACTTGCTTTTGGCTTCAAAGCTGTTTGAACAGCACTAGCGGCCCACCTTCTCTTCACTGCAGGAGTGTTGCTGTGGGCCAAGGCTGCGTTCTCTCAATGCCAAAAATGTGCTGACAATTCTCTTCTAGAAACTCATCCTACTGCACTCCAAATTCAGCTCCGGCCAATGAAAGGTGACCTAAGGCCACAAGGTAAGTTCCAGTTTTTCATATCAGCAGAGCTGGGTGTGCATTGTATCCATGAAACCATACTATGAAATGGAGTGCCTTAACTCTGCTATGCCCCTGGGGACACATAGGACAGTCGATCGTGCACCCGTTTCGCATGATGACCGCTGTGTGCCTGAAGAGCGTCCTCTGGCTTCTGAGGAACCCTAGGCGAAATAGGCCCCTGGGAAGCACTCTTCCCATTCATAGCAAGGGAAATATACTGCTTTCTGGGTTGCCAAGGAAGAGTGTCCCAGTCGTCAAAGAGCCTCGCGAAAGCAGTGCTGGGCAGACTCTGTTTGCAAGTCGACTGGCCTCAGTGACTGAAAGAGAACTCCACTGCCAATACACAGTGGGCTGATGATTCAGGCCGGGACTCAGGACAGCACTCTCACAGAAGCGAAGGCTAAGCTCTGCGTCCAGCCTGAAGACCAGTACACTTTTCACACTTAACTCTGTTGGGATGTGCAAGAACCATGGTCACCGAGGCCTACCTGAGGTACTGAAATACTTCCCCAGTTCAGCCTAGGCAGAGGACCCTGTTGCCAAAGGATCTCCATGGAAGGGCCCTGTGGGTTCCGTGTGTTTCCTTGAGGTAGTCAGAAACGACTGAGGGTAACTATAGGAGCTCATGTTTGAAACCAGGCTACCCTGGCAAAACCTTATTTTCCTCCGTGGTAGGCCAGACAGTTGCGCTTTGAAAGCTGCCTGAAAAAAACTCCTGCTGCCCATCTTCTCTTTGCTGCCTGAAGGCGTCACGAAAGTACTATGAGTGTACTCGTATGAGGCATGCTGTCTCAGTTCCTTGCTGGGAGCTCCTCCAGGAGCACTCTGGAACTTACCAGCCAAAGAAATAGCACCCCAGGCCTCAAGGAAAATTCCAAATTTCTCCCATTGCAAGCTTATTTGTGCCATAGTAGCGAAGAAGCATGTGTTAAAGGAAAGCTGCAACACGGTTACATATTTCAGACTCGTTGTGCACTCACGTTCTTTGTAACATCTGTGAAGGGGCACTGAACGCCGCCAACTCTTCTGTTGCCTTTGAGTCCCAGGAGGCAAACGGGTTCGTTTGCTTTAACGCTGTGAATGTGCAGCGGTAATGGCAAAGCCCTGCCCGGATCGCTCGACAGCTCTCGTTTGTACAGCATTCAAACGGCCTCAGGAACGCCGTTCTAAGCAGCCTTACATTCCATGCTGGTGTGCCCCAAGGAGGAATTTGGATTCTTCTGAGAAACACCACTGTGCCACACTAATGAAACCTGTGAACTCCCAAAGGACGTCTCCCTACGGCAGTCGGAAGCTAGATGTTGAGTTCCAGCCTGAAAACAACGGACAGCTTTCCCTGTGACAATGCTGGTCTTCTGGGACCATCCAGATTCACCAAGGCCTAACTTTTGCACGGCGGGGGAATGCTCTTGTGCATGTACAGCAGTCCCCACGTGAAAACCTTTCTTAGCAGATGGAGGCAGTCTTTCCCTTGTACTAGATAGCTAGGCAGAATCATCAGATAAACATGCTTTGTCATCGAGCTTGAAAGTGGGACACTGATGGGAAAGATCACATTCTCCCGCTTTGCAAGCGACTTGCTTTTGGCTTCAAAGCTGCTTGAACAGCACTAGCGGCCCACCTTCTCTTCACTGCAGGAGTGTCGCTGTGGGCCAAGGCTGCGTTCTCTCAATGCCAAAAATGTGCTGACAATTCCCTTCTAGAAACTCATCCTACTGCACTCCAAATTCAGCTCCGGCCAATGAAAGGTGACCTAAGGCCACAAGGTAAGTTCCAGTGTTTCATATAGCAGAGCTGGGTGTGCATTGGTATCCACGAAACCATACTATGAAATGGAGGGCCTTAACTCTGCTATGCCCCTGGGGACACATAGGACAGTCGATCGTGCACCCGTTTCGCATGATGACCGCTGTGTGCCTGAAGAGCGTCCTCTGGCTTCTGAGGAACCCTAGGCGAAATAGGCCCCTGGGAAGCACTCTTCCCATTCATAGCAAGGGAAAAGTACTGCTTTCTGGGTTGCCAAGGAAGAGTGTCCCAGTCGTCAAAGAGCCTCGCGAAAGCAGTGCTGGGCAGCCTCTGTTTGCAAGTCGACTGGCCTCAGAGACTGAAAGAGAACTCCACTGCCAATACACAGTGGGCTGATGATTCAGGCCGGGACTCAGGACAGCACTCTCACAGAAGCGAAGGCTAAGCTCTGCGTCCAGCCTGAAGACCAGTACACTTTTCACACTTAACTCTGTTGGGATGTGCAAGAGCCATGGTCACCGAGGCCTACCTAAGGTACTGAAATACTTCCCCAGTTCAGCCTAGGCAGAGGACCCTGTTGCCAAAGGATCTCCATGGAAGGGCCCTGTGGGTTCCGTGTGTTTCCTTGAGGTAGTCAGAAACGACTGAGGGTAACTATAGGAGCTCATGTTTGAAACCAGGCTACCCTGGCAAAACCTTATTTTCCTCCGTGGTAGGCGAGACAGTTGTGCTTTGAAAGCTGCCTGAAAAACACTCCTGCTGCCCATCTTCTCTTTGCTGCCTGAAGGCGTCACGAAAGTACTATGAGTGTACTCGTATGAGGCATGCTGTCTCAGTTCCTTGCTGGGAGCTCCTCCAGGAGCACTCTGGAACTTACCAGCCAAAGAAATGGCACCCCAGGCCTCAAGGAAAAGTCCAGATTTCTCCCATTGCAAGCTTAGTTCTGCCATAGAAGCGAAGAAGCATGTGTTAAAGAAATGCTTCCACTCTGTTATGTATTTCACGACTCGTTGTGCACTCACGTTCGTTGTAACATCTGTGAAGGAGCACTGAACGCCGCCAACTCTTCTGTTGCCTTTGAGTCCCAGGAGGCACACGAGTTCGTTTGCTTTAACGCTGTGAATGTGCAGCGGTAATGGCAAAGCCCTGCCCGGATCGCTCGACAGCTCTCGTTTGTACAGCATTCAAACGGCCTCAGGAACGCCGTTCTAAGCAGCCTTACATTCCATGCTGGTGTGCCCCAAGGAGGAATTTGGATTCTTCTGAGAAACACCACTGTGCCACACTAATGAAACCTGTGAACTCCCAAAGGACGTCTCCCTACGGCAGTCGGAAGCTAGATGTTGAGTTCCAGCCTGAAAACAACGGACAGCTTTCCCTGTGACAATGCTGGTCTTCTGGGACCATCCAGATTCACCAAGGCCTAACTTTTGCACGGCGGGGGAATGCTCTTGTGCATGTACAGCAGTCCCCACGTGAAAACCTTTCTTAGCAGATGGAGGCAGTCTTTCCCTTGTACTAGGTAGCTAGGCAGAATCATCAGATAAACATGCTTTGTCATCGAGCTTGAAAGTGGGACACTGATGGGAAAGTTCACATTTTCCCGCTTTGCAAGCGACTTGCTTTTGGCTTCAAAGCTGCCTGAACAGCACTAGCGGCCCACCTTCTCTTCACTGCAGGAGTGTCGCTGTGGGCCAAGGCTGCGTTCTCTCAATGCCAAAAATGTGCTGACAATTCCCTTCTAGAAACTCATCCTACTGCACTCCAAATTCAGCTCCGGCCAAAGAAAGGTGACCTAAGGCCACAAGGTAAGTTCCAGTGTTGCATATCAGCAGAGCTGGGTGTGCATTGGTATCCACGAAACCATACTATGAAATGGAGTGCCTTAACTCTGCTATGCCCCTGGGGACACATAGGACAGTCGATCGTGCACCCGTTTCGCATGATGAACGCTGTGTGCCTGAAGAGCGTCCTCTGGCTTCTGAGGAACCCTAGGCGAAAAAGGCCCCTGGGAAGCACTCTTCCCATTCATAGCAAGGGAAAAGTACTGCTTTCCGGGTTGCCAAGGAAGAGTGTCCCAGTCGTCAAAGAGCCTCGCGAAAGCAGTGCTGGGCAGACTCTGTTTGCAAGTCGACTGGCCTCAGTGACTGAAAGAGAACTCCACTGCCAATACACAGTGGGCTGATGATTCAGGCCGGGACTCAGGACAGCACTCTCACAGAAGCGAAGGCTAAGCTCTGCGTCCAGCCTGAAGACCAGTACACTTTTCACACTTAACTCTGTTGGGATGTGCAAGAGCCATGGTCACCGAGGCCTACCTGAGGTACTGAAATACTTCCCCAGTTCAGCCTAGGCAGAGGACCCTGTTGCCAAAGGATCTCCATGGAAGGGCCCTGTGGGTTCCGTGTGTTTCCTTGAGGTAGTCAGAAACGACTGAGGGTAACTATAGGAGCTCATGTTTGAAACCAGGCTACCCTGGCAAAACCTTATTTTCCTCCGTGGTAGGCCAGACAGTTGCGCTTTGAAAGCTGCCTGAAAAAAACTCCTGCTGCCCATCTTCTCTTTGCTGCCTGAAGGCGTCACGAAAGTACTATGAGTGTACTCGTATGAGGCATGCTGTCTCAGTTCCTTGCTGGGAGCTCCTCCAGGAGCACTCTGGAACTTACCAGCCAAAGAAATGGCACCCCGGGCCTCAAGGAAAAGTCCAGATTTCTTCCATTGCAAGCTTATTTGTGCCATAGTAGCGAAGAAGCATGTGTTAAAGGAAAGCTGCAACACGGTTACATATTTCAGACTCGTTGTGCACTCACGTTCTTTGTAACATCTGTGAAGGTGCACTGAACGCCGCCAACTCTTCTGTTGCCTTTGAGTCCCAGGAGGCAAACGGGTTCGTTTGCTTTAACGCTGTGAATGTGCAGCGGTAATGGCAAAGCCCTGCCCGGATCGCTCGACAGCTCTCGTTTGTACAGCATTCAAAAGGCCTCAGGAACGCCGTTCTAAGCAGCCTTACATTCCATGCTGGTGTGCCCCAAAGAGGAATTTGGATTCTTCTGAGAAACACCACTGTGCCTCACTAATGAAACCTGTGAAAACCCAAAAGACCTCTCCCTACGGCAGTCGGAAGCTAGATGTTGAGTTCCAGCCTGAAAACAACGGACAGCTTTCCCTGTGACAATGCTGGACTTCTGGGACCATCCAGATTCACCAAGGCCTAACTTTTGCACGGCGGGGGAATGCTCTTGTGCATGTACAGCAGTCCCCACGTGAAAACCTTTCTTACCAGATGGAGGCAGTCTTTCCCTTGTACTAGGTAGCTAGGCAGAATCATCAGATAAACATGCTTTGTCATCGAGCTTGAAAGTGGGACACTGATGGGAAAGATCACATTCTCCCGCTTTGCAAGCGACTTGCTTTTGGCTTCAAAGCTGCTTGAACAGCACTAGCGGCCCACCTTCTCTTCACTGCAGGAGTGTCGCTGTGGGCCAAGGCTGCGTTCTCTCAATGCCAAAAATGTGCTGACAATTCCCTTCTAGAAACTCATCCTACTGCACTCCAAATTCAGCTCCGGCCAATGAAAGGTGACCTAAGGCCACAAGGTAAGTTCCAGTGTTTCATATCAGCAGAGCTGGGTGTGCATTGTATCCATGAAACCATACTATGAAATGGAGTGCCTTAACTCTGCTATGCCCCTGGGGACACATAGGACAGTCGATCGTGCACCCGTTTCGCATGATGACCGCTGTGTGCCTGAAGAGCGTCCTCTGGCTTCTGAGGAACCCTAGGCGAAATAGGCCCCTGAGAAGCACTCTTCCCATTCATAGCAAGGGAAAAGTACTGCTTTCTGGATTGCCAAGGAAGAGTGTCCCAGTCGTCAAAGAGCCTCGCGAAAGCAGTGCTGGGCAGCCTCTGTTTGCAAGTCGACTGGCCTCAGTGACTGAAAGAGAACTCCACTGCCAATACACAGTGGGCTGATGATTCAGTCCGGGACTCAGTACAGCACTCTCACAGAAGCGAAGGCTAAGCTCTGCGTCCAGCCTGAAGACCAGTACACTTTTCACACTTAACTCTGTTGGGATGTGCAAGAGCCATGGTCACCAAGGCCTACATAAGGTACTGAAATACTTCCCCAGTTCAGCCTAGGCAGAGGACCCTGTTGCCAAAGGATCTCCATGGAAGGGCCCTGTGGGTTCCGTGTGTTTCCTTCAGGTAGTCAGAAACGACTGAGGGTAACTATAGGAGCTCATGTTTGAAACCAGGCTACCCTGGCAAAACCTTATTTTCCTCCGTGGTAGGCGAGACAGTTGCGCTTTGAAAGCTGCCTGAAAAACACTCCTGCTGCCCATCTTCTCTTTGCTGCCTGAAGGCGTCACGAAAGTACTATGAGTGTACTCGTATGAGGCATGCTGTCTCAGTTCCTTGCTGGGAGCTCCTCCAGGAGCACTCTGGAACTTACCAGCCAAAGAAATGGTACCCCAGGCATCAAGTAAAAGTCCAGATGTCTCCCATTGTAAGCTTAGGTGTGCCATAGAAGCGAAGAAGCATGTGTTAAAGAAATACTTCCACTCTGTTATGTATTTCACGACTCGTTGTGCACTCACGTTCGTTGTAACATCTGTGAAGGAGCACTGAACGCCGCCAACTCTTCTGTTGCCTTTGAGTCCCAGGAGGCAAACGGGTTCGTTTGCTTTAACGCTGTGAATGTGCAGCGGTAATGGCAAAGCCCTGCCCGGATCGCTCGACAGCTCTCGTTTGTACAGCATTCAAACGGCCTCAGGAACGCCGTTCTAAGCAGCCTTACATTCCATGCTGGTGTGCCCCAAGGAGGAATTTGGATTCTTCTGAGAAACACCACTGTGCCACACTAATGAAACCTGTGAACTCCCAAAGGACGTCTCCCTACGGCAGTCGGAAGCTAGATGTTGAGTTCCAGCCTGAAAACAACGGACAGCTTTCCCTGTGACAATGCTGGTCTTCTGGGACCATCCAGATTCACCAAGGCCTAACTTTTGCACGGCGGGGGAATGCTCTTGTGCATGTACAGCAGTCCCCACGTGAAAACCTTTCTTAGCAGATGGAGGCAGTCTTTCCCTTGTACTAGGTAGCTAGGCAGAATCATCAGATAAACATGCTTTGTCATCGAGCTTGAAAGTGGGACACTGATGGGAAAGTTCACATTTTCCC
Source organism: Eubalaena glacialis (assembly GCF_028564815.1). NCBI lineage: Eukaryota > Metazoa > Chordata > Mammalia > Artiodactyla > Balaenidae > Eubalaena > Eubalaena glacialis. The sequence continues at coordinate 34,940,641 of NC_083728.1, read as the reverse complement.
GCTTTGCAAGCGACTTGCTTTTGGCTTCAAAGCTGCCTGAACAGCACTAGCGGCCCACCTTCTCTTCACTGCAGGAGTGTCGCTGTGGGCCAAGGCTGCGTTCTCTCAATGCCAAAAATGTGTTGACAATTCCCTTCTAGAAACTCATCCTACTGCACTCCAAATTCAGCTCCGGCCAAAGAAAGGTGACCTAAGGCCACAAGGTAAGTTCCAGTGTTGCACATCAGCAGAGCTGGGTGTGCATTGGTATCCACGAAACCATACTCTGAAATGGAGTGCCTTAACTCTGCTATGCCCCTGGGGACACATAGGACAGTCGATCGTGCACCCGTTTCGCATGATGAACGCTGTGTGCCTGAAGAGCGTCCTCTGGCTTCTGAGGAACCCTAGGCGAAAAAGGCCCCTGGGAAGCACTCTTCCCATTCATAGCAAGGGAAAAGTACTGCTTTCCGGGTTGCCAAGGAAGAGTGTCCCAGTCGTCAAACAGCCTCGTGAAAGCAGTGCTGGGCAGCCTCTGTTTGCAAGTCGACTGGCCTCAGTGACTGAAAGAGAACTCCACTGCCAATACACAGTGGGCTGATGATTCAGGCCGGGACTCAGGACAGCACTCTCACAGAAGCGAAGGCTAAGCTCTGCGTCCAGCCTGAAGACCAGTACACTTTTCACACTTAACTCTGTTGGGATGTGCAAGAGCCATGGTCACCGAGGCCTACCTAAGGTTCTGAAATACTACCCCAGTTCAGCCTAGGCAGAGGACCCTGTTGCCAAAGGATCTCCATGGAAGGGCCCTGTGGGTTCCGTGTGTTTCCTTGAGGTAGTCAGAAACGACTGAGGGTAACTATAGGAGCTCATGTTTGAAACCAGGCTACCCTGGCAAAACCTTATTTTCCTCCGTGGTAGGCCAGACAGTTGCGCTTTGAAAGCTGCCTGAAAAAACTCCTGCTGCCCATCTTCTCTTTGCTGCCTGAAGGCGTCACGAAAGTACTATGAATGTACTCGTATGAGGCATGCTGTCTCAGTTCCTTGCTGGGAGCTCCTCCAGGAGCACTCTGGAACTTACCAGCCAAAGAAATGGCACCCCAGGCCTCAAGGAAAAGTCCAGATTTCTCCCATTGCAAGCTTATTTGTGCCATAATAGCGAAGAGGCATGTGTTAAAGGAAAGCTGCAACACGGTTACATATTTCAGACTCGTTGTGCACTCACGTTCTTTGTAACATCTGTGAAGGGGCACTGAATGCCGCCAACTCTTCTGTTGCCTTTGAGTCCCAGGAGGCAAACGGGTTCGTTTGCTTTAACGCTGTGAATGTGCAGCGGTAATGGCAAAGCCCTGCCCGGATCGCTCGACAGCTCTCGTTTGTACAGCATTCAAACGGCCTCAGGAACGCCGTTCTAAGCAGCCTTACATTCCATGCTGGTGTGCCCCAAGGAGGAATTTGGATTCTTCTGAGAAACACCACTGTGCCTCACTAATGAAACCTGTGAAAACCCAAAAGACCTCTCCCTACGGCAGTCGGAAGCTAGATGTTGAGTTCCAGCCTGAAAACAACGGACAGCTTTCCCTGTGACAATGCTGGACTTCTGGGACCATCCAGATTCACCAAGGCCTAACTTTTGCACGGCGGGGGAATGCTCTTGTGCATGTACAGCAGTCCCCACGTGAAAACCTTTCTTAGCAGATGGAGGCAGTCTTTCCCTTGTACTAGGTAGCTAGGCAGAATCATCAGATAAACATGCTTTGTCATCGAGCTTGAAAGTGGGACACTGATGGGAAAGTTCACATTTTCCCGCTTTGCAAGCGACTTGCTTTTGGCTTCAAAGCTGCCTGAACAGCACTAGCGGCCCACCTTCTCTTCACTGCAGGAGTGTCGCTGTGGGCCAAGGCTGCGTTCTCTCAATGCCAAAAATGTGCTGACAATTCCCTTCTAGAAACTCATCCTACTGCACTCCAAATTCAGCTCCGGCCAAAGAAAGGTGACCTAAGGCCACAAGGTAAGTTCCAGTGTTGCATATCAGCAGAGCTGGGTGTGCATTGGTATCCACGAAACCATACTCTGAAATGGAGTGCCTTAACTCTGCTATGCCCCTGGGGACACATAGGACAGTCGATCGTGCACCCGTTTCGCATGATGACCGCTGTGTGCCTGAAGAGCGTCCTCTGGCTTCTGAGGAACCCTAGGCGAAAAAGGCCCCTGGGAAGCACTCTTCCCATTCATAGCAAGGGAAAAGTACTGCTTTCCGGGTTGCCAAGGAAGAGTGTCCCAGTCGTCAAAGAGCCTCGCGAAAGCAGTGCTGGGCAGCCTCTGTTTGCAAGTCGACTGGCCTCAGTGACTGAAAGAGAACTCCACTGCCAATACACAGTGGGCTGATGATTCAGGCCGGGACTCAGGACAGCACTCTCACAGAAGCGAAGGCTAAGCTCTGCGTCCAGCCTGAAGACCAGTACACTTTTCACACTTAACTCTGTTGGGATGTGCAAGAGCCATGGTCACCGAGGCCTACCTGAGGTACTGAAATACTTCCCCAGTTCAGCCAAGGCAGAGGACCCTTTTGCCAAAGGATCTCCATGGAAGGGCCCTGTGGGTTCCGTGTGTTTCCTTGAGGTAGTCAGAAACGACTGAGGGTAACTATAGGAGCTCATGTTTGAAACCAGGCTACCCTGGCAAAACCTTATTTTCCTCCGTGGTAGGCGAGACAGTTGCGCTTTGAAAGCTGCCTGAAAAAAACTCCTGCTGCCCATCTTCTCTTTGCTGCCTGAAGGCGTCACGAAAGTACTATGAGTGTACTCGTATGAGGCATGCTGTCTCAGTTCCTTGCTGGGAGCTCCTCCAGGAGCACTCTGGAACTTACCAGCCAAAGAAATGGCACCCCAGGCATCAAGTAAAAGTCCAGATGTCTCCCATTGTAAGCTTAGGTGTGCCATAGAAGCGAAGAAGCATGTGTTAAAGAAATGCTTCCACTCTGTTATGTATTTCACGACTCGTTGTGCACTCACGTTCGTTGTAACATCTGTGAAGGAGCACTGAACGCCGCCAACTCTTCTGTTGCCTTTGAGTCCCAGGAGGCAAACGGGTTCGTTTGCTTTAACGCTGTGAATGTGCAGCGGTAATGGCAAAGCCCTGCCCGGATCGCTCGACAGCTCTCGTTTGTACAGCATTCAAACGGCCTCAGGAACGCCGTTCTAAGCAGCCTTACATTCCATGCTGGTGCGCCCCAAGGAGGAATTTGGATTCTTCTGAGAAACACCACTGTGCCTCACTAATGAAACCTGTGAACTCCCAAAGGACGTCTCCCTACGGCAGTCGGAAGCTAGATGTTGAGTTCCAGCCTGAAAACAACGGACAGCTTTCCCTGTGACAATGCTGGACTTCTGGGACCATCCAGATTCACCAAGGCCTAACTTTTGCACGGCGGGGGAATGCTCTTGTGCATGTACAGCAGTCCCCACGTGAAAACCTTTCTTAGCAGATGGAGGCAGTCTTTCCCTTGTACTAGATAGCTAGGCAGAATCATCAGATAAACATGCTTTGTCATCGAGCTTGAAAGTGGAACACTGATGGGAAAGATCACCTTCTCCTGCTTTGCAAGTGACTTGCTTTTGGCTTCAAAGCTGCCTGAACAGCACTAGCGGCCCACCTTCTCTTCACTGCAGGAGTGTCGCTGTGGGCCAAGGCTGCGTTCTCTCAATGCCAAAAATGTGCTGACAATTCCCTTCTAGAAACTCATCCTACTGCACTCCAAATTCAGCTCCGGCCAATGAAAGGTGACCTAAGGCCACAAGGTAAGTTCCAGTGTTTCATATCAGCAGAGCTGGGTGTGCATTGTATCCACGAAACCATACTCTGAAATGGAGTGCCTTAACTCTGCTATGCCCCTTGCGACACATAGGACAGTCGATCGTGCACCCATTTCGCATGATGGCCACTGTGTGCCTGAAGAGCGTCCTCTGGCTTCTGAGGAACCCTAGGAGAAATAGGCCCCTGGGAAGCACTCTTCCCATTCATAGCAAGGGAAAAGTACTGCTTTCTGGGTTGCCAAGGAAGAGTGTCCCAGTCGTCAAAGAGCCTCGTGAAAGCAGTGCTGGGCAGACTCTGTTTGCAAGTTGACTGGCCTCAGTGACAGAAAGAGAAATCCACTGCTAATACACAGTGTGCTGACGATTGAGGCCTGGACTCAGGACAGCATGCAGGCAGAAGCGAAAGCTGAGCTCTGCGTCCAGCCTGAAGACCAGTACACTTTTCACACTTAACTCTGTTGGGATGTGCAAGAGCCATGGTCACCGAGGCCTACCGAAGGTACTGAAATACTTCCCCAGTTCAGCCTAGGCAGAGGACTCTGTTGCCAAAGGATCTCCATGGAAGGGCCCTGTGGGTTCCGTGTGTTTCCTTGAGGTAGTCAGAAACGACTGAGGGTAACTATAGGAGCTCATGTTTGAAACCAGGCTACCCTGGCAAAACCTTATTTTCCTCCGCGGTAGGCGAGACAGTTGCGGTTTGAAAGCTGCCTGAAAAACACTCCTGCTGCCCATCTTCTCTTTGCTGCCTGAAGGCGTCACGAAAGTACTATGAGTGTACTCGTATGAGGCATGCTGTCTCAGTTCCTTGCTGGGAGCTCCTCTAGGAGCACTCTGGAAATTACCAGCCAAAGAAATGGCACCCCAGGCATCAAGTAAAAGTACAGATGTCTCCCATTGTAAGCTTAGGTGTGCCATAGTAGCGAAGAAGCATGTGTTAAAGGAATGCTTCCACTCTGTTATGTATTTCACGACGCGTTGTGCACTCACATTTGTTGTAACAACTGTGAAGGGGCACTGAACGCCGCCAACTCTTTTGTTGCCTTTGAGTCCCAGGAGGCAAAAGGGTTCGTTTGCTTTAACGCTGTGAATGTGCAGCGGTAATGGCAAAGCCCTGCCCGGATCGCTCGACAGCTCTCGTTTGTACAGCATTCAAACGGCCTCAGGAACGCCGTTCTAAGCAGCCTTACATTCCATGCTGGTGTGCCCCAAGGAGGAATTTGGATTCTTCTGAGAAACACCACTGTGCCTCACTAATGAAACCTGTGAAAACCCAAAGGACCTCTCCCTACGGCAGTCGGAAGCTAGATGTTGAGTTCCAGCCTGAAAACAACTGACAGCTTTCCCTGTGACAATGCTGGACTTCTGGGACCATCCAGATTCACAAAGGCCTAACTTTTGCACGGCGGGGGAATGCTCTTGTGCATGTACAGCAGTCCCCACGTGAAAACCTTTCTTAGCAGTTGGAGGCATTCTTTCCCTTGTACTAGATAGCTAGGCCGAATCATCAGATAAACATGCTTTGTCATCGAGCTTGAAAGTGGGACACTGATGGGAAAGATCACATTCTCCCGCTTTGCAAGCGACTTGCTTTTGGCTTCAAAGCTGCCTGAACAGCACTAGCGCCCCACCTTCTCTTCACTGCAGGAGTGTCGCTGTGGGCCAATGCTGCGTTCTCTCAATGCCAAAAATGTGCTGACAATTCCCTTCTAGAAACTCATCCTACTGCACTCCAAATTCAGCTCCGGCCAAAGAAAGGTGACCTAAGGCCACAAGGTAAGTTCCAGTGTTGCATATCAGCAGAGCTGGGTGTGCATTGGTATCCAGGAAACCATACTCTGAAATGGAGTGCCTTAACTCTGCTATGCCCCTGGGGACACATAGGACAGTCGATCGTGCACCCGTTTCGCATGATGACCGCTGTGTGCCTGAAGAGCGTCCTCTGGCTTCTGAGGAACCCTAGGCGAAAAAGGCCCCTGGGAAGCACTCTTCCCATTCATAGCAAGGGAACAGTACTGCTTTCCGGGTTGCCAAGGAAGAGTGTCCCAGTCGTCAAAGAGCCTCGCGAAAGCAGTGCTGGGCAGACTCTGTTTGCAAGTCGACTGGCCTCAGTGACTGAAAGAGAACTCCACTGCCAATACACAGTGGGCTGATGATTCAGGCCGGGACTCAGGACATCACTCTCACAGAAGCGAAGGCTAAGCTCTGCCTCCAGCCTGAAGACCAGTACACTTTTCACACTTAACTCTGTTGGGATGTGCAAGAGCCATGGTCACCGAGGCCTACCTAAGGTACTGAAATACTTCCCCAGTTCAACCTAGGCAGAGGACTCTGTTGCCAAAGGATCTCCATGGAAGGGCCCTGTGGGTTCCGTGTGTTTCCTTGAGGTAGTCAGAAACGACTGAGGGTAACTATAGGAGCTCATGGTTGAAAGCAGGCTACCCTGGCAAAACCTTATTTTCCTCCGCGGTAGGCGAGACAGTTGCGGTTTGAAAGCTGCCTGAAAAACACTCCTGCTGCCCATCTTCTCTTTGCTGCCTGAAGGCGTCACCAAAGTACTATGAGTGTACTCGTATGAGGCATGCTGTCTCAGTTCCTTGCTGGAAGCTCCTCCAGGAGCACTCTGGAACTTACCAGCCAAAGAAATGGCACCCCAGGCCTCATGGAAATGTCCAGATTTCTCCCATTGCAAGCTTAGTTGTGCCATAGTAGCGAAGAAGCATGTGTTAAAGGAAAGCTGCAACACGGTTACATATTTCGACTCGTTGGGCACTCACGTTCTTTGTAACATATGTGAAGGGGCACTGAACGCCGCCAACTCTTCTGTTGCCTTTGAGTCCCAGGAGGCAAAAGGGTTCGTTTGCTTTAACGCTGTGAATGTGCAGCGGTAATGGCAAAGCCCTGCCCGGATCGCTCGACAGCTCTCGTTTGTACAGCATTCAAACGGCCTCAGGAACGCCGTTCTAAGCAGCCTTACATTCCATGCTGGTGTGCCCAAGGAGGAATTTGGATTCTTCTGAGAAACGCCACTGTGCCTCACTAATGAAACCTGTGAAAACCCAAAGGACCTCTCCCTATGGCAGTTGGAAGCTAGATGTTGAGTTCCAGCCTGAAAACAACGGACAGCTTTCCCTGTGACAATGCTGGACTTCTGGGACCATCCAGATTCACCAAGGCCTAACTTTTGCACGGCGGGGGAATGCTCTTGTGCATGTACAGCAGTCCCCACGTGAAAACCTTTCTTAGCAGATGGAGGCAGTCTTTCCCTTGTACTAGGTAGCTAGGCAGAATCATCAGATAAACATGCTTTGTCATCGAGCTTGAAAGTGGGACACTGATGGGAAAGATCACATTCTCCCGCTTTGCAAGCGACTTGCTTTTGGCTTCAAAGCTGCCTGAACAGCACTAGCGGCCCACCTTCTCTTCACTGCAGGAGTTTTGCTGTGGGCCAAGGCTGCGTTCTCTCAATGCCAAAAATGTGCTGACAATTCCCTTCTAGAAACTCATCCTACTGCACTCCAAATTCAGCTCCGGCCAAAGAAAGGTGACCTAAGGCCACAAGGTAAGTTCCAGTGTTGCATATCAGCAGAGCTGGGTGTGCATTGGTATCCACGAAACCATACTCTGAAATGGAGTGCCTTAACTCTGCTATGCCCCTGGGGACGCATAGGACAGTGGATCGTGCACCCATTTCGCATGATGACCACTGTGTGCCTGAAGAGCGTCCTTTGGCTTCTGAGGAACCCTAGGCGAAATAGGCCCCTGGGAAGCACTCTTCCCATTCATAGCAAGGGAAAAGTACTGATTTCTGGGTTGCCAAGGAAGAGTGTTCCAGTCGTCAAAGAGCCTCGCGAAAGCAGTGCTGGGCAGACTCTGTTTGCAAGTCGACTGGCCTCAGTGACTGAAAGGGAATTCCACTGCTAATACACAGTGTGCTGACGATTGAGGCCTGGACTCAGGACAGCATGCAGGCAGAAGCGAAAGCTGAGCTCTGCGTCCAGCCTGAAGACCAGTACACTTTTCACACTTAACTCTGTTGGGATGTGCAAGAGCCATGGTCACCGAGGCCTACCTAAGGTACTGAAATACTTCCCCAGTTCAGCCTAGGCAGAGGACTCTGTTGCCAAAGGATCTCCATGGAAGGGCCCTGTGAGTTCCGTGTGTTTCCTTGAGGTAGTCAGAAACGACTGAGGGTAACTATAGGAGCTCATGGTTGAAAGCAGGCTACCCTGGCAAAACCTTATTTTCCTCCGCGGTAGGCGAGACAGTTGCGGTTTGAAAGCTGCCTGAAAAACACTCCTGCTGCCCATCTTCTCTTTGCTGCCTGAAGGCGTCACGAAAGTACTATGAGTGTACTCGTATGAGGCATGCTGTCTCAGTTCCTTGCTGGGAGCTCCTCCAGGAGCACTCTGGAACTTACCAGCCAAAGAAATGGCACCCCAGGCCTCATGGAAAAGTCCAGATTTCTCCCATTGCAAGCTTAGTTGTGCCATAGTAGCGAAGAAGCATGTGTTAAAGGAAAGCTGCAACACGGTTACATATTTCGACTCGTTGGGCACTCACGTTCTTTGTAACATCTGTGAAGGGGCACTGAACGCCGCCAACTCTTCTGTTGCCTTTGAGTCCCAGGAGGCAAAAGGGTTCGTTTGCTTTAACGCTGTGAATGTGCAGCGGTAATGGCAAAGCCCTGCCCGGATCGCTCGACAGCTCTCGTTTGTACAGCATTCAAACGGCCTCAGGAACGCCGTTCTAAGCAGCCTTACATTCCATGCTGGTGTGCCCCAAGGAGGAATTTGGATTCTTCTGAGAAACACCACTGTGCCTCACTAATGAAACCTGTGAAAACCCAAAGGACCTCTCCCTACGGCAGTCGGAAGCTAGATGTTGAGTTCCAGCCTGAAAACAACGGACAGCTTTCCCTGTGACAATGCTGGACTTCTGGGACCATCCAGATTCACCAAGGCCTAACTTTTGCACGGCGGGGGAATGCTCTTGTGCATGTACAGCAGTCCCCACGTGAAAACCTTTCTTAGCAGTTGGAGGCATTCTTTCCCTTGTACTAGATAGCTAGGCCGAATCATCAGATAAACATGCTTTGTCATCGAGCTTGAAAGTGGGACACTGATGGGAAAGATCACATTCTCCCGCTTTGCAAGCGACTTGCTTTTGGCTTCAAAGCTGCCTGAACAGCACTAGCGCCCCACCTTCTCTTCACTGCAGGAGTGTCGCTGTGGGCCAATGCTGCGTTCTCTCAATGCCAAAAATGTGCTGACAATTCCCTTCTAGAAACTCATCCTACTGCACTCCAAATTCAGCTCCGGCCAAAGAAAGGTGACCTAAGGCCACAAGGTAAGTTCCAGTGTTGCATATCAGCAGAGCTGGGTGTGCATTGGTATCCAGGAAACCATACTCTGAAATGGAGTGCCTTAACTCTGCTATGCCCCTGGGGACACATAGGACAGTGGATCGTGCACCCATTTCGCATGATGACCACTGTGTGCCTGAAGAGCGTCCTTTGGCTTCTGAGGAACCCTAGGCGAAATAGGCCCCTGGGAAGCACTCTTCCCATTCATAGCAAGGGAAAAGTACTGATTTCTGGGTTGCCAAGGAAGAGTGTTCCAGTCGTCAAAGAGCCTCGCGAAAGCAGTGCTGGGCAGACTCTGTTTGCAAGTCGACTGGCCTCAGTGACTGAAAGGGAATTCCACTGCTAATACACAGTGTGCTGACGATTGAGGCCTGGACTCAGGACAGCATGCAGGCAGAAGCGAAAGCTGAGCTCTGCGTCCAGCCTGAAGACCAGTACACTTTTCACACTTAACTCTGTTGGGATGTGCAAGAGCCATGGTCACCGAGGCCTACCTAAGGTACTGAAATACTTCCCCAGTTCAGCCTAGGCAGAGGACTCTGTTGCCAAAGGATCTCCATGGAAGGGCCCTGTGAGTTCCGTGTGTTTCCTTGAGGTAGTCAGAAACGACTGAGGGTAACTATAGGAGCTCATGGTTGAAAGCAGGCTACCCTGGCAAAACCTTATTTTCCTCCGCGGTAGGCGAGACAGTTGCGGTTTGAAAGCTGCCTGAAAAACACTCCTGCTGCCCATCTTCTCTTTGCTGCCTGAAGGCGTCACCAAAGTACTATGAGTGTACTCGTATGAGGCATGCTGTCTCAGTTCCTTGCTGGGAGCTCCTCCAGGAGCACTCTGGAACTTACCAGCCAAAGAAATGGCACCCCAGGCCTCATGGAAAAGTCCAGATTTCTCCCATTGCAAGCTTAGTTGTGCCATAGTAGCGAAGAAGCATGTGTTAAAGGAAAGCTGCAACACGGTTACATATTTCGACTCGTTGGGCACTCACGTTCTTTGTAACATCTGTGAAGGGGCACTGAACGCCTCCAACTCTTCTCTTGCCTTTGAGTCCCAGGAGGCAAACGGGTTCGTTTGCTTTAACGCTGTGAATGTGCAGCGGTAATGGCAAAGCCCTGCCCGGATCGCTCGACAGCTCTCGTTTGTACAGCATTCAAACGGCCTCAGGAACGCCGTTCTAAGCAGCCTTACATTCCATGCTGGTGTGCCCAAGGAGGAATTTGGATTCTTCTGAGAAACACCACTGTGCCTCACTAATGAAACCTGTGAACTCCCAACGGACGTCTCCCTACGGCAGTCGGAAGCTAGATGTTGAGTTCCAGCCTGAAAACAACGGACAGCTTTCCCTGTGACAATGCTGGACTTCTGGGACCATCCAGATTCACCAAGGCCTAACTTTTGCACGGCGGGGGAATGCTCTTGTGCATGTACAGCAGTCCCCACGTGAAAACTTTTCTTAGCAGATGGAGGCAGTCTTTCCCTTGTACTAGGTAGCTAGGCAGAATCATCAGATAAACATGCTTTGTCATCGAGCTTGAAAGTGGGACACTGATGGGAAAGTTCACATTTTCCCGCTTTGCAAGCGACTTGCTTTTGGCTTCAAAGCTGCCTGAACAGCACTAGCGGCCCACCTTCTCTTCACTGCAGGACTTTCGCTATGGGCCAAGGCTGCGTTCTCTCAATGCCAAAAATGTGCTGACAATTCCCTTCTAGAAACTCATCCTACTGCACTCCAAATTCAGCTCCGGCCAATGAAAGGTGACCTAAGGCCACAAGGTAAGATCCAGTGTTTCATATCAGCAGAGCTGGGTGTGCATTGTATCCATGAAACCATACTCTGAAATGGAGTGCCTTAACTCTGCTATGCCCCTGGGGACACATAGGACAGTGGATCGTGCACCCATTTCGCATGATGACCACTGTGTGCCTGAAGAGCGTCCTCTGGCTTCTGAGGAACCCTAGGCGAAATAGGCCCCTGGGAAGCACTCTTCCCATTCATAGCAAGGGAAAAGTACTGCTTTCTGGGTTGCCAAGGAAGAGTGTCCCAGTCGTCAAAGAGCCTCGCGAAAGCAGTGCTGGGCAGACTCTGTTTGCAAGTCGACTGGCCTCAGTGACTGAAAGAGAACTCCACTGCTAATACACAGTGTGCTGACGATTGAGGCCTGGACTCAGGACAGAACGCAGGCAGAAGCGAAAGCTAAGCTCTGCGTCCAGCCTGATGACCAGTTCACTTTTCACACTTAACTCTGTTGGGATGTGCAAGAGCCATGGTCACCGAGGCCTACCTAAGGTACTGAAATACTTCCCCAGTTCAGCCTAGGCAGAGGACTCTGTTGCCAAAGGATCTCCATGGAAGGGCCCTGTGGGTTCCGTGTGTTTCCTTGAGGGAGTCAGAAACGACTGAGGGTAACTATAGGAGCTCATGGTTGAAAGCAGGCTACCCTGGCAAAACCTTATTTTCCTCCGCGGTAGGCGAGACAGTTGCGGTTTGAAAGCTGCCTGAAAAACACTCCTGCTGCCCATCTTCTCTTTACTGCCTGAAGGCGTCACGAAAGTACTATGAGTGTACTCGTATGAGGCATGCTGTCTCAGTTCCTTGCTGGGAGCTCCTCCAGGAGCACTCTGGAAATTACCAGCCAAAGAAATGGCACCCCAGGCATCAAGTAAAAGTCCAGATGTCTCCCATTGTAAGCTTAGGTGTGCCATAGTAGCGAAGAAGCATGTGTTAAAGGAATGCTTCCACTCTGTTATGTATTTCACGACGCGTTGTGCACTCACATTCGTTGTAACATCTGTGAAGGGGCACTGAACGCCGCCAACTCTTTTGTTGCCTTTGAGTCCCAGGAGGCAAAAGGGTTCGTTTGCGTTAACGCTGTGAATGTGCAGCGGTAATGGCAAAGCCCTGCCCGGATCGCTCGACAGCTCTCGTTTGTACAGCATTCAAATGGCCTCAGGAACGCCGTTCTAAGCAGCCTTACATTCCATGCTGGTGTGCCCCAAGGAGGAATTTGGGTTCTGAGAAACGCCACTGTGCCTCACAAATGAAACCTGTGAACTCCCAACGGACGTCTCCCTACGGCAGTTGGAAGCTAGATGTTGAGTTCCAGCCTGAAAACAACGGACAGCTTTCCCTGTGACAATGCTGGACTTCTGGGACCATCCAGATTCACCAAGGCCTAACTTTTGCACGGCGGGGGAATGCTCTTGTGCATGTACAGCAGTCCCCACGTGAAAACTTTTCTTAGCAGATGGAGGCAGTCTTTCCCTTGTACTAGGTAGCTAGGCAGAATCATCAGATAAACATGCTTTGTCATCGAGCTTGAAAGTGGGACACTGATGGGAAAGTTCACATTTTCCCGCTTTGCAAGCGACTTGCTTTTGGCTTCAAAGCTGCCTGAACAGCACTAGCGGCCCACCTTCTCTTCACTGCAGGACTTTCGCTATGGGCCAAGGCTGCGTTCTCTCAATGCCAAAAATGTGCTGACAATTCCCTTCTAGAAACTCATCCTACTGCACTCCAAATTCAGCTCCGGCCAATGAAAGGTGACCTAAGGCCACAAGGTAAGATCCAGTGTTTCATATCAGCAGAGCTGGGTGTGCATTGTATCCACGAAACCATACTCTGAAATGGAGTGCCTTAACTCTGCTATGCCCCTGGGGACACATAGGACAGTGGATCGTGCACCCATTTCGCATGATGACCACTGTGTGCCTGAAGAGCGTCCTCTGGCTTCTGAGGAACCCTAGGCGAAATAGGCCCCTGGGAAGCACTCTTCCCATTCATAGCAAGGGAAAAGTACTGCTTTCTGGGTTGCCAAGGAAGAGTGTCCCAGTCGTCAAAGAGCCTCGCGAAAGCAGTGCTGGGCAGACTCTGTTTGCAAGTCGACTGGCCTCAGTGACTGAAAGAGAACTCCACTGCTAATACACAGTGTGCTGACGATTGAGGCCTGGACTCAGGACAGAACGCAGGCAGAAGCGAAAGCTAAGCTCTGCGTCCAGCCTGATGACCAGTTCACTTTTCACACTTAACTCTGTTGGGATGTGCAAGAGCCATGGTCACCGAGGCCTACCTAAGGTACTGAAATACTTCCCCAGTTCAGCCTAGGCAGAGGACTCTGTTGCCAAAGGATCTCCATGGAAGGGCCCTGTGGGTTCCGTGTGTTTCCTTGAGGGAGTCAGAAACGACTGAGGGTAACTATAGGAGCTCATGGTTGAAAGCAGGCTACCCTGGCAAAACCTTATTTTCCTCCGCGGTAGGCGAGACAGTTGCGGTTTGAAAGCTGCCTGAAAAACACTCCTGCTGCCCATCTTCTCTTTGCTGCCTGAAGGCGTCACCAAAGTACTATGAGTGTACTCGTATGAGGCATGCTGTCTCAGTTCCTTGCTGGGAGCTCCTCCAGGAGCACTCTGGAAATTACCAGCCAAAGAAATGGCACCCCAGGCATCAAGTAAAAGTCCAGATGTCTCCCATTGTAAGCTTAGGTGTGCCATAGTAGCGAAGAAGCATGTGTTAAAGGAATGCTTCCACTCTGTTATGTATTTCACGACGCGTTGTGCACTCACATTCGTTGTAACATCTGTGAAGGGGCACTGAACGCCGCCAACTCTTTTGTTGCCTTTGAGTCCCAGGAGGCAAAAGGGTTCGTTTGCTTTAACGCTGTGAATGTGCAGCGGTAATGGCAAAGCCCTGCCCGGATCGCTCGACAGCTCTCGTTTGTACAGCATTCAAATGGCCTCAGGAACGCCGTTCTAAGCAGCCTTACATTCCATGCTGGTGTGCCCCAAGGAGGAATTTGGGTTCTGAGAAACGCCACTGTGCCTCACAAATGAAACCTGTGAACTCCCAACGGACGTCTCCCTACGGCAGTCGGAAGCTAGATGTTGAGTTCCAGCCTGAAAACAACGGACAGCTTTCCCTGTGACAATGCTGGACTTCTGGGACCATCCAGATTCACCAAGGCCTAACTTTTGCACGGCGGGGGAATGCTCTTGGGCATGTACAGCAGTCCCCACGTGAAAACCTTTCTTAGCAGATGGAGGCAGTCTTTCCCTTGTACTAGGTAGCTAGGCAGAATCATCAGATAAACATGCTTTGTCATCGAGCTTGAAAGTGGGACGCTGATGGGAAAGTTCACATTTTCCCGCTTTGCAAGCGACTTGCTTTTGGCTTCAAAGCTGCCTGAACAGCACTAGCGGCCCACCTTCTCTTCACTGCAGGAGTTTCGCTGTGGGCCAAGGCTGCGTTCTCTCAATGCCAAAAATGTGCTGACAATTCCCTTCTAGAAACTCATCCTACTGCACTCCAAATTCAGCTCCGGCCAATGAAAGGTGACCTAAGGCCACAAGGTAAGATCCAGTGTTTCATATCAGCAGAGCTGGGTGTGCATTGTATCCATGAAACCATACTCTGAAATGGAGTGCCTTAACTCTGCTATGCCCCTGGGGACACATAGGACAGTGGATCGTGCACCCATTTCGCATGATGACCACTGTGTGCCTGAAGAGCGTCCTCTGGCTTCTGAGGAACCCTAGGCGAAATAGGCCCCTGGGAAGCACTCTTCCCATTCATAGCAAGGGAAAAGTACTGCTTTCTGGGTTGCCAAGGAAGAGTGTCCCAGTCGTCAAAGAGCCTCGCGAAAGCAGTGCTGGGCAGACTCTGTTTGCAAGTCGACTGGCCTCAGTGACTGAAAGAGAACTCCACTGCTAATACACAGTGTGCTGACGATTGAGGCCTGGACTCAGGACAGAACGCAGGCAGAAGCGAAAGCTAAGCTCTGCGTCCAGCCTGAAGACCAGTACACTTTTCACACTTAACTCTGTTGGGATGTGCAAGAGCCATGGTCACCGAGGCCTACCTAAGGTACTGAAATACTTCCCCAGTTCAGCCTAGGCAGAGGACTCTGTTGCCAAAGGATCTCCATGGAAGGGCCCTGTGGGTTCCGTGTGTTTCCTTGAGGGAGTCAGAAACGACTGAGGGTAACTATAGGAGCTCATGGTTGAAAGCAGGCTACCCTGGCAAAACCTTATTTTCCTCCG
Organism: Eubalaena glacialis; assembly: GCF_028564815.1. NCBI lineage: Eukaryota > Metazoa > Chordata > Mammalia > Artiodactyla > Balaenidae > Eubalaena > Eubalaena glacialis. The sequence goes on along the minus strand of NC_083728.1, from coordinate 34,925,455 downwards.
CGGTAGGCGAGACAGTTGCGGTTTGAAAGCTGCCTGAAAAACACTCCTGCTGCCCATCTTCTCTTTGCTGCCTGAAGGCGTCACGAAAGTACTATGAGTGTACTCGTATGAGGCATACTGTCTCAGTTCCTTGCTGGGAGCTCCTCCAGGAGCACTCTGGAAATTACCAGCCAAAGAAATGGCACCCCAGGCATCAAGTAAAAGTCCAGATGTCTCCCATTGTAAGCTTAGGTGTGCCATAGTAGCGAAGAAGCATGTGTTAAAGGAATGCTTCCACTCTGTTATGTATTTCACGACGCGTTGTGCACTCACATTCGTTGTAACATCTGTGAAGGGGCACTGAACGCCGCCAACTCTTTTGTTGCCTTTGAGTCCCAGGAGGCAAAAGGGTTCGTTTGCTTTAACGCTGTGAATGTGCAGCGGTAATGGCAAAGCCCTGCCCGGATCGCTCGACAGCTCTCGTTTGTACAGCATTCAAATGGCCTCAGGAACGCCGTTCTAAGCAGCCTTACATTCCATGCTGGTGTGCCCCAAGGAGGAATTTGGATTCTTCTGAGAAACACCACTGTGCCACACTAATGAAACCTGTGAACTCCCAACGGACGTCTCCCTACGGCAGTCGGAAGCTAGATGTTGAGTTCCAGCCTGAAAACAACGGACAGCTTTCCCTGTGACAATGCTGGACTTCTGGGACCATCCAGATTCACCAAGGCCTAACTTTTGCACGGCGGGGGAATGCTCTTGTGCATGTACAGCAGTCCCCACGTGAAAACCTTTCTTAGCAGATGGAGGCAGTCTTTCCCTTGTACTAGGTAGCTAGGCAGAATCATCAGATAAACATGCTTTGTCATCGAGCTTGAAAGTGGGACACTGATGGGAAAGTTCACATTTTCCCGCTTTGCAAGCGACTTGCTTTTGGCTTCAAAGCTGCCTGAACAGCACTAGCGGCCCACCTTCTCTTCACTGCAGGACTGTCGCTATGGGCCAAGGCTGCGTTCTCTCAATGCCAAAAATGTGCTGACAATTCCCTACTAAAACTGATCCTACTGCACTCCAAATTCAGCTCCGGCCAATGAAAGGTGACCTAAGGCCACAAGGTAAGATCCAGTGTTTCATATCAGCAGAGCTGGGTGTGCATTGTATCCACGAAACCATACTGTGAAATGGAGTGCCTTAACTCTGCTATGCCCCTGGAGACACATAGGACAGTCGATCGTGCACCCATTTCGCATGATGACCACTGTGTGCCTGAAGAGCGTCCTCTGGCTTCTGAGGAACCCTAGGCGAAATAGGCCCCTGGGAAGCACTCTTCCCATTCATAGCAAGGGAAAAGTACTGCTTTCTGGGTTGCCAAGGAAGAGTGTCCCAGTCGTCAAAGAGCCTCGCGAAAGCAGTGCTGGGCAGACTCTGTTTGCAAGTCGACTGGCCTCAGTGACTGAAAGAGAACTCCACTGCTAATACACAGTGTGCTGACGATTGAGGCCTGGACTCAGGACAGAACGCAGGCAGAAGCGAAAGCTAAGCTCTGCGTCCAGCCTGATGACCAGTTCACTTTTCACACTTAACTCTGTTGGGATGTGCAAGAGCCATGGTCACCGAGGCCTACCTAAGGTACTGAAATACTTCCCCAGTTCAGCCTAGGCAGAGGACTCTGTTGCCAAAGGATCTCCATGGAAGGGCCCTGTGGGTTCCGTGTGTTTCCTTGAGGGAGTCAGAAACGACTGAGGGTAACTATAGGAGCTCATGGTTGAAAGCAGGCTACCCTGGCAAAACCTTATTTTCCTCCGCGGTAGGCGAGACAGTTGCGGTTTGAAAGCTGCCTGAAAAACACTCCTGCTGCCCATCTTCTCTTTGCTGCCTGAAGGCGTCACCAAAGTACTATGAGTGTACTCGTATGAGGCATGCTGTCTCAGTTCCTTGCTGGGAGCTCCTCCAGGAGCACTCTGGAACTTACCAGCCAAAGAAATGGCACCCCAGGCCTCATGGAAAAGTCCAGATGTCTCCCATTGCAAGCTTAGTTGTGCCATAGTAGCGAAGAAGCATGTGTTAAAGGAAAGCTGCAACACGGTTACATATTTCGACTCGTTTGGCACTCACGTTCTTTGTAACATCTGTGAAGGGGCACTGAACGCCGCCAACTCTTCTCTTGCCTTTGAGTCCCAGGAGGCAAACCGGTTCGTTTGCTTTAACGCTGTGAATGTGCAGCGGTAATGGCAAAGCCCTGCCCGGATCGCTCGACAGCTCTCGTTTGTACAGCATTCAAATGGCCTCAGGAACGCCGTTCTAAGCAGCCTTACATTCCATGCTGGTGTGACCCAAGGAGGAATTTGGATTCTTCTGAGAAACACCACTGTGCCACACTAATGAAACCTGTGAACTCCCAACGGACGTCTCCCTACGGCAGTCGGAAGCTAGATGTTGAGTTCCAGCCTGAAAACAACGGACAGCTTTCCCTGTGACAATGCTGGACTTCTGGGACCATCCAGATTCACCAAGGCCTAACTTTTGCACGGCGGGGGAATGCTCTTGTGCATGTACAGCAGTCCCCACGTGAAAACCTTTCTTAGCAGATGGAGGCAGTCTTTCCCTTGTACTAGGTAGCTAGGCAGAATCATCAGATAAACATGCTTTGTCATCGAGCTTGAAAGTGGGACACTGATGGGAAAGTTCACATTTTCCCGCTTTGCAAGCGACTTGCTTTTGGCTTCAAAGCTGCTTGAACAGCACTAGCGGCCCACCTTCTCTTCACTGCAGGAGTTTCGCTGTGGGCCAAGGCTGCGTTCTCTCAATGCCAAAAATGTGCTGACAATTCCCTTCTAGAAACTCATCCTACTGCACTCCAAATTCAGCTCCGGCCAATGAAAGGTGACCTAAGGCCACAAGGTAAGATCCAGTCTTTCATATCAGCAGAGCTGGGTGTGCATTGTATCCACGAAACCATACTCTGAAATGGAGTGCCTTAACTCTGCTATGCCCCTGGGGACACATAGGACAGTGGATCGTGCACCCATTTCGCATGATGACCACTGTGTGCCTGAAGAGCGTCCTCTGGCTTCTGAGGAACCCTAGGCGAAATAGGCCCCTGGGAAGCACTCTTCCCATTCATAGCAAGGGAAAAGTACTGCTTTCTGGGTTGCCAAGGAAGAGTGTCCCAGTCGTCAAAGAGCCTCGCGAAAGCAGTGCTGGGCAGACTCTGTTTGCAAGTCGACTGGCCTCAGTGACTGAAAGAGAACTCCACTGCTAATACACAGTGTGCTGACGATTGAGGCCTGGACTCAGGACAGAACGCAGGCAGAAGCGAAAGCTAAGCTCTGCGTCCAGCCTGATGACCAGTTCACTTTTCACACTTAACTCTGTTGGGATGTGCAAGAGCCATGGTCACCGAGGCCTACCTAAGGTACTGAAATACTTCCCCAGTTCAGCCTAGGCAGAGGACTCTGTTGCCAAAGGATCTCCATGGAAGGGCCCTGTGGGTTCCGTGTGTTTCCTTGAGGGAGTCAGAAACGACTGAGGGTAACTATAGGAGCTCATGGTTGAAAGCAGGCTACCCTGGCAAAACCTTATTTTCCTCCGCGGTAGGCGAGACAGTTGCGGTTTGAAAGCTGCCTGAAAAACACTCCTGCTGCCCATCTTCTCTTTGCTGCCTGAAGGCGTCACGAAAGTACTATGAGTGTACTCGTATGAGGCATGCTGTCTCAGTTCCTTGCTGGGAGCTCCTCCAGGAGCACTCTGGAAATTACCAGCCAAAGAAATGGCACCCCAGGCATCAAGTAAAAGTCCAGATGTCTCCCATTGTAAGCTTAGGTGTGCCATAGTAGCGAAGAAGCATGTGTTAAAGGAATGCTTCCACTCTGTTATGTATTTCACGACGCGTTGTGCACTCACATTCGTTGTAACATCTGTGAAGGGGCACTGAACGCCGCCAACTCTTTTGTTGCCTTTGAGTCCCAGGAGGCAAAAGGGTTCGTTTGCTTTAACGCTGTGAATGTGCAGCGGTAATGGCAAAGCCCTGCCCGGATCGCTCGACAGCTCTCGTTTGTACAGCATTCAAATGGCCTCAGGAACGCCGTTCTAAGCAGCCTTACATTCCATGCTGGTGTGCCCCAAGGAGGAATTTGGATTCTTCTGAGAAACACCACTGTGCCTCACAAATGAAACCTGTGAACTCCCAACGGACGTCTCCCTACGGCAGTCGGAAGCTAGATGTTGAGTTCCAGCCTGAAAACAACGGACAGCTTTCCCTGTGACAATGCTGGACTTCTGGGACCATCCAGATTCACCAAGGCCTAACTTTTGCACGGCGGGGGAATGCTCTTGTGCATGTACAGCAGTCCCCACGTGAAAACCTTTCTTAGCAGATGGAGGCAGTCTTTCCCTTGTACTAGGTAGCTAGGCAGAATCATCAGATAAACATGCTTTGTCATCGAGCTTGAAAGTGGGACACTGATGGGAAAGTTCACATTTTCCCGCTTTGCAAGCGACTTGCTTTTGGCTTCAAAGCTGCCTGAACAGCACTAGCGGCCCACCTTCTCTTCACTGCAGGACTTTCGCTGTGGGCCAAGGCTGCGTTCTCTCAATGCCAAAAATGTGCTGACAATTCCCTTCTAGAAACTCATCCTACTGCACTCCAAATTCAGCTCCGGCCAATGAAAGGTGACCTAAGGCCACAAGGTAAGATCCAGTGTTTCATATCAGCAGAGCTGGGTGTGCATTGTATCCACGAAACCATACTCTGAAATGGAGTGCCTTAACTCTGCTATGCCCCTGGCGACACATAGGACAGTGGATCGTGCACCCATTTCGCATGATGACCACTGTGTGCCTGAAGAGCGTCCTCTGGCTTCTGAGGAACCCTAGGCGAAATAGGTCCCTGGGAAGCATTCTTCCCATTCATAGCAAGGGAAAAGTACTGCTTTCTGGGTTGCCAAGGAAGAGTGTCCCAGTCGTCAAAGAGCCTCGCGAAAGCAGTGCTGGGCAGACTCTGTTTGCAAGTCGACTGGCCTCAGTGACTGAAAGAGAACTCCACTGCTAATACACAGTGTGCTGACGATTGAGGCCTGAACTCAGGACAGCACGCAGGCAGAAGCGAAAGCTGAGCTCTGCGTCCAGCCTGAAGACCAGTACACTTTTCACACTTAACTCTGTTGGGATGTGCAAGAGCCATGGTCACCGAGGCCTACCTAAGGTACTGAAATACTTCCCCAGTTCAGCCTAGGCAGAGGACTCTGTTGCCAAAGGATCTCCATGGAAGGGCCCTGTGGGTTCCCTGTGTTTCCTTGAGGGAGTCAGAAACGACTGAGGGTAACTATAGGAGCTCATGGTTGAAAGCAGGCTACCCTGGCAAAACCTTATTTTCCTCCGCGGTAGGCGATACAGTTGCGGTTTGAAAGCTGCCTGAAAAACACTCCTGCTGCCCATCTTCTCTTTGCTGCCTAAAGGCGTCACGAAAGTACTATGAGTGTACTCGTATGAGGCATGCTGTCTCAGTTCCTTGCTGGGAGCTCCTCCAGGAGCACTCTGGAAATTACCAGCCAAAGAAATGGCACCCCAGGCATCAAGTAAAAGTCCAGATGTCTCCCATTGTAAGCTTAGGTGTGCCATAGTAGCGAAGAAGCATGTGTTAAAGGAAAGCTGCAACACGGTTACATATTTCGACTCGTTGGGCACTCACGTTCTTTGTAACATCTGTGAAGGGGCACTGAACGCCGCCAACTCTTCTCTTGCCTTTGAGTCCCAGGAGGCAAACGGGTTCGTTTGCTTTAACGCTGTGAATGTGCAGCGGTAATGGCAAAGCCCTGCCCGGATCGCTCGACAGCTCTCGTTTGTACAGCATTCAAACGGCCTCAGGAACGCCGTTCTAAGCAGCCTTACATTCCATGCTGGTGTGCCCAAGGAGGAATTTGGATTCTTCTGAGAAACGCCACTGTGCCTCACTAATGAAACCTGTGAAAACCCAAAGGACCTCTCCCTACGGCAGTCGGAAGCTAGATGTTGAGTTCCAGACTGAAAACACCGGACAGCTTTCCCTGTGTCTTTGTTGGACTTCTGGGACCATCCAGATTCACAAGGCCTAACTTTTGCACGGCGGGGGAATGCTCTTGTGCATGTACAGCATTCCCCACGTGAAAACCTTTCTTAGCAGATGGAGGCAGTCTTTCCCTTGTACTAGGTAGCTAGGCAGAATCATCAGATAAACATGCTTTGTCATCGAGCTTGAAAGTGGGACACTGATGGGAAAGATCACATTCTCCCGCTTTGCAAGCGACTTGCTTTTGGCTTCAAAGCTGCCTGAACAGCACTAGCGGCCCACCTTCTCTTCACTGCAGGAGTCTCGCTGTGGGCCAAGGCTGCGTTCTCTCAATGCCAAAAATGTGCTGACAATTCCCTTCTAGAAACTCATCCTACTGCACTCCAAATTCAGCTCCGGCCAAAGAAAGGTGACCTAAGGCCACAAGGTAAGTTCCAGTGTTGCATATCAGCAGAGCTGGGTGTGCATTGGTATCCACGAAACCATACTCTGAAATGGAGTGCCTTAACTCTGCTATGCCCCTGGGGACACATAGGACAGTGGATCGTGCACCCATTTCGCATGATGACCACTGTGTGCCTGAAGAGCGTCCTCTGGCTTCTGAGGAACCCTAGGCGAAATAGGCCCCTGGGAAGCACTCTTCCCATTCATAGCAAGGGAAAAGTACTGATTTCTGGGTTGCCAAGGAAGAGTGTCCCAGTCGTCAAAGAGCCTCGCGAAAGCAGTGCTGGGCAGACTCTGTTTGCAAGTCGACTGGCCTCAGTGACTGAAAGGGAATTCCACTGCTAATACACAGTGTGCTGACGATTGAGGCCTGGACTCAGGACAGCATGCAGGCAGAAGCGAAAGCTGAGCTCTGCGTCCAGCCTGAAGACCAGTACACTTTTCACACTTAACTCTGTTGGGATGTGCAAGAGCCATGGTCACCGAGGCCTACCTAAGGTACTGAAATACTTCCCCAGTTCAGCCTAGGCAGAGGACTCTGTTGCCAAAGGATCTCCATGGAAGGGCCCTGTGGTTTCCGTGTGTTTCCTTGAGGTAGTCAGAAACGACTGAGGGTAACTATAGGAGCTCATGGTTGAAAGCAGGCTACCCTGGCAAAACCTTATTTTCCTCCGCGGTAGGCGAGACAGTTGCGGTTTGAAAGCTGCCTGAAAAACACTCCTGCTGCCCATCTTCTCTTTGCTGCCTGAAGGCGTCACCAAAGTACTATGAGTGTACTCGTATGAGGCATGCTGTCTCAGTTCCTTGCTGGGAGCTCCTCCAGGAGCACTCTGGAACTTACCAGCCAAAGAAATGGCACCCCAGGCCTCATGGAAAAGTCCAGATGTCTCCCATTGCAAGCTTAGTTGTGCCATAGTAGCGAAGAAGCATGTGTTAAAGGAAAGCTGCAACACGGTTACATATTTCGACTCGTTTGGCACTCACGTTCTTTGTAACATCTGTGAAGGGGCACTGAACGCCGCCAACTCTTCTCTTGCCTTTGAGTCCCAGGAGGCAAACGGGTTCGTTTGCTTTAACGCTGTGAATGTGCAGCGGTAATGGCAAAGCCCTGCCCGGATCGCTCGACAGCTCTCGTTTGTACAGCATTCAAACGGCCTCAGGAACGCCGTTCTAAGCAGCCTTACATTCCATGCTGGTGTGCCCAAGGAGGAATTTGGATTCTTCTGAGAAACGCCACTGTGCCTCACTAATGAAACCTGTGAAAACCCAAAGGAACTCTCCCTACGGCAGTCGGAAGCTAGATGTTGAGTTCCAGACTGAAAACACCGGACAGCTTTCCCTGTGTCTTTGTTGGACTTCTGGGACCATCCAGATTCACAAGGCCTAACTTTTGCACGGCGGGGGAATGCTCTTGTGCATGTACAGCATTCCCCACGTGAAAACCTTTCTTAGCAGATGGAGGCAGTCTTTCCCTTGTACTAGGTAGCTAGGCAGAATCATCAGATAAACATGCTTTGTCATCGAGCTTGAAAGTGGGACACTGATGGGAAAGATCACATTCTCCCGCTTTGCAAGCGACTTGCTTTTGGCTTCAAAGCTGCCTGAACAGCACTAGCGGCCCACCTTCTCTTCACTGCAGGAGTCTCGCTGTGGGCCAAGGCTGCGTTCTCTCAATGCCAAAAATGTGCTGACAATTCCCTTCTAGAAACTCATCCTACTGCACTCCAAATTCAGCTCCGGCCAAAGAAAGGTGACCTAAGGCCACAAGGTAAGTTCCAGTGTTGCATATCAGCAGAGCTGGGTGTGCATTGGTATCCACGAAACCATACTCTGAAATGGAGTGCCTTAACTCTGCTATGCCCCTGGGGACACATAGGACAGTGGATCGTGCACCCATTTCGCATGATGACCACTGTGTGCCTGAAGAGCGTCCTCTGGCTTCTGAGGAACCCTAGGCGAAATAGGCCCCTGGGAAGCACTCTTCCCATTCATAGCAAGGGAAAAGTACTGATTTCTGGGTTGCCAAGGAAGAGTGTCCCAGTCGTCAAAGAGCCTCGCGAAAGCAGTGCTGGGCAGACTCTGTTTACAAGTCGACTGGCCTCAGTGACTGAAAGGGAATTCCACTGCTAATACACAGTGTGCTGACGATTGAGGCCTGGACTCAGGACAGCATGCAGGCAGAAGCGAAAGCTGAGCTCTGCGTCCAGCCTGAAGACCAGTACACTTTTCACACTTAACTCTGTTGGGATGTGCAAGAGCCATGGTCACCGAGGCCTACCTAAGGTACTGAAATACTTCCCCAGTTCAGCCTAGGCAGAGGACTCTGTTGCCAAAGGATCTCCATGGAAGGGCCCTGTGGTTTCCGTGTGTTTCCTTGAGGTAGTCAGAAACGACTGAGGGTAACTATAGGAGCTCATGGTTGAAAGCAGGCTACCCTGGCAAAACCTTATTTTCCTCCGCGGTAGGCGAGACAGTTGCGGTTTGAAAGCTGCCTGAAAAACACTCCTGCTGCCCATCTTCTCTTTGCTGCCTGAAGGCGTCACGAAAGTACTATGAGTGTACTCGTATGAGGCATGCTGTCTCAGTTCCTTGCTGGGAGCTCCTCCAGGAGCACTCTGGAACTTACCAGCCAAAGAAATGGCACCCCAGGCCTCATGGAAAAGTCCAGATGTCTCCCATTGCAAGCTTAGTTGTGCCATAGTAGCGAAGAAGCATGTGTTAAAGGAAAGCTGCAACACGGTTACATATTTCGACTCGTTTGGCACTCACGTTCTTTGTAACATCTGTGAAGGGGCACTGAACGCCGCCAACTCTTCTCTTGCCTTTGAGTCCCAGGAGGCAAACGGGTTCGTTTGCTTTAACGCTGTGAATGTGCAGCGGTAATGGCAAAGCCCTGCCCGGATCGCTCGACAGCTCTCGTTTGTACAGCATTCAAACGGCCTCAGGAACGCCGTTCTAAGCAGCCTTACATTCCATGCTGGTGTGCCCAAGGAGGAATTTGGATTCTTCTGAGAAACGCCACTGTGCCTCACTAATGAAACCTGTGAAAACCCAAAGGACCTCTCCCTACGGCAGTCGGAAGCTAGATGTTGAGTTCCAGACTGAAAACACCGGACAGCTTTCCCTGTGTCTTTGTTGGACTTCTGGGACCATCCAGATTCACAAGGCCTAACTTTTGCACGGCGGGGGAATGCTCTTGTGCATGTACAGCATTCCCCACGTGAAAACCTTTCTTAGCAGATGGAGGCAGTCTTTCCCTTGTACTAGGTAGCTAGGCAGAATCATCAGATAAACATGCTTTGTCATCGAGCTTGAAAGTGGGACACTGATGGGAAAGATCACATTCTCCCGCTTTGCAAGCGACTTGCTTTTGGCTTCAAAGCTGCCTGAACAGCACTAGCGGCCCACCTTCTCTTCACTGCAGGAGTCTCGCTGTGGGCCAAGGCTGCGTTCTCTCAATGCCAAAAATGTGCTGACAATTCCCTTCTAGAAACTCATCCTACTGCACTCCAAATTCAGCTCCGGCCAAAGAAAGGTGACCTAAGGCCACAAGGTAAGTTCCAGTGTTGCATATCAGCAGAGCTGGGTGTGCATTGGTATCCACGAAACCATACTCTGAAATGGAGTGCCTTAACTCTGCTATGCCCCTGGGGACACATAGGACAGTGGATCGTGCACCCATTTCGCATGATGACCACTGTGTGCCTGAAGAGCGTCCTCTGGCTTCTGAGGAACCCTAGGCGAAATAGGCCCCTGGGAAGCACTCTTCCCATTCATAGCAAGGGAAAAGTACTGATTTCTGGGTTGCCAAGGAAGAGTGTCCCAGTCGTCAAAGAGCCTCGCGAAAGCAGTGCTGGGCAGACTCTGTTTGCAAGTCGACTGGCCTCAGTGACTGAAAGGGAATTCCACTGCTAATACACAGTGTGCTGACGATTGAGGCCTGGACTCAGGACAGCATGCAGGCAGAAGCGAAAGCTGAGCTCTGCGTCCAGCCTGAAGACCAGTACACTTTTCACACTTAACTCTGTTGGGATGTGCAAGAGCCATGGTCACCGAGGCCTACCTAAGGTACTGAAATACTTCCCCAGTTCAGCCTAGGCAGAGGACTCTGTTGCCAAAGGATCTCCATGGAAGGGCCCTGTGGTTTCCGTGTGTTTCCTTGAGGTAGTCAGAAACGACTGAGGGTAACTATAGGAGCTCATGGTTGAAAGCAGGCTACCCTGGCAAAACCTTATTTTCCTCCGCGGTAGGCGAGACAGTTGCGGTTTGAAAGCTGCCTGAAAAACACTCCTGCTGCCCATCTTCTCTTTGCTGCCTGAAGGCGTCACCAAAGTACTATGAGTGTACTCGTATGAGGCATGCTGTCTCAGTTCCTTGCTGGGAGCTCCTCCAGGAGCACTCTGGAAATTACCAGCCAAAGAAATGGCACCCCAGGCATCAAGTAAAAGTCCAGATGTCTCCCATTGTAAGCTTAGGTGTGCCATAGTAGCGAAGAAGCATGTGTTAAAGGAATGCTTCCACTCTGTTATGTATTTCACGACGCGTTGTGCACTCACATTTGTTGTAACATCTGTGAAGGGGCACTGAACGACGCCAACTCTTTTGTTGCCTTTGAGTCCCAGGAGGCAAAAGGGTTCGTTTGCTTTAACGCTGTGAATGTGCAGCGGTAATGGCAAAGCCCTGCCCGGATCGCTCGACAGCTCTCGTTTGTACAGCATTCAAATGGCCTCAGGAACGCCGTTCTAAGCAGCCTTACATTCCATGCTGGTGTGCCCCAAGGAGGAATTTGGGTTCTGAGAAACGCCACTGTGCCTCACAAATGAAACCTGTGAACTCCCAACGGACGTCTCCCTATGGCAGTCGGAAGCTAGATGTTGAGTTCCAGCCTGAAAACAACGGACAGCTTTCCCTGTGACAATGCTGGACTTCTGGGACCATCCAGATTCACAAGGCCTAACTTTTGCACGGCGGGGGAATGCTCTTGTGCATGTACAGCATTCCCCACGTGAAAACCTTTCTTAGCAGATGGAGGCAGTCTTTCCCTTGTACTAGGTAGCTAGGCAGAATCATCAGATAAACATGCTTTGTCATCGAGCTTGAAAGTGGGACACTGATGGGAAAGTTCACATTTTCCCGCTTTGCAAGCGACTTGCTTTTGGCTTCAAAGCTGCCTGAACAGCACTAGCGGCCCACCTTCTCTTCACTGCAGGAGTTTCGCTGTGGGCCAAGGCTGCGTTCTCTCAATGCCAAAAATGTGCTGACAATTCCCTTCTAGAAACTCATCCTACTGCACTCCAAATTCAGCTCCGGCCAATGAAAGGTGACCTAAGGCCACAAGGTAAGATCCAGTGTTTCATATCAGCAGAGCTGGGTGTGCATTGTATCCACGAAACCATACTCTGAAATGGAGTGCCTTAACTCTGCTATGCCCCTGGGGACACATAGGACAGTGGATCGTGCACCCATTTCGCATGATGACCACTGTGTGCCTGAAGAGCGTCCTCTGGCTTCTGAGGAACCCTAGGCGAAATAGGTCCCTGGGAAGCATTCTTCCCATTCATAGCAAGGGAAAAGTACTGCTTTCTGGGTTGCCAAGGAAGAGTGTCCCAGTCGTCAAAGAGCCTCGCGAAAGCAGTGCTGGGCAGACTCTGTTTGCAAGTCGACTGGCCTCAGTGACTGAAAGAGAACTCCACTGCTAATACACAGTGTGCTGACGATTGAGGCCTGAACTCAGGACAGCACGCAGGCAGAAGCGAAAGCTGAGCTCTGCGTCCAGCCTGAAGACCAGTACACTTTTCACACTTAACTCTGTTGGGATGTGCAAGAGCCATGGTCACCGAGGCCTACCTAAGGTCCTGAAATACTTCCCCAGTTCAGCCTAGGCAGAGGACTCTGTTGCCAAAGGATCTCCATGGAAGGGCCCTGTGGGTTCCCTGTGTTTCCTTGAGGGAGTCAGAAACGACTGAGGGTAACTATAGGAGCTCATGGTTGAAAGCAGGCTACCCTGGCAAAACCTTATTTTCCTCCGCGGTAGGCGATACAGTTGCGGTTTGAAAGCTGCCTGAAAAACACTCCTGCTGCCCATCTTCTCTTTGCTGCCTAAAGGCGTCACGAAAGTACTATGAGTGTACTCGTATGAGGCATGCTGTCTCAGTTCCTTGCTGGGAGCTCCTCCAGGAGCACTCTGGAAATTACCAGCCAAAGAAATGGCACCCCAGGCATCAAGTAAAAGTCCAGATGTCTCCCATTGTAAGCTTAGGTGTGCCATAGTAGCGAAGAAGCATGTGTTAAAGGAAAGCTGCAACACGGTTACATATTTCGACTCGTTGGGCACTCACGTTCTTTGTAACATCTGTGAAGGGGCACTGAACGCCGCCAACTCTTCTCTTGCCTTTGAGTCCCAGGAGGCAAACGGGTTCGTTTGCTTTAACGCTGTGAATGTGCAGCGGTAATGGCAAAGCCCTGCCCGGATCGCTCGACAGCTCTCGTTTGTACAGCATTCAAACGGCCTCAGGAACGCCGTTCTAAGCAGCCTTACATTCCATGCTGGTGTGCCCAAGGAGGAATTTGGATTCTTCTGAGAAACGCCACTGTGCCTCACTAATGAAACCTGTGAAAACCCAAAGGACCTCTCCCTACGGCAGTCGGAAGCTAGATGTTGAGTTCCAGACTGAAAACACCGGACAGCTTTCCCTGTGTCTTTGTTGGACTTCTGGGACCATCCAGATTCACAAGGCCTAACTTTTGCACGGCGGGGGAATGCTCTTGTGCATGTACAGCATTCCCCACGTGAAAACCTTTCTTAGCAGATGGAGGCAGTCTTTCCCTTGTACTAGGTAGCTAGGCAGAATCATCAGATAAACATGCTTTGTCATCGAGCTTGAAAGTGGGACACTGATGGGAAAGATCACATTCTCCCGCTTTGCAAGCGACTTGCTTTTGGCTTCAAAGCTGCCTGAACAGCACTAGCGGCCCACCTTCTCTTCACTGCAGGAGTCTCGCTGTGGGCCAAGGCTGCGTTCTCTCAATGCCAAAAATGTGCTGACAATTCCCTTCTAGAAACTCATCCTACTGCACTCCAAATTCAGCTCCGGCCAAAGAAAGGTGACCTAAGGCCACAAGGTAAGTTCCAGTGTTGCATATCAGCAGAGCTGGGTGTGCATTGGTATCCACGAAACCATACTCTGAAATGGAGTGCCTTAACTCTGCTATGCCCCTGGGGACACATAGGACAGTGGATCGTGCACCCATTTCGCATGATGACCACTGTGTGCCTGAAGAGCGTCCTCTGGCTTCTGAGGAACCCTAGGCGAAATAGGCCCCTGGGAAGCACTCTTCCCATTCATAGCAAGGGAAAAGTACTGATTTCTGGGTTGCCAAGGAAGAGTGTCCCAGTCGTCAAAGAGCCTCGCGAAAGCAGTGCTGGGCAGACTCTGTTTGCAAGTCGACTGGCCTCAGTGACTGAAAGGGAATTCCACTGCTAATACACAGTGTGCTGACGATTGAGGCCTGGACTCAGGACAGCATGCAGGCAGAAGCGAAAGCTGAGCTCTGCGTCCAGCCTGAAGACCAGTACACTTTTCACACTTAACTCTGTTGGGATGTGCAAGAGCCATGGTCACCGAGGCCTACCTAAGGTACTGAAATACTTCCCCAGTTCAGCCTAGGCAGAGGACTCTGTTGCCAAAGGATCTCCATGGAAGGGCCCTGTGGTTTCCGTGTGTTTCCTTGAGGTAGTCAGAAACGACTGAGGGTAACTATAGGAGCTCATGGTTGAAAGCAGGCTACCCTGGCAAAACCTTATTTTCCTCCGCGGTAGGCGAGACAGTTGCGGTTTGAAAGCTGCCTGAAAAACACTCCTGCTGCCCATCTTCTCTTTGCTGCCTGAAGGCGTCACCAAAGTACTATGAGTGTACTCGTATGAGGCATGCTGTCTCAGTTCCTTGCTGGGAGCTCCTCCAGGAGCACTCTGGAACTTACCAGCCAAAGAAATGGCACCCCAGGCCTCATGGAAAAGTCCAGATGTCTCCCATTGCAAGCTTAGTTGTGCCATAGTAGCGAAGAAGCATGTGTTAAAGGAAAGCTGCAACACGGTTACATATTTCGACTCGTTTGGCACTCACGTTCTTTGTAACATCTGTGAAGGGGCACTGAACGCCGCCAACTCTTCTCTTGCCTTTGAGTCCCAGGAGGCAAACGGGTTCGTTTGCTTTAACGCTGTGAATGTGCAGCGGTAATGGCAAAGCCCTGCCCGGATCGCTCGACAGCTCTCGTTTGTACAGCATTCAAACGGCCTCAGGAACGCCGTTCTAAGCAGCCTTACATTCCATGCTGGTGTGCCCAAGGAGGAATTTGGATTCTTCTGAGAAACGCCACTGTGCCTCACTAATGAAACCTGTGAAAACCCAAAGGAACTCTCCCTACGGCAGTCGGAAGCTAGATGTTGAGTTCCAGACTGAAAACACCGGACAGCTTTCCCTGTGTCTTTGTTGGACTTCTGGGACCATCCAGATTCACAAGGCCTAACTTTTGCACGGCGGGGGAATGCTCTTGTGCATGTACAGCATTCCCCACGTGAAAACCTTTCTTAGCAGATGGAGGCAGTCTTTCCCTTGTACTAGGTAGCTAGGCAGAATCATCAGATAAACATGCTTTGTCATCGAGCTTGAAAGTGGGACACTGATGGGAAAGATCACATTCTCCCGCTTTGCAAGCGACTTGCTTTTGGCTTCAAAGCTGCCTGAACAGCACTAGCGGCCCACCTTCTCTTCACTGCAGGAGTCTCGCTGTGGGCCAAGGCTGCGTTCTCTCAATGCCAAAAATGTGCTGACAATTCCCTTCTAGAAACTCATCCTACTGCACTCCAAATTCAGCTCCGGCCAAAGAAAGGTGACCTAAGGCCACAAGGTAAGTTCCAGTGTTGCATATCAGCAGAGCTGGGTGTGCATTGGTATCCACGAAACCATACTCTGAAATGGAGTGCCTTAACTCTGCTATGCCCCTGGGGACACATAGGACAGTGGATCGTGCACCCATTTCGCATGATGACCACTGTGTGCCTGAAGAGCGTCCTCTGGCTTCTGAGGAACCCTAGGCGAAATAGGCCCCTGGGAAGCACTCTTCCCATTCATAGCAAGGGAAAAGTACTGATTTCTGGGTTGCCAAGGAAGAGTGTCCCAGTCGTCAAAGAGCCTCGCGAAAGCAGTGCTGGGCAGACTCTGTTTACAAGTCGACTGGCCTCAGTGACTGAAAGGGAATTCCACTGCTAATACACAGTGTGCTGACGATTGAGGCCTGGACTCAGGACAGCATGCAGGCAGAAGCGAAAGCTGAGCTCTGCGTCCAGCCTGAAGACCAGTACACTTTTCACACTTAACTCTGTTGGGATGTGCAAGAGCCATGGTCACCGAGGCCTACCTAAGGTACTGAAATACTTCCCCAGTTCAGCCTAGGCAGAGGACTCTGTTGCCAAAGGATCTCCATGGAAGGGCCCTGTGGTTTCCGTGTGTTTCCTTGAGGTAGTCAGAAACGACTGAGGGTAACTATAGGAGCTCATGGTTGAAAGCAGGCTACCCTGGCAAAACCTTATTTTCCTCCGCGGTAGGCGAGACAGTTGCGGTTTGAAAGCTGCCTGAAAAACACTCCTGCTGCCCATCTTCTCTTTGCTGCCTGAAGGCGTCACGAAAGTACTATGAGTGTACTCGTATGAGGCATGCTGTCTCAGTTCCTTGCTGGGAGCTCCTCCAGGAGCACTCTGGAACTTACCAGCCAAAGAAATGGCACCCCAGGCCTCATGGAAAAGTCCAGATGTCTCCCATTGCAAGCTTAGTTGTGCCATAGTAGCGAAGAAGCATGTGTTAAAGGAAAGCTGCAACACGGTTACATATTTCGACTCGTTTGGCACTCACGTTCTTTGTAACATCTGTGAAGGGGCACTGAACGCCGCCAACTCTTCTCTTGCCTTTGAGTCCCAGGAGGCAAACGGGTTCGTTTGCTTTAACGCTGTGAATGTGCAGCGGTAATGGCAAAGCCCTGCCCGGATCGCTCGACAGCTCTCGTTTGTACAGCATTCAAACGGCCTCAGGAACGCCGTTCTAAGCAGCCTTACATTCCATGCTGGTGTGCCCAAGGAGGAATTTGGATTCTTCTGAGAAACGCCACTGTGCCTCACTAATGAAACCTGTGAAAACCCAAAGGACCTCTCCCTACGGCAGTCGGAAGCTAGATGTTGAGTTCCAGACTGAAAACACCGGACAGCTTTCCCTGTGTCTTTGTTGGACTTCTGGGACCATCCAGATTCACAAGGCCTAACTTTTGCACGGCGGGGGAATGCTCTTGTGCATGTACAGCATTCCCCACGTGAAAACCTTTCTTAGCAGATGGAGGCAGTCTTTCCCTTGTACTAGGTAGCTAGGCAGAATCATCAGATAAACATGCTTTGTCATCGAGCTTGAAAGTGGGACACTGATGGGAAAGATCACATTCTCCCGCTTTGCAAGCGACTTGCTTTTGGCTTCAAAGCTGCCTGAACAGCACTAGCGGCCCACCTTCTCTTCACTGCAGGAGTCTCGCTGTGGGCCAAGGCTGCGTTCTCTCAATGCCAAAAATGTGCTGACAATTCCCTTCTAGAAACTCATCCTACTGCACTCCAAATTCAGCTCCGGCCAAAGAAAGGTGACCTAAGGCCACAAGGTAAGTTCCAGTGTTGCATATCAGCAGAGCTGGGTGTGCATTGGTATCCACGAAACCATACTCTGAAATGGAGTGCCTTAACTCTGCTATGCCCCTGGGGACACATAGGACAGTGGATCGTGCACCCATTTCGCATGATGACCACTGTGTGCCTGAAGAGCGTCCTCTGGCTTCTGAGGAACCCTAGGCGAAATAGGCCCCTGGGAAGCACTCTTCCCATTCATAGCAAGGGAAAAGTACTGATTTCTGGGTTGCCAAGGAAGAGTGTCCCAGTCGTCAAAGAGCCTCGCGAAAGCAGTGCTGGGCAGACTCTGTTTGCAAGTCGACTGGCCTCAGTGACTGAAAGGGAATTCCACTGCTAATACACAGTGTGCTGACGATTGAGGCCTGGACTCAGGACAGCATGCAGGCAGAAGCGAAAGCTGAGCTCTGCGTCCAGCCTGAAGACCAGTACACTTTTCACACTTAACTCTGTTGGGATGTGCAAGAGCCATGGTCACCGAGGCCTACCTAAGGTACTGAAATACTTCCCCAGTTCAGCCTAGGCAGAGGACTCTGTTGCCAAAGGATCTCCATGGAAGGGCCCTGTGGTTTCCGTGTGTTTCCTTGAGGTAGTCAGAAACGACTGAGGGTAACTATAGGAGCTCATGGTTGAAAGCAGGCTACCCTGGCAAAACCTTATTTTCCTCCGCGGTAGGCGAGACAGTTGCGGTTTGAAAGCTGCCTGAAAAACACTCCTGCTGCCCATCTTCTCTTTGCTGCCTGAAGGCGTCACCAAAGTACTATGAGTGTACTCGTATGAGGCATGCTGTCTCAGTTCCTTGCTGGGAGCTCCTCCAGGAGCACTCTGGAAATTACCAGCCAAAGAAATGGCACCCCAGGCATCAAGTAAAAGTCCAGATGTCTCCCATTGTAAGCTTAGGTGTGCCATAGTAGCGAAGAAGCATGTGTTAAAGGAATGCTTCCACTCTGTTATGTATTTCACGACGCGTTGTGCACTCACATTTGTTGTAACATCTGTGAAGGGGCACTGAACGACGCCAACTCTTTTGTTGCCTTTGAGTCCCAGGAGGCAAAAGGGTTCGTTTGCTTTAACGCTGTGAATGTGCAGCGGTAATGGCAAAGCCCTGCCCGGATCGCTCGACAGCTCTCGTTTGTACAGCATTCAAATGGCCTCAGGAACGCCGTTCTAAGCAGCCTTACATTCCATGCTGGTGTGCCCCAAGGAGGAATTTGGGTTCTGAGAAACGCCACTGTGCCTCACAAATGAAACCTGTGAACTCCCAACGGACGTCTCCCTATGGCAGTCGGAAGCTAGATGTTGAGTTCCAGCCTGAAAACAACGGACAGCTTTCCCTGTGACAATGCTGGACTTCTGGGACCATCCAGATTCACCAAGGCCTAACTTTTGCACGGCGGGGGAATGCTCTTGTGCATGTACAGCAGTCCCCACGTGAAAACCTTTCTTAGCAGATGGAGGCAGTCTTTCCCTTGTACTAGGTAGCTAGGCAGAATCATCAGATAAACATGCTTTGTCATCGAGCTTGAAAGTGGGACACTGATGGGATAGTTCACATTTTCCCGCTTTGCAAGCGACTTGCTTTTGGCTTCAAAGCTGCCTGAACAGCACTAGCGGCCCACCTTCTCTTCACTGCAGGAGTTTCGCTGTGGGCCAAGGCTGCGTTCTCTCAATGCCAAAAATGTGCTGACAATTCCCTTCTAGAAACTCATCCTACTGCACTCCAAATTCAGCTCCGGCCAATGAAAGGTGACCTAAGGCCACAAGGTAAGATCCAGTGTTTCATATCAGCAGAGCTGGGTGTGCATTGTATCCACGAAACCATACTCTGAAATGGAGTGCCTTAACTCTGCTATGCCCCTGGGGACACATAGGACAGTGGATCGTGCACCCATTTCGCATGATGACCACTGTGTGCCTGAAGAGCGTCCTCTGGCTTCTGAGGAACCCTAGGCGAAATAGGTCCCTGGGAAGCATTCTTCCCATTCATAGCAAGGGAAAAGTACTGCTTTCTGGGTTGCCAAGGAAGAGTGTCCCAGTCGTCAAAGAGCCTCGCGAAAGCAGTGCTGGGCAGACTCTGTTTGCAAGTCGACTGGCCTCAGTGACTGAAAGAGAACTCCACTGCTAATACACAGTGTGCTGACGATTGAGGCCTGAACTCAGGACAGCACGCAGGCAGAAGCGAAAGCTAAGCTCTGCGTCCAGCCTGAAGACGAGTACACTTTTCACACTTAACTCTGTTGGGATGTGCAAGAGCCATGGTCACCGAGGCCTACCTAAGGTCCTGAAATACTTCCCCAGTTCAGCCTAGGCAGAGGACTCTGTTGCCAAAGGATCTCCATGGAAGGGCCCTGTGGGTTCCGTGTGTTTCCTTGAGGGAGTCAGAAACGACTGAGGGTAACTATAGGAGCTCATGGTTGAAAGCAGGCTACCCTGGCAAAACCTTATTTTCCTCCGCGGTAGGCGAGACAGTTGCGGTTTGAAAGCTGCCTGAAAAACACTCCTGCTGCCCATCTTCTCTTTGCTGCCTGAAGGCGTCACGAAAGTACTATGAGTGTACTCGTATGAGGCATGCTGTCTCAGTTCCTTGCTGGGAGCTCCTCCAGGAGCACTCTGGAAATTACCAGCCAAAGAAATGGCACCCCAGGCATCAAGTAAAAGTCCAGATGTCTCCCATTGTAAGCTTAGGTGTGCCATAGTAGCGAAGAAGCATGTGTTAAAGGAATGCTTCCACTCTGTTATGTATTTCACGACGCGTTGTGCACTCACATTTGTTGTAACATCTGTGAAGGGGCACTGAACGCCGCCAACTCTTTTGTTGCCTTTGAGTCCCAGGAGGCAAAAGGGTTCGTTTGCTTTAACGCTGTGAATGTGCAGCGGTAATGGCAAAGCCCTGCCCGGATCGCTCGACAGCTCTCGTTTGTACAGCATTCAAATGGCCTCAGGAACGCCGTTCTAAGCAGCCTTACATTCCATGCTGGTGTGCCCCAAGGAGGAATTTGGGTTCTGAGAAACGCCACTGTGCCTCACAAATGAAACCTGTGAACTCCCAACGGACGTCTCCCTATGGCAGTCAGAAGCTAGATGTTGAGTTCCAGCCTGAAAACAACGGACAGCTTTCCCTGTGACAATGCTGGACTTCTGGGACCATCCAGATTCACCAAGGCCTAACTTTTGCACGGCGGGGGAATGCTCTTGTGCATGTACAGCAGTCCCCACGTGAAAACCTTTCTTAGCAGATGGAGGCAGTCTTTCCCTTGTACTAGGTAGCTAGGCAGAATCATCAGATAAACATGCTTTGTCATCGAGCTTGAAAGTGGGACACTGATGGGAAAGTTCACATTTTCCCGCTTTGCAAGTGACTTGCTTTTGGCTTCAAAGCTGCCTGAACAGCACTAGCGGCCCACCTTCTCTTCACTGCAGGAGTTTCGCTGTGGGCCAAGGCTGCGTTCTCTCAATGCCAAAAATGTGCTGACAATTCCCTTCTAGAAACTCATCCTACTGCACTCCAAATTCAGCTCCGGCCAAAGAAAGGTGACCTAAGGCCACAAGGTAAGATCCAGTGTTTCATATCAGCAGAGCTGGGTGTGCATTGTATCCACGAAACCATACTCTGAAATGGAGTGCCTTAACTCTGCTATGCCCCTGGGGACACATAGGACAGTGGATCGTGCACCCATTTCGCATGATGACCACTGTGTGCCTGAAGAGCGTCCTCTGGCTTCTGAGGAACCCTAGGCGAAATAGGCCCCTGGGAAGCACTCTTCCCATTCATAGCAAGGGAAAAGTACTGATTTCTGGGTTGCCAAGGAAGAGTGTCCCAGTCGTCAAAGAGCCTCGCGAAAGCAGTGCTGGGCAGACTCTGTTTGCAAGTCGACTGGCCTCAGTGACTGAAAGGGAATTCCACTGCTAATACACAGTGTGCTGACGATTGAGGCCTGGACTCAGGACAGCATGCAGGCAGAAGCGAAAGCTGAGCTCTGCGTCCAGCCTGAAGACCAGTACACTTTTCACACTTAACTCTGTTGGGATGTGCAAGAGCCATGGTCACCGAGGCCTACCTAAGGTACTGAAATACTTCCCCAGTTCAGCCTAGGCAGAGGACTCTGTTGCCAAAGGATCTCCATGGAAGGGCCCTGTGGGTTCCGTGTGTTTCCATGAGGTAGTCAGAAACGACTGAGGGTAACTATAGGAGCTCATGGTTGAAAGCAGGCTACCCTGGCAAAACCTTATTTTCCTACGCGATAGGCGGGACAGTTGCGGTTTGAAAGCTGCCTGAAAAACACTCCTGCTGCCCATCTTCTCTTTGCTGCCTGAAGGCGTCACCAAAGTACTATGAGTGAACTCGTATGAGGCATGCTGTCTCAGTTCCTTGCTGGAAGCTCCTCCAGGAGCACTCTGGAACTTACCAGCCAAAGAAATGGCACCCCAGGCCTCATGGAAAAGTCCAGATTTCTCCATTGCAAGCTTAGTTGTGCCATAGTAGCGAAGAAGCATGTGTTAAAGGAAAGCTGCAACACGGTTACATATTTCGACTCGTTGGGCACTCACGTTCTTTGTAACATCTGTGAAGGGGCACTGAACGCCGCCAACTCTTCTCTTGCCTTTGAGTCCCAGGAGGCAAACGGGTTCGTTTGCTTTAACGCTGTGAATGTGCAGCGGTAATGGCAAAGCCCTGCCCGGATCGCTCGACAGCTCTCGTTTGTACAGCATTCAAACGGCCTCAGGAACGCCGTTCTAAGCAGCCTTACATTCCATGCTGGTGTGCCCAAGGAGGAATTTGGATTCTTCTGAGAAACACCACTGTGCCTCACTAATGAAACCTGTGAAAACCCAAAGGACCTCTCCCTACGGCAGTCGGAAGCTAGATGTTGAGTTCCAGACTGAAAACACCGGACAGCTTTCCCTGTGTCTTTGTTGGAATTCTGGGACCATCCAGATTCACAAGGCCTAACTTTTGCACGGCGGGGGAATGCTCTTGTGCATGTACAGCAGTCCCCACGTGAAAACCTTTCTTAGCAGATGGAGGCAGTCTTTCCCTTGTACTAGGTAGCTAGGCAGAATCATCAGATAAACATGCTTTGTCATCGAGCTTGAAAGTGGGACACTGATGGGAAAGTTCACATTTTCCCGCTTTGCAAGCGACTTGCTTTTGGCTTCAAAGCTGCCTGAACAGCACTAGCGGCCCACCTTCTCTTCACTGCAGGACTTTCGCTGTGGGCCAAGGCTGCGTTCTCTCAATGCCAAAAATGTGCTGACAATTCCCTTCTAGAAACTCATCCTACTGCACTCCAAATTCAGCTCCGGCCAATGAAAGGTGACCTAAGGCCACAAGGTAAGATCCAGTGTTTCATATCAGCAGAGCTGGGTGTGCATTGTATCCACGAAACCATACTCTGAAATGGAGTGCCTTAACTCTGCTATGCCCCTGGGGACACATAGGACAGTGGATCGTGCACCCATTTCGCATGATGACCACTGTGTGCCTGAAGAGCGTCCTCTGGCTTCTGAGGAACCCTAGGCGAAATAGGTCCCTGGGAAGCATTCTTCCCATTCATAGCAAGGGAAAAGTACTGCTTTCCGGGTTGCCAAGGAAGAGTGTCCCAGTCGTCAAAGAGCCTCGCGAAAGCAGTGCTGGGCAGACTCTGTTTGCAAGTCGACTGGCCTCAGTGACTGAAAGGGAACTCCACTGCTAATACACAGTGTGCTGACGATTGAGGCCTGGACTCAGGACAGCACGCAGGCAGAAGCGAAAGCTAAGCTCTGCGTCCAGCCTGAAGACGAGTACACTTTTCACACTTAACTCTGTTGGGATGTGCAAGAGCCATGGTCACCGAGGCCTACCTAAGGTACTGAAATACTTCCCCAGTTCAGCCTAGGCAGAGGACTCTGTTGCCAAAGGATCTCCATGGAAGGGCCCTGTGGGTTCCGTGTGTTTCCTTGAGGGAGTCAGAAACGACTGAGGGTAACTATAGGAGCTCATGGTTGAAAGCAGGCTACCCTGGCAAAACCTTATTTTCCTCCGCGGTAGGCGAGACAGTTGCGGTTTGAAAGCTGCCTGAAAAACACTCCTGCTGCCCATCTTCTCTTTGCTGCCTGAAGGCGTCACGAAAGTACTATGAGTGTACTCGTATGAGGCATGCTGTCTCAGTTCCTTGCTGGGAGCTCCTCCAGGAGCACTCTGGAACTTACCAGCCAAAGAAATGGCACCCCAGGCATCAAGTAAAAGTCCAGATGTCTCCCATTGTAAGCTTAGGTGTGCCATAGTAGCGAAGAAGCATGTGTTAAAGGAATGCTTCCACTCTGTTATGTATTTCACGACGCGTTGTGCACTCACATTCGTTGTAACATCTGTGAAGGGGCACTGAACGCCGCCAACTCTTTTGTTGCCTTTGAGTCCCAGGAGGCAAAAGGGTTCGTTTGCTTTAACGCTGTGAATGTGCAGCGGTAATGGCAAAGCCCTGCCCGGATCGCTCGACAGCTCTCGTTTGTACAGCATTCAAATGGCCTCAGGAACGCCGTTCTAAGCAGCCTTACATTCCATGCTGGTGTGCCCCAAGGAGGAATTTGGGTTCTGAGAAACGCCACTGTGCCTCACAAATGAAACCTGTGAACTCCCAACGGACGTCTCCCTACGGCAGTCGGAAGCTAGATGTTGAGTTCCAGCCTGAAAACAACGGACAGCTTTCCCTGTGACAATGCTGGACTTCTGGGACCATCCAGATTCACCAAGGCCTAACTTTTGCACGGCGGGGGAATGCTCTTGGGCATGTACAGCAGTCCCCACGTGAAAACCTTTCTTAGCAGATGGAGGCAGTCTTTCCCTTGTACTAGGTAGCTAGGCAGAATCATCAGATAAACATGCTTTGTCATCGAGCTTGAAAGTGGGACGCTGATGGGAAAGTTCACATTTTCCCGCTTTGCAAGCGACTTGCTTTTGGCTTCAAAGCTGCCTGAACAGCACTAGCGGCCCACCTTCTCTTCACTGCAGGAGTTTCGCTGTGGGCCAAGGCTGCGTTCTCTCAATGCCAAAAATGTGCTGACAATTCCCTTCTAGAAACTCATCCTACTGCACTCCAAATTCAGCTCCGGCCAATGAAAGGTGACCTAAGGCCACAAGGTAAGATCCAGTGTTTCATATCAGCAGAGCTGGGTGTGCATTGTATCCATGAAACCATACTCTGAAATGGAGTGCCTTAACTCTGCTATGCCCCTGGGGACACATAGGACAGTGGATCGTGCACCCATTTCGCATGATGACCACTGTGTGCCTGAAGAGCGTCCTCTGGCTTCTGAGGAACCCTAGGCGAAATAGGCCCCTGGGAAGCACTCTTCCCATTCATAGCAAGGGAAAAGTACTGCTTTCTGGGTTGCCAAGGAAGAGTGTCCCAGTCGTCAAAGAGCCTCGCGAAAGCAGTGCTGGGCAGACTCTGTTTGCAAGTCGACTGGCCTCAGTGACTGAAAGAGAACTCCACTGCTAATACACAGTGTGCTGACGATTGAGGCCTGGACTCAGGACAGAACGCAGGCAGAAGCGAAAGCTAAGCTCTGCGTCCAGCCTGAAGACCAGTACACTTTTCACACTTAACTCTGTTGGGATGTGCAAGAGCCATGGTCACCGAGGCCTACCTAAGGTACTGAAATACTTCCCCAGTTCAGCCTAGGCAGAGGACTCTGTTGCCAAAGGATCTCCATGGAAGGGCCCTGTGGGTTCCGTGTGTTTCCTTGAGGGAGTCAGAAACGACTGAGGGTAACTATAGGAGCTCATGGTTGAAAGCAGGCTACCCTGGCAAAACCTTAATTTCCTCCGCGGTAGGCGAGACAGTTGCGGTTTGAAAGCTGCCTGAAAAACACTCCTGCTGCCCATCTTCTCTTTGCTGCCTGAAGGCGTCACGAAAGTACTATGAGTGTACTCGTATAAGGCATACTGTCTCAGTTCCTTGCTGGGAGCTCCTCCAGGAGCACTCTGGAAATTACCAGCCAAAGAAATGGCACCCCAGGCATCAAGTAAAAGTCCAGATGTCTCCCATTGTAAGCTTAGGTGTGCCATAGTAGCGAAGAAGCATGTGTTAAAGGAATGCTTCCACTCTGTTATGTATTTCACGACGCGTTGTGCACTCACATTCGTTGTAACATCTGTGAAGGGGCACTGAACGCCGCCAACTCTTTTGTTGCCTTTGAGTCCCAGGAGGCAAAAGGGTTCGTTTGCTTTAACGCTGTGAATGTGCAGCGGTAATGGCAAAGCCCTGCCCGGATCGCTCGACAGCTCTCGTTTGTACAGCATTCAAATGGCCTCAGGAACGCCGTTCTAAGCAGCCTTACATTCCATGCTGGTGTGCCCCAAGGAGGAATTTGGATTCTTCTGAGAAACACCACTGTGCCACACTAATGAAACCTGTGAACTCCCAACGGACGTCTCCCTACGGCAGTCGGAAGCTAGATGTTGAGTTCCAGCCTGAAAACAACGGACAGCTTTCCCTGTGACAATGCTGGACTTCTGGGACCATCCAGATTCACCAAGGCCTAACTTTTGCACGGCGGGGGAATGCTCTTGTGCATGTACAGCAGTCCCCACGTGAAAACCTTTCTTAGCAGATGGAGGCAGTCTTTCCCTTGTACTAGGTAGCTAGGCAGAATCATCAGATAAACATGCTTTGTCATCGAGCTTGAAAGTGGGACACTGATGGGAAAGTTCACATTTTCCCGCTTTGCAAGCGACTTGCTTTTGGCTTCAAAGCTGCCTGAACAGCACTAGCGGCCCACCTTCTCTTCACTGCAGGACTGTCGCTATGGGCCAAGGCTGCGTTCTCTCAATGCCAAAAATGTGCTGACAATTCCCTACTAAAACTGATCCTACTGCACTCCAAATTCAGCTCCGGCCAATGAAAGGTGACCTAAGGCCACAAGGTAAGATCCAGTGTTTCATATCAGCAGAGCTGGGTGTGCATTGTATCCACGAAACCATACTCTGAAATGGAGTGCCTTAACTCTGCTATGCCCCTGGAGACACATAGGACAGTCGATCGTGCACCCATTTCGCATGATGACCACTGTGTGCCTGAAGAGCGTCCTCTGGCTTCTGAGGAACCCTAGGCGAAATAGGCCCCTGGGAAGCACTCTTCCCATTCATAGCAAGGGAAAAGTACTGCTTTCTGGGTTGCCAAGGAAGAGTGTCCCAGTCGTCAAAGAGCCTCGCGAAAGCAGTGCTGGGCAGACTCTGTTTGCAAGTCGACTGGCCTCAGTGACTGAAAGAGAACTCCACTGCTAATACACAGTGTGCTGACGATTGAGGCCTGGACTCAGGACAGAACGCAGGCAGAAGCGAAAGCTAAGCTCTGCGTCCAGCCTGATGACCAGTTCACTTTTCACACTTAACTCTGTTGGGATGTGCAAGAGCCATGGTCACCGAGGCCTACCTAAGGTACTGAAATACTTCCCCAGTTCAGCCTAGGCAGAGGACTCTGTTGCCAAAGGATCTCCATGGAAGGGCCCTGTGGGTTCCGTGTGTTTCCTTGAGGGAGTCAGAAACGACTGAGGGTAACTATAGGAGCTCATGGTTGAAAGCAGGCTACCCTGGCAAAACCTTATTTTCCTCCGCGGTAGGCGAGACAGTTGCGGTTTGAAAGCTGCCTGAAAAACACTCCTGCTGCCCATCTTCTCTTTGCTGCCTGAAGGCGTCACGAAAGTACTATGAGTGTACTCGTATGAGGCATGCTGTCTCAGTTCCTTGCTGGGAGCTCCTCCAGGAGCACTCTGGAACTTACCAGCCAAAGAAATGGCACCCCAGGCCTCATGGAAAAGTCCAGATGTCTCCCATTGCAAGCTTAGTTGTGCCATAGTAGCGAAGAAGCATGTGTTAAAGGAAAGCTGCAACACGGTTACATATTTCGACTCGTTTGGCACTCACGTTCTTTGTAACATCTGTGAAGGGGCACTGAACGCCGCCAACTCTTCTCTTGCCTTTGAGTCCCAGGAGGCAAACCGGTTCGTTTGCTTTAACGCTGTGAATGTGCAGCGGTAATGGCAAAGCCCTGCCCGGATCGCTCGACAGCTCTCGTTTGTACAGCATTCAAATGGCCTCAGGAACGCCGTTCTAAGCAGCCTTACATTCCATGCTGGTGTGACCCAAGGAGGAATTTGGATTCTTCTGAGAAACACCACTGTGCCACACTAATGAAACCTGTGAACTCCCAACGGACGTCTCCCTACGGCAGTCGGAAGCTAGATGTTGAGTTCCAGCCTGAAAACAACGGACAGCTTTCCCTGTGACAATGCTGGACTTCTGGGACCATCCAGATTCACCAAGGCCTAACTTTTGCACGGCGGGGGAATGCTCTTGTGCATGTACAGCAGTCCCCACGTGAAAACCTTTCTTAGCAGATGGAGGCAGTCTTTCCCTTGTACTAGGTAGCTAGGCAGAATCATCAGATAAACATGCTTTGTCATCGAGCTTGAAAGTGGGACACTGATGGGAAAGTTCACATTTTCCCGCTTTGCAAGCGACTTGCTTTTGGCTTCAAAGCTGCTTGAACAGCACTAGCAGCCCACCTTCTCTTCACTGCAGGAGTTTCGCTGTGGGCCAAGGCTGCGTTCTCTCAATGCCAAAAATGTGCTGACAATTCCCTTCTAGAAACTCATCCTACTGCACTCCAAATTCAGCTCCGGCCAATGAAAGGTGACCTAAGGCCACAAGGTAAGATCCAGTCTTTCATATCAGCAGAGCTGGGTGTGCATTGTATCCACGAAACCATACTCTGAAATGGAGTGCCTTAACTCTGCTATGCCCCTGGGGACACATAGGACAGTGGATCGTGCACCCATTTCGCATGATGACCACTGTGTGCCTGAAGAGCGTCCTCTGGCTTCTGAGGAACCCTAGGCGAAATAGGCCCCTGGGAAGCACTCTTCCCATTCATAGCAAGGGAAAAGTACTGCTTTCTGGGTTGCCAAGGAAGAGTGTCCCAGTCGTCAAAGAGCCTCGCGAAAGCAGTGCTGGGCAGACTCTGTTTGCAAGTCGACTGGCCTCAGTGACTGAAAGAGAACTCCACTGCTAATACACAGTGTGCTGACGATTGAGGCCTGGACTCAGGACAGAACGCAGGCAGAAGCGAAAGCTAAGCTCTGCGTCCAGCCTGATGACCAGTTCACTTTTCACACTTAACTCTGTTGGGATGTGCAAGAGCCATGGTCACCGAGGCCTACCTAAGGTACTGAAATACTTCCCCAGTTCAGCCTAGGCAGAGGACTCTGTTGCCAAAGGATCTCCATGGAAGGGCCCTGTGGGTTCCGTGTGTTTCCTTGAGGGAGTCAGAAACGACTGAGGGTAACTATAGGAGCTCATGGTTGAAAGCAGGCTACCCTGGCAAAACCTTATTTTCCTCCGCGGTAGGCGAGACAGTTGCGGTTTGAAAGCTGCCTGAAAAACACTCCTGCTGCCCATCTTCTCTTTGCTGCCTGAAGGCGTCACGAAAGTACTATGAGTGTACTCGTATGAGGCATGCTGTCTCAGTTCCTTGCTGGGAGCTCCTCCAGGAGCACTCTGGAAATTACCAGCCAAAGAAATGGCACCCCAGGCATCAAGTAAAAGTCCAGATGTCTCCCATTGTAAGCTTAGGTGTGCCATAGTAGCGAAGAAGCATGTGTTAAAGGAATGCTTCCACTCTGTTATGTATTTCACGACGCGTTGTGCACTCACATTCGTTGTAACATCTGTGAAGGGGCACTGAACGCCGCCAACTCTTTTGTTGCCTTTGAGTCCCAGGAGGCAAAAGGGTTCGTTTGCTTTAACGCTGTGAATGTGCAGCGGTAATGGCAAAGCCCTGCCCGGATCGCTCGACAGCTCTCGTTTGTACAGCATTCAAATGGCCTCAGGAACGCCGTTCTAAGCAGCCTTACATTCCATGCTGGTGTGCCCCAAGGAGGAATTTGGATTCTTCTGAGAAACACCACTGTGCCTCACAAATGAAACCTGTGAACTCCCAACGGACGTCTCCCTACGGCAGTCGGAAGCTAGATGTTGAGTTCCAGCCTGAAAACAACGGACAGCTTTCCCTGTGACAATGCTGGACTTCTGGGACCATCCAGATTCACCAAGGCCTAACTTTTGCACGGCGGGGGAATGCTCTTGTGCATGTACAGCAGTCCCCACGTGAAAACCTTTCTTAGCAGATGGAGGCAGTCTTTCCCTTGTACTAGGTAGCTAGGCAGAATCATCAGATAAACATGCTTTGTCATCGAGCTTGAAAGTGGGACACTGATGGGAAAGTTCACATTTTCCCGCTTTGCAAGCGACTTGCTTTTGGCTTCAAAGCTGCCTGAACAGCACTAGCGGCCCACCTTCTCTTCACTGCAGGACTTTCGCTGTGGGCCAAGGCTGCGTTCTCTCAATGCCAAAAATGTGCTGACAATTCCCTTCTAGAAACTCATCCTACTGCACTCCAAATTCAGCTCCGGCCAATGAAAGGTGACCTAAGGCCACAAGGTAAGATCCAGTGTTTCATATCAGCAGAGCTGGGTGTGCATTGTATCCACGAAACCATACTCTGAAATGGAGTGCCTTAACTCTGCTATGCCCCTGGGGACACATAGGACAGTGGATCGTGCACCCATTTCGCATGATGACCACTGTGTGCCTGAAGAGCGTCCTCTGGCTTCTGAGGAACCCTAGGCGAAATAGGTCCCTGGGAAGCATTCTTCCCATTCATAGCAAGGGAAAAGTACTGCTTTCTGGGTTGCCAAGGAAGAGTGTCCCAGTCGTCAAAGAGCCTCGCGAAAGCAGTGCTGGGCAGACTCTGTTTGCAAGTCGACTGGCCTCAGTGACTGAAAGAGAACTCCACTGCTAATACACAGTGTGCTGACGATTGAGGCCTGAACTCAGGACAGCACGCAGGCAGAAGCGAAAGCTGAGCTCTGCGTCCAGCCTGAAGACCAGTACACTTTTCACACTTAACTCTGTTGGGATGTGCAAGAGCCATGGTCACCGAGGCCTACCTAAGGTACTGAAATACTTCCCCAGTTCAGCCTAGGCAGAGGACTCTGTTGCCAAAGGATCTCCATGGAAGGGCCCTGTGGGTTCCCTGTGTTTCCTTGAGGGAGTCAGAAACGACTGAGGGTAACTATAGGAGCTCATGGTTGAAAGCAGGCTACCCTGGCAAAACCTTATTTTCCTCCGCGGTAGGCGATACAGTTGCGGTTTGAAAGCTGCCTGAAAAACACTCCTGCTGCCCATCTTCTCTTTGCTGCCTAAAGGCGTCACGAAAGTACTATGAGTGTACTCGTATGAGGCATGCTGTCTCAGTTCCTTGCTGGGAGCTCCTCCAGGAGCACTCTGGAAATTACCAGCCAAAGAAATGGCACCCCAGGCATCAAGTAAAAGTCCAGATGTCTCCCATTGTAAGCTTAGGTGTGCCATAGTAGCGAAGAAGCATGTGTTAAAGGAAAGCTGCAACACGGTTACATATTTCGACTCGTTGGGCACTCACGTTCTTTGTAACATCTGTGAAGGGGCACTGAACGCCGCCAACTCTTCTCTTGCCTTTGAGTCCCAGGAGGCAAACGGGTTCGTTTGCTTTAACGCTGTGAATGTGCAGCGGTAATGGCAAAGCCCTGCCCGGATCGCTCGACAGCTCTCGTTTGTACAGCATTCAAACGGCCTCAGGAACGCCGTTCTAAGCAGCCTTACATTCCATGCTGGTGTGCCCAAGGAGGAATTTGGATTCTTCTGAGAAACGCCACTGTGCCTCACTAATGAAACCTGTGAAAACCCAAAGGACCTCTCCCTACGGCAGTCGGAAGCTAGATGTTGAGTTCCAGACTGAAAACACCGGACAGCTTTCCCTGTGTCTTTGTTGGACTTCTGGGACCATCCAGATTCACAAGGCCTAACTTTTGCACGGCGGGGGAATGCTCTTGTGCATGTACAGCATTCCCCACGTGAAAACCTTTCTTAGCAGATGGAGGCAGTCTTTCCCTTGTACTAGGTAGCTAGGCAGAATCATCAGATAAACATGCTTTGTCATCGAGCTTGAAAGTGGGACACTGATGGGAAAGATCACATTCTCCCGCTTTGCAAGCGACTTGCTTTTGGCTTCAAAGCTGCCTGAACAGCACTAGCGGCCCACCTTCTCTTCACTGCAGGAGTCTCGCTGTGGGCCAAGGCTGCGTTCTCTCAATGCCAAAAATGTGCTGACAATTCCCTTCTAGAAACTCATCCTACTGCACTCCAAATTCAGCTCCGGCCAAAGAAAGGTGACCTAAGGCCACAAGGTAAGTTCCAGTGTTGCATATCAGCAGAGCTGGGTGTGCATTGGTATCCACGAAACCATACTCTGAAATGGAGTGCCTTAACTCTGCTATGCCCCTGGGGACACATAGGACAGTGGATCGTGCACCCATTTCGCATGATGACCACTGTGTGCCTGAAGAGCGTCCTCTGGCTTCTGAGGAACCCTAGGCGAAATAGGCCCCTGGGAAGCACTCTTCCCATTCATAGCAAGGGAAAAGTACTGATTTCTGGGTTGCCAAGGAAGAGTGTCCCAGTCGTCAAAGAGCCTCGCGAAAGCAGTGCTGGGCAGACTCTGTTTGCAAGTCGACTGGCCTCAGTGACTGAAAGGGAATTCCACTGCTAATACACAGTGTGCTGACGATTGAGGCCTGGACTCAGGACAGCATGCAGGCAGAAGCGAAAGCTGAGCTCTGCGTCCAGCCTGAAGACCAGTACACTTTTCACACTTAACTCTGTTGGGATGTGCAAGAGCCATGGTCACCGAGGCCTACCTAAGGTACTGAAATACTTCCCCAGTTCAGCCTAGGCAGAGGACTCTGTTGCCAAAGGATCTCCATGGAAGGGCCCTGTGGTTTCCGTGTGTTTCCTTGAGGTAGTCAGAAACGACTGAGGGTAACTATAGGAGCTCATGGTTGAAAGCAGGCTACCCTGGCAAAACCTTATTTTCCT
The DNA here is from genome assembly GCF_028564815.1 of Eubalaena glacialis. Taxonomy (NCBI): domain Eukaryota; kingdom Metazoa; phylum Chordata; class Mammalia; order Artiodactyla; family Balaenidae; genus Eubalaena; species Eubalaena glacialis. The sequence continues at coordinate 34,893,319 of NC_083728.1, read as the reverse complement.
CCGCGGTAGGCGAGACAGTTGCGGTTTGAAAGCTGCCTGAAAAACACTCCTGCTGCCCATCTTCTCTTTGCTGCCTGAAGGCGTCACCAAAGTACTATGAGTGTACTCGTATGAGGCATGCTGTCTCAGTTCCTTGCTGGGAGCTCCTCCAGGAGCACTCTGGAACTTACCAGCCAAAGAAATGGCACCCCAGGCCTCATGGAAAAGTCCAGATGTCTCCCATTGCAAGCTTAGTTGTGCCATAGTAGCGAAGAAGCATGTGTTAAAGGAAAGCTGCAACACGGTTACATATTTCGACTCGTTTGGCACTCACGTTCTTTGTAACATCTGTGAAGGGGCACTGAACGCCGCCAACTCTTCTCTTGCCTTTGAGTCCCAGGAGGCAAACGGGTTCGTTTGCTTTAACGCTGTGAATGTGCAGCGGTAATGGCAAAGCCCTGCCCGGATCGCTCGACAGCTCTCGTTTGTACAGCATTCAAACGGCCTCAGGAACGCCGTTCTAAGCAGCCTTACATTCCATGCTGGTGTGCCCAAGGAGGAATTTGGATTCTTCTGAGAAACGCCACTGTGCCTCACTAATGAAACCTGTGAAAACCCAAAGGAACTCTCCCTACGGCAGTCGGAAGCTAGATGTTGAGTTCCAGACTGAAAACACCGGACAGCTTTCCCTGTGTCTTTGTTGGACTTCTGGGACCATCCAGATTCACAAGGCCTAACTTTTGCACGGCGGGGGAATGCTCTTGTGCATGTACAGCATTCCCCACGTGAAAACCTTTCTTAGCAGATGGAGGCAGTCTTTCCCTTGTACTAGGTAGCTAGGCAGAATCATCAGATAAACATGCTTTGTCATCGAGCTTGAAAGTGGGACACTGATGGGAAAGATCACATTCTCCCGCTTTGCAAGCGACTTGCTTTTGGCTTCAAAGCTGCCTGAACAGCACTAGCGGCCCACCTTCTCTTCACTGCAGGAGTCTCGCTGTGGGCCAAGGCTGCGTTCTCTCAATGCCAAAAATGTGCTGACAATTCCCTTCTAGAAACTCATCCTACTGCACTCCAAATTCAGCTCCGGCCAAAGAAAGGTGACCTAAGGCCACAAGGTAAGTTCCAGTGTTGCATATCAGCAGAGCTGGGTGTGCATTGGTATCCACGAAACCATACTCTGAAATGGAGTGCCTTAACTCTGCTATGCCCCTGGGGACACATAGGACAGTGGATCGTGCACCCATTTCGCATGATGACCACTGTGTGCCTGAAGAGCGTCCTCTGGCTTCTGAGGAACCCTAGGCGAAATAGGCCCCTGGGAAGCACTCTTCCCATTCATAGCAAGGGAAAAGTACTGATTTCTGGGTTGCCAAGGAAGAGTGTCCCAGTCGTCAAAGAGCCTCGCGAAAGCAGTGCTGGGCAGACTCTGTTTGCAAGTCGACTGGCCTCAGTGACTGAAAGGGAATTCCACTGCTAATACACAGTGTGCTGACGATTGAGGCCTGGACTCAGGACAGCATGCAGGCAGAAGCGAAAGCTGAGCTCTGCGTCCAGCCTGAAGACCAGTACACTTTTCACACTTAACTCTGTTGGGATGTGCAAGAGCCATGGTCACCGAGGCCTACCTAAGGTACTGAAATACTTCCCCAGTTCAGCCTAGGCAGAGGACTCTGTTGCCAAAGGATCTCCATGGAAGGGCCCTGTGGTTTCCGTGTGTTTCCTTGAGGTAGTCAGAAACGACTGAGGGTAACTATAGGAGCTCATGGTTGAAAGCAGGCTACCCTGGCAAAACCTTATTTTCCTCCGCGGTAGGCGAGACAGTTGCGGTTTGAAAGCTGCCTGAAAAACACTCCTGCTGCCCATCTTCTCTTTGCTGCCTGAAGGCGTCACGAAAGTACTATGAGTGTACTCGTATGAGGCATGCTGTCTCAGTTCCTTGCTGGGAGCTCCTCCAGGAGCACTCTGGAACTTACCAGCCAAAGAAATGGCACCCCAGGCCTCATGGAAAAGTCCAGATGTCTCCCATTGCAAGCTTAGTTGTGCCATAGTAGCGAAGAAGCATGTGTTAAAGGAAAGCTGCAACACGGTTACATATTTCGACTCGTTTGGCACTCACGTTCTTTGTAACATCTGTGAAGGGGCACTGAACGCCGCCAACTCTTCTCTTGCCTTTGAGTCCCAGGAGGCAAACGGGTTCGTTTGCTTTAACGCTGTGAATGTGCAGCGGTAATGGCAAAGCCCTGCCCGGATCGCTCGACAGCTCTCGTTTGTACAGCATTCAAACGGCCTCAGGAACGCCGTTCTAAGCAGCCTTACATTCCATGCTGGTGTGCCCAAGGAGGAATTTGGATTCTTCTGAGAAACGCCACTGTGCCTCACTAATGAAACCTGTGAAAACCCAAAGGACCTCTCCCTACGGCAGTCGGAAGCTAGATGTTGAGTTCCAGACTGAAAACACCGGACAGCTTTCCCTGTGTCTTTGTTGGACTTCTGGGACCATCCAGATTCACAAGGCCTAACTTTTGCACGGCGGGGGAATGCTCTTGTGCATGTACAGCATTCCCCACGTGAAAACCTTTCTTAGCAGATGGAGGCAGTCTTTCCCTTGTACTAGGTAGCTAGGCAGAATCATCAGATAAACATGCTTTGTCATCGAGCTTGAAAGTGGGACACTGATGGGAAAGATCACATTCTCCCGCTTTGCAAGCGACTTGCTTTTGGCTTCAAAGCTGCCTGAACAGCACTAGCGGCCCACCTTCTCTTCACTGCAGGAGTCTCGCTGTGGGCCAAGGCTGCGTTCTCTCAATGCCAAAAATGTGCTGACAATTCCCTTCTAGAAACTCATCCTACTGCACTCCAAATTCAGCTCCGGCCAAAGAAAGGTGACCTAAGGCCACAAGGTAAGTTCCAGTGTTGCATATCAGCAGAGCTGGGTGTGCATTGGTATCCACGAAACCATACTCTGAAATGGAGTGCCTTAACTCTGCTATGCCCCTGGGGACACATAGGACAGTGGATCGTGCACCCATTTCGCATGATGACCACTGTGTGCCTGAAGAGCGTCCTCTGGCTTCTGAGGAACCCTAGGCGAAATAGGCCCCTGGGAAGCACTCTTCCCATTCATAGCAAGGGAAAAGTACTGATTTCTGGGTTGCCAAGGAAGAGTGTCCCAGTCGTCAAAGAGCCTCGCGAAAGCAGTGCTGGGCAGACTCTGTTTGCAAGTCGACTGGCCTCAGTGACTGAAAGGGAATTCCACTGCTAATACACAGTGTGCTGACGATTGAGGCCTGGACTCAGGACAGCATGCAGGCAGAAGCGAAAGCTGAGCTCTGCGTCCAGCCTGAAGACCAGTACACTTTTCACACTTAACTCTGTTGGGATGTGCAAGAGCCATGGTCACCGAGGCCTACCTAAGGTACTGAAATACTTCCCCAGTTCAGCCTAGGCAGAGGACTCTGTTGCCAAAGGATCTCCATGGAAGGGCCCTGTGGTTTCCGTGTGTTTCCTTGAGGTAGTCAGAAAAGACTGAGGGTAACTATAGGAGCTCATGGTTGAAAGCAGGCTACCCTGGCAAAACCTTATTTTCCTCCGCGGTAGGCGAGACAGTTGCGGTTTGAAAGCTGCCTGAAAAACACTCCTGCTGCCCATCTTCTCTTTGCTGCCTGAAGGCGTCACCAAAGTACTATGAGTGTACTCGTATGAGGCATGCTGTCTCAGTTCCTTGCTGGGAGCTCCTCCAGGAGCACTCTGGAAATTACCAGCCAAAGAAATGGCACCCCAGGCATCAAGTAAAAGTCCAGATGTCTCCCATTGTAAGCTTAGGTGTGCCATAGTAGCGAAGAAGCATGTGTTAAAGGAATGCTTCCACTCTGTTATGTATTTCACGACGCGTTGTGCACTCACATTTGTTGTAACATCTGTGAAGGGGCACTGAACGACGCCAACTCTTTTGTTGCCTTTGAGTCCCAGGAGGCAAAAGGGTTCGTTTGCTTTAACGCTGTGAATGTGCAGCGGTAATGGCAAAGCCCTGCCCGGATCGCTCGACAGCTCTCGTTTGTACAGCATTCAAATGGCCTCAGGAACGCCGTTCTAAGCAGCCTTACATTCCATGCTGGTGTGCCCCAAGGAGGAATTTGGGTTCTGAGAAACGCCACTGTGCCTCACAAATGAAACCTGTGAACTCCCAACGGACGTCTCCCTATGGCAGTCGGAAGCTAGATGTTGAGTTCCAGCCTGAAAACAACGGACAGCTTTCCCTGTGACAATGCTGGACTTCTGGGACCATCCAGATTCACCAAGGCCTAACTTTTGCACGGCGGGGGAATGCTCTTGTGCATGTACAGCAGTCCCCACGTGAAAACCTTTCTTAGCAGATGGAGGCAGTCTTTCCCTTGTACTAGGTAGCTAGGCAGAATCATCAGATAAACATGCTTTGTCATCGAGCTTGAAAGTGGGACACTGATGGGATAGTTCACATTTTCCCGCTTTGCAAGCGACTTGCTTTTGGCTTCAAAGCTGCCTGAACAGCACTAGCGGCCCACCTTCTCTTCACTGCAGGAGTTTCGCTGTGGGCCAAGGCTGCGTTCTCTCAATGCCAAAAATGTGCTGACAATTCCCTTCTAGAAACTCATCCTACTGCACTCCAAATTCAGCTCCGGCCAATGAAAGGTGACCTAAGGCCACAAGGTAAGATCCAGTGTTTCATATCAGCAGAGCTGGGTGTGCATTGTATCCACGAAACCATACTCTGAAATGGAGTGCCTTAACTCTGCTATGCCCCTGGGGACACATAGGACAGTGGATCGTGCACCCATTTCGCATGATGACCACTGTGTGCCTGAAGAGCGTCCTCTGGCTTCTGAGGAACCCTAGGCGAAATAGGTCCCTGGGAAGCATTCTTCCCATTCATAGCAAGGGAAAAGTACTGCTTTCTGGGTTGCCAAGGAAGAGTGTCCCAGTCGTCAAAGAGCCTCGCGAAAGCAGTGCTGGGCAGACTCTGTTTGCAAGTCGACTGGCCTCAGTGACTGAAAGAGAACTCCACTGCTAATACACAGTGTGCTGACGATTGAGGCCTGAACTCAGGACAGCACGCAGGCAGAAGCGAAAGCTAAGCTCTGCGTCCAGCCTGAAGACGAGTACACTTTTCACACTTAACTCTGTTGGGATGTGCAAGAGCCATGGTCACCGAGGCCTACCTAAGGTCCTGAAATACTTCCCCAGTTCAGCCTAGGCAGAGGACTCTGTTGCCAAAGGATCTCCATGGAAGGGCCCTGTGGGTTCCGTGTGTTTCCTTGAGGGAGTCAGAAACGACTGAGGGTAACTATAGGAGCTCATGGTTGAAAGCAGGCTACCCTGGCAAAACCTTATTTTCCTCCGCGGTAGGCGAGACAGTTGCGGTTTGAAAGCTGCCTGAAAAACACTCCTGCTGCCCATCTTCTCTTTGCTGCCTGAAGGCGTCACGAAAGTACTATGAGTGTACTCGTATGAGGCATGCTGTCTCAGTTCCTTGCTGGGAGCTCCTCCAGGAGCACTCTGGAAATTACCAGCCAAAGAAATGGCACCCCAGGCATCAAGTAAAAGTCCAGATGTCTCCCATTGTAAGCTTAGGTGTGCCATAGTAGCGAAGAAGCATGTGTTAAAGGAATGCTTCCACTCTGTTATGTATTTCACGACGCGTTGTGCACTCACATTTGTTGTAACATCTGTGAAGGGGCACTGAACGCCGCCAACTCTTTTGTTGCCTTTGAGTCCCAGGAGGCAAAAGGGTTCGTTTGCTTTAACGCTGTGAATGTGCAGCGGTAATGGCAAAGCCCTGCCCGGATCGCTCGACAGCTCTCGTTTGTACAGCATTCAAATGGCCTCAGGAACGCCGTTCTAAGCAGCCTTACATTCCATGCTGGTGTGCCCCAAGGAGGAATTTGGGTTCTGAGAAACGCCACTGTGCCTCACAAATGAAACCTGTGAACTCCCAACGGACGTCTCCCTATGGCAGTCAGAAGCTAGATGTTGAGTTCCAGCCTGAAAACAACGGACAGCTTTCCCTGTGACAATGCTGGACTTCTGGGACCATCCAGATTCACCAAGGCCTAACTTTTGCACGGCGGGGGAATGCTCTTGTGCATGTACAGCAGTCCCCACGTGAAAACCTTTCTTAGCAGATGGAGGCAGTCTTTCCCTTGTACTAGGTAGCTAGGCAGAATCATCAGATAAACATGCTTTGTCATCGAGCTTGAAAGTGGGACACTGATGGGAAAGTTCACATTTTCCCGCTTTGCAAGTGACTTGCTTTTGGCTTCAAAGCTGCCTGAACAGCACTAGCGGCCCACCTTCTCTTCACTGCAGGAGTTTCGCTGTGGGCCAAGGCTGCGTTCTCTCAATGCCAAAAATGTGCTGACAATTCCCTTCTAGAAACTCATCCTACTGCACTCCAAATTCAGCTCCGGCCAAAGAAAGGTGACCTAAGGCCACAAGGTAAGATCCAGTGTTTCATATCAGCAGAGCTGGGTGTGCATTGTATCCACGAAACCATACTCTGAAATGGAGTGCCTTAACTCTGCTATGCCCCTGGGGACACATAGGACAGTGGATCGTGCACCCATTTCGCATGATGACCACTGTGTGCCTGAAGAGCGTCCTCTGGCTTCTGAGGAACCCTAGGCGAAATAGGCCCCTGGGAAGCACTCTTCCCATTCATAGCAAGGGAAAAGTACTGATTTCTGGGTTGCCAAGGAAGAGTGTCCCAGTCGTCAAAGAGCCTCGCGAAAGCAGTGCTGGGCAGACTCTGTTTGCAAGTCGACTGGCCTCAGTGACTGAAAGGGAATTCCACTGCTAATACACAGTGTGCTGACGATTGAGGCCTGGACTCAGGACAGCATGCAGGCAGAAGCGAAAGCTGAGCTCTGCGTCCAGCCTGAAGACCAGTACACTTTTCACACTTAACTCTGTTGGGATGTGCAAGAGCCATGGTCACCGAGGCCTACCTAAGGTACTGAAATACTTCCCCAGTTCAGCCTAGGCAGAGGACTCTGTTGCCAAAGGATCTCCATGGAAGGGCCCTGTGGGTTCCGTGTGTTTCCATGAGGTAGTCAGAAACGACTGAGGGTAACTATAGGAGCTCATGGTTGAAAGCAGGCTACCCTGGCAAAACCTTATTTTCCTACGCGATAGGCGGGACAGTTGCGGTTTGAAAGCTGCCTGAAAAACACTCCTGCTGCCCATCTTCTCTTTGCTGCCTGAAGGCGTCACCAAAGTACTATGAGTGAACTCGTATGAGGCATGCTGTCTCAGTTCCTTGCTGGAAGCTCCTCCAGGAGCACTCTGGAACTTACCAGCCAAAGAAATGGCACCCCAGGCCTCATGGAAAAGTCCAGATTTCTCCATTGCAAGCTTAGTTGTGCCATAGTAGCGAAGAAGCATGTGTTAAAGGAAAGCTGCAACACGGTTACATATTTCGACTCGTTGGGCACTCACGTTCTTTGTAACATCTGTGAAGGGGCACTGAACGCCGCCAACTCTTCTCTTGCCTTTGAGTCCCAGGAGGCAAACGGGTTCGTTTGCTTTAACGCTGTGAATGTGCAGCGGTAATGGCAAAGCCCTGCCCGGATCGCTCGACAGCTCTCGTTTGTACAGCATTCAAACGGCCTCAGGAACGCCGTTCTAAGCAGCCTTACATTCCATGCTGGTGTGCCCAAGGAGGAATTTGGATTCTTCTGAGAAACACCACTGTGCCTCACTAATGAAACCTGTGAAAACCCAAAGGACCTCTCCCTACGGCAGTCGGAAGCTAGATGTTGAGTTCCAGACTGAAAACACCGGACAGCTTTCCCTGTGTCTTTGTTGGAATTCTGGGACCATCCAGATTCACAAGGCCTAACTTTTGCACGGCGGGGGAATGCTCTTGTGCATGTACAGCAGTCCCCACGTGAAAACCTTTCTTAGCAGATGGAGGCAGTCTTTCCCTTGTACTAGGTAGCTAGGCAGAATCATCAGATAAACATGCTTTGTCATCGAGCTTGAAAGTGGGACACTGATGGGAAAGTTCACATTTTCCCGCTTTGCAAGCGACTTGCTTTTGGCTTCAAAGCTGCCTGAACAGCACTAGCGGCCCACCTTCTCTTCACTGCAGGACTTTCGCTGTGGGCCAAGGCTGCGTTCTCTCAATGCCAAAAATGTGCTGACAATTCCCTTCTAGAAACTCATCCTACTGCACTCCAAATTCAGCTCCGGCCAATGAAAGGTGACCTAAGGCCACAAGGTAAGATCCAGTGTTTCATATCAGCAGAGCTGGGTGTGCATTGTATCCACGAAACCATACTCTGAAATGGAGTGCCTTAACTCTGCTATGCCCCTGGGGACACATAGGACAGTGGATCGTGCACCCATTTCGCATGATGACCACTGTGTGCCTGAAGAGCGTCCTCTGGCTTCTGAGGAACCCTAGGCGAAATAGGTCCCTGGGAAGCATTCTTCCCATTCATAGCAAGGGAAAAGTACTGCTTTCCGGGTTGCCAAGGAAGAGTGTCCCAGTCGTCAAAGAGCCTCGCGAAAGCAGTGCTGGGCAGACTCTGTTTGCAAGTCGACTGGCCTCAGTGACTGAAAGGGAACTCCACTGCTAATACACAGTGTGCTGACGATTGAGGCCTGGACTCAGGACAGCACGCAGGCAGAAGCGAAAGCTAAGCTCTGCGTCCAGCCTGAAGACGAGTACACTTTTCACACTTAACTCTGTTGGGATGTGCAAGAGCCATGGTCACCGAGGCCTACCTAAGGTACTGAAATACTTCCCCAGTTCAGCCTAGGCAGAGGACTCTGTTGCCAAAGGATCTCCATGGAAGGGCCCTGTGGGTTCCGTGTGTTTCCTTGAGGGAGTCAGAAACGACTGAGGGTAACTATAGGAGCTCATGGTTGAAAGCAGGCTACCCTGGCAAAACCTTATTTTCCTCCGCGGTAGGCGAGACAGTTGCGGTTTGAAAGCTGCCTGAAAAACACTCCTGCTGCCCATCTTCTCTTTGCTGCCTGAAGGCGTCACGAAAGTACTATGAGTGTACTCGTATGAGGCATGCTGTCTCAGTTCCTTGCTGGGAGCTCCTCCAGGAGCACTCTGGAACTTACCAGCCAAAGAAATGGCACCCCAGGCATCAAGTAAAAGTCCAGATGTCTCCCATTGTAAGCTTAGGTGTGCCATAGTAGCGAAGAAGCATGTGTTAAAGGAATGCTTCCACTCTGTTATGTATTTCACGACGCGTTGTGCACTCACATTCGTTGTAACATCTGTGAAGGGGCACTGAACGCCGCCAACTCTTTTGTTGCCTTTGAGTCCCAGGAGGCAAAAGGGTTCGTTTGCTTTAACGCTGTGAATGTGCAGCGGTAATGGCAAAGCCCTGCCCGGATCGCTCGACAGCTCTCGTTTGTACAGCATTCAAATGGCCTCAGGAACGCCGTTCTAAGCAGCCTTACATTCCATGCTGGTGTGCCCCAAGGAGGAATTTGGGTTCTGAGAAACGCCACTGTGCCTCACAAATGAAACCTGTGAACTCCCAACGGACGTCTCCCTACGGCAGTCGGAAGCTAGATGTTGAGTCCAGCCTGAAAACAACGGACAGCTTTCCCTGTGACAATGCTGGACTTCTGGGACCATCCAGATTCACCTAGGCCTAACTTTTGCACGGCGGGGGAATGCTCTTGTGCATGTACAGCAGTCCCCACGTGAAAACCTTTCTTAGCAGATGGAGGCAGTCTTTCCCTTGTACTAGGTAGCTAGGCAGAATCATCAGATAAACATGCTTTGTCATCGAGCTTGAAAGTGGGACACTGATGGGAAAGTTCACATTCTCCCGCTTTGCAAGCGACTTGCTTTTGGCTTCAAAGCTGCCTGAACAGCACTAGCGGCCCACCTTCTCTTTACTGCAGGACTTTCGCTGTGGGCCAAGGCTGCGTTCTCTCAATGCCAAAAATGTGCTGACAATTCCCTTCTAGAATCTCATCCTACTGCACTCCAAATTCAGCTCCGGCCAATGAAAGGTGACCTAAGGCCACAAGGTAAGATCCAGTGTTTCATATCAGCAGAGCTGGGTGTGCATTGTATCCACGAAACCATACTCTGAAATGGAGTGCCTTAACTCTGCTATGCCCCTGGGGACACATAGGACAGTGGATCGTGCACCCATTTCGCATGATGACCACTGTGTGCCTGAAGAGCGTCCTCTGGCTTCTGAGGAACCCTAGGCGAAATAGGTCCCTGGGAAGCATTCTTCCCATTCATAGCAAGGGAAAAGTACTGCTTTCTGGGTTGCCAAGGAAGAGTGTCCCAGTCGTCAAAGAGCCTCGCGAAAGCAGTTTTGGGCAGACTCTGTTTGCAAGTCGACTGGCCTCAGTGACTGAAAGAGAACTCCACTGCTAATACACAGTGTGCTGACGATTGAGGCCTGGACTCAGGACAGCACGCAGGCAGAAGCGAAAGCTAAGCTCTGCGTCCAGCCTGAAGACGAGTACACTTTTCACACTTAACTCTGTTGGGATGTGCAAGAGCCATGGTCACCGAGGCCTACCTAAGGTACTGAAATACTTCCCCAGTTCAGCCTAGGCAGAGGACTCTGTTGCCAAAAGATCTCCATGGAAGGGCGTGTGGGTTCCGTGTGTTTCCTTGAGGGATTCAGAAACGACTGAGGGTAACTATAGGAGCTCATGGTTGAAAGCAGGCTACCCTGGCAAAACCTTATTTCCCTCCGCGGTAGGCGAGACAGTTGCGGTTTGAAAGCTGCCTGAAAAACACTCCTGCTGCCCATCTTCTCTTTGCTGCCTGAAGGCGTCACCAAAGTACTATGGGTGTACTCGTATGAGGCATGCTGTCTCAGTTCCTTGCTGGGAGCTCCTCCAGGAGCACTCTGGAAATTACCAGCCAAAGAAATGGCACCCCAGGCATCAAGTAAAAGTCCAGATGTCTCCCATTGTAAGCTTAGGTGTGCCATAGTAGCGAAGAAGCATGTGTTAAAGGAATGCTTCCACTCTGTTATGTATTTGACGACTCGTTGTGCACTCACATTCGTTGTAACATCTGTGAAGGAGCACTGAACGCCGCCCACTCTTCTGTTGCCTTTGAGTCCCAGGAGGCAAACGGGTTCGTTTGCTTTAACGCTGTGAATGTGCAGCGGTAATGGCAAAGCCCTGCCCGGATCGCTCGACAGCTCTCGTTTGTACAGCATTCAAACGGCCTCAGGAACGCCGTTCTAAGCAGCCTTACATTCCATGCTGGTGTGCCCCAAGGAGGAATTTGGATTCTTCTGAGAAACACCACTGTGCCACACTAATGAAACCTGTGAAAACCCAAAGGACCTCTCCCTACGGCAGTCGGAAGCTAGATGTTGAGTTCCAGCCTGAAAACAACGGACAGCTTTCCCTGTGACAATGCTGGACTTCTGGGACCATCCAGATTCACCAAGGCCTAACTTTTGCACGGCGGGGGAATGCTCTTGTGCATGTACAGCAGTCCCCACGTGAAAACCTTTCTTAGCAGATGGAGGCAGTCTTTCCCTTGTACTAGGTAGCTAGGCAGAATCATCAGATAAACATGCTTTGTCATCGAGCTTGAAAGTGGGACACTGATGGGAAAGTTCACATTTTCCCGCTTTGCAAGTGACTTGCTTTTGGCTTCAAAGCTGCCTGAACAGCACTAGCGGCCCACCTTCTCTTCACTGCAGGAGTTTCGCTGTGGGCCAAGGCTGCGTTCTCTCAATGCCAAAAATGTGCTGACAATTCCCTTCTAGAAACTCATCCTACTGCACTCCAAATTCAGCTCCGGCCAATGAAAGGTGACCTAAGGCCACAAGGTAAGATCCAGTGTTTCATATCAGCAGAGCTGGGTGTGCATTGTATCCACGAAACCATACTCTGAAATGGAGTGCCTTAACTCTGCTATGCCCCTGGGGACACATAGGACAGTGGATCGTGCACCCATTTCGCATGATGACCACTGTGTGCCTGAAGAGCGTCCTCTGGCTTCTGAGGAACCCTAGGCGAAATAGGCCCCTGGGAAGCACTCTTCCCATTCATAGCAAGGGAAAAGTACTGATTTCTGGGTTGCCAAGGAAGAGTGTCCCAGTCGTCAAAGAGCCTCGCGAAAGCAGTGCTGGGCAGACTCTGTTTGCAAGTCGACTGGCCTCAGTGACTGAAAGGGAATTCCACTGCTAATACACAGTGTGCTGACGATTGAGGCCTGGACTCAGGACAGCATGCAGGCAGAAGCGAAAGCTGAGCTCTGCGTCCAGCCTGAAGACCAGTACACTTTTCACACTTAACTCTGTTGGGATGTGCAAGAGCCATGGTCACCGAGGCCTACCTAAGGTACTGAAATACTTCCCCAGTTCAGCCTAGGCAGAGGACTCTGTTGCCAAAGGATCTCCATGGAAGGCCCTGTGAGTTCCGTGTGTTTCCTTGAGGTAGTCAGAAACGACTGAGGGTAACTATAGGAGCTCATGGTTGAAAGCAGGCTACCCTGGCAAAACCTTATTTTCCTACGCGATAGGCGGGACAGTTGCGGTTTGAAAGCTGCCTGAAAAACACTCCTGCTGCCCATCTTCTCTTTGCTGCCTGAAGGCGTCACCAAAGTACTATGAGTGAACTCGTATGAGGCATGCTGTCTCAGTTCCTTGCTGGAAGCTCCTCCAGGAGCACTCTGGAACTTACCAGCCAAAGAAATGGCACCCCAGGCCTCATGGAAAAGTCCAGATTTCTCCATTGCAAGCTTAGTTGTGCCATAGTAGCGAAGAAGCATGTGTTAAAGGAAAGCTGCAACACGGTTACATATTTCGACTCGTTGGGCACTCACGTTCTTTGTAACATCTGTGAAGGGGCACTGAACGCCGCCAACTCTTCTCTTGCCTTTGAGTCCCAGGAGGCAAACGGGTTCGTTTGCTTTAACGCTGTGAATGTGCAGCGGTAATGGCAAAGCCCTGCCCGGATCGCTCGACAGCTCTCGTTTGTACAGCATTCAAACGGCCTCAGGAACGCCGTTCTAAGCAGCCTTACATTCCATGCTGGTGTGCCCAAGGAGGAATTTGGATTCTTCTGAGAAACACCACTGTGCCTCACTAATGAAACCTGTGAAAACCCAAAGGACCTCTCCCTACGGCAGTCGGAAGCTAGATGTTGAGTTCCAGACTGAAAACACCGGACAGCTTTCCCTGTGTCTTTGTTGGAATTCTGGGACCATCCAGATTCACAAGGCCTAACTTTTGCACGGCGGGGGAATGCTCTTGTGCATGTACAGCATTCCCCACGTGAAAACCTTTCTTAGCAGATGGAGGCAGTCTTTCCCTTGTACTAGGTAGCTAGGCAGAATCATCAGATAAACATGCTTTGTCATCGAGCTTGAAAGTGGGACACTGATGGGAAAGTTCACATTTTCCCGCTTTGCAAGCGACTTGCTTTTGGCTTCAAAGCTGCCTGAACAGCACTAGCGGCCCACCTTCTCTTCACTGCAGGAGTTTCGCTGTGGGCCAAGGCTGCGTTCTCTCAATGCCAAAAATGTGCTGACAATTCCCTTCTAGAAACTCATCCTACTGCACTCCAAATTCAGCTCCGGCCAATGAAAGGTGACCTAAGGCCACAAGGTAAGATCCAGTGTTTCATATCAGCAGAGCTGGGTGTGCATTGTATCCACGAAACCATACTCTGAAATGGAGTGCCTTAACTCTGCTATGCCCCTGGGGACACATAGGACAGTGGATCGTGCACCCATTTCGCATGATGACCACTGTGTGCCTGAAGAGCGTCCTCTGGCTTCTGAGGAACCCTAGGCGAAATAGGTCCCTGGGAAGCATTCTTCCCATTCATAGCAAGGGAAAAGTACTGCTTTCCGGGTTGCCAAGGAAGAGTGTCCCAGTCGTCAAAGAGCCTCGCGAAAGCAGTGCTGGGCAGACTCTGTTTGCAAGTCGACTGGCCTCAGTGACTGAAAGGGAACTCTACTGCTAATACACAGTGTGCTGACGATTGAGGCCTGGACTCAGGACAGCACGCAGGCAGAAGCGAAAGCTAAGCTCTGCGTCCAGCCTGAAGACGAGTACACTTTTCACACTTAACTCTGTTGGGATGTGCAAGAGCCATGGTCACCGAGGCCTACCTAAGGTACTGAAATACTTCCCCAGTTCAGCCTAGGCAGAGGACTCTGTTGCCAAAGGATCTCCATGGAAGGGCCCTGTGGGTTCCGTGTGTTTCCTTGAGGGAGTCAGAAACGACTGAGGGTAACTATAGGAGCTCATGGTTGAAAGCAGGCTACCCTGGCAAAACCTTATTTTCCTCCGCGGTAGGCGAGACAGTTGCGGTTTGAAAGCTGCCTGAAAAACACTCCTGCTGCCCATCTTCTCTTTGCTGCCTGAAGGCGTCACGAAAGTACTATGAGTGTACTCGTATGAGGCATGCTGTCTCAGTTCCTTGCTGGGAGCTCCTCCAGGAGCACTCTGGAACTTACCAGCCAAAGAAATGGCACCCCAGGCATCAAGTAAAAGTCCAGATGTCTCCCATTGTAAGCTTAGGTGTGCCATAGTAGCGAAGAAGCATGTGTTAAAGGAATGCTTCCACTCTGTTATGTATTTCACGACGCGTTGTGCACTCACATTCGTTGTAACATCTGTGAAGGGGCACTGAACGCCGCCAACTCTTTTGTTGCCTTTGAGTCCCAGGAGGCAAAAGGGTTCGTTTGCTTTAACGCTGTGAATGTGCAGCGGTAATGGCAAAGCCCTGCCCGGATCGCTCGACAGCTCTCGTTTGTACAGCATTCAAATGGCCTCAGGAACGCCGTTCTAAGCAGCCTTACATTCCATGCTGGTGTGCCCCAAGGAGGAATTTGGGTTCTGAGAAACGCCACTGTGCCTCACAAATGAAACCTGTGAACTCCCAACGGACGTCTCCCTACGGCAGTCGGAAGCTAGATGTTGAGTTCCAGCCTGAAAACAACGGACAGCTTTCCCTGTGACAATGCTGGACTTCTGGGACCATCCAGATTCACCTAGGCCTAACTTTTGCACGGCGGGGGAATGCTCTTGTGCATGTACAGCAGTCCCCACGTGAAAACCTTTCTTAGCAGATGGAGGCAGTCTTTCCCTTGTACTAGGTAGCTAGGCAGAATCATCAGATAAACATGCTTTGTCATCGAGCTTGAAAGTGGGACACTGATGGGAAAGTTCACATTCTCCCGCTTTGCAAGCGACTTGCTTTTGGCTTCAAAGCTGCCTGAACAGCACTAGCGGCCCACCTTCTCTTTACTGCAGGACTTTCGCTGTGGGCCAAGGCTGTGTTCTCTCAATGCCAAAAATGTGCTGACAATTCCCTTCTAGAATCTCATCCTACTGCACTCCAAATTCAGCTCCGGCCAATGAAAGGTGACCTAAGGCCACAAGGTAAGATCCAGTGTTTCATATCAGCAGAGCTGGGTGTGCATTGTATCCACGAAACCATACTCTGAAATGGAGTGCCTTAACTCTGCTATGCCCCTGGGGACACATAGGACAGTGGATCGTGCACCCATTTCGCATGATGACCACTGTGTGCCTGAAGAGCGTCCTCTGGCTTCTGAGGAACCCTAGGCGAAATAGGTCCCTGGGAAGCATTCTTCCCATTCATAGCAAGGGAAAAGTACTGCTTTCTGGGTTGCCAAGGAAGAGTGTCCCAGTCGTCAAAGAGCCTCGCGAAAGCAGTTTTGGGTAGACTCTGTTTGCAAGTCGACTGGCCTCAGTGACTGAAAGAGAACTCCACTGCTAATACACAGTGTGCTGACGATTGAGGCCTGGACTCAGGACAGCACGCAGGCAGAAGCGAAAGCTAAGCTCTGCGTCCAGCCTGAAGACGAGTACACTTTTCACACTTAACTCTGTTGGGATGTGCAAGAGCCATGGTCACCGAGGCCTACCTAAGGTACTGAAATACTTCCCCAGTTCAGCCTAGGCAGAGGACTCTGTTGCCAAAAGATCTCCATGGAAGGGCGTGTGGGTTCCGTGTGTTTCCTTGAGGGAGTCAGAAACGACTGAGGGTAACTATAGGAGCTCATGGTTGAAAGCAGGCTACCCTGGCAAAACCTTATTTCCCTCCGCGGTAGGCGAGACAGTTGCGGTTTGAAAGCTGCCTGAAAAACACTCCTGCTGCCCATCTTCTCTTTGCTGCCTGAAGGCGTCACCAAAGTACTATGGGTGTACTCGTATGAGGCATGCTGTCTCAGTTCCTTGCTGGGAGCTCCTCCAGGAGCACTCTGGAAATTACCAGCCAAAGAAATGGCACCCCAGGCATCAAGTAAAAGTCCAGATGTCTCCCATTGTAAGCTTAGGTGTGCCATAGTAGCGAAGAAGCATGTGTTAAAGGAATGCTTCCACTCTGTTATGTATTTGACGACTCGTTGTGCACTCACATTCGTTGTAACATCTGTGAAGGAGCACTGAACGCCGCCCACTCTTCTGTTGCCTTTGAGTCCCAGGAGGCAAACGGGTTCGTTTGCTTTAACGCTGTGAATGTGCAGCGGTAATGGCAAAGCCCTGCCCGGATCGCTCGACAGCTCTCGTTTGTACAGCATTCAAACGGCCTCAGGAACGCCGTTCTAAGCAGCCTTACATTCCATGCTGGTGTGCCCCAAGGAGGAATTTGGATTCTTCTGAGAAACACCACTGTGCCACACTAATGAAACCTGTGAAAACCCAAAGGACCTCTCCCTACGGCAGTCGGAAGCTAGATGTTGAGTTCCAGCCTGAAAACAACGGACAGCTTTCCCTGTGACAATGCTGGACTTCTGGGACCATCCAGATTCACCAAGGCCTAACTTTTGCACGGCGGGGGAATGCTCTTGTGCATGTACAGCAGTCCCCACGTGAAAACCTTTCTTAGCAGATGGAGGCAGTCTTTCCCTTGTACTAGGTAGCTAGGCAGAATCATCAGACAAACATGCTTTGTCATCGAGCTTGAAAGTGGGACACTGATGGGAAAGTTCACATTTTCCCGCTTTGCAAGCGACTTGCTTTTGGCTTCAAAGCTGCCTGAACAGCACTAGCGGCCCACCTTCTCTTCACTGCAGGACTTTCGCTGTGGGCCAAGGCTGCGTTCTCTCAATGCCAAAAATGTGCTGACAATTCCCTTCTAGAAACTCATCCTACTGCACTCCAAATTCAGCTCCGGCCAATGAAAGGTGACCTAAGGCCACAAGGTAAGATCCAGTGTTTCATATCAGCAGAGCTGGGTGTGCATTGTATCCACGAAACCATACTCTGAAATGGAGTGCCTTAACTCTGCTATGCCCCTGGGGACACATAGGACAGTGGATCGTGCACCCATTTCGCATGATGACCACTGTGTGCCTGAAGAGCGTCCTCTGGCTTCTGAGGAACCCTAGGCGAAATAGGTCCCTGGGAAGCATTCTTCCCATTCATAGCAAGGGAAAAGTACTGCTTTCTGGGTTGCCAAGGAAGAGTGTCCCAGTCGTCAAAGAGCCTCGCGAAAGCAGTTTTGGGCAGACTCTGTTTGCAAGTCGACTGGCCTCAGTGACTGAAAGAGAACTCCACTGCTAATACACAGTGTGCTGACGATTGAGGCCTGGACTCAGGACAGCACGCAGGCAGAAGCGAAAGCTGAGCTCTGCGTCCAGCCTGAAGACCAGTACACTTTTCACACTTAACTCTGTTGGGATGTGCAAGAGCCATGGTCACCGAGGCCTACCTAAGGTACTGAAATACTTCCCCAGTTCAGCCTAGGCAGAGGACTCTGTTGCCAAAGGATCTCCATGGAAGGGCCCTGTGAGTTCCGTGTGTTTCCATGAGGTAGTCAGAAACGACTGAGGGTAACTATAGGAGCTCATGGTTGAAAGCAGGCTACCCTGGCAAAACCTTATTTTCCTCCGCGGTAGGCGAGACAGTTGCGGTTTGAAAGCTGCCTGAAAAACACTCCTGCTGCCCAACTTCTCTTTGCTGCCTGAAGGCGTCACCAAAGTACTATGAGTGTACTCGTATGAGGCATGCTGTCTCAGTTCCTTGCTGGAAGCTCCTCCAGGAGCACTCTGGAACTTACCAGCCAAAGAAATGGCACCCCAGGCCTCATGGAAAAGTCCAGATTTCTCCCATTGCAAGCTTAGTTGTGCCATAGTAGCGAACAAGCATGTGTTAAAGGAAAGCTGCAACACGGTTACATATTTCGACTCGTTGGGCACTCACGTTCTTTGTAACATCTGTGAAGGGGCACTGAACGCCGCCAACTCTTCTCTTGCCTTTGAGTCCCAGGAGGCAAACGGGTTCGTTTGCTTTAACGCTGTGAATGTGCAGCGGTAATGGCAAAGCCCTGCCCGGATCGCTCAACAGCTCTCGTTTGTACAGCATTCAAACGGCCTCAGGAACGCCGTTCTAAGCAGCCTTACATTCCATGCTGGTGTGCCCAAGGAGGAATTTGGATTCTTCTGAGAAACACCACTGTGCCTCACTAATGAAACCTGTGAAAACCCAAAGGACCTCTCCCTACGGCAGTCGGAAGCTAGATGTTGAGTTCCAGACTGAAAACACCGGACAGCTTTCCCTGTGTCTTTGTTGGAATTCTGGGACCATCCAGAATCACAAGGCCTAACTTTTGCACGGCGGGGGAATGCTCTTGTGCATGTACAGCATTCCCCACGTGAAAACCTTTCTTAGCAGATGGAGGCAGTCTTTCCCTTGTACTAGGTAGCTAGGCAGAATCATCAGATAAACATGCTTTGTCATCGAGCTTGAAAGTGGGACACTGATGGGAAAGTTCACATTTTCCCGCTTTGCAAGCGACTTGCTTTTGGCTTCAAAGCTGCCTGAACAGAACTAGCGGCCCACCTTCTCTTCACTGCAGGACTTTCGCTGTGGGCCAAGGTTGCGTTCTCTCAATGCCAAAAATGTGCTGACAATTCCCTTCTAGAAACTCATCCTACTGCACTCCAAATTCAGCTCCGGCCAATGAAAGGTGACCTAAGGCCACAAGGTAAGATCCAGTGTTTCATATCAGCAGAGCTGGGTGTGCATTGTATCCACGAAACCATACTCTGAAATGGAGTGCCTTAACTCTGCTATGCCCCTGGGGACACATAGGACAGTGGATCGTGCACCCATTTCGCATGATGACCACTGTGTGCCTGAAGAGCGTCCTCTGGCTTCTGAGGAACCCTAGGCGAAATAGGCCCCTGGGAAGCACTCTTCCCATTCATAGCAAGGGAAAAGTACTGATTTCTGGGTTGCCAAGGAAGAGTGTCCCAGTCGTCAAAGAGCCTCGCGAAAGCAGTGCTGGGCAGACTCTGTTTGCAAGTCGACTGGCCTCAGTGACTGAAAGGGAATTCCACTGCTAATACACAGTGTGCTGACGATTGAGGCCTGGACTCAGGACAGCATGCAGGCAGAAGCGAAAGCTGAGCTCTGCGTCCAGCCTGAAGACCAGTACACTTTTCACACTTAACTCTGTTGGGATGTGCAAGAGCCATGGTCACCGAGGCCTACCTAAGGTACTGAAATACTTCCCCAGTTCAGCCTAGACAGAGAACTCTGTTGCCAAAGGATCTCCATGGAAGGGCCCTGTGGGTTCCGTGTGTTTCCATGAGGTAGTCAGAAACGACTGAGGGTAACTATAGGAGCTCATGGTTGAAAGCAGGCTACCCTGGCAAAACCTTATTTTCCTCCGCGGTAGGCGAGACAGTTGCGGTTTGAAAGCTGCCTGAAAAACACTCCTGCTGCCCATCTTCTCTTTGCTGCCTGAAGGCGTCACCAAAGTACTATGAGTGTACTCGTATGAGGCATGCTGTCTCAGTTCCTTGCTGGAAGCTCCTCCAGGAGCACTCTGGAACTTACCAGCCAAAGAAATGGCACCCCAGGCCTCATGGAAAAGTCCAGATTTCTCCCATTGCAAGCTTAGTTGTGCCATAGTAGCGAAGAAGCATGTGTTAAAGGAAAGCTGCAACACGGTTACATATTTCGACTCGTTGGGCACTCACGTTCTTTGTAACATCTGTGAAGGGGCACTGAACGCCGCCAACTCTTCTCTTGCCTTTGAGTCCCAGGAGGCGAACGGGTTCGTTTGCTTTAACGCTGTGAATGTGCAGCGGTAATGGCAAAGCCCTGCCCGGATCGCTCGACAGCTCTCGTTTGTACAGCATTCAAACGGCCTCAGGAACGCCGTTCTAAGCAGCCTTACATTCCATGCTGGTGTGCCCAAGGAGGAATTTGGATTCTTCTGAGAAACACCACTGTGCCTCACCAATGAAACCTGTGAAAACCCAAAGGACCTCTCCCTACGGCAGTCGGAAGCTAGATGTTGAGTTCCAGACTGAAAACACCGGACAGCTTTCCCTGTGTCTTTGTTGGAATTCTGGGACCATCCAGATTCACAAGGCCTAACTTTTGCACGGCGGGGGAATGCTCTTGTGCATGTACAGCATTCCCCACGTGAAAACCTTTCTTAGCAGATGGAGGCAGTCTTTCCCTTGTACTAGGTAGCTAGGCAGAATCATCAGATAAACATGCTTTGTCATCGAGCTTGAAAGTGGGACACTGATGGGAAAGTTCACATTTTCCCGCTTTGCAAGCGACTTGCTTTTGGCTTCAAAGCTGCCTGAACAGCACTAGCGGCCCACCTTCTCTTCACTGCAGGACTTTCGCTGTGGGCCAAGGTTGCGTTCTCTCAATGCCAAAAATGTGCTGACAATTCCCTTCTAGAAACTCATCCTACTGCACTCCAAATTCAGCTCCGGCCAATGAAAGGTGACCTAAGGCCACAAGGTAAGATCCAGTGTTTCATATCAGCAGAGCTGGGTGTGCATTGTATCCACGAAACCATACTCTGAAATGGAGTGCCTTAACTCTGCTATGCCCCTGGGGACACATAGGACAGTGGATCATGCACCCATTTCGCATGATGACCACTGTGTGCCTGAAGAGCGTCCTCTGGCTTCTGAGGAACCCTAGGCGAAATAGGCCCCTGGGAAGCACTCTTCCCATTCATAGCAAGGGAAAAGTACTGATTTCTGGGTTGCCAAGGAAGAGTGTCCCAGTCGTCAAAGAGCCTCGCGAAAGCAGTGTTGGGCAGACTCTGTTTGCAAGTCGACTGGCCTCAGTGACTGAAAGGGAATTCCACTGCTAATACACAGTGTGCTGACGATTGAGGCCTGGACTCAGGACAGCATGCAGGCAGAAGCGAAAGCTGAGCTCTGCGTCCAGCCTGAAGACCAGTACACTTTTCACACTTAACTCTGTTGGGATGTGCAAGAGCCATGGTCACCGAGGCCTACCTAAGGTACTGAAATACTTCCCCAGTTCAGCCTAGGCAGAGGACTCTGTTGCCAAAGGATCTCCATGGAAGGGCCCTGTGAGTTCCGTGTGTTTCCTTGAGGTAGTCAGAAACGACTGAGGGTAACTATAGGAGCTCATGGTTGAAAGCAGGCTACCCTGGCAAAACCATATTTTCCTCCGCGGTAGTCGAGACAGTTGCGGTTTGAAAGGTGCCTGAAAAACACTCCTGCTGCCCATCTTCTCTTTGCTGCCTGAAGGCGTCAACAAAGTACTATGAGTATACTCGTATGAGGCATGCTGTCTCAGTTCCTTGCTGGAAGCTCCTCCAGGAGCACTCTGGAACTTACCAGCCAAAGAAATGGCACCCCAGGCCTCATGGAAAAGTCCAGATTTCTCCCATTGCAAGCTTAGTTGTGCCATAGTAGCGAAGAAGCATGTGTTAAAGGAAAGCTGCAACACGGTTACATATTTCGACTCGTTGGGCACTCACGTTCTTTGTAACATCTGTGAAGGGGCACTGAACGCCGCCAACTCTTCTCTTGCCTTTGAGTCCCAGGAGGCGAACGGGTTCGTTTGCTTTAACGCTGTGAATGTGCAGCGGTAATGGCAAAGCCCTGCCCGGATCGCTCGACAGCTCTCGTTTGTACAGCATTCAAACGGCCTCAGGAACGCCGTTCTAAGCAGCCTTACATTCCATGCTGGTGTGCCCAAGGAGGAATTTGGATTCTTCTGAGAAACACCACTGTGCCTCACCAATGAAACCTGTGAAAACCCAAAGGACATCTCCCTACGGCAGTCGGAAGCTAGATGTTGAGTTCCAGACTGAAAACACCGGACAGCTTTCCCTGTGTCTTTGTTGGAATTCTGGGACCATCCAGATTCACCAAGGCCTAACTTTTGCACGGCGGGGGAATGCTCTTGTGCATGTACAGCATTCCCCACGAGAAAACCTTTCTTAGCAGATGGAGGCAGTCTTTCCCTTGTACTAGGTAGCTAGGCAGAATCATCAGATAAACATGCTTTGTCATCGAGCTTGAAAGTGGGACACTGATGGGAAAGTTCACATTTTCCCGCTTTGCAAGCGACTTGCTTTTGGCTTCAAAGCTGCCTGAACAGCACTAGCGGCCCACCTTCTCTTCACTGCAGGACTTTCGCTGTGGGCCAAGGTTGCGTTCTCTCAATGCCAAAAATGTGCTGACAATGCCCTTCTAGAAACTCATCCTACTGCACTCCAAATTCAGCTCCGGCCAATGAAAGGTGACCTAAGGCCACAAGGTAAGATCCAGTGTTTCATATCAGCAGAGCTGGGTGTGCATTGTATCCACGAAACCATACTCTGAAATGGAGTGCCTTAACTCTGCTATGCCCCTGGGGACACATAGGACAGTGGATCGTGCACCCATTTCGCATGATGACCACTGTGTGCCTGAAGAGCGTCCTCTGGCTTCTGAGGAACCCTAGGCGAAATAGGCCCCTGGGAAGCACTCTTCCCATTCATAGCAAGGGAAAAGTACTGATTTCTGGGTTGCCAAGGAAGAGTGTCCCAGTCGTCAAAGAGCCTCGCGAAAGCAGTGCTGGGCAGACTCTGTTTGCAAGTCGACTGGCCTCAGTGACTGAAAGGGAATTCCACTGCTAATACACAGTGTGCTGACGATTGAGGCCTGGACTCAGGACAGCATGCAGGCAGAAGCGAAAGCTGAGCTCTGCGTCCAGCCTGAAGACCAGTACACTTTTCACACTTAACTCTGTTGGGATGTGCAAGAGCCATGGTCACCGAGGCCTACCTAAGGTACTGAAATACTTCCCCAGTTCAGCCTAGACAGAGGACTCTGTTGCCAAAGGATCTCCATGGAAGGGCCCTGTGGTTTCCGTGTGTTTCCATGAGGTAGTCAGAAACGACTGAGGGTAACTATAGGAGCTCATGGTTGAAAGCAGGCTACCCTGGCAAAACCTTATTTTCCTCCGCGGTAGGCGAGACAGTTGCGGTTTGAAAGCTGCCTGAAAAACACTCCTGCTGCCCATCTTCTCTTTGCTGCCTGAAGGCGTCACCAAAGTACTATGAGTGTACTCGTATGAGGCATGCTGTCTCAGTTCCTTGCTGGAAGCTCCTCCAGGAGCACTCTGGAACTTACCAGCCAAAGAAATGGCACCCCAGGCCTCATGGAAAAGTCCAGATTTCTCCCATTGCAAGCTTAGTTGTGCCATAGTAGCGAAGAAGCCTGTGTTAAAGGAAAGCTGCAACACGGTTACATATTTCGACTCGTTGGGCACTCACGTTCTTTGTAACATCTGTGAAGGGGCACTGAACGCCGCCAACTCTTCTCTTGCCTTTGAGTCCCAGGAGGCGAACGGGTTCGTTTGCTTTAACGCTGTGAATGTGCAGCGGTAATGGCAAAGCCCTGCCCGGATCGCTCGACAGCTCTCGTTTGTACAGCATTCAAACGGCCTCAGGAACGCCGTTCTAAGCAGCCTTACATTCCATGCTGGTGTGCCCAAGGAGGAATTTGGATTCTTCTGAGAAACACCACTGTGCCTCACCAATGAAACCTGTGAAAACCCAAAGGACCTCTCCCTACGGCAGTCGGAAGCTAGATGTTGAGTTCCAGACTGAAAACACCGGACAGCTTTCCCTGTGTCTTTGTTGGAATTCTGGGACCATCCAGATTCACAAGGCCTAACTTTTGCACGGCGGGGGAATGCTCTTGTGCATGTACAGCATTCCCCACGTGAAAACCTTTCTTAGCAGATGGAGGCAGTCTTTCCCTTGTACTAGGTAGCTAGGCAGAATCATCAGATAAACATGCTTTGTCATCGAGCTTGAAAGTGGGACACTGATGGGAAAGTTCACATTTTCCCGCTTTGCAAGCGACTTGCTTTTGGCTTCAAAGCTGCCTGAACAGCACTAGCGGCCCACCTTCTCTTCACTGCAGGACTTTCGCTGTGGGCCAAGGTTGCGTTCTCTCAATGCCAAAAATGTGCTGACAATTCCCTTCTAGAAACTCATCCTACTGCACTCCAAATTCAGCTCCGGCCAATGAAAGGTGACCTAAGGCCACAAGGTAAGATCCAGTGTTTCATATCAGCAGAGCTGGGTGTGCATTGTATCCACGAAACCATACTCTGAAATGGAGTGCCTTAACTCTGCTATGCCCCTGGGGACACATAGGACAGTGGATCATGCACCCATTTCGCATGATGACCACTGTGTGCCTGAAGAGCGTCCTCTGGCTTCTGAGGAACCCTAGGCGAAATAGGCCCCTGGGAAGCACTCTTCCCATTCATAGCAAGGGAAAAGTACTGATTTCTGGGTTGCCAAGGAAGAGTGTCCCAGTCGTCAAAGAGCCTCGCGAAAGCAGTGCTGGGCAGACTCTGTTTGCAAGTCGACTGGCCTCAGTGACTGAAAGGGAATTCCACTGCTAATACACAGTGTGCTGACGATTGAGGCCTGGACTCAGGACAGCATGCAGGCAGAAGCGAAAGCTGAGCTCTGCGTCCAGCCTGAAGACCAGTACACTTTTCACACTTAACTCTGTTGGGATGTGCAAGAGCCATGGTCACCGAGGCCTACCTAAGGTACTGAAATACTTCCCCAGTTCAGCCTAGGCAGAGGACTCTGTTGCCAAAGGATCTCCATGGAAGGGCCCTGTGAGTTCCGTGTGTTTCCTTGAGGTAGTCAGAAACGACTGAGGGTAACTATAGGAGCTCATGGTTGAAAGCAGGCTACCCTGGCAAAACCATATTTTCCTCCGCGGTAGTCGAGACAGTTGCGGTTTGAAAGGTGCCTGAAAAACACTCCTGCTGCCCATCTTCTCTTTGCTGCCTGAAGGCGTCACCAAAGTACTATGAGTGTACTCGTATGAGGCATGCTGTCTCAGTTCCTTGCTGGAAGCTCCTCCAGGAGCACTCTGGAACTTACCAGCCAAAGAAATGGCACCCCAGGCCTCATGGAAAAGTCCAGATTTCTCCCATTGCAAGCTTAGTTGTGCCATAGTAGCGAAGAAGCATGTGTTAAAGGAAAGCTGCAACACGGTTACATATTTCGACTCGTTGGGCACTCACGTTCTTTGTAACATCTGTGAAGGGGCACTGAACGCCGCCAACTCTTCTCTTGCCTTTGAGTCCCAGGAGGCGAACGGGTTCGTTTGCTTTAACGCTGTGAATGTGCAGCGGTAATGGCAAAGCCCTGCCCGGATCGCTCGACAGCTCTCGTTTGTACAGCATTCAAACGGCCTCAGGAACGCCGTTCTAAGCAGCCTTACATTCCATGCTGGTGTGCCCAAGGAGGAATTTGGATTCTTCTGAGAAACACCACTGTGCCTCACCAATGAAACCTGTGAAAACCCAAAGGACATCTCCCTACGGCAGTCGGAAGCTAGATGTTGAGTTCCAGACTGAAAACACCGGACAGCTTTCCCTGTGTCTTTGTTGGAATTCTGGGACCATCCAGATTCACCAAGGCCTAACTTTTGCACGGCGGGGGAATGCTCTTGTGCATGTACAGCATTCCCCACGTGAAAACCTTTCTTAGCAGATGGAGGCAGTCTTTCCCTTGTACTAGGTAGCTAGGCAGAATCATCAGATAAACATGCTTTGTCATCGAGCTTGAAAGTGGGACACTGATGGGAAAGTTCACATTTTCCCGCTTTGCAAGCGACTTGCTTTTGGCTTCAAAGCTGCCTGAACAGCACTAGCGGCCCACCTTCTCTTCACTGCAGGACTTTCGCTGTGGGCCAAGGCTGCGTTCTCTCAATGCCAAAAATGTGCTGACAATTCCCTTCTAGAAACTCATCCTACTGCACTCCAAATTCAGCTCCGGCCAATGAAAGGTGACCTAAGGCCACAAGGTAAGATCCAGTGTTTCATATCAGCAGAGCTGGGTGTGCATTGTATCCACGAAATCATACTCTGAAATGGAGTGCCTTAACTCTGCTATGCCCCTGGGGACACATAGGACAGTGGATCGTGCACCCATTTCGCATGATGACCACTGTGTGCCTGAAGAGCGTCCTCTGGCTTCTGAGGAACCCTAGGCGAAATAGGCCCCTGGGAAGCACTCTTCCCATTCATAGCAAGGGAAAAGTACTGATTTCTGGGTTGCCAAGGAAGAGTGTCCCAGTCGTCAAAGAGCCTCGCGAAAGCAGTGCTGGGCAGACTCTGTTTGCAAGTCGACTGGCCTCAGTGACTGAAAGGGAATTCCACTGCTAATACACAGTGTGCTGACGATTGAGGCCTGGACTCAGGACAGCATGGAGGCAGAAGCGAAAGCTAAGCTCTGCGTCCAGCCTGAAGACCAGTACACTTTTCACACTTAACTCTGTTGGGATGTGCAAGAGCCATGGTCACCGAGGCCTACCTAAGGTACTGAAATACTTCCCCAGTTCAGCCTAGGCAGAGGACTCTGTTGCCAAAGGATCTCCATGGAAGGGCCCTGTGGGTTCCGTGTGTTTCCATGAGGTAGTCAGAAACGACTGAGGGTAACTATAGGAGCTCATGGTTGAAAGCAGGCTACCCTGGCAAAACCTTATTTTCCTCCGCGGTAGGCGAGACAGTTGCGGTTTGAAAGCTGCCTGAAAAACACTCCTGCTGCTCATCTTCTCTTTGCTGCCTGAAGGCGTCACCAAAGTACTATGAGTGTACTCGTATGAGGCATGCTGTCTCAGTTCCTTGCTGGAAGCTCCTCCAGGAGCACTCTGGAACTTACCAGCCAAAGAAATGGCACCCCAGGCCTCATGGAAAAGTCCAGATTTCTCCCATTGCAAGCTTAGTTGTGCCATAATAGCGAAGAAGCCTGTGTTAAAGGAAAGCTGCAACACGGTTACATATTTCGACTCGTTGGGCACTCACGTTCTTTGTAACATCTGTGAAGGGGCACTGAACGCCGCCAACTCTTCTCTTGCCTTTGAGTCCCAGGAGGCGAACGGGTTCGTTTGCTTTAACGCTGTGAATGTGCAGCGGTAATGGCAAAGCCCTGCCCGGATCGCTCGACAGCTCTCGTTTGTACAGCATTCAAACGGCCTCAGGAACGCTGTTCTAAGCAGCCTTACATTCCATGCTGGTGTGCCCAAGGAGGAATTTGAATTCTTCTGAGAAACACCACTGTGCCTCACCAATGAAACCTGTGAAAACCCAAAGGACCTCTCCCTACGGCAGTCGGAAGCTAGATGTTGAGTTCCAGACTGAAAACACCGGACAGCTTTCCCTGTGTCTTTGTTGGAATTCTGGGACCATCCAGATTCACAAGGCCTAACTTTTGCACGGCGGGGGAATGCTCTTGTGCATGTACAGCATTCCCCACGTGAAAACCTTTCTTAGCAGATGGAGGCAGTCTTTCCCTTGTACTAGGTAGCTAGGCAGAATCATCAGATAAACATGCTTTGTCATCGAGCTTGAAAGTGGGACACTGATGGGAAAGTTCACATTTTCCCGCTTTGCAAGCGACTTGCTTTTGGCTTCAAAGCTGCCTGAACAGCACTAGCGGCCCACCTTCTCTTCACTGCAGGACTTTCGCTGTGGGCCAAGGTTGCGTTCTCTCAATGCCAAAAATGTGCTGACAATTCCCTTCTAGAAACTCATCCTACTGCACTCCAAATTCAGCTCCGGCCAATGAAAGGTGACCTAAGGCCACAAGGTAAGATCCAGTGTTTCATATCAGCAGAGCTGGGTGTGCATTGTATCCACGAAACCATACTCTGAAATGGAGTGCCTTAACTCTGCTATGCCCCTGGGGACACATAGGACAGTGGATCGTGCACCCATTTCGCATGATGACCACTGTGTGCCTGAAGAGCGTCCTCTGGCTTCTGAGGAACCCTAGGCGAAATAGGCCCCTGGGAAGCACTCTTCCCATTCATAGCAAGGGAAAAGTACTGATTTCTTGGTTGCCAAGGAAGAGTGTCCCAGTCGTCAAAGAGCCTCGCGAAAGCAGTGCTGGGCAGACTCTGTTTGCAAGTCAACTGGCCTCAGTGACTGAAAGGGAATTCCACTGCTAATACACAGTGTGCTGACGATTGAGGCCTGGACTCAGGACAGCATGCAGGCAGAAGCGAAAGCTGAGCTCTGCGTCCAGCCTGAAGACCAGTACACTTTTCACACTTAACTCTGTTGGGATGTGCAAGAGCCATGGTCACCGAGGCCTACCTAAGGTACTGAAATACTTCCCCAGTTCAGCCTAGGCAGAGGACTCTGTTGCCAAAGGATCTCCATGGAAGGGCCCTGTGGGTTCCGTGTGTTTCCTTGAGGTAGTCAGAAACGACTGAGGGTAACTATAGGAGCTCATGGTTGAAAGCAGGCTACCCTGGCAAAACCTTATTTTCCTCCGCGGTAGGCGAGACAGTTGCGGTTTGAAAGCTGCCTGAAAAACACTCCTGCTGCCCATCTTCTCTTTGCTGCCTGAAGGCGTCACCAAAGTACTATGAGTGTACTCGTATGAGGCATGCTGTCTCAGTTCCTTGCTGGAAGCTCCTCCAGGAGCACTCTGGAACTTACCAGCCAAAGAAATGGCACCCCAGGCCTCATGGAAAAGTCCAGATTTCTCCCATTGCAAGCTTAGTTGTGCCATAGTAGCGAAGAAGCATGTGTTAAAGGAAAGCTGCAACACGGTTACATATTTCGACTCGTTTGGCACTCACGTTCTTTGTAACATCTGTGAAGGGGCACTGAACGCCGCCAACTCTTCTCTTGCCTTTGAGTCCCAGGAGGCAAACGGGTTCGTTTGCTTTAACGCTGTGAATGTGCAGCGGTAATGGCAAAGCCCTGCCCGGATCGCTCGACAGCTCTCGTTTGCACAGCATTCAAACGGCCTCAGGAACGCCGTTCTAAGCAGCCTTACATTCCATGCTGGTGTGCCCAAGGAGGAATTTGGATTCTTCTGAGAAACACCACTGTGCCTCACTAATGAAACCTGTGAAAACCCAAAGGACCTCTCCCTACGGCAGTCGGAAGCTAGATGTTGAGTTCCAGACTGAAAACACCGGACAGCTTTCCCTGTGTCTTTGTTGGAATTCTGGGACCATCCAGATTCACAAGGCCTAACTTTTGCACGGCGGGGGAATGCTCTTGTGCATGTACAGCATTCCCCACGTGAAAACCTTTCTTAGCAGATGGAGGCAGTCTTTCCCTTGTACTAGGTAGCTAGGCAGAATCATCAGATAAACATGCTTTGTCATCGAGCTTGAAAGTGGGACACTGATGGGAAAGTTCACATTTTCCCGCTTTGCAAGCGACTTGCTTTTGGCTTCAAAGCTGCCTGAACAGCACTAGCGGCCCACCTTCTCTTCACTGCAGGACTTTCGCTGTGGGCCAAGGCTGCGTTCTCTCAATGCCAAAAATGTGCTGACAATTCCCTTCTAGAAACTCATCCTACTGCACTCCAAATTCAGCTCCGGCCAATGAAAGGTGACCTAAGGCCACAAGGTAAGATCCAGTGTTTCATATCAGCAGAGCTGGGTGTGCATTGTATCCACGAAACCATACTCTGAAATGGAGTGCCTTAACTCTGCTATGCCCCTGGGGACACATAGGACAGTGGATCGTGCACCCATTTCGCATGATGACCACTGTGTGCCTGAAGAGCGTCCTCTGGCTTCTGAGGAACCCTAGGCGAAATAGGCCCCTGGGAAGCACTCTTCCCATTCATAGCAAGGGAAAAGTACTGATTTCTGGGTTGCCAAGGAAGAGTGTCCCAGTCGTCAAAGAGCCTCGCGAAAGCAGTGCTGGGCAGACTCTGTTTGCAAGTCGACTGGCCTCAGTGACTGAAAGGGAATTCCACTGCTAATACACAGTGTGCTGACGATTGAGGCCTGGACTCAGGACAGCATGCAGGCAGAAGCGAAAGCTGAGCTCTGCGTCCAGCCTGAAGACCAGTACACTTTTCACACTTAACTCTGTTGGGATGTGAAAGAGCCATGGTCACCGAGGCCTACCTAAGGTACTGAAATACTTCCCCAGTTCAGCCTAGGCAGAGGACTCTGTTGCCAAAGGATCTCCATGGAAGGGCCCTGTGAGTTCCGTGTGTTTCCATGAGGTAGTCAGAAATGACTGAGGGTAACTATAGGAGCTCATGGTTGAAAGCAGGCTACCCTGGCAAAACCTTATTTTCCTCCGCGGTAGGCGAGACAGTTGCGGTTTGAAAGCTGCCTGAAAAACACTCCTGCTGCCCATCTTCTCTTTGCTGCCTGAAGGCGTCACCAAAGTACTATGAGTGTACTCGTATGAGGCATGCTGTCTCAGTTCCTTGCTGGAAGCTCCTCCAGGAGCACTCTGGAACTTACCAGCCAAAGAAATGGCACCCCAGGCCTCATGGAAAAGTCCAGATTTCTCCCATTGCAAGCTTAGTTGTGCCATAGTAGCGAAGAAGCCTGTGTTAAAGGAAAGCTGCAACACGATTACATATTTCGACTCGTTGGGCACTCACGTTCTTTGTAACATCTGTGAAGGGGCACTGAACGCCGCCAACTCTTCTCTTGCCTTTGAGTCCCAGGAGGCGAACGGGTTCGTTTGCTTTAACGCTGTGAATGTGCAGCGGTAATGGCAAAGCCCTGCCCGGATCGCTCGACAGCTCTCGTTTGTACAGCATTCAAACGGCCTCAGGAACGCCGTTCTAAGCAGCCTTACATTCCATGCTGGTGTGCCCAAGGAGGAATTTGGATTCTTCTGAGAAACACCACTGTGCCTCACTAATGAAACCTGTGAAAACCCAAAGGACCTCTCCCTACGGCAGTCGGAAGCTAGATGTTGAGTTCCAGACTGAAAACACCGGACAGCTTTCCCTGTGTCTTTGTTGGAATTCTGGGACCATCCAGATTCACAAGGCCTAACTTTTGCACGGCGGGGGAATGCTCTTGTGCATGTACAGCATTCCCCACGTGAAAACCTTTCTTAGCAGATGGAGGCAGTCTTTCCCTTGTACTAGGTAGCTAGGCAGAATCATCAGATAAACATGCTTTGTCATCGAGCTTGAAAGTGGGACACTGATGGGAAAGTTCACATTTTCCCGCTTTGCAAGCGACTTGCTTTTGGCTTCAAAGCTGCCTGAACAGCACTAGCGGCCCACCTTCTCTTCACTGCAGGAGTTTCGCTGTGGGCCAAGGCTGCGTTCTCTCAATGCCAAAAATGTGCTGACAATTCCCTTCTAGAAACTCATCCTACTGCACTCCAAATTCAGCTCCGGCCAATGAAAGGTGACCTAAGGCCACAAGGTAAGATCCAGTGTTTCATATCAGCAGAGCTGGGTGTGCATTGTATCCACGAAATCATACTCTGAAATGGAGTGCCTTAACTCTGCTATGCCCCTGGGGACACATAGGACAGTGGATCGTGCACCCATTTCGCATGATGACCACTGTGTGCCTGAAGAGCGTCCTCTGGCTTCTGAGGAACCCTAGGCGAAATAGGCCCCTGGGAAGCACTCTTCCCATTCATAGCAAGGGAAAAGTACTGATTTCTGGGTTGCCAAGGAAGAGTGTCCCAGTCGTCAAAGAGCCTCGCGAAAGCAGTGCTGGGCAGACTCTGTTTGCAAGTCGACTGGCCTCAGTGACTGAAAGGGAATTCCACTGCTAATACACAGTGTGCTGACGATTGAGGCCTGGACTCAGGACAGCATGCAGGCAGAAGCGAAAGCTGAGCTCTGCGTCCAGCCTGAAGACCAGTACACTTTTCACACTTAACTCTGTTGGGATGTGCAAGAGCCATGGTCACCGAGGCCTACCTAAGGTACTGAAATACTTCCCCAGTTCAGCCTAGGCAGAGGACTCTGTTGCCAAAGGATCTCCATGGAAGGGCCCTGTGGGTTCCGTGTGTTTCCTTGAGGGAGTCAGAAACGACTGAGGGTAACTATAGGAGCTCATGGTTGAAAGCAGGCTACCCTGGCAAAACCTTATTTTCCTCCGCGGTAGGCGAGACAGTTGCGGTTTGAAAGCTGCCTGAAAAACACTCCTGCTGCCCATCTTCTCTTTGCTGCCTGAAGGCGTCACCAAAGTACTATGAGTGTACTCGTATGAGGCATGCTGTCTCAGTTCCTTGCTGGAAGCTCCTCCAGGAGCACTCTGGAACTTACCAGCCAAAGAAATGGCACCCCAGGCCTCATGGAAAAGTCCAGATTTCTCCCATTGCAAGCTTAGTTGTGCCATAGTAGCGAAGAAGCCTGTGTTAAAGGAAAGCTGCAACACGGTTACATATTTCGACTCGTTGGGCACTCACGTTCTTTGTAACATCTGTGAAGGGGCACTGAACGCCGCCAACTCTTCTCTTGCCTTTGAGTCCCAGGAGGCAAACGGGTTCGTTTGCTTTAACGCTGTGAATGTGCAGCGGTAATGGCAAAGCCCTGCCCGGATCGCTCGAGAGCTCTCGTTTGTACAGCATTCAAACGGCCTCAGGAACGCCGTTCTAAGCAGCCTTACATTCCATGCTGGTGTGCCCAAGGAGGAATTTTGATTCTTCTGAGAAACACCACTGTGCCTCACTAATGAAACCTGTGAAAACCCAAAGGACCTCTCCCTACGGCAGTCGGAAGCTAGATGTTGAGTTCCAGACTGAAAACACCGGACAGCTTTCCCTGTGTCTTTGTTGGAATTCTGGGACCATCCAGAATCACAAGGCCTAACTTTTGCACGGCGGGGGAATGCTCTTGTGCATGTACAGCATTCCCCACGTGAAAACCTTTCTTAGCAGATGGAGGCAGTCTTTCCCTTGTACTAGGTAGCTAGGCAGAATCATCAGATAAACATGCTTTGTCATCGAGCTTGAAAGTGGGACACTGATGGGAAAGTTCACATTTTCCCGCTTTGCAAGCGACTTGCTTTTGGCTTCAAAGCTGCCTGAACAGCACTAGCGGCCCACCTTCTCTTCACTGCAGGACTTTCGCTGTGGGCCAAGGTTGCGTTCTCTCAATGCCAAAAATGTGCTGACAATTCCCTTCTAGAAACTCATCCTACTGCACTCCAAATTCAGCTCCGGCCAATGAAAGGTGACCTAAGGACACAAGGTAAGATCCAGTGTTTCATATCAGCAGAGCTGGGTGTGCATTGTATCCACGAAACCATACTCTGAAATGGAGTGCCTTAACTCTGCTATGCCCCTGGGGACACATAGGACAGTGGATCATGCACCCATTTCGCATGATGACCACTGTGTGCCTGAAGAGCGTCCTCTGGCTTCTGAGGAACCCTAGGCGAAATAGGCCCCTGGGAAGCACTCTTCCCATTCATAGCAAGGGAAAAGTACTGATTTCTGGGTTGCCAAGGAAGAGTGTCCCAGTCGTCAAAGAGCCTCGCGAAAGCAGTGCTGGGCAGACTCTGTTTGCAAGTCGACTGGCCTCAGTGACTGAAAGGGAATTCCACTGCTAATACACAGTGTGCTGACGATTGAGGCCTGGACTCAGGACAGCATGCAGGCAGAAGCGAAAGCTGAGCTCTGCGTCCAGCCTGAAGACCAGTACACTTTTCACACTTAACTCTGTTGGGATGTGCAAGAGCCATGGTCACCGAGGCCTACCTAAGGTACTGAAATACTTCCCCAGTTCAGCCTAGGCAGAGGACTCTGTTGCCAAAGGATCTCCATGGAAGGGCCCTGTGGGTTCCGTGTGTTTCCTTGAGGTAGTCAGAAACGACTGAGGGTAACTATAGGAGCTCATGGTTGAAAGCAGGCTACCCTGGCAAAACCTTATTTTCCTCCGCGGTAGGCGAGACAGTTACGGTTTGAAAGCTGCCTGAAAAACACTCCTGCTGCCCATCTTCTCTTTGCTGCCTGAAGGCGTCACCAAAGTACTATGAGTGTACTCGTATGAGGCATGCTGTCTCAGTTCCTTGCTGGAAGCTCCTCCAGGAGCACTCTGGAACTTACCAGCCAAAGAAATGGCACCCCAGGCCTCATGGAAAAGTCCAGATTTCTCCCATTGCAAGCTTAGTTGTGCCATAGTAGCGAAGAAGCATGTGTTAAAGGAAAGCTGCAACACGGTTACATATTTCGACTCGTTGGGCACTCACGTTCTTTGTAACATCTGTGAAGGGGCACTGAACGCCGCCAACTCTTCTCTTGCCTTTGAGTCCCAGGAGGCAAACGGGTTCGTTTGCTTTAACGCTGTGAATGTGCAGCGGTAATGGCAAAGCCCTGCCCGGATCGCTCGACAGCTCTCGTTTGCACAGCATTCAAACGGCCTCAGGAACGCCGTTCTAAGCAGCCTTACATTCCATGCTGGTGTGCCCAAGGAGGAATTTGGATTCTTCTGAGAAACACCACTGTGCCTCACTAATGAAACCTGTGAAAACCCAAAGGACCTCTCCCTACGGCAGTCGGAAGCTAGATGTTGAGTTCCAGACTGAAAACACCGGACAGCTTTCCCTGTGTCTTTGTTGGAATTCTGGGACCATCCAGATTCACAAGGCCTAACTTTTGCACGGCGGGGGAATGCTCTTGTGCATGTACAGCATTCCCCACGTGAAAACCTTTCTTAGCAGATGGAGGCAGTCTTTCCCTTGTACTAGGTAGCTAGGCAGAATCATCAGATAAACATGCTTTGTCATCGAGCTTGAAAGTGGGACACTGATGGGAAAGTTCACATTTTCCCGCTTTGCAAGCGACTTGCTTTTGGCTTCAAAGCTGCCTGAACAGCACTAGCGGCCCACCTTCTCTTCACTGCAGGACTTTCGCTGTGGGCCAAGGCTGCGTTCTCTCAATGCCAAAAATGTGCTGACAATTCCCTTCTAGAAACTCATCCTACTGCACTCCAAATTCAGCTCCGGCCAATGAAAGGTGACCTAAGGCCACAAGGTAAGATCCAGTGTTTCATATCAGCAGAGCTGGGTGTGCATTGTATCCACGAAATCATACTCTGAAATGGAGTGCCTTAACTCTGCTATGCCCCTGGGGACACATAGGACAGTGGATCGTGCACCCATTTCGCATGATGACCACTGTGTGCCTGAAGAGCGTCCTCTGGCTTCTGAGGAACCCTAGGCGAAATAGGCCCCTGGGAAGCACTCTTCCCATTCATAGCAAGGGAAAAGTACTGATTTCTGGGTTGCCAAGGAAGAGTGTCCCAGTCGTCAAAGAGCCTCGCGAAAGCAGTGCTGGGCAGACTCTGTTTGCAAGTCGACTGGCCTCAGTGACTGAAAGGGAATTCCACTGCTAATACACAGTGTGCTGACGATTGAGGCCTGGACTCAGGACAGCATGCAGGCAGAAGCGAAAGCTGAGCTCTGCGTCCAGCCTGAAGACCAGTACACTTTTCACACTTAACTCTGTTGGGATGTGCAAGAGCCATGGTCACCGAGGCCTACCTAAGGTACTGAAATACTTCCCCAGTTCAGCCTAGGCAGAGGACTCTGTTGCCAAAGGATCTCCATGGAAGGGCCCTGTGGGTTCCGTGTGTTTCCTTGAGGGAGTCAGAAACGACTGAGGGTAACTATAGGAGCTCATGGTTGAAAGCAGGCTACCCTGGCAAAACCTTATTTTCCTCCGCGGTAGGCGAGACAGTTGCGGTTTGAAAGCTGCCTGAAAAACACTCCTGCTGCCCATCTTCTCTTTGCTGCCTGAAGGCGTCACCAAAGTACTATGAGTGTACTCGTATGAGGCATGCTGTCTCAGTTCCTTGCTGGAAGCTCCTCCAGGAGCACTCTGGAACTTACCAGCCAAAGAAATGGCACCCCAGGCCTCATGGAAAAGTCCAGATTTCTCCCATTGCAAGCTTAGTTGTGCCATAGTAGCGAAGAAGCCTGTGTTAAAGGAAAGCTGCAACACGGTTACATATTTCGACTCGTTGGGCACTCACGTTCTTTGTAACATCTGTGAAGGGGCACTGAACGCCGCCAACTCTTCTCTTGCCTTTGAGTCCCAGGAGGCAAACGGGTTCGTTTGCTTTAACGCTGTGAATGTGCAGCGGTAATGGCAAAGCCCTGCCCGGATCGCTCGACAGCTCTCGTTTGTACAGCATTCAAACGGCCTCAGGAACGCCGTTCTAAGCAGCCTTACATTCCATGCTGGTGTGCCCAAGGAGGAATTTGGATTCTTCTGAGAAACACCACTGTGCCTCACTAATGAAACCTGTGAAAACCCAAAGGACCTCTCCCTACGGCAGTCGGAAGCTAGATGTTGAGTTCCAGACTGAAAACACCGGACAGCTTTCCCTGTGTCTTTGTTGGAATTCTGGGACCATCCAGAATCACAAGGCCTAACTTTTGCACGGCGGGGGAATGCTCTTGTGCATGTACAGCATTCCCCACGTGAAAACCTTTCTTAGCAGATGGAGGCAGTCTTTCCCTTGTACTAGGTAGCTAGGCAGAATCATCAGATAAACATGCTTTGTCATCGAGCTTGAAAGTGGGACACTGATGGGAAAGTTCACATTTTCCCGCTTTGCAAGCGACTTGCTTTTGGCTTCAAAGCTGCCTGAACAGCACTAGCGGCCCACCTTCTCTTCACTGCAGGACTTTCGCTGTGGGCCAAGGTTGCGTTCTCTCAATGCCAAAAATGTGCTGACAATTCCCTTCTAGAAACTCATCCTACTGCACTCCAAATTCAGCTCCGGCCAATGAAAGGTGACCTAAGGACACAAGGTAAGATCCAGTGTTTCATATCAGCAGAGCTGGGTGTGCATTGTATCCACGAAACCATACTCTGAAATGGAGTGCCTTAACTCTGCTATGCCCCTGGGGACACATAGGACAGTGGATCATGCACCCATTTCGCATGATGACCACTGTGTGCCTGAAGAGCGTCCTCTGGCTTCTGAGGAACCCTAGGCGAAATAGGCCCCTGGGAAGCACTCTTCCCATTCATAGCAAGGGAAAAGTACTGATTTCTGGGTTGCCAAGGAAGAGTGTCCCAGTCGTCAAAGAGCCTCGCGAAAGCAGTGCTGGGCAGACTCTGTTTGCAAGTCGACTGGCCTCAGTGACTGAAAGGGAATTCCACTGCTAATACACAGTGTGCTGACGATTGAGGCCTGGACTCAGGACAGCATGCAGGCAGAAGCGAAAGCTGAGCTCTGCGTCCAGCCTGAAGACCAGTACACTTTTCACACTTAACTCTGTTGGGATGTGCAAGAGCCATGGTCACCGAGGCCTACCTAAGGTACTGAAATACTTCCCCAGTTCAGCCTAGGCAGAGGACTCTGTTGCCAAAGGATCTCCATGGAAGGGCCCTGTGGGTTCCGTGTGTTTCCTTGAGGTAGTCAGAAACGACTGAGGGTAACTATAGGAGCTCATGGTTGAAAGCAGGCTACCCTGGCAAAACCTTATTTTCCTCCGCGGTAGGCGAGACAGTTACGGTTTGAAAGCTGCCTGAAAAACACTCCTGCTGCCCATCTTCTCTTTGCTGCCTGAAGGCGTCACCAAAGTACTATGAGTGTACTCGTATGAGGCATGCTGTCTCAGTTCCTTGCTGGAAGCTCCTCCAGGAGCACTCTGGAACTTACCAGCCAAAGAAATGGCACCCCAGGCCTCATGGAAAAGTCCAGATTTCTCCCATTGCAAGCTTAGTTGTGCCATAGTAGCGAAGAAGCATGTGTTAAAGGAAAGCTGCAACACGGTTACATATTTCGACTCGTTGGGCACTCACGTTCTTTGTAACATCTGTGAAGGGGCACTGAACGCCGCCAACTCTTCTCTTGCCTTTGAGTCCCAGGAGGCAAACGGGTTCGTTTGCTTTAACGCTGTGAATGTGCAGCGGTAATGGCAAAGCCCTGCCCGGATCGCTCGACAGCTCTCGTTTGCACAGCATTCAAACGGCCTCAGGAACGCCGTTCTAAGCAGCCTTACATTCCATGCTGGTGTGCCCAAGGAGGAATTTGGATTCTTCTGAGAAACACCACTGTGCCTCACTAATGAAACCTGTGAAAACCCAAAGGACCTCTCCCTACGGCAGTCGGAAGCTAGATGTTGAGTTCCAGACTGAAAACACCGGACAGCTTTCCCTGTGTCTTTGTTGGAATTCTGGGACCATCCAGATTCACAAGGCCTAACTTTTGCACGGCGGGGGAATGCTCTTGTGCATGTACAGCATTCCCCACGTGAA
Source organism: Eubalaena glacialis (assembly GCF_028564815.1). Lineage (NCBI taxonomy): Eukaryota > Metazoa > Chordata > Mammalia > Artiodactyla > Balaenidae > Eubalaena > Eubalaena glacialis. The sequence goes on along the minus strand of NC_083728.1, from coordinate 34,855,076 downwards.
AACCTTTCTTAGCAGATGGAGGCAGTCTTTCCCTTGTACTAGGTAGCTAGGCAGAATCATCAGATAAACATGCTTTGTCATCGAGCTTGAAAGTGGGACACTGATGGGAAAGTTCACATTTTCCCGCTTTGCAAGCGACTTGCTTTTGGCTTCAAAGCTGCCTGAACAGCACTAGCGGCCCACCTTCTCTTCACTGCAGGACTTTCGCTGTGGGCCAAGGCTGCGTTCTCTCAATGCCAAAAATGTGCTGACAATTCCCTTCTAGAAACTCATCCTACTGCACTCCAAATTCAGCTCCGGCCAATGAAAGGTGACCTAAGGCCACAAGGTAAGATCCAGTGTTTCATATCAGCAGAGCTGGGTGTGCATTGTATCCACGAAACCATACTCTGAAATGGAGTGCCTTAACTCTGCTATGCCCCTGGGGACACATAGGACAGTGGATCGTGCACCCATTTCGCATGATGACCACTGTGTGCCTGAAGAGCGTCCTCTGGCTTCTGAGGAACCCTAGGCGAAATAGGCCCCTGGGAAGCACTCTTCCCATTCATAGCAAGGGAAAAGTACTGATTTCTGGGTTGCCAAGGAAGAGTGTCCCAGTCGTCAAAGAGCCTCGCGAAAGCAGTGCTGGGCAGACTCTGTTTGCAAGTCGACTGGCCTCAGTGACTGAAAGGGAATTCCACTGCTAATACACAGTGTGCTGACGATTGAGGCCTGGACTCAGGACAGCATGCAGGCAGAAGCGAAAGCTGAGCTCTGCGTCCAGCCTGAAGACCAGTACACTTTTCACACTTAACTCTGTTGGGATGTGAAAGAGCCATGGTCACCGAGGCCTACCTAAGGTACTGAAATACTTCCCCAGTTCAGCCTAGGCAGAGGACTCTGTTGCCAAAGGATCTCCATGGAAGGGCCCTGTGAGTTCCGTGTGTTTCCATGAGGTAGTCAGAAATGACTGAGGGTAACTATAGGAGCTCATGGTTGAAAGCAGGCTACCCTGGCAAAACCTTATTTTCCTCCGCGGTAGGCGAGACAGTTGCGGTTTGAAAGCTGCCTGAAAAACACTCCTGCTGCCCATCTTCTCTTTGCTGCCTGAAGGCGTCACCAAAGTACTATGAGTGTACTCGTATGAGGCATGCTGTCTCAGTTCCTTGCTGGAAGCTCCTCCAGGAGCACTCTGGAACTTACCAGCCAAAGAAATGGCACCCCAGGCCTCATGGAAAAGTCCAGATTTCTCCCATTGCAAGCTTAGTTGTGCCATAGTAGCGAAGAAGCCTGTGTTAAAGGAAAGCTGCAACACGGTTACATATTTCGACTCGTTGGGCACTCACGTTCTTTGTAACATCTGTGAAGGGGCACTGAACGCCGCCAACTCTTCTCTTGCCTTTGAGTCCCAGGAGGCGAACGGGTTCGTTTGCTTTAACGCTGTGAATGTGCAGCGGTAATGGCAAAGCCCTGCCCGGATCGCTCGACAGCTCTCGTTTGTACAGCATTCAAACGGCCTCAGGAACGCCGTTCTAAGCAGCCTTACATTCCATGCTGGTGTGCCCAAGGAGGAATTTGGATTCTTCTGAGAAACACCACTGTGCCTCACTAATGAAACCTGTGAAAACCCAAAGGATCTCTCCCTACGGCACTCGGAAGCTAGATGTTGAGTTCCAGACTGAAAACACCGGACAGCTTTCCCTGTGTCTTTGTTGGAATTCTGGGACCATCCAGATTCACCAAGGCCTAACTTTTGCACGGCGGGGGAATGCTCTTGTGCATGTACAGCATTCCCCACGTGAAAACCTTTCTTAGCAGATGGAGGCAGTCTTTCCCTTGTACTAGGTAGCTAGGCAGAATCATCAGATAAACATGCTTTGTCATCGAGCTTGAAAGTGGGACACTGATGGGAAAGTTCACATTTTCCCGCTTTGCAAGCGACTTGCTTTTGGCTTCAAAGCTGCCTGAACAGCACTAGCGGCCCACCTTCTCTTCACTGCAGGAGTTTCGCTGTGGGCCAAGGCTGCGTTCTCTCAATGCCAAAAATGTGCTGACAATTCCCTTCTAGAAACTCATCCTACTGCACTCCAAATTCAGCTCCAGCCAATGAAAGGTGACCTAAGGCCACAAGGTAAGATCCAGTGTTTCATATCAGCAGAGCTGGGTGTGCATTGTATCCACGAAATCATACTCTGAAATGGAGTGCCTTAACTCTGCTATGCCCCTGGGGACACATAGGACAGTGGATCGTGCACCCATTTCGCATGATGACCACTGTGTGCCTGAAGAGCGTCCTCTGGCTTCTGAGGAACCCTAGGCGAAATAGGCCCCTGGGAAGCACTCTTCCCATTCATAGCAAGGGAAAAGTACTGATTTCTGGGTTGCCAAGGAAGAGTGTCCCAGTCGTCAAAGAGCCTCGCGAAAGCAGTGCTGGGCAGACTCTGTTTGCAAGTCGACTGGCCTCAGTGACTGAAAGGGAATTCCACTGCTAATACACAGTGTGCTGACGATTGAGGCCTGGACTCAGGACAGCATGCAGGCAGAAGCGAAAGCTGAGCTCTGCGTCCAGCCTGAAGACCAGTACACTTTTCACACTTAACTCTGTTGGGATGTGCAAGAGCCATGGTCACCGAGGCCTACCTAAGGTACTGAAATACTTCCCCAGTTCAGCCTAGGCAGAGGACTCTGTTGCCAAAGGATCTCCATGGAAGGGCCCTGTGGGTTCCGTGTGTTTCCATGAGGTAGTCAGAAACGACTGAGGGTAACTATAGGAGCTCATGGTTGAAAGCAGGCTACCCTGGCAAAACCTTATTTTCCTCCGCGGTAGGCGAGACAGTTGCGGTTTGAAAGCTGCCTGAAAAACACTCCTGCTGCCCATCTTCTCTTTGCTGCCTGAAGGCGTCACCAAAGTACTATGAGTGTACTCGTATGAGGCATGCTGTCTCAGTTCCTTGCTGGAAGCTCCTCCAGGAGCACTCTGGAACTTACCAGCCAAAGAAATGGCACCCCAGGCCTCATGGAAAAGTCCAGATTTCTCCCATTGCAAGCTTAGTTGTGCCATAGTAGCGAAGAAGCCTGTGTTAAAGGAAAGCTGCAACACGGTTACATATTTCGACTCGTTGGGCACTCACGTTCTTTGTAACATCTGTGAAGGGGCACTGAACGCCGCCAACTCTTCTCTTGCCTTTGAGTCCCAGGAGGCAAACGGGTTCGTTTGCTTTAACGCTGTGAATGTGCAGCGGTAATGGCAAAGCCCTGCCCGGATCGCTCGAGAGCTCTCGTTTGTACAGCATTCAAACGGCCTCAGGAACGCCGTTCTAAGCAGCCTTACATTCCATGCTGGTGTGCCCAAGGAGGAATTTGGATTCTTCTGAGAAACACCACTGTGCCTCACTAATGAAACCTGTGAAAACCCAAAGGACCTCTCCCTACGGCAGTCGGAAGCTAGATGTTGAGTTCCAGACTGAAAACACCGGACAGCTTTCCCTGTGTCTTTGTTGGAATTCTGGGACCATCCAGATTCACAAGGCCTAACTTTTGCACGGCGGGGGAATGCTCTTGTGCATGTACAGCATTCCCCACGTGAAAACCTTTCTTAGCAGATGGAGGCAGTCTTTCCCTTGTACTAGGTAGCTAGGCAGAATCATCAGATAAACATGCTTTGTCATCGAGCTTGAAAGTGGGACACTGATGGGAAAGTTCACATTTTCCCGCTTTGCAAGCGACTTGCTTTTGGCTTCAAAGCTGCCTGAACAGCACTAGCGGCCCACCTTCTCTTCACTGCAGGACTTTCGCTGTGGGCCAAGGTTGCGTTCTCTCAATGCCAAAAATGTGCTGACAATTCCCTTCTAGAAACTCATCCTACTGCACTCCAAATTCAGCTCCGGCCAATGAAAGGTGACCTAAGGCCACAAGGTAAGATCCAGTGTTTCATATCAGCAGAGCTGGGTGTGCATTGTATCCACGAAACCATACTCTGAAATGGAGTGCCTTAACTCTGCTATGCCCCTGGGGACACATAGGACAGTGGATCGTGCACCCATTTCGCATGATGACCACTGTGTGCCTGAAGAGCGTCCTCTGGCTTCTGAGGAACCCTAGGCGAAATAGGCCCCTGGGAAGCACTCTTCCCATTCATAGCAAGGGAAAAGTACTGATTTCTGGGTTGCCAAGGAAGAGTGTCCCAGTCGTCAAAGAGCCTCGTGAAAACAGTGCTGGGCAGACTCTGTTTGCAAGTCGACTGGCCTCAGTGACTGAAAGGGAATTCCACTGCTAATACACAGTGTGCTGACGATTGAGGCCTGGACTCAGGACAGCATGCAGGCAGAAGCGAAAGCTGAGCTCTGCGTCCAGCCTGAAGACCAGTACACTTTTCACACTTAACTCTGTTGGGATGTGCAAGAGCCATGGTCACCGAGGCCTACCTAAGGTACTGAAATACTTCCCCAGTTCAGCCTAGGCAGAGGACTCTGTTGCCAAAGGATCTCCATGGAAGGGCCCTGTGAGTTCCGTGTGTTTCCTTGAGGTAGTCAGAAACGACTGAGGGTAACTATAGGAGCTCATGGTTGAAAGCAGGCTACCCTGGCAAAACCATATTTTCCTCCGCGGTAGGCGAGACAGTTGCGGTTTGAAAGCTGCCTGAAAAACACTCCTGCTGCCCATCTTCTCTTTGCTGCCTGAAGGCGTCACCAAAGTACTATGAGTGTACTCGTATGAGGCATGCTGTCTCAGTTCCTTGCTGGAAGCTCCTCCAGGAGCACTCTGGAACTTACCAGCCAAAGAAATGGCACCCCAGGCCTCATGGAAAAGTCCAGATTTCTCCCATTGCAAGCTTAGTTGTGCCATAGTAGCGAAGAAGCATGTGTTAAAGGAAAGCTGCAACACGGTTACATATTTCGACTCGTTGGGCACTCACGTTCTTTGTAACATCTGTGAAGGGGCACTGAACGCCGCCAACTCTTCTCTTGCCTTTGAGTCCCAGGAGGCAAACGGGTTCGTTTGCTTTAACGCTGTGAATGTGCAGCGGTAATGGCAAAGCCCTGCCCGGATCGCTCGACAGCTCTCGTTTGCACAGCATTCAAACGGTCTCAGGAACGCCGTTCTAAGCAGCCTTACATTCCATGCTGGTGTGCCCAAGGAGGAATTTGGATTCTTCTGAGAAACACCACTGTGCCTCACTAATGAAACCTGTGAAAACCCAAAGGACCTCTCCCTACGGCAGTCGGAAGCTAGATGTTGAGTTCCAGACTGAAAACACCGGACAGCTTTCCCTGTGTCTTTGTTGGAATTCTGGGACCATCCAGATTCACCAAGGCCTAACTTTTGCACGGCGGGGGAATGCTCTTGTGCATGTACAGCATTCCCCACGAGAAAACCTTTCTTAGCAGATGGAGGCAGTCTTTCCCTTGTACTAGGTAGCTAGGCAGAATCATCAGATAAACATGCTTTGTCATCGAGCTTGAAAGTGGGACACTGATGGGAAAGTTCACATTTTCCCGCTTTGCAAGCGACTTGCTTTTGGCTTCAAAGCTGCCTGAACAGCACTAGCGGCCCACCTTCTCTTCACTGCAGGACTTTCGCTGTGGGCCAAGGCTGCGTTCTCTCAATGCCAAAAATGTGCTGACAATTCCCTTCTAGAAACTCATCCTACTGCACTCCAAATTCAGCTCCGGCCAATGAAAGGTGACCTAAGGCCACAAGGTAAGATCCAGTGTTTCATATCAGCAGAGCTGGGTGTGCATTGTATCCACGAAACCATACTCTGAAATGGAGTGCCTTAACTCTGCTATGCCCCTGGGGACACATAGGACAGTGGATCGTGCACCCATTTCGCATGATGACCACTGTGTGCCTGAAGAGCGTCCTCTGGCTTCTGAGGAACCCTAGGCGAAATAGGCCCCTGGGAAGCACTCTTCCCATTCATAGCAAGGGAAAAGTACTGATTTCTGGGTTGCCAAGGAAGAGTGTCCCAGTCGTCAAAGAGCCTCGCGAAAGCAGTGCTGGGCAGACTCTGTTTGCAAGTCGACTGGCCTCAGTGACTGAAAGGGAATTCCACTGCTAATACACAGTGTGCTGACGATTGAGGCCTGGACTCAGGACAGCATGCAGGCAGAAGCGAAAGCTGAGCTCTGCGTCCAGCCTGAAGACGAGTACACTTTTCACACTTAACTCTGTTGGGATGTGCAAGAGCCATGGTCACCGAGGCCTACCTAAGGTACTGAAATACTTCCCCAGTTCAGCCTAGGCAGAGGACTCTGTTGCCAAAGGATCTCCATGGAAGGGCCCTGTGGGTTCCGTGTGTTTCCATGAGGTAGTCAGAAACGACTGAGAGTAACTATAGGAGCTCATGGTTGAAAGCAGGCTACCCTGGCAAAACCTTATTTTCCTCCACGGTAGGCGAGACAGTTGCGGTTTGAAAGCTGCCTGAAAAACACTCCTGCTGCCCATCTTCTCTTTGCTGCCTGAAGGCGTCACCAAAGTACTATGAGTGTACTCGTATGAGGCATGCTGTCTCAGTTCCTTGCTGGAAGCTCCTCCAGGAGCACTCTGGAACTTACCAGCCAAAGAAATGGCACCCCAGGCCTCATGGAAAAGTCCAGATTTCTCCCATTGCAAGCTTAGTTGTGCCATAGTAGCGAAGAAGCATGTGTTAAAGGAAAGCTGCAACACGGTTACATATTTCGACTCGTTGGGCACTCACGTTCTTTGTAACATCTGTGAAGGGGCACTGAACGCCGCCAACTCTTCTCTTGCCTTTGAGTCCCAGGAGGCAAACGGGTTCGTTTGCTTTAACGCTGTGAATGTGCAGCGGTAATGGCAAAGCCCTGCCCGGATCGCTCGAGAGCTCTCGTTTGTACAGCATTCAAACGGCCTCAGGAACGCCGTTCTAAGCAGCCTTACATTCCATGCTGGTGTGCCCAAGGAGGAATTTGGATTCTTCTGAGAAACACCACTGTGCCTCACTAATGAAACCTGTGAAAACCCAAAGGACCTCTCCCTACGGCAGTCGGAAGCTAGATGTTGAGTTCCAGACTGAAAACACCGGACAGCTTTCCCTGTGTCTTTGTTGGAATTCTGGGACCATCCAGATTCACAAGGCCTAACTTTTGCACGGCGGGGGAATGCTCTTGTGCATGTACAGCAGTCCCCACGTGAAAACCTTTCTTAGCAGATGGAGGCAGTCTTTCCCTTGTACTAGGTAGCTAGGCAGAATCATCAGATAAACATGCTTTGTCATCGAGCTTGAAAGTGGGACACTGATGGGAAAGTTCACATTTTCCCGCTTTGCAAGCGACTTGCTTTTGGCTTCAAAGCTGCCTGAACAGCACTAGCGGCCCACCTTCTCTTCACTGCAGGACTTTCGCTGTGGGCCAAGGCTGCGTTCTCTCAATGCCAAAAATGTGCTGACAATTCCCTTCTAGAAACTCATCCTACTGCACTCCAAATTCAGCTCCGGCCAATGAAAGGTGACCTAAGGCCACAAGGTAAGATCCAGTGTTTCATATCAGCAGAGCTGGGTGTGCATTGTATCCACGAAACCATACTCTGAAATGGAGTGCCTTAACTCTGCTATGCCCCTGGGGACACATAGGACAGTGGATCGTGCACCCATTTCGCATGATGACCACTGTGTGCCTGAAGAGCGTCCTCTGGCTTCTGAGGAACCCTAGGCGAAATAGGCCCCTGGGAAGCACTCTTCCCATTCATAGCAAGGGAAAAGTACTGATTTCTGGTTTGCCAAGGAAGAGTGTCCCAGTCTTCAAAGAGCCTCGCGAAAGCAGTGCTGGCCAGACTCTGTTTGCAAGTCGACTGGCCTCAGTGACTGAAAGGGAATTCCACTGCTAATACACAGTGTGCTGACGATTGAGGCCTGGACTCAGGACAGCATGCAGGCAGAAGCGAAAGCTGAGCTCTGCGTCCAGCCTGAAGACCAGTACACTTTTCACACTTAACTCTGTTGGGATGTGCAAGAGCCATGGTCACCGAGGCCTACCTAAGGTACTGAAATACTTCCCCAGTTCAGCCTAGGCAGAGGACTCTGTTGCCAAAGGATCTCCATGGAAGGGCCCTGTGGGTTCCGTGTGTTTCCATGAGGTAGTCAGAAACGACTGAGGGTAACTATAGGAGCTCATGGTTGAAAGCAGGCTACCCTGGCAAAACCTTATTTTCCTCCACGGTAGGCGAGACAGTTGCGGTTTGAAAGCTGCCTGAAAAACACTCCTGCTGCCCATCTTCTCTTTGCTGCCTGAAGGCGTCACCAAAGTACTATGAGTGTACTCGTATGAGGCATGCTATCTCAGTTCCTTGCTGGAAGCTCCTCCAGGAGCACTCTGGAACTTACCAGCCAAAGAAATGGCACCCCAGGCCTCATGGAAAAGTCCAGATTTCTCCCATTGCAAGCTTAGTTGTGCCATAGTAGCGAAGAAGCATGTGTTAAAGGAAAGCTGCAACACGGTTACATATTTCGACTCGTTGGGCACTCACGTTCTTTGTAACATCTGTGAAGGGGCACTGAACGCCGCCAACTCTTCTCTTGCCTTTGAGTCCCAGGAGGCAAACGGGTTCGTTTGCTTTAACGCTGTGAATGTGCAGCGGTAATGGCAAAGCCCTGCCCGGATCGCTCGAGAGCTCTCGTTTGTACAGCATTCAAACGGCCTCAGGAACGCCGTTCTAAGCAGCCTTACATTCCATGCTGGTGTGCCCAAGGAGGAATTTGGATTCTTCTGAGAAACACCACTGTGCCTCACTAATGAAACCTGTGAAAACCCAAAGGACCTCTCCCTACGGCAGTCGGAAGCTAGATGTTGAGTTCCAGACTGAAAACACCGGACAGCTTTCCCTGTGTCTTTGTTGGAATTCTGGGACCATCCAGATTCACAAGGCCTAACTTTTGCACGGCGGGGGAATGCTCTTGTGCATGTACAGCATTCCCCACGTGAAAACCTTTCTTAGCAGATGGAGGCAGTCTTTCCCATGTACTAGGTAGCTAGGCAGAATCATCAGATAAACATGCTTTGTCATCGAGCTTGAAAGTGGGACACTGATGGGAAAGTTCACATTTTCCCGCTTTGCAAGCGACTTGCTTTTGGCTTCAAAGCTGCCTGAACAGCACTAGCGGCCCACCTTCTCTTCACTGCAGGACTTTCGCTGTGGGCCAAGGCTGCGTTCTCTCAATGCCAAAAATGTGCTGACAATTCCCTTCTAGAAACTCATCCTACTGCACTCCAAATTCAGCTCCGGCCAATGAAAGGTGACCTAAGGCCACAAGGTAAGATCCAGTGTTGCATATCAGCAGAGCTGGGTGTGCATTGTATCCACGAAACCATACTCTGAAATGGAGTGCCTTAACTCTGCTATGCCCCTGGGGACACATAGGACAGTGGATCGTGCACCCATTTCGCATGATGACCACTGTGTGCCTGAAGAGCGTCCTCTGGCTTCTGAGGAACCCTAGGCGAAATAGGCCCCTGGGAAGCACTCTTCCCATTCATAGCAAGGGAAAAGTACTGATTTCTGGGTTGCCAAGGAAGAGTGTCCCAGTCGTCAAAGAGCCTCGCGAAAGCAGTGCTGGGCAGACTCTGTTTGCAAGTCGACTGGCCTCAGTGACTGAAAGGGAATTCCACTGCTAATACACAGTGTGCTGACGATTGAGGCCTGGACTCAGGACAGCATGCAGGCAGAAGCGAAAGCTGAGCTCTGCGTCCAGCCTGAAGACCAGTACACTTTTCACACTTAACTCTGTTGGGATGTGCAAGAGCCATGGTCACCGAGGCCTACCTAAGGTACTGAAATACTTCCCCAGTTCAGCCTAGGCAGAGGACTCTGTTGCCAAAGGATCTCCATGGAAGGGCCCTGTGGGTTCCGTGTGTTTCCATGAGGTAGTCAGAAACGACTGAGGGTAACTATAGGAGCTCATGGTTGAAAGCAGGCTACCCTGGCAAAACCTTATTTTCCTCCGCGGTAGGCGAGACAGTTGCGGTTTGAAAGCTGCCTGAAAAACACTCCTGCTGCCCATCTTCTCTTTGCTGCCTGAAGGCGTCACCAAAGTACTATGAGTGTACTCGTATGAGGCATGCTGTCTCAGTTCCTTGCTGGAAGCTCCTCCAGGAGCACTCTGGAACTTACCAGCCAAAGAAATGGCACCCCAGGCCTCATGGAAAAGTCCAGATTTCTCCCATTGCAAGCTTAGTTGTGCCATAGTAGCGAAGAAGCCTGTGTTAAAGGAAAGCTGCAACACGGTTACATATTTCGACTCGTTGGGCACTCACGTTCTTTGTAACATCTGTGAAGGGGCACTGAACGCCGCCAACTCTTCTCTTGCCTTTGAGTCCCAGGAGGCAAACGGGTTCGTTTGCTTTAACGCTGTGAATGTGCAGCGGTAATGGCAAAGCCCTGCCCGGATCGCTCGAGAGCTCTCGTTTGTACAGCATTCAAACGGCCTCAGGAACGCCGTTCTAAGCAGCCTTACATTCCATGCTGGTGTGCCCAAGGAGGAATTTGGATTCTTCTGAGAAACACCACTGTGCCTCACTAATGAAACCTGTGAAAACCCAAAGGACCTCTCCCTACGGCAGTCGGAAGCTAGATGTTGAGTTCCAGACTGAAAACACCGGACAGCTTTCCCTGTGTCTTTGTTGGAATTCTGGGACCATCCAGATTCACAAGGCCTAACTTTTGCACGGCGGGGGAATGCTCTTGTGCATGTACAGCATTCCCCACGTGAAAACCTTTCTTAGCAGATGGAGGCAGTCTTTCCCTTGTACTAGGTAGCTAGGCAGAATCATCAGATAAACATGCTTTGTCATCGAGCTTGAAAGTGGGACACTGATGGGAAAGTTCACATTTTCCCGCTTTGCAAGCGACTTGCTTTTGGCTTCAAAGCTGCCTGAACAGCACTAGCGGCCCACCTTCTCTTCACTGCAGGACTTTCGCTGTGGGCCAAGGTTGCGTTCTCTCAATGCCAAAAATGTGCTGACAATTCCCTTCTAGAAACTCATCCTACTGCACTCCAAATTCAGCTCCGGCCAATGAAAGGTGACCTAAGGCCACAAGGTAAGATCCAGTGTTTCATATCAGCAGAGCTGGGTGTGCATTGTATCCACGAAACCATACTCTGAAATGGAGTGCCTTAACTCTGCTATGCCCCTGGGGACACATAGGACAGTGGATCGTGCACCCATTTCGCATGATGACCACTGTGTGCCTGAAGAGCGTCCTCTGGCTTCTGAGGAACCCTAGGCGAAATAGGCCCCTGGGAAGCACTCTTCCCATTCATAGCAAGGGAAAAGTACTGATTTCTGGGTTGCCAAGGAAGAGTGTCCCAGTCGTCAAAGAGCCTCGTGAAAACAGTGCTGGGCAGACTCTGTTTGCAAGTCGACTGGCCTCAGTGACTGAAAGGGAATTCCACTGCTAATACACAGTGTGCTGACGATTGAGGCCTGGACTCAGGACAGCATGCAGGCAGAAGCGAAAGCTGAGCTCTGCGTCCAGCCTGAAGACCAGTACACTTTTCACACTTAACTCTGTTGGGATGTGCAAGAGCCATGGTCACCGAGGCCTACCTAAGGTACTGAAATACTTCCCCAGTTCAGCCTAGGCAGAGGACTCTGTTGCCAAAGGATCTCCATGGAAGGGCCCTGTGAGTTCCGTGTGTTTCCTTGAGGTAGTCAGAAACGACTGAGGGTAACTATAGGAGCTCATGGTTGAAAGCAGGCTACCCTGGCAAAACCTTATTTTCCTCCGCGGTAGGCGAGACAGTTGCGGTTTGAAAGCTGCCTGAAAAACACTCCTGCTGCCCATCTTCTCTTTGCTGCCTGAAGGCGTCACCAAAGTACTATGAGTGTACTCGTATGAGGCATGCTGTCTCAGTTCCTTGCTGGAAGCTCCTCCAGGAGCACTCTGGAACTTACCAGCCAAAGAAATGGCACCCCAGGCCTCATGGAAAAGTCCAGATTTCTCCCATTGCAAGCTTAGTTGTGCCATAGTAGCGAAGAAGCATGTGTTAAAGGAAAGCTGCAACACGGTTACATATTTCGACTCGTTGGGCACTCACGTTCTTTGTAACATCTGTGAAGGGGCACTGAACGCCGCCAACTCTTCTCTTGCCTTTGAGTCCCAGGAGGCAAACGGGTTCGTTTGCTTTAACGCTGTGAATGTGCAGCGGTAATGGCAAAGCCCTGCCCGGATCGCTCGACAGCTCTCGTTTGCACAGCATTCAAACGGCCTCAGGAACGCCGTTCTAAGCAGCCTTACATTCCATGCTGGTGTGCCCAAGGAGGAATTTGGATTCTTCTGAGAAACACCACTGTGCCTCACTAATGAAACCTGTGAAAACCCAAAGGACCTCTCCCTACGGCAGTCGGAAGCTAGATGTTGAGTTCCAGACTGAAAACACCGGACAGCTTTCCCTGTGTCTTTGTTGGAATTCTGGGACCATCCAGATTCACAAGGCCTAACTTTTGCACGGCGGGGGAATGCTCTTGTGCATGTACAGCATTCCCCACGTGAAAACCTTTCTTAGCAGATGGAGGCAGTCTTTCCCTTGTACTAGGTAGCTAGGCAGAATCATCAGATAAACATGCTTTGTCATCGAGCTTGAAAGTGGGACACTGATGGGAAAGTTCACATTTTCCCGCTTTGCAAGCGACTTGCTTTTGGCTTCAAAGCTGCCTGAACAGCACTAGCGGCCCACCTTCTCTTCACTGCAGGACTTTCGCTGTGGGCCAAGGCTGCGTTCTCTCAATGCCAAAAATGTGCTGACAATTCCCTTCTAGAAACTCATCCTACTGCACTCCAAATTCAGCTCCGGCCAATGAAAGGTGACCTAAGGCCACAAGGTAAGATCCAGTGTTTCATATCAGCAGAGCTGGGTGTGCATTGTATCCACGAAACCATACTCTGAAATGGAGTGCCTTAACTCTGCTATGCCCCTGGGGACACATAGGACAGTGGATCGTGCACCCATTTCGCATGATGACCACTGTGTGCCTGAAGAGCGTCCTCTGGCTTCTGAGGAACCCTAGGCGAAATAGGCCCCTGGGAAGCACTCTTCCCATTCATAGCAAGGGAAAAGTACTGATTTCTGGGTTGCCAAGGAAGAGTGTCCCAGTCGTCAAAGAGCCTCGCGAAAGCAGTTTTGGGCAGACTCTGTTTGCAAGTCGACTGGCCTCAGTGACTGAAAGGGAATTCCACTGCTAATACACAGTGTGCTGACGATTGAGGCCTGGACTCAGGACAGCATGCAGGCAGAAGCGAAAGCTGAGCTCTGCGTCCAGCCTGAAGACGAGTACACTTTTCACACTTAACTCTGTTGGGATGTGCAAGAGCCATGGTCACCGAGGCCTACCTAAGGTACTGAAATACTTCCCCAGTTCAGCCTAGGCAGAGGACTCTGTTGCCAAAGGATCTCCATGGAAGGGCCCTGTGGGTTCCGTGTGTTTCCATGAGGTAGTCAGAAACGACTGAGGGTAACTATAGGAGCTCATGGTTGAAAGCAGGCTACCCTGGCAAAACCTTATTTTCCTCCACGGTAGGCGAGACAGTTGCGGTTTGAAAGCTGCCTGAAAAACACTCCTGCTGCCCATCTTCTCTTTGCTGCCTGAAGGCGTCACCAAAGTACTATGAGTGTACTCGTATGAGGCATGCTGTCTCAGTTCCTTGCTGGAAGCTCCTCCAGGAGCACTCTGGAACTTACCAGCCAAAGAAATGGCACCCCAGGCCTCATGGAAAAGTCCAGATTTCTCCCATTGCAAGCTTAGTTGTGCCATAGTAGCGAAGAAGCATGTGTTAAAGGAAAGCTGCAACACGGTTACATATTTCGACTCGTTGGGCACTCACGTTCTTTGTAACATCTGTGAAGGGGCACTGAACGCCGCCAACTCTTCTCTTGCCTTTGAGTCCCAGGAGGCAAACGGGTTCGTTTGCTTTAACGCTGTGAATGTGCAGCGGTAATGGCAAAGCCCTGCCCGGATCGCTCGAGAGCTCTCGTTTGTACAGCATTCAAACGGCCTCAGGAACGCCGTTCTAAGCAGCCTTACATTCCATGCTGGTGTGCCCAAGGAGGAATTTGGATTCTTCTGAGAAACACCACTGTGCCTCACTAATGAAACCTGTGAAAACCCAAAGGACCTCTCCCTACGGCAGTCGAAAGCTAGATGTTGAGTTCCAGACTGAAAACACCGGACAGCTTTCCCTGTGTCTTTGTTGGAATTCTGGGACCATCCAGATTCACAAGGCCTAACTTTTGCACGGCGGGGGAATGCTCTTGTGCATGTACAGCAGTCCCCACGTGAAAACCTTTCTTAGCAGATGGAGGCAGTCTTTCCCTTGTACTAGGTAGCTAGGCAGAATCATCAGATAAACATGCTTTGTCATCGAGCTTGAAAGTGGGACACTGATGGGAAAGTTCACATTTTCCCGCTTTGCAAGCGACTTGCTTTTGGCTTCAAAGCTGCCTGAACAGCACTAGCGGCCCACCTTCTCTTCACTGCAGGACTTTCGCTGTGGGCCAAGGCTGCGTTCTCTCAATGCCAAAAATGTGCTGACAATTCCCTTCTAGAAACTCATCCTACTGCACTCCAAATTCAGCTCCGGCCAATGAAAGGTGACCTAAGGCCACAAGGTAAGATCCAGTGTTTCATATCAGCAGAGCTGGGTGTGCATTGTATCCACGAAACCATACTCTGAAATGGAGTGCCTTAACTCTGCTATGCCCCTGGGGACACATAGGACAGTGGATCGTGCACCCATTTCGCATGATGACCACTGTGTGCCTGAAGAGCGTCCTCTGGCTTCTGAGGAACCCTAGGCGAAATAGGCCCCTGGGAAGCACTCTTCCCATTCATAGCAAGGGAAAAGTACTGATTTCTGGGTTGCCAAGGAAGAGTGTCCCAGTCGTCAAAGAGCCTCGCGAAAGCAGTGCTGGGCAGACTCTGTTTGCAAGTCGACTGGCCTCAGTGACTGAAAGGGAATTCCACTGCTAATACACAGTGTGCTGACGATTGAGGCCTGGACTCAGGACAGCATGCAGGCAGAAGCGAAAGCTGAGCTCTGCGTCCAGCCTGAAGACCAGTACACTTTTCACACTTAACTCTGTTGGGATGTGCAAGAGCCATGGTCACCGAGGCCTACCTAAGGTACTGAAATACTTCCCCAGTTCAGCCTAGGCAGAGGACTCTGTTGCCAAAGGATCTCCATGGAAGGGCCCTGTGGGTTCCGTGTGTTTCCATGAGGTAGTCAGAAACGACTGAGGGTAACTATAGGAGCTCATGGTTGAAAGCAGGCTACCCTGGCAAAACCTTATTTTCCTCCACGGTAGGCGAGACAGTTGCGGTTTGAAAGCTGCCTGAAAAACACTCCTGCTGCCCATCTTCTCTTTGCTGCCTGAAGGCGTCACCAAAGTACTATGAGTGTACTCGTATGAGGCATGCTGTCTCAGTTCCTTGCTGGAAGCTCCTCCAGGAGCACTCTGGAACTTACCAGCCAAAGAAATGGCACCCCAGGCCTCATGGAAAAGTCCAGATTTCTCCCATTGCAAGCTTAGTTGTGCCATAGTAGCGAAGAAGCATGTGTTAAAGGAAAGCTGCAACACGGTTACATATTTCGACTCGTTGGGCACTCACGTTCTTTGTAACATCTGTGAAGGGGCACTGAACGCCGCCAACTCTTCTCTTGCCTTTGAGTCCCAGGAGGCAAACGGTTTCGTTTGCTTTAACGCTGTGAATGTGCAGCGGTAATGGCAAAGCCCTGCCCGGATCGCTCGAGAGCTCTCGTTTGTACAGCATTCAAACGGCCTCAGGAACGCCGTTCTAAGCAGCCTTACATTCCATGCTGGTGTGCCCAAGGAGGAATTTGGATTCTTCTGAGAAACACCACTGTGCCTCACTAATGAAACCTGTGAAAACCCAAAGGACCTCTCCCTACGGCAGTCGAAAGCTAGATGTTGAGTTCCAGACTGAAAACACCGGACAGCTTTCCCTGTGTCTTTGTTGGAATTCTGGGACCATCCAGATTCACAAGGCCTAACTTTTGCACGGCGGGGGAATGCTCTTGTGCATGTACAGCAGTCCCCACGTGAAAACCTTTCTTAGCAGATGGAGGCAGTCTTTCCCTTGTACTAGGTAGCTAGGCAGAATCATCAGATAAACATGCTTTGTCATCGAGCTTGAAAGTGGGACACTGATGGGAAAGTTCACATTTTCCCGCTTTGCAAGCGACTTGCTTTTGGCTTCAAAGCTGCCTGAACAGCACTAGCGGCCCACCTTCTCTTCACTGCAGGACTTTCGCTGTGGGCCAAGGCTGCGTTCTCTCAATGCCAAAAATGTGCTGACAATTCCCTTCTAGAAACTCATCCTACTGCACTCCAAATTCAGCTCCGGCCAATGAAAGGTGACCTAAGGCCACAAGGTAAGATCCAGTGTTTCATATCAGCAGAGCTGGGTGTGCATTGTATCCACGAAACCATACTCTGAAATGGAGTGCCTTAACTCTGCTATGCCCCTGGGGACACATAGGACAGTGGATCGTGCACCCATTTCGCATGATGACCACTGTGTGCCTGAAGAGCGTCCTCTGGCTTCTGAGGAACCCTAGGCGAAATAGGCCCCTGGGAAGCACTCTTCCCATTCATAGCAAGGGAAAAGTACTGATTTCTGGGTTGCCAAGGAAGAGTGTCCCAGTCGTCAAAGAGCCTCGCGAAAGCAGTGCTGGGCAGACTCTGTTTGCAAGTCGACTGGCCTCAGTGACTGAAAGGGAATTCCACTGCTAATACACAGTGTGCTGACGATTGAGGCCTGGACTCAGGACAGCATGCAGGCAGAAGCGAAAGCTGAGCTCTGCGTCCAGCCTGAAGACCAGTACACTTTTCACACTTAACTCTGTTGGGATGTGCAAGAGCCATGGTCACCGAGGCCTACCTAAGGTACTGAAATACTTCCCCAGTTCAGCCTAG
Source organism: Eubalaena glacialis (assembly GCF_028564815.1). Classification (NCBI taxonomy): domain Eukaryota; kingdom Metazoa; phylum Chordata; class Mammalia; order Artiodactyla; family Balaenidae; genus Eubalaena; species Eubalaena glacialis. The sequence continues at coordinate 34,838,146 of NC_083728.1, read as the reverse complement.
GCAGAGGACTCTGTTGCCAAAGGATCTCCATGGAAGGGCCCTGTGGGTTCCGTGTGTTTCCATGAGGTAGTCAGAAACGACTGAGGGTAACTATAGGAGCTCATGGTTGAAAGCAGGCTACCCTGGCAAAACCTTATTTTCCTCCACGGTAGGCGAGACAGTTGCGGTTTGAAAGCTGCCTGAAAAACACTCCTGCTGCCCATCTTCTCTTTGCTGCCTGAAGGCGTCACCAAAGTACTATGAGTGTACTCGTATGAGGCATGCTGTCTCAGTTCCTTGCTGGAAGCTCCTCCAGGAGCACTCTGGAACTTACCAGCCAAAGAAATGGCACCCCAGGCCTCATGGAAAAGTCCAGATTTCTCCCATTGCAAGCTTAGTTGTGCCATAGTAGCGAAGAAGCATGTGTTAAAGGAAAGCTGCAACACGGTTACATATTTCGACTCGTTGGGCACTCACGTTCTTTGTAACATCTGTGAAGGGGCACTGAACGCCGCCAACTCTTCTCTTGCCTTTGAGTCCCAGGAGGCAAACGGGTTCGTTTGCTTTAACGCTGTGAATGTGCAGCGGTAATGGCAAAGCCCTGCCCGGATCGCTCGACAGCTCTCGTTTGTACAGCATTCAAACGGCCTCAGGAACGCCGTTCTAAGCAGCCTTACATTCCATGCTGGTGTGCCCAAGGAGGAATTTGGATTCTTCTGAGAAACACCACTGTGCCTCACTAATGAAACCTGTGAAAACCCAAAGGACCTCTCCCTACGGCAGTCGGAAGCTAGATGTTGAGTTCCAGACTGAAAACACCGGACAGCTTTCCCTGTGTCTTTGTTGGAATTCTGGGACCATCCAGATTCACAAGGCCTAACTTTTGCACGGCGGGGGAATGCTCTTGTGCATGTACAGCAGTCCCCACGTGAAAACCTTTCTTAGCAGATGGAGGCAGTCTTTCCCTTGTACTAGGTAGCTAGGCAGAATCATCAGATAAACATGCTTTGTCATCGAGCTTGAAAGTGGGACACTGATGGGAAAGTTCACATTTTCCCGCTTTGCAAGCGACTTGCTTTTGGCTTCAAAGCTGCCTGAACAGCACTAGCGGCCCACCTTCTCTTCACTGCAGGACTTTCGCTGTGGGCCAAGGCTGCGTTCTCTCAATGCCAAAAATGTGCTGACAATTCCCTTCTAGAAACTCATCCTACTGCACTCCAAATTCAGCTCCGGCCAATGAAAGGTGACCTAAGGCCACAAGGTAAGATCCAGTGTTTCATATCAGCAGAGCTGGGTGTGCATTGTATCCACGAAACCATACTCTGAAATGGAGTGCCTTAACTCTGCTATGCCCCTGGGGACACATAGGACAGTGGATCGTGCACCCATTTCGCATGATGACCACTGTGTGCCTGAAGAGCGTCCTCTGGCTTCTGAGGAACCCTAGGCGAAATAGGCCCCTGGGAAGCACTCTTCCCATTCATAGCAAGGGAAAAGTACTGATTTCTGGGTTGCCAAGGAAGAGTGTCCCAGTCGTCAAAGAGCCTCGCGAAAGCAGTGCTGGGCAGACTCTGTTTGCAAGTCGACTGGCCTCAGTGACTGAAAGGGAATTCCACTGCTAATACACAGTGTGCTGACGATTGAGGCCTGGACTCAGGACAGCATGCAGGCAGAAGCGAAAGCTGAGCTCTGCGTCCAGCCTGAAGACCAGTACACTTTTCACACTTAACTCTGTTGGGATGTGCAAGAGCCATGGTCACCGAGGCCTACCTAAGGTACTGAAATACTTCCCCAGTTCAGCCTAGGCAGAGGACTCTGTTGCCAAAGGATCTCCATGGAAGGGCCCTGTGGGTTCCGTGTGTTTCCATGAGGTAGTCAGAAACGACTGAGGGTAACTATAGGAGCTCATGGTTGAAAGCAGGCTACCCTGGCAAAACCTTATTTTCCTCCACGGTAGGCGAGACAGTTGCGGTTTGAAAGCTGCCTGAAAAACACTCCTGCTGCCCATCTTCTCTTTGCTGCCTGAAGGCGTCACCAAAGTACTATGAGTGTACTCGTATGAGGCATGCTGTCTCAGTTCCTTGCTGGAAGCTCCTCCAGGAGCACTCTGGAACTTACCAGCCAAAGAAATGGCACCCCAGGCCTCATGGAAAAGTCCAGATTTCTCCCATTGCAAGCTTAGTTGTGCCATAGTAGCGAAGAAGCATGTGTTAAAGGAAAGCTGCAACACGGTTACATATTTCGACTCGTTGGGCACTCACGTTCTTTGTAACATCTGTGAAGGGGCACTGAACGCCGCCAACTCTTCTCTTGCCTTTGAGTCCCAGGAGGCAAACGGGTTCGTTTGCTTTAACGCTGTGAATGTGCAGCGGTAATGGCAAAGCCCTGCCCGGATCGCTCGACAGCTCTCGTTTGTACAGCATTCAAACGGCCTCAGGAACGCCGTTCTAAGCAGCCTTACATTCCATGCTGGTGTGCCCAAGGAGGAATTTGGATTCTTCTGAGAAACACCACTGTGCCTCACTAATGAAACCTGTGAAAACCCAAAGGACCTCTCCCTACGGCAGTCGGAAGCTAGATGTTGAGTTCCAGACTGAAAACACCGGACAGCTTTCCCTGTGTCTTTGTTGGAATTCTGGGACCATCCAGATTCACAAGGCCTAACTTCTGCACGGCGGGGGAATGCTCTTGTGCATGTACAGCAGTCCCCACGTGAAAACCTTTCTTAGCAGATGGAGGCAGTCTTTCCCTTGTACTAGGTAGCTAGGCAGAATCATCAGATAAACATGCTTTGTCATCGAGCTTGAAAGTGGGACACTGATGGGAAAGTTCACATTTTCCCGCTTTGCAAGCGACTTGCTTTTGGCTTCAAAGCTGCCTGAACAGCACTAGCGGCTCACCTTCTCTTCACTGCAGGAGTTTCGCTGTGGGCCAAGGCTGCGTTCTCTCAATGCCAAAAATGTGCTGACAATTCCCTTCTAGAAACTCATCCTACTGCACTCCAAATTCAGCTCCGGCCAATGAAAGGTGACCTAAGGCCACAAGGTAAGATCCAGTGTTTCATATCAGCAGAGCTGGGTGTGCATTGTATCCACGAAACCATACTCTGAAATGGAGTGCCTTAACTCTGCTATGCCCCTGGCGACACATAGGACAGTGGATCGTGCACCCATTTCGCATGATGACCACTGTGTGCCTGAAGAGCGTCCTCTGGCTTCTGAGGAACCCTAGGCGAAATAGGTCCCTGGGAAGCATTCTTCCCATTCATAGCAAGGGAAAAGTACTGCTTTCTGGGTTGCCAAGGAAGAGTGTCCCAGTCGTCAAAGAGCCTCGCGAAAGCAGTGCTGGGCAGACTCTGTTTGCAAGTCGACTGGCCTCAGTGACTGAAAGAGAACTCCACTGCTAATACACAGTGTGCTGACGATTGAGGCCTGAACTCAGGACAGCACGCAGGCAGAAGCGAAAGCTAAGCTCTGCGTCCAGCCTGAAGACGAGTACACTTTTCACACTTAACTCTGTTGGGATGTGCAAGAGCCATGGTCACCGAGGCCTACCTAAGGTACTGAAATACTTCCCCAGTTCAGCCTAGGCAGAGGACTCTGTTGCCAAAGGATCTCCATGGAAGGGCCCTGTGGGTTCCGTGTGTTTCCTTGAGGGAGTCAGAAACGACTGAGGGTAACTATAGGAGCTCATGGTTGAAAGCAGGCTACCCTGGCAAAACCTTATTTTCCTCCGCGGTAGGCGAGACAGTTGCGGTTTGAAAGCTGCCTGAAAAACACTCCTGCTGCCCATCTTCTCTTTGCTGCCTGAAGGCGTCACCAAAGTACTATGAGTGTACTCGTATGAGGCATGCTGTCTCAGTTCCTTGCTGGGAGCTCCTCCAGGAGCACTCTGGAAATTACCAGCCAAAGAAATGGCACCCCAGGCATCAAGTAAAAGTCCAGATGTCTCCCATTGTAAGCTTAGGTGTGCCATAGTAGCGAAGAAGCATGTGTTAAAGGAATGCTTCCACTCTGTTATGTATTTCACGACGCGTTGTGCACTCACATTTGTTGTAACATCTGTGAAGGGGCACTGAACGCCGCCAACTCTTTTGTTGCCTTTGAGTCCCAGGAGGCAAAAGGGTTCGTTTGCTTTAACGCTGTGAATGTGCAGCGGTAATGGCAAAGCCCTGCCCGGATCGCTCGACAGCTCTCGTTTGTACAGCATTCAAATGGCCTCAGGAACGCCGTTCTAAGCAGCCTTACATTCCATGCTGGTGTGCCCCAAGGAGGAATTTGGGTTCTGAGAAACGCCACTGTGCCTCACAAATGAAACCTGTGAACTCCCAACGGACGTCTCCCTACGGCAGTCGGAAGCTAGATGTTGAGTTCCAGCCTGAAAACAACGGACAGCTTTCCCTGTGACAATGCTGGACTTCTGGGACCATCCAGATTCACCAAGGCCTAACTTTTGCACGGCGGGGGAATGCTCTTGTGCATGTACAGCAGTCCCCACGTGAAAACCTTTCTTAGCAGATGGAGGCAGTCTTTCCCTTGTACTAGGTAGCTAGGCAGAATCATCAGATAAACATGCTTTGTCATCGAGCTTGAAAGTGGGACACTGATGGGAAAGTTCACATTTTCCCGCTTTGCAAGTGACTTGCTTTTGGCTTCAAAGCTGCCTGAACAGCACTAGCGGCCCACCTTCTCTTCACTGCAGGAGTTTTGCTGTGGGCCAAGGCTGCGTTCTCTCAATGCCAAAAATGTGCTGACAATTCCCTTCTAGAAACTCATCCTACTGCACTCCAAATTCAGCTCCGGCCAATGAAAGGTGACCTAAGGCCACAAGGTAAGATCCAGTGTTTCATATCAGCAGAGCTGGGTGTGCATTGTATCCACGAAACCATACTCTGAAATGGAGTGCCTTAACTCTGCTATGCCCCTGGGGACACATAGGACAGTGGATCGTGCACCCATTTCGCATGATGACCACTGTGTGCCTGAAGAGCGTCCTCTGGCTTCTGAGGAACCCTAGGCGAAATAGGTCCCTGGGAAGCATTCTTCCCATTCATAGCAAGGGAAAAGTACTGCTTTCTGGGTTGCCAAGGAAGAGTGTCCCAGTCGTCAAAGAGCCTCGCGAAAGCAGTGCTGGGCAGACTCTGTTTGCAAGTCGACTGGCCTCAGTGACTGAAAGAGAACTCCACTGCTAATACACAGTGTGCTGACGATTGAGGCCTGAACTCAGGACAGCACGCAGGCAGAAGCGAAAGCTAAGCTCTGCGTCCAGCCTGAAGACGAGTACACTTTTCACACTTAACTCTGTTGGGATGTGCAAGAGCCATGGTCACCGAGGCCTACCTAAGGTACTGAAATACTTCCCCAGTTCAGCCTAGGCAGAGGACTCTGTTGCCAAAGGATCTCCATGGAAGGGCCCTGTGGGTTCCGTGTGTTTCCTTGAGGGAGTCAGAAACGACTGAGGGTAACTATAGGAGCTCATGGTTGAAAGCAGGCTACCCTGGCAAAACCTTATTTTCCTCCGCGGTAGGCGAGACAGTTGCGGTTTGAAAGCTGCCTGAAAAACACTCCTGCTGCCCATCTTCTCTTTGCTGCCTGAAGGCGTCTCGAAAGTACTATGAGTGTACTCGTATGAGGCATGCTGTCTCAGTTCCTTGCTGGGAGCTCCTCCAGGAGCACTCTGGAAATTACCAGCCAAAGAAATGGCACCCCAGGCATCAAGTAAAAGTCCAGATGTCTCCCATTGTAAGCTTAGGTGTGCCATAGTAGCGAAGAAGCATGTGTTAAAGGAATGCTTCCACTCTGTTATGTATTTCACGACGCGTTGTGCACTCACATTTGTTGTAAAATCTGTGAAGGGGCACTGAACGCCGCCAACTCTTTTGTTGCCTTTGAGTCCCAGGAGGCAAAAGGGTTCGTTTGCTTTAACGCTGTGAATGTGCAGCGGTAATGGCAAAGCCCTGCCCGGATCGCTCGACAGCTCTCGTTTGTACAGCATTCAAATGGCCTCAGGAACGCCGTTCTAAGCAGCCTTACATTCCATGCTGGTGTGCCCCAAGGAGGAATTTGGGTTCTGAGAAACGCCACTGTGCCTCACAAATGAAACCTGTGAACTCCCAACGGACGTCTCCCTATGGCAGTCGGAAGCTAGATGTTGAGTTCCAGCCTGAAAACACCGGACAGCTTTCCCTGTGTCTTTGTTGGAATTCTGGGACCATCCAGATTCACAAGGCCTAACTTTTGCACGGCGGGGGAATGCTCTTGTGCATGTACAGCAGTCCCCACGTGAAAACCTTTCTTAGCAGATGGAGGCAGTCTTTCCCTTGTACTAGGTAGCTAGGCAGAATCATCAGATAAACATGCTTTGTCATCGAGCTTGAAAGTGGGACACTGATGGGAAAGTTCACATTTTCCCGCTTTGCAAGCGACTTGCTTTTGGCTTCAAAGCTGCCTGAACAGCACTAGCGGCCCACCTTCTCTTCACTGCAGGAGTTTCGCTGTGGGCCAAGGCTGCGTTCTCTCAATGCCAAAAATGTGCTGACAATTCCCTTCTAGAAACTCATCCTACTGCACTCCAAATTCAGCTCCGGCCAATGAAAGGTGACCTAAGGCCACAAGGTAAGATCCAGTGTTTCATATCAGCAGAGCTGGGTGTGCATTGTATCCACGAAACCATACTCTGAAATGGAGTGCCTTAACTCTGCTATGCCCCTGGGGACACATAGGACAGTGGATCGTGCACCCATTTCGCATGATGACCACTGTGTGCCTGAAGAGCGTCCTCTGGCTTCTGAGGAACCCTAGGCGAAATAGGCCCCTGGGAAGCACTCTTCCCATTCATAGCAAGGGAAAAGTACTGCTTTCTGGGTTGCCAAGGAAGAGTGTCCCAGTCGTCAAAGAGCCTCGCGAAAGCAGTGCTGGGCAGACTCTGTTTGCAAGTCGACTGGCCTCAGTGACTGAAAGGGAATTCCACTGCTAATACACAGTGTGCTGACGATTGAGGCCTGGACTCAGGACAGCATGCAGGCAGAAGCGAAAGCTGAGCTCTGCGTCCAGCCTGAAGACCAGTACACTTTTCACACTTAACTCTGTTGGGATGTGCAAGAGCCATGGTCACCGAGGCCTACCTAAGGTACTGAAATACTTCCCCAGTTCAGCCTAGGCAGAGGACTCTGTTGCCAAAGGATCTCCATGGAAGGCCCTGTGAGTTCCGTGTGTTTCCTTGAGGTAGTCAGAAACGACTGAGGGTAACTATAGGAGCTCATGGTTGAAAGCAGGCTACCCTGGCAAAACCTTATTTTCCTCCGCGATAGGCGGGACAGTTGCGGTTTGAAAGCTGCCTGAAAAACACTCCTACTGCCCATCTTCTCTTTGCTGCCTGAAGGCGTCACCAAAGTACTATGAGTGTACTCGTATGAGGCATGCTGTCTCAGTTCCTTGCTGGAAGCTCCTCCAGGAGCACTCTGGAACTTACCAGCCAAAGAAATGGCACCCCAGGCCTCATGGAAAAGTCCAGATTTCTCCATTGCAAGCTTAGTTGTGCCATAGTAGCGAAGAAGCATGTGTTAAAGGAAAGCTGCAACACGGTTACATATTTCGACTCGTTGGGCACTCACGTTCTTTGTAACATCTGTGAAGGGGCACTGAACGCCGCCAACTCTTCTCTTGCCTTTGAGTCCCAGGAGGCAAACGGGTTCGTTTGCTTTAACGCTGTGAATGTGCAGCGGTAATGGCAAAGCCCTGCCCGGATCGCTCGACAGCTCTCGTTTGTACAGCATTCAAACGGCCTCAGGAACGCCGTTCTAAGCAGCCTTACATTCCATGCTGGTGTGCCCAAGGAGGAATTTGGATTCTTCTGAGAAACACCACTGTGCCTCACTAATGAAACCTGTGAAAACCCAAAGGACCTCTCCCTACGGCAGTCGGAAGCTAGATGTTGAGTTCCAGACTGAAAACACCGGACAGCTTTCCCTGTGTCTTTGTTGGAATTCTGGGACCATCCAGATTCACAAGGCCTAACTTTTGCACGGCGGGGGAATGCTCTTGTGCATGTACAGCATTCCCCACGTGAAAACCTTTCTTAGCAGATGGAGGCAGTCTTTCCCTTGTACTAGGTAGCTAGGCAGAATCATCAGATAAACATGCTTTGTCATCGAGCTTGAAAGTGGGACACTGATGGGAAAGTTCACATTTTCCCGCTTTGCAAGCGACTTGCTTTTGGCTTCAAAGCTGCCTGAACAGCACTAGCGGCCCACCTTCTCTTCACTGCAGGAGTTTCGCTGTGGGCCAAGGCTGCGTTCTCTCAATGCCAAAAATGTGCTGACAATTCCCTTCTAGAAACTCATCCTACTGCACTCCAAATTCAGCTCCGGCCAATGAAAGGTGACCTAAGGCCACAAGGTAAGATCCAGTGTTTCATATCAGCAGAGCTGGGTGTGCATTGTATCCACGAAACCATACTCTGAAATGGAGTGCCTTAACTCTGCTATGCCCCTGGGGACACATAGGACAGTGGATCGTGCACCCATTTCGCATGATGACCACTGTGTGCCTGAAGAGCGTCCTCTGGCTTCTGAGGAACCCTAGGCGAAATAGGTCCCTGGGAAGCATTCTTCCCATTCATAGCAAGGGAAAAGTACTGCTTTCCGGGTTGCCAAGGAAGAGTGTCCCAGTCGTCAAAGAGCCTCGCGAAAGCAGTGCTGGGCAGACTCTGTTTGCAAGTCGACTGGCCTCAGTGACTGAAAGGGAACTCCACTGCTAATACACAGTGTGCTGACGATTGAGGCCTGGACTCAGGACAGCACGCAGGCAGAAGCGAAAACTAAGCTCTGCGTCCAGCCTGAAGACGAGTACACTTTTCACACTTAACTCTGTTGGAATGTGCAAGAGCCATGGTCACCGAGGCCTACCTAAGGTACTGAAATACTTCCCCAGTTCAGCCTAGGCAGAGGACTCTGTTGCCAAAGGATCTCCATGGAAGGGCCCTGTGGGTTCCGTGTGTTTCCTTGAGGGAGTCAGAAACGACTGAGGGTAACTATAGGAGCTCATGGTTGAAAGCAGGCTACCCTGGCAAAACCTTATTTTCCTCCGCGGTAGGCGAGACAGTTGCGGTTTGAAAGCTGCCTGAAAAACACTCCTGCTGCCCATCTTCTCTTTGCTGCCTGAAGGCGTCACGAAAGTACTATGAGTGTACTCGTATGAGGCATGCTGTCTCAGTTCCTTGCTGGGAGCTCCTCCAGGAGCACTCTGGAACTTACCAGCCAAAGAAATGGCACCCCAGGCATCAAGTAAAAGTCCAGATGTCTCCCATTGTAAGCTTAGGTGTGCCATAGTAGCGAAGAAGCATGTGTTAAAGGAATGCTTCCACTCTGTTATGTATTTCACGACGCGTTGTGCACTCACATTCGTTGTAACATCTGTGAAGGGGCACTGAACGCCGCCAACTCTTTTGTTGCCTTTGAGTCCCAGGAGGCAAAAGGGTTCGTTTGCTTTAACGCTGTGAATGTGCAGCGGTAATGGCAAAGCCCTGCCCGGATCGCTCGACAGCTCTCGTTTGTACAGCATTCAAATGGCCTCAGGAACGCCGTTCTAAGCAGCCTTACATTCCATGCTGGTGTGCCCCAAGGAGGAATTTGGGTTCTGAGAAACGCCACTGTGCCTCACAAATGAAACCTGTGAACTCCCAACGGACGTCTCCCTACGGCAGTCGGAAGCTAGATGTTGAGTCCAGCCTGAAAACAACGGACAGCTTTCCCTGTGACAATGCTGGACTTCTGGGACCATCCAGATTCACCTAGGCCTAACTTTTGCACGGCGGGGGAATGCTCTTGTGCATGTACAGCAGTCCCCACGTGAAAACCTTTCTTAGCAGATGGAGGCAGTCTTTCCCTTGTACTAGGTAGCTAGGCAGAATCATCAGATAAACATGCTTTGTCATCGAGCTTGAAAGTGGGACACTGATGGGAAAGTTCACATTCTCCCGCTTTGCAAGCGACTTGCTTTTGGCTTCAAAGCTGCCTGAACAGCACTAGCGGCCCACCTTCTCTTCACTGCAGGACTTTCGCTGTGGGCCAAGGCTGCGTTCTCTCAATGCCAAAAATGTGCTGACAATTCCCTTCTAGAAACTCATCCTACTGCACTCCAAATTCAGCTCCGGCCAATGAAAGGTGACCTAAGGCCACAAGGTAAGATCCAGTGTTTCATATCAGCAGAGCTGGGTGTGCATTGTATCCACGAAACCATACTCTGAAATGGAGTGCCTTAACTCTGCTATGCCCCTGGGGACACATAGGACAGTGGATCGTGCACCCATTTCGCATGATGACCACTGTGTGCCTGAAGAGCGTCCTCTGGCTTCTGAGGAACCCTAGGCGAAATAGGTCCCTGGGAAGCATTCTTCCCATTCATAGCAAGGGAAAAGTACTGCTTTCTGGGTTGCCAAGGAAGAGTGTCCCAGTCGTCAAAGAGCCTCGCGAAAGCAGTTTTGGGCAGACTCTGTTTGCAAGTCGACTGGCCTCAGTGACTGAAAGAGAACTCCACTGCTAATACACAGTGTGCTGACGATTGAGGCCTGGACTCAGGACAGCACGCAGGCAGAAGCGAAAGCTAAGCTCTGCGTCCAGCCTGAAGACGAGTACACTTTTCACACTTAACTCTGTTGGGATGTGCAAGAGCCATGGTCACCGAGGCCTACCTAAGGTACTGAAATACTTCCCCAGTTCAGCCTAGGCAGAGGACTCTGTTGCCAAAGGATCTCCATGGAAGGGCCCTGTGGGTTCCGTGTGTTTCCTTGAGGGAGTCAGAAACGACTGAGGGTAACTATAGGAGCTCATGGTTGAAAGCAGGCTACCCTGGCAAAACCTTATTTTCCTCCGCGGTAGGCGAGACAGTTGCGGTTTGAAAGCTGCCTGAAAAACACTCCTGCTGCCCATCTTCTCTTTGCTGCCTGAAGGCGTCACCAAAGTACTATGAGTGTACTCGTATGAGGCATGCTGTCTCAGTTCCTTGCTGGGAGCTCCTCCAGGAGCACTCTGGAAATTACCAGCCAAAGAAATGGCACCCCAGGCATCAAGTAAAAGTCCAGATGTCTCCCATTGTAAGCTTAGGTGTGCCATAGTAGCGAAGAAGCATGTGTTAAAGGAATGCTTCCACTCTGTTATGTATTTCACGACGCGTTGTGCACTCACATTCGTTGTAACATCTGTGAAGGGGCACTGAACGCCGCCAACTCTTTTGTTGCCTTTGAGTCCCAGGAGGCAAAAGGGTTCGTTTGCTTTAACGCTGTGAATGTGCAGCGGTAATGGCAAAGCCCTGCCCGGATCGCTCGACAGCTCTCGTTTGTACAGCATTCAAATGGCCTCAGGAACGCCGTTCTAAGCAGCCTTACATTCCATGCTGGTGTGCCCCAAGGAGGAATTTGGATTCTTCTGAGAAACACCACTGTGCCACACTAATGAAACCTGTGAACTCCCAACGGACGTCTCCCTACGGCAGTCGGAAGCTAGATGTTGAGTTCCAGCCTGAAAACAACGGACAGCTTTCCCTGTGACAATGCTGGACTTCTGGGACCATCCAGATTCACCAAGGCCTAACTTTTGCACGGCGGGGGAATGCTCTTGTGCATGTACAGCAGTCCCCACGTGAAAACCTTTCTTAGCAGATGGAGGCAGTCTTTCCCTTGTACTAGGTAGCTAGGCAGAATCATCAGATAAACATGCTTTGTCATCGAGCTTGAAAGTGGGACACTGATGGGAAAGTTCACATTTTCCCGCTTTGCAAGCGACTTGCTTTTGGCTTCAAAGCTGCCTGAACAGCACTAGCGGCCCACCTTCTCTTCACTGCAGGACTTTCGCTGTGGGCCAAGGCTGCGTTCTCTCAATGCCAAAAATGTGCTGACAATTCCCTTCTAGAAACTCATCCTACTGCACTCCAAATTCAGCTCCGGCCAATGAAAGGTGACCTAAGGCCACAAGGTAAGATCCAGTGTTTCATATCAGCAGAGCTGGGTGTGCATTGTATCCACGAAACCATACTCTGAAATGGAGTGCCTTAACTCTGCTATGCCCCTGGCGACACATAGGACAGTGGATCGTGCACCCATTTCGCATGATGACCACTGTGTGCCTGAAGAGCGTCCTCTGGCTTCTGAGGAACCCTAGGCGAAATAGGTCCCTGGGAAGCATTCTTCCCATTCATAGCAAGGGAAAAGTACTGCTTTCTGGGTTGCCAAGGAAGAGTGTCCCAGTCGTCAAAGAGCCTCGCGAAAGCAGTGCTGGGCAGACTCTGTTTGCACGTCGACTGGCCTCAGTGACTGAAAGAGAATTCCACTGCTAATACACAGTGTGCTGACGATTGAGGCCTGAACTCAGGACAGCACGCAGGCAGAAGCGAAAGCTAAGCTCTGCGTCCAGCCTGAAGACGAGTACAATTTTCACACTTAACTCTGTTGGGATGTGCAAGAGCCATGGTCACCGAGGCCTACCTAAGGTACTGAAATACTTCCCCAGTTCAGCCTAGGCAGAGGACTCTGTTGCCAAAGGATCTCCATGGAAGGGCCCTGTGGGTTCCGTGTGTTTCCTTGAGGGAGTCAGAAACGACTGAGGGTAACTATAGGAGCTCATGGTTGAAAGCAGGCTACCCTGGCAAAACCTTATTTTCCTCCGCGGTAGGCGAGACAGTTGCGGTTTGAAAGCTGCCTGAAAAACACTCCTGCTGCCCATCTTCTCTTTGCTGCCTGAAGGCGTCACGAAAGTACTATGAGTGTACTCGTATGAGGCATGCTGTCTCAGTTCCTTGCTGGGAGCTCCTCCAGGAGCACTCTGGAAATTACCAGCCAAAGAAATGGCACCCCAGGCATCAAGTAAAAGTCCAGATGTCTCCCATTGTAAGCTTAGGTGTGCCATAGTAGCGAAGAAGCATGTGTTAAAGGAATGCTTCCACTCTGTTATGTATTTCACGACGCGTTGTGCACTCACATTCGTTGTAACATCTGTGAAGGAGCACTGAACGCCGCCAACTCTTTTGTTGCCTTTGAGTACCAGGAGGCAAAAGGGTTCGTTTGCTTTAACGCTGTGAATGTTCAGCGGTAATGGCAAAGCCCTGCCCGGATCGCTCGACAGCTCTCGTTTGTACAGCATTCAAATGGCCTCAGGAACGCCGTTCTAAGCAGCCTTACATTCCATGCTGGTGTGCCCCAAGGAGGAATTTGGGTTGTGAGAAACGCCACTGTGCCTCACAAATGAAACCTGTGAACTCCCAACGGACGTCTCCCTATGGCAGTCGGAAGCTAGATGTTGAGTTCCAGCCTGAAAACAACGGACAGCTTTCCCTGTGACAATGCTGGACTTCTGGGACCATCCAGATTCACCAAGGCCTAACTTTTGCACGGCGGGGGAATGCTCTTGTGCATGTACAGCATTCCCCACGTGAAAACCTTTCTTAGCAGATGGAGGCAGTCTTTCCCTTGTACTAGGTAGCTAGGCAGAATCATCAGATAAACATGCTTTGTCATCGAGCTTGAAAGTGGGACACTGATGGGAAAGTTCACATTTTCCCGCTTTGCAAGCGACTTGCTTTTGGCTTCAAAGCTGCCTGAACAGCACTAGCGGCCCACCTTCTCTTCACTGCAGGACTTTCGCTGTGGGCCAAGGCTGCGTTCTCTCAATGCCAAAAATGTGCTGACAATTCCCTTCTAGAAACTCATCCTACTGCACTCCAAATTCAGCTCCGGCCAATGAAAGGTGACCTAAGGCCACAAGGTAAGATCCAGTGTTTCATATCAGCAGAGCTGGGTGTGCATTGTATCCACGAAACCATACTCTGAAATGGAGTGCCTTAACTCTGCTATGCCCCTGGGGACACATAGGACAGTGGATCGTGCACCCATTTCGCATGATGACCACTGTGTGCCTGAAGAGCGTCCTCTGGCTTCTGAGGAACCCTAGGCGAAATAGGCCCCTGGGAAGCACTCTTCCCATTCATAGCAAGGGAAAAGTACTGCTTTCTGGGTTGCCAAGGAAGAGTGTCCCAGTCGTCAAAGAGCCTCGCGAAAGCAGTGCTGGGCAGACTCTGTTTGCAAGTCGACTGGCCTCAGTGACTGAAAGAGAACTCCACTGCTAATACACAGTGTGCTGACGATTGAGGCCTGGACTCAGGACAGCATGCAGGCAGAAGCGAAAGCTGAGCTCTGCGTCCAGCCTGAAGACCAGTACACTTTTCACACTTAACTCTGTTGGGATGTGCAAGAGCCATGGTCACCGAGGCCTACCTAAGGTACTGAAATACTTCCCCAGTTCAGCCTAGGCAGAGGACTCTGTTGCCAAAGGATCTCCATGGAAGGCCCTGTGAGTTCCGTGTGTTTCCTTGAGGTAGTCAGAAACGACTGAGGGTAACTATAGGAGCTCATGGTTGAAAGCAGGCTACCCTGGCAAAACCTTATTTTCCTCCGCGATAGGCGGGACAGTTGCGGTTTGAAAGCTGCCTGAAAAACACTCCTGCTGCCCATCTTCTCTTTGCTGCCTGAAGGCGTCACCAAAGTACTATGAGTGTACTCGTATGAGGCATGCTGTCTCAGTTCCTTGCTGGAAGCTCCTCCAGGAGCACTCTGGAACTTACCAGCCAAAGAAATGGCACCCCAGGCCTCATGGAAAAGTCCAGATTTCTCCATTGCAAGCTTAGTTGTGCCATAGTAGCGAAGAAGCATGTGTTAAAGGAAAGCTGCAACACGGTTACATATTTCGACTCGTTGGGCACTCACGTTCTTTGTAACATCTGTGAAGGGGCACTGAACGCCGCCAACTCTTCTCTTGCCTTTGAGTCCCAGGAGGCAAACGGGTTCGTTTGCTTTAACGCTGTGAATGTGCAGCGGTAATGGCAAAGCCCTGCCCGGATCGCTCGACAGCTCTCGTTTGTACAGCATTCAAACGGCCTCAGGAACGCCGTTCTAAGCAGCCTTACATTCCATGCTGGTGTGCCCCAAGGAGGAATTTGGATTCTTCTGAGAAACACCACTGTGCCTCACTAATGAAACCTGTGAAAACCCAAAGGACCTCTCCCTACGGCAGTCGGAAGCTAGATGTTGAGTTCCAGACTGAAAACACCGGACAGCTTTCCCTGTGTCTTTGTTGGAATTCTGGGACCATCCAGATTCACAAGGCCTAACTTTTGCACGGCGGGGGAATGCTCTTGTGCATGTACAGCATTCCCCACGTGAAAACCTTTCTTAGCAGATGGAGGCAGTCTTTCCCTTGTACTAGGTAGCTAGGCAGAATCATCAGATAAACATGCTTTGTCATCGAGCTTGAAAGTGGGACACTGATGGGAAAGTTCACATTTTCCCGCTTTGCAAGCGACTTGCTTTTGGCTTCAAAGCTGCCTGAACAGCACTAGCGGCCCACCTTCTCTTCACTGCAAGAGTTTCGCTGTGGGCCAAGGCTGCGTTCTCTCAATGCCAAAAATGTGCTGACAATTCCCTTCTAGAAACTCATCCTACTGCACTCCAAATTCAGCTCCGGCCAATGAAAGGTGACCTAAGGCCACAAGGTAAGATCCAGTGTTTCATATCAGCAGAGCTGGGTGTGCATTGTATCCACGAAACCATACTCTGAAATGGAGTGCCTTAACTCTGCTATGCCCCTGGCGACACATAGGACAGTGGATCGTGCACCCATTTCGCATGATGACCACTGTGTGCCTGAAGAGCGTCCTCTGGCTTCTGAGGAACCCTAGGCGAAATAGGTCCCTGGGAAGCATTCTTCCCATTCATAGCAAGGGAAAAGTACTGCTTTCTGGGTTGCCAAGGAAGAGTGTCCCAGTCGTCAAAGAGCCTCGCGAAAGCAGTGCTGGGCAGACTCTGTTTGCAAGTCGACTGGCCTCAGTGACTGAAAGGGAACTCCACTGCTAATACACAGTGTGCTGACGATTGAGGCCTGGACTCAGGACAGCACGCAGGCAGAAGCGAAAGCTAAGCTCTGCGTCCAGCCTGAAGACGAGTACACTTTTCACACTTAACTCTGTTGGGATGTGCAAGAGCCATGGTCACCGAGGCCTACCTAAGGTACTGAAATACTTCCCCAGTTCAGCCTAGGCAGAGGACTCTGTTGCCAAAGGATCTCCATGGAAGGGCCCTGTGGGTTCCGTGTGTTTCCTTGAGGGAGTCAGAAACGACTGAGGGTAACTATAGGAGCTCATGGTTGAAAGCAGGCTACCCTGGCAAAACCTTATTTTCCTCCGCGGTAGGCGAGACAGTTGCGGTTTGAAAGCTGCCTGAAAAACACTCCTGCTGCCCATCTTCTCTTTGCTGCCTGAAGGCGTCACCAAAGTACTATGAGTGTACTCGTATGAGGCATGCTGTCTCAGTTCCTTGCTGGGAGCTCCTCCAGGAGCACTCTGGAAATTACCAGCCAAAGAAATGGCACCCCAGGCATCAAGTAAAAGTCCAGATGTCTCCCATTGTAAGCTTAGGTGTGCCATAGTAGCGAAGAAGCATGTGTTAAAGGAATGCTTCCACTCTGTTATGTATTTCACGACGCGTTGTGCACTCACATTCGTTGTAACATCTGTGAAGGGGCACTGAACGCCGCCAACTCTTTTGTTGCCTTTGAGTCCCAGGAGGCAAAAGGGTTCGTTTGCTTTAACGCTGTGAATGTGCAGCGGTAATGGCAAAGCCCTGCCCGGATCGCTCGACAGCTCTCGTTTGTACAGCATTCAAACGGCCTCAGGAACGCCGTTCTAAGCAGCCTTACATTCCATGCTGGTGTGCCCCAAGGAGGAATTTGGGTTCTGAGAAACGCCACTGTGCCTCACAAATGAAACCTGTGAACTCCCAACGGACGTCTCCCTACGGCAGTCGGAAGCTAGATGTTGAGTTCCAGCCTGAAAACAACGGACAGCTTTCCCTGTGACAATGCTGGACTTCTGGGACCATCCAGATTCACCAAGGCCTAACTTTTGCACGGCGGGGGAATGCTCTTGTGCATGTACAGCAGTCCCCACGTGAAAACCTTTCTTAGCAGATGGAGGCAGTCTTTCCCTTGTACTAGGTAGCTAGGCAGAATCATCAGACAAACATGCTTTGTCATCGAGCTTGAAAGTGGGACACTGATGGGAAAGTTCACATTTTCCCGCTTTGCAAGCGACTTGCTTTTGGCTTCAAAGCTGCCTGAACAGCACTAGCGGCCCACCTTCTCTTCACTGCAGGACTTTCGCTGTGGGCCAAGGCTGCGTTCTCTCAATGCCAAAAATGTGCTGACAATTCCCTTCTAGAAACTCATCCTACTGCACTCCAAATTCAGCTCCGGCCAATGAAAGGTGACCTAAGGCCACAAGGTAAGATCCAGTGTTTCATATCAGCAGAGCTGGGTGTGCATTGTATCCACGAAACCATACTCTGAAATGGAGTGCCTTAACTCTGCTATGCCCCTGGGGACACATAGGACAGTGGATCGTGCACCCATTTCGCATGATGACCACTGTGTGCCTGAAGAGCGTCCTCTGGCTTCTGAGGAACCCTAGGCGAAATAGGTCCCTGGGAAGCATTCTTCCCATTCATAGCAAGGGAAAAGTACTGCTTTCTGGGTTGCCAAGGAAGAGTGTCCCAGTCGTCAAAGAGCCTCGCGAAAGCAGTTTTGGGCAGACTCTGTTTGCAAGTCGACTGCCCTCAGTGACTGAAAGAGAACTCCACTGCTAATACACAGTGTGCTGACGATTGAGGCCTGGACTCAGGACAGCACGCAGGCAGAAGCGAAAGCTAAGCTCTGCGTCCAGCCTGAAGACGAGTACACTTTTCACACTTAACTCTGTTGGGATGTGCAAGAGCCATGGTCACCGAGGCCTACCTAAGGTACTGAAATACTTCCCCAGTTCAGCCTAGGCAGAGGACTCTGTTGCCAAAGGATCTCCATGGAAGGGCCCTGTGGGTTCCGTGTGTTTCCTTGAGGGAGTCAGAAACGACTGAGGGTAACTATAGGAGCTCATGGTTGAAAGCAGGCTACCCTGGCAAAACCTTATTTTCCTCCGCGGTAGGCGAGACAGTTGCGGTTTGAAAGCTGCCTGAAAAACACTCCTGCTGCCCATCTTCTCTTTGCTGCCTGAAGGCGTCACCAAAGTACTATGAGTGTACTCGTATGAGGCATGCTGTCTCAGTTCCTTGCTGGAAGCTCCTCCAGGAGCACTCTGGAACTTACCAGCCAAAGAAATGGCACCCCAGGCCTCATGGAAATGTCCAGATTTCTCCCATTGCAAGCTTAGTTGTGCCATAGTAGCGAAGAAGCATGTGTTAAAGGAAAGCTGCAACACGGTTACATATTTCGACTCGTTGGGCACTCACGTTCTTTGTAACATCTGTGAAGGGGCACTGAACGCCGCCAACTCTTCTCTTGCCTTTGAGTCCCAGGAGGCAAACGGGTTCGTTTGCTTTAACGCTGTGAATGTGCAGCGGTAATGGCAAAGCCCTGCCCGGATCGCTCGACAGCTCTCGTTTGTACAGCATTCAAACGGCCTCAGGAACGCCGTTCTAAGCAGCCTTACATTCCATGCTGGTGTGCCCCAAGGAGGAATTTGGATTCTTCTGAGAAACACCACTGTGCCTCACTAATGAAACCTGTGAAAACCCAAAGGACCTCTCCCTACGGCAGTCGGAAGCTAGATGTTGAGTTCCAGACTGAAAACACCGGACAGCTTTCCCTGTGTCTTTGTTGGAATTCTGGGACCATCCAGATTCACAAGGCCTAACTTTTGCACGGCGGGGGAATGCTCTTGTGCATGTACAGCATTCCCCACGTGAAAACCTTTCTTAGCAGATGGAGGCAGTCTTTCCCTTGTACTAGGTAGCTAGGCAGAATCATCAGATAAACATGCTTTGTCATCGAGCTTGAAAGTGGGACACTGATGGGAAAGTTCACATTTTCCCGCTTTGCAAGCGACTTGCTTTTGGCTTCAAAGCTGCCTGAACAGCACTAGCGGCCCACCTTCTCTTCACTGCAGGACTTTCGCTGTGGGCCAAGGCTGCGTTCTCTCAATGCCAAAAATGTGCTGACAATTCCCTTCTAGAAACTCATCCTACTGCACTCCAAATTCAGCTCCGGCCAATGAAAGGTGACCTAAGGCCACAAGGTAAGATCCAGTGTTTCATATCAGCAGAGCTGGGTGTGCATTGTATCCACGAAACCATACTCTGAAATGGAGTGCCTTAACTCTGCTATGCCCCTGGGGACACATAGGACAGTGGATCGTGCACCCATTTCGCATGATGACCACTGTGTGCCTGAAGAGCGTCCTCTGGCTTCTGAGGAACCCTAGGCGAAATAGGCCCCTGGGAAGCACTCTTCCCATTCATAGCAAGGGAAAAGTACTGATTTCTGGGTTGCCAAGGAAGAGTGTCCCAGTCGTCAAAGAGCCTCGCGAAAGCAGTGCTGGGCAGACTCTGTTTGCATGTCGACTGGCCTCAGTGACTGAAAGGGAATTCCACTGCTAATACACAGTGTGCTGACGATTGAGGCCTGGACTCAGGACAGCATGCAGGCAGAAGCGAAAGCTGAGCTCTGCGTCCAGCCTGAAGACCAGTACACTTTTCACACTTAACTCTGTTGGGATGTGCAAGAGCCATGGTCACCGAGGCCTACCTGAGATACTGAAATACTTCCCCAGTTCAGCCTAGGCAGAGGACTCTGTTGCCAAAGGATCTCCATGGAAGGGCCCTGTGAGTTCCGTGTGTTTCCTTGAGGTAGTCAGAAACGACTGAGGGTAACTATAGGAGCTCATGGTTGAAAGCAGGCTACCCTGGCAAAACCTTATTTTCCTCCGCGGTAGGCGAGACAGTTGCGGTTTGAAAGCTGCCTGAAAAACACTCCTGCTGCCCATCTTCTCTTTGCTGCCTGAAGGCGTCACCAAAGTACTATGAGTGTACTCGTATGAGGCATGCTGTCTCAGTTCCTTGCTGGAAGCTCCTCCAGGAGCACTCTGGAACTTACCAGCCAAAGAAATGGCACCCCAGGCCTCATGGAAAAGTCCAGATTTCTCCCATTGCAAGCTTAGTTGTGCCATAGTAGCGAAGAAGCATGTGTTAAAGGAAAGCTGCAACACGGTTACATATTTCGACTCGTTGGGCACTCACGTTCTTTGTAACATCTGTGAAGGGGCACTGAACGCCGCCAACTCTTCTCTTGCCTTTGAGTCCCAGGAGGCGAACGGGTTCGTTTGCTTTAACGCTGTGAATGTGCAGCAGTAATGGCAAAGCCCTGCCCGGATCGCTCGACAGCTCTCGTTTGTACAGCATTCAAACGGCCTCAGGAACGCCGTTCTAAGCAGCCTTACATTCCATGCTGGTGTGCCCCAAGGAGGAATTTGGATTCTTCTGAGAAACACCACTGTGCCTCACTAATGAAACCTGTGAAAACCCAAAGGACCTCTCCCTACGGCAGTCGGAAGCTAGATGTTGAGTTCCAGACTGAAAACACCGGACAGCTTTCCCTGTGTCTTTGTTGGAATTCTGGGACCATCCAGATTCACAAGGCCTAACTTTTGCACGGCGGGGGAATGCTCTTGTGCATGTACAGCATTCCCCACGTGAAAACCTTTCTTAGCAGATGGAGGCAGTCTTTCCCTTGTACTAGGTAGCTAGGCAGAATCATCAGATAAACATGCTTTGTCATCGAGCTTGAAAGTGGGACACTGATGGGAAAGTTCACATTTTCCCGCTTTGCAAGCGACTTGCTTTTGGCTTCAAAGCTGCCTGAACAGCACTAGCGGCCCACCTTCTCTTCACTGCAAGAGTTTCGCTGTGGGCCAAGGCTGCGTTCTCTCAATGCCAAAAATGTGCTGACAATTCCCTTCTAGAAACTCATCCTACTGCACTCCAAATTCAGCTCCGGCCAATGAAAGGTGACCTAAGGCCACAAGGTAAGATCCAGTGTTTCATATCAGCAGAGCTGGGTGTGCATTGTATCCACGAAACCATACTCTGAAATGGAGTGCCTTAACTCTGCTATGCCCCTGGCGACACATAGGACAGTGGATCGTGCACCCATTTCGCATGATGACCACTGTGTGCCTGAAGAGCGTCCTCTGGCTTCTGAGGAACCCTAGGCGAAATAGGTCCCTGGGAAGCATTCTTCCCATTCATAGCAAGGGAAAAGTACTGCTTTCTGGGTTGCCAAGGAAGAGTGTCCCAGTCGTCAAAGAGCCTCGCGAAAGCAGTGCTGGGCAGACTCTGTTTGCAAGTCGACTGGCCTCAGTGACTGAAAGGGAACTCCACTGCTAATACACAGTGTGCTGACGATTGAGGCCTGGACTCAGGACAGCACGCAGGCAGAAGCGAAAGCTAAGCTCTGCGTCCAGCCTGAAGACGAGTACACTTTTCACACTTAACTCTGTTGGGATGTGCAAGAGCCATGGTCACCGAGGCCTACCTAAGGTACTGAAATACTTCCCCAGTTCAGCCTAGGCAGAGGACTCTGTTGCCAAAGGATCTCCATGGAAGGGCCCTGTGGGTTCCGTGTGTTTCCTTGAGGGAGTCAGAAACGACTGAGGGTAACTATAGGAGCTCATGGTTGAAAGCAGGCTACCCTGGCAAAACCTTATTTTCCTCCGCGGTAGGCGAGACAGTTGCGGTTTGAAAGCTGCCTGAAAAACACTCCTGCTGCCCATCTTCTCTTTGCTGCCTGAAGGCGTCACCAAAGTACTATGAGTGTACTCGTATGAGGCATGCTGTCTCAGTTCCTTGCTGGGAGCTCCTCCAGGAGCACTCTGGAAATTACCAGCCAAAGAAATGGCACCCCAGGCATCAAGTAAAAGTCCAGATGTCTCCCATTGTAAGCTTAGGTGTGCCATAGTAGCGAAGAAGCATGTGTTAAAGGAATGCTTCCACTCTGTTATGTATTTCACGACGCGTTGTGCACTCACATTCGTTGTAACATCTGTGAAGGGGCACTGAACGCCGCCAACTCTTTTGTTGCCTTTGAGTCCCAGGAGGCAAAAGGGTTCGTTTGCTTTAACGCTGTGAATGTGCAGCGGTAATGGCAAAGCCCTGCCCGGATCGCTCGACAGCTCTCGTTTGTACAGCATTCAAACGGCCTCAGGAACGCCGTTCTAAGCAGCCTTACATTCCATGCTGGTGTGCCCCAAGGAGGAATTTGGGTTCTGAGAAACGCCACTGTGCCTCACAAATGAAACCTGTGAACTCCCAACGGACGTCTCCCTACGGCAGTCGGAAGCTAGATGTTGAGTTCCAGCCTGAAAACAACGGACAGCTTTCCCTGTGACAATGCTGGACTTCTGGGACCATCCAGATTCACCAAGGCCTAACTTTTGCACGGCGGGGGAATGCTCTTGTGCATGTACAGCAGTCCCCACGTGAAAACCTTTCTTAGCAGATGGAGGCAGTCTTTCCCTTGTACTAGGTAGCTAGGCAGAATCATCAGACAAACATGCTTTGTCATCGAGCTTGAAAGTGGGACACTGATGGGAAAGTTCACATTTTCCCGCTTTGCAAGCGACTTGCTTTTGGCTTCAAAGCTGCCTGAACAGCACTAGCGGCCCACCTTCTCTTCACTGCAGGACTTTCGCTGTGGGCCAAGGCTGCGTTCTCTCAATGCCAAAAATGTGCTGACAATTCCCTTCTAGAAACTCATCCTACTGCACTCCAAATTCAGCTCCGGCCAATGAAAGGTGACCTAAGGCCACAAGGTAAGATCCAGTGTTTCATATCAGCAGAGCTGGGTGTGCATTGTATCCACGAAACCATACTCTGAAATGGAGTGCCTTAACTCTGCTATGCCCCTGGGGACACATAGGACAGTGGATCGTGCACCCATTTCGCATGATGACCACTGTGTGCCTGAAGAGCGTCCTCTGGCTTCTGAGGAACCCTAGGCGAAATAGGTCCCTGGGAAGCATTCTTCCCATTCATAGCAAGGGAAAAGTACTGCTTTCTGGGTTGCCAAGGAAGAGTGTCCCAGTCGTCAAAGAGCCTCGCGAAAGCAGTTTTGGGCAGACTCTGTTTGCAAGTCGACTGGCCTCAGTGACTGAAAGAGAACTCCACTGCTAATACACAGTGTGCTGACGATTGAGGCCTGGACTCAGGACAGCACGCAGGCAGAAGCGAAAGCTAAGCTCTGCGTCCAGCCTGAAGACGAGTACACTTTTCACACTTAACTCTGTTGGGATGTGCAAGAGCCATGGTCACCGAGGCCTACCTAAGGTACTGAAATACTTCCCCAGTTCAGCCTAGGCAGAGGACTCTGTTGCCAAAGGATCTCCATGGAAGGGCCCTGTGGGTTCCGTGTGTTTCCTTGAGGGAGTCAGAAACGACTGAGGGTAACTATAGGAGCTCATGGTTGAAAGCAGGCTACCCTGGCAAAACCTTATTTTCCTCCGCGGTAGGCGAGACAGTTGCGGTTTGAAAGCTGCCTGAAAAACACTCCTGCTGCCCATCTTCTCTTTGCTGCCTGAAGGCGTCACCAAAGTACTATGAGTGTACTCGTATGAGGCATGCTGTCTCAGTTCCTTGCTGGAAGCTCCTCCAGGAGCACTCTGGAACTTACCAGCCAAAGAAATGGCACCCCAGGCCTCATGGAAATGTCCAGATTTCTCCCATTGCAAGCTTAGTTGTGCCATAGTAGCGAAGAAGAATGTGTTAAAGGAAAGCTGCAACACGGTTACATATTTCGACTCGTTGGGCACTCACGTTCTTTGTAACATCTGTGAAGGGGCACTGAACGCCGCCAACTCTTCTCTTGCCTTTGAGTCCCAGGAGGCAAACGGGTTCGTTTGCTTTAACGCTGTGAATGTGCAGCGGTAATGGCAAAGCCCTGCCCGGATCGCTCGACAGCTCTCGTTTGTACAGCATTCAAACGGCCTCAGGAACGCCGTTCTAAGCAGCCTTACATTCCATGCTGGTGTGCCCCAAGGAGGAATTTGGATTCTTCTGAGAAACACCACTGTGCCTCACTAATGAAACCTGTGAAAACCCAAAGGACCTCTCCCTACGGCAGTCGGAAGCTAGATGTTGAGTTCCAGACTGAAAACACCGGACAGCTTTCCCTGTGTCTTTGTTGGAATTCTGGGACCATCCAGATTCACAAGGCCTAACTTTTGCACGGCGGGGGAATGCTCTTGTGCATGTACAGCATTCCCCACGTGAAAACCTTTCTTAGCAGATGGAGGCAGTCTTTCCCTTGTACTAGGTAGCTAGGCAGAATCATCAGATAAACATGCTTTGTCATCGAGCTTGAAAGTGGGACACTGATGGGAAAGTTCACATTTTCCCGCTTTTCAAGCGACTTGCTTTTGGCTTCAAAGCTGCCTGAACAGCACTAGCGGCCCACCTTCTCTTCACTGCAGGACTTTCGCTGTGGGCCAAGGCTGCGTTCTCTCAATGCCAAAAATGTGCTGACAATTCCCTTCTAGAAACTCATCCTACTGCACTCCAAATTCAGCTCCGGCCAATGAAAGGTGACCTAAGGCCACAAGGTAAGATCCAGTCTTTCATATCAGCAGAGCTGGGTGTGCATTGTATCCACGAAACCATACTCTGAAATGGAGTGCCTTAACTCTGCTATGCCCCTGGGGACACATAGGACAGTGGATCGTGCACCCATTTCGCATGATGACCACTGTGTGCCTGAAGAGCGTCCTCTGGCTTCTGAGGAACCCTAGGCGAAATAGGCCCCTGGGAAGCACTCTTCCCATTCATAGCAAGGGAAAAGTACTGATTTCTGGGTTGCCAAGGAAGAGTGTCCCAGTCGTCAAAGAGCCTCGCGAAAGCAGTGCTGGGCAGACTCTGTTTGCAAGTCGACTGGCCTCAGTGACTGAAAGGGAATTCCACTGCTAATACACAGTGTGCTGACGATTGAGGCCTGGACTCAGGACAGCATGCAGGCAGAAGCGAAAGCTGAGCTCTGCGTCCAGCCTGAAGACCAGTACACTTTTCACACTTAACTCTGTTGGGATGTGCAAGAGCCATGGTCACCGAGGCCTACCTGAGATACTGAAATACTTCCCCAGTTCAGCCTAGGCAGAGGACTCTGTTGCCAAAGGATCTCCATGGAAGGGCCCTGTGAGTTCCGTGTGTTTCCTTGAGGTAGTCAGAAACGACTGAGGGTAACTATAGGAGCTCATGGTTGAAAGCAGGCTACCCTGGCAAAACCTTATTTTCCTCCGCGGTAGGCGAGACAGTTGCGGTTTGAAAGCTGCCTGAAAAACACTCCTGCTGCCCATCTTCTCTTTGCTGCCTGAAGGCGTCACCAAAGTACTATGAGTGTACTCGTATGAGGCATGCTGTCTCAGTTCCTTGCTGGAAGCTCCTCCAGGAGCACTCTGGAACTTACCAGCCAAAGAAATGGCACCCCAGGCCTCATGGAAAAGTCCAGATTTCTCCCATTGCAAGCTTAGTTGTGCCATAGTAGCGAAGAAGCATGTGTTAAAGGAAAGCTGCAACACGGTTACATATTTCGACTCGTTGGGCACTCACGTTCTTTGTAACATCTGTGAAGGGGCACTGAACGCCGCCAACTCTTCTCTTGCCTTTGAGTCCCAGGAGGCGAACGGGTTCGTTTGCTTTAACGCTGTGAATGTGCAGCAGTAATGGCAAAGCCCTGCCCGGATCGCTCGACAGCTCTCGTTTGTACAGCATTCAAACGGCCTCAGGAACGCCGTTCTAAGCAGCCTTACATTCCATGCTGGTGTGCCCAAGGAGGAATTTGGATTCTTCTGAGAAACACCACTGTGCCTCACTAATGAAACCTGTGAAAACCCAAAGGACCTCTCCCTATGGCAGTCGGAAGCTAGATGTTGAGTTCCAGACTGAAAACACCGGACAGCTTTCCCTGTGTCTTTGTTGGAATTCTGGGACCATCCAGATTCACAAGGCCTAACTTCTGCACGGCGGGGGAATGCTCTTGTGCATGTACAGCATTCCCCACGTGAAAACCTTTCTTAGCAGATGGAGGCAGTCTTTCCCTTGTACTAGGTAGCTAGGCAGAATCATCAGATAAACATGCTTTGTCATCGAGCTTGAAAGTGGGACACTGATGGGAAAGTTCACATTTTCCCGCTTTGCAAGCGACTTGCTTTTGGCTTCAAAGCTGCCTGAACAGCACTAGCGGCCCACCTTCTCTTCACTGCAAGAGTTTCGCTGTGGGCCAAGGCTGCGTTCTCTCAATGCCAAAAATGTGCTGACAATTCCCTTCTAGAAACTCATCCTACTGCACTCCAAATTCAGCTCCGGCCAATGAAAGGTGACCTAAGGCCACAAGGTAAGATCCAGTGTTTCATATCAGCAGAGCTGGGTGTGCATTGTATCCACGAAACCATACTCTGAAATGGAGTGCCTTAACTCTGCTATGCCCCTGGGGACACATAGGACAGTGGATCGTGCACCCATTTCGCATGATGACCACTGTGTGCCTGAAGAGCGTCCTCTGGCTTCTGAGGAACCCTAGGCGAAATAGGCCCCTGGGAAGCACTCTTCCCATTCATAGCAAGGGAAAAGTACTGATTTCTGGGTTGCCAAGGAAGAGTGTCCCAGTCGTCAAAGAGCCTCGCGAAAGCAGTGCTGGGCAGACTCTGTTTGCAAGTCGACTGGCCTCAGTGACTGAAAGGGAATTCCACTGCTAATACACAGTGTGCTGACGATTGAGGCCTGGACTCAGGACAGCATGCAGGCAGAAGCGAAAGCTGAGCTCTGCGTCCAGCCTGAAGACCAGTACACTTTTCACACTTAACTCTGTTGGGATGTGCAAGAGCCATGGTCACCGAGGCCTACCTAAGGTACTGAAATACTTCCCCAGTTCAGCCTAGGCAGAGGACTCTGTTGCCAAAGGATCTCCATGGAAGGGCCCTGTGGGTTCCGTGTGTTTCCATGAGGTAGTCAGAAACGACTGAGGGTAACTATAGGAGCTCATGGTTGAAAGCAGGCTACCCTGGCAAAACCTTATTTTCCTCCGCGGTAGGCGAGACAGTTGCGGTTTGAAAGCTGCCTGAAAAACACTCCTGCTGCCCATCTTCTCTTTGCTGCCTGAAGGCGTCACCAAAGTACTATGAGTGTACTCGTATGAGGCATGCTGTCTCAGTTCCTTGCTGGAAGCTCCTCCAGGAGCACTCTGGAACTTACCAGCCAAAGAAATGGCACCCCAGGCCTCATGGAAAAGTCCAGATTTCTCCCATTGCAAGCTTAGTTGTGCCATAGTAGCGAAGAAGCATGTGTTAAAGGAAAGCTGCAACACGGTTACATATTTCGACTCGTTGGGCACTCACGTTCTTTGTAACATCTGTGAAGGGGCACTGAACGCCGCCAACTCTTCTCTTGCCTTTGAGTCCCAGGAGGCGAACGGGTTCGTTTGCTTTAACGCTGTGAATGTGCAGCGGTAATGGCAAAGCCCTGCCCGGATCGCTCGACAGCTCTCGTTTGTACAGCATTCAAACGGCCTCAGGAACGCCGTTCTAAGCAGCCTTACATTCCATGCTGGTGTGCCCAAGGAGGAATTTGGATTCTTCTGAGAAACACCACTGTGCCTCACCAATGAAACCTGTGAAAACCCAAAGGACCTCTCCCTACGGCAGTCGGAAGCTAGATGTTGAGTTCCAGACTGAAAACACCGGACAGCTTTCCCTGTGTCTTTGTTGGAATTCTGGGACCATCCAGATTCACAAGGCCTAACTTTTGCACGGCGGGGGAATGCTCTTGTGCATGTACAGCATTCCCCACGTGAAAACCTTTCTTAGCAGATGGAGGCAGTCTTTCCCTTGTACTAGGTAGCTAGGCAGAATCATCAGATAAACATGCTTTGTCATCGAGCTTGAAAGTGGGACACTGATGGGAAAGTTCACATTTTCCCGCTTTGCAAGCGACTTGCTTTTGGCTTCAAAGCTGCCTGAACAGCACTAGCGGCCCACCTTCTCTTCACTGCAGGACTTTCGCTGTGGGCCAAGGCTGCGTTCTCTCAATGCCAAAAATGTGCTGACAATTCCCTTCTAGAAACTCATCCTACTGCACTCCAAATTCAGCTCCGGCCAATGAAAGGTGACCTAAGGCCACAAGGTAAGATCCAGTGTTTCATATCAGCAGAGCTGGGTGTGCATTGTATCCACGAAACCATACTCTGAAATGGAGTGCCTTAACTCTGCTATGCCCCTGGGGACACATAGGACAGTGGATCGTGCACCCATTTCGCATGATGACCACTGTGTGCCTGAAGAGCGTCCTCTGGCTTCTGAGGAACCCTAGGCGAAATAGGCCCCTGGGAAGCACTCTTCCCATTCATAGCAAGGGAAAAGTACTGATTTCTGGGTTGCCAAGGAAGAGTGTCCCAGTCGTCAAAGAGCCTCGCGAAAGCAGTGCTGGGCAGACTCTGTTTGCAAGTCGACTGGCCTCAGTGACTGAAAGGGAATCCCACTGCTAATACACAGTGTGCTGACGATTGAGGCCTGGACTCAGGACAGCATGCAGGCAGAAGCGAAAGCTGAGCTCTGCGTCCAGCCTGAAGACCAGTACACTTTTCACACTTAACTCTGTTGGGATGTGCAAGAGCCATGGTCACCGAGGCCTACCTAAGGTACTGAAATACTTCCCCAGTTCAGCCTAGGCAGAGGACTCTGTTGCCAAAGGATCTCCATGGAAGGGCCCTGTGGGTTCCGTGTGTTTCCATGAGGTAGTCAGAAACGACTGAGGGTAACTATAGGAGCTCATGGTTGAAAGCAGGCTACCCTGGCAAAACCTTATTTTCCTCCGCGGTAGGCGAGACAGTTGCGGTTTGAAAGCTGCCTGAAAAACACTCCTGCTGCCCATCTTCTCTTTGCTGCCTGAAGGCGTCACCAAAGTACTATGAGTGTACTCGTATGAGGCATGCTGTCTCAGTTCCTTGCTGGAAGCTCCTCCAGGAGCACTCTGGAACTTACCAGCCAAAGAAATGGCACCCCAGGCCTCATGGAAAAGTCCAGATTTCTCCCATTGCAAGCTTAGTTGTGCCATAGTAGCGAAGAAGCCTGTGTTAAAGGAAAGCTGCAACACGGTTACATATTTCGACTCGTTGGGCACTCACGTTCTTTGTAACATCTGTGAAGGGGCACTGAACGCCGCCCACTCTTCTCTTGCCTTTGAGTCCCAGGAGGCAAACGGGTTCGTTTGCTTTAACGCTGTGAATGTGCAGCGGTAATGGCAAAGCCCTGCCCGGATCGCTCGACAGCTCTCGTTTGTACAGCATTCAAACGGCCTCAGGAACGCCGTTCTAAGCAGCCTTACATTCCATGCTGGTGTGCCCAAGGAGGAATTTGGATTCTTCTGAGAAACACCACTGTGCCTCACCAATGAAACCTGTGAAAACCCAAAGGACCTCTCCCTACGGCAGTCGGAAGCTAGATGTTGAGTTCCAGACTGAAAACACCGGACAGCTTTCCCTGTGTCTTTGTTGGAATTCTGGGACCATCCAGATTCACAAGGCCTAACTTTTGCACGGCGGGGGAATGCTCTTGTGCATGTACAGCATTCCCCACGTGAAAACCTTTCTTAGCAGATGGAGGCAGTCTTTCCCTTGTACTAGGTAGCTAGGCAGAATCATCACATAAACATGCTTTGTCATCGAGCTTGAAAGTGGGACACTGATGGGAAAGTTCACATTTTCCCGCTTTGCAAGCGACTTGCTTTTGGCTTCAAAGCTGCCTGAACAGCACTAGCGGCCCACCTTCTCTTCACTGCAGGACTTTCGCTGTGGGCCAAGGTTGCGTTCTCTCAATGCCAAAAATGTGCTGACAATTCCCTTCTAGAAACTCATCCTACTGCACTCCAAATTCAGCTCCGGCCAATGAAAGGTGACCTAAGGCCACAAGGTAAGATCCAGTGTTTCATATCAGCAGAGCTGGGTGTGCATTGTATCCACGAAACCATACTCTGAAATGGAGTGCCTTAACTCTGCTATGCCCCTGGGGACACATAGGACAGTGGATCGTGCACCCATTTCGCATGATGACCACTGTGTGCCTGAAGAGCGTCCTCTGGCTTCTGAGGAACCCTAGGCGAAATAGGTCCCTGGGAAGCACTCTTCCCATTCATAGCAAGGGAAAAGTACTGATTTCTGGGTTGCCAAGGAAGAGTGTCCCAGTCGTCAAAGAGCCTCGCGAAAGCAGTGCTGGGCAGACTCTGTTTGCAAGTCGACTGGCCTCAGTGACTGAAAGGGAATTCCACTGCTAATACACAGTGTGCTGACGATTGAGGCCTGGACTCAGGACAGCATGCAGGCAGAAGCGAAAGCTGAGCTCTGCGTCCAGCCTGAAGACCAGTACACTTTTCACACTTAACTCTGCTGGGATGTGCAAGAGCCATGGTCACCGAGGCCTACCTAAGGTACTGAAATACTTCCCCAGTTCAGCCTAGGCAGAGGACTCTGTTGCCAAAGGATCTCCATGGAAGGGCCCTGTGGGTTCCGTGTGTTTCCTTGAGGTAGTCAGAAACGACTGAGGGTAACTATAGGAGCTCATGGTTGAAAGCAGGCTACCCTGGCAAAACCTTATTTTCCTCCGCGGTAGGCGAGACAGTTGCGGTTTGAAAGCTGCCTGAAAAACACTCCTGCTGCCCATCTTCTCTTTGCTGCCTGAAGGCGTCACCAAAGTACTATGAGTGTACTCGTATGAGGCATGCTGTCTCAGTTCCTTGCTGGAAGCTCCTCCAGGAGCACTCTGGAACTTACCAGCCAAAGAAATGGCACCCCAGGCCTCATGGAAAAGTCCAGATTTCTCCCATTGCAAGCTTAGTTGTGCCATAGTAGCGAAGAAGCTTGTGTTAAAGGAAAGCTGCAACACGGTTACATATTTCGACTCGTTGGGCACTCACGTTCTTTGTAACATCTGTGAAGGGGCACTGAACGCCGCCAACTCTTCTCTTGCCTTTGAGTCCCAGGAGGCAAACGGGTTCGTTTGCTTTAACGCTGTGAATGTGCAGCGGTAATGGCAAAGCCCTGCCCGGATCGCTCGACAGCTCTCGTTTGCACAGCATTCAAACGGCCTCAGGAACGCCGTTCTAAGCAGCCTTACATTCCATGCTGGTGTGCCCAAGGAGGAATTTGGATTCTTCTGAGAAACACCACTGTGCCTCACTAATGAAACCTGTGAAAACCCAAAGGACCTCTCCCTACGGCACTCGGAAGCTAGATGTTGAGTTCCAGACTGAAAACACCGGACAGCTTTCCCTGTGTCTTTGTTGGAATTCTGGGACCATCCAGATTCACAAGGCCTAACTTTTGCACGGCGGGGGAATGCTCTTGTGCATGTACAGCATTCCCCACGTGAAAACCTTTCTTAGCAGATGGAGGCAGTCTTTCCCTTGTACTAGGTAGCTAGGCAGAATCATCAGATAAACATGCTTTGTCATCGAGCTTGAAAGTGGGACACTGATGGGAAAGTTCACATTTTCCCGCTTTGCAAGCGACTTGCTTTTGGCTTCAAAGCTGCCTGAACAGCACTAGCGGCCCACCTTCTCTTCACTGCAGGACTTTCGCTGTGGGCCAAGGCTGCGTTCTCTCAATGCCAAAAATGTGCTGACAATTCCCTTCTAGAAACTCATCCTACTGCACTCCAAATTCAGCTCCGGCCAATGAAAGGTGACCTAAGGCCACAAGGTAAGATCCAGTGTTTCATATCAGCAGAGCTGGGTGTGCATTGTATCCACGAAACCATACTCTGAAATGGAGTGCCTTAACTCTGCTATGCCCCTGGGGACACATAGGACAGTGGATCGTGCACCCATTTCGCATGATGACCACTGTGTGCCTGAAGAGCGTCCTCTGGCTTCTGAGGAACCCTAGGCGAAATAGGCCCCTGGGAAGCACTCTTCCCATTCATAGCAAGGGAAAAGTACTGATTTCTGGGTTGCCAAGGAAGAGTGTCCCAGTCGTCAAAGAGCCTCGCGAAAGCAGTGCTGGGCAGACTCTGTTTGCAAGTCGACTGGCCTCAGTGACTGAAAGGGAATTCCACTGCTAATACACAGTGTGCTGACGATTGAGGCCTGGACTCAGGACAGCATGCAGGCAGAAGCGAAAGCTGAGCTCTGCGTCCAGCCTGAAGACCAGTACACTTTTCACACTTAACTCTGTTGGGATGTGAAAGAGCCATGGTCACCGAGGCCTACCTAAGGTACTGAAATACTTCCCCAGTTCAGCCTAGGCAGAGGACTCTGTTGCCAAAGGATCTCCATGGAAGGGCCCTGTGAGTTCCGTGTGTTTCCATGAGGTAGTCAGAAATGACTGAGGGTAACTATAGGAGCTCATGGTTGAAAGCAGGCTACCCTGGCAAAACCTTATTTTCCTCCGCGGTAGGCGAGACAGTTGCGGTTTGAAAGCTGCCTGAAAAACACTCCTGCTGCCCATCTTCTCTTTGCTGCCTGAAGGCGTCACCAAAGTACTATGAGTGTACTCGTATGAGGCATGCTGTCTCAGTTCCTTGCTGGAAGCTCCTCCAGGAGCACTCTGGAACTTACCAGCCAAAGAAATGGCACCCCAGGCCTCATGGAAAAGTCCAGATTTCTCCCATTGCAAGCTTAGTTGTGCCATAGTAGCGAAGAAGCCTGTGTTAAAGGAAAGCTGCAACACGGTTACATATTTCGACTCGTTGGGCACTCACGTTCTTTGTAACATCTGTGAAGGGGCACTGAACGCCGCCAACTCTTCTCTTGCCTTTGAGTCCCAGGAGGCGAACGGGTTCGTTTGCTTTAACGCTGTGAATGTGCAGCGGTAATGGCAAAGCCCTGCCCGGATCGCTCGACAGCTCTCGTTTGTACAGCATTCAAACGGCCTCAGGAACGCCGTTCTAAGCAGCCTTACATTCCATGCTGGTGTGCCCAAGGAGGAATTTGGATTCTTCTGAGAAACACCACTGTGCCTCACTAATGAAACCTGTGAAAACCCAAAGGACCTCTCCCTACGGCACTCGGAAGCTAGATGTTGAGTTCCAGACTGAAAACACCGGACAGCTTTCCCTGTGTCTTTGTTGGAATTCTGGGACCATCCAGATTCACCAAGGCCTAACTTTTGCACGGCGGGGGAATGCTCTTGTGCATGTACAGCATTCCCCACGTGAAAACCTTTCTTAGCAGATGGAGGCAGTCTTTCCCTTGTACTAGGTAGCTAGGCAGAATCATCAGATAAACATGCTTTGTCATCGAGCTTGAAAGTGGGACACTGATGGGAAAGTTCACATTTTCCCGCTTTGCAAGCGACTTGCTTTTGGCTTCAAAGCTGCCTGAACAGCACTAGCGGCCCACCTTCTCTTCACTGCAGGACTTTCGCTGTGGGCCAAGGCTGCGTTCTCTCAATGCCAAAAATGTGCTGACAATTCCCTTCTAGAAACTCATCCTACTGCACTCCAAATTCAGCTCCGGCCAATGAAAGGTGACCTAAGGCCACAAGGTAAGATCCAGTGTTTCATATCAGCAGAGCTGGGTGTGCATTGTATCCACGAAATCATACTCTGAAATGGAGTGCCTTAACTCTGCTATGCCCCTGGGGACACATAGGACAGTGGATCGTGCACCCATTTCGCATGATGACCACTGTGTGCCTGAAGAGCGTCCTCTGGCTTCTGAGGAACCCTAGGCGAAATAGGCCCCTGGGAAGCACTCTTCCCATTCATAGCAAGGGAAAAGTACTGATTTCTGGGTTGCCAAGGAAGAGTGTCCCAGTCGTCAAAGAGCCTCGCGAAAGCAGTGCTGGGCAGACTCTGTTTGCAAGTCGACTGGCCTCAGTGACTGAAAGGGAATTCCACTGCTAATACACAGTGTGCTGACGATTGAGGCCTGGACTCAGGACAGCATGCAGGCAGAAGCGAAAGCTGAGCTCTGCGTCCAGCCTGAAGACCAGTACACTTTTCACACTTAACTCTGTTGGGATGTGCAAGAGCCATGGTCACCGAGGCCTACCTAAGGTACTGAAATACTTCCCCAGTTCAGCCTAGGCAGAGGACTCTGTTGCCAAAGGATCTCCATGGAAGGGCCCTGTGAGTTCCGTGTGTTTCCTTGAGGTAGTCAGAAACGACTGAGGGTAACTATAGGAGCTCATGGTTGAAAGCAGGCTACCCTGGCAAAACCTTATTTTCCTCCGCGGTAGGCGAGACAGTTGCGGTTTGAAAGCTGCCTGAAAAACACTCCTGCTGCCCATCTTCTCTTTGCTGCCTGAAGGCGTCACCAAAGTACTATGAGTGTACTCGTATGAGGCATGCTGTCTCAGTTCCTTGCTGGAAGCTCCTCCAGGAGCACTCTGGAACTTACCAGCCAAAGAAATGGCACCCCAGGCCTCATGGAAAAGTCCAGATTTCTCCCATTGCAAGCTTAGTTGTGCCATAGTAGCGAAGAAGCATGTGTTAAAGGAAAGCTGCAACACGGTTACATATTTCGACTCGTTGGGCACTCACGTTCTTTGTAACATCTGTGAAGGGGCACTGAACGCCGCCAACTCTTCTCTTGCCTTTGAGTCCCAGGAGGCAAACGGGTTCGTTTGCTTTAACGCTGTGAATGTGCAGCGGTAATGGCAAAGCCCTGCCCGGATCGCTCGACAGCTCTCGTTTGTACAGCATTCAAACGGCCTCAGGAACGCCGTTCTAAGCAGCCTTACATTCCATGCTGGTGTGCCCAAGGAGGAATTTGGATTCTTCTGAGAAACACCACTGTGCCTCACTAATGAAACCTGTGAAAACCCAAAGGACCTCTCCCTACGGCAGTCGGAAGCTAGATGTTGAGTTCCAGACTGAAAACACCGGACAGCTTTCCCTGTGTCTTTGTTGGAATTCTGGGACCATCCAGATTCACAAGGCCTAACATTTGCACGGCGGGGGAATGCTCTTGTGCATGTACAGCATTCCCCACGTGAAAACCTTTCTTAGCAGATGGAGGCAGTCTTTCCCTTGTACTAGGTAGCTAGGCAGAATCATCAGATAAACATGCTTTGTCATCGAGCTTGAAAGTGGGACACTGATGGGAAAGTTCACATTTTCCCGCTTTGCAAGCGACTTGCTTTTGGCTTCAAAGCTGCCTGAACAGCACTAGCGGCCCACCTTCTCTTCACTGCAGGACTTTCGCTGTGGGCCAAGGCTGCGTTCTCTCAATGCCAAAAATGTGCTGACAATTCCCTTCTAGAAACTCATCCTACTGCACTCCAAATTCAGCTCCGGCCAATGAAAGGTGACCTAAGGCCACAAGGTAAGATCCAGTGTTTCATATCAGCAGAGCTGGGTGTGCATTGTATCCACGAAACCATACTCTGAAATGGAGTGCCTTAACTCTGCTATGCCCCTGGGGACACATAGGACAGTGGATCGTGCACCCATTTCGCATGATGACCACTGTGTGCCTGAAGAGCGTCCTCTGGCTTCTGAGGAACCCTAGGCGAAATAGGCCCCTGGGAAGCACTCTTCCCATTCATAGCAAGGGAAAAGTACTGATTTCTGGGTTGCCAAGGAAGAGTGTCCCAGTCGTCAAAGAGCCTCGCGAAAGCAGTGCTGGGCAGACTCTGTTTGCAAGTCGACTGGCCTCAGTGACTGAAAGGGAATTCCACTGCTAATACACAGTGTGCTGACGATTGAGGCCTGGACTCAGGACAGCATGCAGGCAGAAGCGAAAGCTGAGCTCTGCGTCCAGCCTGAAGATGAGTACACTTTTCACACTTAACTCTGTTGGGATGTGCAAGAGCCATGGTCACCGAGGCCTACCTAAGGTACTGAAATACTTCCCCAGTTCAGCCTAGGCAGAGGACTCTGTTGCCAAAGGATCTCCATGGAAGGGCCCTGTGGGTTCCGTGTGTTTCCATGAGGTAGTCAGAAACGACTGAGGGTAACTATAGGAGCTCATGGTTGAAAGCAGGCTACCCTGGCAAAACCTTATTTTCCTCCACGGTAGGCGAGACAGTTGCGGTTTGAAAGCTGCCTGAAAAACACTCCTGCTGCCCATCTTCTCTTTGCTGCCTGAAGGCGTCACCAAAGTACTATGAGTGTACTCGTATGAGGCATGCTGTCTCAGTTCCTTGCTGGAAGCTCCTCCAGGAGCACTCTGGAACTTACCAGCCAAAGAAATGGCACCCCAGGCCTCATGGAAAAGTCCAGATTTCTCCCATTGCAAGCTTAGTTGTGCCATAGTAGCGAAGAAGCATGTGTTAAAGGAAAGCTGCAACACGGTTACATATTTCGACTCGTTGGGCACTCACGTTCTTTGTAACATCTGTGAAGGGGCACTGAACGCCGCCAACTCTTCTCTTGCCTTTGAGTCCCAGGAGGCAAACGGGTTCGTTTGCTTTAACGCTGTGAATGTGCAGCGGTAATGGCAAAGCCCTGCCCGGATCGCTCGACAGCTCTCGTTTGTACAGCATTCAAACGGCCTCAGGAACGCCGTTCTAAGCAGCCTTACATTCCATGCTGGTGTGCCCAAGGAGGAATTTGGATTCTTCTGAGAAACACCACTGTGCCTCACTAATGAAACCTGTGAAAACCCAAAGGACCTCTCCCTACGGCAGTCGGAAGCTAGATGTTGAGTTCCAGACTGAAAACACCGGACAGCTTTCCCTGTGTCTTTGTTGGAATTCTGGGACCATCCAGATTCACAAGGCCTAACTTTTGCACGGCGGGGGAATGCTCTTGTGCATGTACAGCATTCCCCACGTGAAAACCTTTCTTAGCAGATGGAGGCAGTCTTTCCCTTGTACTAGGTAGCTAGGCAGAATCATCAGATAAACATGCTTTGTCATCGAGCTTGAAAGTGGGACACTGATGGGAAAGTTCACATTTTCCCGCTTTGCAAGCGACTTGCTTTTGGCTTCAAAGCTGCCTGAACAGCACTAGCGGCCCACCTTCTCTTCACTGCAGGACTTTCGCTGTGGGCCAAGGCTGCGTTCTCTCAATGCCAAAAATGTGCTGACAATTCCCTTCTAGAAACTCATCCTACTGCACTCCAAATTCAGCTCCGGCCAATGAAAGGTGACCTAAGGCCACAAGGTAAGATCCAGTGTTTCATATCAGCAGAGCTGGGTGTGCATTGTATCCACGAAACCATACTCTGAAATGGAGTGCCTTAACTCTGCTATGCCCCTGGGGACACATAGGACAGTGGATCGTGCACCCATTTCGCATGATGACCACTGTGTGCCTGAAGAGCGTCCTCTGGCTTCTGAGGAACCCTAGGCGAAATAGGCCCCTGGGAAGCACTCTTCCCATTCATAGCAAGGGAAAAGTACTGATTTCTGGGTTGCCAAGGAAGAGTGTCCCAGTCGTCAAAGAGCCTCGCGAAAGCAGTGCTGGGCAGACTCTGTTTGCAAGTCGACTGGCCTCAGTGACTGAAAGGGAATTCCACTGCTAATACACAGTGTGCTGACGATTGAGGCCTGGACTCAGGACAGCATGCAGGCAGAAGCGAAAGCTGAGCTCTGCGTCCAGCCTGAAGACCAGTACACTTTTCACACTTAACTCTGTTGGGATGTGCAAGAGCCATGGTCACCGAGGCCTACCTAAGGTACTGAAATACTTCCCCAGTTCAGCCTAGGCAGAGGACTCTGTTGCCAAAGGATCTCCATGGAAGGGCCCTGTGGGTTCCGTGTGTTTCCATGAGGTAGTCAGAAACGACTGAGGGTAACTATAGGAGCTCATGGTTGAAAGCAGGCTACCCTGGCAAAACCTTATTTTCCTCCGCGGTAGGCGAGACAGTTGCGGTTTGAAAGCTGCCTGAAAAACACTCCTGCTGCCCATCTTCTCTTTGCTGCCTGAAGGCGTCACCAAAGTACTATGAGTGTACTCGTATGAGGCATGCTGTCTCAGTTCCTTGCTGGAAGCTCCTCCAGGAGCACTCTGGAACTTACCAGCCAAAGAAATGGCACCCCAGGCCTCATGGAAAAGTCCAGATTTCTCCCATTGCAAGCTTAGTTGTGCCATAGTAGCGAAGAAGCATGTGTTAAAGGAAAGCTGCAACACGGTTACATATTTCGACTCGTTGGGCACTCACGTTCTTTGTAACATCTGTGAAGGGGCACTGAACGCCGCCAACTCTTCTCTTGCCTTTGAGTCCCAGGAGGCAAACGGGTTCGTTTGCTTTAACGCTGTGAATGTGCAGCGGTAATGGCAAAGCCCTGCCCGGATCGCTCGAGAGCTCTCGTTTGTACAGCATTCAAACGGCCTCAGGAACGCCGTTCTAAGCAGCCTTACATTCCATGCTGGTGTGCCCAAGGAGGAATTTGGATTCTTCTGAGAAACACCACTGTGCCTCACTAATGAAACCTGTGAAAACCCAAAGGACCTCTCCCTACGGCAGTCGGAAGCTAGATGTTGAGTTCCAGACTGAAAACACCGGACAGCTTTCCCTGTGTCTTTGTTGGAATTCTGGGACCATCCAGATTCACAAGGCCTAACTTTTGCACGGCGGGGGAATGCTCTTGTGCATGTACAGCAGTCCCCACGTGAAAACCTTTCTTAGCAGATGGAGGCAGTCTTTCCCTTGTACTAGGTAGCTAGGCAGAATCATCAGATAAACATGCTTTGTCATCGAGCTTGAAAGTGGGACACTGATGGGAAAGTTCACATTTTCCCGCTTTGCAAGCGACTTGCTTTTGGCTTCAAAGCTGCCTGAACAGCACTAGCGGCCCATCTTCTCTTCACTGCAGGACTTTCGCTGTGGGCCAAGGCTGCGTTCTCTCAATGCCAAAAATGTGCTGACAATTCCCTTCTAGAAACTCATCCTACTGCACTCCAAATTCAGCTCCGGCCAATGAAAGGTGACCTAAGGCCACAAGGTAAGATCCAGTGTTTCATATCAGCAGAGCTGGGTGTGCATTGTATCCACGAAACCATACTCTGAAATGGAGTGCCTTAACTCTGCTATGCCCCTGGGGACACATAGGACAGTGGATCGTGCACCCATTTCGCATGATGACCACTGTGTGCCTGAAGAGCGTCCTCTGGCTTTTGAGGAACCCTAGGCGAAATAGGCCCCTGGGAAGCACTCTTCCCATTCATAGCAAGGGAAAAGTACTGATTTCTGGGTTGCCAAGGAAGAGTGTCCCAGTCGTCAAAGAGCCTCGCGAAAGCAGTGCTGGGCAGCCTCTGTTTGCAAGTCAACTGGCCTCAGTGACTGAAAGGGAATTCCACTGCTAATACACAGTGTGCTGACGATTGAGGTCTGGACTCAGGACAGCATGCAGGCAGAAGCGAAAGCTGAGCTCTGCGTCCAGCCTGAAGACCAGTACACTTTTCACACTTAACTCTGTTGGGATGTGCAAGAGCCATGGTCACCGAGGCCTACCTAAGGTACTGAAATACTTCCCCAGTTCAGCCTAGGCAGAGGACTCTGTTGCCAAAGGATCTCCATGGAAGGGCCCTGTGAGTTCCGTGTGTTTCCATGAGGTAGTCAGAAACGACTGAGGGTAACTATAGGAGCTCATGGTTGAAAGCAGGCTACCCTGGCAAAACCTTATTTTCCTCCGCGGTAGGCGAGACAGTTGCGGTTTGAAAGCTGCCTGAAAAACACTCCTGCTGCCCATCTTCTCTTTGCTGCCTGAAGGCGTCACCAAAGTACTATGAGTGTACTCGTATGAGGCATGCTGTCTCAGTTCCTTGCTGGAAGCTCCTCCAGGAGCACTCTGGAACTTACCAGCCAAAGAAATGGCACCCCAGGCCTCATGGAAAAGTCCAGATTTCTCCCATTGCAAGCTTAGTTGTGCCATAGTAGCGAAGAAGCATGTGTTAAAGGAAAGCTGCAACACGGTTACATATTTCGACTCGTTGGGCACTCACGTTCTTTGTAACATCTGTGAAGGGGCACTGAACGCCGCCAACTCTTCTCTTGCCTTTGAGTCCCAGGAGGCAAACGGGTTCGTTTGCTTTAACGCTGTGAATGTGCAGCGGTAATGGCAAAGCCCTGCCCGGATCGCTCGACAGCTCTCGTTTGTACAGCATTCAAACGGCCTCAGGAACGCCGTTCTAAGCAGCCTTACATTCCATGCTGGTGTGCCCAAGGAGGAATTTGGATTCTTCTGAGAAACACCACTGTGCCTCACTAATGAAACCTGTGAAAACCCAAAGGAACTCTCCCTACGGCAGTCGGAAGCTAGATGTTGAGTTCCAGACTGAAAACACCGGACAGCTTTCCCTGTGTCTTTGTTGGAATTCTGGGACCATCCAGATTCACAAGGCCTAACTTATGCACGGCGGGGGAATGCTCTTGTGCATGTACAGCATTCCCCACGTGAAAACCTTTCTTAGCAGATGGAGGCAGTCTTTCCCTTGTACTAGGTAGCTAGGCAGAATCATCAGATAAACATGCTTTGTCATCGAGCTTGAAAGTGGGACACTGATGGGAAAGTTCACATTTTCCCGCTTTGCAAGCGACTTGCTTTTGGCTTCAAAGCTGCCTGAACAGCACTAGCGGCCCACCTTCTCTTCACTGCAGGAGTTTTGCTGTGGGCCAAGGCTGCGTTCTCTCAATGCCAAAAATGTGCTGACAATTCCCTTCTAGAAACTCATCCTACTGCACTCCAAGTTCAGGTCTGGCCAATGAAAGGTGACCTAAGGCCACAAGGTAAGATCCAGTGTTTCATATCAGCAGAGCTGGGTGTGCATTGTATCCACGAAAGCATACTCTCAAATGGAGTGCCTTAACTCTGCTATGCCCCTGGGGACACATAGGACAGTGGATCGTGCACCCATTTCGCATGATGACCACTGTGTGCCTGAAGAGCGTCCTCTGGCTTCTGAGGAAGCCTAGGCGAAATAGGTTCCTGGGAAGCATTCTTCCCATTCATAGCAAGGGAAAAGTACTGCTTTCTGGGTTGCCAAGGAAGAGTGTCCCAGTCGTCAAAGAGCCTCGCGAAAGCAGTGCTGGGCAGACTCTGTTTGCAAGTCGACTGGCCTCAGTGACTGAAAGGGAACTCCACTGCTAATACACAGTGTGCTGACGATTGAGGCCTGGACTCAGGACAGCACGCAGGCAGAAGCGAAAGCTAAGCTCTGCGTCCAGCCTGAAGACGAGTACACTTTTCACACTTAACTCTGTTGGGATGTGCAAGAGTCATGGTCACCGAGGCCTACCTAAGGTACTGAAATACTTCCCCAGTTCAGCCTAGGCAGAGGACTCTGTTGCCAAAGGATCTCCATGGAAGGGCCCTGTGGGTTCCGTGTGTTTCCTTGAGGGAGTCAGAAACGACTGAGGGTAACTATAGGAGCTCATGGTTGAAAGCAGGCTACCCTGGCAAAACCTTATTTTCCTCCGCGGTAGGCGAGACAGTTGCGGTTTGAAAGCTGCCTGAAAAACACTCCTGCTGCCCATCTTCTCTTTGCTGCCTGAAGGCGTCACGAAAGTACTATGAGTGTACTCGTATGAGGCATGCTGTCTCAGTTCCTTGCTGGGAGCTCCTCCAGGAGCACTCTGGAAATTACCAGCCAAAGAAATGGCACCCCAGGCATCAAGTAAAAGTCCAGATGTCTCCCATTGTAAGCTTAGGTGTGCCATAGTAGCGAAGAAGCATGTGTTAAAGGAATGCTTCCACTCTGTTATGTATTTCACGACGCGTTGTGCACTCACATTCGTTGTAACATCTGTGAAGGGGCACTGAACGCCGCCAACTCTTTTGTTGCCTTTGAGTCCCAGGAGGCAAAAGGGTTCGTTTGCTTTAACGCTGTGAATGTGCAGCGGTAATGGCAAAGCCCTGCCCGGATCGCTCCACAGCTCTCGTTTGTACAGCATTCAAATGGCCTCAGGAACGCCGTTCTAAGCAGCCTTACATTCCATGCTGGTGTGCCCCAAGGAGGAATTTGGGTTCTGAGAAACGCCACTGTGCCTCACAAATGACACCTGTGAACTCCCAAAGGACGTCTCCCTACGGCAGTCGGAAGTTAGATGTTGAGTTCCAGCCTGAAAACAACGGACAGCTTTCCCTGTGACAATGCTGGACTTCTGGGACCATCCAGATTCACCAAGGCCTAACTTTTGCACGGCGGGGGAATGCTCTTGTGCATGTACAGCAGTCCCCACGTGAAAACCTTTCTTAGCAGATGGAGGCAGTCTTTCCCTTGTACTAGGTAGCTAGGCAGAATCATCAGATAAACATGCTTTGTCATCGAGCTTGAAAGTGGGACACTGATGGGAAAGTTCACATTTTCCCGCTTTGCAAGCGACTTGCTTTTGGCTTCAAAGCTGCCTGAACAGCACTAGCGGCCCACCTTCTCTTCACTGCAGGACTTTCGCTGTGGGCCAAGGCTGCGTTCTCTCAATGCCAAAAATGTGCTGACAATTCCCTTCTAGAAACTCATCCTACTGCACTCCAAATTCAGCTCCGGCCAATGAAAGGTGACCTAAGGCCACAAGGTAAGA
Organism: Eubalaena glacialis; assembly: GCF_028564815.1. Classification (NCBI taxonomy): domain Eukaryota; kingdom Metazoa; phylum Chordata; class Mammalia; order Artiodactyla; family Balaenidae; genus Eubalaena; species Eubalaena glacialis. Next base: position 34,795,858 of record NC_083728.1, on the reverse strand, counting down.
TCCAGTGTTTCATATCAGCAGAGCTGGGTGTGCATTGTATCCACGAAACCATACTCTGAAATGGAGTGCCTTAACTCTGCTATGCCCCTGGGGACACATAGGACAGTGGATCGTGCACCCATTTCGCATGATGACCACTGTGTGCCTGAAGAGCGTCCTCTGGCTTCTGAGGAACCCTAGGCGAAATAGGCCCCTGGGAAGCACTCTTCCCATTCATAGCAAGGGAAAAGTACTGATTTCTGGGTTGCCAAGGAAGAGTGTCCCAGTCGTCAAAGAGCCTCGCGAAAGCAGTGCTGGGCAGCCTCTGTTTGCAAGTCAACTGGCCTCAGTGACTGAAAGGGAATTCCACTGCTAATACACAGTGTGCTGACGATTGAGGTCTGGACTCAGGACAGCATGCAGGCAGAAGCGAAAGCTGAGCTCTGCGTCCAGCCTGAAGACCAGTACACTTTTCACACTTAACTCTGTTGGGATGTGCAAGAGCCATGGTCACCGAGGCCTACCTAAGGTACTGAAATACTTCCCCAGTTCAGCCTAGGCAGAGGACTCTGTTGCCAAAGGATCTCCATGGAAGGGCCCTGTGAGTTCCGTGTGTTTCCATGAGGTAGTCAGAAACGACTGAGGGTAACTATAGGAGCTCATGGTTGAAAGCAGGCTACCCTGGCAAAACCTTATTTTCCTCCGCGGTAGGCGAGACAGTTGCGGTTTGAAAGCTGCCTGAAAAACACTCCTGCTGCCCATCTTCTCTTTGCTGCCTGAAGGCGTCACCAAAGTACTATGAGTGTACTCGTATGAGGCATGCTGTCTCAGTTCCTTGCTGGAAGCTCCTCCAGGAGCACTCTGGAACTTACCAGCCAAAGAAATGGCACCCCAGGCCTCATGGAAAAGTCCAGATTTCTCCCATTGCAAGCTTAGTTGTGCCATAGTAGCGAAGAAGCATGTGTTAAAGGAAAGCTGCAACACGGTTACATATTTCGACTCGTTGGGCACTCACGTTCTTTGTAACATCTGTGAAGGGGCACTGAACGCCGCCAACTCTTCTCTTGCCTTTGAGTCCCAGGAGGCAAACGGGTTCATTTGCTTTAACGCTGTGAATGTGCAGCGGTAATGGCAAAGCCCTGCCCGGATCGCTCGACAGCTCTCGTTTGTACAGCATTCAAACGGCCTCAGGAACGCCGTTCTAAGCAGCCTTACATTCCATGCTGGTGTGCCCAAGGAGGAATTTGGATTCTTCTGAGAAACACCACTGTGCCTCACTAATGAAACCTGTGAAAACCCAAAGGACCTCTCCCTACGGCAGTCGGAAGCTAGATGTTGAGTTCCAGACTGAAAACACCGGACAGCTTTCCCTGTGTCTTTGTTGGAATTCTGGGACCATCCAGATTCACAAGGCCTAACTTTTGCACGGCGGGGGAATGCTCTTGTGCATGTACAGCAGTCCCCACGTGAAAACCTTTCTTAGCAGATGGAGGCAGTCTTTCCCTTGTACTAGGTAGCTAGGCAGAATCATCAGATAAACATGCTTTGTCATCGAGCTTGAAAGTGGGACACTGATGGGAAAGTTCACATTTTCCCGCTTTGCAAGCGACTTGCTTTTGGCTTCAAAGCTGCCTGAACAGCACTAGCGGCCCATCTTCTCTTCACTGCAGGACTTTCGCTGTGGGCCAAGGCTGCGTTCTCTCAATGCCAAAAATGTGCTGACAATTCCCTTCTAGAAACTCATCCTACTGCACTCCAAATTCAGCTCCGGCCAATGAAAGGTGACCTAAGGCCACAAGGTAAGATCCAGTGTTTCATATCAGCAGAGCTGGGTGTGCATTGTATCCACGAAACCATACTCTGAAATGGAGTGCCTTAACTCTGCTATGCCCCTGGGGACACATAGGACAGTGGATCGTGCACCCATTTCGCATGATGACCACTGTGTGCCTGAAGAGCGTCCTCTGGCTTTTGAGGAACCCTAGGCGAAATAGGCCCCTGGGAAGCACTCTTCCCATTCATAGCAAGGGAAAAGTACTGATTTCTGGGTTGCCAAGGAAGAGTGTCCCAGTCGTCAAAGAGCCTCGCGAAAGCAGTGCTGGGCAGCCTCTGTTTGCAAGTCAACTGGCCTCAGTGACTGAAAGGGAATTCCACTGCTAATACACAGTGTGCTGACGATTGAGGTCTGGACTCAGGACAGCATGCAGGCAGAAGCGAAAGCTGAGCTCTGCGTCCAGCCTGAAGACCAGTACACTTTTCACACTTAACTCTGTTGGGATGTGCAAGAGCCATGGTCACCGAGGCCTACCTAAGGTACTGAAATACTTCCCCAGTTCAGCCTAGGCAGAGGACTCTGTTGCCAAAGGATCTCCATGGAAGGGCCCTGTGAGTTCCGTGTGTTTCCATGAGGTAGTCAGAAACGACTGAGGGTAACTATAGGAGCTCATGGTTGAAAGCAGGCTACCCTGGCAAAACCTTATTTTCCTCCGCGGTAGGCGAGACAGTTGCGGTTTGAAAGCTGCCTGAAAAACACTCCTGCTGCCCATCTTCTCTTTGCTGCCTGAAGGCGTCACCAAAGTACTATGAGTGTACTCGTATGAGGCATGCTGTCTCAGTTCCTTGCTGGAAGCTCCTCCAGGAGCACTCTGGAACTTACCAGCCAAAGAAATGGCACCCCAGGCCTCATGGAAAAGTCCAGATTTCTCCCATTGCAAGCTTAGTTGTGCCATAGTAGCGAAGAAGCATGTGTTAAAGGAAAGCTGCAACACGGTTACATATTTCGACTCGTTGGGCACTCACGTTCTTTGTAACATCTGTGAAGGGGCACTGAACGCCGCCAACTCTTCTCTTGCCTTTGAGTCCCAGGAGGCAAACGGGTTCGTTTGCTTTAACGCTGTGAATGTGCAGCGGTAATGGCAAAGCCCTGCCCGGATCGCTCGACAGCTCTCGTTTGTACAGCATTCAAACGGCCTCAGGAACGCCGTTCTAAGCAGCCTTACATTCCATGCTGGTGTGCCCAAGGAGGAATTTGGATTCTTCTGAGAAACACCACTGTGCCTCACTAATGAAACCTGTGAAAACCCAAAGGACCTCTCCCTACGGCAGTCGGAAGCTAGATGTTGAGTTCCAGACTGAAAACACCGGACAGCTTTCCCTGTGTCTTTGTTGGAATTCTGGGACCATCCAGATTCACAAGGCCTAACTTTTGCACGGCGGGGGAATGCTCTTGTGCATGTACAGCATTCCCCACGTGAAAACCTTTCTTAGCAGATGGAGGCAGTCTTTCCCTTGTACTAGGTAGCTAGGCAGAATCATCAGATAAACATGCTTTGTCATCGAGCTTGAAAGTGGGACACTGATGGGAAAGTTCACATTTTCCCGCTTTGCAAGCGACTTGCTTTTGGCTTCAAAGCTGCCTGAACAGCACTAGCGGCCCACCTTCTCTTCACTGCAGGAGTTTTGCTGTGGGCCAAGGCTGCGTTCTCTCAATGCCAAAAATGTGCTGACAATTCCCTTCTAGAAACTCATCCTACTGCACTCCAAGTTCAGGTCTGGCCAATGAAAGGTGACCTAAGGCCACAAGGTAAGATCCAGTGTTTCATATCAGCAGAGCTGGGTGTGCATTGTATCCACGAAAGCATACTCTCAAATGGAGTGCCTTAACTCTGCTATGCCCCTGGGGACACATAGGACAGTGGATCGTGCACCCATTTCGCATGATGACCACTGTGTGCCTGAAGAGCGTCCTCTGGCTTCTGAGGAAGCCTAGGCGAAATAGGTTCCTGGGAAGCATTCTTCCCATTCATAGCAAGGGAAAAGTACTGCTTTCTGGGTTGCCAAGGAAGAGTGTCCCAGTCGTCAAAGAGCCTCGCGAAAGCAGTGCTGGGCAGACTCTGTTTGCAAGTCGACTGGCCTCAGTGACTGAAAGGGAACTCCACTGCTAATACACAGTGTGCTGACGATTGAGGCCTGGACTCAGGACAGCACGCAGGCAGAAGCGAAAGCTAAGCTCTGCGTCCAGCCTGAAGACGAGTACACTTTTCACACTTAACTCTGTTGGGATGTGCAAGAGTCATGGTCACCGAGGCCTACCTAAGGTACTGAAATACTTCCCCAGTTCAGCCTAGGCAGAGGACTCTGTTGCCAAAGGATCTCCATGGAAGGGCCCTGTGGGTTCCGTGTGTTTCCTTGAGGGAGTCAGAAACGACTGAGGGTAACTATAGGAGCTCATGGTTGAAAGCAGGCTACCCTGGCAAAACCTTATTTTCCTCCGCGGTAGGCGAGACAGTTGCGGTTTGAAAGCTGCCTGAAAAACACTCCTGCTGCCCATCTTCTCTTTGCTGCCTGAAGGCGTCACGAAAGTACTATGAGTGTACTCGTATGAGGCATGCTGTCTCAGTTCCTTGCTGGGAGCTCCTCCAGGAGCACTCTGGAAATTACCAGCCAAAGAAATGGCACCCCAGGCATCAAGTAAAAGTCCAGATGTCTCCCATTGTAAGCTTAGGTGTGCCATAGTAGCGAAGAAGCATGTGTTAAAGGAATGCTTCCACTCTGTTATGTATTTCACGACGCGTTGTGCACTCACATTCGTTGTAACATCTGTGAAGGGGCACTGAACGCCGCCAACTCTTTTGTTGCCTTTGAGTCCCAGGAGGCAAAAGGGTTCGTTTGCTTTAACGCTGTGAATGTGCAGCGGTAATGGCAAAGCCCTGCCCGGATCGCTCCACAGCTCTCGTTTGTACAGCATTCAAATGGCCTCAGGAACGCCGTTCTAAGCAGCCTTACATTCCATGCTGGTGTGCCCCAAGGAGGAATTTGGGTTCTGAGAAACGCCACTGTGCCTCACAAATGACACCTGTGAACTCCCAAAGGACGTCTCCCTACGGCAGTCGGAAGTTAGATGTTGAGTTCCAGCCTGAAAACAACGGACAGCTTTCCCTGTGACAATGCTGGACTTCTGGGACCATCCAGATTCACCAAGGCCTAACTTTTGCACGGCGGGGGAATGCTCTTGTGCATGTACAGCAGTCCCCACGTGAAAACCTTTCTTAGCAGATGGAGGCAGTCTTTCCCTTGTACTAGGTAGCTAGGCAGAATCATCAGATAAACATGCTTTGTCATCGAGCTTGAAAGTGGGACACTGATGGGAAAGTTCACATTTTCCCGCTTTGCAAGCGACTTGCTTTTGGCTTCAAAGCTGCCTGAACAGCACTAGCGGCCCACCTTCTCTTCACTGCAGGACTTTCGCTGTGGGCCAAGGCTGCGTTCTCTCAATGCCAAAAATGTGCTGACAATTCCCTTCTAGAAACTCATCCTACTGCACTCCAAATTCAGCTCCGGCCAATGAAAGGTGACCTAAGGCCACAAGGTAAGATCCAGTGTTTCATATCAGCAGAGCTGGGTGTGCATTGTATCCACGAAACCATACTCTGAAATGGAGTGCCTTAACTCTGCTATGCCCCTGGGGACACATAGGACAGTGGATCGTGCACCCATTTCGCATGATGACCACTGTGTGCCTGAAGAGCGTCCTCTGGCTTCTGAGGAACCCTAGGCGAAATAGGCCCCTGGGAAGCACTCTTCCCATTCATAGCAAGGGAAAAGTACTGATTTCTGGGTTGCCAAGGAAGAGTGTCCCAGTCGTCAAAGAGCCTCGCGAAAGCAGTGCTGGGCAGACTCTGTTTGCAAGTCGACTGGCCTCAGTGACTGAAAGGGAATTCCACTGCTAATACACAGTGTGCTGACGATTGAGGCCTGGACTCAGGACAGCATGCAGGCAGAAGCGAAAGCTGAGCTCTGCGTCCAGCCTGAAGACCAGTACACTTTTCACACTTAACTCTGTTGGGATGTGCAAGAGCCATGGTCACCGAGGCCTACCTAAGGTACTGAAATACTTCCCCAGTTCAGCCTAGGCAGAGGACTCTGTTGCCAAAGGATCTCCATGGAAGGGCCCTGTGGGTTCCGTGTGTTTCCATGAGGTAGTCAGAAACGACTGAGGGTAACTATAGGAGCTCATGGTTGAAAGCAGGCTACCCTGGCAAAACCTTATTTTCCTCCACGGTAGGCGAGACAGTTGCGGTTTGAAAGCTGCCTGAAAAACACTCCTGCTGCCCATCTTCTCTTTGCTGCCTGAAGGCGTCACCAAAGTACTATGAGTGTACTCGTATGAGGCATGCTGTCTCAGTTCCTTGCTGGAAGCTCCTCCAGGAGCACTCTGGAACTTACCAGCCAAAGAAATGGCACCCCAGGCCTCATGGAAAAGTCCAGATTTCTCCCATTGCAAGCTTAGTTGTGCCATAGTAGCGAAGAAGCATGTGTTAAAGGAAAGCTGCAACACGGTTACATATTTCGACTCGTTGGGCACTCACGTTCTTTGTAACATCTGTGAAGGGGCACTGAACGCCGCCAACTCTTCTCTTGCCTTTGAGTCCCAGGAGGCAAACGGGTTCGTTTGCTTTAACGCTGTGAATGTGCAGCGGTAATGGCAAAGCCCTGCCCGGATCGCTCGACAGCTCTCGTTTGTACAGCATTCAAACGGCCTCAGGAACGCCGTTCTAAGCAGCCTTACATTCCATGCTGGTGTGCCCAAGGAGGAATTTGGATTCTTCTGAGAAACACCACTGTGCCTCACTAATGAAACCTGTGAAAACCCAAAGGACCTCTCCCTACGGCAGTCGGAAGCTAGATGTTGAGTTCCAGACTGAAAACACCGGACAGCTTTCCCTGTGTCTTTGTTGGAATTCTGGGACCATCCAGAATCACAAGGCCTAACTTTTGCACGGCGGGGGAATGCTCTTGTGCATGTACAGCATTCCCCACGTGAAAACCTTTCTTAGCAGATGGAGGCAGTCTTTCCCTTGTACTAGGTAGCTAGGCAGAATCATCAGATAAACATGCTTTGTCATCGAGCTTGAAAGTGGGACACTGATGGGAAAGTTCACATTTTCCCGCTTTGCAAGCGACTTGCTTTTGGCTTCAAAGCTGCCTGAACAGCACTAGCGGCCCACCTTCTCTTCACTGCAGGACTTTCGCTGTGGGCCAAGGCTGCGTTCTCTCAATGCCAAAAATGTGCTGACAATTCCCTTCTAGAAACTCATCCTACTGCACTCCAAATTCAGCTCCGGCCAATGAAAGGTGACCTAAGGCCACAAGGTAAGATCCAGTGTTTCATATCAGCAGAGCTGGGTGTGCATTGTATCCACGAAACCATACTCTGAAATGGAGTGCCTTAACTCTGCTATGCCCCTGGGGACACATAGGACAGTGGATCGTGCACCCATTTCGCATGATGACCACTGTGTGCCTGAAGAGCGTCCTCTGGCTTCTGAGGAACCCTAGGCGAAATAGGCCCCTGGGAAGCACTCTTCCCATTCATAGCAAGGGAAAAGTACTGATTTCTGGGTTGCCAAGGAAGAGTGTCCCAGTCGTCAAAGAGCCTCGCGAAAGCAGTGCTGGGCAGCCTCTGTTTGCAAGTCAACTGGCCTCAGTGACTGAAAGGGAATTCCACTGCTAATACACAGTGTGCTGACGATTGAGGTCTGGACTCAGGACAGCATGCAGGCAGAAGCGAAAGCTGAGCTCTGCGTCCAGCCTGAAGACCAGTACACTTTTCACACTTAACTCTGTTGGGATGTGCAAGAGCCATGGTCACCGAGGCCTACCTAAGGTACTGAAATACTTCCCCAGTTCAGCCTAGGCAGAGGACTCTGTTGCCAAAGGATCTCCATGGAAGGGCCCTGTGAGTTCCGTGTGTTTCCATGAGGTAGTCAGAAACGACTGAGGGTAACTATAGGAGCTCATGGTTGAAAGCAGGCTACCCTGGCAAAACCTTATTTTCCTCCGCGGTAGGCGAGACAGTTGCGGTTTGAAAGCTGCCTGAAAAACACTCCTGCTGCCCATCTTCTCTTTGCTGCCTGAAGGCGTCACCAAAGTACTATGAGTGTACTCGTATGAGGCATGCTGTCTCAGTTCCTTGCTGGAAGCTCCTCCAGGAGCACTCTGGAACTTACCAGCCAAAGAAATGGCACCCCAGGCCTCATGGAAAAGTCCAGATTTCTCCCATTGCAAGCTTAGTTGTGCCATAGTAGCGAAGAAGCATGTGTTAAAGGAAAGCTGCAACACGGTTACATATTTCGACTCGTTGGGCACTCACGTTCTTTGTAACATCTGTGAAGGGGCACTGAACGCCGCCAACTCTTCTCTTGCCTTTGAGTCCCAGGAGGCAAACGGGTTCATTTGCTTTAACGCTGTGAATGTGCAGCGGTAATGGCAAAGCCCTGCCCGGATCGCTCGACAGCTCTCGTTTGTACAGCATTCAAACGGCCTCAGGAACGCCGTTCTAAGCAGCCTTACATTCCATGCTGGTGTGCCCAAGGAGGAATTTGGATTCTTCTGAGAAACACCACTGTGCCTCACTAATGAAACCTGTGAAAACCCAAAGGACCTCTCCCTACGGCAGTCGGAAGCTAGATGTTGAGTTCCAGACTGAAAACACCGGACAGCTTTCCCTGTGTCTTTGTTGGAATTCTGGGACCATCCAGATTCACAAGGCCTAACTTTTGCACGGCGGGGGAATGCTCTTGTGCATGTACAGCATTCCCCACGTGAAAACCTTTCTTAGCAGATGGAGGCAGTCTTTCCCTTGTACTAGGTAGCTAGGCAGAATCATCAGATAAACATGCTTTGTCATCGAGCTTGAAAGTGGGACACTGATGGGAAAGTTCACATTTTCCCGCTTTGCAAGCGACTTGCTTTTGGCTTCAAAGCTGCCTGAACAGCACTAGCGGCCCACCTTCTCTTCACTGCAGGAGTTTTGCTGTGGGCCAAGGCTGCGTTCTCTCAATGCCAAAAATGTGCTGACAATTCCCTTCTAGAAACTCATCCTACTGCACTCCAAGTTCAGGTCTGGCCAATGAAAGGTGACCTAAGGCCACAAGGTAAGATCCAGTGTTTCATATCAGCAGAGCTGGGTGTGCATTGTATCCACGAAAGCATACTCTCAAATGGAGTGCCTTAACTCTGCTATGCCCCTGGGGACACATAGGACAGTGGATCGTGCACCCATTTCGCATGATGACCACTGTGTGCCTGAAGAGCGTCCTCTGGCTTCTGAGGAAGCCTAGGCGAAATAGGTTCCTGGGAAGCATTCTTCCCATTCATAGCAAGGGAAAAGTACTGCTTTCTGGGTTGCCAAGGAAGAGTGTCCCAGTCGTCAAAGAGCCTCGCGAAAGCAGTGCTGGGCAGACTCTGTTTGCAAGTCGACTGGCCTCAGTGACTGAAAGGGAACTCCACTGCTAATACACAGTGTGCTGACGATTGAGGCCTGGACTCAGGACAGCACGCAGGCAGAAGCGAAAGCTAAGCTCTGCGTCCAGCCTGAAGACGAGTACACTTTTCACACTTAACTCTGTTGGGATGTGCAAGAGTCATGGTCACCGAGGCCTACCTAAGGTACTGAAATACTTCCCCAGTTCAGCCTAGGCAGAGGACTCTGTTGCCAAAGGATCTCCATGGAAGGGCCCTGTGGGTTCCGTGTGTTTCCTTGAGGGAGTCAGAAACGACTGAGGGTAACTATAGGAGCTCATGGTTGAAAGCAGGCTACCCTGGCAAAACCTTATTTTCCTCCGCGGTAGGCGAGACAGTTGCGGTTTGAAAGCTGCCTGAAAAACACTCCTGCTGCCCATCTTCTCTTTGCTGCCTGAAGGCGTCACGAAAGTACTATGAGTGTACTCGTATGAGGCATGCTGTCTCAGTTCCTTGCTGGGAGCTCCTCCAGGAGCACTCTGGAAATTACCAGCCAAAGAAATGGCACCCCAGGCATCAAGTAAAAGTCCAGATGTCTCCCATTGTAAGCTTAGGTGTGCCATAGTAGCGAAGAAGCATGTGTTAAAGGAATGCTTCCACTCTGTTATGTATTTCACGACGCGTTGTGCACTCACATTCGTTGTAACATCTGTGAAGGGGCACTGAACGCCGCCAACTCTTTTGTTGCCTTTGAGTCCCAGGAGGCAAAAGGGTTCGTTTGCTTTAACGCTGTGAATGTGCAGCGGTAATGGCAAAGCCCTGCCCGGATCGCTCCACAGCTCTCGTTTGTACAGCATTCAAATGGCCTCAGGAACGCCGTTCTAAGCAGCCTTACATTCCATGCTGGTGTGCCCCAAGGAGGAATTTGGGTTCTGAGAAACGCCACTGTGCCTCACAAATGACACCTGTGAACTCCCAAAGGACGTCTCCCTACGGCAGTCGGAAGTTAGATGTTGAGTTCCAGCCTGAAAACAACGGACAGCTTTCCCTGTGACAATGCTGGACTTCTGGGACCATCCAGATTCACCAAGGCCTAACTTTTGCACGGCGGGGGAATTCTCTTGTGCATGTACAGCAGTCCCCACGTGAAAACCTTTCTTAGCAGATGGAGGCAGTCTTTCCCTTGTACTAGGTAGCTAGGCAGAATCATCAGATAAACATGCTTTGTCATCGAGCTTGAAAGTGGGACACTGATGGGAAAGTTCACATTTTCCCGCTTTGCAAGCGACTTGCTTTTGGCTTCAAAGCTGCCTGAACAGCACTAGCGGCCCACCTTCTCTTCACTGCAGGACTTTCGCTGTGGGCCAAGGCTGCGTTCTCTCAATGCCAAAAATGTGCTGACAATTCCCTTCTAGAAACTCATCCTACTGCACTCCAAATTCAGCTCCGGCCAATGAAAGGTGACCTAAGGCCACAAGGTAAGATCCAGTGTTTCATATCAGCAGAGCTGGGTGTGCATTGTATCCACGAAACCATACTCTGAAATGGAGTGCCTTAACTCTGCTATGCCCCTGGGGACACATAGGACAGTGGATCGTGCACCCATTTCGCATGATGACCACTGTGTGCCTGAAGAGCGTCCTCTGGCTTCTGAGGAACCCTAGGCGAAATAGGCCCCTGGGAAGCACTCTTCCCATTCATAGCAAGGGAAAAGTACTGATTTCTGGGTTGCCAAGGAAGAGTGTCCCAGTCGTCAAAGAGCCTCGCGAAAGCAGTGCTGGGCAGACTCTGTTTGCAAGTCGACTGGCCTCAGTGACTGAAAGGGAATTCCACTGCTAATACACAGTGTGCTGACGATTGAGGCCTGGACTCAGGACAGCATGCAGGCAGAAGCGAAAGCTGAGCTCTGCGTCCAGCCTGAAGACCAGTACACTTTTCACACTTAACTCTGTTGGGATGTGCAAGAGCCATGGTCACCGAGGCCTACCTAAGGTACTGAAATACTTCCCCAGTTCAGCCTAGGCAGAGGACTCTGTTGCCAAAGGATCTCCATGGAAGGGCCCTGTGGGTTCCGTGTGTTTCCATGAGGTAGTCAGAAACGACTGAGGGTAACTATAGGAGCTCATGGTTGAAAGCAGGCTACCCTGGCAAAACCTTATTTTCCTCCACGGTAGGCGAGACAGTTGCGGTTTGAAAGCTGCCTGAAAAACACTCCTGCTGCCCATCTTCTCTTTGCTGCCTGAAGGCGTCACCAAAGTACTATGAGTGTACTCGTATGAGGCATGCTGTCTCAGTTCCTTGCTGGAAGCTCCTCCAGAAGCACTCTGGAACTTACCAGCCAAAGAAATGGCACCCCAGGCCTCATGGAAAAGTCCAGATTTCTCCCATTGCAAGCTTAGTTGTGCCATAGTAGCGAAGAAGCATGTGTTAAAGGAAAGCTGCAACACGGTTACATATTTCGACTCGTTGGGCACTCACGTTCTTTGTAACATCTGTGAAGGGGCACTGAACGCCGCCAACTCTTCTCTTGCCTTTGAGTCCCAGGAGGCAAACGGGTTCGTTTGCTTTAACGCTGTGAATGTGCAGCGGTAATGGCAAAGCCCTGCCCGGATCGCTCGACAGCTCTCGTTTGTACAGCATTCAAACGGCCTCAGGAACGCCGTTCTAAGCAGCCTTACATTCCATGCTGGTGTGCCCAAGGAGGAATTTGGATTCTTCTGAGAAACACCACTGTGCCTCACTAATGAAACCTGTGAAAACCCAAAGGACCTCTCCCTACGGCAGTCGGAAGCTAGATGTTGAGTTCCAGACTGAAAACACCGGACAGCTTTCCCTGTGTCTTTGTTGGAATTCTGGGACCATCCAGAATCACAAGGCCTAACTTTTGCACGGCGGGGGAATGCTCTTGTGCATGTACAGCATTCCCCACGTGAAAACCTTTCTTAGCAGATGGAGGCAGTCTTTCCCTTGTACTAGGTAGCTAGGCAGAATCATCAGATAAACATGCTTTGTCATCGAGCTTGAAAGTGGGACACTGATGGGAAAGTTCACATTTTCCCGCTTTGCAAGCGACTTGCTTTTGGCTTCAAAGCTGCCTGAACAGCACTAGCGGCCCACCTTCTCTTCACTGCAGGACTTTCGCTGTGGGCCAAGGCTGCGTTCTCTCAATGCCAAAAATGTGCTGACAATTCCCTTCTAGAAACTCATCCTACTGCACTCCAAATTCAGCTCCGGCCAATGAAAGGTGACCTAAGGCCACAAGGTAAGATCCAGTGTTTCATATCAGCAGAGCTGGGTGTGCATTGTATCCACGAAACCATACTCTGAAATGGAGTGCCTTAACTCTGCTATGCCCCTGGGGACACATAGGACAGTGGATCGTGCACCCATTTCGCATGATGACCACTGTGTGCCTGAAGAGCGTCCTCTGGCTTCTGAGGAACCCTAGGCGAAATAGGCCCCTGGGAAGCACTCTTCCCATTCATAGCAAGGGAAAAGTACTGATTTCTGGGTTGCCAAGGAAGAGTGTCCCAGTCGTCAAAGAGCCTCGCGAAAGCAGTGCTGGGCAGCCTCTGTTTGCAAGTCAACTGGCCTCAGTGACTGAAAGGGAATTCCACTGCTAATACACAGTGTGCTGACGATTGAGGTCTGGACTCAGGACAGCATGCAGGCAGAAGCGAAAGCTGAGCTCTGCGTCCAGCCTGAAGACCAGTACACTTTTCACACTTAACTCTGTTGGGATGTGCAAGAGCCATGGTCACCGAGGCCTACCTAAGGTACTGAAATACTTCCCCAGTTCAGCCTAGGCAGAGGACTCTGTTGCCAAAGGATCTCCATGGAAGGGCCCTGTGAGTTCCGTGTGTTTCCATGAGGTAGTCAGAAACGACTGAGGGTAACTATAGGAGCTCATGGTTGAAAGCAGGCTACCCTGGCAAAACCTTATTTTCCTCCGCGGTAGGCGAGACAGTTGCGGTTTGAAAGCTGCCTGAAAAACACTCCTGCTGCCCATCTTCTCTTTGCTGCCTGAAGGCGTCACCAAAGTACTATGAGTGTACTCGTATGAGGCATGCTGTCTCAGTTCCTTGCTGGAAGCTCCTCCAGGAGCACTCTGGAACTTACCAGCCAAAGAAATGGCACCCCAGGCCTCATGGAAAAGTCCAGATTTCTCCCATTGCAAGCTTAGTTGTGCCATAGTAGCGAAGAAGCATGTGTTAAAGGAAAGCTGCAACACGGTTACATATTTCGACTCGTTGGGCACTCACGTTCTTTGTAACATCTGTGAAGGGGCACTGAACGCCGCCAACTCTTCTCTTGCCTTTGAGTCCCAGGAGGCAAACGGGTTCGTTTGCTTTAACGCTGTGAATGTGCAGCGGTAATGGCAAAGCCCTGCCCGGATCGCTCGACAGCTCTCGTTTGTACAGCATTCAAACGGCCTCAGGAACGCCGTTCTAAGCAGCCTTACATTCCATGCTGGTGTGCCCAAGGAGGAATTTGGATTCTTCTGAGAAACACCACTGTGCCTCACTAATGAAACCTGTGAAAACCCAAAGGACCTCTCCCTACGGCAGTCGGAAGCTAGATGTTGAGTTCCAGACTGAAAACACCGGACAGCTTTCCCTGTGTCTTTGTTGGAATTCTGGGACCATCCAGATTCACAAGGCCTAACTTTTGCACGGCGGGGGAATGCTCTTGTGCATGTACAGCATTCCCCACGTGAAAACCTTTCTTAGCAGATGGAGGCAGTCTTTCCCTTGTACTAGGTAGCTAGGCAGAATCATCAGATAAACATGCTTTGTCATCGAGCTTGAAAGTGGGACACTGATGGGAAAGTTCACATTTTCCCGCTTTGCAAGCGACTTGCTTTTGGCTTCAAAGCTGCCTGAACAGCACTAGCGGCCCACCTTCTCTTCACTGCAGGACTTTCGCTGTGGGCCAAGGTTGCGTTCTCTCAATGCCAAAAATGTGCTGACAATTCCCTTCTAGAAACTCATCCTACTGCACTCCAAGTTCAGGTCTGGCCAATGAAAGGTGACCTAAGGCCACAAGGTAAGATCCAGTGTTTCATATCAGCAGAGCTGGGTGTGCATTGTATCCACGAAAGCATACTCTCAAATGGAGTGCCTTAACTCTGCTATGCCCCTGGGGACACATAGGACAGTGGATCGTGCACCCATTTCGCATGATGACCACTGTGTGCCTGAAGAGCGTCCTCTGGCTTCTGAGGAAGCCTAGGCGAAATAGGTTCCTGGGAAGCATTCTTCCCATTCATAGCAAGGGAAAAGTACTGCTTTCTGGGTTGCCAAGGAAGAGTGTCCCAGTCGTCAAAGAGCCTCGCGAAAGCAGTGCTGGGCAGACTCTGTTTGCAAGTCGACTGGCCTCAGTGACTGAAAGGGAACTCCACTGCTAATACACAGTGTGCTGACGATTGAGGCCTGGACTCAGGACAGCACGCAGGCAGAAGCGAAAGCTAAGCTCTGCGTCCAGCCTGAAGACGAGTACACTTTTCACAATTAACTCTGTTGGGATGTGCAAGAGTCATGGTCACCGAGGCCTACCTAAGGTACTGAAATACTTCCCCAGTTCAGCCTAGGCAGAGGACTCTGTTGCCAAAGGATCTCCATGGAAGGGCCCTGTGGGTTCCGTGTGTTTCCTTGAGGGAGTCAGAAACGACTGAGGGTAACTATAGGAGCTCATGGTTGAAAGCAGGCTACCCTGGCAAAACCTTATTTTCCTCCGCGGTAGGCGAGACAGTTGCGGTTTGAAAGCTGCCTGAAAAACACTCCTGCTGCCCATCTTCTCTTTGCTGCCTGAAGGCGTCACGAAAGTACTATGAGTGTACTCGTATGAGGCATGCTGTCTCAGTTCCTTGCTGGGAGCTCCTCCAGGAGCACTCTGGAAATTACCAGCCAAAGAAATGGCACCCCAGGCATCAAGTAAAAGTCCAGATGTCTCCCATTGTAAGCTTAGGTGTGCCATAGTAGCGAAGAAGCATGTGTTAAAGGAATGCTTCCACTCTGTTATGTATTTCACGACGCGTTGTGCACTCACATTCGTTGTAACATCTGTGAAGGGGCACTGAACGCCGCCAACTCTTTTGTTGCCTTTGAGTCCCAGGAGGCAAAAGGGTTCGTTTGCTTTAACGCTGTGAATGTGCAGCGGTAATGGCAAAGCCCTGCCCGGATCGCTCCACAGCTCTCGTTTGTACAGCATTCAAATGGCCTCAGGAACGCCGTTCTAAGCAGCCTTACATTCCATGCTGGTGTGCCCCAAGGAGGAATTTGGGTTCTGAGAAACGCCACTGTGCCTCACAAATGACACCTGTGAACTCCCAAAGGACGTCTCCCTACGGCAGTCGGAAGCTAGATGTTGAGTTCCAGCCTGAAAACAACGGACAGCTTTCCCTGTGACAATGCTGGACTTCTGGGACCATCCAGATTCACCAAGGCCTAACTTTTGCACGGCGGGGGAATGCTCTTGTGCATGTACAGCAGTCCCCACGTGAAAACCTTTCTTAGCAGATGGAGGCAGTCTTTCCCTTGTACTAGGTAGCTAGGCAGAATCATCAGATAAACATGCTTTGTCATCGAGCTTGAAAGTGGGACACTGATGGGAAAGTTCACATTTTCCCGCTTTGCAAGCGACTTGCTTTTGGCTTCAAAGCTGCCTGAACAGCACTAGCGGCCCACCTTCTCTTCACTGCAGGACTTTCGCTGTGGGCCAAGGCTGCGTTCTCTCAATGCCAAAAATGTGCTGACAATTCCCTTCTAGAAACTCATCCTACTGCACTCCAAATTCAGCTCCGGCCAATGAAAGGTGACCTAAGGCCACAAGGTAAGATCCAGTGTTTCATATCAGCAGAGCTGGGTGTGCATTGTATCCACGAAACCATACTCTGAAATGGAGTGCCTTAACTCTGCTATGCCCCTGGGGACACATAGGACAGTGGATCGTGCACCCATTTCGCATGATGACCACTGTGTGCCTGAAGAGCGTCCTCTGGCTTCTGAGGAACCCTAGGCGAAATAGGCCCCTGGGAAGCACTCTTCCCATTCATAGCAAGGGAAAAGTACTGATTTCTGGGTTGCCAAGGAAGAGTGTCCCAGTCGTCAAAGAGCCTCGCGAAAGCAGTGCTGGGCAGACTCTGTTTGCAAGTCGACTGGCCTCAGTGACTGAAAGGGAATTCCACTGCTAATACACAGTGTGCTGACGATTGAGGCCTGGACTCAGGACAGCATGCAGGCAGAAGCGAAAGCTGAGCTCTGCGTCCAGCCTGAAGACCAGTACACTTTTCACACTTAACTCTGTTGGGATGTGCAAGAGCCATGGTCACCGAGGCCTACCTAAGGTACTGAAATACTTCCCCAGTTCAGCCTAGGCAGAGGACTCTGTTGCCAAAGGATCTCCATGGAAGGGCCCTGTGGGTTCCGTGTGTTTCCATGAGGTAGTCAGAAACGACTGAGGGTAACTATAGGAGCTCATGGTTGAAAGCAGGCTACCCTGGCAAAACCTTATTTTCCTCCACGGTAGGCGAGACAGTTGCGGTTTGAAAGCTGCCTGAAAAACACTCCTGCTGCCCATCTTCTCTTTGCTGCCTGAAGGCGTCACCAAAGTACTATGAGTGTACTCGTATGAGGCATGCTGTCTCAGTTCCTTGCTGGAAGCTCCTCCAGGAGCACTCTGGAACTTACCAGCCAAAGAAATGGCACCCCAGGCCTCATGGAAAAGTCCAGATTTCTCCCATTGCAAGCTTAGTTGTGCCATAGTAGCGAAGAAGCATGTGTTAAAGGAAAGCTGCAACACGGTTACATATTTCGACTCGTTGGGCACTCACGTTCTTTGTAACATCTGTGAAGGGGCACTGAACGCCGCCAACTCTTCTCTTGCCTTTGAGTCCCAGGAGGCAAACGGGTTCGTTTGCTTTAACGCTGTGAATGTGCAGCGGTAATGGCAAAGCCCTGCCCGGATCGCTCGACAGCTCTCGTTTGTACAGCATTCAAACGGCCTCAGGAACGCCGTTCTAAGCAGCCTTACATTCCATGCTGGTGTGCCCAAGGAGGAATTTGGATTCTTCTGAGAAACACCACTGTGCCTCACTAATGAAACCTGTGAAAACCCAAAGGACCTCTCCCTACGGCAGTCGGAAGCTAGATGTTGAGTTCCAGACTGAAAACACCGGACAGCTTTCCCTGTGTCTTTGTTGGAATTCTGGGACCATCCAGAATCACAAGGCCTAACTTTTGCACGGCGGGGGAATGCTCTTGTGCATGTACAGCATTCCCCACGTGAAAACCTTTCTTAGCAGATGGAGGCAGTCTTTCCCTTGTACTAGGTAGCTAGGCAGAATCATCAGATAAACATGCTTTGTCATCGAGCTTGAAAGTGGGACACTGATGGGAAAGTTCACATTTTCCCGCTTTGCAAGCGACTTGCTTTTGGCTTCAAAGCTGCCTGAACAGCACTAGCGGCCCACCTTCTCTTCACTGCAGGACTTTCGCTGTGGGCCAAGGCTGCGTTCTCTCAATGCCAAAAATGTGCTGACAATTCCCTTCTAGAAACTCATCCTACTGCACTCCAAATTCAGCTCCGGCCAATGAAAGGTGACCTAAGGCCACAAGGTAAGATCCAGTGTTTCATATCAGCAGAGCTGGGTGTGCATTGTATCCACGAAACCATACTCTGAAATGGAGTGCCTTAACTCTGCTATGCCCCTGGGGACACATAGGACAGTGGATCGTGCACCCATTTCGCATGATGACCACTGTGTGCCTGAAGAGCGTCCTCTGGCTTCTGAGGAACCCTAGGCGAAATAGGCCCCTGGGAAGCACTCTTCCCATTCATAGCAAGGGAAAAGTACTGATTTCTGGGTTGCAAAGGAAGAGTGTCCCAGTCGTCAAAGAGCCTCGCGAAAGCAGTGCTGGGCAGCCTCTGTTTGCAAGTCAACTGGCCTCAGTGACTGAAAGGGAATTCCACTGCTAATACACAGTGTGCTGACGATTGAGGCCTGGACTCAGGACAGCATGCAGGCAGAAGCGAAAGCTGAGCTCTGCGTCCAGCCTGAAGACCAGTACACTTTTCACACTTAACTCTGTTGGGATGTGCAAGAGCCATGGTCACCGAGGCCTACCTAAGGTACTGAAATACTTCCCCAGTTCAGCCTAGGCAGAGGACTCTGTTGCCAAAGGATCTCCATGGAAGGGCCCTGTGGGTTCCGTGTGTTTCCATGAGGTAGTCAGAAACGACTGAGGGTAACTATAGGAGCTCATGGTTGAAAGCAGGCTACCCTGGCAAAACCTTATTTTCCTCCGCGGTAGGCGAGACAGTTGCGGTTTGAAAGCTGCCTGAAAAACACTCCTGCTGCCCATCTTCTCTTTGCTGCCTGAAGGCGTCACCAAAGTACTATGAGTGTACTCGTATGAGGCATGCTGTCTCAGTTCCTTGCTGGAAGCTCCTCCAGGAGCACTCTGGAACTTACCAGCCAAAGAAATGGCACCCCAGGCCTCATGGAAAAGTCCAGATTTCTCCCATTGCAAGCTTAGTTGTGCCATAGTAGCGAAGAAGCATGTGTTAAAGGAAAGCTGCAACACGGTTACATATTTCGACTCGTTGGGCACTCACGTTCTTTGTAACATCTGTGAAGGGGCACTGAACGCCGCCAACTCTTCTCTTGCCTTTGAGTCCCAGGAGGCAAACGGGTTCGTTTGCTTTAACGCTGTGAATGTGCAGCGGTAATGGCAAAGCCCTGCCCGGATCGCTCGACAGCTCTCGTTTGTACAGCATTCAAACGGCCTCAGGAACGCCGTTCTAAGCAGCCTTACATTCCATGCTGGTGTGCCCAAGGAGGAATTTGGATTCTTCTGAGAAACACCACTGTGCCTCACTAATGAAACCTGTGAAAACCCAAAGGACCTCTCCCTATGGCAGTCGGAAGCTAGATGTTGAGTTCCAGACTGAAAACACCGGACAGCTTTCCCTGTGTCTTTGTTGGAATTCTGGGACCATCCAGATTCACAAGGCCTAATTTTTGCACGGCGGGGGAATGCTCTTGTGCATGTACAGCATTCCCCACGTGAAAACCTTTCTTAGCAATGGAGGCAGTCTTTCCCTTGTACTAGGTAGCTAGGCAGAATCATCAGATAAACATGCTTTGTCATCGAGCTTGAAAGTGGGACACTGATGGGAAAGTTCACATTTTCCCGCTTTGCAAGCGACTTACTTTTGGCTTCAAAGCTGCCTGAACAGCACTAGCGGCCCACCTTCTCTTCACTGCAGGAGTTTTGCTGTGGGCCAAGGCTGCGTTCTCTCAATGCCAAAAATGTGCTGACAATTCCCTTCTAGAAACTCATCCTACTGCACTCCAAGTTCAGGTCTGGCCAATGAAAGGTGACCTAAGGCCACAAGGTAAGATCCAGTGTTTCATATCAGCAGAGCTGGGTGTGCATTGTATCCACGAAAGCATACTCTCAAATGGAGTGCCTTAACTCTGCTATGCCCCTGGGGACACATAGGACAGTGGATCGTGCACCCATTTCGCATGATGACCACTGTGTGCCTGAAGAGCGTCCTCTGGCTTCTGAGGAACCCTAGGCGAAATAGGCCCCTGGGAAGCACTCTTCCCATTCATAGCAAGGGAAAAGTACCGCTTTCTGGGTTGCCAGGAAAGAGTGTCCCAGTCGTCAAAGAGCCTCGCGAAAGCAGTGCTGGGCAGACTCTGTTTGCAAGTCGACTGGCCTCAGTGACTGAAAGGGAATTCCACTGCTAATACACAGTGTGCTGACGATTGAGGCCTGGACTCAGGACAGCATGCAGGCAGAAGCGAAAGCTGAGCTCTGCGTCCAGCCTGAAGACCAGTACACTTTTCACACTTAACTCTGTTGGGATGTGCAAGAGCCATGGTCACCGAGGCCTACCTAAGGTACTGAAATACTTCCCCAGTTCAGCCTAGGCAGAGGACTCTGTTGCCAAAGGATCTCCATGGAAGGGCCCTGTGGGTTCCGTGTGTTTCCTTGAGGGAGTCAGAAACGACTGAGGGTAACTATAGGAGCTCATGGTTGAAAGCAGGCTACCCTGGCAAAACCTTATTTTCCTCCACGGTAGGCGAGACAGTTGCGGTTTGAAAGCTGCCTGAAAAACACTCCTGCTGCCCATCTTCTCTTTGCTGCCTGAAGGCGTCACCAAAGTACTATGAGTGTACTCGTATGAGGCATGCTGTCTCAGTTCCTTGCTGGAAGCTCCTCCAGGAGCACTCTGGAACTTACCAGCCAAAGAAATGGCACCCCAGGCCTCATGGAAAAGTCCAGATTTCTCCCATTGCAAGCTTAGTTGTGCCATAGTAGCGAAGAAGCATGTGTTAAAGGAAAGCTGCAACACGGTTACATATTTCGACTCGTTGGGCACTCACGTTCTTTGTAACATCTGTGAAGGGGCACTGAACGCCGCCAACTCTTCTCTTGCCTTTGAGTCCCAGGAGGCAAACGGGTTCGTTTGCTTTAACGCTGTGAATGTGCAGCGGTAATGGCAAAGCCCTGCCCGGATCGCTCGACAGCTCTCGTTTGTACAGCATTCAAACGGCCTCAGGAACGCCGTTCTAAGCAGCCTTACATTCCATGCTGGTGTGCCCAAGGAGGAATTTGGATTCTTCTGAGAAACACCACTGTGCCTCACTAATGAAACCTGTGAAAACCCAAAGGACCTCTCCCTACGGCAGTCGGAAGCTAGATGTTGAGTTCCAGACTGAAAACACCGGACAGCTTTCCCTGTGTCTTTGTTGGAATTCTGGGACCATCCAGATTCACAAGGCCTAACTTTTGCACGGCGGGGGAATGCTCTTGTGCATGTACAGCATTCCCCACGTGAAAACCTTTCTTAGCAGATGGAGGCAGTCTTTCCCTTGTACTAGGTAGCTAGGCAGAATCATCAGATAAACATGCTTTGTCATCGAGCTTGAAAGTGGGACACTGATGGGAAAGTTCACATTTTCCCGCTTTGCAAGCGACTTGCTTTTGGCTTCAAAGCTGCCTGAACAGCACTAGCGGCCCACCTTCTCTTCACTGCAGGACTTTCGCTGTGGGCCAAGGCTGCGTTCTCTCAATGCCAAAAATGTGCTGACAATTCCCTTCTAGAAACTCATCCTACTGCACTCCAAATTCAGCTCCGGCCAATGAAAGGTGACCTAAGGCCACAAGGTAAGATCCAGTGTTTCATATCAGCAGAGCTGGGTGTGCATTGTATCCACGAAACCATACTCTGAAATGGAGTGCCTTAACTCTGCTATGCCCCTGGGGACACATAGGACAGTGGATCGTGCACCCATTTCGCATGATGACCACTGTGTGCCTGAAGAGCGTCCTCTGGCTTCTGAGGAACCCTAGGCGAAATAGGCCCCTGGGAAGCACTCTTCCCATTCATAGCAAGGGAAAAGTACTGATTTCTGGGTTGCCAAGGAAGAGTGTCCCAGTCGTCAAAGAGCCTCGCGAAAGCAGTGCTGGGCAGCCTCTGTTTGCAAGTCAACTGGCCTCAGTGACTGAAAGGGAATTCCACTGCTAATACACAGTGTGCTGACGATTGAGGCCTGGACTCAGGACAGCATGCAGGCAGAAGCGAAAGCTGAGCTCTGCGTCCAGCCTGAAGACCAGTACACTTTTCACACTTAACTCTGTTGGGATGTGCAAGAGCCATGGTCACCGAGGCCTACCTAAGGTACTGAAATACTTCCCCAGTTCAGCCTAGGCAGAGGACTCTGTTGCCAAAGGATCTCCATGGAAGGGCCCTGTGAGTTCCGTGTGTTTCCATGAGGTAGTCAGAAACGACTGAGGGTAACTATAGGAGCTCATGGTTGAAAGCAGGCTACCCTGGCAAAACCTTATTTTCCTCCGCGGTAGGCGAGACAGTTGCGGTTTGAAAGCTGCCTGAAAAACACTCCTGCTGCCCATCTTCTCTTTGCTGCCTGAAGGCGTCACCAAAGTACTATGAGTGTACTCGTATGAGGCATGCTGTCTCAGTTCCTTGCTGGAAGCTCCTCCAGGAGCACTCTGGAAATTACCAGCCAAAGAAATGGCACCCCAGGCATCAAGTAAAAGTCCAGATGTCTCCCATTGTAAGCTTAGGTGTGCCATAGTAGCGAAGAAGCATGTGATAAAGGAATGCTTCCACTCTGTTATGTATTTCACGACGCGTTGTGCACTCACATTCGTTGTAACATCTGTGAAGGGGCACTGAACGCCGCCAACTCTTTTGTTGCCTTTGAGTCCCAGGAGGCAAAAGGGTTCGTTTGCTTTAACGCTGTGAATGTGCAGCGGTAATGGCAAAGCCCTGCCCGGATCGCTCCACAGCTCTCGTTTGTACAGCATTCAAATGGCCTCAGGAACGCCGTTCTAAGCAGCCTTACATTCCATGCTGGTGTGCCCCAAGGAGGAATTTGGGTTCTGAGAAACGCCACTGTGCCTCACAAATGAAACCTGTGAACTCCCAAAGGACGTCTCCCTACGGCAGTCGGAAGCTAGATGTTGAGTTCCAGCCTGAAAACAACGGACAGCTTTCCCTGTGACAATGCTGGACTTCTGGGACCATCCAGATTCACCAAGGCCTAACTTTTGCACGGCGGGGGAATGCTCTTGTGCATGTACAGCATTCCCCACGTGAAAACCTTTCTTAGCAGATGGAGGCAGTCTTTCCCTTGTACTAGGTAGCTAGGCAGAATCATCAGATAAACATGCTTTGTCATCGAGCTTGAAAGTGGGACACTGATGGGAAAGTTCACATTTTCCCGCTTTGCAAGCGACTTGCTTTTGGCTTCAAAGCTGCTTGAACAGCACTAGCGGCCCACCTTCTCTTCACTGCAGGACTTTCGCTGTGGGCCAAGGCTGCGTTCTCTCAATGCCAAAAATGTGCTGACAATTCCCTTCTAGAAACTCATCCTACTGCACTCCAAGTTCAGGTCTGGCCAATGAAAGATGACCTAAGGCCACAAGGTAAGATCCAGTGTTTCATATCAGCAGAGCTGGGTGTGCATTGTATCCACGAAAGCATACTCTCAAATGGAGTGCCTTAACTCTGCTATGCCCCTGGGGACACATAGGACAGTGGATCGTGCACCCATTTCGCATGATGACCACTGTGTGCCTGAAGAGCGTCCTCTGGCTTCTGAGGAACCCTAGGCGAAATAGGTTCCTGGGAAGCATTCTTCCCATTCATAGCAAGGGAAAAGTACTGCTTTCTGGGTTGCCAAGGAAGAGTGTCCCAGTCGTCAAAGAGCCTCGCGAAAGCAGTGCTGGGCAGACTCTGTTTGCAAGTCGACTTGCCTCAGTGACTGAAAGGGAACTCCACTGCTAATACACAGTGTGCTGACGATTGAGGCCTGGACTCAGGACAGCACGCAGGCAGAAGCGAAAGCTAAGCTCTGCGTCCAGCCTGAAGACGAGTACACTTTTCACACTTAACTCTGTTGGGATGTGCAAGAGCCATGGTCACCGAGGCCTACCTAAGGTACTGAAATACTTCCCCAGTTCAGCCTAGGCAGAGGACTCTGTTGCCAAAGGATCTCCATGGAAGGGCCCTGTGGGTTCCGTGTGTTTCCTTGAGGGAGTCAGAAACGACTGAGGGTAACTATAGGAGCTCATGGTTGAAAGCAGGCTACCCTGGCAAAACCTTATTTTCCTCCGCGGTAGGCGAGACAGTTGCGGTTTGAAAGCTGCCTGAAAAACACTCCTGCTGCCCATCTTCTCTTTGCTGCCTGAAGGCGTCACCAAAGTACTATGAGTGTACTCGTATGAGGCATGCTGTCTCAGTTCCTTGCTGGGAGCTCCTCCAGGAGCACTCTGGAAATTACCAGCCAAAGAAATGGCACCCCAGGCATCAAGTAAAAGTCCAGATGTCTCCCATTGTAAGCTTAGGTGTGCCATAGTAGCGAAGAAGCATGTGTTAAAGGAATGCTTCCACTCTGTTATGTATTTCACGACGCGTTGTGCACTCACATTCGTTGTAACATCTGTGAAGGGGCACTGAACGCCGCCAACTCTTTTGTTGCCTTTGAGTCCCAGGAGGCAAAAGGGTTCGTTTGCTTTAACGCTGTGAATGTGCAGCGGTAATGGCAAAGCCCTGCCCGGATCGCTCGACAGCTCTCGTTTGTACAGCATTCAAATGGCCTCAGGAACGCCGTTCTAAGCAGCCTTACATTCCATGCTGGTGTGCCCCAAGGAGGAATTTGGGTTCTGAGAAACGCCACTGTGCCTCACAAATGAAACCTGTGAACTCCCAAAGGACGTCTCCCTACGGCAGTCGGAAGCTAGATGTTGAGTTCCAGCCTGAAAACAACGGACAGCTTTCCCTGTGACAATGCTGGACTTCTGGGACCATCCAGATTCACCAAGGCCTAACTTTTGCACGGCGGGGGAATTCTCTTGTGCATGTACAGCAGTCCCCACGTGAAAACCTTTCTTAGCAGATGGAGGCAGTCTTTCCCTTGTACTAGGTAGCTAGGCAGAATCATCAGATAAACATGCTTTGTCATCGAGCTTGAAAGTGGGACACTGATGGGAAAGTTCACATTTTCCCGCTTTGCAAGCGACTTGCTTTTGGCTTCAAAGCTGCCTGAACAGCACTAGCGGCCCACCTTCTCTTCACTGCAGAACTTTCGCTGTGGGCCAAGGCTGCGTTCTCTCAATGCCAAAAATGTGCTGACAATTCCCTTCTAGAAACTCATCCTACTGCACTCCAAATTCAGCTCCGGCCAATGAAAGGTGACCTAAGGCCACAAGGTAAGATCCAGTGTTTCATATCAGCAGAGCTGGGTGTGCATTGTATCCACGAAACCATACTCTGAAATGGAGTGCCTTAACTCTGCTATGCCCCTGGGGACACATAGGACAGTGGATCGTGCACCCATTTCGCATGATGACCACTGTGTGCCTGAAGAGCGTCCTCTGGCTTCTGAGGAACCCTAGGCGAAATAGGTCCCTGGGAAGCATTCTTCCCATTCATAGCAAGGGAAAAGTACTGCTTTCTGGGTTGCCAAGGAAGAGTGTCCCAGTCGTCAAAGAGCCTCGCGAAAGCAGTGCTGGGCAGACTCTGTTTGCAAGTCGACTGGCCTCAGTGACTGAAAGAGAACTCCACTGCTAATACACAGTGTGCTGACGATTGAGGCCTGGACTCAGGACAGCACGCAGGCAGAAGCGAAAGCTAAGCTCTGCGTCCAGCCTGAAGACGAGTACACTTTTCACACTTAACTCTGTTGGGATGTGCAAGAGCCATGGTCACCGAGGCCTACCTAAGGTACTGAAATACTTCCCCAGTTCAGCCTAGGCAGAGGACTCTGTTGCCAAAGGATCTCCATGGAAGGGCCCTGTGGGTTCCGTGTGTTTCCTTGAGGGAGTCAGAAACGACTGAGGGTAACTATAGGAGCTCATGGTTGAAAGCAGGCTACCCTGGCAAAACCTTATTTTCCTCCGCGGTAGGCGAGACAGTTGCGGTTTGAAAGCTGCCTGAAAAACACTCCTGCTGCCCATCTTCTCTTTGCTGCCTGAAGGCGTCACCAAAGTACTATGAGTGTACTCGTATGAGGCATGCTGTCTCAGTTCCTTGCTGGGAGCTCCTCCAGGAGCACTCTGGAAATTACCAGCCAAAGAAATGGCACCCCAGGCATCAAGTAAAAGTCCAGATGTCTCCCATTGTAAGCTTAGGTGTGCCATAGTAGCGAAGAAGCATGTGTTAAAGGAATGCTTCCACTCTGTTATGTATTTCACGACGCGTTGTGCACTCACATTCGTTGTAACATCTGTGAAGGAGCACTGAACGCCGCCAACTCTTTTGTTGCCTTTGAGTCCCAGGAGGCAAAAGGGTTCGTTTGCTTTAACGCTGTGAATGTTCAGCGGTAATGGCAAAGCCCTACCCGGATCGCTCGACAGCTCTCGTTTGTACAGCATTCAAATGGCCTCAGGAACGCCGTTCTAAGCAGCCTTACATTCCATGCTGGTGTGCCCCAAGGAGGAATTTGGGTTCTGAGAAACGCCACTGTGCCTCACAAATGAAACCTGTGAACTCCCAACGGACGTCTCCCTACGGCAGTCGGAAGCTAGATGTTGAGTTCCAGCCTGAAAACAACGGACAGCTTTCCCTGTGACAATGCTGGACTTCTGGGACCATCCAGATTCAAAAAGGCCTAACTTTTGCACGGCGGGGGAATGCTCTTGTGCATGTACAGCAGTCCCCACGTGAAAACCTTTCTTAGCAGATGGAGGCAGTCTTTCCCTTGTACTAGGTAGCTAGGCAGAATCATCAGATAAACATGCTTTGTCATCGAGCTTGAAAGTGGGACACTGATGGGAAAGTTCACATTTTCCCGCTTTGCAAGCGACTTGCTTTTGGCTTCAAAGCTGCCTGAACAGCACTAGCGGCCCACCTTCTCTTCACTGCAGGACTTTCGCTGTGGGCCAAGGCTGCGTTCTCTCAATGCCAAAAATGTGCTGACAATTCCCTTCTAGAAACTCATCCTACTGCACTCCAAATTCAGCTCCGGCCAATGAAAGGTGACCTAAGGCCACAAGGTAAGATCCAGTGTTTCATATCAGCAGAGCTGGGTGTGCATTGTATCCACGAAACCATACTCTGAAATGGAGTGCCTTAACTCTGCTATGCCCCTGGGGACACATAGGACAGTGGATCGTGCACCCATTTCGCATGATGACCACTGTGTGCCTGAAGAGTGTCCTCTGGCTTCTGAGGAACCCCAGGCGAAATAGGCCCCTGGGAAGCACTCTTCCCATTCACAGCAAGGGAAAAGTACTGATTTCTGGGTTGCCAAGGAAGAGTGTCCCAGTCGTCAAAGAGCCTCGCGAAAGCAGTGCTGGGCAGACTCTGTTTGCAAGTCGACTGGCCTCAGTGACTGAAAGGGAATTCCACTGCCAATACACAGTGGGTTGACGATTGAGGCCTGGACTCAGGACAGCATGCAGGCAGAAGCGAAAGCTGAGCTCTGCGTCCAGCCTGAAGACCAGTACACTTTTCACACTTAACTCTGTTGGGATGTGCAAGAGCCATGGTCACCGAGGCCTACCTAAGGTACTGAAATACTTCCCCAGTTCAGCCTAGGCAGAGGACTCTGTTGCCAAAGGATCTCCATGGAAGGGCCCTGTGAGTTCCGTGTGTTTCCATGAGGTAGTCAGAAACGACTGAGGGTAACTATAGGAGCTCATGGTTGAAAGCAGGCTACCCTGGCAAAACCTTATTTTCCTCCGCGGTAGGCGAGACAGTTGCGGTTTGAAAGCTGCCTGAAAAACACTCCTGCTGCCCATCTTCTCTTTGCTGCCTGAAGGCGTCACCAAAGTACTATGAGTGTACTCGTATGAGGCATGCTGTCTCAGTTCCTTGCTGGAAGCTCCTCCAGGAGCACTCTGGAACTTACCAGCCAAAGAAATGGCACCCCAGGCCTCATGGAAAAGTCCAGATTTCTCCCATTGCAAGCTTAGTTGTGCCATAGTAGCGAAGAAGCATGTGTTAAAGGAAAGCTGCAACACGGTTACATATTTCGACTCGTTGGGCACTCACGTTCTTTGTAACATCTGTGAAGGGGCACTGAACGCCGCCAACTCTTCTCTTGCCTTTGAGTCCCAGGAGGCAAACGGGTTCGTTTGCTTTAACGCTGTGAATGTGCAGCGGTAATGGCAAAGCCCTGCCCGGATCGCTCGACAGCTCTCGTTTGTACAGCATTCAAACGGCCTCAGGAACGCCGTTCTAAGCAGCCTTACATTCCATGCTGGTGTGCCCAAGGAGGAATTTGGATTCTTCTGAGAAACACCACTGTGCCTCACTAATGAAACCTGTGAAAACCCAAAGGACCTCTCCCTATGGCAGTCGGAAGCTAGATGTTGAGTTCCAGACTGAAAACACCGGACAGCTTTCCCTGTGTCTTTGTTGGAATTCTGGGACCATCCAGATTCACCAAGGCCTAACTTTTGCACGGCGGGGGAATGCTCTTCTGCATGTACAGCAGTCCCCACGTGAAAACCTTTCTTAGCAGATGGAGGCAGTCTTTCCCTTGTACTAGATAGCTAGGCAGAATCATCAGATAAACATGCTTTGTCATCGAGCTTGAAAGTGGGACACTGATGGGAAAGATCACATTTTCCCGCTTTGCAAGCGACTTGCTTTTGGCTTCAAAGCTGCTTGAACAGCACTAGCGGCCCACCTTCTCTTCACTGCAGGAGTTTCACTGTGGGCCAAGGCTGCGTTCTCTCAATGCCAAAAATGTGCTGACAATTCCCTTCTAGAAACTCATCCTACTGCACTCCAAATTCAGCTCCGGCCAATGAAAGGTGACCTAAGGCCACAAGGTAAGATCCAGTGTTTCATATCAGCAGAGCTGGGTGTGCATTGTATCCACGAAACCATACTCTGAAATGGAGTGCCTTAACTCTGCTATGCCCCTGGGGACACATAGGACAGTGGATCGTGCACCCATTTCGCATGATGACCACTGTGTGCCTGAAGAGCGTCCTCTGGCTTCTAAGGAACCCTAGGCGAAATAGGTCCCTGGGAAGCATTCTTCCCATTCATAGCAAGGGAAAAGTACTGCTTTCTGGGTTGCCAAGGAAGAGTGTCCCAGTCGTCAAAGAGCCTCGCGAAAGCAGTGCTGGGCAGACTCTGTTTGCAAGTCGACTGGCCTCAGTGACTGAAAGGGAACTCCACTGCTAATACACAGTGTGCTGACGATTGAGGCCTGGACTCAGGACAGCACGCAGGCAGAAGCGAAAGCTAAGCTCTGCGTCCAGCCTGAAGACGAGTACACTTTTCACACTTAACTCTGTTGGGATGTGCAAGAGCCATGGTCACCGAGGCCTACCTAAGGTACTGAAATACTTCCCCAGTTCAGCCTAGGCAGAGGACTCTGTTGCCAAAGGACCTCCATGGAAGGGCCCTGTGGGTTCCGTGTGTTTCCTTGAGGGAGTCAGAAACGACTGAGGGTAACTATAGGAGCTCATGGTTGAAAGCAGGCTACCCTGGCAAAACCTTATTTTCCTCCGCGGTAGGCGAGACAGTTGCGGTTTGAAAGCTGCCTGAAAAACACTCCTGCTGCCCATCTTCTCTTTGCTGCCTGAAGGCGTCACGAAAGTACTATGAGTGTACTCGTATGAGGCATGCTGTCTCAGTTCCTTGCTGGGAGCTCCTCCAGGAGCACTCTGGAAATTACCAGCCAAAGAAATGGCACCCCAGGCATCAAGTAAAAGTCCAGATGTCTCCCATTGTAAGCTTAGGTGTGCCATAGTAGCGAAGAAGCATGTGATAAAGGAATGCTTCCACTCTGTTATGTATTTCACGACGCGTTGTGCACTCACATTCGTTGTAACATCTGTGAAGGAGCACTGAACGCCGCCAACTCTTTTGTTGCCTTTGAGTCCCAGGAGGCAAAAGGGTTCGTTTGCTTTAACGCTGTGAATGTGCAGCGGTAATGGCAAAGCCCTGCCCGGATCGCTCCACAGCTCTCGTTTGTACAGCATTCAAATGGCCTCAGGAACGCCGTTCTAAGCAGCCTTACATTCCATGCTGGTGTGCCCCAAGGAGGAATTTGGGTTCTGAGAAACGCCACTGTGCCTCACAAATGAAACCTGTGAACTCCCAAAGGACGTCTCCCTACGGCAGTCGGAAGCTAGATGTTGAGTTGCAGCCTGAAAACAACGGACAGCTTTCCCTGTGACAATGCTGGACTTCTGGGACCATCCAGATTCACCAAGGCCTAACTTTTGCACGGCGGGGGAATGCTCTTGTGCATGTACAGCATTCCCCACGTGAAAACCTTTCTTAGCAGATGGAGGCAGTCTTTCCCTTGTACTAGGTAGCTAGGCAGAATCATCAGATAAACATGCTTTGTCATCGAGCTTGAAAGTGGGACACTGATGGGAAAGTTCACATTTTCCCGCTTTGCAAGCGACTTGCTTTTGGCTTCAAAGCTGCCTGAACAGCACTAGCGGCCCACCTTCTCTTCACTGCAGGAGTTTTGCTGTGGGCCAAGGCTGCGTTCTCTCAATGCCAAAAATGTGCTGACAATTCCCTTCTAGAAACTCATCCTACTGCACTCCAAGTTCAGGTCTGGCCAATGAAAGGTGACCTAAGGCCACAAGGTAAGATCCAGTGTTTCATATCAGCAGAGCTGGGTGTGCATTGTATCCACGAAAGCATACTCTCAAATGGAGTGCCTTAACTCTGCTATGCCCCTGGGGACACATAGGACAGTGGATCGTGCACCCATTTCGCATGATGACCACTGTGTGCCTGAAGAGCGTCCTCTGGCTTCTGAGGAACCCTAGGCGAAATAGGTTCCTGGGAAGCATTCTTCCCATTCATAGCAAGGGAAAAGTACTGCTTTCTGGGTTGCCAAGGAAGAGTGTCCCAGTCGTCAAAGAGCCTCGCGAAAGCAGTGCTGGGCAGACTCTGTTTGCAAGTCGACTGGCCTCAGTGACTGAAAGGGAACTCCACTGCTAATACACAGTGTGCTGACGATTGAGGCCTGGACTCAGGACAGCACGCAGGCAGAAGCGAAAGCTAAGCTCTGCGTCCAGCCTGAAGACGAGTACACTTTTCACACTTAACTCTGTTGGGATGTGCAAGAGCCATGGTCACCGAGGCCTACCTAAGGTACTGAAATACTTCCCCAGTTCAGCCTAGGCAGAGGACTCTGTTGCCAAAGGATCTCCATGGAAGGGCCCTGTGGGTTCCGTGTGTTTCCTTGAGGGAGTCAGAAACGACTGAGGGTAACTATAGGAGCTCATGGTTGAAAGCAGGCTACCCTGGCAAAACCTTATTTTCCTCCGCGGTAGGCGAGACAGTTGCGGTTTGAAAGCTGCCTGAAAAACACTCCTGCTGCCCATCTTCTCTTTGCTGCCTGAAGGCGTCACCAAAGTACTATGAGTGTACTCGTATGAGGCATGCTGTCTCAGTTCCTTGCTGGGAGCTCCTCCAGGAGCACTCTGGAAATTACCAGCCAAAGAAATGGCACCCCAGGCATCAAGTAAAAGTCCAGATGTCTCCCATTGTAAGCTTAGGTGTGCCATAGTAGCGAAGAAGCATGTGTTAAAGGAATGCTTCCACTCTGTTATGTATTTCACGACGCGTTGTGCACTCACATTCGTTGTAACATCTGTGAAGGAGCACTGAACGCCGCCAACTCTTTTGTTGCCTTTGAGTCCCAGGAGGCAAAAGGGTTCGTTTGCTTTAACGCTGTGAATGTGCAGCGGTAATGGCAAAGCCCTGCCCGGATCGCTCGACAGCTCTCGTTTGTACAGCATTCAAACGGCCTCAGGAACGCCGTTCTAAGCAGCCTTACATTCCATGCTGGTGTGCCCAAGGAGGAATTTGGATTCTTCTGAGAAACACCACTGTGCCTCACTAATGAAACCTGTGAAAACCCAAAGGACCTCTCCCTACGGCAGTCGGAAGCTAGATGTTGAGTTCCAGACTGAAAACACCG
Organism: Eubalaena glacialis; assembly: GCF_028564815.1. Lineage (NCBI taxonomy): Eukaryota > Metazoa > Chordata > Mammalia > Artiodactyla > Balaenidae > Eubalaena > Eubalaena glacialis. The sequence continues at coordinate 34,764,183 of NC_083728.1, read as the reverse complement.
GACAGCTTTCCCTGTGTCTTTGTTGGAATTCTGGGACCATCCAGATTCACAAGGCCTAACTTTTGCATGGCGGGGGAATGCTCTTGTGCATGTACAGCATTCCCCACGTGAAAACCTTTCTTAGCAGATGGAGGCAGTCTTTCCCTTGTACTAGGTAGCTAGGCAGAATCATCAGATAAACATGCTTTGTCATCGAGCTTGAAAGTGGGACACTGATGGGAAAGTTCACATTTTCCCGCTTGCAAGCGACTTGCTTTTGGCTTCAAAGCTGCCTGAACAGCACTAGCGGCCCACCTTCTCTTCACTGCAGGAGTTTCGCTGTGGGCCAAGGTTGCGTTCTCTCAATGCCAAAAATGTGCTGACAATTCCCTTCTAGAAACTCATCCTACTGCACTCCAAATTCAGCTCCGGCCAATGAAAGGTGACCTAAGGCCACAAGGTAAGATCCAGTGTTTCATATCAGCAGAGCTGGGTGTGCATTGTATCCACGAAACCATACTCTGAAATGGAGTGCCTTAACTCTGCTATGCCCCTGGGGACACATAGGACAGTGGATCGTGCACCCATTTCGCATGATGACCACTGTGTGCCTGAAGAGCGTCCTCTGGCTTCTGAGGAACCCTAGGCGAAATAGGTTCCTGGGAAGCATTCTTCCCATTCATAGCAAGGGAAAAGTACTGCTTTCTGGGTTGCCAAGGAAGAGTGTCCCAGTCGTCAAAGAGCCTCGCGAAAGCAGTGCTGGGCAGACTCTGTTTGCAAGTCGACTGGCCTCAGTGACTGAAAGGGAACTCCACTGCTAATACACAGTGTGCTGACGATTGAGGCCTGGACTCAGGACAGCACGCAGGCAGAAGCGAAAGCTAAGCTCTGCGTCCAGCCTGAAGACGAGTACACTTTTCACACTTAACTCTGTTGGGATGTGCAAGAGCCATGGTCACCGAGGCCTACCTAAGGTACTGAAATACTTCCCCAGTTCAGCCTAGGCAGAGGACTCTGTTGCCAAAGGATCTCCATGGAAGGGCCCTGTGGGTTCCGTGTGTTTCCTTGAGGGAGTCAGAAACGACTGAGGGTAACTATAGGAGCTCATGGTTGAAAGCAGGCTACCCTGGCAAAACCTTATTTTCCTCCGCGGTAGGCGAGATAGTTGCGGTTTGAAAGCTGCCTGAAAAACACTCCTGCTGCCCATCTTCTCTTTGCTGCCTGAAGGCGTCACGAAAGTACTATGAGTGTACTCGTATGAGGCATGCTGTCTCAGTTCCTTGCTGGGAGCTCCTCCAGGAGCACTCTGGAAATTACCAGCCAAAGAAATGGCACCCCAGGCATCAAGTAAAAGTCCAGATGTCTCCCATTGTAAGCTTAGGTGTGCCATAGTAGCGAAGAAGCATGTGTTAAAGGAATGCTTCCACTCTGTTATGTATTTCACGACGCGTTGTGCACTCACATTCGTTGTAACATCTGTGAAGGAGCACTGAACGCCGCCAACTCTTTTGTTGCCTTTGAGTCCCAGGAGGCAAAAGGGTTCGTTTGCTTTAACGCTGTGAATGTGCAGCGGTAATGGCAAAGCCCTGCCCGGATCGCTCGACAGCTCTCGTTTGTACAGCATTCAAATGGCCTCAGGAACGCCGTTCTAAGCAGCCTTACATTCCATGCTGGTGTGCCCCAAGGAGGAATTTGGGTTCTGAGAAACGCCACTGTGCCTCACAAATGAAACCTGTGAACTCCCAACGGACGTCTCCCTACGGCAGTCGGAAGCTAGATGTTGAGTTCCAGCCTGAAAACAACGGACAGCTTTCCCTGTGACAATGCTGGACTTCTGGGACCATCCAGATTCACCAAGGCCTAACTTTTGCACGGCGGGGGAATGCTCTTGTGCATGTACAGCATTCCCCACGTGAAAACCTTTCTTAGCAGATGGAGGCAGTCTTTCCCTTGTACTAGGTAGCTAGGCAGAATCATCAGATAAACATGCTTTGTCATCGAGCTTGAAAGTGGGACACTGATGGGAAAGTTCACATTTTCCCGCTTGCAAGCGACTTGCTTTTGGCTTCAAAGCTGCCTGAACAGCACTAGCGGCCCACCTTCTCTTCACTGCAGGAGTTTCGCTGTGGGCCAAGGCTGCGTTCTCTCAATGCCAAAAAAGTGCTCACAATTCCCTTCTAGAAACTCATCCTACTGCACTCCAAATTCAGCTCCGGCCAATGAAAGGTGACCTAAGGCCACAAGGTAAGATCCAGTGTTTCATATCAGCAGAGCTGGGTGTGCATTGTATCCACGAAACCATACTCTGAAATGGAGTGCCTTAACTCTGCTATGCCCCTGGGGACACATAGGACAGTGGATCGTGCACCCATTTCGCATGATGACCACTGGTGTGCCTGAAGAGCGTCCTCTGGCTTCTGAGGAACCCTAGGCGAAATAGGTCCCTGGGAAGCATTCTTCCCATTCATAGCAAGGGAAAAGTACTGCTTTCTGGGTTGCCAAGGAAGAGTGTCCCAGTCGTCAAAGAGCCTCGCGAAAGCAGTGCTGGGCAGACTCTGTTTGCAAGTCGACTGGCCTCAGTGACTGAAAGAGAACTCCACTGCTAATACACAGTGTGCTGACGATTGAGGCCTGGACTCAGGACAGCACGCAGGCAGAAGCGAAAGCTAAGCTCTGCGTCCAGCCTGAAGACGAGTACACTTTTCACACTTAACTCTGTTGGGATGTGCAAGAGCCATGGTCACCGAGGCCTACCTAAGGTACTGAAATACTTCCCCAGTTCAGCCTAGGCAGAGGACTCTGTTGCCAAAGGATCTCCATGGAAGGGCCCTGTGGGTTCCGTGTGTTTCCATGAGGTAGTCAGAAACGACTGAGGGTAACTATAGGAGCTCATGGTTGAAAGCAGGCTACCCTGGCAAAACCTTATTTTCCTCCGCGGTAGGCGAGACAGTTGCGGTTTGAAAGCTGCCTGAAAAACACTCCTGCTGCCCATCTTCTCTTTGCTGCCTGAAGGCGTCACCAAAGTACTATGAGTGTACTCGTATGAGGCATGCTGTCTCAGTTCCTTGCTGGGAGCTCCTCCAGGAGCACTCTGGAAATTACCAGCCAAAGAAATGGCACCCCAGGCATCAAGTAAAAGTCCAGATGTCTCCCATTGTAAGCTTAGGTGTGCCATAGTAGCGAAGAAGCATGTGTTAAAGGAATGCTTCCACTCTGTTATGTATTTCACGACGCGTTGTGCACTCACATTCGTTGTAACATCTGTGAAGGAGCACTGAACGCCGCCAACTCTTTTGTTGCCTTTGAGTCCCAGGAGGCAAAAGGGTTCGTTTGCTTTAACGCTGTGAATGTGCAGCGGTAATGGCAAAGCCCTGCCCGGATCGCTCGACAGCTCTCGTTTGTACAGCATTCAAATGGCCTCAGGAACGCCGTTCTAAGCAGCCTTACATTCCATGCTGGTGTGCCCCAAGGAGGAATTTGGGTTCTGAGAAACGCCACTGTGCCTCACAAATGAAACCTGTGAACTCCCAACGGACGTCTCCCTACGGCAGTCGGAAGCTAGATGTTGAGTTCCAGCCTGAAAACAACGGACAGCTTTCCCTGTGACAATGCTGGACTTCTGGGACCATCCAGATTCACCAAGGCCTAACTTTTGCACGGCGGGGGAATGCTCTTGTGCATGTACAGCATTCCCCACGTGAAAACCTTTCTTAGCAGATGGAGGCAGTCTTTCCCTTGTACTAGGTAGCTAGGCAGAATCATCAGATAAACATGCTTTGTCATCGAGCTTGAAAGTGGGACACTGATGGGAAAGTTCACATTTTCCCGCTTGCAAGCGACTTGCTTTTGGCTTCAAAGCTGCCTGAACAGCACTAGCGGCCCACCTTCTCTTCACTGCAGGAGTTTCGCTGTGGGCCAAGGCTGCGTTCTCTCAATGCCAAAAAAGTGCTCACAATTCCCTTCTAGAAACTCATCCTACTGCACTCCAAATTCAGCTCCGGCCAATGAAAGGTGACCTAAGGCCACAAGGTAAGATCCAGTGTTTCATATCAGCAGAGCTGGGTGTGCATTGTATCCACGAAACCATACTCTGAAATGGAGTGCCTTAACTCTGCTATGCCCCTGGGGACACATAGGACAGTGGATCGTGCACCCATTTCGCATGATGACCACTGGTGTGCCTGAAGAGCGTCCTCTGGCTTCTGAGGAACCCTAGGCGAAATAGGTCCCTGGGAAGCATTCTTCCCATTCATAGCAAGGGAAAAGTACTGCTTTCTGGGTTGCCAAGGAAGAGTGTCCCAGTCGTCAAAGAGCCTCGCGAAAGCAGTGCTGGGCAGACTCTGTTTGCAAGTCGACTGGCCTCAGTGACTGAAAGAGAACTCCACTGCTAATACACAGTGTGCTGACGATTGAGGCCTGGACTCAGGACAGCACGCAGGCAGAAGCGAAAGCTAAGCTCTGCGTCCAGCCTGAAGACGAGTACACTTTTCACACTTAACTCTGTTGGGATGTGCAAGAGCCATGGTCACCGAGGCCTACCTAAGGTACTGAAATACTTCCCCAGTTCAGCCTAGGCAGAGGACTCTGTTGCCAAAGGATCTCCATGGAAGGGCCCTGTGGGTTCCGTGTGTTTCCATGAGGTAGTCAGAAACGACTGAGGGTAACTATAGGAGCTCATGGTTGAAAGCAGGCTACCCTGGCAAAACCTTATTTTCCTCCGCGGTAGGCGAGACAGTTGCGGTTTGAAAGCTGCCTGAAAAACACTCCTGCTGCCCATCTTCTCTTTGCTGCCTGAAGGCGTCACCAAAGTACTATGAGTGTACTCGTATGAGGCATGCTGTCTCAGTTCCTTGCTGGGAGCTCCTCCAGGAGCACTCTGGAAATTACCAGCCAAAGAAATGGCACCCCAGGCATCAAGTAAAAGTCCAGATGTCTCCCATTGTAAGCTTAGGTGTGCCATAGTAGCGAAGAAGCATGTGTTAAAGGAATGCTTCCACTCTGTTATGTATTTCACGACGCGTTGTGCACTCACATTCGTTGTAACATCTGTGAAGGAGCACTGAACGCCGCCAACTCTTTTGTTGCCTTTGAGTCCCAGGAGGCAAAAGGGTTCGTTTGCTTTAACGCTGTGAATGTGCAGCGGTAATGGCAAAGCCCTGCCCGGATCGCTCGACAGCTCTCGTTTGTACAGCATTCAAATGGCCTCAGGAACGCCGTTCTAAGCAGCCTTACATTCCATGCTGGTGTGCCCCAAGGAGGAATTTGGGTTCTGAGAAACGCCACTGTGCCTCACAAATGAAACCTGTGAACTCCCAACGGACGTCTCCCTACGGCAGTCGGAAGCTAGATGTTGAGTTCCAGCCTGAAAACAACGGACAGCTTTCCCTGTGACAATGCTGGACTTCTGGGACCATCCAGATTCACCAAGGCCTAACTTTTGCACGGCGGGGGAATGCTCTTGTGCATGTACAGCAGTCCCCACGTGAAAACCTTTCTTAGCAGATGGAGGCAGTCTTTCCCTTGTACTAGGTAGCTAGGCAGAATCATCAGATAAACATGCTTTGTCATCGAGCTTGAAAGTGGGACACTGATGGGAAAGTTCACATTTTCCCGCTTGCAAGCGACTTGCTTTTGGCTTCAAAGCTGCCTGAACAGCACTAGCGGCCCACCTTCTCTTCACTGCAGGAGTTTCGCTGTGGGCCAAGGCTGCGTTCTCTCAATGCCAAAAAAGTGCTCACAATTCCCTTCTAGAAACTCATCCTACTGCACTCCAAATTCAGCTCCGGCCAATGAAAGGTGACCTAAGGCCACAAGGTAAGATCCAGTGTTTCATATCAGCAGAGCTGGGTGTGCATTGTATCCACGAAACCATACTCTGAAATGGAGTGCCTTAACTCTGCTATGCCCCTGGGGACACATAGGACAGTGGATCGTGCACCCATTTCGCATGATGACCACTGGTGTGCCTGAAGAGCGTCCTCTGGCTTCTGAGGAACCCTAGGCGAAATAGGTCCCTGGGAAGCATTCTTCCCATTCATAGCAAGGGAAAAGTACTGCTTTCTGGGTTGCCAAGGAAGAGTGTCCCAGTCGTCAAAGAGCCTCGCGAAAGCAGTGCTGGGCAGACTCTGTTTGCAAGTCGACTGGCCTCAGTGACTGAAAGAGAACTCCACTGCTAATACACAGTGTGCTGACGATTGAGGCCTGGACTCAGGACAGCACGCAGGCAGAAGCGAAAGCTAAGCTCTGCGTCCAGCCTGAAGACGAGTACACTTTTCACACTTAACTCTGTTGGGATGTGCAAGAGCCATGGTCACCGAGGCCTACCTAAGGTACTGAAATACTTCCCCAGTTCAGCCTAGGCAGAGGACTCTGTTGCCAAAGGATCTCCATGGAAGGGCCCTGTGGGTTCCGTGTGTTTCCATGAGGTAGTCAGAAACGACTGAGGGTAACTATAGGAGCTCATGGTTGAAAGCAGGCTACCCTGGCAAAACCTTATTTTCCTCCGCGGTAGGCGAGACAGTTGCGGTTTGAAAGCTGCCTGAAAAACACTCCTGCTGCCCATCTTCTCTTTGCTGCCTGAAGGCGTCACCAAAGTACTATGAGTGTACTCGTATGAGGCATGCTGTCTCAGTTCCTTGCTGGGAGCTCCTCCAGGAGCACTCTGGAAATTACCAGCCAAAGAAATGGCACCCCAGGCATCAAGTAAAAGTCCAGATGTCTCCCATTGTAAGCTTAGGTGTGCCATAGTAGCGAAGAAGCATGTGTTAAAGGAATGCTTCCACTCTGTTATGTATTTCACGACGCGTTGTGCACTCACATTCGTTGTAACATCTGTGAAGGAGCACTGAACGCCGCCAACTCTTTTGTTGCCTTTGAGTCCCAGGAGGCAAAAGGGTTCGTTTGCTTTAACGCTGTGAATGTGCAGCGGTAATGGCAAAGCCCTGCCCGGATCGCTCGACAGCTCTCGTTTGTACAGCATTCAAATGGCCTCAGGAACGCCGTTCTAAGCAGCCTTACATTCCATGCTGGTGTGCCCCAAGGAGGAATTTGGGTTCTGAGAAACGCCACTGTGCCTCACAAATGAAACCTGTGAACTCCCAACGGACGTCTCCCTACGGCAGTCGGAAGCTAGATGTTGAGTTCCAGCCTGAAAACAACGGACAGCTTTCCCTGTGACAATGCTGGACTTCTGGGACCATCCAGATTCACCAAGGCCTAACTTTTGCACGGCGGGGGAATGCTCTTGTGCATGTACAGCATTCCCCACGTGAAAACCTTTCTTAGCAGATGGAGGCAGTCTTTCCCTTGTACTAGGTAGCTAGGCAGAATCATCAGATAAACATGCTTTGTCATCGAGCTTGAAAGTGGGACACTGATGGGAAAGTTCACATTTTCCCGCTTGCAAGCGACTTGCTTTTGGCTTCAAAGCTGCCTGAACAGCACTAGCGGCCCACCTTCTCTTCACTGCAGGAGTTTCGCTGTGGGCCAAGGCTGCGTTCTCTCAATGCCAAAAAAGTGCTCACAATTCCCTTCTAGAAACTCATCCTACTGCACTCCAAATTCAGCTCCGGCCAATGAAAGGTGACCTAAGGCCACAAGGTAAGATCCAGTGTTTCATATCAGCAGAGCTGGGTGTGCATTGTATCCACGAAACCATACTCTGAAATGGAGTGCCTTAACTCTGCTATGCCCCTGGGGACACATAGGACAGTGGATCGTGCACCCATTTCGCATGATGACCACTGGTGTGCCTGAAGAGCGTCCTCTGGCTTCTGAGGAACCCTAGGCGAAATAGGTCCCTGGGAAGCATTCTTCCCATTCATAGCAAGGGAAAAGTACTGCTTTCTGGGTTGCCAAGGAAGAGTGTCCCAGTCGTCAAAGAGCCTCGCGAAAGCAGTGCTGGGCAGACTCTGTTTGCAAGTCGACTGGCCTCAGTGACTGAAAGAGAACTCCACTGCTAATACACAGTGTGCTGACGATTGAGGCCTGGACTCAGGACAGCACGCAGGCAGAAGCGAAAGCTAAGCTCTGCGTCCAGCCTGAAGACGAGTACACTTTTCACACTTAACTCTGTTGGGATGTGCAAGAGCCATGGTCACCGAGGCCTACCTAAGGTACTGAAATACTTCCCCAGTTCAGCCTAGGCAGAGGACTCTGTTGCCAAAGGATCTCCATGGAAGGGCCCTGTGGGTTCCGTGTGTTTCCATGAGGTAGTCAGAAACGACTGAGGGTAACTATAGGAGCTCATGGTTGAAAGCAGGCTACCCTGGCAAAACCTTATTTTCCTCCGCGGTAGGCGAGACAGTTGCGGTTTGAAAGCTGCCTGAAAAACACTCCTGCTGCCCATCTTCTCTTTGCTGCCTGAAGGCGTCACCAAAGTACTATGAGTGTACTCGTATGAGGCATGCTGTCTCAGTTCCTTGCTGGGAGCTCCTCCAGGAGCACTCTGGAAATTACCAGCCAAAGAAATGGCACCCCAGGCATCAAGTAAAAGTCCAGATGTCTCCCATTGTAAGCTTAGGTGTGCCATAGTAGCGAAGAAGCATGTGTTAAAGGAATGCTTCCACTCTGTTATGTATTTCACGACGCGTTGTGCACTCACATTCGTTGTAACATCTGTGAAGGAGCACTGAACGCCGCCAACTCTTTTGTTGCCTTTGAGTCCCAGGAGGCAAAAGGGTTCGTTTGCTTTAACGCTGTGAATGTGCAGCGGTAATGGCAAAGCCCTGCCCGGATCGCTCGACAGCTCTCGTTTGTACAGCATTCAAATGGCCTCAGGAACGCCGTTCTAAGCAGCCTTACATTCCATGCTGGTGTGCCCCAAGGAGGAATTTGGGTTCTGAGAAACGCCACTGTGCCTCACAAATGAAACCTGTGAACTCCCAACGGACGTCTCCCTACGGCAGTCGGAAGCTAGATGTTGAGTTCCAGCCTGAAAACAACGGACAGCTTTCCCTGTGACAATGCTGGACTTCTGGGACCATCCAGATTCACCAAGGCCTAACTTTTGCACGGCGGGGGAATGCTCTTGTGCATGTACAGCAGTCCCCACGTGAAAACCTTTCTTAGCAGATGGAGGCAGTCTTTCCCTTGTACTAGGTAGCTAGGCAGAATCATCAGATAAACATGCTTTGTCATCGAGCTTGAAAGTGGGACACTGATGGGAAAGTTCACATTTTCCCGCTTGCAAGCGACTTGCTTTTGGCTTCAAAGCTGCCTGAACAGCACTAGCGGCCCACCTTCTCTTCACTGCAGGAGTTTCGCTGTGGGCCAAGGCTGCGTTCTCTCAATGCCAAAAAAGTGCTCACAATTCCCTTCTAGAAACTCATCCTACTGCACTCCAAATTCAGCTCCGGCCAATGAAAGGTGACCTAAGGCCACAAGGTAAGATCCAGTGTTTCATATCAGCAGAGCTGGGTGTGCATTGTATCCACGAAACCATACTCTGAAATGGAGTGCCTTAACTCTGCTATGCCCCTGGGGACACATAGGACAGTGGATCGTGCACCCATTTCGCATGATGACCACTGGTGTGCCTGAAGAGCGTCCTCTGGCTTCTGAGGAACCCTAGGCGAAATAGGTCCCTGGGAAGCATTCTTCCCATTCATAGCAAGGGAATAGTACTGCTTTCTGGGTTGCCAAGGAAGAGTGTCCCAGTCGTCAAAGAGCCTCGCGAAAGCAGTGCTGGGCAGACTCTGTTTGCAAGTCGACTGGCCTCAGTGACTGAAAGAGAACTCCACTGCTAATACACAGTGTGCTGACGATTGAGGCCTGGACTCAGGACAGCACGCAGGCAGAAGCGAAAGCTAAGCTCTGCGTCCAGCCTGAAGACGAGTACACTTTTCACACTTAACTCTGTTGGGATGTGCAAGAGCCATGGTCACCGAGGCCTACCTAAGGTACTGAAATACTTCCCCAGTTCAGCCTAGGCAGAGGACTCTGTTGCCAAAGGATCTCCATGGAAGGGCCCTGTGGGTTCTGTGTGTTTCCATGAGGTAGTCAGAAACGACTGAGGGTAACTATAGGAGCTCATGGTTGAAAGCAGGCTACCCTGGCAAAACCTTATTTTCCTCCGCGGTAGGCGAGACAGTTGCGGTTTGAAAGCTGCCTGAAAAACACTCCTGCTGCCCATCTTCTCTTTGCTGCCTGAAGGCGTCACCAAAGTACTATGAGTGTACTCGTATGAGGCATGCTGTCTCAGTTCCTTGCTGGGAGCTCCTCCAGGAGCACTCTGGAAATTACCAGCCAAAGAAATGGCACCCCAGGCATCAAGTAAAAGTCCAGATGTCTCCCATTGTAAGCTTAGGTGTGCCATAGTAGCGAAGAAGCATGTGTTAAAGGAATGCTTCCACTCTGTTATGTATTTCACGACGCGTTGTGCACTCACATTCGTTGTAACATCTGTGAAGGAGCACTGAACGCCGCCAACTCTTTTGTTGCCTTTGAGTCCCAGGAGGCAAAAGGGTTCGTTTGCTTTAACGCTGTGAATGTGCAGCGGTAATGGCAAAGCCCTGCCCGGATCGCTCGACAGCTCTCGTTTGTACAGCATTCAAATGGCCTCAGGAACGCCGTTCTAAGCAGCCTTACATTCCATGCTGGTGTGCCCCAAGGAGGAATTTGGGTTCTGAGAAACGCCACTGTGCCTCACAAATGAAACCTGTGAACTCCCAAAGGACGTCTCCCTACGGCAGTCGGAAGCTAGATGTTGAGTTCCAGCCTGAAAACAACGGACAGCTTTCCCTGTGACAATGCTGGACTTCTGGGACCATCCAGATTCACCAAGGCCTAACTTTTGCACGGCGGGGGAATGCTCTTGTGCATGTACAGCAGTCCCCACGTGAAAACCTTTCTTAGCAGATGGAGGCAGTCTTTCCCTTGTACTAGGTAGTTAGGCAGAATCATCAGATAAACATGCTTTGTCATCGAGCTTGAAAGTGGGACACTGATGGGAAAGTTCACATTTTCCCGCTTTGCAAGCGACTTGCTTTTGGCTTCAAAGCTGCCTGAACAGCACTAGCGGCCCACCTTCTCTTCACTGCAGGACTTTCGCTGTGGGCCAAGGCTGCGTTCTCTCAATGCCAAAAATGTGCTGACAATTCCCTTCTAGAAACTCATCCTACTGCACTCCAAATTCAGCTCCGGCCAATGAAAGGTGACCTAAGGCCACAAGGTAAGATCCAGTGTTTCATATCAGCAGAGCTGGGTGTGCATTGTATCCACGAAACCATACTCTGAAATGGAGTGCCTTAACTCTGCTATGCCCCTGGGGACACATAGGACAGTGGATCGTGCACCCATTTCGCATGATGACCACTGTGTGCCTGAAGAGCGTCCTCTGGCTTCTGAGGAACCCTAGGCGAAATAGGTCCCTGGGAAGCATTCTTCCCATTCATAGCAAGGGAAAAGTACTGCTTTCTGGGTTGCCAAGGAAGAGTGTCCCAGTCGTCAAAGAGCTTCGCGAAAGCAGTGCTGGGCAGACTCTGTTTGCAAGTCGACTGGCCTCAGTGACTGAAAGAGAACTCCACTGCTAATACACAGTGTGCTGACGATTGAGGCCTGGACTCAGGACAGCACGCAGGCAGAAGCGAAAGCTAAGCTCTGCGTCCAGCCTGAAGACGAGTACACTTTTCACACTTAACTCTGTTGGGATGTGCAAGAGCCATGGTCACCGAGGCCTACCTAAGGTACTGAAATACTTCCCCAGTTCAGCCTAGGCAGAGGACTCTGTTGCCAAAGGATCTCCATGGAAGGGCCCTGTGGGTTCCGTGTGTTTCCTTGAGGGAGTCAGAAACGACTGAGGGTAACTATAGGAGCTCATGGTTGAAAGCAGGCTACCCTGGCAAAACCTTATTTTCCTCCGCGGTAGGCGAGACAGTTGCGGTTTGAAAGCTGCCTGAAAAACACTCCTGCTGCCCATCTTCTCTTTGCTGCCTGAAGGCGTCACCAAAGTACTATGAGTGTACTCGTATGAGGCATGCTGTCTCAGTTCCTTGCTGGGAGCTCCTCCAGGAGCACTCTGGAAATTACCAGCCAAAGAAATGGCACCCCAGGCATCAAGTAAAAGTCCAGATGTCTCCCATTGTAAGCTTAGGTGTGCCATAGTAGCGAAGAAGCATGTGTTAAAGGAATGCTTCCACTCTGTTATGTATTTCACGACGCGTTGTGCACTCACATTCGTTGTAACATCTGTGAAGGAGCACTGAACGCCGCCAACTCTTTTGTTGCCTTTGAGTCCCAGGAGGCAAAAGGGTTCGTTTGCTTTAACGCTGTGAATGTTCAGCGGTAATGGCAAAGCCCTGCCCGGATCGCTCGACAGCTCTCGTTTGTACAGCATTCAAATGGCCTCAGGAACGCCGTTCTAAGCAGCCTTACATTCCATGCTGGTGTGCCCCAAGGAGGAATTTGGGTTCTGAGAAACGCCACTGTGCCTCACAAATGAAACCTGTGAACTCCCAACGGACGTCTCCCTACGGCAGTCGGAAGCTAGATGTTGAGTTCCAGCCTGAAAACAACGGACAGCTTTCCCTGTGACAATGCTGGACTTCTGGGACCATCCAGATTCACCAAGGCCTAACTTTTGCACGGCGGGGGAATGCTCTTGTGCATGTACAGCAGTCCCCACGTGAAAACCTTTCTTAGCAGATGGAGGCAGTCTTTCCCTTGTACTAGGTAGCTAGGCAGAATCATCAGATAAACATGCTTTGTCATCGAGCTTGAAAGTGGGACACTGATGGGAAAGTTCACATTTTCCCGCTTTGCAAGCGACTTGCTTTTGGCTTCAAAGCTGCCTGAACAGCACTAGCGGCCCACCTTCTCTTCACTGCAGGAGTTTTGCTGTGGGCCAAGGCTGCGTTCTCTCAATGCCAAAAATGTGCTGACAATTCCCTTCTAGAAACTCATCCTACTGCACTCCAAATTCAGCTCCGGCCAAAGAAAGGTGACCTAAAGCCACAAGGTACGATCCAGTGTTTCATATCAGCAGAGCTGGGTGTGCATTGTATCCACGAAACCATACTCTGAAATGGAGTGCCTTAATTCTGCTATGCCCCTGGCGACACATAGGACAGTGGATCGTGCACCCATTTCGCATGATGACCACTGTGTGCCTGAAGAGCGTCCTCTGGCTTCTGAGGAACCCTAGGCGAAATAGGTTCCTGGGAAGCATTCTTCCCATTCATAGCAAGGGAAAAGTACTGCTTTCTGGGTTGCCAAGGAAGAGTGTCCCAGTCGTCAAAGAGCCTCGCGAAAGCAGTGCTGGGCAGGCTCTGTTTGCAAGTCGACTGGCCTCAGTGACTGAAAGGGAACTCCACTGCTAATACACAGTGTGCTGACTGGACTCAGGACAGCACGCAGGCAGAAGCGAAAGCTAAGCTCTGCGTCCAGCCTGAAGACGAGTACACTTTTCACACTTAACTCTGTTGGGATGTGCAAGAGCCATGGTCACCGAGGCCTACCTAAGGTACTGAAATACTTCCCCAGTTCAGCCTAGGCAGAGGACTCTGTTGCCAAAGGATCTCCATGGAAGGGCCCTGTGGGTTCCGTGTGTTTCCTTGAGGGAGTCAGAAACGACTGAGGGTAACTATAGGAGCTCATGGTTGAAAGCAGGCTACCCTGGCAAAACCTTATTTTCCTCCGCGGTAGGCGAGACAGTTGCGGTTTGAAAGCTGCCTGAAAAACACTCCTGCTGCCCATCTTCTCTTTGCTGCCTGAAGGCGTCACCAAAGTACTATGAGTGTACTCGTATGAGGCATGCTGTCTCAGTTCCTTGCTGGGAGCTCCTCCAGGAGCACTCTGGAAATTACCAGCCAAAGAAATGGCACCCCAGGCATCAAGTAAAAGTCCAGATGTCTCCCATTGTAAGCTTAGGTGTGCCATAGTAGCGAAGAAGCATGTGTTAAAGGAAAGCTGCAACACGGTTACATATTTCAACTCGTTGGGCACTCACGTTCTTTGTAACATCTGTGAAGGGGCACTGAACGCCGCCAACTCTTCTCTTGCCTTTGAGTCCCAGGAGGCAAACGGGTTCGTTTGCTTTAACGCTGTGAATGTGCAGCGGTAATGGCAAAGCCCTGCCCGGATCGCTCGACAGCTCTCGTTTGTACAGCATTCAAACGGCCTCAGGAACGCCGTTCTAAGCAGCCTTACATTCCATGCTGGTGTGCCCAAGGAGGAATTTGGATTCTTCTGAGAAACACCACTGTGCCTCACTAATGAAACCTGTGAAAACCCAAAGGACCTCTCCCTACGGCAGTCGGAAGCTAGATGTTGAGTTCCAGACTGAAAACACCGGACAGCTTTCCCTGTGTCTTTGTTGGAATTCTGGGACCATCCAGATTCACAAGGCCTAACTTTTGCACGGCGGGGGAATGCTCTTGTGCATGTACAGCATTCCCCACGTGAAAACCTTTCTTAGCAGATGGAGGCAGTCTTTCCCTTGTACTAGGTAGCTAGGCAGAATCATCAGATAAACATGCTTTGTCATCGAGCTTGAAAGTGGGACACTGATGGGAAAGTTCACATTTTCCCGCTTTGCAAGCGACTTGCTTTTGGCTTCAAAGCTGCCTGAACAGCACTAGCGGCCCACCTTCTCTTCACTGCAAGAGTTTCGCTGTGGGCCAAGGCTGCGTTCTCTCAATGCCAAAAAAGTGCTGACAATTCCCTTCTAGAAACTCATCCTACTGCACTCCAAATTCAGCTCCGGCCAATGAAAGGTGACCTAAGGCCACAAGGTAAGATCCAGTGTTTCATATCAGCAGAGCTGGGTGTGCATTGTATCCACGAAACCATACTCTGAAATGGAGTGCCTTAACTCTGCTATGCCCCTGGGGACACATAGGACAGTGGATCGTGCACCCATTTCGCATGATGACCACTGTGTGCCTGAAGAGTGTCCTCTGGCTTCTGAGGAACCCTAGGCGAAATAGGCCCCTGGGAAGCACTCTTCCCATTCATAGCAAGGGAAAAGTACTGATTTCTGGGTTGCCAAGGAAGAGTGTCCCAGTCGTCAAAGAGCCTCGCGAAAGCAGTGCTGGGCAGACTCTGTTTGCAAGTCGACTGGCCTCAGTGACTGAAAGGGAATTCCACTGCCAATACACAGTGGGTTGACGATTGAGGCCTGGACTCAGGACAGCATGCAGGCAGAAGCGAAAGCTGAGCTCTGCGTCCAGCCTGAAGACCAGTACACTTTTCACACTTAACTCTGTTGGGATGTGCAAGAGCCATGGTCACCGAGGCCTACCTAAGGTACTGAAATACTTCCCCAGTTCAGCCTAGGCAGAGGACTCTGTTGCCAAAGGATCTCCATGGAAGGGCCCTGTGGGTTCCGTGTGTTTCCATGAGGTAGTCAGAAACGACTGAGGGTAACTATAGGAGCTCATGGTTGAAAGCAGGCTACCCTGGCAAAACCTTATTTTCCTCCGCGGTAGGCGAGACAGTTGCGGTTTGAAAGCTGCCTGAAAAACATTCCTGCTGCCCATCTTCTCTTTGCTGCCTGAAGGCGTCACCAAAGTACTATGAGTGTACTCGTATGAGGCATGCTGTCTCAGTTCCTTGCTGGGAGCTCCTCCAGGAGCACTCTGGAACTTACCAGCCAAAGAAATGGCACCCCAGGCCTCATGGAAAAGTCCAGATTTCTCCCATTGCAAGCTTAGTTGTGCCATAGTAGCGAAGAAGCATGTGTTAAAGGAAAGCTGCAACACGGTTACATATTTCGACTCGTTGGGCACTCACGTTCTTTGTAACATCTGTGAAGGGGCACTGAACGCCGCCAACTCTTCTCTTGCCTTTGAGTCCCAGGAGGCAAACGGGTTCGTTTGCTTTAACGCTGTGAATGTGCAGCGGTAATGGCAAAGCCCTGCCCGGATCGCTCGACAGCTCTCGTTTGTACAGCATTCAAACGGCCTCAGGAACGCCGTTCTAAGCAGCCTTACATTCCATGCTGGTGTGCCCAAGGAGGAATTTGGATTCTTCTGAGAAACACCACTGTGCCTCACTAATGAAACCTGTGAAAACCCAAAGGACCTCTCCCTACGGCAGTCGGAAGCTAGATGTTGAGTTCCAGCCTGAAAACACCGGACAGCTTTCCCTGTGTCTTTGTTGGAATTCTGGGACCATCCAGATTCACAAGGCCTAACTTTTGCACGGCGGGGGAATGCTCTTGTGCATGTACAGCATTCCCCACGTGAAAACCTTTCTTAGCAGATGGAGGCAGTCTTTCCCTTGTACTAGGTAGCTAGGCAGAATCATCAGATAAACATGCTTTGTCATCGAGCTTGAAAGTGGGACACTGATGGGAAAGTTCACATTTTCCCGCTTTGCAAGCGACTTGCTTTTGGCTTCAAAGCTGCCTGAACAGCACTAGCGGCCCACCTTCTCTTCACTGCAGGAGTTTCGCTGTGGGCCAAGGTTGCGTTCTCTCAATGCCAAAAATGTGCTGACAATTCCCTTCTAGAAACTCATCCTACTGCACTCCAAATTCAGCTCCGGCCAATGAAAGGTGACCTAAGGCCACAAGGTAAGATCCAGTGTTTCATATCAGCAGAGCTGGGTGTGCATTGTATCCACGAAACCATACTCTGAAATGGAGTGCCTTAACTCTGCTATGCCCCTGGGGACACATAGGACAGTGGATCGTGCACCCATTTCGCATGATGACCACTGTGTGCCTGAAGAGCGTCCTCTGGCTTCTGAGGAACCCTAGGCGAAATAGGCCCCTGGGAAGCACTCTTCCCATTCATAGCAAGGGAAAAGTACTGATTTCTGGGTTGCCAAGGAAGAGTGTCCCAGTCGTCAAAGAGCCTCGCGAAAGCAGTGCTGGGCAGACTCTGTTTGCAAGTCGACTGGCCTCAGTGACTGAAAGGGAATTCCACTGCCAATACACAGTGGGTTGACGATTGAGGCCTGGACTCAGGACAGCATGCAGGCAGAAGCGAAAGCTGAGCTCTGCGTCCAGCCTGAAGACCAGTACACTTTTCACACTTAACTCTGTTGGGATGTGCAAGAGCCATGGTCACCGAGGCCTACCTAAGGTACTGAAATACTTCCCCAGTTCAGCCTAGGCAGAGGACTCTGTTGCCAAAGGATCTCCATGGAAGGGCCCTGTGGGTTCCGTGTGTTTCCATGAGGTAGTCAGAAACGACTGAGGGTAACTATAGGAGCTCATGGTTGAAAGCAGGCTACCCTGGCAAAACCTTATTTTCCTCCGCGGTAGGCGAGACAGTTGCGGTTTGAAAGCTGCCTGAAAAACACTCCTGCTGCCCATCTTCTCTTTGCTGCCTGAAGGCGTCACCAAAGTACTATGAGTGTACTCGTATGAGGCATGCTGTCTCAGTTCCTTGCTGGAAGCTCCTCCAGGAGCACTCTGGAACTTACCAGCCAAAGAAATGGCACCCCAGGCCTCATGGAAAAGTCCAGATTTCTCCCATTGCAAGCTTAGTTGTGCCATAGTAGCGAAGAAGCATGTGTTAAAGGAAAGCTGCAACACGGTTACATATTTCGACTCGTTGGGCACTCACGTTCTCTGTAACATCTGTGAAGGGGCACTGAACGCCGCCAACTCTTCTCTTGCCTTTGAGTCCCAGGAGGCAAACGGGTTCGTTTGCTTTAACGCTGTGAATGTGCAGCGGTAATGGCAAAGCCCTGCCCGGATCGCTCGACAGCTCTCGTTTGTACAGCATTCAAACGGCCTCAGGAACGCCGTTCTAAGCAGCCTTACATTCCATGCTGGTGTGCCCAAGGAGGAATTTGGATTCTTCTGAGAAACACCACTGTGCCTCACTAATGAAACCTGTGAAAACCCAAAGGACCTCTCCCTACGGCAGTCGGAAGCTAGATGTTGAGTTCCAGACTGAAAACACCGGACAGCTTTCCCTGTGTCTTTGTTGGAATTCTGGGACCATCCAGATTCACAAGGCCTAACTTTTGCACAGCGGGGGAATGCTCTTGTGCATGTACAGCATTCCCCACGTGAAAACCTTTCTTAGCAGATGGAGGCAGTCTTTCCCTTGTACTAGGTAGCTAGGCAGAATCATCAGATAAACATGCTTTGTCATCGAGCTTGAAAGTGGGACACTGATGGGAAAGTTCACATTTTCCCGCTTTGCAAGCGACTTGCTTTTGGCTTCAAAGCTGCCTGAACAGCACTAGCGGCCCACCTTCTCTTCACTGCAGGAGTTTTGCTGTGGGCCAAGGCTGCGTTCTCTCAATGCCAAAAATGTGCTGACAATTCCCTTCTAGAAACTCATCCTACTGCACTCCAAATTCAGCTCCGGCCAAAGAAAGGTGACCTAAAGCCACAAGGTACGATCCAGTGTTTCATATCAGCAGAGCTGGGTGTGCATTGTATCCACGAAACCATACTCTGAAATGGAGTGCCTTAACTCTGCTATGCCCCTGGCGACACATAGGACAGTGGATCGTGCACCCATTTCGCATGATGACCACTGTGTGCCTGAAGAGCGTCCTCTGGCTTCTGAGGAACCCTAGGCGAAATAGGTTCCTGGGAAGCATTCTTCCCATTCATAGCAAGGGAAAAGTACTGCTTTCTGGGTTGCCAAGGAAGAGTGTCCCAGTCGTCAAAGAGCCTCGCGAAAGCAGTGCTGGGCAGGCTCTGTTTGCAAGTCGACTGGCCTCAGTGACTGAAAGGGAACTCCACTGCTAATACACAGTGTGCTGACGATTGAGGCCTGGACTCAGGACAGCACGCAGGCAGAAGCGAAAGCTAAGCTCTGCGTCCAGCCTGAAGACGAGTACACTTTTCACACTTAACTCTGTTGGGATGTGCAAGAGCCATGGTCACCGAGGCCTACCTAAGGTACTGAAATACTTCCCCAGTTCAGCCTAGGCAGAGGACTCTGTTGCCAAAGGATCTCCATGGAAGGGCCCTGTGGGTTCCGTGTGTTTCCTTGAGGGAGTCAGAAACGACTGAGGGTAACTATAGGAGCTCATGGTTGAAAGCAGGCTACCCTGGCAAAACCTTATTTTCCTCCGCGGTAGGCGAGACAGTTGCGGTTTGAAAGCTGCCTGAAAAACACTCCTGCTGCCCATCTTCTCTTTGCTGCCTGAAGGCGTCACCAAAGTACTATGAGTGTACTCGTATGAGGCATGCTGTCTCAGTTCCTTGCTGGGAGCTCCTCCAGGAGCACTCTGGAAATTACCAGCCAAAGAAATGGCACCCCAGGCATCAAGTAAAAGTCCAGATGTCTCCCATTGTAAGCTTAGGTGTGCCATAGTAGCGAAGAAGCATGTGTTAAAGGAATGCTTCCACTCTGTTATGTATTTCACGACGCGTTGTGCACTCACATTCGTTGTAACATCTGTGAAGGAGCACTGAACGCCGCCAACTCTTTTGTTGCCTTTGAGTCCCAGGAGGCAAAAGGGGTCGTTTGCTTTAACGCTGTGAATGTTCAGCGGTAATGGCAAAGCCCTGCCCGGATCGCTCGACAGCTCTCGTTTGTACAGCATTCAAATGGCCTCAGGAACGCCGTTCTAAGCAGCCTTACATTCCATGCTGGTGTGCCCCAAGGAGGAATTTGGGTTCTGAGAAACGCCACTGTGCCTCACAAATGAAACCTGTGAACTCCCAACGGACGTCTCCCTACGGCAGTCGGAAGCTAGATGTTGAGTTCCAGCCTGAAAACAACGGACAGCTTTCCCTGTGACAATGCTGGACTTCTGGGACCATCCAGATTCACCAAGGCCTAACTTTTGCACGGCGGGGGAATGCTCTTGTGCATGTACAGCAGTCCCCACGTGAAAACCTTTCTTAGCAGATGGAGGCAGTCTTTCCCTTGTACTAGGTAGCTAGGCAGAATCATCAGATAAACATGCTTTGTCATCGAGCTTGAAAGTGGGACACTGATGGGAAAGTTCACATTTTCCCGCTTTGCAAGCGACTTGCTTTTGGCTTCAAAGCTGCCTGAACAGCACTAGCGGCCCACCTTCTCTTCACTGCAGGAGTTTCGCTGTGGGCCAAGGCTGCGTTCTCTCAATGCCAAAAAAGTGCTGACAATTCCCTTCTAGAAACTCATCCTACTGCACTCCAAATTCAGCTCCGGCCAATGAAAGGTGACCTAAGGCCACAAGGTAAGATCCAGTGTTTCATATCAGCAGAGCTGGGTGTGCATTGTATCCACGAAACCATACTCTGAAATGGAGTGCCTTAACTCTGCTATGCCCCTGGGGACACATAGGACAGTGGATCGTGCACCCATTTCGCATGATGACCACTGTGTGCCTGAAGAGTGTCCTCTGGCTTCTGAGGAACCCTAGGCGAAATAGGCCCCTGGGAAGCACTCTTCCCATTCATAGCAAGGGAAAAGTACTGATTTCTGGGTTGCCAAGGAAGAGTGTCCCAGTCGTCAAAGAGCCTCGCGAAAGCAGTGCTGGGCAGACTCTGTTTGCAAGTCGACTGGCCTCAGTGACTGAAAGGGAATTCCACTGCCAATACACAGTGGGTTGACGATTGAGGCCTGGACTCAGGACAGCATGCAGGCAGAAGCGAAAGCTGAGCTCTGCGTCCAGCCTGAAGACCAGTACACTTTTCACACTTAACTCTGTTGGGATGTGCAAGAGCCATGGTCACCGAGGCCTACCTAAGGTACTGAAATACTTCCCCAGTTCAGCCTAGGCAGAGGACTCTGTTGCCAAAGGATCTCCATGGAAGGGCCCTGTGGGTTCCGTGTGTTTCCATGAGGTAGTCAGAAACGACTGAGGGTAACTATAGGAGCTCATGGTTGAAAGCAGGCTACCCTGGCAAAACCTTATTTTCCTCCGCGGTAGGCGAGACAGTTGCGGTTTGAAAGCTGCCTGAAAAACACTCCTGCTGCCCATCTTCTCTTTGCTGCCTGAAGGCGTCACCAAAGTACTATGAGTGTACTCGTATGAGGCATGCTGTCTCAGTTCCTTGCTGGAAGCTCCTCCAGGAGCACTCTGGAACTTACCAGCCAAAGAAATGGCACCCCAGGCCTCATGGAAAAGTCCAGATTTCTCCCATTGCAAGCTTAGTTGTGCCATAGTAGCGAAGAAGCATGTGTTAAAGGAAAGCTGCAACACGGTTACATATTTCGACTCGTTGGGCACTCACGTTCTTTGTAACATCTGTGAAGGGGCACTGAACGCCGCCAACTCTTCTCTTGCCTTTGAGTCCCAGGAGGCAAACGGGTTCGTTTGCTTTAACGCTGTGAATGTGCAGCGGTAATGGCAAAGCCCTGCCCGGATCGCTCGACAGCTCTCGTTTGTACAGCATTCAAACGGCCTCAGGAACGCCGTTCTAAGCAGCCTTACATTCCATGCTGGTGTGCCCAAGGAGGAATTTGGATTCTTCTGAGAAACACCACTGTGCCTCACTAATGAAACCTGTGAAAACCCAAAGGACCTCTCCCTACGGCAGTCGGAAGCTAGATGTTGAGTTCCAGCCTGAAAACACCGGACAGCTTTCCCTGTGTCTTTGTTGGAATTCTGGGACCATCCAGATTCACAAGGCCTAACTTTTGCACGGCGGGGGAATGCTCTTGTGCATGTACAGCATTCCCCACGTGAAAACCTTTCTTAGCAGATGGAGGCAGTCTTTCCCTTGTACTAGGTAGCTAGGCAGAATCATCAGATAAACATGCTTTGTCATCGAGCTTGAAAGTGGGACACTGATGGGAAAGTTCACATTTTCCCGCTTTGCAAGCGACTTGCTTTTGGCTTCAAAGCTGCCTGAACAGCACTAGCGGCCCACCTTCTCTTCACTGCAGGAGTTTTGCTGTGGGCCAAGGCTGCGTTCTCTCAATGCCAAAAATGTGCTGACAATTCCCTTCTAGAAACTCATCCTACTGCACTCCAAATTCAGCTCCGGCCAAAGAAAGGTGACCTAAAGCCACAAGGTACGATCCAGTGTTTCATATCAGCAGAGCTGGGTGTGCATTGTATCCACGAAACCATACTCTGAAATGGAGTGCCTTAACTCTGCTATGCCCCTGGCGACACATAGGACAGTGGATCGTGCACCCATTTCGCATGATGACCACTGTGTGCCTGAAGAGCGTCCTCTGGCTTCTGAGGAACCCTAGGCGAAATAGGTTCCTGGGAAGCATTCTTCCCATTCATAGCAAGGGAAAAGTACTGCTTTCTGGGTTGCCAAGGAAGAGTGTCCCAGTCGTCAAAGAGCCTCGCGAAAGCAGTGCTGGGCAGGCTCTGTTTGCAAGTCGACTGGCCTCAGTGACTGAAAGGGAACTCCACTGCTAATACACAGTGTGCTGACGATTGAGGCCTGGACTCAGGACAGCACGCAGGCAGAAGCGAAAGCTAAGCTCTGCGTCCAGCCTGAAGACGAGTACACTTTTCACACTTAACTCTGTTGGGATGTGCAAGAGCCATGGTCACCGAGGCCTACCTAAGGTACTGAAATACTTCCCCAGTTCAGCCTAGGCAGAGGACTCTGTTGCCAAAGGATCTCCATGGAAGGGCCCTGTGGGTTCCGTGTGTTTCCTTGAGGGAGTCAGAAACGACTGAGGGTAACTATAGGAGCTCATGGTTGAAAGCAGGCTACCCTGGCAAAACCTTATTTTCCTCCGCGGTAGGCGAGACAGTTGCGGTTTGAAAGCTGCCTGAAAAACACTCCTGCTGCCCATCTTCTCTTTGCTGCCTGAAGGCGTCACCAAAGTACTATGAGTGTACTCGTATGAGGCATGCTGTCTCAGTTCCTTGCTGGGAGCTCCTCCAGGAGCACTCTGGAAATTACCAGCCAAAGAAATGGCACCCCAGGCATCAAGTAAAAGTCCAGATGTCTCCCATTGTAAGCTTAGGTGTGCCATAGTAGCGAAGAAGCATGTGTTAAAGGAATGCTTCCACTCTGTTATGTATTTCACGACGCGTTGTGCACTCACATTCGTTGTAACATCTGTGAAGGAGCACTGAACGCCGCCAACTCTTTTGTTGCCTTTGAGTCCCAGGAGGCAAAAGGGTTCGTTTGCTTTAACGCTGTGAATGTGCAGCGGTAATGGCAAAGCCCTGCCCGGATCGCTCGACAGCTCTCGTTTGTACAGCATTCAAACGGCCTCAGGAACGCCGTTCTAAGCAGCCTTACATTCCATGCTGGTGTGCCCCAAGGAGGAATTTGGGTTCTGAGAAACGCCACTGTGCCTCACAAATGAAACCTGTGAACTCCCAACGGACGTCTCCCTACGGCAGTCGGAAGCTAGATGTTGAGTTCCAGCCTGAAAACAACGGACAGCTTTCCCTGTGACAATGCTGGACTTCTGGGACCATCCAGATTCACCAAGGCCTAACTTTTGCACGGCGGGGGAATGCTCTTGTGCATGTACAGCAGTCCCCACGTGAAAACCTTTCTTAGCAGATGGAGGCAGTCTTTCCCTTGTACTAGGTAGCTAGGCAGAATCATCAGATAAACATGCTTTGTCATCGAGCTTGAAAGTGGGACACTGATGGGAAAGTTCACATTTTCCCGCTTTGCAAGCGACTTGCTTTTGGCTTCAAAGCTGCCTGAACAGCACTAGCGGCCCACCTTCTCTTCACTGCAGGAGTTTCGCTGTGGGCCAAGGCTGCGTTCTCTCAATGCCAAAAAAGTGCTGACAATTCCCTTCTAGAAACTCATCCTACTGCACTCCAAATTCAGCTCCGGCCAATGAAAGGTGACCTAAGGCCACAAGGTAAGATCCAGTGTTTCATATCAGCAGAGCTGGGTGTGCATTGTATCCACGAAACCATACTCTGAAATGGAGTGCCTTAACTCTGCTATGCCCCTGGGGACACATAGGACAGTGGATCGTGCACCCATTTCGCATGATGACCACTGTGTGCCTGAAGAGTGTCCTCTGGCTTCTGAGGAACCCTAGGCGAAATAGGCCCCTGGGAAGCACTCTTCCCATTCATAGCAAGGGAAAAGTACTGATTTCTGGGTTGCCAAGGAAGAGTGTCCCAGTCGTCAAAGAGCCTCGCGAAAGCAGTGCTGGGCAGACTCTGTTTGCAAGTCGACTGGCCTCAGTGACTGAAAGGGAATTCCACTGCCAATACACAGTGGGTTGACGATTGAGGCCTGGACTCAGGACAGCATGCAGGCAGAAGCGAAAGCTGAGCTCTGCGTCCAGCCTGAAGACCAGTACACTTTTCACACTTAACTCTGTTGGGATGTGCAAGAGCCATGGTCACCGAGGCCTACCTAAGGTACTGAAATACTTCCCCAGTTCAGCCTAGGCAGAGGACTCTGTTGCCAAAGGATCTCCATGGAAGGGCCCTGTGGGTTCCGTGTGTTTCCATGAGGTAGTCAGAAACGACTGAGGGTAACTATAGGAGCTCATGGTTGAAAGCAGGCTACCCTGGCAAAACCTTATTTTCCTCCGCGGTAGGCGAGACAGTTGCGGTTTGAAAGCTGCCTGAAAAACACTCCTGCTGCCCATCTTCTCTTTGCTGCCTGAAGGCGTCACCAAAGTACTATGAGTGTACTCGTATGAGGCATGCTGTCTCAGTTCCTTGCTGGGAGCTCCTCCAGGAGCACTCTGGAACTTACCAGCCAAAGAAATGGCACCCCAGGCCTCATGGAAAAGTCCAGATTTCTCCCATTGCAAGCTTAGTTGTGCCATAGTAGCGAAGAAGCATGTGTTAAAGGAAAGCTGCAACACGGTTACATATTTCGACTCGTTGGGCACTCACGTTCTTTGTAACATCTGTGAAGGGGCACTGAACGCCGCCAACTCTTCTCTTGCCTTTGAGTCCCAGGAGGCAAACGGGTTCGTTTGCTTTAACGCTGTGAATGTGCAGCGGTAATGGCAAAGCCCTGCCCGGATCGCTCGACAGCTCTCGTTTGTACAGCATTCAAACGGCCTCAGGAACGCCGTTCTAAGCAGCCTTACATTCCATGCTGGTGTGCCCAAGGAGGAATTTGGATTCTTCTGAGAAACACCACTGTGCCTCACTAATGAAACCTGTGAAAACCCAAAGGACCTCTCCCTACGGCAGTCGGAAGCTAGATGTTGAGTTCCAGACTGAAAACACCGGACAGCTTTCCCTGTGTCTTTGTTGGAATTCTGGGACCATCCAGATTCACAAGGCCTAACTTTTGCACGGCGGGGGAATGCTCTTGTGCATGTACAGCATTCCCCACGTGAAAACCTTTCTTAGCAGATGGAGGCAGTCTTTCCCTTGTACTAGGTAGCTAGGCAGAATCATCAGATAAACATGCTTTGTCATCGAGCTTGAAAGTGGGACACTGATGGGAAAGTTCACATTTTCCCGCTTTGCAAGCGACTTGCTTTTGGCTTCAAAGCTGCCTGAACAGCACTAGCGGCCCACCTTCTCTTCACTGCAGGACTTTCGCTGTGGGCCAAGGTTGCGTTCTCTCAATGCCAAAAATGTGCTGACAATTCCCTTCTAGAAACTCATCCTACTGCACTCCAAATTCAGCTCCGGCCAATGAAAGGTGACCTAAGGCCACAAGGTAAGATCCAGTGTTTCATATCAGCAGAGCTGGGTGTGCATTGTATCCACGAAACCATACTCTGAAATGGAGTGCCTTAACTCTGCTATGCCCCTGGAGACACATAGGACAGTGGATCGTGCATCCATTTCGCATGATGACCACTGTGTGCCTGAAGAGCGTCCTCTGGCTTCTGAGGAACCCTAGGCGAAATAGGTTCCTGGGAAGCATTCTTCCCATTCATAGCAAGGGAAAAGTACTGCTTTCTGGGTTGCCAAGGAAGAGTGTCCCAGTCGTCAAAGAGCCTCGCGAAAGCAGTGCTGGGCAGACTCTGTTTGCAAGTCGACTGGCCTCAGTGACTGAAAGAGAACTCCACTGCTAATACACAGTGTGCTGACGATTGAGGCCTGGACTCAGGACAGCACGCAGGCAGAAGCGAAAGCTAAGCTCTGCGTCCAGCCTGAAGACGAGTACACTTTTCACACTTAACTCTGTTGGGATGTGCAAGAGCCATGGTCACCGAGGCCTACCTAAGGTACTGAAATACTTCCCCAGTTCAGCCTAGGCAGAGGACTCTGTTGCCAAAGGATCTCCATGGAAGGGCCCTGTGGGTTCCGTGTGTTTCCTTGAGGGAGTCAGAAACGACTGAGGGTAACTATAGGAGCTCATGGTTGAAAGCAGGCTACCCTGGCAAAACCTTATTTTCCTCCGCGGTAGGCGAGACAGTTGCGGTTTGAAAGCTGCCTGAAAAACACTCCTGCTGCCCATCTTCTCTTTGCTGCCTGAAGGCGTCACCAAAGTACTATGAGTGTACTCGTATGAGGCATGCTGTCTCAGTTCCTTGCTGGGAGCTCCTCCAGGAGCACTCTGGAAATTACCAGCCAAAGAAATGGCACCCCAGGCATCAAGTAAAAGTCCAGATGTCTCCCATTGTAAGCTTAGGTGTGCCATAGTAGCGAAGAAGCATGTGTTAAAGGAATGCTTCCACTCTGTTATGTATTTCACGACGCGTTGTGCACTCACATTCGTTGTAACATCTGTGAAGGAGCACTGAACGCCGCCAACTCTTTTGTTGCCTTTGAGTCCCAGGAGGCAAAAGGGTTCGTTTGCTTTAACGCTGTGAATGTGCAGCGGTAATGGCAAAGCCCTGCCCGGATCGCTCGACAGCTCTCGTTTGTACAGCATTCAAATGGCCTCAGGAACGCCGTTCTAAGCAGCCTTACATTCCATGCTGGTGTGCCCCAAGGAGGAATTTGGGTTCTGAGAAACGCCACTGTGCCTCACAAATGAAACCTGTGAACTCCCAACGGACGTCTCCCTACGGCAGTCGGAAGCTAGATGTTGAGTTCCAGCCTGAAAACAACGGACAGCTTTCCCTGTGACAATGCTGGACTTCTGGGACCATCCAGATTCACCAAGGCCTAACTTTTGCACGGCGGGGGAATGCTCTTGTGCATGTACAGCAGTCCCCACGTGAAAACCTTTCTTAGCAGATGGAGGCAGTCTTTCCCTTGTACTAGGTAGCTAGGCAGAATCATCAGATAAACATGCTTTGTCATCGAGCTTGAAAGTGGGACACTGATGGGAAAGTTCACATTTTCCCGCTTTGCAAGCGACTTGCTTTTGGCTTCAAAGCTGCCTGAACAGCACTAGCGGCCCACCTTCTCTTCACTGCAGGAGTTTCGCTGTGGGCCAAGGCTGCGTTCTCTCAATGCCAAAAAAGTGCTGACAATTCCCTTCTAGAAACTCATCCTACTGCACTCCAAATTCAGCTCCGGCCAATGAAAGGTGACCTAAGGCCACAAGGTAAGATCCAGTGTTGCATATCAGCAGAGCT
This sequence comes from Eubalaena glacialis, assembly GCF_028564815.1. Taxonomy (NCBI): domain Eukaryota; kingdom Metazoa; phylum Chordata; class Mammalia; order Artiodactyla; family Balaenidae; genus Eubalaena; species Eubalaena glacialis. The sequence continues at coordinate 34,736,953 of NC_083728.1, read as the reverse complement.
GGGTGTGCATTGTATCCACGAAACCATACTCTGAAATGGAGTGCCTTAACTCTGCTATGCCCCTGGGGACACATAGGACAGTGGATCGTGCACCCATTTCGCATGATGACCACTGTGTGCCTGAAGAGTGTCCTCTGGCTTCTGAGGAACCCTAGGCGAAATAGGCCCCTGGGAAGCACTCTTCCCATTCATAGCAAGGGAAAAGTACTGATTTCTGGGTTGCCAAGGAAGAGTGTCCCAGTCGTCAAAGAGCCTCGCGAAAGCAGTGCTGGGCAGACTCTGTTTGCAAGTCGACTGGCCTCAGTGACTGAAAGGGAATTCCACTGCCAATACACAGTGGGTTGACGATTGAGGCCTGGACTCAGGACAGCATGCAGGCAGAAGCGAAAGCTGAGCTCTGCGTCCAGCCTGAAGACCAGTACACTTTTCACACTTAACTCTGTTGGGATGTGCAAGAGCCATGGTCACCGAGGCCTACCTAAGGTACTGAAATACTTCCCCAGTTCAGCCTAGGCAGAGGACTCTGTTGCCAAAGGATCTCCATGGAAGGGCCCTGTGGGTTCCGTGTGTTTCCATGAGGTAGTCAGAAACGACTGAGGGTAACTATAGGAGCTCATGGTTGAAAGCAGGCTACCCTGGCAAAACCTTATTTTCCTCCGCAGTAGGCGAGACAGTTGCGGTTTGAAAGCTGCCTGAAAAACACTCCTGCTGCCCATCTTCTCTTTGCTGCCTGAAGGCGTCACCAAAGTACTATGAGTGTACTCGTATGAGGCATGCTGTCTCAGTTCCTTGCTGGGAGCTCCTCCAGGAGCACTCTGGAACTTACCAGCCAAAGAAATGGCACCCCAGGCCTCATGGAAAAGTCCAGATTTCTCCCATTGCAAGCTTAGTTGTGCCATAGTAGCGAAGAAGCATGTGTTAAAGGAAAGCTGCAACACGGTTACATATTTCGACTCGTTGGGCACTCACGTTCTTTGTAACATCTGTGAAGGGGCACTGAACGCCGCCAACTCTTCTCTTGCCTTTGAGTCCCAGGAGGCAAACGGGTTCGTTTGCTTTAACGCTGTGAATGTGCAGCGGTAATGGCAAAGCCCTGCCTGGATCGCTCGACAGCTCTCGTTTGTACAGCATTCAAACGGCCTCAGGAACGCCGTTCTAAGCAGCCTTACATTCCATGCTGGTGTGCCCAAGGAGGAATTTGGATTCTTCTGAGAAACACCACTGTGCCTCACTAATGAAACCTGTGAAAACCCAAAGGACCTCTCCCTACGGCAGTCGGAAGCTAGATGTTGAGTTCCAGACTGAAAACACCGGACAGCTTTCCCTGTGTCTTTGTTGGAATTCTGGGACCATCCAGATTCACAAGGCCTAACTTTTGCACGGCGGGGGAATGCTCTTGTGCATGTACAGCATTCCCCACGTGAAAACCTTTCTTAGCAGATGGAGGCAGTCTTTCCCTTGTACTAGGTAGCTAGGCAGAATCATCAGATAAACATGCTTTGTCATCGAGCTTGAAAGTGGGACACTGATGGGAAAGTTCACATTTTCCCGCTTTGCAAGCGACTTGCTTTTGGCTTCAAAGCTGCCTGAACAGCACTAGCGGCCCACCTTCTCTTCACTGCAGGACTTTCGCTGTGGGCCAAGGTTGCGTTCTCTCAATGCCAAAAATGTGCTGACAATTCCCTTCTAGAAACTCATCCTACTGCACTCCAAATTCAGCTCCGGCCAACGAAAGGTGACCTAAGGCCACAAGGTAAGATCCAGTGTTTCATATCAGCAGAGCTGGGTGTGCATTGTATCCACGAAACCATACTCTGAAATGGAGTGCCTTAACTCTGCTATGCCCCTGGAGACACATAGGACAGTGGATCGTGCATCCATTTCGCATGATGACCACTGTGTGCCTGAAGAGCGTCCTCTGGCTTCTGAGGAACCCTAGGCGAAATAGGTTCCTGGGAAGCATTCTTCCCATTCATAGCAAGGGAAAAGTACTGCTTTCTGGGTTGCCAAGGAAGAGTGTCCCAGTCGTCAAAGAGCCTCGCGAAAGCAGTGCTGGGCAGACTCTGTTTGCAAGTCGACTGGCCTCAGTGACTGAAAGAGAACTCCACTGCTAATACACAGTGTGCTGACGATTGAGGCCTGGACTCAGGACAGCACGCAGGCAGAAGCGAAAGCTAAGCTCTGCGTCCAGCCTGAAGACGAGTACACTTTTCACACTTAACTCTGTTGGGATGTGCAAGAGCCATGGTCACCGAGGCCTACCTAAGGTACTGAAATACTTCCCCAGTTCAGCCTAGGCAGAGGACTCTGTTGCCAAAGGATCTCCATGGAAGGGCCCTGTGGGTTCCGTGTGTTTCCTTGAGGGAGTCAGAAACGACTGAGGGTAACTATAGGAGCTCATGGTTGAAAGCAGGCTACCCTGGCAAAACCTTATTTTCCTCCGCGGTAGGCGAGACAGTTGCGGTTTGAAAGCTGCCTGAAAAACACTCCTGCTGCCCATCTTCTCTTTGCTGCCTGAAGGCGTCACCAAAGTACTATGAGTGTACTCGTATAAGGCATGCTGTCTCAGTTCCTTGCTGGGAGCTCCTCCAGGAGCACTCTGGAAATTACCAGCCAAAGAAATGGCACCCCAGGCATCAAGTAAAAGTCCAGATGTCTCCCATTGTAAGCTTAGGTGTGCCATAGTAGCGAAGAAGCATGTGTTAAAGGAATGCTTCCACTCTGTTATGTATTTCACGACGCGTTGTGCACTCACATTCGTTGTAACATCTGTGAAGGAGCACTGAACGCCGCCAACTCTTTTGTTGCCTTTGAGTCCCAGGAGGCAAAAGGGTTCGTTTGCTTTAACGCTGTGAATGTGCAGCGGTAATGGCAAAGCCCTGCCCGGATCGCTCGACAGCTCTCGTTTGTACAGCATTCAAATGGCCTCAGGAACGCCGTTCTAAGCAGCCTTACATTCCATGCTGGTGTGCCCCAAGGAGGAATTTGGGTTCTGAGAAACGCCACTGTGCCTCACAAATGAAACCTGTGAACTCCCAACGGACGTCTCCCTACGGCAGTCGGAAGCTAGATGTTGAGTTCCAGCCTGAAAACAACGGACAGCTTTCCCTGTGACAATGCTGGACTTCTGGGACCATCCAGATTCACCAAGGCCTAACTTTTGCACGGCGGGGGAATGCTCTTGTGCATGTACAGCAGTCCCCACGTGAAAACCTTTCTTAGCAGATGGAGGCAGTCTTTCCCTTGTACTAGGTAGCTAGGCAGAATCATCAGATAAACATGCTTTGTCATCGAGCTTGAAAGTGGGACACTGATGGGAAAGTTCACATTTTCCCGCTTTGCAAGCGACTTGCTTTTGGCTTCAAAGCTGCCTGAACAGCACTAGCGGCCCACCTTCTCTTCACTGCAGGAGTTTCGCTGTGGGCCAAGGCTGCGTTCTCTCAATGCCAAAAAAGTGCTGACAATTCCCTTCTAGAAACTCATCCTACTGCACTCCAAATTCAGCTCCGGCCAATGAAAGGTGACCTAAGGCCACAAGGTAAGATCCAGTGTTTCATATCAGCAGAGCTGGGTGTGCATTGTATCCACGAAACCATACTCTGAAATGGAGTGCCTTAACTCTGCTATGCCCCTGGGGACACATAGGACAGTGGATCGTGCACCCATTTCGCATGATGACCACTGTGTGCCTGAAGAGTGTCCTCTGGCTTCTGAGGAACCCTAGGCGAAATAGGCCCCTGGGAAGCACTCTTCCCATTCATAGCAAGGGAAAAGTACTGATTTCTGGGTTGCCAAGGAAGAGTGTCCCAGTCGTCAAAGAGCCTCGCGAAAGCAGTGCTGGGCAGACTCTGTTTGCAAGTCGACTGGCCTCAGTGACTGAAAGGGAATTCCACTGCCAATACACAGTGGGTTGACGATTGAGGCCTGGACTCAGGACAGCATGCAGGCAGAAGCGAAAGCTGAGCTCTGCGTCCAGCCTGAAGACCAGTACACTTTTCACACTTAACTCTGTTGGGATGTGCAAGAGCCATGGTCACCGAGGCCTACCTAAGGTACTGAAATACTTCCCCAGTTCAGCCTAGGCAGAGGACTCTGTTGCCAAAGGATCTCCATGGAAGGGCCCTGTGGGTTCCGTGTGTTTCCATGAGGTAGTCAGAAACGACTGAGGGTAACTATAGGAGCTCATGGTTGAAAGCAGGCTACCCTGGCAAAACCTTATTTTCCTCCGCGGTAGGCGAGACAGTTGCGGTTTGAAAGCTGCCTGAAAAACACTCCTGCTGCCCATCTTCTCTTTGCTGCCTGAAGGCGTCACCAAAGTACTATGAGTGTACTCGTATGAGGCATGCTGTCTCAGTTCCTTGCTGGAAGCTCCTCCAGGAGCACTCTGGAACTTACCAGCCAAAGAAATGGCACCCCAGGCCTCATGGAAAAGTCCAGATTTCTCCCATTGCAAGCTTAGTTGTGCCATAGTAGCGAAGAAGCATGTGTTAAAGGAAAGCTGCAACACGGTTACATATTTCGACTCGTTGGGCACTCACGTTCTTTGTAACATCTGTGAAGGGGCACTGAACGCCGCCAACTCTTCTCTTGCCTTTGAGTCCCAGGAGGCAAACGGGTTCGTTTGCTTTAACGCTGTGAATGTGCAGCGGTAATGGCAAAGCCCTGCCCGGATCGCTCGACAGCTCTCGTTTGTACAGCATTCAAACGGCCTCAGGAACGCCGTTCTAAGCAGCCTTACATTCCATGCTGGTGTGCCCAAGGAGGAATTTGGATTCTTCTGAGAAACACCACTGTGCCTCACTAATGAAACCTGTGAAAACCCAAAGGACCTCTCCCTACGGCAGTCGGAAGCTAGATGTTGAGTTCCAGACTGAAAACACCGGACAGCTTTCCCTGTGTCTTTGTTGGAATTCTGGGACCATCCAGATTCACAAGGCCTAACTTTTGCACGGCGGGGGAATGCTCTTGTGCATGTACTGCATTCCCCACGTGAAAACCTTTCTTAGCAGATGGAGGCAGTCTTTCCCTTGTACTAGGTAGCTAGGCAGAATCATCAGATAAACATGCTTTGTCATCGAGCTTGAAAGTGGGACACTGATGGGAAAGTTCACATTTTTCCGCTTTGCAAGCGACTTGCTTTTGGCTTCAAAGCTGCCTGAACAGCACTAGCGGCCCACCTTCTCTTCACTGCAGGACTTTCGCTGTGGGCCAAGGTTGCGTTCTCTCAATGCCAAAAATGTGCTGACAATTCCCTTCTAGAAACTCATCCTACTGCACTCCAAATTCAGCTCCGGCCAATGAAAGGTGACCTAAGGCCACAAGGTAAGATCCAGTGTTTCATATCAGCAGAGCTGGGTGTGCATTGTATCCACGAAACCATACTCTGAAATGGAGTGCCTTAACTCTGCTATGCCCCTGGAGACACATAGGACAGTGGATCGTGCATCCATATCGCATGATGACCACTGTGTGCCTGAAGAGCGTCCTCTGGCTTCTGAGGAACCCTAGGCGAAATAGGTTCCTGGGAAGCATTCTTCCCATTCATAGCAAGGGAAAAGTACTGCTTTCTGGGTTGCCAAGGAAGAGTGTCCCAGTCGTCAAAGAGCCTCGCGAAAGCAGTGCTGGGCAGACTCTGTTTGCAAGTCGACTGGCCTCAGTGACTGAAAGAGAACTCCACTGCTAATACACAGTGTGCTGACGATTGAGGCCTGGACTCAGGACAGCACGCAGGCAGAAGCGAAAGCTAAGCTCTGCGTCCAGCCTGAAGACGAGTACACTTTTCACACTTAACTCTGTTGGGATGTGCAAGAGCCATGGTCACCGAGGCCTACCTAAGGTACTGAAATACTTCCCCAGTTCAGCCTAGGCAGAGGACTCTGTTGCCAAAGGATCTCCATGGAAGGGCCCTGTGGGTTCCGTGTGTTTCCTTGAGGGAGTCAGAAACGACTGAGGGTAACTATAGGAGCTCATGGTTGAAAGCAGGCTACCCTGGCAAAACCTTATTTTCCTCCGCGGTAGGCGAGACAGTTGCGGTTTGAAAGCTGCCTGAAAAACACTCCTGCTGCCCATCTTCTCTTTGCTGCCTGAAGGCGTCACCAAAGTACTATGAGTGTACTCGTATGAGGCATGCTGTCTCAGTTCCTTGCTGGGAGCTCCTCCAGGAGCACTCTGGAAATTACCAGCCAAAGAAATGGCACCCCAGGCATCAAGTAAAAGTCCAGATGTCTCCCATTGTAAGCTTAGGTGTGCCATAGTAGCGAAGAAGCATGTGTTAAAGGAATGCTTCCACTCTGTTATGTATTTCACGACGCGTTGTGCACTCACATTCGTTGTAACATCTGTGAAGGAGCACTGAACGCCGCCAACTCTTTTGTTGCCTTTGAGTCCCAGGAGGCAAAAGGGTTCGTTTGCTTTAACGCTGTGAATGTGCAGCGGTAATGGCAAAGCCCTGCCCGGATCGCTCGACAGCTCTCGTTTGTACAGCATTCAAATGGCCTCAGGAACGCCGTTCTAAGCAGCCTTACATTCCATGCTGGTGTGCCCCAAGGAGGAATTTGGGTTCTGAGAAACGCCACTGTGCCTCACAAATGAAACCTGTGAACTCCCAACGGACGTCTCCCTACGGCAGTCGGAAGCTAGATGTTGAGTTCCAGCCTGAAAACAACGGACAGCTTTCCCTGTGACAATGCTGGACTTCTGGGACCATCCAGATTCACCAAGGCCTAACTTTTGCACGGCGGGGGAATGCTCTTGTGCATGTACAGCAGTCCCCACGTGAAAACCTTTCTTAGCAGATGGAGGCAGTCTTTCCCTTGTACTAGGTAGCTAGGCAGAATCATCAGATAAACATGCTTTGTCATCGAGCTTGAAAGTGGGACACTGATGGGAAAGTTCACATTTTCCCGCTTTGCAAGCGACTTGCTTTTGGCTTCAAAGCTGCCTGAACAGCACTAGCGGCCCACCTTCTCTTCACTGCAGGAGTTTCGCTGTGGGCCAAGGCTGCGTTCTCTCAATGCCAAAAAAGTGCTGACAATTCCCTTCTAGAAACTCATCCTACTGCACTCCAAATTCAGCTCAGGCCAATGAAAGGTGACCTAAGGCCACAAGGTAAGATCCAGTGTTTCATATCAGCAGAGCTGGGTGTGCATTGTATCCACGAAACCATACTCTGAAATGGAGTGCCTTAACTCTGCTATGCCCCTGGGGACACATAGGACAGTGGATCGTGCACCCATTTCGCATGATGACCACTGTGTGCCTGAAGAGTGTCCTCTGGCTTCTGAGGAACCCTAGGCGAAATAGGCCCCTGGGAAGCACTCTTCCCATTCATAGCAAGGGAAAAGTACTGATTTCTGGGTTGCCAAGGAAGAGTGTCCCAGTCGTCAAAGAGCCTCGCGAAAGCAGTGCTGGGCAGACTCTGTTTGCAAGTCGACTGGCCTCAGTGACTGAAAGGGAATTCCACTGCCAATACACAGTGGGTTGACGATTGAGGCCTGGACTCAGGACAGCATGCAGGCAGAAGCGAAAGCTGAGCTCTGCGTCCAGCCTGAAGACCAGTACACTTTTCACACTTAACTCTGTTGGGATGTGCAAGAGCCATGGTCACCGAGGCCTACCTAAGGTACTGAAATACTTCCCCAGTTCAGCCTAGGCAGAGGACTCTGTTGCCAAAGGATCTCCATGGAAGGGCCCTGTGGGTTCCGTGTGTTTCCATGAGGTAGTCAGAAACGACTGAGGGTAACTATAGGAGCTCATGGTTGAAAGCAGGCTACCCTGGCAAAACCTTATTTTCCTCCGCGGTAGGCGAGACAGTTGCGGTTTGAAAGCTGCCTGAAAAACACTCCTGCTGCCCATCTTCTCTTTGCTGCCTGAAGGCGTCACCAAAGTACTATGAGTGTACTCGTATGAGGCATGCTGTCTCAGTTCCTTGCTGGGAGCTCCTCCAGGAGCACTCTGGAACTTACCAGCCAAAGAAATGGCACCCCAGGCCTCATGGAAAAGTCCAGATTTCTCCCATTGCAAGCTTAGTTGTGCCATAGTAGCGAAGAAGCATGTGTTAAAGGAAAGCTGCAACACGGTTACATATTTCGACTCGTTGGGCACTCACGTTCTTTGTAACATCTGTGAAGGGGCACTGAACGCCGCCAACTCTTCTCTTGCCTTTGAGTCCCAGGAGGCAAACGGGTTCGTTTGCTTTAACGCTGTGAATGTGCAGCGGTAATGGCAAAGCCCTGCCCGGATCGCTCGACAGCTCTCGTTTGTACAGCATTCAAACGGCCTCAGGAACGCCGTTCTAAGCAGCCTTACATTCCATGCTGGTGTGCCCAAGGAGGAATTTGGATTCTTCTGAGAAACACCACTGTGCCTCACTAATGAAACCTGTGAAAACCCAAAGGACCTCTCCCTACGGCAGTCGGAAGCTAGATGTTGAGTTCCAGACTGAAAACACCGGACAGCTTTCCCTGTGTCTTTGTTGGAATTCTGGGACCATCCAGATTCACAAGGCCTAACTTTTGCACGGCGGGGGAATGCTCTTGTGCATGTACAGCATTCCCCACGTGAAAACCTTTCTTAGCAGATGGAGGCAGTCTTTCCCTTGTACTAGGTAGCTAGGCAGAATCATCAGATAAACATGCTTTGTCATCGAGCTTGAAAGTGGGACACTGATGGGAAAGTTCACATTTTCCCGCTTTGCAAGCGACTTGCTTTTGGCTTCAAAGCTGCCTGAACAGCACTAGCGGCCCACCTTCTCTTCACTGCAGGACTTTCGCTGTGGGCCAAGGTTGCGTTCTCTCAATGCCAAAAATGTGCTGACAATTCCCTTCTAGAAACTCATCCTACTGCACTCCAAATTCAGCTCCGGCCAACGAAAGGTGACCTAAGGCCACAAGGTAAGATCCAGTGTTTCATATCAGCAGAGCTGGGTGTGCATTGTATCCACGAAACCATACTCTGAAATGGAGTGCCTTAACTCTGCTATGCCCCTGGCGACACATAGGACAGTGGATCGTGCATCCATTTCGCATGATGACCACTGTGTGCCTGAAGAGCGTCCTCTGGCTTCTGAGGAACCCTAGGCGAAATAGGTTCCTGGGAAGCATTCTTCCCATTCATAGCAAGGGAAAAGTACTGCTTTCTGGGTTGCCAAGGAAGAGTGTCCCAGTCGTCAAAGAGCCTCGCGAAAGCAGTGCTGGGCAGACTCTGTTTGCAAGTCGACTGGCCTCAGTGACTGAAAGAGAACTCCACTGCTAATACACAGTGTGCTGACGATTGAGGCCTGGACTCAGGACAGCACGCAGGCAGAAGCGAAAGCTAAGCTCTGCATCCAGCCTGAAGACGAGTACACTTTTCACACTTAACTCTGTTGGGATGTGCAAGAGCCATGGTCACCGAGGCCTACCTAAGGTACTGAAATACTTCCCCAGTTCAGCCTAGGCAGAGGACGCTGTTGCCAAAGGATCTCCATGGAAGGGCCCTGTGGGTTCCGTGTGTTTCCTTGAGGGAGTCAGAAACGACTGAGGGTAACTATAGGAGCTCATGGTTGAAAGCAGGCTACCCTGGCAAAACCTTATTTTCCTCCGCGGTAGGCGAGACAGTTGCGGTTTGAAAGCTGCCTGAAAAACACTCCTGCTGCCCATCTTCTCTTTGCTGCCTGAAGGCCTCACGAAAGTACTATGAGTGTACTCGTATGAGGCATGCTGTCTCAGTTCCTTGCTGGGAGCTCCTCCAGGAGCACTCTGGAAATTACCAGCCAAAGAAATGGCACCCCAGGCATCAAGTAAAAGTCCAGATGTCTCCCATTGTAAGCTTAGGTGTGCCATAGTAGCGAAGAAGCATGTGTTAAAGGAATGCTTCCACTCTGTTATGTATTTCACGACGCGTTGTGCACTCACATTCGTTGTAACATCTGTGAAGGAGCACTGAACGCCGCCAACTCTTTTGTTGCCTTTGAGTCCCAGGAGGCAAAAGGGTTCGTTTGCTTTAACGCTGTGAATGTTCAGCGGTAATGGCAAAGCCCTGCCCGGATCGCTCGACAGCTCTCGTTTGTACAGCATTCAAATGGCCTCAGGAACGCCGCTCTAAGCAGCCTTACATTCCATGCTGGTGTGCCCCAAGGAGGAATTTGGGTTCTGAGAAACGCCACTGTGCCTCACAAATGAAACCTGTGAACTCCCAACGGACGTCTCCCTACGGCAGTCGGAAGCTAGATGTTGAGTTCCAGCCTGAAAACAACGGACAGCTTTCCCTGTGACAATGCTGGACTTCTGGGACCATCCAGATTCACCAAGGCCTAACTTTTGCACGGCGGGGGAATGCTCTTGTGCATGTACAGCAGTCCCCACGTGAAAACCTTTCTTAGCAGATGGAGGCAGTCTTTCCCTTGTACTAGGTAGCTAGGCAGAATCATCAGATAAACATGCTTTGTCATCGAGCTTGAAAGTGGGACACTGATGGGAAAGTTCACATTTTCCCGCTTTGCAAGCGACTTGCTTTTGGCTTCAAAGCTGCCTGAACAGCACTAGCGGCCCACCTTCTCTTCCCTGCAGGAGTTTCGCTGTGGGCCAAGGCTGCGTTCTCTCAATGCCAAAAAAGTGCTGACAATTCCCTTCTAGAAACTCATCCTACTGCACTCCAAATTCAGCTCAGGCCAATGAAAGGTGACCTAAGGCCACAAGGTAAGATCCAGTGTTTCATATCAGCAGAGCTGGGTGTGCATTGTATCCACGAAACCATACTCTGAAATGGAGTGCCTTAACTCTGCTATGCCCCTGGGGACACATAGGACAGTGGATCGTGCACCCATTTCGCATGATGACCACTGTGTGCCTGAAGAGTGTCCTCTGGCTTCTGAGGAACCCTAGGCGAAATAGGCCCCTGGGAAGCACTCTTCCCATTCATAGCAAGGGAAAAGTACTGATTTCTGGGTTGCCAAGGAAGAGTGTCCCAGTCGTCAAAGAGCCTCGCGAAAGCAGTGCTGGGCAGACTCTGTTTGCAAGTCGACTGGCCTCAGTGACTGAAAGAGAACTCCACTGCTAATACACAGTGTGCTGACGATTGAGGCCTGGACTCAGGACAGCACGCAGGCAGAAGCGAAAGCTAAGCTCTGCATCCAGCCTGAAGACGAGTACACTTTTCACACTTAACTCTGTTGGGATGTGCAAGAGCCATGGTCACCGAGGCCTACCTAAGGTACTGAAATACTTCCCCAGTTCAGCCTAGGCAGAGGACGCTGTTGCCAAAGGATCTCCATGGAAGGGCCCTGTGGGTTCCGTGTGTTTCCTTGAGGGAGTCAGAAACGACTGAGGGTAACTATAGGAGCTCATGGTTGAAAGCAGGCTACCCTGGCAAAACCTTATTTTCCTCCGCGGTAGGCGAGACAGTTGCGGTTTGAAAGCTGCCTGAAAAACACTCCTGCTGCCCATCTTCTCTTTGCTGCCTGAAGGCCTCACGAAAGTACTATGAGTGTACTCGTATGAGGCATGCTGTCTCAGTTCCTTGCTGGGAGCTCCTCCAGGAGCACTCTGGAAATTACCAGCCAAAGAAATGGCACCCCAGGCATCAAGTAAAAGTCCAGATGTCTCCCATTGTAAGCTTAGGTGTGCCATAGTAGCGAAGAAGCATGTGTTAAAGGAATGCTTCCACTCTGTTATGTATTTCACGACGCGTTGTGCACTCACATTCGTTGTAACATCTGTGAAGGAGCACTGAACGCCGCCAACTCTTTTGTTGCCTTTGAGTCCCAGGAGGCAAAAGGGTTCGTTTGCTTTAACGCTGTGAATGTTCAGCGGTAATGGCAAAGCCCTGCCCGGATCGCTCGACAGCTCTCGTTTGTACAGCATTCAAATGGCCTCAGGAACGCCGCTCTAAGCAGCCTTACATTCCATGCTGGTGTGCCCCAAGGAGGAATTTGGGTTCTGAGAAACGCCACTGTGCCTCACAAATGAAACCTGTGAACTCCCAACGGACGTCTCCCTACGGCAGTCGGAAGCTAGATGTTGAGTTCCAGCCTGAAAACAACGGACAGCTTTCCCTGTGACAATGCTGGACTTCTGGGACCATCCAGATTCACCAAGGCCTAACTTTTGCACGGCGGGGGAATGCTCTTGTGCATGTACAGCAGTCCCCACGTGAAAACCTTTCTTAGCAGATGGAGGCAGTCTTTCCCTTGTACTAGGTAGCTAGGCAGAATCATCAGATAAACATGCTTTGTCATCGAGCTTGAAAGTGGGACACTGATGGGAAAGTTCACATTTTCCCGCTTTGCAAGCGACTTGCTTTTGGCTTCAAAGCTGCCTGAACAGCACTAGCGGCCCACCTTCTCTTCCCTGCAGGAGTTTCGCTGTGGGCCAAGGCTGCGTTCTCTCAATGCCAAAAAAGTGCTGACAATTCCCTTCTAGAAACTCATCCTACTGCACTCCAAATTCAGCTCAGGCCAATGAAAGGTGACCTAAGGCCACAAGGTAAGATCCAGTGTTTCATATCAGCAGAGCTGGGTGTGCATTGTATCCACGAAACCATACTCTGAAATGGAGTGCCTTAACTCTGCTATGCCCCTGGGGACACATAGGACAGTGGATCGTGCACCCATTTCGCATGATGACCACTGTGTGCCTGAAGAGTGTCCTCTGGCTTCTGAGGAACCCTAGGCGAAATAGGCCCCTGGGAAGCACTCTTCCCATTCATAGCAAGGGAAAAGTACTGATTTCTGGGTTGCCAAGGAAGAGTGTCCCAGTCGTCAAAGAGCCTCGAGGAAAGCAGTGCTGGGCAGACTCTGTTTGCAAGTCGACTGGCCTCAGTGACTGAAAGGGAATTCCACTGCCAATACACAGTGGGTTGACGATTGAGGCCTGGACTCAGGACAGCATGCAGGCAGAAGCGAAAGCTGAGCTCTGCGTCCAGCCTGAAGACCAGTACACTTTTCACACTTAACTCTGTTGGGATGTGCAAGAGCCATGGTCACCGAGGCCTACCTAAGGTACTGAAATACTTCCCCAGTTCAGCCTAGGCAGAGGACTCTGTTGCCAAAGGATCTCCATGGAAGGGCCCTGTGGGTTCCGTGTGTTTCCATGAGGTAGTCAGAAACGACTGAGGGTAACTATAGGAGCTCATGGTTGAAAGCAGGCTACCCTGGCAAAACCTTATTTTCCTCCGCGGTAGGCGAGACAGTTGCGGTTTGAAAGCTGCCTGAAAAACACTCCTGCTGCCCATCTTCTCTTTGCTGCCTGAAGGCGTCACCAAAGTACTATGAGTGTACTCGTATGAGGCATGCTGTCTCAGTTCCTTGCTGGAAGCTCCTCCAGGAGCACTCTGGAACTTACCAGCCAAAGAAATGGCACCCCAGGCCTCATGGAAAAGTCCAGATTTCTCCCATTGCAAGCTTAGTTGTGCCATAGTAGCGAAGAAGCATGTGTTAAAGGAAAGCTGCAACACGGTTACATATTTCGACTCGTTGGGCACTCACGTTCTTTGTAACATCTGTGAAGGGGCACTGAACGCCGCCAACTCTTCTCTTGCCTTTGAGTCCCAGGAGGCAAACGGGTTCGTTTGCTTTAACGCTGTGAATGTGCAGCGGTAATGGCAAAGCCCTGCCCGGATCGCTCGACAGCTCTCGTTTGTACAGCATTCAAACGGCCTCAGGAACGCCGTTCTAAGCAGCCTTACATTCCATGCTGGTGTGCCCAAGGAGGAATTTGGATTCTTCTGAGAAACACCACTGTGCCTCACTAATGAAACCTGTGAAAACCCAAAGGAACTCTCCCTACGGCAGTCGGAAGCTAGATGTTGAGTTCCAGACTGAAAACACCGGACAGCTTTCCCTGTGTCTTTGTTGGAATTCTGGGACCATCCAGATTCACAAGGCCTAACTTTTGCACGGCGGGGGAATGCTCTTGTGCATGTACAGCATTCCCCACGTGAAAACCTTTCTTAGCAGATGGAGGCAGTCTTTCCCTTGTACTAGGTAGCTAGGCAGAATCATCAGATAAACATGCTTTGTCATCGAGCTTGAAAGTGGGACACTGATGGGAAATTTCACATTTTCCCGCTTTGCAAGCGACTTGCTTTTGGCTTCAAAGCTGCCTGAACAGCACTAGCGGCCCACCTTTTCTTCACTGCAGGACTTTCGCTGTGGGCCAAGGCTGCGTTCTCTCAATGCCAAAAATGTGCTGACAATTCCCTTCTAGAAACTCATCCTACTGCACTCCAAATTCAGCTCCGGCCAATGAAAGGTGACCTAAGGCCACAAGGTAAGATCCAGTGTTTCATATCAGCAGAGCTGGGTGTGCATTGTATCCACGAAACCATACTCTGAAATGGAGTGCCTTAACTCTGCTATGCCCCTGGGGACACATAGGACAGTGGATCGTGCACCCATTTCGCATGATGACCACTGGTGTGCCTGAAGAGCGTCCTCTGGCTTCTGAGGAACCCTAGGCGAAATAGGCCCCTGGGAAGCACTCTTCCCATTCATAGCAAGGGAAAAGTACTGATTTCTGGGTTGCCAAGGAAGAGTGTCCCAGTCGTCAAAGAGCCTCGCGAAAGCAGTGCTGGGCAGACTCTGTTTGCAAGTCGACTGGCCTCAGTGACTGAAAGAGAACTCCACTGCTAATACACAGTGTGCTGACGATTGAGGCCTGGACTGAATACAGCACGCAGGCAGAAGAGAAAGCTGAGCTCTGCGTCCAGCCTGAAGACCAGTACACTTTTCACACTTAACTCTGTTGGGATGTGCAAGAGCCATGGTCACCGAGGCCTACCTAAGGTACTGAAATACTTCCCCAGTTCAGCCTAGGCAGAGGACTCTGTTGCCAAAGGATCTCCATGGAAGGGCCCTGTGGATTCCGTGTGTTTCCTTGAGGGAGTCAGAAACGACTGAGGGTAACTATAGGAGCTCATGGTTGAAAGCAGGCTACCCTGGCAAAACCTTATTTTCCTCCGCGGTAGGCGAGACAGTTGCGGTTTGAAAGCTGCCTGAAAAACACTCCTGCTGCCCATCTTCTCTTTGCTGCCTGAAGGCGTCACGAAAGTACTATGAGTGTACTCGTATGAGGCATGCTGTCTCAGTTCCTTGCTGGGAGCTCCTCCAGGAGCACTCTGGAAATTACCAGCCAAAGAAATGGCACCCCAGGCATCAAGTAAAAGTCCAGATGTCTCCCATTGTAAGCTTAGGTGTGCCATAGTAGCGAAGAAGCATGTGTTAAAGGAATGCTTCCACTCTGTTATGTATTTCACGACGCGTTGTGCACTCACATTCGTTGTAACATCTGTGAAGGAGCACTGAACGCCGCCAACTCTTTTGTTGCCTTTGAGTCCCAGGAGGCAAAAGGGTTCGTTTGCTTTAACGCTGTGAATGTTCAGCGGTAATGGCAAAGCCCTGCCCGGATCGCTCGACAGCTCTCGTTTGTACAGCATTCAAACGGCCTCAGGAACGCCGTTCTAAGCAGCCTTACATTCCATGCTGGTGTGCCCCAAGGAGGAATTTGGGTTCTGAGAAACGCCACTGTGCCTCACAAATGAAACCTGTGAACTCCCAACGGACGTCTCCCTACGGCAGTCGGAAGCTAGATGTTGAGTTCCAGCCTGAAAACAACGGACAGCTTTCCCTGTGACAATGCTGGACTTCTGGGACCATCCAGATTCACCAAGGCCTAACTTTTGCACGGCGGGGGAATGCTCTTGTGCATGTACAGCAGTCCCCACGTGAAAACCTTTCTTAGCAGATGGAGGCAGTCTTTCCCTTGTACTAGGTAGCTAGGCAGAATCATCAGATAAACATGCTTTGTCATCGAGCTTGAAAGTGGGACACTGATGGGAAAGTTCACATTTTCCCGCTTTGCAAGCGACTTGCTTTTGGCTTCAAAGCTGCCTGAAGAGCACTAGCGGCCCACCTTCTCTTCCCTGCAGGATTTTCGCTGTGGGCCAAGGCTGCGTTCTCTCAATGCCAAAAAAGTGCTGACAATTCCCTTCTAGAAACTCATCCTACTGCACTCCAAATTCAGCTCCGGCCAATGAAAGGTGACCTAAGGCCACAAGGTAAGATCCAGTGTTTCATATCAGCAGAGCTGGGTGTGCATTGTATCCACGAAACCATACTCTGAAATGGAGTGCCTTAACTCTGCTATGCCCCTGGGGACACATAGGACAGTGGATCGTGCACCCATTTCGCATGATGACCACTGTGTGCCTGAAGAGCGTCCTCTGGCTTCTGAGGAACCCTAGGCGAAATAGGCCCCTGGGAAGCACTCTTCCCATTCATAGCAAGGGAAAAGTACTGATTTCTGGGTTGCCAAGGAAGAGTGTCCCAGTCGTCAAAGAGCCTCGCGAAAGCAGTGCTGGGCAGACTCTGTTTGCAAGTCGACTGGCCTCAGTGACTGAAAGGGAATTCCACTGCCAATACACAGTGGGTTGACGATTGAGGCCTGGACTCAGGACAGCATGCAGGCAGAAGCGAAAGCTGAGCTCTGCGTCCAGCCTGAAGACCAGTACACTTTTCACACTTAACTCTGTTGGGATGTGCAAGAGCCATGGTCACCGAGGCCTACCTAAGGTACTGAAATACTTCCCCAGTTCAGCCTAGGCAGAGGACTCTGTTGCCAAAGGATCTCCATGGAAGGGCCCTGTGGGTTCCGTGTGTTTCCTTGAGGGAGTCAGAAACGACTGAGGGTAACTATAGGAGCTCATGGTTGAAAGCAGGCTACCCTGGCAAAACCTTATTTTCCTCCGCGGTAGGCGAGACAGTTGCGGTTTGAAAGCTGCCTGAAAAACACTCCTGCTGCCCATCTTCTCTTTGCTGCCTGAAGGCCTCACGAAAGTACTATGAGTGTACTCGTATGAGGCATGCTGTCTCAGTTCCTTGCTGGGAGCTCCTCCAGGAGCACTCTGGAAATTACCAGCCAAAGAAATGGCACCCCAGGCATCAAGTAAAAGTCCAGATGTCTCCCATTGTAAGCTTAGGTGTGCCATAGTAGCGAAGAAGCATGTGTTAAAGGAATGCTTCCACTCTGTTATGTATTTCACGACGCGTTGTGCACTCACATTCGTTGTAACATCTGTGAAGGAGCACTGAACGCCGCCAACTCTTTTGTTGCCTTTGAGTCCCAGGAGGCAAAAGGGTTCGTTTGCTTTAACGCTGTGAATGTTCAGCGGTAATGGCAAAGCCCTGCCCGGATCGCTCGACAGCTCTCGTTTGTACAGCATTCAAATGGCCTCAGGAACGCCGCTCTAAGCAGCCTTACATTCCATGCTGGTGTGCCCCAAGGAGGAATTTGGGTTCTGAGAAACGCCACTGTGCCTCACAAATGAAACCTGTGAACTCCCAACGGACGTCTCCCTACGGCAGTCGGAAGCTAGATGTTGAGTTCCAGCCTGAAAACAACGGACAGCTTTCCCTGTGACAATGCTGGACTTCTGGGACCATCCAGATTCACCAAGGCCTAACTTTTGCACGGCGGGGGAATGCTCTTGTGCATGTACAGCAGTCCCCACGTGAAAACCTTTCTTAGCAGATGGAGGCAGTCTTTCCCTTGTACTAGGTAGCTAGGCAGAATCATCAGATAAACATGCTTTGTCATCGAGCTTGAAAGTGGGACACTGATGGGAAAGTTCACATTTTCCCGCTTTGCAAGCGACTTGCTTTTGGCTTCAAAGCTGCCTGAACAGCACTAGCGGCCCACCTTCTCTTCCCTGCAGGAGTTTCGCTGTGGGCCAAGGCTGCGTTCTCTCAATGCCAAAAAAGTGCTGACAATTCCCTTCTAGAAACTCATCCTACTGCACTCCAAATTCAGCTCAGGCCAATGAAAGGTGACCTAAGGCCACAAGGTAAGATCCAGTGTTTCATATCAGCAGAGCTGGGTGTGCATTGTATCCACGAAACCATACTCTGAAATGGAGTGCCTTAACTCTGCTATGCCCCTGGGGACACATAGGACAGTGGATCGTGCACCCATTTCGCATGATGACCACTGTGTGCCTGAAGAGTGTCCTCTGGCTTCTGAGGAACCCTAGGCGAAATAGGCCCCTGGGAAGCACTCTTCCCATTCATAGCAAGGGAAAAGTACTGATTTCTGGGTTGCCAAGGAAGAGTGTCCCAGTCGTCAAAGAGCCTCGAGGAAAGCAGTGCTGGGCAGACTCTGTTTGCAAGTCGACTGGCCTCAGTGACTGAAAGGGAATTCCACTGCCAATACACAGTGGGTTGACGATTGAGGCCTGGACTCAGGACAGCATGCAGGCAGAAGCGAAAGCTGAGCTCTGCGTCCAGCCTGAAGACCAGTACACTTTTCACACTTAACTCTGTTGGGATGTGCAAGAGCCATGGTCACCGAGGCCTACCTAAGGTACTGAAATACTTCCCCAGTTCAGCCTAGGCAGAGGACTCTGTTGCCAAAGGATCTCCATGGAAGGGCCCTGTGAGTTCCGTGTGTTTCCTTGAGGGAGTCAGAAACGACTGAGGGTAACTATAGGAGCTCATGGTTGAAAGCAGGCTACCCTGGCAAAACCTTATTTTCCTCCGCGGTAGGCGAGACAGTTGCGGTTTGAAAGCTGCCTGAAAAACACTCCTGCTGCCCATCTTCTCTTTGCTGCCTGAAGGCGTCACCAAAGTACTATGAGTGTACTCGTATGAGGCATGCTGTCTCAGTTCCTTGCTGGAAGCTCCTCCAGGAGCACTCTGGAACTTACCAGCCAAAGAAATGGCACCCCAGGCCTCATGGAAAAGTCCAGATTTCTCCCATTGCAAGCTTAGTTGTGCCATAGTAGCGAAGAAGCATGTGTTAAAGGAAAGCTGCAACACGGTTACATATTTCGACTCGTTGGGCACTCACGTTCTTTGTAACATCTGTGAAGGGGCACTGAACGCCGCCAACTCTTCTCTTGCCTTTGAGTCCCAGGAGGCAAACGGGTTCGTTTGCTTTAACGCTGTGAATGTGCAGCGGTAATGGCAAAGCCCTGCCCGGATCGCTCGACAGCTCTCGTTTGTACAGCATTCAAACGGCCTCAGGAACGCCGTTCTAAGCAGCCTTACATTCCATGCTGGTGTGCCCAAGGAGGAATTTGGATTCTTCTGAGAAACACCACTGTGCCTCACTAATGAAACCTGTGAAAACCCAAAGGAACTCTCCCTACGGCAGTCGGAAGCTAGATGTTGAGTTCCAGACTGAAAACACCGGACAGCTTTCCCTGTGTCTTTGTTGGAATTCTGGGACCATCCAGATTCACAAGGCCTAACTTTTGCACGGCGGGGGAATGCTCTTGTGCATGTACAGCATTCCCCACGTGAAAACCTTTCTTAGCAGATGGAGGCAGTCTTTCCCTTGTACTAGGTAGCTAGGCAGAATCATCAGATAAACATGCTTTGTCATCGAGCTTGAAAGTGGGACACTGATGGGAAATTTCACATTTTCCCGCTTTGCAAGCGACTTGCTTTTGGCTTCAAAGCTGCCTGAACAGCACTAGCGGCCCACCTTTTCTTCACTGCAGGACTTTCGCTGTGGGCCAAGGCTGCGTTCTCTCAATGCCAAAAATGTGCTGACAATTCCCTTCTAGAAACTCATCCTACTGCACTCCAAATTCAGCTCCGGCCAATGAAAGGTGACCTAAGGCCACAAGGTAAGATCCAGTGTTTCATATCAGCAGAGCTGGGTGTGCATTGTATCCACGAAACCATACTCTGAAATGGAGTGCCTTAACTCTGCTATGCCCCTGGGGACACATAGGACAGTGGATCGTGCACCCATTTCGCATGATGACCACTGGTGTGCCTGAAGAGCGTCCTCTGGCTTCTGAGGAACCCTAGGCGAAATAGGCCCCTGGGAAGCACTCTTCCCATTCATAGCAAGGGAAAAGTACTGATTTCTGGGTTGCCAAGGAAGAGTGTCCCAGTCGTCAAAGAGCCTCGCGAAAGCAGTGCTGGGCAGACTCTGTTTGCAAGTCGACTGGCCTCAGTGACTGAAAGAGAACTCCACTGCTAATACACAGTGTGCTGACGATTGAGGCCTGGACTGAATACAGCACGCAGGCAGAAGAGAAAGCTGAGCTCTGCGTCCAGCCTGAAGACCAGTACACTTTTCACACTTAACTCTGTTGGGATGTGCAAGAGCCATGGTCACCGAGGCCTACCTAAGGTACTGAAATACTTCCCCAGTTCAGCCTAGGCAGAGGACTCTGTTGCCAAAGGATCTCCATGGAAGGGCCCTGTGGGTTCCGTGTGTTTCCATGAGGTAGTCAGAAACGACTGAGGGTAACTATAGGAGCTCATGGTTGAAAGCAGGCTACCCTGGCAAAACCTTATTTTCCTCCGCGGTAGGCGAGACAGTTGCGGTTTGAAAGCTGCCTGAAAAACACTCCTGCTGCCCATCTTCTCTTTGCTGCCTGAAGGCGTCACCAAAGTACTATGAGTGTACTCGTATGAGGCATGCTGTCTCAGTTCCTTGCTGGAAGCTCCTCCAGGAGCACTCTGGAACTTACCAGCCAAAGAAATGGCACCCCAGGCCTCATGGAAAAGTCCAGATTTCTCCCATTGCAAGCTTAGTTGTGCCATAGTAGCGAAGAAGCATGTGTTAAAGGAAAGCTGCAACACGGTTACATATTTCGACTCGTTGGGCACTCACGTTCTTTGTAACATCTGTGAAGGGGCACTGAACGCCGCCAACTCTTCTCTTGCCTTTGAGTCCCAGGAGGCAAACGGGTTCGTTTGCTTTAACGCTGTGAATGTGCAGCGGTAATGGCAAAGCCCTGCCCGGATCGCTCGACAGCTCTCGTTTGTACAGCATTCAAACGGCCTCAGGAACGCCGTTCTAAGCAGCCTTACATTCCATGCTGGTGTGCCCAAGGAGGAATTTGGATTCTTCTGAGAAACACCACTGTGCCTCACTAATGAAACCTGTGAAAACCCAAAGGAACTCTCCCTACGGCAGTCGGAAGCTAGATGTTGAGTTCCAGACTGAAAACACCGGACAGCTTTCCCTGTGTCTTTGTTGGAATTCTGGGACCATCCAGATTCACAAGGCCTAACTTTTGCACGGCGGGGGAATGCTCTTGTGCATGTACAGCATTCCCCACGTGAAAACCTTTCTTAGCAGATGGAGGCAGTCTTTCCCTTGTACTAGGTAGCTAGGCAGAATCATCAGATAAACATGCTTTGTCATCGAGCTTGAAAGTGGGACACTGATGGGAAATTTCACATTTTCCCGCTTTGCAAGCGACTTGCTTTTGGCTTCAAAGCTGCCTGAACAGCACTAGCGGCCCACCTTTTCTTCACTGCAGGACTTTCGCTGTGGGCCAAGGCTGCGTTCTCTCAATGCCAAAAATGTGCTGACAATTCCCTTCTAGAAACTCATCCTACTGCACTCCAAATTCAGCTCCGGCCAATGAAAGGTGACCTAAGGCCACAAGGTAAGATCCAGTGTTTCATATCAGCAGAGCTGGGTGTGCATTGTATCCACGAAACCATACTCTGAAATGGAGTGCCTTAACTCTGCTATGCCCCTGGGGACACATAGGACAGTGGATCGTGCACCCATTTCGCATGATGACCACTGGTGTGCCTGAAGAGCGTCCTCTGGCTTCTGAGGAACCCTAGGCGAAATAGGCCCCTGGGAAGCACTCTTCCCATTCATAGCAAGGGAAAAGTACTGATTTCTGGGTTGCCAAGGAAGAGTGTCCCAGTCGTCAAAGAGCCTCGCGAAAGCAGTGCTGGGCAGACTCTGTTTGCAAGTCGACTGGCCTCAGTGACTGAAAGAGAACTCCACTGCTAATACACAGTGTGCTGACGATTGAGGCCTGGACTGAATACAGCACGCAGGCAGAAGAGAAAGCTGAGCTCTGCGTCCAGCCTGAAGACCAGTACACTTTTCACACTTAACTCTGTTGGGATGTGCAAGAGCCATGGTCACCGAGGCCTACCTAAGGTACTGAAATACTTCCCCAGTTCAGCCTAGGCAGAGGACTCTGTTGCCAAAGGATCTCCATGGAAGGGCCCTGTGGATTCCGTGTGTTTCCTTGAGGGAGTCAGAAACGACTGAGGGTAACTATAGGAGCTCATGGTTGAAAGCAGGCTACCCTGGCAAAACCTTATTTTCCTCCGCGGTAGGCGAGACAGTTGCGGTTTGAAAGCTGCCTGAAAAACACTCCTGCTGCCCATCTTCTCTTTGCTGCCTGAAGGCGTCACGAAAGTACTATGAGTGTACTCGTATGAGGCATGCTGTCTCAGTTCCTTGCTGGGAGCTCCTCCAGGAGCACTCTGGAAATTACCAGCCAAAGAAATGGCACCCCAGGCATCAAGTAAAAGTCCAGAAGTCTCCCATTGTAAGCTTAGGTGTGCCATAGTAGCGAAGAAGCATGTGTTAAAGGAATGCTTCCACTCTGTTATGTATTTCACGACGCGTTGTGCACTCACATTCGTTGTAACATCTGTGAAGGAGCACTGAACGCCGCCAACTCTTTTGTTGCCTTTGAGTCCCAGGAGGCAAAAGGGTTCGTTTGCTTTAACGCTGTGAATGTTCAGCGGTAATGGCAAAGCCCTGCCCGGATCGCTCGACAGCTCTCGTTTGTACAGCATTCAAACGGCCTCAGGAACGCCGTTCTAAGCAGCCTTACATTCCATGCTGGTGTGCCCCAAGGAGGAATTTGGGTTCTGAGAAACGCCACTGTGCCTCACAAATGAAACCTGTGAACTCCCAACGGACGTCTCCCTACGGCAGTCGGAAGCTAGATGTTGAGTTCCAGCCTGAAAACAACGGACAGCTTTCCCTGTGACAATGCTGGACTTCTGGGACCATCCAGATTCACCAAGGCCTAACTTTGGCACGGCGGGGGAATGCTCTTGTGCATGTACAGCAGTCCCCACGTGAAAACCTTTCTTAGCAGATGGAGGCAGTCTTTCCCTTGTACTAGGTAGCTAGGCAGAATCATCAGATAAACATGCTTTGTCATCGAGCTTGAAAGTGGGACACTGATGGGAAAGTTCACATTTTCCCGCTTTGCAAGCGACTTGCTTTTGGCTTCAAAGCTGCCTGAAGAGCACTAGCGGCCCACCTTCTCTTCCCTGCAGGAGTTTCGCTGTGGGCCAAGGCTGCGTTCTCTCAATGCCAAAAAAGTGCTGACAATTCCCTTCTAGAAACTCATCCTACTGCACTCCAAATTCAGCTCCGGCCAATGAAAGGTGACCTAAGGCCACAAGGTAAGATCCAGTGTTTCATATCAGCAGAGCTGGGTGTGCATTGTATCCACGAAACCATACTCTGAAATGGAGTGCCTTAACTCTGCTATGCCCCTGGGGACACATAGGACAGTGGATCGTGCACCCATTTCGCATGATGACCACTGTGTGCCTGAAGAGCGTCCTCTGGCTTCTGAGGAACCCTAGGCGAAATAGGCCCCTGGGAAGCACTCTTCCCATTCATAGCAAGGGAAAAGTACTGATTTCTGGGTTGCCAAGGAAGAGTGTCCCAGTCGTCAAAGAGCCTCGCGAAAGCAGTGCTGGGCAGACTCTGTTTGCAAGTCGACTGGCCTCAGTGACTGAAAGGGAATTCCACTGCCAATACACAGTGGGTTGACGATTGAGGCCTGGACTCAGGACAGCATGCAGGCAGAAGCGAAAGCTGAGCTCTGCGTCCAGCCTGAAGACCAGTACACTTTTCACACTTAACTCTGTTGGGATGTGCAAGAGCCATGGTCACCGAGGCCTACCTAAGGTACTGAAATACTTCCCCAGTTCAGCCTAGGCAGAGGACTCTGTTGCCAAAGGATCTCCATGGAAGGGCCCTGTGGGTTCCGTGTGTTTCCATGAGGTAGTCAGAAACGACTGAGGGTAACTATAGGAGCTCATGGTTGAAAGCAGGCTACCCTGGCAAAACCTTATTTTCCTCCGCGGTAGGCGAGACAGTTGCGGTTTGAAAGCTGCCTGAAAAACACTCCTGCTGCCCATCTTCTCTTTGCTGCCTGAAGGCGTCACCAAAGTACTATGAGTGTACTCGTATGAGGCATGCTGTCTCAGTTCCTTGCTGGAAGCTCCTCCAGGAGCACTCTGGAACTTACCAGCCAAAGAAATGGCACCCCAGGCCTCATGGAAAAGTCCAGATTTCTCCCATTGCAAGCTTAGTTGTGCCATAGTAGCGAAGAAGCATGTGTTAAAGGAAAGCTGCAACACGGTTACATATTTCGACTCGTTGGGCACTCACGTTCTTTGTAACATCTGTGAAGGGGCACTGAACGCCGCCAACTCTTCTCTTGCCTTTGAGTCCCAGGAGGCAAACGGGTTCGTTTGCTTTAACGCTGTGAATGTGCAGCGGTAATGGCAAAGCCCTGCCCGGATCGCTCGACAGCTCTCGTTTGTACAGCATTCAAACGGCCTCAGGAACGCCGTTCTAAGCAGCCTTACATTCCATGCTGGTGTGCCCAAGGAGGAATTTGGATTCTTCTGAGAAACACCACTGTGCCTCACTAATGAAACCTGTGAAAACCCAAAGGACCTCTCCCTACGGCAGTCGGAAGCTAGATGTTGAGTTCCAGACTGAAAACACCGGACAGCTTTCCCTGTGTCTTTGTTGGAATTCTGGGACCATCCAGATTCACAAGGCCTAACTTTTGCACGGCGGGGGAATGCTCTTGTGCATGTACAGCATTCCCCACGTGAAAACCTTTCTTAGCAGATGGAGGCAGTCTTTCCCTTGTACTAGGTAGCTAGGCAGAATCATCAGATAAACATGCTTTGTCATCGAGCTTGAAAGTGGGACACTGATGGGAAAGTTCACATTTTCCCGCTTTGCAAGCGACTTGCTTTTGGCTTCAAAGCTGCCTGAACAGCACTAGCGGCCCACCTTCTCTTCACTGCAGGAGTTTTGCTGTGGGCCAAGGCTGCGTTCTCTCAATGCCAAAAATGTGCTGACAATTCCCTTCTAGAAACTCATCCTACTGCACTCCAAATTCAGCTCCGGCCAAAGAAAGGTGACCTAAAGCCACAAGGTACGATCCAGTGTTTCATATCAGCAGAGCTGGGTGTGCATTGTATCCACGAAACCATACTCTGAAATGGAGTGCCTTAACTCTGCTATGCCCCTGGAGACACATAGGACAGTGGATCGTGCACCCATTTCGCATGATGACCACTGTGTGCCTGAAGAGCGTCCTCTGGCTTCTGAGGAACCCTAGGCGAAATAGGTTCCTGGGAAGCATTCTTCCCATTCATAGCAAGGGAAAAGTACTGCTTTCTGGGTTGCCAAGGAAGAGTGTCCCAGTCGTCAAAGAGCCTCGCGAAAGCAGTGCTGGGCAGGCTCTGTTTGCAAGTCGACTGGCCTCAGTGACTGAAAGGGAACTCCACTGCTAATACACAGTGTGCTGACGATTGAGGCCTGGACTCAGGACAGCACGCAGGCAGAAGCGAAAGCTAAGCTCTGCGTCCAGCCTGAAGACGAGTACACTTTTCACACTTAACTCTGTTGGGATGTGCAAGAGCCATGGTCACCGAGGCCTACCTAAGGTACTGAAATACTTCCCCAGTTCAGCATAGGCAGAGGACTCTGTTGCCAAAGGATCTCCATGGAAGGGCCCTGTGGGTTCCGTGTGTTTCCTTGAGGGAGTCAGAAACGACTGAGGGTAACTATAGGAGCTCATGGTTGAAAGCAGGCTACCCTGGCAAAACCTTATTTTCCTCCGCAGTAGGCGAGACAGTTGCGGTTTGAAAGCTGCCTGAAAAACACTCCTGCTGCCCATCTTCTCTGTGCTGCCTGAAGGCGTCACCAAAGTACTATGAGTGTACTCGTATGAGGCATGCTGTCTCAGTTCCTTGCTGGGAGCTCCTCCAGGAGCACTCTGGAACTTACCAGCCAAAGAAATGGCACCCCAGGCCTCATGGAAAAGTCCAGATTTCTCCCATTGCAAGCTTAGTTGTGCCATAGTAGCGAAGAAGCATGTGTTAAAGGAAAGCTGCAACACGGTTACATATTTCGACTCGTTGGGCACTCACGTTCTTTGTAACATCTGTGAAGGGGCACTGAACGCCGCCAACTCTTCTCTTGCCTTTGAGTCCCAGGAGGCAAACGGGTTCGTTTGCTTTAACGCTGTGAATGTGCAGCGGTAATGGCAAAGCCCTGCCCGGATCGCTCGACAGCTCTCGTTTGTACAGCATTCAAACGGCCTCAGGAACGCCGTTCTAAGCAGCCTTACATTCCATGCTGGTGTGCCCAAGGAGGAATTTGGATTCTTCTGAGAAACACCACTGTGCCTCACTAATGAAACCTGTGAAAACCCAAAGGACCTCTCCCTACGGCAGTCGGAAGCTAGATGTTGAGTTCCAGACTGAAAACACCGGACAGCTTTCCCTGTGTCTTTGTTGGAATTCTGGGACCATCCAGATTCACAAGGCCTAACTTTTGCACGGCGGGGGAATGCTCTTGTGCATGTACAGCATTCCCCACGTGAAAACCTTTCTTAGCAGATGGAGGCAGTCTTTCCCTTGTACTAGGTAGCTAGGCAGAATCATCAGATAAACATGCTTTGTCATCGAGCTTGAAAGTGGGACACTGATGGGAAAGTTCACATTTTCCCGCTTTGCAAGCGACTTGCTTTTGGCTTCAAAGCTGCCTGAACAGCACTAGCGGCCCACCTTCTCTTCACTGCAGGAGTTTTGCTGTGGGCCAAGGCTGCGTTCTCTCAATGCCAAAAATGTGCTGACAATTCCCTTCTAGAAACTCATCCTACTGCACTCCAAATTCAGCTCCGGCCAAAGAAAGGTGACCTAAAGCCACAAGGTACGATCCAGTGTTTCATATCAGCAGAGCTGGGTGTGCATTGTATCCACGAAACCATACTCTGAAATGGAGTGCCTTAACTCTGCTATGCCCCTGGAGACACATAGGACAGTGGATCGTGCACCCATTTCGCATGATGACCACTGTGTGCCTGAAGAGCGTCCTCTGGCTTCTGAGGAACCCTAGGCGAAATAGGTTCCTGGGAAGCATTCTTCCCATTCATAGCAAGGGAAAAGTACTGCTTTCTGGGTTGCCAAGGAAGAGTGTCCCAGTCGTCAAAGAGCCTCGCGAAAGCAGTGCTGGGCAGGCTCTGTTTGCAAGTCGACTGGCCTCAGTGACTGAAAGGGAACTCCACTGCTAATACACAGTGTGCTGACGATTGAGGCCTGGACTCAGGACAGCACGCAGGCAGAAGCGAAAGCTAAGCTCTGCGTCCAGCCTGAAGACGAGTACACTTTTCACACTTAACTCTGTTGGGATGTGCAAGAGCCATGGTCACCGAGGCCTACCTAAGGTACTGAAATACTTCCCCAGTTCAGCATAGGCAGAGGACTCTGTTGCCAAAGGATCTCCATGGAAGGGCCCTGTGGGTTCCGTGTGTTTCCTTGAGGGAGTCAGAAACGACTGAGGGTAACTATAGGAGCTCATGGTTGAAAGCAGGCTACCCTGGCAAAACCTTATTTTCCTCCGCAGTAGGCGAGACAGTTGCGGTTTGAAAGCTGCCTGAAAAACACTCCTGCTGCCCATCTTCTCTTTGCTGCCTGAAGGCGTCACCAAAGTACTATGAGTGTACTCGTATGAGGCATGCTGTCTCAGTTCCTTGCTGGGAGCTCCTCCAGGAGCACTCTGGAAATTACCAGCCAAAGAAATGGCACCCCAGGCATCAAGTAAAAGTCCAGATGTCTCCCATTGTAAGCTTAGGTGTGCCATAGTAGCGAAGAAGCATGTGTTAAAGGAATGCTTCCACTCTGTTATGTATTTCACGACGCGTTGTGCACTCACATTCGTTGTAACATCTGTGAAGGAGCACTGAACGCCGCCAACTCTTTTGTTGCCTTTGAGTCCCAGGAGGCAAAAGGGTTCGTTTGCTTTAACGCTGTGAATGTTCAGCGGTAATGGCAAAGCCCTGCCCGGATCGCTCGACAGCTCTCGTTTGTACAGCATTCAAACGGCCTCAGGAACGCCGTTCTAAGCAGCCTTACATTCCATGCTGGTGTGCCCCAAGGAGGAATTTGGGTTCTAAGAAACGCCACTGTGCCTCACAATTGAAACCTGTGAACTCCCAACGGACGTCTCCCTACGGCAGTCGGAAGCTAGATGTTGAGTTCCAG
Organism: Eubalaena glacialis; assembly: GCF_028564815.1. Lineage (NCBI taxonomy): Eukaryota > Metazoa > Chordata > Mammalia > Artiodactyla > Balaenidae > Eubalaena > Eubalaena glacialis. The sequence continues at coordinate 34,708,881 of NC_083728.1, read as the reverse complement.
CCTGAAAACAACGGACAGCTTTCCCTGTGACAATGCTGGACTTCTGGGACCATCCAGATTCACCAAGGCCTAACTTTTGCACGGCGGGGGAATGCTCTTGTGCATGTACAGCAGTCCCCACGTGAAAACCTTTCTTAGCAGATGGAGGCAGTCTTTCCCTTGTACTAGGTAGCTAGGCAGAATCATCAGATAAACATGCTTTGTCATCGAGCTTGAAAGTGGGACACTGATGGGAAAGTTCACATTTTCCCGCTTTGCAAGCGACTTGCTTTTGGCTTCAAAGCTGCCTGAACAGCACTAGCGGCCCACTTTCTCTTCACTGCAGGAGTTTCGCTGTGGGCCAAGGCTGCGTTCTCTCAATGCCAAAAAAGTGCTGACAATTCCCTTCTAGAAACTCATCCTACTGCACTCCAAATTCAGCTCCGGCCAATGAAAGGTGACCTAAGGCCACAAGGTAAGTTCCAGTGTTTCATATCAGCAGAGCTGGGTGTGCATTGTATCCACGAAACCATACTCTGAAATAGAGTGCCTTAACTCTGCTATGCCCCTGGGGACACATAGGACAGTGGATCGTGCACCCATTTCGCATGATGACCACAGTGTGCCTGAAGAGCGTCCTCTGGCTTCTGAGGAACCCTAGGCGAAATAGGCCCCTGGGAAGCACTCTTCCCATTCATAGCAAGGGAAAAGTACTGATTTCTGGGTTGCCAAGGAAGAGTGTCCCAGTCGTCAAAGAGCCTCGCGAAAGCAGTGCTGGGCAGACTCTGTTTGCAAGTCGACTGGCCTCAGTGACTGAAAGGGAATTCCACTGCCAATACACAGTGGGTTGACGATTGAGGCCTGGACTCAGGACAGCATGCAGGCAGAAGCGAAAGCTGAGCTCTGCGTCCAGCCTGAAGACCAGTACACTTTTCACACTTAACTCTGTTGGGATGTGCAAGAGCCATGGTCACCGAGGCCTACCTAAGGTACTGAAATACTTCCCCAGTTCAGCCTAGGCAGAGGACTCTGTTGCCAAAGGATCTCCATGGAAGGGCCCTGTGGGTTCCGTGTGTTTCCATGAGGTAGTCAGAAACGACTGAGGGTAACTATAGGAGCTCATGGTTGAAAGCAGGCTACCCTGGCAAAACCTTGTTTTCCTCCGCGGTAGGCGAGACAGTTGCGGTTTGAAAGCTGCCTGAAAAACACTCCTGCTGCCCATCTTCTCTTTGCTGCCTGAAGGCGTCACCAAAGTACTATGAGTGTACTCGTATGAGGCATGCTGTCTCAGTTCCTTGCTGGGAGCTCCTCCAGGAGCACTCTGGAAATTACCAGCCAAAGAAATGGCACCCCAGGCATCAAGTAAAAGTCCAGATGTCTCCCATTGCAAGCTTAGTTGTGCCATAGTAGCGAAGAAGCATGTGTTAAAGGAAAGCTGCAACACGGTTACATATTTCGACTCGTTGGGCACTCACGTTCTTTGTAACATCTGTGAAGGGGCACTGAACGCCGCCAACTCTTCTCTTGCCTTTGAGTCCCAGGAGGCAAACGGGTTCGTTTGCTTTAACGCTGTGAATGTGCAGCGGTAATGGCAAAGCCCTGCCCGGATCGCTCGACAGCTCTCGTTTGTACAGCATTCAAACGGCCTCAGGAACGCCGTTCTAAGCAGCCTTACATTCCATGCTGGTGTGCCCAAGGAGGAATTTGGATTCTTCTGAGAAACACCACTGTGCCTCACTAATGAAACCTGTGAAAACCCAAAGGACCTCTCCCTACGGCAGTCGGAAGCTAGATGTTGAGTTCCAGACTGAAAACACCGGACAGCTTTCCCTGTGTCTTTGTTGGAATTCTGGGACCATCCAGATTCACAAGGCCTAACTTTTGCACGGCGGGGGAATGCTCTTGTGCATGTACAGCATTCCCCACGTGAAAACCTTTCTTAGCAGATGGAGGCAGTCTTTCCCTTGTACTAGGTAGCTAGGCAGAATCATCAGATAAACATGCTTTGTCATCGAGCTTGAAAGTGGGACACTGATGGGAAAGTTCACATTTTCCCGCTTTGCAAGCGACTTGCTTTTGGCTTCAAAGCTGCCTGAACAGCACTAGCGGCCCACCTTCTCTTCACTGCAGGACTTTCGCTGTGGGCCAAGGTTGCGTTCTCTCAATGCCAAAAATGTGCTGACAATTCCCTTCTAGAAACTCATCCTACTGCACTCCAAATTCAGCTCCGGCCAATGAAAGGTGACCTAAGGCCACAAGGTAAGATCCAGTGTTTCATATCAGCAGAGCTGGGTGTGCATTGTATCCACGAAACCATACTCTGAAATGGAGTGCCTTAACTCTGCTATGCCCCTGGGGACACATAGGACAGTGGATCGTGCACCCATTTCGCATGATGACCACTGTGTGCCTGAAGAGCGTCCTCTGGCTTCTGAGGAACCCTAGGCGAAATAGGTTCCTGGGAAGCATTCTTCCCATTCATAGCAAGGGAAAAGTACTGCTTTCTGGGTTGCCAAGGAAGAGTGTCCCAGTCGTCAAAGAGCCTCGCGAAAGCAGTGCTGGGCAGACTCTGTTTGCAAGTCGACTGGCCTCAGTGACTGAAAGGGAACTCCACTGCTAATACACAGTGTGCTGACGATTGAGGCCTGGACTCAGGACAGCACGCAGGCAGAAGCGAAAGCTAAGCTCTGCGTCCAGCCTGAAGACGAGTACACTTTTCACACTTAACTCTGTTGGGATGTGCAAGAGCCATGGTCACCGAGGCCTACCTAAGGTACTGAAATACTTCCCCAGTTCAGCCTAGGCAGAGGACTCTGTTGCCAAAGGATCTCCATGGAAGGGCCCTGTGGGTTCCGTGTGTTTCCTTGAGGGAGTCAGAAACGACTGAGGGTAACTATAGGAGCTCATGGTTGAAAGCAGGCTACCCTGGCAAAACCTTATTTTCCTCCGCGGTAGGCGAGACAGTTGCGGTTTGAAAGCTGCCTGAAAAACACTCCTGCTGCCCATCTTCTCTTTGCTGCCTGAAGGCCTCACGAAAGTACTATGAGTGTACTCGTATGAGGCATGCTGTCTCAGTTCCTTGCTGGGAGCTCCTCCAGGAGCACTCTGGAAATTACCAGCCAAAGAAATGGCACCCCAGGCATCAAGTAAAAGTCCAGATGTCTCCCATTGTAAGCTTAGGTGTGCCATAGTAGCGAAGAAGCATGTGTTAAAGGAATGCTTCCACTCTGTTATGTATTTCACGACGCGTTGTGCACTCACATTCGTTGTAACATCTGTGAAGGAGCACTGAACGCCGCCAACTCTTTTGTTGCCTTTGAGTCCCAGGAGGCAAAAGGGTTCGTTTGCTTTAACGCTGTGAATGTTCAGCGGTAATGGCAAAGCCCTGCCCGGATCGCTCGACAGCTCTCGTTTGTACAGCATTCAAACGGCCTCAGGAACGCCGTTCTAAGCAGCCTTACATTCCATGCTGGTGTGCCCCAAGGAGGAATTTGGGTTCTGAGAAACGCCACTGTGCCTCACAAATGAAACCTGTGAACTCCCAACGGACGTCTCCCTACGGCAGTCGGAAGCTAGATGTTGAGTTCCAGCCTGAAAACAACGGACAGCTTTCCCTGTGACAATGCTGGACTTCTGGGACCATCCAGATTCACCAAGGCCTAACTTTTGCACGGCGGGGGAATGCTCTTGTGCATGTACAGCAGTCCCCACGTGAAAACCTTTCTTAGCAGATGGAGGCAGTCTTTCCCTTGTACTAGGTAGCTAGGCAGAATCATCAGATAAACATGCTTTGTCATCGAGCTTGAAAGTGGGACACTGATGGGAAAGTTCACATTTTCCCGCTTTGCAAGCGACTTGCTTTTGGCTTCAAAGCTGCCTGAACAGCACTAGCGGCCCACCTTCTCTTCACTGCAGGACTTTCGCTGTGGGCCAAGGCTGCGTTCTCTCAATGCCAAAAAAGTGCTGACAATTCCCTTCTAGAAACTCATCCTACTGCACTCCAAATTCAGCTCCGGCCAATGAAAGGTGACCTAAGGCCACAAGGTAAGTTCCAGTGTTTCATATCAGCAGAGCTGGGTGTGCATTGTATCCACGAAACCATACTCTGAAATGGAGTGCCTTAACTCTGCTATGCCCCTGGGGACACATAGGACAGTGGATCGTGCACCCATTTCGCATGATGACCACTGTGTGCCTGAAGAGTGTCCTCTGGCTTCTGAGGAACCCTAGGCGAAATAGGCCCCTGGGAAGCACTCTTCCCATTCATAGCAAGGGAAAAGTACTGATTTCTGGGTTGCCAAGGAAGAGTGTCCCAGTCGTCAAAGAGCCTCGCGAAAGCAGTGCTGGGCAGACTCTGTTTGCAAGTCGACTGGCCTCAGTGACTGAAAGGGAATTCCACTGCCAATACACAGTGGGTTGACGATTGAGGCCTGGACTCAGGACAGCATGCAGGCAGAAGCGAAAGCTGAGCTCTGCGTCCAGCCTGAAGACCAGTACACTTTTCACACTTAACTCTGTTGGGATGTGCAAGAGCCATGGTCACCGAGGCCTACCTAAGGTACTGAAATACTTCCCCAGTTCAGCCTAGGCAGAGGACTCTGTTGCCAAAGGATCTCCATGGAAGGGCCCTGTGGGTTCCGTGTGTTTCCATGAGGTAGTCAGAAACGACTGAGGGTAACTATAGGAGCTCATGGTTGAAAGCAGGCTACCCTGGCAAAACCTTATTTTCCTCCGCGGTAGGCGAGACAGTTGCGGTTTGAAAGCTGCCTGAAAAACACTCCTGCTGCCCATCTTCTCTTTGCTGCCTGAAGGCGTCACCAAAGTACTATGAGTGTACTCGTATGAGGCATGCTGTCTCAGTTCCTTGCTGGGAGCTCCTCCAGGAGCACTCTGGAACTTACCAGCCAAAGAAATGGCACCCCAGGCCTCATGGAAAAGTCCAGATTTCTCCCATTGCAAGCTTAGTTGTGCCATAGTAGCGAAGAAGCATGTGTTAAAGGAAAGCTGCAACACGGTTACATATTTCGACTCGTTGGGCACTCACGTTCTTTGTAACATCTGTGAAGGGGCACTGAACGCCGCCAACTCTTCTCTTGCCTTTGAGTCCCAGGAGGCAAACGGGTTCGTTTGCTTTAACGCTGTGAATGTGCAGCGGTAATGGCAAAGCCCTGCCCGGATCGCTCGACAGCTCTCGTTTGTACAGCATTCAAACGGCCTCAGGAACGCCGTTCTAAGCAGCCTTACATTCCATGCTGGTGTGCCCAAGGAGGAATTTGGATTCTTCTGAGAAACACCACTGTGCCTCACTAATGAAACCTGTGAAAACCCAAAGGACCTCTCCCTACGGCAGTCGGAAGCTAGATGTTGAGTTCCAGACTGAAAACACCGGACAGCTTTCCCTGTGTCTTTGTTGGAATTCTGGGACCATCCAGATTCACAAGGCCTAACTTTTGCACGGCGGGGGAATGCTCTTGTGCATGTACAGCAGTCCCCACGTGAAAACCTTTCTTAGCAGATGGAGGCAGTCTTTCCCTTGTACTAGGTAGCTAGGCAGAATCATCAGATAAACATGCTTTGTCATCGAGCTTGAAAGTGGGACACTGATGGGAAAGTTCACATTTTCCCGCTTTGCAAGCGACTTGCTTTTGGCTTCAAAGCTGCCTGAACAGCACTAGCGGCCCACCTTCTCTTCACTGCAGGAGTTTTGCTGTGGGCCAAGGCTGCGTTCTCTCAATGCCAAAAATGTGCTGACAATTCCCTTCTAGAAACTCATCCTACTGCACTCCAAATTCAGCTCCGGCCAAAGAAAGGTGACCTAAAGCCACAAGGTACGATCCAGTGTTTCATATCAGCAGAGCTGGGTGTGCATTGTATCCACGAAACCATACTCTGAAATGGAGTGCCTTAACTCTGCTATGCCCCTGGCGACACATAGGACAGTGGATCGTGCACCCATTTCGCATGATGACCACTGTGTGCCTGAAGAGCGTCCTCTGGCTTCTGAGGAACCCTAGGCGAAATAGGTTCCTGGGAAGCATTCTTCCCATTCATAGCAAGGGAAAAGTACTGCTTTCTGGGTTGCCAAGGAAGAGTGTCCCAGTCGTCAAAGAGCCTCGCGAAAGCAGTGCTGGGCAGGCTCTGTTTGCAAGTCGACTGGCCTCAGTGACTGAAAGGGAACTCCACTGCTAATACACAGTGTGCTGACGATTGAGGCCTGGACTCAGGACAGCACGCAGGCAGAAGCGAAAGCTAAGCTCTGCGTCCAGCCTGAAGACGAGTACACTTTTCACACTTAACTCTGTTGGGATGTGCAAGAGCCATGGTCACCGAGGCCTACCTAAGGTACTGAAATACTTCCCCAGTTCAGCCTAGGCAGAGGACTCTGTTGCCAAAGGATCTCCATGGAAGGGCCCTGTGGGTTCCGTGTGTTTCCTTGAGGGAGTCAGAAACGACTGAGGGTAACTATAGGAGCTCATGGTTGAAAGCAGGCTACCCTGGCAAAACCTTATTTTCCTCCGCAGTAGGCGAGACAGTTGCGGTTTGAAAGCTGCCTGAAAAACACTCCTGCTGCCCATCTTCTCTTTGCTGCCTGAAGGCGTCACGAAAGTACTATGAGTGTACTCGTATGAGGCATGCTGTCTCAGTTCCTTGCTGGGAGCTCCTCCAGGAGCACTCTGGAAATTACCAGCCAAAGAAATGGCACCCCAGGCATCAAGTAAAAGTCCAGATGTCTCCCATTGTAAGCTTAGGTGTGCCATAGTAGCGAAGAAGCATGTGTTAAAGGAATGCTTCCACTCTGTTATGTATTTCACGACGCGTTGTGCACTCACATTCGTTGTAACATCTGTGAAGGAGCACTGAACGCCGCCAACTCTTTTGTTGCCTTTGAGTCCCAGGAGGCAAAAGGGTTCGTTTGCTTTAACGCTGTGAATGTGCAGCGGTAATGGCAAAGCCCTGCCCGGATCGCTCGACAGCTCTCGTTTGTACAGCATTCAAATGGCCTCAGGAACGCCGTTCTAAGCAGCCTTACATTCCATGCTGGTGTGCCCCAAGGAGGAATTTGGGTTCTGAGAAACGCCACTGTGCCTCACAAATGAAACCTGTGAACTCCCAACGGACGTCTCCCTACGGCAGTCGGAAGCTAGATGTTGAGTTCCAGCCTGAAAACAACGGACAGCTTTCCCTGTGACAATGCTGGACTTCTGGGACCATCCAGATTCACCAAGGCCTAACTTTTGCACGGCGGGGGAATGCTCTTGTGCATGTACAGCAGTCCCCACGTGAAAACCTTTCTTAGCAGATGGAGGCAGTCTTTCCCTTGTACTAGGTAGCTAGGCAGAATCATCAGATAAACATGCTTTGTCATCGAGCTTGAAAGTGGGACACTGATGGGAAAGTTCACATTTTCCCGCTTTGCAAGCGACTTGCTTTTGGCTTCAAAGCTGCCTGAACAGCACTAGCGGCCCACCTTCTCTTCACTGCAGGACTTTCGCTGTGGGCCAAGGCTGCGTTCTCTCAATGCCAAAAAAGTGCTGACAATTCCCTTCTAGAAACTCATCCTACTGCACTCCAAATTCAGCTCCGGCCAATGAAAGGTGACCTAAGGCCACAAGGTAAGATCCAGTGTTTCATATCAGCAGAGCTGGGTGTGCATTGTATCCACGAAACCATACTCTGAAATGGAGTGCCTTAACTCTGCTATGCCCCTGGGGACACATAGGACAGTGGATCATGCACCCATTTCGCATGATGACCACTGTGTGCCTGAAGAGCGTCCTCTGGCTTCTGAGGAACCCTAGGCGAAATAGGCCCCTGGGAAGCACTCTTCCCATTCATAGCAAGGGAAAAGTACTGATTTCTGGGTTGCCAAGGAAGAGTGTCCCAGTCGTCAAAGAGCCTCGCGAAAGCAGTGCTGGGCAGACTCTGTTTGCAAGTCGACTGGCCTCAGTGACTGAAAGGGAATTCCACTGCCAATACACAGTGGGTTGACGATTGAGGCCTGGACTCAGGACAGCATGCAGGCAGAAGCGAAAGCTGAGCTCTGCGTCCAGCCTGAAGACCAGTACACTTTTCACACTTAACTCTGTTGGGATGTGCAAGAGCCATGGTCACCGAGGCCTACCTAAGGTACTGAAATACTTCCCCAGTTCAGCCTAGGCAGAGGACTCTGTTGCCAAAGGATCTCCATGGAAGGGCCCTGTGGGTTCCGTGTGTTTCCATGAGGTAGTCAGAAACGACTGAGGGTAACTATAGGAGCTCATGGTTGAAAGCAGGCTACCCTGGCAAAACCTTATTTTCCTCCGCGGTAGGCGAGACAGTTGCGGTTTGAAAGCTGCCTGAAAAACACTCCTGCTGCCCATCTTCTCTTTGCTGCCTGAAGGCGTCACCAAAGTACTATGAGTGTACTCGTATGAGGCATGCTGTCTCAGTTCCTTGCTGGGAGCTCCTCCAGGAGCACTCTGGAACTTACCAGCCAAAGAAATGGCACCCCAGGCCTCATGGAAAAGTCCAGATTTCTCCCATTGCAAGCTTAGTTGTGCCATAGTAGCGAAGAAGCATGTGTTAAAGGAAAGCTGCAACACGGTTACATATTTCGACTCGTTGGGCACTCACGTTCTTTGTAACATCTGTGAAGGGGCACTGAACGCCGCCAACTCTTCTCTTGCCTTTGAGTCCCAGGAGGCAAACGGGTTCGTTTGCTTTAACGCTGTGAATGTGCAGCGGTAATGGCAAAGCCCTGCCCGGATCGCTCGACAGCTCTCGTTTGTACAGCATTCAAACGGCCTCAGGAACGCCGTTCTAAGCAGCCTTACATTCCATGCTGGTGTGCCCAAGGAGGAATTTGGATTCTTCTGAGAAACACCACTGTGCCTCACTAATGAAACCTGTGAAAACCCAAAGGACCTCTCCCTACGGCAGTCGGAAGCTAGATGTTGAGTTCCAGACTGAAAACACCGGACAGCTTTCCCTGTGTCTTTGTTGGAATTCTGGGACCATCCAGATTCACAAGGCCTAACTTTTGCACGGCGGGGGAATGCTCTTGTGCATGTACAGCAGTCCCCACGTGAAAACCTTTCTTAGCAGATGGAGGCAGTCTTTCCCTTGTACTAGGTAGCTAGGCAGAATCATCAGATAAACATGCTTTGTCATCGAGCTTGAAAGTGGGACACTGATGGGAAAGTTCACATTTTCCCGCTTTGCAAGCGACTTGCTTTTGGCTTCAAAGCTGCCTGAACAGCACTAGCGGCCCACCTTCTCTTCACTGCAGGAGTTTTGCTGTGGGCCAAGGCTGCGTTCTCTCAATGCCAAAAATGTGCTGACAATTCCCTTCTAGAAACTCATCCTACTGCACTCCAAATTCAGCTCCGGCCAAAGAAAGGTGACCTAAAGCCACAAGGTACGATCCAGTGTTTCATATCAGCAGAGCTGGGTGTGCATTGTATCCACGAAACCATACTCTGAAATGGAGTGCCTTAACTCTGCTATGCCCCTGGCGACACATAGGACAGTGGATCGTGCACCCATTTCGCATGATGACCACTGTGTGCCTGAAGAGCGTCCTCTGGCTTCTGAGGAACCCTAGGCGAAATAGGTTCCTGGGAAGCATTCTTCCCATTCATAGCAAGGGAAAAGTACTGCTTTCTGGGTTGCCAAGGAAGAGTGTCCCAGTCGTCAAAGAGCCTCGCGAAAGCAGTGCTGGGCAGGCTCTGTTTGCAAGTCGACTGGCCTCAGTGACTGAAAGGGAACTCCACTGCTAATACACAGTGTGCTGACGATTGAGGCCTGGACTCAGGACAGCACGCAGGCAGAAGCGAAAGCTAAGCTCTGCGTCCAGCCTGAAGACGAGTACACTTTTCACACTTAACTCTGTTGGGATGTGCAAGAGCCATGGTCACCGAGGCCTACCTAAGGTACTGAAATACTTCCCCAGTTCAGCCTAGGCAGAGGACTCTGTTGCCAAAGGATCTCCATGGAAGGGCCCTGTGGGTTCCGTGTGTTTCCTTGAGGGAGTCAGAAACGACTGAGGGTAACTATAGGAGCTCATGGTTGAAAGCAGGCTACCCTGGCAAAACCTTATTTTCCTCCGCAGTAGGCGAGACAGTTGCGGTTTGAAAGCTGCCTGAAAAACACTCCTGCTGCCCATCTTCTCTTTGCTGCCTGAAGGCGTCACGAAAGTACTATGAGTGTACTCGTATGAGGCATGCTGTCTCAGTTCCTTGCTGGGAGCTCCTCCAGGAGCACTCTGGAAATTACCAGCCAAAGAAATGGCACCCCAGGCATCAAGTAAAAGTCCAGATGTCTCCCATTGTAAGCTTAGGTGTGCCATAGTAGCGAAGAAGCATGTGTTAAAGGAATGCTTCCACTCTGTTATGTATTTCACGACGCGTTGTGCACTCACATTCGTTGTAACATCTGTGAAGGAGCACTGAACGCCGCCAACTCTTTTGTTGCCTTTGAGTCCCAGGAGGCAAAAGGGTTCGTTTGCTTTAACGCTGTGAATGTGCAGCGGTAATGGCAAAGCCCTGCCCGGATCGCTCGACAGCTCTCGTTTGTACAGCATTCAAATGGCCTCAGGAACGCCGTTCTAAGCAGCCTTACATTCCATGCTGGTGTGCCCCAAGGAGGAATTTGGGTTCTGAGAAACGCCACTGTGCCTCACAAATGAAACCTGTGAACTCCCAACGGACGTCTCCCTACGGCAGTCGGAAGCTAGATGTTGAGTTCCAGCCTGAAAACAACGGACAGCTTTCCCTGTGACAATGCTGGACTTCTGGGACCATCCAGATTCACCAAGGCCTAACTTTTGCACGGCGGGGGAATGCTCTTGTGCATGTACAGCAGTCCCCACGTGAAAACCTTTCTTAGCAGATGGAGGCAGTCTTTCCCTTGTACTAGGTAGCTAGGCAGAATCATCAGATAAACATGCTTTGTCATCGAGCTTGAAAGTGGGACACTGATGGGAAAGTTCACATTTTCCCGCTTTGCAAGCGACTTGCTTTTGGCTTCAAAGCTGCCTGAACAGCACTAGCGGCCCACCTTCTCTTCACTGCAGGACTTTCGCTGTGGGCCAAGGCTGCGTTCTCTCAATGCCAAAAAAGTGCTGACAATTCCCTTCTAGAAACTCATCCTACTGCACTCCAAATTCAGCTCCGGCCAATGAAAGGTGACCTAAGGCCACAAGGTAAGATCCAGTGTTTCATATCAGCAGAGCTGGGTGTGCATTGTATCCACGAAACCATACTCTGAAATGGAGTGCCTTAACTCTGCTATGCCCCTGGGGACACATAGGACAGTGGATCGTGCACCCATTTCGCATGATGACCACTGTGTGCCTGAAGAGCGTCCTCTGGCTTCTGAGGAACCCTAGGCGAAATAGGCCCCTGGGAAGCACTCTTCCCATTCATAGCAAGGGAAAAGTACTGATTTCTGGGTTGCCAAGGAAGAGTGTCCCAGTCGTCAAAGAGCCTCGCGAAAGCAGTGCTGGGCAGACTCTGTTTGCAAGTCGACTGGCCTCAGTGACTGAAAGGGAATTCCACTGCCAATACACAGTGGGTTGACGATTGAGGCCTGGACTCAGGACAGCATGCAGGCAGAAGCGAAAGCTGAGCTCTGCGTCCAGCCTGAAGACCAGTACACTTTTCACACTTAACTCTGTTGGGATGTGCAAGAGCCATGGTCACCGAGGCCTACCTAAGGTACTGAAATACTTCCCCAGTTCAGCCTAGGCAGAGGACTCTGTTGCCAAAGGATCTCCATGGAAGGGCCCTGTGGGTTCCGTGTGTTTCCATGAGGTAGTCAGAAACGACTGAGGGTAACTATAGGAGCTCATGGTTGAAAGCAGGCTACCCTGGCAAAACCTTATTTTCCTCCGCGGTAGGCGAGACAGTTGCGGTTTGAAAGCTGCCTGAAAAACACTCCTGCTGCCCATCTTCTCTTTGCTGCCTGAAGGCGTCACCAAAGTACTATGAGTGTACTCGTATGAGGCATGCTGTCTCAGTTCCTTGCTGGGAGCTCCTCCAGGAGCACTCTGGAACTTACCAGCCAAAGAAATGGCACCCCAGGCCTCATGGAAAAGTCCAGATTTCTCCCATTGCAAGCTTAGTTGTGCCATAGTAGCGAAGAAGCATGTGTTAAAGGAAAGCTGCAACACGGTTACATATTTCGACTCGTTGGGCACTCACGTTCTTTGTAACATCTGTGAAGGGGCACTGAACGCCGCCAACTCTTCTCTTGCCTTTGAGTCCCAGGAGGCAAACGGGTTCGTTTGCTTTAACGCTGTGAATGTGCAGCGGTAATGGCAAAGCCCTGCCCGGATCGCTCGACAGCTCTCGTTTGTACAGCATTCAAACGGCCTCAGGAACGCCGTTCTAAGCAGCCTTACATTCCATGCTGGTGTGCCCAAGGAGGAATTTGGATTCTTCTGAGAAACACCACTGTGCCTCACTAATGAAACCTGTGAAAACCCAAAGGACCTCTCCCTACGGCAGTCGGAAGCTAGATGTTGAGTTCCAGACTGAAAACACCGGACAGCTTTCCCTGTGTCTTTGTTGGAATTCTGGGACCATCCAGATTCACAAGGCCTAACTTTTGCACGGCGGGGGAATGCTCTTGTGCATGTACAGCAGTCCCCACGTGAAAACCTTTCTTAGCAGATGGAGGCAGTCTTTCCCTTGTACTAGGTAGCTAGGCAGAATCATCAGATAAACATGCTTTGTCATCGAGCTTGAAAGTGGGACACTGATGGGAAAGTTCACATTTTCCCGCTTTGCAAGCGACTTGCTTTTGGCTTCAAAGCTGCCTGAACAGCACTAGCGGCCCACCTTCTCTTCACTGCAGGAGTTTTGCTGTGGGCCAAGGCTGCGTTCTCTCAATGCCAAAAATGTGCTGACAATTCCCTTCTAGAAACTCATCCTACTGCACTCCAAATTCAGCTCCGGCCAAAGAAAGGTGACCTAAAGCCACAAGGTACGATCCAGTGTTTCATATCAGCAGAGCTGGGTGTGCATTGTATCCACGAAACCATACTCTGAAATGGAGTGCCTTAACTCTGCTATGCCCCTGGCGACACATAGGACAGTGGATCGTGCACCCATTTCGCATGATGACCACTGTGTGCCTGAAGAGCGTCCTCTGGCTTCTGAGGAACCCTAGGCGAAATAGGTTCCTGGGAAGCATTCTTCCCATTCATAGCAAGGGAAAAGTACTGCTTTCTGGGTTGCCAAGGAAGAGTGTCCCAGTCGTCAAAGAGCCTCGCGAAAGCAGTGCTGGGCAGGCTCTGTTTGCAAGTCGACTGGCCTCAGTGACTGAAAGGGAACTCCACTGCTAATACACAGTGTGCTGACGATTGAGGCCTGGACTCAGGACAGCACGCAGGCAGAAGCGAAAGCTAAGCTCTGCGTCCAGCCTGAAGACGAGTACACTTTTCACACTTAACTCTGTTGGGATGTGCAAGAGCCATGGTCACCGAGGCCTACCTAAGGTACTGAAATACTTCCCCAGTTCAGCCTAGGCAGAGGACTCTGTTGCCAAAGGATCTCCATGGAAGGGCCCTGTGGGTTCCGTGTGTTTCCTTGAGGGAGTCAGAAACGACTGAGGGTAACTATAGGAGCTCATGGTTGAAAGCAGGCTACCCTGGCAAAACCTTATTTTCCTCCGCAGTAGGCGAGACAGTTGCGGTTTGAAAGCTGCCTGAAAAACACTCCTGCTGCCCATCTTCTCTTTGCTGCCTGAAGGCGTCACGAAAGTACTATGAGTGTACTCGTATGAGGCATGCTGTCTCAGTTCCTTGCTGGGAGCTCCTCCAGGAGCACTCTGGAAATTACCAGCCAAAGAAATGGCACCCCAGGCATCAAGTAAAAGTCCAGATGTCTCCCATTGTAAGCTTAGGTGTGCCATAGTAGCGAAGAAGCATGTGTTAAAGGAATGCTTCCACTCTGTTATGTATTTCACGACGCGTTGTGCACTCACATTCGTTGTAACATCTGTGAAGGAGCACTGAACGCCGCCAACTCTTTTGTTGCCTTTGAGTCCCAGGAGGCAAAAGGGTTCGTTTGCTTTAACGCTGTGAATGTGCAGCGGTAATGGCAAAGCCCTGCCCGGATCGCTCGACAGCTCTCGTTTGTACAGCATTCAAATGGCCTCAGGAACGCCGTTCTAAGCAGCCTTACATTCCATGCTGGTGTGCCCCAAGGAGGAATTTGGGTTCTGAGAAACGCCACTGTGCCTCACAAATGAAACCTGTGAACTCCCAACGGACGTCTCCCTACGGCAGTCGGAAGCTAGATGTTGAGTTCCAGCCTGAAAACAACGGACAGCTTTCCCTGTGACAATGCTGGACTTCTGGGACCATCCAGATTCACCAAGGCCTAACTTTTGCACGGCGGGGGAATGCTCTTGTGCATGTACAGCAGTCCCCACGTGAAAACCTTTCTTAGCAGATGGAGGCAGTCTTTCCCTTGTACTAGGTAGCTAGGCAGAATCATCAGATAAACATGCTTTGTCATCGAGCTTGAAAGTGGGACACTGATGGGAAAGTTCACATTTTCCCGCTTTGCAAGCGACTTGCTTTTGGCTTCAAAGCTGCCTGAACAGCACTAGCGGCCCACCTTCTCTTCACTGCAGGACTTTCGCTGTGGGCCAAGGCTGCGTTCTCTCAATGCCAAAAAAGTGCTGACAATTCCCTTCTAGAAACTCATCCTACTGCACTCCAAATTCAGCTCCGGCCAATGAAAGGTGACCTAAGGCCACAAGGTAAGATCCAGTGTTTCATATCAGCAGAGCTGGGTGTGCATTGTATCCACGAAACCATACTCTGAAATGGAGTGCCTTAACTCTGCTATGCCCCTGGGGACACATAGGACAGTGGATCATGCACCCATTTCGCATGATGACCACTGTGTGCCTGAAGAGCGTCCTCTGGCTTCTGAGGAACCCTAGGCGAAATAGGCCCCTGGGAAGCACTCTTCCCATTCATAGCAAGGGAAAAGTACTGATTTCTGGGTTGCCAAGGAAGAGTGTCCCAGTCGTCAAAGAGCCTCGCGAAAGCAGTGCTGGGCAGACTCTGTTTGCAAGTCGACTGGCCTCAGTGACTGAAAGGGAATTCCACTGCCAATACACAGTGGGTTGACGATTGAGGCCTGGACTCAGGACAGCATGCAGGCAGAAGCGAAAGCTGAGCTCTGCGTCCAGCCTGAAGACCAGTACACTTTTCACACTTAACTCTGTTGGGATGTGCAAGAGCCATGGTCACCGAGGCCTACCTAAGGTACTGAAATACTTCCCCAGTTCAGCCTAGGCAGAGGACTCTGTTGCCAAAGGATCTCCATGGAAGGGCCCTGTGGGTTCCGTGTGTTTCCATGAGGTAGTCAGAAACGACTGAGGGTAACTATAGGAGCTCATGGTTGAAAGCAGGCTACCCTGGCAAAACCTTATTTTCCTCCGCGGTAGGCGAGACAGTTGCGGTTTGAAAGCTGCCTGAAAAACACTCCTGCTGCCCATCTTCTCTTTGCTGCCTGAAGGCGTCACCAAAGTACTATGAGTGTACTCGTATGAGGCATGCTGTCTCAGTTCCTTGCTGGGAGCTCCTCCAGGAGCACTCTGGAACTTACCAGCCAAAGAAATGGCACCCCAGGCCTCATGGAAAAGTCCAGATTTCTCCCATTGCAAGCTTAGTTGTGCCATAGTAGCGAAGAAGCATGTGTTAAAGGAAAGCTGCAACACGGTTACATATTTCGACTCGTTGGGCACTCACGTTCTTTGTAACATCTGTGAAGGGGCACTGAACGCCGCCAACTCTTCTCTTGCCTTTGAGTCCCAGGAGGCAAACGGGTTCGTTTGCTTTAACGCTGTGAATGTGCAGCGGTAATGGCAAAGCCCTGCCCGGATCGCTCGACAGCTCTCGTTTGTACAGCATTCAAACGGCCTCAGGAACGCCGTTCTAAGCAGCCTTACATTCCATGCTGGTGTGCCCAAGGAGGAATTTGGATTCTTCTGAGAAACACCACTGTGCCTCACTAATGAAACCTGTGAAAACCCAAAGGACCTCTCCCTACGGCAGTCGGAAGCTAGATGTTGAGTTCCAGACTGAAAACACCGGACAGCTTTCCCTGTGTCTTTGTTGGAATTCTGGGACCATCCAGATTCACAAGGCCTAACTTTTGCACGGCGGGGGAATGCTCTTGTGCATGTACAGCAGTCCCCACGTGAAAACCTTTCTTAGCAGATGGAGGCAGTCTTTCCCTTGTACTAGGTAGCTAGGCAGAATCATCAGATAAACATGCTTTGTCATCGAGCTTGAAAGTGGGACACTGATGGGAAAGTTCACATTTTCCCGCTTTGCAAGCGACTTGCTTTTGGCTTCAAAGCTGCCTGAACAGCACTAGCGGCCCACCTTCTCTTCACTGCAGGAGTTTTGCTGTGGGCCAAGGCTGCGTTCTCTCAATGCCAAAAATGTGCTGACAATTCCCTTCTAGAAACTCATCCTACTGCACTCCAAATTCAGCTCCGGCCAAAGAAAGGTGACCTAAAGCCACAAGGTACGATCCAGTGTTTCATATCAGCAGAGCTGGGTGTGCATTGTATCCACGAAACCATACTCTGAAATGGAGTGCCTTAACTCTGCTATGCCCCTGGCGACACATAGGACAGTGGATCGTGCACCCATTTCGCATGATGACCACTGTGTGCCTGAAGAGCGTCCTCTGGCTTCTGAGGAACCCTAGGCGAAATAGGTTCCTGGGAAGCATTCTTCCCATTCATAGCAAGGGAAAAGTACTGCTTTCTGGGTTGCCAAGGAAGAGTGTCCCAGTCGTCAAAGAGCCTCGCGAAAGCAGTGCTGGGCAGGCTCTGTTTGCAAGTCGACTGGCCTCAGTGACTGAAAGGGAACTCCACTGCTAATACACAGTGTGCTGACGATTGAGGCCTGGACTCAGGACAGCACGCAGGCAGAAGCGAAAGCTAAGCTCTGCGTCCAGCCTGAAGACGAGTACACTTTTCACACTTAACTCTGTTGGGATGTGCAAGAGCCATGGTCACCGAGGCCTACCTAAGGTACTGAAATACTTCCCCAGTTCAGCCTAGGCAGAGGACTCTGTTGCCAAAGGATCTCCATGGAAGGGCCCTGTGGGTTCCGTGTGTTTCCTTGAGGGAGTCAGAAACGACTGAGGGTAACTATAGGAGCTCATGGTTGAAAGCAGGCTACCCTGGCAAAACCTTATTTTCCTCCGCAGTAGGCGAGACAGTTGCGGTTTGAAAGCTGCCTGAAAAACACTCCTGCTGCCCATCTTCTCTTTGCTGCCTGAAGGCGTCACGAAAGTACTATGAGTGTACTCGTATGAGGCATGCTGTCTCAGTTCCTTGCTGGGAGCTCCTCCAGGAGCACTCTGGAAATTACCAGCCAAAGAAATGGCACCCCAGGCATCAAGTAAAAGTCCAGATGTCTCCCATTGTAAGCTTAGGTGTGCCATAGTAGCGAAGAAGCATGTGTTAAAGGAATGCTTCCACTCTGTTATGTATTTCACGACGCGTTGTGCACTCACATTCGTTGTAACATCTGTGAAGGAGCACTGAACGCCGCCAACTCTTTTGTTGCCTTTGAGTCCCAGGAGGCAAAAGGGTTCGTTTGCTTTAACGCTGTGAATGTGCAGCGGTAATGGCAAAGCCCTGCCCGGATCGCTCGACAGCTCTCGTTTGTACAGCATTCAAATGGCCTCAGGAACGCCGTTCTAAGCAGCCTTACATTCCATGCTGGTGTGCCCCAAGGAGGAATTTGGGTTCTGAGAAACGCCACTGTGCCTCACAAATGAAACCTGTGAACTCCCAACGGACGTCTCCCTACGGCAGTCGGAAGCTAGATGTTGAGTTCCAGCCTGAAAACAACGGACAGCTTTCCCTGTGACAATGCTGGACTTCTGGGACCATCCAGATTCACCAAGGCCTAACTTTTGCACGGCGGGGGAATGCTCTTGTGCATGTACAGCAGTCCCCACGTGAAAACCTTTCTTAGCAGATGGAGGCAGTCTTTCCCTTGTACTAGGTAGCTAGGCAGAATCATCAGATAAACATGCTTTGTCATCGAGCTTGAAAGTGGGACACTGATGGGAAAGTTCACATTTTCCCGCTTTGCAAGCGACTTGCTTTTGGCTTCAAAGCTGCCTGAACAGCACTAGCGGCCCACCTTCTCTTCACTGCAGGACTTTCGCTGTGGGCCAAGGCTGCGTTCTCTCAATGCCAAAAAAGTGCTGACAATTCCCTTCTAGAAACTCATCCTACTGCACTCCAAATTCAGCTCCGGCCAATGAAAGGTGACCTAAGGCCACAAGGTAAGATCCAGTGTTTCATATCAGCAGAGCTGGGTGTGCATTGTATCCACGAAACCATACTCTGAAATGGAGTGCCTTAACTCTGCTATGCCCCTGGGGACACATAGGACAGTGGATCGTGCACCCATTTCGCATGATGACCACTGTGTGCCTGAAGAGCGTCCTCTGGCTTCTGAGGAACCCTAGGCGAAATAGGCCCCTGGGAAGCACTCTTCCCATTCATAGCAAGGGAAAAGTACTGATTTCTGGGTTGCCAAGGAAGAGTGTCCCAGTCGTCAAAGAGCCTCGCGAAAGCAGTGCTGGGCAGACTCTGTTTGCAAGTCGACTGGCCTCAGTGACTGAAAGGGAATTCCACTGCCAATACACAGTGGGTTGACGATTGAGGCCTGGACTCAGGACAGCATGCAGGCAGAAGCGAAAGCTGAGCTCTGCGTCCAGCCTGAAGACCAGTACACTTTTCACACTTAACTCTGTTGGGATGTGCAAGAGCCATGGTCACCGAGGCCTACCTAAGGTACTGAAATACTTCCCCAGTTCAGCCTAGGCAGAGGACTCTGTTGCCAAAGGATCTCCATGGAAGGGCCCTGTGGGTTCCGTGTGTTTCCATGAGGTAGTCAGAAACGACTGAGGGTAACTATAGGAGCTCATGGTTGAAAGCAGGCTACCCTGGCAAAACCTTATTTTCCTCCGCGGTAGGCGAGACAGTTGCGGTTTGAAAGCTGCCTGAAAAACACTCCTGCTGCCCATCTTCTCTTTGCTGCCTGAAGGCGTCACCAAAGTACTATGAGTGTACTCGTATGAGGCATGCTGTCTCAGTTCCTTGCTGGGAGCTCCTCCAGGAGCACTCTGGAACTTACCAGCCAAAGAAATGGCACCCCAGGCCTCATGGAAAAGTCCAGATTTCTCCCATTGCAAGCTTAGTTGTGCCATAGTAGCGAAGAAGCATGTGTTAAAGGAAAGCTGCAACACGGTTACATATTTCGACTCGTTGGGCACTCACGTTCTTTGTAACATCTGTGAAGGGGCACTGAACGCCGCCAACTCTTCTCTTGCCTTTGAGTCCCAGGAGGCAAACGGGTTCGTTTGCTTTAACGCTGTGAATGTGCAGCGGTAATGGCAAAGCCCTGCCCGGATCGCTCGACAGCTCTCGTTTGTACAGCATTCAAACGGCCTCAGGAACGCCGTTCTAAGCAGCCTTACATTCCATGCTGGTGTGCCCAAGGAGGAATTTGGATTCTTCTGAGAAACACCACTGTGCCTCACTAATGAAACCTGTGAAAACCCAAAGGACCTCTCCCTACGGCAGTCGGAAGCTAGATGTTGAGTTCCAGACTGAAAACACCGGACAGCTTTCCCTGTGTCTTTGTTGGAATTCTGGGACCATCCAGATTCACAAGGCCTAACTTTTGCACGGCGGGGGAATGCTCTTGTGCATGTACAGCATTCCCCACGTGAAAACCTTTCTTAGCAGATGGAGGCAGTCTTTCCCTTGTACTAGGTAGCTAGGCAGAATCATCAGATAAACATGCTTTGTCATCGAGCTTGAAAGTGGGACACTGATGGGAAAGTTCACATTTTCCCGCTTTGCAAGCGACTTGCTTTTGGCTTCAAAGCTGCCTGAACAGCACTAGCGGCCCACCTTCTCTTCACTGCAGGACTTTCGCTGTGGGCCAAGGTTGCGTTCTCTCAATGCCAAAAATGTGCTGACAATTCCCTTCTAGAAACTCATCCTACTGCACTCCAAATTCAGCTCCGGCCAATGAAAGGTGACCTAAGGCCACAAGGTAAGATCCAGTGTTTCATATCAGCAGAGCTGGGTGTGCATTGTATCCACGAAACCATACTCTGAAATGGAGTGCCTTAACTCTGCTATGCCCCTGGGGACACATAGGACAGTGGATCGTGCATCCATTTCGCATGATGACCACTGTGTGCCTGAAGAGCGTCCTCTGGCTTCTGAGGAACCCTAGGCGAAATAGGTTCCTGGGAAGCATTCTTCCCATTCATAGCAAGGGAAAAGTACTGCTTTCTGGGTTGCCAAGGAAGAGTGTCCCAGTCGTCAAAGAGCCTCGCGAAAGCAGTGCTGGGCAGACTCTGTTTGCAAGTCGACTGGCCTCAGTGACTGAAAGAGAACTCCACTGCTAATACACAGTGTGCTGACGATTGAGGCCTGGACTCAGGACAGCACGCAGGCAGAAGCGAAAGCTAAGCTCTGCGTCCAGCCTGAAGACGAGTACACTTTTCACACTTAACTCTGTTGGGATGTGCAAGAGCCATGGTCACCGAGGCCTACCTAAGGTACTGAAATACTTCCCCAGTTCAGCCTAGGCAGAGGACTCTGTTGCCAAAGGATCTCCATGGAAGGGCCCTGTGGGTTCCGTGTGTTTCCTTGAGGGAGTCAGAAACGACTGAGGGTAACTATAGGAGCTCATGGTTGAAAGCAGGCTACCCTGGCAAAACCTTATTTTCCTCCGCGGTAGGCGAGACAGTTGCGGTTTGAAAGCTGCCTGAAAAACACTCCTGCTGCCCATCTTCTCTTTGCTGCCTGAAGGCGTCACCAAAGTACTATGAGTGTACTCGTATGAGGCATGCTGTCTCAGTTCCTTGCTGGGAGCTCCTCCAGGAGCACTCTGGAAATTACCAGCCAAAGAAATGGCACCCCAGGCATCAAGTAAAAGTCCAGATGTCTCCCATTGTAAGCTTAGGTGTGCCATAGTAGCGAAGAAGCATGTGTTAAAGGAATGCTTCCACTCTGTTATGTATTTCACGACGCGTTGTGCACTCACATTCGTTGTAACATCTGTGAAGGAGCACTGAACGCCGCCAACTCTTTTGTTGCCTTTGAGTCCCAGGAGGCAAAAGGGTTCGTTTGCTTTAACGCTGTGAATGTGCAGCGGTAATGGCAAAGCCCTGCCCGGATCGCTCGACAGCTCTCGTTTGTACAGCATTCAAATGGCCTCAGGAACGCCGTTCTAAGCAGCCTTACATTCCATGCTGGTGTGCCCCAAGGAGGAATTTGGGTTCTGAGAAACACCACTGTGCCTCACAAATGAAACCTGTGAACTCCCAACGGACGTCTCCCTACGGCAGTCGGAAGCTAGATGTTGAGTTCCAGCCTGAAAACAACGGACAGCTTTCCCTGTGACAATGCTGGACTTCTGGGACCATCCAGATTCACCAAGGCCTAACTTTTGCACGGCGGGGGAATGCTCTTGTGCATGTACAGCAGTCCCCACGTGAAAACCTTTCTTAGCAGATGGAGGCAGTCTTTCCCTTGTACTAGGTAGCTAGGCAGAATCATCAGATAAACATGCTTTGTCATCGAGCTTGAAAGTGGGACACTGATGGGAAAGTTCACATTTTCCCGCTTTGCAAGCGACTTGCTTTTGGCTTCAAAGCTGCCTGAACAGCACTAGCGGCCCACCTTCTCTTCACTGCAGGACTTTCGCTGTGGGCCAAGGCTGCGTTCTCTCAATGCCAAAAATGTGCTGACAATTCCCTTCTAGAAACTCATCCTACTGCACTCCAAATTCAGCTCCGGCCAATGAAAGGTGACCTAAGGCCACAAGGTAAGATCCAGTGTTTCATATCAGCAGAGCTGGGTGTGCATTGTATCCACGAAACCATACTCTGAAATGGAGTGCCTTAACTCTGCTATGCCCCTGGGGACACATAGGACAGTGGATCGTGCACCCATTTCGCATGATGACCACTGTGTGCCTGAAGAGTGTCCTCTGGCTTCTGAGGAACCCTAGGCGAAATAGGCCCCTGGGAAGCACTCTTCCCATTCATAGCAAGGGAAAAGTACTGCTTTCTGGGTTGCCAAGGAAGAGTGTCCCAGTCGTCAAAGAGCCTCGCGAAAGCAGTGCTGGGCAGACTCTGTTTGCAAGTCGACTGGCCTCAGTGACTGAAAGGGAATTCCACTGCCAATACACAGTGGGTTGACGATTGAGGCCTGGACTCAGGACAGCATGCAGGCAGAAGCGAAAGCTGAGCTCTGCGTCCAGCCTGAAGACCAGTACACTTTTCACACTTAACTCTGTTGGGATGTGCAAGAGCCATGGTCACCGAGGCCTACCTAAGGTACTGAAATACTTCCCCAGTTCAGCCTAGGCAGAGGACTCTGTTGCCAAAGGATCTCCATGGAAGGCCCTGTGGGTTCCGTGTGTTTCCTTGAGGTAGTCAGAAACGACTGAGGGTAACTATAGGAGCTCATGGTTGAAAGCAGGCTACCCTGGCAAAACCTTATTTTCCTCCGCGGTAGGCGAGACAGTTGCGGTTTGAAAGCTGCCTGAAAAACACTCCTGCTGCCCATCTTCTCTTTGCTGCCTGAAGGCGTCACCAAAGTACTATGAGTGTACTCGTATGAGGCATGCTGTCTCAGTTCCTTGCTGGGAGCTCCTCCAGGAGCACTCTGGAAATTACCAGCCAAAGAAATGGCACCCCAGGCATCAAGTAAAAGTCCAGATGTCTCCCATTGTAAGCTTAGGTGTGCCATAGTAGCGAAGAAGCATGTGTTAAAGGAATGCTTCCACTCTGTTATGTATTTCACGACGCGTTGTGCCCTCACATTCGTTGTAACATCTGTGAAGGAGCACTGAACGCCGCCAACTCTTTTGTTGCCTTTGAGTCCCAGGAGGCAAAAGGGTTCGTTTGCTTTAACGCTGTGAATGTTCAGCGGTAATGGCAAAGCCCTGCCCGGATCGCTCGACAGCTCTCGTTTGTACAGCATTCAAACGGCCTCAGGAACGCCGTTCTAAGCAGCCTTACATTCCATGCTGGTGTGCCCCAAGGAGGAATTTGGGTTCTGAGAAACGCCACTGTGCCTCACAAATGAAACCTGTGAACTCCCAACGGACGTCTCCCTACGGCAGTCGGAAGCTAGATGTTGAGTTCCAGCCTGAAAACAACGGACAGCTTTCCCTGTGACAATGCTGGACTTCTGGGACCATCCAGATTCACCAAGGCCTAACTTTTGCACGGCGGGGGAATGCTCTTGTGCATGTACAGCAGTCCCCACGTGAAAACCTTTCTTAGCAGATGGAGGCAGTCTTTCCCTTGTACTAGGTAGCTAGGCAGAATCATCAGATAAACATGCTTTGTCATCGAGCTTGAAAGTGGGACACTGATGGGAAAGTTCACATTTTCCCGCTTTGCAAGCGACTTGCTTTTGGCTTCAAAGCTGCCTGAACAGCACTAGCGGCCCACCTTCTCTTCACTGCAGGACTTTCGCTGTGGGCCAAGGCTGCGTTCTCTCAATGCCAAAAAAGTGCTGACAATTCCCTTCTAGAAACTCATCCTACTGCACTCCAAATTCAGCTCCGGCCAATGAAAGGTGACCTAAGGCCACAAGGTAAGTTCCAGTGTTTCATATCAGCAGAGCTGGGTGTGCATTGTATCCACGAAACCATACTCTGAAATGGAGTGCCTTAACTCTGCTATGCCCCTGGGGACACATAGGACAGTGGATCGTGCACCCATTTCGCATGATGACCACTGTTTGCCTGAAGAGTGTCCTCTGGCTTCTGAGGAACCCTAGGCGAAATAGGCCCCTGGGAAGCACTCTTCCCATTCATAGCAAGGGAAAAGTACTGATTTCTGGGTTGCCAAGGAAGAGTGTCCCAGTCGTCAAAGAGCCTCGCGAAAGCAGTGCTGGGCAGACTCTGTTTGCAAGTCGACTGGCCTCAGTGACTGAAAGGGAATTCCACTGCCAATACACAGTGGGTTGACGATTGAGGCCTGGACTCAGGACAGCATGCAGGCAGAAGCGAAAGCTGAGCTCTGCGTCCAGCCTGAAGACCAGTACACTTTTCACACTTAACTCTGTTGGGATGTGCAAGAGCCATGGTCACCGAGGCCTACCTAAGGTACTGAAATACTTCCCCAGTTCAGCCTAGGCAGAGGACTCTGTTGCCAAAGGATCTCCATGGAAGGGCCCTGTGGGTTCCGTGTGTTTCCATGAGGTAGTCAGAAACGACTGAGGGTAACTATAGGAGCTCATGGTTGAAAGCAGGCTACCCTGGCAAAACCTTATTTTCCTCCGCGGTAGGCGAGACAGTTGCGGTTTGAAAGCTGCCTGAAAAACACTCCTGCTGCCCATCTTCTCTTTGCTGCCTGAAGGCGTCACCAAAGTACTATGAGTGTACTCGTATGAGGCATGCTGTCTCAGTTCCTTGCTGGGAGCTCCTCCAGGAGCACTCTGGAACTTACCAGCCAAAGAAATGGCACCCCAGGCCTCATGGAAAAGTCCAGATTTCTCCCATTGCAAGCTTAGTTGTGCCATAGTAGCGAAGAAGCATGTGTTAAAGGAAAGCTGCAACACGGTTACATATTTCGACTCGTTGGGCACTCACGTTCTTTGTAACATCTGTGAAGGGGCACTGAACGCCGCCAACTCTTCTCTTGCCTTTGAGTCCCAGGAGGCAAACGGGTTCGTTTGCTTTAACGCTGTGAATGTGCAGCGGTAATGGCAAAGCCCTGCCCGGATCGCTCGACAGCTCTCGTTTGTACAGCATTCAAACGGCCTCAGGAACGCCGTTCTAAGCAGCCTTACATTCCATGCTGGTGTGCCCAAGGAGGAATTTGGATTCTTCTGAGAAACACCACTGTGCCTCACTAATGAAACCTGTGAAAACCCAAAGGACCTCTCCCTACGGCAGTCGGAAGCTAGATGTTGAGTTCCAGACTGAAAACACCAGACAGCTTTCCCTGTGTCTTTGTTGGAATTCTGGGACCATCCAGATTCACAAGGCCTAACTTTTGCACGGCGGGGGAATGCTCTTGTGCATGTACAGCATTCCCCACGTGAAAACCTTTCTTAGCAGATGGAGGCAGTCTTTCCCTTGTACTAGGTAGCTAGGCAGAATCATCAGATAAACATGCTTTGTCATCGAGCTTGAAAGTGGGACACTGATGGGAAAGTTCACATTTTCCCGCTTTGCAAGCGACTTGCTTTTGGCTTCAAAGCTGCCTGAACAGCACTAGCGGCCCACCTTCTCTTCACTGCAGGACTTTCGCTGTGGGCCAAGGTTGCGTTCTCTCAATGCCAAAAATGTGCTGACAATTCCCTTCTAGAAACTCATCCTACTGCACTCCAAATTCAGCTCCGGCCAATGAAAGGTGACCTAAGGCCACAAGGTAAGATCCAGTGTTTCATATCAGCAGAGCTGGGTGTGCATTGTATCCACGAAACCATACTCTGAAATGGAGTGCCTTAACTCTGCTATGCCCCTGGGGACACATAGGACAGTGGATCGTGCATCCATTTCGCATGATGACCACTGTGTGCCTGAAGAGCGTCCTCTGGCTTCTGAGGAACCCTAGGCGAAATAGGTTCCTGGGAAGCATTCTTCCCATTCATAGCAAGGGAAAAGTACTGCTTTCTGGGTTGCCAAGGAAGAGTGTCCCAGTCGTCAAAGAGCCTCGCGAAAGCAGTGCTGGGCAGACTCTGTTTGCAAGTCGACTGGCCTCAGTGACTGAAAGAGAACTCCACTGCTAATACACAGTGTGCTGACGATTGAGGCCTGGACTCAGGACAGCACGCAGGCAGAAGCGAAAGCTAAGCTCTGCGTCCAGCCTGAAGACGAGTACACTTTTCACACTTAACTCTGTTGGGATGTGCAAGAGCCATGGTCACCGAGGCCTACCTAAGGTACTGAAATACTTCCCCAGTTCAGCCTAGGCAGAGGACTCTGTTGCCAAAGGATCTCCATGGAAGGGCCCTGTGGGTTCCGTGTGTTTCCTTGAGGGAGTCAGAAACGACTGAGGGTAACTATAGGAGCTCATGGTTGAAAGCAGGCTACCCTGGCAAAACCTTATTTTCCTCCGCGGTAGGCGAGACAGTTGCGGTTTGAAAGCTGCCTG
Organism: Eubalaena glacialis; assembly: GCF_028564815.1. Classification (NCBI taxonomy): domain Eukaryota; kingdom Metazoa; phylum Chordata; class Mammalia; order Artiodactyla; family Balaenidae; genus Eubalaena; species Eubalaena glacialis. The sequence goes on along the minus strand of NC_083728.1, from coordinate 34,682,719 downwards.
AAAAACACTCCTGCTGCCCATCTTCTCTTTGCTGCCTGAAGGCGTCACCAAAGTACTATGAGTGTACTCGTATGAGGCATGCTGTCTCAGTTCCTTGCTGGGAGCTCCTCCAGGAGCACTCTGGAAATTACCAGCCAAAGAAATGGCACCCCAGGCATCAAGTAAAAGTCCAGATGTCTCCCATTGTAAGCTTAGGTGTGCCATAGTAGCGAAGAAGCATGTGTTAAAGGAATGCTTCCACTCTGTTATGTATTTCACGACGCGTTGTGCACTCACATTCGTTGTAACATCTGTGAAGGAGCACTGAACGCCGCCAACTCTTTTGTTGCCTTTGAGTCCCAGGAGGCAAAAGGGTTCGTTTGCTTTAACGCTGTGAATGTGCAGCGGTAATGGCAAAGCCCTGCCCGGATCGCTCGACAGCTCTCGTTTGTACAGCATTCAAATGGCCTCAGGAACGCCGTTCTAAGCAGCCTTACATTCCATGCTGGTGTGCCCCAAGGAGGAATTTGGGTTCTGAGAAACACCACTGTGCCTCACAAATGAAACCTGTGAACTCCCAACGGACGTCTCCCTACGGCAGTCGGAAGCTAGATGTTGAGTTCCAGCCTGAAAACAACGGACAGCTTTCCCTGTGACAATGCTGGACTTCTGGGACCATCCAGATTCACCAAGGCCTAACTTTTGCACGGCGGGGGAATGCTCTTGTGCATGTACAGCAGTCCCCACGTGAAAACCTTTCTTAGCAGATGGAGGCAGTCTTTCCCTTGTACTAGGTAGCTAGGCAGAATCATCAGATAAACATGCTTTGTCATCGAGCTTGAAAGTGGGACACTGATGGGAAAGTTCACATTTTCCCGCTTTGCAAGCGACTTGCTTTTGGCTTCAAAGCTGCCTGAACAGCACTAGCGGCCCACCTTCTCTTCACTGCAGGACTTTCGCTGTGGGCCAAGGCTGCGTTCTCTCAATGCCAAAAATGTGCTGACAATTCCCTTCTAGAAACTCATCCTACTGCACTCCAAATTCAGCTCCGGCCAATGAAAGGTGACCTAAGGCCACAAGGTAAGATCCAGTGTTTCATATCAGCAGAGCTGGGTGTGCATTGTATCCACGAAACCATACTCTGAAATGGAGTGCCTTAACTCTGCTATGCCCCTGGGGACACATAGGACAGTGGATCGTGCACCCATTTCGCATGATGACCACTGTGTGCCTGAAGAGTGTCCTCTGGCTTCTGAGGAACCCTAGGCGAAATAGGCCCCTGGGAAGCACTCTTCCCATTCATAGCAAGGGAAAAGTACTGATTTCTGGGTTGCCAAGGAAGAGTGTCCCAGTCGTCAAAGAGCCTCGCGAAAGCAGTGCTGGGCAGACTCTGTTTGCAAGTCGACTGGCCTCAGTGACTGAAAGGGAATTCCACTGCCAATACACAGTGGGTTGACGATTGAGGCCTGGACTCAGGACAGCATGCAGGCAGAAGCGAAAGCTGAGCTCTGCGTCCAGCCTGAAGACCAGTACACTTTTCACACTTAACTCTGTTGGGATGTGCAAGAGCCATGGTCACCGAGGCCTACCTAAGGTACTGAAATACTTCCCCAGTTCAGCCTAGGCAGAGGACTCTGTTGCCAAAGGATCTCCATGGAAGGCCCTGTGGGTTCCGTGTGTTTCCTTGAGGTAGTCAGAAACGACTGAGGGTAACTATAGGAGCTCATGGTTGAAAGCAGGCTACCCTGGCAAAACCTTATTTTCCTCCGCGGTAGGCGAGACAGTTGCGGTTTGAAAGCTGCCTGAAAAACACTCCTGCTGCCCATCTTCTCTTTGCTGCCTGAAGGCGTCACCAAAGTACTATGAGTGTACTCGTATGAGGCATGCTGTCTCAGTTCCTTGCTGGAAGCTCCTCCAGGAGCACTCTGGAACTTACCAGCCAAAGAAATGGCACCCCAGGCCACATGGAAAAGTCCAGATTTCTCCCATTGCAAGCTTAGTTGTGCCATAGTAGCGAAGAAGCATGTGTTAAAGGAAAGCTGCAATACGGTTACATATTTCGACTCGTTGGGCACTCACGTTCTTTGTAACATCTGTGAAGGGGCACTGAACGCCGCCAACTCTTCTCTTGCCTTTGAGTCCCAGGAGGCAAACGGGTTCGTTTGCTTTAACGCTGTGAATGTGCAGCGGTAATGGCAAAGCCCTGCCCGGATCGCTCGACAGCTCTCGTTTGTACAGCATTCAAACGGCCTCAGGAACGCCGTTCTAAGCAGCCTTACATTCCATGCTGGTGTGCCCAAGGAGGAATTTGGATTCTTCTGAGAAACACCACTGTGCCTCACTAATGAAACCTGTGAAAACCCAAAGGACCTCTCCCTACGGCAGTCGGAAGCTAGATGTTGAGTTCCAGACTGAAAACACCGGACAGCTTTCCCTGTGTCTTTGTTGGAATTCTGGGACCATCCAGATTCACAAGGCCTAACTTTTGCACGGCGGGGGAATGCTCTTGTGCATGTACAGCATTCCCCACGTGAAAACCTTTCTTAGCAGATGGAGGCAGTCTTTCCCTTGTACTAGGTAGCTAGGCAGAATCATCAGATAAACATGCTTTGTCATCGAGCTTGAAAGTGGGACACTGATGGGAAAGTTCACATTTTCCCGCTTTGCAAGTGACTTGCTTTTGGCTTCAAAGCTGCCTGAACAGCACTAGCGGCCCACCTTCTCTTCACTGCAGGACTTTCTCTGTGGGCCAAGGTTGCGTTCTCTCAATGCCAAAAATGTGCTGACAATTCCCTTCTAGAAACTCATCCTACTGCACTCCAAATTCAGCTCCGGCCAATGAAAGGTGACCTAAGGCCACAAGGTAAGATCCAGTGTTTCATATCAGCAGAGCTGGGTGTGCATTGTATCCACGAAACCATACTCTGAAATGGAGTGCCTTAACTCTGCTATGCCCCTGGGGACACATAGGACAGTGGATCGTGCATCCATTTCGCATGATGACCACTGTGTGCCTGAAGAGCGTCCTCTGGCTTCTGAGGAACCCTAGGCGAAATAGGTTCCTGGGAAGCATTCTTCCCATTCATAGCAAGGGAAAAGTACTGCTTTCTGGGTTGCCAAGGAAGAGTGTCCCAGTCGTCAAAGAGCCTCGCGAAAGCAGTGCTGGGCAGACTCTGTTTGCAAGTCGACTGGCCTCAGTGACTGAAAGAGAACTCCACTGCTAATACACAGTGTGCTGACGATTGAGGCCTGTACTGAAGACAGCACGCAGGCAGAAGCGAAAGCTGAGCTCTGCGTCCAGCCTGAAGACGAGTACACTTTTCACACTTAACTCTGTTGGGATGTGCAAGAGCCATGGTCACCGAGGCCTACCTAAGGTACTGAAATACTTCCCCAGTTCAGCCTAGGCAGAGGACTCTGTTGCCAAAGGATCTCCATGGAAGGGCCCTGTGGGTTCCGTGTGTTTCCTTGAGGGAGTCAGAAACGACTGAGGGTAACTATAGGAGCTCATGGTTGAAAGCAGGCTACCCTGGCAAAACCTTATTTTCCTCCGCGGTAGGCGAGACAGTTGCGGTTTGAAAGCTGCCTGAAAAACACTCCTGCTGCCCATCTTCTCTTTGCTGCCTGAAGGCGTCACCAAAGTACTATGAGTGTACTCGTATGAGGCATGCTGTCTCAGTTCCTTGCTGGGAGCTCCTCCAGGAGCACTCTGGAAATTACCAGCCAAAGAAATGGCACCCCAGGCATCAAGTAAAAGTCCAGATGTCTCCCATTGTAAGCTTAGGTGTGCCATAGTAGCGAAGAAGCATGTGTTAAAGGAATGCTTCCACTCTGTTATGTATTTCACGACGCGTTGTGCACTCACATTCGTTGTAACATCTGTGAAGGGGCACTGAACGCCGCCAACTCTTTTGTTGCCTTTGAGTCCCAGGAGGCAAAAGGGTTCGTTTGCTTTAACGCTGTGAATGTGCAGCGGTAATGGCAAAGCCCTGCCCGGATCGCTCGACAGCTCTCGTTTGTACAGCATTCAAATGGCCTCAGGAACGCCGTTCTAAGCAGCCTTACATTCCATGCTGGTGTGCCCCAAGGAGGAATTTGGGTTCTGAGAAACGCCACTGTGCCTCACAAATGAAACCTGTGAACTCCCAACGGACGTCTCCCTACGGCAGTCGGAAGCTAGATGTTGAGTTCCAGCCTGAAAACAACGGACAGCTTTCCCTGTGACAATGCTGGACTTCTGGGACCATCCAGATTCACCAAGGCCTAACTTTTGCACGGCGGGGGAATGCTCTTGTGCATGTACAGCAGTCCCCACGTGAAAACCTTTCTTAGCAGATGGAGGCAGTCTTTCCCTTGTACTAGGTAGCTAGGCAGAATCATCAGATAAACATGCTTTGTCATCGAGCTTGAAAGTGGGACACTGATGGGAAAGTTCACATTTTCCCGCTTTGCAAGCGACTTGCTTTTGGCTTCAAAGCTGCCTGAACAGCACTAGCGGCCCACCTTCTCTTCACTGCAGGACTTTCGCTGTGGGCCAAGGCTGCGTTCTCTCAATGCCAAAAAAGTGCTGACAATTCCCTTCTAGAAACTCATCCTACTGCACTCCAAATTCAGCTCAGGCCAATGAAAGGTGACCTAAGGCCACAAGGTAAGATCCAGTGTTTCATATCAGCAGAGCTGGGTGTGCATTGTATCCACGAAACCATACTCTGAAATGGAGTGCCTTAACTCTGCTATGCCCCTGGGGACACATAGGACAGTGGATCGTGCACCCATTTCGCATGATGACCACTGTGTGCCTGAAGAGTGTCCTCTGGCTTCTGAGGAACCCTAGGCGAAATAGGCCCCTGGGAAGCACTCTTCCCATTCATAGCAAGGGAAAAGTACTGATTTCTGGGTTGCCAAGGAAGAGTGTCCCAGTCGTCAAAGAGCCTCGCGAAAGCAGTGCTGGGCAGACTCTGTTTGCAAGTCGACTGGCCTCAGTGACTGAAAGGGAATTCCACTGCCAATACACAGTGGGTTGACGATTGAGGCCTGGACTCAGGACAGCATGCAGGCAGAAGCGAAAGCTGAGCTCTGCGTCCAGCCTGAAGACCAGTACACTTTTCACACTTAACTCTGTTGGGATGTGCAAGAGCCATGGTCACCGAGGCCTACCTAAGGTACTGAAATACTTCCCCAGTTCAGCCTAGGCAGAGGACTCTGTTGCCAAAGGATCTCCATGGAAGGGCCCTGTGGGTTCCGTGTGTTTCCATGAGGTAGTCAGAAACGACTGAGGGTAACTATAGGAGCTCATGGTTGAAAGCAGGCTACCCTGGCAAAACCTTATTTTCCTCCGCGGTAGGCGAGACAGTTGCGGTTTGAAAGCTCCCTGAAAAACACTCCTGCTGCCCATCTTCTCTTTGCTGCCTGAAGGCGTCACCAAAGTACTATGAGTGTACTCGTATGAGGCATGCTGTCTCAGTTCCTTGCTGGAAGCTCCTCCAGGAGCACTCTGGAACTTACCAGCCAAAGAAATGGCACCCCAGGCCTCATGGAAAAGTCCAGATTTCTCCCATTGCAAGCTTAGTTGTGCCATAGTAGCGAAGAAGCATGTGTTAAAGGAAAGCTGCAACACGGTTACATATTTCGACTCGTTGGGCACTCACGTTCTTTGTAACATCTGTGAAGGGGCACTGAACGCCGCCAACTCTTCTCTTGCCTTTGAGTCCCAGGAGGCAAACGGGTTCGTTTGCTTTAACGCTGTGAATGTGCAGCGGTAATGGCAAAGCCCTGCCCGGATCGCTCGACAGCTCTCGTTTGTACAGCATTCAAACGGCCTCAGGAACGCCGTTCTAAGCAGCCTTACATTCCATGCTGGTGTGCCCAAGGAGGAATTTGGATTCTTCTGAGAAACACCACTGTGCCTCACTAATGAAACCTGTGAAAACCCAAAGGACCTCTCCCTACGGCAGTCGGAAGCTAGATGTTGAGTTCCAGACTGAAAACACCGGACAGCTTTCCCTGTGTCTTTGTTGGAATTCTGGGACCATCCAGATTCACAAGGCCTAACTTTTGCACGGCGGGGGAATGCTCTTGTGCATGTACAGCATTCCCCACGTGAAAACCTTTCTTAGCAGATGGAGGCAGTCTTTCCCTTGTACTAGGTAGCTAGGCAGAATCATCAGATAAACATGCTTTGTCATCGAGCTTGAAAGTGGGACACTGATGGGAAAGTTCACATTTTCCCGCTTTGCAAGCGACTTGCTTTTGGCTTCAAAGCTGCCTGAACAGCACTAGCGGCCCACGTTCTCTTCACTGCAGGAGTTTCGCTGTGGGCCAAGGCTGCGTTCTCTCAATGCCAAAAATGTGCTGACAATTCCCTTCTAGAAAATCATCCTACTGCACTCCAAATTCAGCTCCGGCCAATGAAAGGTGACCTAAGGCCACAAGGTAAGATACAGTGTTTCATATCAGCAGAGCTGGGTGTGCATTGTATCCACGAAACCATACTCTGAAATGGAGTGCCTTAACTCTGCTATGCCCCTGGGGACACATAGGACAGTGGATCGTGCACCCATTTCGCATGATGACCACTGGTGTGCCTGAAGAGCGTCCTCTGGCTTCTGAGGAACCCTAGGCGAAATAGGCCCCTGGGAAGCACTCTTCCCATTCATAGCAAGGGAAAAGTACTGCTTTCTGGGTTGCCAAGGAAGAGTGTCCCAGTCGTCAAAGAGCCTCGCGAAAGCAGTGCTGGGCAGACTCTGTTTGCAAGTCGACTGGCCTCAGTGACTGAAAGAGAACTCCACTGCTAATACACAGTGTGCTGACGATTGAGGCCTGGACTCAGGACAGCATGCAGGCAGAAGCGAAAGCTGAGCTCTGCGTCCAGCCTGAAGACCAGTACACTTTTCACACTTAACTCTGTTGGGATGTGCAAGAGCTATGGTCACCGAGGCCTACCTAAGGTACTGAAATACTTCCCCAGTTCAGCCTAGGCAGAGGACTCTGTTGCCAAAGGATCTCCATGGAAGGGCCCTGTGAGTTCCGTGTGTTTCCATGAGGTAGTCAGAAACGACTGAGGGTAACTATAGGAGCTCATGGTTGAAAGCAGGCTACCCTGGCAAAACCTTATTTTCCTCCGCGGTAGGCGAGACAGTTGCGGTTTGAAAACTGCCTGAAAAACACTCCTGCTGCCCATCTTCTCTTTGCTGCCTGAAGGCGTCACCAAAGTACTATGAGTGTACTCGTATGAGGCATGCTGTCTCAGTTCCTTGCTGGAAGCTCCTCCAGGAGCACTCTGGAACTTACCAGCCAAAGAAATGGCACCCCAGGCCTCATGGAAAAGTCCAGATTTCTCCCATTGCAAGCTTAGTTGTGCCATAGTAGCGAAGAAGCATGTGTTAAAGGAAAGCTGCAACACGGTTACATATTTCGACTCGTTGGGCACTCACGTTCTTTGTAACATCTGTGAAGGGGCACTGAACGCCGCCAACTCTTCTCTTGCCTTTGAGTCCCAGGAGGCAAACGGGTTCGTTTGCTTTAACGCTGTGAATGTGCAGCGGTAATGGCAAAGCCCTGCCCGGATCGCTCGACAGCTCTCGTTTGTACAGCATTCAAACGGCCTCAGGAACGCCGTTCTAAGCAGCCTTACATTCCATGCTGGTGTGCCCAAGGAGGAATTTGGATTCTTCTGAGAAACACCACTGTGCCTCACTAATGAAACCTGTGAAAACCCAAAGGACCTCTCCCTACGGCAGTCGGAAGCTAGATGTTGAGTTCCAGACTGAAAACACCGGACAGCTTTCCCTGTGTCTTTGTTGGAATTCTGGGACCATCCAGATTCACAAGGCCTAACTTTTGCACGGCGGGGGAATGCTCTTGTGCATGTACAGCATTCCCCACGTGAAAACCTTTCTTAGCAGATGGAGGCAGTCTTTCCCTTGTACTAGGTAGCTAGGCAGAATCATCAGATAAACATGCTTTGTCATCGAGCTTGAAAGTGGGACACTGATGGGAAAGTTCACATTTTCCCGCTTTGCAAGCGACTTGCTTTTGGCTTCAAAGCTGCCTGAACAGCACTAGCGGCCCACCTTCTCTTCACTGCAGGACTTTCGCTGTGGGCCAAGGCTGCGTTCTCTCAATGCCAAAAATGTGCTGACAATTCCCTTCTAGAAACTCATCCTACTGCACTCCAAATTCAGCTCCGGCCAATGAAAGGTGACCTAAGGCCACAAGGTAAGATCCAGTGTTTCATATCAGCAGAGCTGGGTGTGCATTGTATCCACGAAACCATACTCTGAAATGGAGTGCCTTAACTCTGCTATGCCCCTGGGGACACATAGGACAGTGGATCGTGCACCCATTTCGCATGATGACCACTGTGTGCCTGAAGAGTGTCCTCTGGCTTCTGAGGAACCCTAGGCGAAATAGGCCCCTGGGAAGCACTCTTCCCATTCATAGCAAGGGAAAAGTACTGATTTCTGGGTTGCCAAGGAAGAGTGTCCCAGTCGTCAAAGAGCCTCGCGAAAGCAGTGCTGGGCAGACTCTGTTTGCAAGTCGACTGGCCTCAGTGACTGAAAGGGAATTCCACTGCCAATACACAGTGGGTTGACGATTGAGGCCTGGACTCAGGACAGCATGCAGGCAGAAGCGAAAGCTGAGCTCTGCGTCCAGCCTGAAGACCAGTACACTTTTCACACTTAACTCTGTTGGGATGTGCAAGAGCCATGGTCACCGAGGCCTACCTAAGGTACTGAAATACTTCCCCAGTTCAGCCTAGGCAGAGGACTCTGTTGCCAAAGGATCTCCATGGAAGGGCCCTGTGGGTTCCGTGTGTTTCCATGAGGTAGTCAGAAACGACTGAGGGTAACTATAGGAGCTCATGGTTGAAAGCAGGCTACCCTGGCAAAACCTTATTTTCCTCCGCGGTAGGCGAGACAGTTGCGGTTTGAAAGCTGCCTGAAAAACACTCCTGCTGCCCATCTTCTCTTTGCTGCCTGAAGGCGTCACCAAAGTACTATGAGTGTACTCGTATGAGGCATGCTGTCTCAGTTCCTTGCTGGAAGCTCCTCCAGGAGCACTCTGGAACTTACCAGCCAAAGAAATGGCACCCCAGGCCTCATGGAAAAGTCCAGATTTCTCCCATTGCAAGCTTAGTTGTGCCATAGTAGCGAAGAAGCATGTGTTAAAGGAAAGCTGCAACACGGTTACATATTTCGACTCGTTGGGCACTCACGTTCTTTGTAACATCTGTGAAGGGGCACTGAACGCCGCCAACTCTTCTCTTGCCTTTGAGTCCCAGGAGGCAAACGGGTTCGTTTGCTTTAACGCTGTGAATGTGCAGCGGTAATGGCAAAGCCCTGCCCGGATCGCTCGACAGCTCTCGTTTGTACAGCATTCAAACGGCCTCAGGAACGCCGTTCTAAGCAGCCTTACATTCCATGCTGGTGTGCCCAAGGAGGAATTTGGATTCTTCTGAGAAACACCACTGTGCCTCACTAATGAAACCTGTGAAAACCCAAAGGACCTCTCCCTACGGCAGTCGGAAGCTAGATGTTGAGTTCCAGACTGAAAACACCGGACAGCTTTCCCTGTGTCTTTGTTGGAATTCTGGGACCATCCAGATTCACAAGGCCTAACTTTTGCACGGCGGGGGAATGCTCTTGTGCATGTACAGCATTCCCCACGTGAAAACCTTTCTTAGCAGATGGAGGCAGTCTTTCCCTTGTACTAGGTAGCTAGGCAGAATCCTCAGATAAACATGCTTTGTCATCGAGCTTGAAAGTGGGACACTGATGGGAAAGTTCACATTTTCCCGCTTTGCAAGCGACTTGCTTTTGGCTTCAAAGCTGCCTGAACAGCACTAGCGGCCCACGTTCTCTTCACTGCAGGAGTTTCGCTGTGGGCCAAGGTTGCGTTCTCTCAATGCCAAAAATGTGCTGACAATTCCCTTCTAGAAACTCATCCTACTGCACTCCAAATTCAGCTCCGGCCAATGAAAGGTGACCTAAGGCCACAAGGTAAGATCCAGTGTTTCATATCAGCAGAGCTGGGTGTGCATTGTATCCACGAAACCATACTCTGAAATGGAGTGCCTTAACTCTGCTATGCCCCTGGGGACACATAGGACAGTGGATCGTGCACCCATTTCGCATGATGACCACTGTGTGCCTGAAGAGCGTCCTCTGGCTTCTGAGGAACCCTAGGCGAAATAGGCCCCTGGGAAGCACTCTTCCCATTCATAGCAAGGGAAAAGTACTGATTTCTGGGTTGCCAAGGAAGAGTGTCCCAGTCGTCAAAGAGCCTCGCGAAAGCAGTGCTGGGCAGGCTCTGTTTGCAAGTCGACTGGCCTCAGTGACTGAAAGGGAACTCCACTGCTAATACACAGTGTGCTGACGATTGAGGCCTGGACTCAGGACAGCACGCAGGCAGAAGCGAAAGCTAAGCTCTGCGTCCAGCCTGAAGACGAGTACACTTTTCACACTTAACTCTGTTGGGATGTGCAAGAGCCATGGTCACCGAGGCCTACCTAAGGTACTGAAATACTTCCCCAGTTCAGCCTAGGCAGAGGACTCTGTTGCCAAAGGATCTCCATGGAAGGGCCCTGTGGGTTCCGTGTGTTTCCTTGAGGGAGTCAGAAACGACTGAGGGTAACTATAGGAGCTCATGGTTGAAAGCAGGCTACCCTGGCAAAACCTTATTTTCCTCCGCAGTAGGCGAGACAGTTGCGGTTTGAAAGCTGCCTGAAAAACACTCCTGCTGCCCATCTTCTCTTTGCTGCCTGAAGGCGTCACGAAAGTACTATGAGTGTACTCGTATGAGGCATGCTGTCTCAGTTCCTTGCTGGGAGCTCCTCCAGGAGCACTCTGGAAATTACCAGCCAAAGAAATGGCACCCCAGGCATCAAGTAAAAGTCCAGATGTCTCCCATTGTAAGCTTAGGTGTGCCATAGTAGCGAAGAAGCATGTGTTAAAGGAATGCTTCCACTCTGTTATGTATTTCACGACGCGTTGTGCACTCACATTCGTTGTAACATCTGTGAAGGAGCACTGAACGCCGCCAACTCTTTTGTTGCCTTTGAGTCCCAGGAGGCAAAAGGGTTCGTTTGCTTTAACGCTGTGAATGTGCAGCGGTAATGGCAAAGCCCTGCCCGGATCGCTCGACAGCTCTCGTTTGTACAGCATTCAAACGGCCTCAGGAACGCCGTTCTAAGCAGCCTTACATTCCATGCTGGTGTGCCCCAAGGAGGAATTTGGGTTCTGAGAAACGCCACTGTGCCTCACAAATGAAACCTGTGAACTCCCAACGGACGTCTCCCTACGGCAGTCGGAAGCTAGATGTTGAGTTCCAGCCTGAAAACAACGGACAGCTTTCCCTGTGACAATGCTGGACTTCTGGGACCATCCAGATTCACCAAGGCCTAACTTTTGCACGGCGGGGGAATGCTCTTGTGCATGTACAGCAGTCCCCACGTGAAAACCTTTCTTAGCAGATGGAGGCAGTCTTTCCCTTGTACTAGGTAGCTAGGCAGAATCATCAGATAAACATGCTTTGTCATCGAGCTTGAAAGTGGGACACTGATGGGAAAGTTCACATTTTCCCGCTTTGCAAGCGACTTGCTTTTGGCTTCAAAGCTGCCTGAACAGCACTAGCGGCCCACCTTCTCTTCACTGCAGGACTTTCGCTGTGGGCCAAGGCTGCGTTCTCTCAATGCCAAAAAAGTGCTGACAATTCCCTTCTAGAAACTCATCCTACTGCACTCCAAATTCAGCTCCGGCCAATGAAAGGTGACCTAAGGCCACAAGGTAAGTTCCAGTGTTTCATATCAGCAGAGCTGGGTGTGCATTGTATCCACGAAACCATACTCTGAAATGGAGAGCCTTAACTCTGCTATGCCCCTGGGGACACATAGGACAGTGGATCGTGCACCCATTTCGCATGATGACCACTGTGTGCCTGAAGAGTGTCCTCTGGCTTCTGAGGAACCCTAGGCGAAATAGGCCCCTGGGAAGCACTCTTCCCATTCATAGCAAGGGAAAAGTACTGATTTCTGGGTTGCCAAGGAAGAGTGTCCCAGTCGTCAAAGAGCCTCGCGAAAGCAGTGCTGGGCAGACTCTGTTTGCAAGTCGACTGGCCTCAGTGACTGAAAGGGAATTCCACTGCCAATACACAGTGGGTTGACGATTGAGGCCTGGACTCAGGACAGCATGCAGGCAGAAGCGAAAGCTGAGCTCTGCGTCCAGCCTGAAGACCAGTACACTTTTCACACTTAACTCTGTTGGGATGTGCAAGAGCCATGGTCACCGAGGCCTACCTAAGGTACTGAAATACTTCCCCAGTTCAGCCTAGGCAGAGGACTCTGTTGCCAAAGGATCTCCATGGAAGGGCCCTGTGGGTTCCGTGTGTTTCCATGAGGTAGTCAGAAACGACTGAAGGTAACTATAGGAGCTCATGGTTGAAAGCAGGCTACCCTGGCAAAACCTTATTTTCCTCCGCGGTAGGCGAGACAGTTGCGGTTTGAAAGCTGCCTGAAAAACACTCCTGCTGCCCATCTTCTCTTTGCTGCCTGAAGGCGTCACCAAAGTACTATGAGTGTACTCGTATGAGGCATGCTGTCTCAGTTCCTTGCTGGGAGCTCCTCCAGGAGCACTCTGGAACTTACCAGCCAAAGAAATGGCACCCCAGGCCTCATGGAAAAGTCCAGATTTCTCCCATTGCAAGCTTAGTTGTGCCATAGTAGCGAAGAAGCATGTGTTAAAGGAAAGCTGCAACACGGTTACATATTTCGACTCGTTGGGCACTCACGTTCTTTGTAACATCTGTGAAGGGGCACTGAACGCCGCCAACTCTTCTCTTGCCTTTGAGTCCCAGGAGGCAAACGGGTTCGTTTGCTTTAACGCTGTGAATGTGCAGCGGTAATGGCAAAGCCCTGCCCGGATCGCTCGACAGCTCTCGTTTGTACAGCATTCAAACGGCCTCAGGAACGCCGTTCTAAGCAGCCTTACATTCCATGCTGGTGTGCCCAAGGAGGAATTTGGATTCTTCTGAGAAACACCACTGTGCCTCACTAATGAAACCTGTGAAAACCCAAAGGACCTCTCCCTACGGCAGTCGGAAGCTAGATGTTGAGTTCCAGACTGAAAACACCGGACAGCTTTCCCTGTGTCTTTGTTGGAATTCTGGGACCATCCAGATTCACAAGGCCTAACTTTTGCACGGCGGGGGAATGCTCTTGTGCATGTACAGCATTCCCCACGTAAAACCTTTCTTAGCAGATGGAGGCAGTCTTTCCCTTGTACTAGGTAGCTAGGCAGAATCATCAGATAAACATGCTTTGTCATCGAGCTTGAAAGTGGGACACTGATGGGAAAGTTCACATTTTCCCGCTTTGCAAGCGACTTGCTTTTGGCTTCAAAGCTGCCTGAACAGCACTAGCGGCCCACCTTCTCTTCACTGCAGGACTTTCGCTGTGGGCCAAGGTTGCGTTCTCTCAATGCCAAAAATGTGCTGACAATTCCCTTCTAGAAACTCATCCTACTGCACTCCAAATTCAGCTCCGGCCAATGAAAGGTGACCAAAGGCCACAAGGTAAGATCCAGTGTTTCATATCAGCAGAGCTGGGTGTGCATTGTATCCACGAAACCATACTCTGAAATGGAGTGCCTTAACTCTGCTATGCCCCTGGGGACACATAGGACAGTGGATCGTGCATCCATTTCGCATGATGACCACTGTGTGCCTGAAGAGCGTCCTCTGGCTTCTGAGGAACCCTAGGCGAAATAGGTTCCTGGGAAGCATTCTTCCCATTCATAGCAAGGGAAAAGTACTGCTTTCTGGGTTGCCAAGGAAGAGTGTCCCAGTCGTCAAAGAGCCTCGCGAAAGCAGTGCTGGGCAGACTCTGTTTGCAAGTCGACTGGCCTCAGTGACTGAAAGAGAACTCCACTGCTAATACACAGTGTGCTGACGATTGAGGCCTGGACTCAGGACAGCACGCAGGCAGAAGCGAAAGCTAAGCTCTGCGTCCAGCCTGAAGACGAGTACACTTTTCACACTTAACTCTGTTGGGATGTGCAAGAGCCATGGTCACCGAGGCCTACCTAAGGTACTGAAATACTTCCCCAGTTCAGCCTAGGCAGAGGACTCTGTTGCCAAAGGATCTCCATGGAAGGGCCCTGTGGGTTCCGTGTGTTTCCTTGAGGGAGTCAGAAACGACTGAGGGTAACTATAGGAGCTCATGGTTGAAAGCAGGCTACCCTGGCAAAACCTTATTTTCCTCCGCAGTAGGCGAGACAGTTGCGGTTTGAAAGCTGCCTGAAAAACACTCCTGCTGCCCATCTTCTCTTTGCTGCCTGAAGGCGTCACCAAAGTACTATGAGTGTACTCGTATGAGGCATGCTGTCTCAGTTCCTTGCTGGGAGCTCCTCCAGGAGCACTCTGGAACTTACCAGCCAAAGAAATGGCACCCCAGGCATCAAGTAAAAGTCCAGATGTCTCCCATTGTAAGCTTAGGTGTGCCATAGTAGCGAAGAAGCATGTGTTAAAGGAATGCTTCCACTCTGTTATGTATTTCACGACGCGTTGTGCACTCACATTCGTTGTAACATCTGTGAAGGAGCACTGAACGCCGCCAACTCTTTTGTTGCCTTTGAGTCCCAGGAGGCAAAAGGGTTCGTTTGCTTTAACGCTGTGAATGTGCAGCGGTAATGGCAAAGCCCTGCCCGGATCGCTCGACAGCTCTCGTTTGTACAGCATTCAAACGGCCTCAGGAACGCCGTTCTAAGCAGCCTTACATTCCATGCTGGTGTGCCCCAAGGAGGAATTTGGGTTCTGAGAAACGCCACTGTGCCTCACAAATGAAACCTGTGAACTCCCAACGGACGTCTCCCTACGGCAGTCGGAAGCTAGATGTCGAGTTCCAGCCTGAAAACAACGGACAGCTTTCCCTGTGACAATGCTGGACTTCTGGGACCATCCAGATTCACCAAGGCCTAACTTTTGCACGGCGGGGGAATGCTCTTGTGCATGTACAGCAGTCCCCACGTGAAAACCTTTCTTAGCAGATGGAGGCAGTCTTTCCCTTGTACTAGGTAGCTAGGCAGAATCATCAGATAAACATGCTTTGTCATCGAGCTTGAAAGTGGGACACTGATGGGAAAGTTCACATTTTCCCGCTTTGCAAGCGACTTGCTTTTGGCTTCAAAGCTGCCTGAACAGCACTAGCGGCCCACCTTCTCTTCACTGCAGGAGTTTCGCTGTGGGCCAAGGCTGCGTTCTCTCAATGCCAAAAAAGTGCTGACAATTCCCTTCTAGAAACTCATCCTACTGCACTCCAAATTCAGCTCCGGCCAATGAAAGGTGACCTAAGGCCACAAGGTAAGTTCCAGTGTTTCATATCAGCAGAGCTGGGTGTGCATTGTATCCACGAAACCATACTCTGAAATGGAGTGCCTTAACTCTGCTATGCCCCTGGGGACACATAGGACAGTGGATCGTGCACCCATTTCGCATGATGACCACTGTGTGCCTGAAGAGTGTCCTCTGGCTTCTGAGGAACCCTAGGCGAAATAGGCCCCTGGGAAGCACTCTTCCCATTCATAGCAAGGGAAAAGTACTGATTTCTGGGTTGCCAAGGAAGAGTGTCCCAGTCGTCAAAGAGCCTCGCGAAAGCAGTGCTGGGCAGACTCTGTTTGCAAGTCGACTGGCCTCAGTGACTGAAAGGGAATTCCACTGCCAATACACAGTGGGTTGACGATTGAGGCCTGGACTCAGGACAGCATGCAGGCAGAAGCGAAAGCTGAGCTCTGCGTCCAGCCTGAAGACCAGTACACTTTTCACACTTAACTCTGTTGGGATGTGCAAGAGCCATGGTCACCGAGGCCTACCTAAGGTACTGAAATACTTCCCCAGTTCAGCCTAGGCAGAGGATTCTGTTGCCAAAGGATCTCCATGGAAGGGCCCTGTGGGTTCCGTGTGTTTCCATGAGGTAGTCAGAAACGACTGAGGGTAACTATAGGAGCTCATGGTTGAAAGCAGGCTACCCTGGCAAAACCTTATTTTCCTCCGCGGTAGGCGAGACAGTTGCGGTTTGAAAGCTGCCTGAAAAACACTCCTGCTGCCCATCTTCTCTTTGCTGCCTGAAGGCGTCACCAAAGTACTATGAGTGTACTCGTATGAGGCATGCTGTCTCAGTTCCTTGCTGGGAGCTCCTCCAGGAGCACTCTGGAACTTACCAGCCAAAGAAATGGCACCCCAGGCCTCATGGAAAAGTCCAGATTTCTCCCATTGCAAGCTTAGTTGTGCCATAGTAGCGAAGAAGCATGTGTTAAAGGAAAGCTGCAACACGGTTACATATTTCGACTCGTTGGGCACTCACGTTCTTTGTAACATCTGTGAAGGGGCACTGAACGCCGCCAACTCTTCTCTTGCCTTTGAGTCCCAGGAGGCAAACGGGTTCGTTTGCTTTAACGCTGTGAATGTGCAGCGGTAATGGCAAAGCCCTGCCCGGATCGCTCGACAGCTCTCGTTTGTACAGCATTCAAACGGCCTCAGGAACGCCGTTCTAAGCAGCCTTACATTCCATGCTGGTGTGCCCAAGGAGGAATTTGGATTCTTCTGAGAAACACCACTGTGCCTCACTAATGAAACCTGTGAAAACCCAAAGGACCTCTCCCTACGGCAGTCGGAAGCTAGATGTTGAGTTCCAGACTGAAAACACCGGACAGCTTTCCCTGTGTCTTTGTTGGAATTCTGGGACCATCCAGATTCACAAGGCCTAACTTTTGCACGGCGGGGGAATGCTCTTGTGCATGTACAGCATTCCCCACGTGAAAACCTTTCTTAGCAGATGGAGGCAGTCTTTCCCTTGTACTAGGTAGCTAGGCAGAATCATCAGATAAACATGCTTTGTCATCGAGCTTGAAAGTGGGACACTGATGGGAAAGTTCACATTTTCCCGCTTTGCAAGCGACTTGCTTTTGGCTTCAAAGCTGCCTGAACAGCACTAGCGGCCCACCTTCTCTTCACTGCAGGACTTTCGCTGTGGGCCAAGGTTGCGTTCTCTCAATGCCAAAAATGTGCTGACAATTCCCTTCTAGAAACTCATCCTACTGCACTCCAAATTCAGCTCCGGCCAATGAAAGGTGACCTAAGGCCACAAGGTAAGATCCAGTGTTTCATATCAGCAGAGCTGGGTGTGCATTGTATCCACGAAACCATACTCTGAAATGGAGTGCCTTAACTCTGCTATGCCCCTGGGGACACATAGGACAGTGGATCGTGCATCCATTTCGCATGATGACCACTGTGTGCCTGAAGAGCGTCCTCTGGCTTCTGAGGAACCCTAGGCGAAATAGGTTCCTGGGAAGCATTCTTCCCATTCATAGCAAGGGAAAAGTACTGCTTTCTGGGTTGCCAAGGAAGAGTGTCCCAGTCGTCAAAGAGCCTCGCGAAAGCAGTGCTGGGCAGACTCTGTTTGCAAGTCGACTGGCCTCAGTGACTGAAAGAGAACTCCACTGCTAATACACAGTGTGCTGACGATTGAGGCCTGGACTCAGGACAGCACGCAGGCAGAAGCGAAAGCTAAGCTCTGCGTCCAGCCTGAAGACGAGTACACTTTTCACACTTAACTCTGTTGGGATGTGCAAGAGCCATGGTCACCGAGGCCTACCTAAGGTACTGAAATACTTCCCCAGTTCAGCCTAGGCAGAGGACTCTGTTGCCAAAGGATCTCCATGGAAGGGCCCTGTGGGTTCCGTGTGTTTCCTTGAGGGAGTCAGAAACGACTGAGGGTAACTATAGGAGCTCATGGTTGAAAGCAGGCTACCCTGGCAAAACCTTATTTTCCTCCGCGGTAGGCAAGACAGTTGCGGTTTGAAAGCTGCCTGAAAAACACTCCTGCTGCCCATCTTCTCTTTGCTGCCTGAAGGCGTCACCAAAGTACTATGAGTGTACTCGTATGAGGCATGCTGTCTCAGTTCCTTGCTGGGAGCTCCTCCAGGAGCACTCTGGAAATTACCAGCCAAAGAAATGGCACCCCAGGCATCAAGTAAAAGTCCAGATGTCTCCCATTGTAAGCTTAGGTGTGCCATAGTAGCGAAGAAGCATGTGTTAAAGGAATGCTTCCACTCTGTTATGTATTTCACGACGCGTTGTGCACTCACATTCGTTGTAACATCTGTGAAGGAGCACTGAACGCCGCCAACTCTTTTGTTGCCTTTGAGTCCCAGGAGGCAAAAGGGTTCGTTTGCTTTAACGCTGTGAATGTGCAGCGGTAATGGCAAAGCCCTGCCCGGATCGCTCGACAGCTCTCGTTTGTACAGCATTCAAACGGCCTCAGGAACGCCGTTCTAAGCAGCCTTACATTCCATGCTGGTGTGCCCCAAGGAGGAATTTGGGTTCTGAGAAACGCCACTGTGCCTCACAAATGAAACCTGTGAACTCCCAACGGACGTCTCCCTACGGCAGTCGGAAGCTAGATGTTGAGTTCCAGCCTGAAAACAACGGACAGCTTTCCCTGTGACAATGCTGGACTTCTGGGACCATCCAGATTCACCAAGGCCTAACTTTTGCACGGCGGGGGAATGCTCTTGTGCATGTACAGCAGTCCCCACGTGAAAACCTTTCTTAGCAGATGGAGGCAGTCTTTCCCTTGTACTAGGTAGCTAGGCAGAATCATCAGATAAACATGCTTTGTCATCGAGCTTGAAAGTGGGACACTGATGGGAAAGTTCACATTTTCCCGCTTTGCAAGCGACTTGCTTTTGGCTTCAAAGCTGCCTGAACAGCACTAGCGGCCCACCTTCTCTTCACTGCAGGACTTTCGCTGTGGGCCAAGGCTGCGTTCTCTCAATGCCAAAAAAGTGCTGACAATTCCCTTCTAGAAACTCATCCTACTGCACTCCAAATTCAGCTCCGGCCAATGAAAGGTGACCTAAGGCCACAAGGTAAGATCCAGTGTTTCATATCAGCAGAGCTGGGTGTGCATTGTATCCACGAAACCATACTCTGAAATGGAGTGCCTTAACTCTGCTATGCCCCTGGGGACACATAGGACAGTGGATCGTGCACCCATTTCGCATGATGACCACTGTGTGCCTGAAGAGTGTCCTCTGGCTTCTGAGGAACCCTAGGCGAAATAGGCCCCTGGGAAGCACTCTTCCCATTCATAGCAAGGGAAAAGTACTGATTTCTGGGTTGCCAAGGAAGAGTGTCCCAGTCGTCAAAGAGCCTCGCGAAAGCAGTGCTGGGCAGACTCTGTTTGCAAGTCGACTGGCCTCAGTGACTGAAAGGGAATTCCACTGCCAATACACAGTGGGTTGACGATTGAGGCCTGGACTCAGGACAGCATGCAGGCAGAAGCGAAAGCTGAGCTCTGCGTCCAGCCTGAAGACCAGTACACTTTTCACACTTAACTCTGTTGGGATGTGCAAGAGCCATGGTCACCGAGGCCTACCTAAGGTACTGAAATACTTCCCCAGTTCAGCCTAGGCAGAGGACTCTGTTGCCAAAGGATCTCCATGGAAGGGCCCTGTGGGTTCCGTGTGTTTCCATGAGGTAGTCAGAAACGACTGAGGGTAACTATAGGAGCTCATGGTTGAAAGCAGGCTACCCTGGCAAAACCTTATTTTCCTCCGCGGTAGGCGAGACAGTTGCGGTTTGAAAGCTGCCTGAAAAACACTCCTGCTGCCCATCTTCTCTTTGCTGCCTGAAGGCGTCACCAAAGTACTATGAGTGTACTCGTATGAGGCATGCTGTCTCAGTTCCTTGCTGGGAGCTCCTCCAGGAGCACTCTGGAACTTACCAGCCAAAGAAATGGCACCCCAGGCCTCATGGAAAAGTCCAGATTTCTCCCATTGCAAGCTTAGTTGTGCCATAGTAGCGAAGAAGCATGTGTTAAAGGAAAGCTGCAACACGGTTACATATTTCGACTCGTTGGGCACTCACGTTCTTTGTAACATCTGTGAAGGGGCACTGAACGCCGCCAACTCTTCTCTTGCCTTTGAGTCCCAGGAGGCAAACGGGTTCGTTTGCTTTAACGCTGTGAATGTGCAGCGGTAATGGCAAAGCCCTGCCCGGATCGCTCGACAGCTCTCGTTTGTACAGCATTCAAACGGCCTCAGGAACGCCGTTCTAAGCAGCCTTACATTCCATGCTGGTGTGCCCAAGGAGGAATTTGGATTCTTCTGAGAAACACCACTGTGCCTCACTAATGAAACCTGTGAAAACCCAAAGGACCTCTCCCTACGGCAGTCGGAAGCTAGATGTTGAGTTCCAGACTGAAAACACCGGACAGCTTTCCCTGTGTCTTTGTTGGAATTCTGGGACCATCCAGATTCACAAGGCCTAACTTTTGCACGGCGGGGGAATGCTCTTGTGCATGTACAGCATTCCCCACGTGAAAACCTTTCTTAGCAGATGGAGGCAGTCTTTCCCTTGTACTAGGTAGCTAGGCAGAATCATCAGATAAACATGCTTTGTCATCGAGCTTGAAAGTGGGACACTGATGGGAAAGTTCACATTTTCCCGCTTTGCAAGCGACTTGCTTTTGGCTTCAAAGCTGCCTGAACAGCACTAGCGGCCCACCTTCTCTTCACTGCAGGACTTTCGCTGTGGGCCAAGGTTGCGTTCTCTCAATGCCAAAAATGTGCTGACAATTCCCTTCTAGAAACTCATCCTACTGCACTCCAAATTCAGCTCCGGCCAATGAAAGGTGACCTAAGGCCACAAGGTAAGATCCAGTGTTTCATATCAGCAGAGCTGGGTGTGCATTGTATCCACGAAACCATACTCTGAAATGGAGTGCCTTAACTCTGCTATGCCCCTGGGGACACATAGGACAGTGGATCGTGCATCCATTTCGCATGATGACCACTGTGTGCCTGAAGAGCGTCCTCTGGCTTCTGAGGAACCCTAGGCGAAATAGGTTCCTGGGAAGCATTCTTCCCATTCATAGCAAGGGAAAAGTACTGCTTTCTGGGTTGCCAAGGAAGAGTGTCCCAGTCGTCAAAGAGCCTCGCGAAAGCAGTGCTGGGCAGACTCTGTTTGCAAGTCGACTGGCCTCAGTGACTGAAAGAGAACTCCACTGCTAATACACAGTGTGCTGACGATTGAGGCCTGGACTCAGGACAGCACGCAGGCAGAAGCGAAAGCTAAGCTCTGCGTCCAGCCTGAAGACGAGTACACTTTTCACACTTAACTCTGTTGGGATGTGCAAGAGCCATGGTCACCGAGGCCTACCTAAGGTACTGAAATACTTCCCCAGTTCAGCCTAGGCAGAGGACTCTGTTGCCAAAGGATCTCCATGGAAGGGCCCTGTGGGTTCCGTGTGTTTCCTTGAGGGAGTCAGAAACGACTGAGGGTAACTATAGGAGCTCATGGTTGAAAGCAGGCTACCCTGGCAAAACCTTATTTTCCTCCGCGGTAGGCGAGACAGTTGCGGTTTGAAAGCTGCCTGAAAAACACTCCTGCTGCCCATCTTCTCTTTGCTGCCTGAAGGCGTCACCAAAGTACTATGAGTGTACTCGTATGAGGCATGCTGTCTCAGTTCCTTGCTGGGAGCTCCTCCAGGAGCACTCTGGAACTTACCAGCCAAAGAAATGGCACCCCAGGCATCAAGTAAAAGTCCAGATGTCTCCCATTGTAAGCTTCGGTGTGCCATAGTAGCGAAGAAGCATGTGTTAAAGGAATGCTTCCACTCTGTTATGTATTTCACGACGCGTTGTGCACTCACATTCGTTGTAACATCTGTGAAGGAGCACTGAACGCCGCCAACTCTTTTGTTGCCTTTGAGTCCCAGGAGGCAAAAGGGTTCGTTTGCTTTAACGCTGTGAATGTGCAGCGGTAATGGCAAAGCCCTGCCCGGATCGCTCGACAGCTCTCGTTTGTACAGCATTCAAACGGCCTCAGGAACGCCGTTCTAAGCAGCCTTACATTCCATGCTGGTGTGCCCCAAGGAGGAATTTGGGTTCTGAGAAACGCCACTGTGCCTCACAAATGAAACCTGTGAACTCCCAACGGACGTCTCCCTACGGCAGTCGGAAGCTAGATGTTGAGTTCCAGCCTGAAAACAACGGACAGCTTTCCCTGTGACAATGCTGGACTTCTGGGACCATCCAGATTCACCAAGGCCTAACTTTTGCACGGCGGGGGAATGCTCTTGTGCATGTACAGCAGTCCCCACGTGAAAACCTTTCTTAGCAGATGGAGGCAGTCTTTCCCTTGTACTAGGTAGCTAGGCAGAATCATCAGATAAACATGCTTTGTCATCGAGCTTGAAAGTGGGACACTGATGGGAAAGTTCACATTTTCCCGCTTTGCAAGCGACTTGCTTTTGGCTTCAAAGCTGCCTGAACAGCACTAGCGGCCCACCTTCTCTTCACTGCAGGACTTTCGCTGTGGGCCAAGGCTGCGTTCTCTCAATGCCAAAAATGTGCTGACAATTCCCTTCTAGAAACTCATCCTACTGCACTCCAAATTCAGCTCCGGCCAATGAAAGGTGACCTAAGGCCACAAGGTAAGTTCCAGTGTTTCATATCAGCAGAGCTGGGTGTGCATTGTATCCACGAAACCATACTCTGAAATGGAGTGCCTTAACTCTGCTATGCCCCTGGGGACACATAGGACAGTGGATCGTGCACCCATTTCGCATGATGACCACTGTGTGCCTGAAGAGTGTCCTCTGGCTTCTGAGGAACCCTAGGCGAAATAGGCCCCTGGGAAGCACTCTTCCCATTCATAGCAAGGGAAAAGTACTGATTTCTGGGTTGCCAAGGAAGAGTGTCCCAGTCGTCAAAGAGCCTCGCGAAAGCAGTGCTGGGCAGACTCTGTTTGCAAGTCGACTGGCCTCAGTGACTGAAAGGGAATTCCACTGCCAATACACAGTGGGTTGACGATTGAGGCCTGGACTCAGGACAGCATGCAGGCAGAAGCGAAAGCTGAGCTCTGCGTCCAGCCTGAAGACCAGTACACTTTTCACACTTAACTCTGTTGGGATGTGCAAGAGCCATGGTCACCGAGGCCTACCTAAGGTACTGAAATACTTCCCCAGTTCAGCCTAGGCAGAGGACTCTGTTGCCAAAGGATCTCCATGGAAGGGCCCTGTGGGTTCCGTGTGTTTCCATGAGGTAGTCAGAAACGACTGAGGGTAACTATAGGAGCTCATGGTTGAAAGCAGGCTACCCTGGCAAAACCTTATTTTCCTCCGCGGTAGGCGAGACAGTTGCGGTTTGAAAGCTGCCTGAAAAACACTCCTGCTGCCCATCTTCTCTTTGCTGCCTGAAGGCGTCACCAAAGTACTATGAGTGTACTCGTATGAGGCATGCTGTCTCAGTTCCTTGCTGGGAGCTCCTCCAGGAGCACTCTGGAACTTACCAGCCAAAGAAATGGCACCCCAGGCCTCATGGAAAAGTCCAGATTTCTCCCATTGCAAGCTTAGTTGTGCCATAGTAGCGAAGAAGCATGTGTTAAAGGAAAGCTGCAACACGGTTACATATTTCGACTCGTTGGGCACTCACGTTCTTTGTAACATCTGTGAAGGGGCACTGAACGCCGCCAACTCTTCTCTTGCCTTTGAGTCCCAGGAGGCAAACGGGTTCGTTTGCTTTAACGCTGTGAATGTGCAGCGGTAATGGCAAAGCCCTGCCCGGATCGCTCGACAGCTCTCGTTTGTACAGCATTCAAACGGCCTCAGGAACGCCGTTCTAAGCAGCCTTACATTCCATGCTGGTGTGCCCAAGGAGGAATTTGGGTTCTGAGAAACGCCACTGTGCCTCACAAATGAAACCTGTGAACTCCCAACGGACGTCTCCCTACGGCAGTCGGAAGCTAGATGTTGAGTTCCAGCCTGAAAACAACGGACAGCTTTCCCTGTGACAATGCTGGACTTCTGGGACCATCCAGATTCACCAAGGCCTAACTTTTGCACGGCGGGGGAATGCTCTTGTGCATGTACAGCAGTCCCCACGTGAAAACCTTTCTTAGCAGATGGAGGCAGTCTTTCCCTTGTACTAGGTAGCTAGGCAGAATCATCAGATAAACATGCTTTGTCATCGAGCTTGAAAGTGGGACACTGATGGGAAAGTTCACATTTTCCCGCTTTGCAAGCGACTTGCTTTTGGCTTCAAAGCTGCCTGAACAGCACTAGCGGCCCACCTTCTCTTCACTGCAGGACTTTCGCTGTGGGCCAAGGCTGCGTTCTCTCAATGCCAAAAATGTGCTGACAATTCCCTTCTAGAAACTCATCCTACTGCACTCCAAATTCAGCTCCGGCCAATGAAAGGTGACCTAAGGCCACAAGGTAAGTTCCAGTGTTTCATATCAGCAGAGCTGGGTGTGCATTGTATCCACGAAACCATACTCTGAAATGGAGTGCCTTAACTCTGCTATGCCCCTGGGGACACATAGGACAGTGGATCGTGCACCCATTTCGCATGATGACCACTGTGTGCCTGAAGAGTGTCCTCTGGCTTCTGAGGAACCCTAGGCGAAATAGGCCCCTGGGAAGCACTCTTCCCATTCATAGCAAGGGAAAAGTACTGCTTTCTGGGTTGCCAAGGAAGAGTGTCCCAGTCGTCAAAGAGCCTCGCGAAAGCAGTGCTGGGCAGACTCTGTTTGCAAGTCGACTGGCCTCAGTGACTGAAAGGGAATTCCACTGCCAATACACAGTGGGTTGACGATTGAGGCCTGGACTCAGGACAGCATGCAGGCAGAAGCGAAAGCTGAGCTCTGCGTCCAGCCTGAAGACCAGTACACTTTTCACACTTAACTCTGTTGGGATGTGCAAGAGCCATGGTCACCGAGGCCTACCTAAGGTACTGAAATACTTCCCCAGTTCAGCCTAGGCAGAGGACTCTGTTGCCAAAGGATCTCCATGGAAGGGCCCTGTGGGTTCCGTGTGTTTCCATGAGGTAGTCAGAAACGACTGAGGGTAACTATAGGAGCTCATGGTTGAAAGCAGGCTACCCTGGCAAAACCTTATTTTCCTCCGCGGTAGGCGAGACAGTTGCGGTTTGAAAGCTGCCTGAAAAACACTCCTGCTGCCCATCTTCTCTTTGCTGCCTGAAGGCGTCACCAAAGTACTATGAGTGTACTCGTATGAGGCATGCTGTCTCAGTTCCTTGCTGGGAGCTCCTCCAGGAGCACTCTGGAACTTACCAGCCAAAGAAATGGCACCCCAGGCCTCATGGAAAAGTCCAGATTTCTCCCATTGCAAGCTTAGTTGTGCCATAGTAGCGAAGAAGCATGTGTTAAAGGAAAGCTGCAACACGGTTACATATTTCGACTCGTTGGGCACTCACGTTCTTTGTAACATCTGTGAAGGGGCACTGAACGCCGCCAACTCTTCTCTTGCCTTTGAGTCCCAGGAGGCAAACGGGTTCGTTTGCTTTAACGCTGTGAATGTGCAGCGGTAATGGCAAAGCCCTGCCCGGATCGCTCGACAGCTCTCGTTTGTACAGCATTCAAACGGCCTCAGGAACGCCGTTCTAAGCAGCCTTACATTCCATGCTGGTGTGCCCAAGGAGGAATTTGGATTCTTCTGAGAAACACCACTGTGCCTCACTAATGAAACCTGTGAAAACCCAAAGGACCTCTCCCTACGGCAGTCGGAAGCTAGATGTTGAGTTCCAGACTGAAAACACCGGACAGCTTTCCCTGTATCTTTGTTGGAATTCTGGGACCATCCAGATTCACAAGGCCTAACTTTTGCACGGCGGGGGAATGCTCTTGTGCATGTACAGCATTCCCCACGTGAAAACCTTTCTTAGCAGATGGAGGCAGTCTTTCCCTTGTACTAGGTAGCTAGGCAGAATCATCAGATAAACATGCTTTGTCATCGAGCTTGAAAGTGGGACACTGATGGGAAAGTTCACATTTTCCCGCTTTGCAAGCGACTTGCTTTTGGCTTCAAAGCTGCCTGAACAGCACTAGCGGCCCACCTTCTCTTCACTGCAGGACTTTCGCTGTGGGCCAAGGTTGCGTTCTCTCAATGCCAAAAATGTGCTGACAATTCCCTTCTAGAAACTCATCCTACTGCACTCCAAATTCAGCTCCGGCCAATGAAAGGTGACCTAAGGCCACAAGGTAAGATCCAGTGTTTCATATCAGCAGAGCTGGGTGTGCATTGTATCCACGAAACCATACTCTGAAATGGAGTGCCTTAACTCTGCTATGCCCCTGGGGACACATAGGACAGTGGATCGTGCATCCATTTCGCATGATGACCACTGTGTGCCTGAAGAGCGTCCTCTGGCTTCTGAGGAACCCTAGGCGAAATAGGTTCCTGGGAAGCATTCTTCCCATTCATAGCAAGGGAAAAGTACTGCTTTCTGGGTTGCCAAGGAAGAGTGTCCCAGTCGTCAAAGAGCCTCGCGAAAGCAGTGCTGGGCAGACTCTGTTTGCAAGTCGACTGGCCTCAGTGACTGAAAGAGAACTCCACTGCTAATACACAGTGTGCTGACGATTGAGGCCTGGACTCAGGACAGCACGCAGGCAGAAGCGAAAGCTAAGCTCTGCGTCCAGCCTGAAGACGAGTACACTTTTCACACTTAACTCTGTTGGGATGTGCAAGAGCCATGGTCACCGAGGCCTACCTAAGGTACTGAAATACTTCCCCAGTTCAGCCTAGGCAGAGGACTCTGTTGCCAAAGGATCTCCATGGAAGGGCCCTGTGGGTTCCGTGTGTTTCCTTGAGGGAGTCAGAAACGACTGAGGGTAACTATAGGAGCTCATGGTTGAAAGCAGGCTACCCTGGCAAAACCTTATTTTCCTCCGCAGTAGGCGAGACAGTTGCGGTTTGAAAGCTGCCTGAAAAACACTCCTGCTGCCCATCTTCTCTTTGCTGCCTGAAGGCGTCACGAAAGTACTATGAGTGTACTCGTATGAGGCATGCTGTCTCAGTTCCTTGCTGGGAGCTCCTCCAGGAGCACTCTGGAAATTACCAGCCAAAGAAATGGCACCCCAGGCATCAAGTAAAAGTCCAGATATCTCCCATTGTAAGCTTAGGTGTGCCATAGTAGCGAAGAAGCATGTGTTAAAGGAATGCTTCCACTCTGTTATGTATTTCACGACGCGTTGTGCACTCACATTCTTTGTAACATCTGTGAAGGAGCACTGAACGCCGCCAACTCTTTTGTTGCCTTTGAGTCCCAGGAGGCAAAAGGGTTCGTTTGCTTTAACGCTGTGAATGTGCAGCGGTAATGGCAAAGCCCTGCCCGGATCGCTCGACAGCTCTCGTTTGTACAGCATTCAAACGGCCTCAGGAACGCCGTTCTAAGCAGCCTTACATTCCATGCTGGTGTGCCCCAAGGAGGAATTTGGGTTCTGAGAAACGCCACTGTGCCTCACAAATGAAACCTGTGAACTCCCAACGGACGTCTCCCTACGGCAGTCGGAAGCTAGATGTTGAGTTCCAGCCTGAAAACAACGGACAGCTTTCCCTGTGACAATGCTGGACTTCTGGGACCATCCAGATTCACCAAGGCCTAACTTTTGCACGGCGGGGGAATGCTCTTGTGCATGTACAGCAGTCCCCACGTGAAAACCTTTCTTAGCAGATGGAGGCAGTCTTTCCCTTGTACTAGGTAGCTAGGCAGAATCATCAGATAAACATGCTTTGTCATCGAGCTTGAAAGTGGGACACTGATGGGAAAGTTCACATTTTCCCGCTTTGCAAGCGACTTGCTTTTGGCTTCAAAGCTGCCTGAACAGCACTAGCGGCCCACCTTCTCTTCACTGCAGGACTTTCGCTGTGGGCCAAGGCTGCGTTCTCTCAATGCCAAAAATGTGCTGACAATTCCCTTCTAGAAACTCATCCTACTGCACTCCAAATTCAGCTCCGGCCAATGAAAGGTGACCTAAGGCCACAAGGTAAGATCCAGTGTTTCATATCAGCAGAGCTGGGTGTGCATTGTATCCACGAAACCATACTCTGAAATGGAGTGCCTTAACTCTGCTATGCCCCTGGGGACACATAGGACAGTGGATCGTGCACCCATTTCGCATGATGACCACTGTGTGCCTGAAGAGTGTCCTCTGGCTTCTGAGGAACCCTAGGCGAAATAGGCCCCTGGGAAGCACTCTTCCCATTCATAGCAAGGGAAAAGTACTGATTTCTGGGTTGCCAAGGAAGAGTGTCCCAGTCGTCAAAGAGCCTCGCGAAAGCAGTGCTGGGCAGACTCTGTTTGCAAGTCGACTGGCCTCAGTGACTGAAAGGGAATTCCACTGCCAATACACAGTGGGTTGACGATTGAGGCCTGGACTCAGGACAGCATGCAGGCAGAAGCGAAAGCTGAGCTCTGCGTCCAGCCTGAAGACCAGTACACTTTTCACACTTAACTCTGTTGGGATGTGCAAGAGCCATGGTCACCGAGGCCTACCTAAGGTACTGAAATACTTCCCCAGTTCAGCCTAGGCAGAGGACTCTGTTGCCAAAGGATCTCCATGGAAGGGCCCTGTGGGTTCCGTGTGTTTCCATGAGGTAGTCAGAAACGACTGAGGGTAACTATAGGAGCTCATGGTTGAAAGCAGGCTACCCTGGCAAAACCTTATTTTCCTCCGCGGTAGGCGAGACAGTTGCGGTTTGAAAGCTGCCTGAAAAACACTCCTGCTGCCCATCTTCTCTTTGCTGCCTGAAGGCGTCACCAAAGTACTATGAGTGTACTCGTATGAGGCATGCTGTCTCAGTTCCTTGCTGGGAGCTCCTCCAGGAGCACTCTGGAACTTACCAGCCAAAGAAATGGCACCCCAGGCCTCATGGAAAAGTCCAGATTTCTCCCATTGCAAGCTTAGTTGTGCCATAGTAGCGAAGAAGCATGTGTTAAAGGAAAGCTGCAACACGGTTACATATTTCGACTCGTTGGGCACTCACGTTCTTTGTAACATCTGTGAAGGGGCACTGAACGCCGCCAACTCTTCTCTTGCCTTTGAGTCCCAGGAGGCAAACGGGTTCGTTTGCTTTAACGCTGTGAATGTGCAGCGGTAATGGCAAAGCCCTGCCCGGATCGCTCGACAGCTCTCGTTTGTACAGCATTCAAACGGCCTCAGGAACGCCGTTCTAAGCAGCCTTACATTCCATGCTGGTGTGCCCAAGGAGGAATTTGGGTTCTGAGAAACGCCACTGTGCCTCACAAATGAAACCTGTGAACTCCCAACGGACGTCTCCCTACGGCAGTCGGAAGCTAGATGTTGAGTTCCAGCCTGAAAACAACGGACAGCTTTCCCTGTGACAATGCTGGACTTCTGGGACCATCCAGATTCACCAAGGCCTAACTTTTGCACGGCGGGGGAATGCTCTTGTGCATGTACAGCAGTCCCCACGTGAAAACCTTTCTTAGCAGATGGAGGCAGTCTTTCCCTTGTACTAGGTAGCTAGGCAGAATCATCAGATAAACATGCTTTGTCATCGAGCTTGAAAGTGGGACACTGATGGGAAAGTTCACATTTTCCCGCTTTGCAAGCGACTTGCTTTTGGCTTCAAAGCTGCCTGAACAGCACTAGCGGCCCACCTTCTCTTCACTGCAGGACTTTCGCTGTGGGCCAAGGCTGCGTTCTCTCAATGCCAAAAATGTGCTGACAATTCCCTTCTAGAAACTCATCCTACTGCACTCCAAATTCAGCTCCGGCCAATGAAAGGTGACCTAAGGCCACAAGGTAAGTTCCAGTGTTTCATATCAGCAGAGCTGGGTGTGCATTGTATCCACGAAACCATACTCTGAAATGGAGTGCCTTAACTCTGCTATGCCCCTGGGGACACATAGGACAGTGGATCGTGCACCCATTTCGCATGATGACCACTGTGTGCCTGAAGAGTGTCCTCTGGCTTCTGAGGAACCCTAGGCGAAATAGGCCCCTGGGAAGCACTCTTCCCATTCATAGCAAGGGAAAAGTACTGCTTTCTGGGTTGCCAAGGAAGAGTGTCCCAGTCGTCAAAGAGCCTCGCGAAAGCAGTGCTGGGCAGACTCTGTTTGCAAGTCGACTGGCCTCAGTGACTGAAAGGGAATTCCACTGCCAATACACAGTGGGTTGACGATTGAGGCCTGGACTCAGGACAGCATGCAGGCAGAAGCGAAAGCTGAGCTCTGCGTCCAGCCTGAAGACCAGTACACTTTTCACACTTAACTCTGTTGGGATGTGCAAGAGCCATGGTCACCGAGGCCTACCTAAGGTACTGAAATACTTCCCCAGTTCAGCCTAGGCAGAGGACTCTGTTGCCAAAGGATCTCCATGGAAGGGCCCTGTGGGTTCCGTGTGTTTCCATGAGGTAGTCAGAAACGACTGAGGGTAACTATAGGAGCTCATGGTTGAAAGCAGGCTACCCTGGCAAAACCTTATTTTCCTCCGCGGTAGGCGAGACAGTTGCGGTTTGAAAGCTGCCTGAAAAACACTCCTGCTGCCCATCTTCTCTTTGCTGCCTGAAGGCGTCACCAAAGTACTATGAGTGTACTCGTATGAGGCATGCTGTCTCAGTTCCTTGCTGGGAGCTCCTCCAGGAGCACTCTGGAACTTACCAGCCAAAGAAATGGCACCCCAGGCCTCATGGAAAAGTCCAGATTTCTCCCATTGCAAGCTTAGTTGTGCCATAGTAGCGAAGAAGCATGTGTTAAAGGAAAGCTGCAACACGGTTACATATTTCGACTCGTTGGGCACTCACGTTCTTTGTAACATCTGTGAAGGGGCACTGAACGCCGCCAACTCTTCTCTTGCCTTTGAGTCCCAGGAGGCAAACGGGTTCGTTTGCTTTAACGCTGTGAATGTGCAGCGGTAATGGCAAAGCCCTGCCCGGATCGCTCGACAGCTCTCGTTTGTACAGCATTCAAACGGCCTCAGGAACGCCGTTCTAAGCAGCCTTACATTCCATGCTGGTGTGCCCAAGGAGGAATTTGGATTCTTCTGAGAAACACCACTGTGCCTCACTAATGAAACCTGTGAAAACCCAAAGGACCTCTCCCTACGGCAGTCGGAAGCTAGATGTTGAGTTCCAGACTGAAAACACCGGACAGCTTTCCCTGTGTCTTTGTTGGAATTCTGGGACCATCCAGATTCACAAGGCCTAACTTTTGCACGGCGGGGGAATGCTCTTGTGCATGTACAGCATTCCCCACGTGAAAACCTTTCTTAGCAGATGGAGGCAGTCTTTCCCTTGTACTAGGTAGCTAGGCAGAATCATCAGATAAACATGCTTTGTCATCGAGCTTGAAAGTGGGACACTGATGGGAAAGTTCACATTTTCCCGCTTTGCAAGCGACTTGCTTTTGGCTTCAAAGCTGCCTGAACAGCACTAGCGGCCCACCTTCTCTTCACTGCAGGACTTTCGCTGTGGGCCAAGGTTGCGTTCTCTCAATGCCAAAAATGTGCTGACAATTCCCTTCTAGAAACTCATCCTACTGCACTCCAAATTCAGCTCCGGCCAATGAAAGGTGACCTAAGGCCACAAGGTAAGATCCAGTGTTTCATATCAGCAGAGCTGGGTGTGCATTGTATCCACGAAACCATACTCTGAAATGGAGTGCCTTAACTCTGCTATGCCCCTGGGGACACATAGGACAGTGGATCGTGCATCCATTTCGCATGATGACCACTGTGTGCCTGAAGAGCGTCCTCTGGCTTCTGAGGAACCCTAGGCGAAATAGGTTCCTGGGAAGCATTCTTCCCATTCATAGCAAGGGAAAAGTACTGCTTTCTGGGTTGCCAAGGAAGAGTGTCCCAGTCGTCAAAGAGCCTCGCGAAAGCAGTGCTGGGCAGACTCTGTTTGCAAGTCGACTGGCCTCAGTGACTGAAAGAGAACTCCACTGCTAATACACAGTGTGCTGACGATTGAGGCCTGGACTCAGGACAGCACGCAGGCAGAAGCGAAAGCTAAGCTCTGCGTCCAGCCTGAAGACGAGTACACTTTTCACACTTAACTCTGTTGGGATGTGCAAGAGCCATGGTCACCGAGGCCTACCTAAGGTACTGAAATACTTCCCCAGTTCAGCCTAGGCAGAGGACTCTGTTGCCAAAGGATCTCCATGGAAGGGCCCTGTGGGTTCCGTGTGTTTCCTTGAGGGAGTCAGAAACGACTGAGGGTAACTATAGGAGCTCATGGTTGAAAGCAGGCTACCCTGGCAAAACCTTATTTTCCTCCGCGGTAGGCGAGACAGTTGCGGTTTGAAAGCTGCCTGAAAAACACTCCTGCTGCCCATCTTCTCTTTGCTGCCTGAAGGCGTCACCAAAGTACTATGAGTGTACTCGTATGAGGCATGCTGTCTCAGTTCCTTGCTGGGAGCTCCTCCAGGAGCACTCTGGAACTTACCAGCCAAAGAAATGGCACCCCAGGCATCAAGTAAAAGTCCAGATGTCTCCCATTGTAAGCTTAGGTGTGCCATAGTAGCGAAGAAGCATGTGTTAAAGGAATGCTTCCACTCTGTTATGTATTTCACGACGCGTTGTGCACTCACATTCGTTGTAACATCTGTGAAGGAGCACTGAACGCCGCCAACTCTTTTGTTGCCTTTGAGTCCCAGGAGGCAAAAGGGTTCGTTTGCTTTAACGCTGTGAATGTGCAGCGGTAATGGCAAAGCCCTGCCCGGATCGCTCGACAGCTCTCGTTTGTACAGCATTCAAATGGCCTCAGGAACGCCGTTCTAAGCAGCCTTACATTCCATGCTGGTGTGCCCCAAGGAGGAATTTGGGTTCTGAGAAACGCCACTGTGCCTCACAAATGAAACCTGTGAACTCCCAACGGACGTCTCCCTACGGCAGTCGGAAGCTAGATGTTGAGTTCCAGCCTGAAAACAACGGACAGCTTTCCCTGTGACAATGCTGGACTTCTGGGACCATCCAGATTCACCAAGGCCTAACTTTTGCACGGCGGGGGAATGCTCTTGTGCATGTACAGCAGTCCCCACGTGAAAACCTTTCTTAGCAGATGGAGGCAGTCTTTCCCTTGTACTAGGTAGCTAGGCAGAATCATCAGATAAACATGCTTTGTCATCGAGCTTGAAAGTGGGACACTGATGGGAAAGTTCACATTTTCCCGCTTTGCAAGCGACTTGCTTTTGGCTTCAAAGCTGCCTGAACAGCACTAGCGGCCCACCTTCTCTTCACTGCAGGACTTTCGCTGTGGGCCAAGGCTGCGTTCTCTCAATGCCAAAAAAGTGCTGACAATTCCCTTCTAGAAACTCATCCTACTGCACTCCAAATTCAGCTCCGGCCAATGAAAGGTGACCTAAGGCCACAAGGTAAGATCCAGTGTTTCATATCAGCAGAGCTGGGTGTGCATTGTATCCACGAAACCATACTCTGAAATGGAGTGCCTTAACTCTGCTATGCCCCTTGGGACACATAGGACAGTGGATCGTGCACCCATTTCGCATGATGACCACTGTGTGCCTGAAGAGTGTCCTCTGGCTTCTGAGGAACCCTAGGCGAAATAGGCCCCTGGGAAGCACTCTTCCCATTCATAGCAAGGGAAAAGTACTGATTTCTGGGTTGCCAAGGAAGAGTGTCCCAGTCGTCAAAGAGCCTCGCGAAAGCAGTGCTGGGCAGACTCTGTTTGCAAGTCGACTGGCCTCAGTGACTGAAAGGGAATTCCACTGCCAATACACAGTGGGTTGACGATTGAGGCCTGGACTCAGGACAGCATGCAGGCAGAAGCGAAAGCTGAGCTCTGCGTCCAGCCTGAAGACCAGTACACTTTTCACACTTAACTCTGTTGGGATGTGCAAGAGCCATGGTCACCGAGGCCTACCTAAGGTACTGAAATACTTCCCCAGTTCAGCCTAGGCAGAGGACTCTGTTGCCAAAGGATCTCCATGGAAGGGCCCTGTGGGTTCCGTGTGTTTCCATGAGGGAGTCAGAAACGACTGAGGGTAACTATAGGAGCTCATGGTTGAAAGCAGGCTACCCTGGCAAAACCTTATTTTCCTCCGCGGTAGGCGAGACAGTTGCGGTTTGAAAGCTGCCTGAAAAACACTCCTGCTGCCCATCTTCTCTTTGCTGCCTGAAGGCGTCACCAAAGTACTATGAGTGTACTCGTATGAGGCATGCTGTCTCAGTTCCTTGCTGGAAGCTCCTCCAGGAGCACTCTGGAACTTACCAGCCAAAGAAATGGCACCCCAGGCCTCATGGAAAAGTCCAGATTTCTCCCATTGCAAGCTTAGTTGTGCCATAGTAGCGAAGAAGCATGTGTTAAAGGAAAGCTGCAACACGGTTACATATTTCGACTCGTTGGGCACTCACGTTCTTTGTAACATCTGTGAAGGGGCACTGAACGCCGCCAACTCTTCTCTTGCCTTTGAGTCCCAGGAGGCAAACGGGTTCGTTTGCTTTAACGCTGTGAATGTGCAGCGGTAATGGCAAAGCCCTGCCCGGATCGCTCGACAGCTCTCGTTTGTACAGCATTCAAACGGCCTCAGGAACGCCGTTCTAAGCAGCCTTACATTCCATGCTGGTGTGCCCAAGGAGGAATTTGGATTCTTCTGAGAAACACCACTGTGCCTCACTAATGAAACCTGTGAAAACCCAAAGGACCTCTCCCTACGGCAGTCGGAAGCTAGATGTTGAGTTCCAGACTGAAAACACCGGACAGCTTTCCCTGTGTCTTTGTTGGAATTCTGGGACCATCCAGATTCACAAGGCCTAACTTTTGCACGGCGGGGGAATGCTCTTGTGCATGTACAGCAGTCCCCACGTGAAAACCTTTCTTAGCAGATGGAGGCAGTCTTTCCCTTGTACTAGGTAGCTAGGCAGAATCATCAGATAAACATGCTTTGTCATCGAGCTTGAAAGTGGGACACTGATGGGAAAGTTCACATTTTCCCGCTTTGCAAGCGACTTGCTTTTGGCTTCAAAGCTGCCTGAACAGCACTAGCGGCCCACCTTCTCTTCACTGCAGGACTTTCGCTGTGGGCCAAGGCTGCGTTCTCTCAATGCCAAAAATGTGCTGACAATTCCCTTCTAGAAACTCATCCTACTGCACTCCAAATTCAGCTCCGGCCAATGAAAGGTGACCTAAGGCCACAAGGTAAGATCCAGTGTTTCATATCAGCAGAGCTGGGTGTGCATTGTATCCACGAAACCATACTCTGAAATGGAGTGCCTTAAATCTGCTATGCCCCTGGGGACACATAGGACAGTGGATCGTGCACCCATTTTGCATGATGACCACTGTGTGCCTGAAGAGCGTCCTCTGGCTTCTGAGGAAACCTAGGCGAAATAGGCCCCTGGGAAGCACTCTTCCCATTCATAGCAAGGGAAAAGTACTGATTTCTGGGTTTCCAAGGAAGAGTGTCCCAGTCGTCAAAGAGCTCGCGAAAGCAGTGCTGGGCAGACTCTGTTTGCAAGTCGACTGGCCTCAGTGACTGAAATGGAATTCCACTGCTAATACACAGTGTGCTGACGATTGAGGCCTGGACTCAGGACAGCACGCAGGCAGAAGCGAAAGCTGAGCTCTGCGTCCAGCCTGAAGACCAGTACACTTTTCACACTTAACTCTGTTGGGATGTGCAAGAGCCATGGTCACCGAGGCCTACCTAAGGTACTGAAATACTTCCCCAGTTCAGCCTAGGCAGAGGACTCTGTTGTCAAAGGATCTCCATGGAAGGGCCCTGTGAGTTCCGTGTGTTTCCTTGAGGTAGTCAGAAACGACTGAGGGTAACTATAGGAGCTCATGGTTGAAAGCAGGCTACCCTGGCAAAACCTTATTTTCCTCCGTGGTAGGCGAGACAGTTGCGGTTTGAAAGCTGCCTGAAAAACACTCCTGCTGCCCATCTTCTCTTTGCTGCCTGAAGGCGTCACCAAAGTACTATGAGTGTACTCGTATGAGGCATGCTGTCTCAGTTCCTTGCTGGAAGCTCCTCCAGGAGCACTCTGGAACTTACCAGCCAAAGAAATGGCACCCCAGGCCTCATGGAAAAGTCCAGATTTCTCCCATTGCAAGCTTAGTTGTGCCATAGTAGCGAAGAAGCATGTGTTAAAGGAAAGCTGCAACACGGTTACATATTTCGACTCGTTGGGCACTCACGTTCTTTGTAACATCTGTGAAGGGGCACTGAACGCCGCCAACTCTTCTCTTGCCTTTGAGTCCCAGGAGGCAAACGGGTTCGTTTGCTTTAACGCTGTGAATGTGCAGCGGTAATGGCAAAGCCCTGCCCGGATCGCTCGACAGCTCTCGTTTGTACAGCATTCAAATGGCCTCAGGAACGCCGTTCTAAGCAGCCTTACATTCCATGCTGGTGTGCCCAAGGAGGAATTTGGATTCTTCTGAGAAACACCACTGTGCCTCACTAATGAAACCTGTGAAAACCCAAAGGACCTCTCCCTACGGCAGTCGGAAGCTAGATGTTGAGTTCCAGACTGAAAACACCGGACAGCTTTCCCTGTGTCTTTGTTGGAATTCTGGGACCATCCAGATTCACAAGGCCTAACTTTTGCACGGCGGGGGAATGCTCTTGTGCATGTACAGCATTCCCCACGTGAAAACCTTTCTTAGCAGATGGAGGCAGTCTTTCCCTTGTACTAGGTAGCTAGGCAGAATCATCAGATAAACATGCTTTGTCATCGAGCTTGAAAGTGGGACACTGATGGGAAAGTTCACATTTTCCCGCTTTGCAAGCGACTTGCTTTTGGCTTCAAAGCTGCCTGAACAGCACTAGCGGCCCACCTTCTCTTCACTGCAGGACTTTCGCTGTGGGCCAAGGCTGCGTTCTCTCAATGCCAAAAATGTGCTGACAATTCCCTTCTAGAAACTCATCCTACTGCACTCCAAATTCAGCTCCGGCCAATGAAAGGTGACCTAAGGCCACAAGGTAAGTTCCAGTGTTTCATATCAGCAGAGCTGGGTGTGCATTGTATCCACGAAACCATACTCTGAAATGGAGTGCCTTAACTCTGCTATGCCCCTGGGGACACATAGGACAGTGGATCGTGCACCCATTTCGCATGATGACCACTGTGTGCCTGAAGAGTGTCCTCTGGCTTCTGAGGAACCCTAGGCGAAATAGGCCCCTGGGAAGCACTCTTCCCATTCATAGCAAGGGAAAAGTACTGATTTCTGGGTTGCCAAGGAAGAGTGTCCCAGTCGTCAAAGAGCCTCGCGAAAGCAGTGCTGGGCAGACTCTGTTTGCAAGTCGACTGGCCTCAGTGACTGAAAGGGAATTCCACTGCCAATACACAGTGGGTTGACGATTGAGGCCTGGACTCAGGACAGCATGCAGGCAGAAGCGAAAGCTGAGCTCTGCGTCCAGCCTGAAGACCAGTACACTTTTCACACTTAACTCTGTTGGGATGTGCAAGAGCCATGGTCACCGAGGCCTACCTAAGGTACTGAAATACTTCCCCAGTTCAGCCTAGGCAGAGGACTCTGTTGCCAAAGGATCTCCATGGAAGGGCCCTGTGGGTTCCGTGTGTTTCCATGAGGTAGTCAGAAACGACTGAGGGTAACTATAGGAGCTCATGGTTGAAAGCAGGCTACCCTGGCAAAACCTTATTTTCCTCCGCGGTAGGCGAGACAGTTGCGGTTTGAAAGCTGCCTGAAAAACACTCCTGCTGCCCATCTTCTCTTTGCTGCCTGAAGGCGTCACCAAAGTACTATGAGTGTACTCGTATGAGGCATGCTGTCTCAGTTCCTTGCTGGGAGCTCCTCCAGGAGCACTCTGGAACTTACCAGCCAAAGAAATGGCACCCCAGGCCTCATGGAAAAGTCCAGATTTCTCCCATTGCAAGCTTAGTTGTGCCATAGTAGCGAAGAAGCATGTGTTAAAGGAAAGCTGCAACACGGTTACATATTTCGACTCGTTGGGCACTCACGTTCTTTGTAACATCTGTGAAGGGGCACTGAACGCCGCCAACTCTTCTCTTGCCTTTGAGTCCCAGGAGGCAAACGGGTTCGTTTGCTTTAACGCTGTGAATGTGCAGCGGTAATGGCAAAGCCCTGCCCGGATCGCTCGACAGCTCTCGTTTGTACAGCATTCAAACGGCCTCAGGAACGCCGTTCTAAGCAGCCTTACATTCCATGCTGGTGTGCCCAAGGAGGAATTTGGATTCTTCTGAGAAACACCACTGTGCCTCACTAATGAAACCTGTGAAAACCCAAAGGACCTCTCCCTACGGCAGTCGGAAGCTAGATGTTGAGTTCCAGACTGAAAACACCGGACAGCTTTCCCTGTGTCTTTGTTGGAATTCTGGGACCATCCAGATTCACAAGGCCTAACTTTTGCACGGCGGGGGAATGCTCTTGTGCATGTACAGCATTCCCCACGTGAAAACCTTTCTTAGCAGATGGAGGCAGTCTTTCCCTTGTACTAGGTAGCTAGGCAGAATCATCAGATAAACATGCTTTGTCATCGAGCTTGAAAGTGGGACACTGATGGGAAAGTTCACATTTTCCCGCTTTGCAAGCGACTTGCTTTTGGCTTCAAAGCTGCCTGAACAGCACTAGCGGCCCACCTTCTCTTCACTGCAGGACTTTCGCTGTGGGCCAAGGTTGCGTTCTCTCAATGCCAAAAATGTGCTGACAATTCCCTTCTAGAAACTCATCCTACTGCACTCCAAATTCAGCTCCGGCCAATGAAAGGTGACCTAAGGCCACAAGGTAAGATCCAGTGTTTCATATCAGCAGAGCTGGGTGTGCATTGTATCCACGAAACCATACTCTGAAATGGAGTGCCTTAACTCTGCTATGCCCCTGGGGACACATAGGACAGTGGATCGTGCATCCATTTCGCATGATGACCACTGTGTGCCTGAAGAGCGTCCTCTGGCTTCTGAGGAACCCTAGGCGAAATAGGTTCCTGGGAAGCATTCTTCCCATTCATAGCAAGGGAAAAGTACTGCTTTCTGGGTTGCCAAGGAAGAGTGTCCCAGTCGTCAAAGAGCCTCGCGAAAGCAGTGCTGGGCAGACTCTGTTTGCAAGTCGACTGGCCTCAGTGACTGAAAGAGAACTCCACTGCTAATACACAGTGTGCTGACGATTGAGGCCTGGACTCAGGACAGCACGCAGGCAGAAGCGAAAGCTAAGCTCTGCGTCCAGCCTGAAGACGAGTACACTTTTCACACTTAACTCTGTTGGGATGTGCAAGAGCCATGGTCACCGAGGCCTACCTAAGGTACTGAAATACTTCCCCAGTTCAGCCTAGGCAGAGGACTCTGTTGCCAAAGGATCTCCATGGAAGGGCCCTGTGGGTTCCGTGTGTTTCCATGAGGGAGTCAGAAACGACTGAGGGTAACTATAGGAGCTCATGGTTGAAAGCAGGCTACCCTGGCAAAACCTTATTTTCCTCCGCGGTAGGCGAGACAGTTGCGGTTTGAAAGCTGCCTGAAAAACACTCCTGCTGCCCATCTTCTCTTTGCTGCCTGAAGGCGTCACCAAAGTACTATGAGTGTACTCGTATGAGGCATGCTGTCTCAGTTCCTTGCTGGGAGCTCCTCCAGGAGCACTCTGGAACTTACCAGCCAAAGAAATGGCACCCCAGGCATCAAGTAAAAGTCCAGATGTCTCCCATTGTAAGCTTAGGTGTGCCATAGTAGCGAAGAAGCATGTGTTAAAGGAATGCTTCCACTCTGTTATGTATTTCACGACGCGTTGTGCACTCACATTCGTTGTAACATCTGTGAAGGAGCACTGAACGCCGCCAACTCTTTTGTTGCCTTTGAGTCCCAGGAGGCAAAAGGGTTCGTTTGCTTTAACGCTGTGAATGTTCAGCGGTAATGGCAAAGCCCTGCCCGGATCGCTCGACAGCTCTCGTTTGTACAGCATTCAAACGGCCTCAGGAACGCCGTTCTAAGCAGCCTTACATTCCATGCTGGTGTGCCCCAAGGAGGAATTTGGGTTCTGAGAAACGCCACTGTGCCTCACAAATGAAACCTGTGAACTCCCAACGGACGTCTCCCTACGGCAGTCGGAAGCTAGATGTTGAGTTCCAGCCTGAAAACAACGGACAGCTTTCCCTGTGACAATGCTGGACTTCTGGGACCATCCAGATTCACCAAGGCCTAACTTTTGCACGGCGGGGGAATGCTCTTGTGCATGTACAGCAGTCCCCACGTGAAAACCTTTCTTAGCAGATGGAGGCAGTCTTTCCCTTGTACTAGGTAGCTAGGCAGAATCATCAGATAAACATGCTTTGTCATCGAGCTTGAAAGTGGGACACTGATGGGAAAGTTCACATTTTCCCGCTTTGCAAGCGACTTGCTTTTGGCTTCAAAGCTGCCTGAACAGCACTAGCGGCCCACCTTCTCTTCACTGCAGGACTTTCGCTGTGGGCCAAGGCTGCGTTCTCTCAATGCCAAAAAAGTGCTGACAATTCCCTTCTAGAAACTCATCCTACTGCACTCCAAATTCAGCTCCGGCCAATGAAAGGTGACCTAAGGCCACAAGGTAAGATCCAGTGTTTCATATCAGCAGAGCTGGGTGTGCATTGTATCCACGAAACCATACTCTGAAATGGAGTGCCTTAACTCTGCTATGCCCCTGGGGACACATAGGACAGTGGATCGTGCACCCATTTCGCATGATGACCACTGTGTGCCTGAAGAGTGTCCTCTGGCTTCTGAGGAACCCTAGGCGAAATAGGCCCCTGGGAAGCACTCTTCCCATTCATAGCAAGGGAAAAGTACTGATTTCTGGGTTGCCAAGGAAGAGTGTCCCAGTCGTCAAAGAGCCTCGCGAAAGCAGTGCTGGGCAGACTCTGTTTGCAAGTCGACTGGCCTCAGTGACTGAAAGGGAATTCCACTGCCAATACACAGTGGGTTGACGATTGAGGCCTGGACTCAGGACAGCATGCAGGCAGAAGCGAAAGCTGAGCTCTGCGTCCAGCCTGAAGACCAGTACACTTTTCACACTTAACTC
Organism: Eubalaena glacialis; assembly: GCF_028564815.1. Classification (NCBI taxonomy): domain Eukaryota; kingdom Metazoa; phylum Chordata; class Mammalia; order Artiodactyla; family Balaenidae; genus Eubalaena; species Eubalaena glacialis. The sequence continues at coordinate 34,641,939 of NC_083728.1, read as the reverse complement.
TGTTGGGATGTGCAAGAGCCATGGTCACCGAGGCCTACCTAAGGTACTGAAATACTTCCCCAGTTCAGCCTAGGCAGAGGACTCTGTTGTCAAAGGATCTCCATGGAAGGGCCCTGTGAGTTCCGTGTGTTTCCTTGAGGTAGTCAGAAACGACTGAGTGTAACTATAGGAGCTCATGGTTGAAAGCAGGCTACCCTGGCAAAACCTTATTTTCCTCCGCGGTAGGCGAGACAGTTGCGGTTTGAAAGCTGCCTGAAAAACACTCCTGCTGCCCATCTTCTCTTTGCTGCCTGAAGGCGTCACCAAAGTACTATGAGTGTACTCGTATGAGGCATGCTGTCTCAGTTCCTTGCTGGAAGCTCCTCCAGGAGCACTCTGGAACTTACCAGCCAAAGAAATGGCACCCCAGGCCTCATGGAAAAGTCCAGATTTCTCCCATTGCAAGCTTAGTTGTGCCATAGTAGCGAAGAAGCATGTGTTAAAGGAAAGCTGCAACACGGTTACATATTTCGACTCGTTGGGCACTCACGTTCTTTGTAACATCTGTGAAGGGGCACTGAACGCCGCCAACTCTTCTCTTGCCTTTGAGTCCCAGGAGGCAAACGGGTTCGTTTGCTTTAACGCTGTGAATGTGCAGCGGTAATGGCAAAGCCCTGCCCGGATCGCTCGACAGCTCTCGTTTGTACAGCATTCAAATGGCCTCAGGAACGCCGTTCTAAGCAGCCTTACATTCCATGCTGGTGTGCCCAAGGAGGAATTTGGATTCTTCTGAGAAACACCACTGTGCCTCACTAATGAAACCTGTGAAAACCCAAAGGACCTCTCCCTACGGCAGTCGGAAGCTAGATGTTGAGTTCCAGACTGAAAACACCGGACAGCTTTCCCTGTGTCTTTGTTGGAATTCTGGGACCATCCAGATTCACAAGGCCTAACTTTTGCACGGCGGGGGAATGCTCTTGTGCATGTACAGCATTCCCCACGTGAAAACCTTTCTTAGCAGATGGAGGCAGTCTTTCCCTTGTACTAGGTAGCTAGGCAGAATCATCAGATAAACATGCTTTGTCATCGAGCTTGAAAGTGGGACACTGATGGGAAAGTTCACATTTTCCCGCTTTGCAAGCGACTTGCTTTTGGCTTCAAAGCTGCCTGAACAGCACTAGCGGCCCACCTTCTCTTCACTGCAGGACTTTCGCTGTGGGCCAAGGCTGCGTTCTCTCAATGCCAAAAATGTGCTGACAATTCCCTTCTAGAAACTCATCCTACTGCACTCCAAATTCAGCTCCGGCCAATGAAAGGTGACCTAAGGCCACAAGGTAAGATCCAGTGTTTCATATCAGCAGAGCTGGGTGTGCATTGTATCCACGAAACCATACTCTGAAATGGAGTGCCTTAACTCTGCTATGCCCCTGGGGACACATAGGACAGTGGATCGTGCACCCATTTTGCATGATGACCACTGTGTGCCTGAAGAGTGTCCTCTGGCTTCTGAGGAACCCTAGGCGAAATAGGCCCCTGGGAAGCATTCTTCCCATTCATAGCAAGGGAAAAGTACTGCTTTCTGGGTTGCCAAGGAAGAGTGTCCCTGTCGTCAAAGAGCCTCGCGAAAGCAGTGCTGGGCAGACTCTGTTTGCAAGTCGACTGGCCTCAGTGACTGAAAGGGAATTCCACTGCCAATACACAGTGGGTTGACGATTGAGGCCTGGACTCAGGACAGCATGCAGGCAGAAGCGAAAGCTGAGCTCTGCGTCCAGCCTGAAGACCAGTACACTTTTCACACTTAACTCTGTTGGGATGTGCAAGAGCCATGGTCACCGAGGCCTACCTAAGGTACTGAAATACTTCCCCAGTTCAGCCTAGGCAGAGGACTCTGTTGCAAAAGGATCTCCATGGAAGGCCCTGTGGGTTCCGTGTGTTTCCTTGAGGTAGTCAGAAACGACTGAGGGTAACTATAGGAGCTCATGGTTGAAAGCAGGCTACCCTGGCAAAACCTTATTTTCCTCCGCGGTAGGCGAGACAGTTGCGGTTTGAAAGCTGCCTGAAAAACACTCCTGCTGCCCATCTTCTCTTTGCTGCCTGAAGGCGTCACCAAAGTACTATGAGTGTACTCGTATGAGGCATGCTGTCTCAGTTCCTTGCTGGAAGCTCCTCCAGGAGCACTCTGGAACTTACCAGCCAAAGAAATGGCACCCCAGGCCTCATGGAAAAGTCCAGATTTCTCCCATTGCAAGCTTAGTTGTGCCATAGTAGCGAAGAAGCGTGTGTTAAAGGAAAGCTGCAACACGGTTACATATTTCGACTCGTTGGGCACTCACGTTCTTTGTAACATCTGTGAAGGGGCACTGAACGCCGCCAACTCTTCTCTTGCCTTTGAGTCCCAGGAGGCAAACGGGTTCGTTTGCTTTAACGCTGTGAATGTGCAGCGGTAATGGCAAAGCCCTGCCCGGATCGCTCGACAGCTCTCGTTTGTACAGCATTCAAATGGCCTCAGGAACGCCGTTCTAAGCAGCCTTACATTCCATGCTGGTGTGCCCCAAGGAGGAATTTGGGTTCTGAGAAACGCCACTGTGCCTCACAAATGAAACCTGTGAACTCCCAACGGACGTCTCCCTACGGCAGTCGGAAGCTAGATGTTGAGTTCCAGCCTGAAAACAACGGACAGCTTTCCCTGTGACAATGCTGGACTTCTGGGACCATCCAGATTCACCAAGGCCTAACTTTTGCACGGCGGGGGAATGCTCTTGTGCATGTACAGCAGTCCCCACGTGAAAACCTTTCTTAGCAGATGGAGGCAGTCTTTCCCTTGTACTAGGTAGCTAGGCAGAATCATCAGATAAACATGCTTTGTCATCGAGCTTGAAAGTGGGACACTGATGGGAAAGTTCACATTTTCCCGCTTTGCAAGCGACTTGCTTTTGGCTTCAAAGCTGCCTGAACAGCACTAGCGGCCCACCTTCTCTTCACTGCAGGAGTTTCGCTGTGGGCCAAGGCTGCGTTCTCTCAATGCCAAAAAAGTGCTGACAATTCCCTTCTAGAAACTCATCCTACTGCACTCCAAATTCAGCTCCGGCCAATGAAAGGTGACCTAAGGCCACAAGGTAAGATCCAGTGTTTCATATCAGCAGAGCTGGGTGTGCATTGTATCCACGAAACCATACTCTGAAATGGAGTGCCTTAACTCTGCTATGCCCCTGGGGACACATAGGACAGTGGATCGTGCACCCATTTCGCATGATGACCACTGTGTGCCGGAAGAGTGTCCTCTGGCTTCTGAGGAACCCTAGGCGAAATAGGCCCCTGGGAAGCACTCTTCCCATTCATAGCAAGGGAAAAGTACTGCTTTCTGGGTTGCCAAGGAAGAGTGTCCCAGTCGTCAAAGAGCCTCGCGAAAGCAGTGCTGGGCAGACTCTGTTTGCAAGTCGACTGGCCTCAGTGACTGAAAGGGAATTCCACTGCCAATACACAGTGGGTTGACGATTGAGGCCTGGACTCAGGACAGCATGCAGGCAGAAGCGAAAGCTGAGCTCTGCGTCCAGCCTGAAGACCAGTACACTTTTCACACTTAACTCTGTTGGGATGTGCAAGAGCCATGGTCACCGAGGCCTACCTAAGGTACTGAAATACTTCCCCAGTTCAGCCTAGGCAGAGGACTCTGTTGCCAAAGGATCTCCATGGAAGGTCCCTGTGGGTTCCGCGTGTTTCCATGAGGTAGTCAGAAACGACTGAGGGTAACTATAGGAGCTCATGGTTGAAAGCAGGCTACCCTGGCAAAACCTTATTTTCCTCCGCGGTAGGCGAGACAGTTGCGGTTTGAAAGCTGCCTGAAAAACACTCCTGCTGCCCATCTTCTCTTTGCTGCCTGAAGGCGTCACCAAAGTACTATGAGTGTACTCATATGAGGCATGCTGTCTCAGTTCCTTGCTGGAAGCTCCTCCAGGAGCACTCTGGAACTTACCAGCCAAAGAAATGGCACCCCAGGCCTCATGGAAAAGTCCAGATTTCTCCCATTGCAAGCTTAGTTGTGCCATAGTAGCGAAGAAGCATGTGTTAAAGGAAAGCTGCAACACGGTTACATATTTCGACTCGTTGGGCACTCACGTTCTTTGTAACATCTGTGAAGGGGCACTGAACGCCGCCAACTCTTCTCTTGCCTTTGAGTCCCAGGAGGCAAACGGGTTCGTTTGCTTTAACGCTGTGAATGTGCAGCGGTAATGGCAAAGCCCTGCCCGGATCGCTCGACAGCTCTCGTTTGTACAGCATTCAAACGGCCTCAGGAACGCCGTTCTAAGCAGCCTTACATTCCATGCTGGTGTGCCCAAGGAGGAATTTGGATTCTTCTGAGAAACACCACTGTGCCTCACTAATGAAACCTGTGAAAACCCAAAGGACCTCTCCCTACGGCAGTCGGAAGCTAGATGTTGAGTTCCAGACTGAAAACACCGGACAGCTTTCCCTGTGTCTTTGTTGGAATTCTGGGACCATCCAGATTCACAAGGCCTAACTTTTGCACGGCGGGGGAATGCTCTTGTGCATGTACAGCATTCCCCACGTGAAAACCTTTCTTAGCAGATGGAGGCAGTCTTTCCCTTGTACTAGGTAGCTAGGCAGAATCATCAGATAAACATGCTTTGTCATCGAGCTTGAAAGTGGGACACTGATGGGAAAGTTCACATTTTCCCGCTTTGCAAGCGACTTGCTTTTGGCTTCAAAGCTGCCTGAACAGCACTAGCGGCCCACGTTCTCTTCACTGCAGGAGTTTCGCTGTGGGCCAAGGCTGCGTTCTCTCAATGCCAAAAATGTGCTGACAATTCCCTTCTAGAAACTCATCCTACTGCACTCCAAATTCAGCTCCGGCCAATGAAAGGTGACCTAAGGCCACAAGCTAAGATCCAGTGTTTCATATCAGCAGAGCTGGGTGTGCATTGTATCCACGAAACCATACTCTGAAATGGAGTGCCTTAACTCTGCTATGCCCCTGGGGACACATAGGACAGTGGATCGTGCACCCATTTCGCATGATGACCACTGTGTGCCTGAAGAGCGTCCTCTGGCTTCTGAGGAACCCTAGGCGAAATAGGCCCCTGGGAAGCACTCTTCCCATTCATAGCAAGGGAAAAGTACTGATTTCTGGGTTGCCAAGGAAGAGTGTCCCAGTCGTCAAAGAGCCTCGCGAAAGCAGTGCTGGGCAGACTCTGTTTGCAAGTCGACTGGCCTCAGTGACTGAAAGAGAACTCCACTGCTAATACACAGTGTGCTGACGATTGAGGCCTGGACTCAGGACAGCATGCAGGCAGAAGCGAAAGCTGAGCTCTGCGTCCAGCCTGAAGACCAGTACACTTTTCACACTTAACTCTGTTGGGATGTGCAAGAGCCATGGTCACCGAGGCCTACCTAAGGTACTGAAATACTTCCCCAGTTCAGCCTAGGCAGAGGACTCTGTTGCCAAAGGATCTCCATGGAAGGGCCCTGTGAGTTCCGTGTGTTTCCTTGAGGGAGTCAGAAACGACTGAGGGTAACTATAGGAGCTCATGGTTGAAAGCAGGCTACCCTGGCAAAACCTTATTTTCCTCCGCGGTAGGCGAGACAGTTGCGGTTTGAAAGCTGCCTGAAAAACACTCCTGCTGCCCATCTTCTCTTTGCTGCCTGAAGGCGTCACCAAAGTACTATGAGTGTACTCGTATGAGGCATGCTGTCTCAGTTCCTTGCTGGAAGCTCCTCCAGGAGCACTCTGGAACTTACCAGCCAAAGAAATGGCACCCCAGGCCTCATGGAAAAGTCCAGATTTCTCCCATTGCAAGCTTAGTTGTGCCATAGTAGCGAAGAAGCATGTGTTAAAGGAAAGCTGCAACACGGTTACATATTTCGACTCGTTGGGCACTCACGTTCTTTGTAACATCTGTGAAGGGGCACTGAACGCCGCCAACTCTTCTCTTGCCTTTGAGTCCCAGGAGGCAAACGGGTTCGTTTGCTTTAGCGCTGTGAATGTGCAGCGGTAATGGCAAAGCCCTGCCCGGATCGCTCGACAGCTCTCGTTTGTACAGCATTCAAACGGCCTCAGGAACGCCGTTCTAAGCAGCCTTACATTCCATGCTGGTGTGCCCAAGGAGGAATTTGGATTCTTCTGAGAAACACCACTGTGCCTCACTAATGAAACCTGTGAAAACCCAAAGGACCTCTCCCTACGGCAGTCGGAAGCTAGATGTTGAGTTCCAGACTGAAAACACCGGACAGCTTTCCCTGTGTCTTTGTTGGAATTCTGGGACCATCCAGATTCACAAGGCCTAACTTTTGCACGGCGGGGGAATGCTCTTGTGCATGTACAGCATTCCCCACGTGAAAACCTTTCTTAGCAGATGGAGGCAGTCTTTCCCTTGTACTAGGTAGCTAGGCAGAATCATCAGATAAACATGCTTTGTCATCGAGCTTGAAAGTGGGACACTGATGGGAAAGTTCACATTTTCCCGCTTTGCAAGCGACTTGCTTTTGGCTTCAAAGCTGCCTGAACAGCACTAGCGGCCCACCTTCTCTTCACTGCAGGACTTTCGCTGTGGGCCAAGGCTGCGTTCTCTCAATGCCAAAAAAGTGCTGACAATTCCCTTCTAGAAACTCATCCTACTGCACTCCAAATTCAGCTCCGGCCAATGAAAGGTGACCTAAGGCCACAAGGTAAGATCCAGTGTTTCATATCAGCAGAGCTGGGTGTGCATTGTATCCACGAAACCATACTCTGAAATGGAGTGCCTTAACTCTGCTATGCCCCTGGGGACACATAGGACAGTGGATCGTGCACCCATTTCGCATGATGACCACTGTGTGCCTGAAGAGTGTCCTCTGGCTTCTGAGGAACCCTAGGCGAAATAGGCCCCTGGGAAGCACTCTTCCCATTCATAGCAAGGGAAAAGTACTGATTTCTGGGTTGCCAAGGAAGAGTGTCCCAGTCGTCAAAGAGCCTCGCGAAAGCAGTGCTGGGCAGACTCTGTTTGCAAGTCGACTGGCCTCAGTGACTGAAAGGGAATTCCACTGCCAATACACAGTGGGTTGACGATTGAGGCCTGGACTCAGGACAGCATGCAGGCAGAAGCGAAAGCTGAGCTCTGCGTCCAGCCTGAAGACCAGTACACTTTTCACACTTAACTCTGTTGGGATGTGCAAGAGCCATGGTCACCGAGGCCTACCTAAGGTACTGAAATACTTCCCCAGTTCAGCCTAGGCAGAGGACTCTGTTGCCAAAGGATCTCCATGGAAGGGCCCTGTGAGTTCCGTGTGTTTCCATGAGGTAGTCAGAAACGACTGAGGGTAACTATAGGAGCTCATGGTTGAAAGCAGGCTACCCTGGGAAAACCTTATTTTCCTCCGCGGTAGGCGAGACAGTTGCGGTTTGAAAGCTGCCTGAAAAACACTCCTGCTGCCCATCTTCTCTTTGCTGCCTGAAGGCGTCACCAAAGTATTATGAGTGTACTCGTATGAGGCATGCTGTCTCAGTTCCTTGCTGGAAGCTCCTCCAGGAGCACTCTGGAACTTACCAGCCAAAGAAATGGCACCCCAGGCCTCATGGAAATGTCCAGATTTCTCCCATTGCAAGCTTAGTTGTGCCATAGTAGCGAAGAAGCATGTGTTAAAGGAAAGCTGCAACACGGTTACATATTTCGACTCGTTGGGCACTCACGTTCTTTGTAACATCTGTGAAGGGGCACTGAACGCCGCCAACTCTTCTCTTGCCTTTGAGTCCCAGGAGGCAAACGGGTTCGTTTGCTTTAACGCTGTGAATGTGCAGCGGTAATGGCAAAGCCCTGCCCGGATCGCTCGACAGCTCTCGTTTGTACAGCATTCAAACGGCCTCAGGAACGCCGTTCTAAGCAGCCTTACATTCCATGCTGGTGTGCCCAAGGAGGAATTTGGATTCTTCTGAGAAACACCACTGTGCCTCACTAATGAAACCTGTGAAAACCCAAAGGACCTCTCCCTACGGCAGTCGGAAGCTAGATGTTGAGTTCCAGACTGAAAACACCGGACAGCTTTCCCTGTGTCTTTGTTGGAATTCTGGGACCATCCAGATTCACCAAGGCCTAACTTTTGCACGGCGGGGGAATGCTCTTGTGCATGTACAGCATTCCCCACGTGAAAACCTTTCTTAGCAGATGGAGGCAGTCTTTCCCTTGTACTAGGTAGCTAGGCAGAATCATCAGATAAACATGCTTTGTCATCGAGCTTGAAAGTGGGACACTGATGGGAAAGTTCACATTTTCCCGCTTTGCAAGCGACTTGCTTTTGGCTTCAAAGCTGCCTGAACAGCACTAGCGGCCCACCTTCTCTTCACTGCAGGAGTTTTGCTGTGGGCCAAGGCTGCGTTCTCTCAATGCCAAAAATGTGCTGACAATTCCCTTCTAGAAACTCATCCTACTGCACTCCAAATTCAGCTCCGGCCAAAGAAAGGTGACCTAAAGCCACAAGGTACGATCCAGTGTTTCATATCAGCAGAGCTGGGTGTGCATTGTATCCACGAAACCATACTCTGAAATGGAGTGCCTTAACTCTGCTATGCCCCTGGGGACACATAGGACAGTGGATCGTGCACCCATTTCGCATGATGACCACTGTGTGCCTGAAGAGCGTCCTCTGGCTTCTGAGGAACCCTAGGCGAAATAGGTTCCTGGGAAGCATTCTTCCCATTCATAGCAAGGGAAAAGTACTGCTTTCTGGGTTGCCAAGGAAGAGTGTCCCAGTCGTCAAAGAGCCTCGCGAAAGCAGTGCTGGGCAGACTCTGTTTGCAAGTCGACTGGCCTCAGTGACTGAAAGGGAACTCCACTGCTAATACACAGTGTGCTGACGATTGAGGCCTGGACTCAGGACAGCACGCAGGCAGAAGCGAAAGCTAAGCTCTGCGTCCAGCCTGAAGACGAGTACACTTTTCACACTTAACTCTGTTGGGATGTGCAAGAGCCATGGTCACCGAGGCCTACCTAAGGTACTGAAATACTTCCCCAGTTCAGCCTAGGCAGAGGACTCTGTTGCCAAAGGATCTCCATGGAAGGGCCCTGTGGGTTCCGTGTGTTTCCTTGAGGGAGTCAGAAACGACTGAGGGTAACTATAGGAGCTCATGGTTGAAAGCAGGCTACCCTGGCAAAACCTTATTTTCCTCCGCGGTAGGCGAGACAGTTGCGGTTTGAAAGCTGCCTGAAAAACACTCCTGCTGCCCATCTTCTCTTTGCTGCCTGAAGGCGTCACCAAAGTACTATGAGTGTACTCGTATGAGGCATGCTGTCTCAGTTCCTTGCTGGGAGCTCCTCCAGGAGCACTCTGGAAATTACCAGCCAAAGAAATGGCACCCCAGGCATCAAGTAAAAGTCCAGATGTCTCCCATTGTAAGCTTAGGTGTGCCATAGTAGCGAAGAAGCATGTGTTAAAGGAATGCTTCCACTCTGTTATGTATTTCACGACGCGTTGTGCACTCACATTCGTTGTAACATCTGTGAAGGAGCACTGAACGCCGCCAACTCTTTTGTTGCCTTTGAGTCCCAGGAGGCAAAAGGGTTCGTTTGCTTTAACGCTGTGAATGTGCAGCGGTAATGGCAAAGCCCTGCCCGGATCGCTCGACAGCTCTCGTTTGTACAGCATTCAAATGGCCTCAGGAACGCCGTTCTAAGCAGCCTTACATTCCATGCTGGTGTGCCCCAAGGAGGAATTTGGGTTCTGAGAAACGCCACTGTGCCTCACAAATGAAACCTGTGAACTCCCAACGGACGTCTCCCTACGGCAGTCGGAAGCTAGATGTTGAGTTCCAGCCTGAAAACAACGGACAGCTTTCCCTGTGACAATGCTGGACTTCTGGGACCATCCAGATTCACCAAGGCCTAACTTTTGCACGGCGGGGGAATGCTCTTGTGCATGTACAGCAGTCCCCACGTGAAAACCTTTCTTAGCAGATGGAGGCAGTCTTTCCCTTGTACTAGGTAGCTAGGCAGAATCATCAGATAAACATGCTTTGTCATCGAGCTTGAAAGTGGGACACTGATGGGAAAGTTCACATTTTCCCGCTTTGCAAGCGACTTGCTTTTGGCTTCAAAGCTGCCTGAACAGCACTAGCGGCCCACCTTCTCTTCACTGCAGGACTTTCGCTGTGGGCCAAGGCTGCGTTCTCTCAATGCCAAAAAAGTGCTGACAATTCCCTTCTAGAAACTCATCCTACTGCACTCCAAATTCAGCTCCGGCCAATGAAAGGTGACCTAAGGCGACAAGGTAAGATCCAGTGTTTCATATCAGCAGAGCTGGGTGTGCATTCTATCCACGAAACCATACTCTGAAATGGAGTGCCTTAACTCTGCTATGCCCCTGGGGACACATAGGACAGTGGATCGTGCACCCATTTCGCATGATGACCACTGTGTGCCTGAAGAGTGTCCTCTGGCTTCTGAGGAACCCTAGGCGAAATAGGCCCCTGGGAAGCACTCTTCCCATTCATAGCAAGGGAAAAGTACTGCTTTCTGGGTTGCCAAGGAAAAGTGTCCCAGTCGTCAAAGAGCCTCGCGAAAGCAGTGCTGGGCAGACTCTGTTTGCAAGTCGACTGGCCTCAGTGACTGAAAGGGAATTCCACTGCCAATACACAGTGGGTTGACGATTGAGGCCTGGACTCAGGACAGCATGCAGGCAGAAGCGAAAGCTGAGCTCTGCGTCCAGCCTGAAGACCAGTACACTTTTCACACTTAACTCTGTTGGGATGTGCAAGAGCCATGGTCACCGAGGCCTACCTAAGGTACTGAAATACTTCCCCAGTTCAGCCTAGGCAGAGGACTCTGTTGCCAAAGGATCTCCATGGAAGGCCCTGTGGGTTCCGTGTGTTTCCTTGAGGTAGTCAGAAACGACTGAGGGTAACTATAGGAGCTCATGGTTGAAAGCAGGCTACCCTGGCAAAACCTTATTTTCCTCCGCGGTAGGCGAGACAGTTGCGGTTTGAAAGCTGCCTGAAAAACACTCCTGCTGCCCATCTTCTCTTTGCTGCCTGAAGGCGTCACCAAAGTACTATGAGTGTACTCGTATGAGGCATGCTGTCTCAGTTCCTTGCTGGAAGCTCCTCCAGGAGCACTCTGGAACTTACCAGCCAAAGAAATGGCACCCCAGGCCTCATGGAAAAGTCCAGATTTCTCCCATTGCAAGCTTAGTTGTGCCATAGTAGCGAAGAAGCATGTGTTAAAGGAAAGCTGCAACACGGTTACATATTTCGACTCGTTGGGCACTCACGTTCTTTGTAACATCTGTGAAGGGGCACTGAACGCCGCCAACTCTTCTCTTGCCTTTGAGTCCCAGGAGGCAAACGGGTTCGTTTGCTTTAACGCTGTGAATGTGCAGCGGTAATGGCAAAGCCCTGCCCGGATCGCTCGACAGCTCTCGTTTGTACAGCATTCAAACGGCCTCAGGAACGCCGTTCTAAGCAGCCTTACATTCCATGCTGGTGTGCCCAAGGAGGAATTTGGATTCTTCTGAGAAACACCACTGTGCCTCACTAATGAAACCTGTGAAAACCCAAAGGACCTCTCCCTACGGCAGTCGGAAGCTAGATGTTGAGTTCCAGACTGAAAACACCGGACAGCTTTCCCTGTGTCTTTGTTGGAATTCTGGGACCATCCAGATTCACCAAGGCCTAACTTTTGCACGGCGGGGGAATGCTCTTGTGCATGTACAGCATTCCCCACGTGAAAACCTTTCTTAGCAGATGGAGGCAGTCTTTCCCTTGTACTAGGTAGCTAGGCAGAATCATCAGATAAACATGCTTTGTCATCGAGCTTGAAAGTGGGACACTGATGGGAAAGTTCACATTTTCCCGCTTTGCAAGCGACTTGCTTTTGGCTTCAAAGCTGCCTGAACAGCACTAGCGGCCCACCTTCTCTTCACTGCAGGACTTTCGCTGTGGGCCAAGGCTGCGTTCTCTCAATGCCAAAAATGTGCTGACAATTCCCTTCTAGAAACTCATCCTACTGCACTCCAAATTCAGCTCCGGCCAATGAAAGGTGACCTAAGGCCACAAGGTAAGATCCAGTGTTTCATATCAGCAGAGCTGGGTGTGCATTGTATCCACGAAACCATACTCTGAAATGGAGTGCCTTAACTCTGCTATGCCCCTGGGGACACATAGGACAGTGGATCGTGCACCCATTTCGCATGATGACCACTGTGTGCCTGAAGAGTGTCCTCTGGCTTCTGAGGAACCCTAGGCGAAATAGGCCCCTGGGAAGCACTCTTCCCATTCATAGCAAGGGAAAAGTACTGCTTTCTGGGTTGCCAAGGAATAGTGTCCCAGTCGTCAAAGAGCCTCGCGAAAGCAGTGCTGGGCAGACTCTCTTTGCAAGTCGACTGGCCTCAGTGACTGAAAGGGAATTCCACTGCCAATACACAGTGGGTTGACGATTGAGGCCTGGACTCAGGACAGCATGCAGGCAGAAGCGAAAGCTGAGCTCTGCGTCCAGCCTGAAGACCAGTACACTTTTCACACTTAACTCTGTTGGGATGTGCAAGAGCCATGGTCACCGAGGCCTACCTAAGGTACTGAAATACTTCCCCAGTTCAGCCTAGGCAGAGGACTCTGTTGCCAAAGGATCTCCATGGAAGGCCCTGTGGGTTCCGTGTGTTTCCTTGAGGTAGTCAGAAACGACTGAGGGTAACTATAGGAGCTCATGGTTGAAAGCAGGCTACCCTGGCAAAACCTTATTTTCCTCCGCGGTAGGCGAGACAGTTGCGGTTTGAAAGCTGCCTGAAAAACACTCCTGCTGCCCATCTTCTCTTTGCTGCCTGAAGGCGTCACCAAAGTACTATGAGTGTACTCGTATGAGGCATGCTGTCTCAGTTCCTTGCTGGAAGCTCCTCCAGGAGCACTCTGGAACTTACCAGCCAAAGAAATGGCACCCCAGGCCTCATGGAAAAGTCCAGATTTCTCCCATTGCAAGCTTAGTTGTGCCATAGTAGCGAAGAAGCATGTGTTAAAGGAAAGCTGCAACACGGTTACATATTTCGACTCGTTGGGCACTCACGTTCTTTGTAACATCTGTGAAGGGGCACTGAACGCCGCCAACTCTTCTCTTGCCTTTGAGTCCCAGGAGGCAAACGGGTTCGTTTGCTTTAACGCTGTGAATGTGCAGCGGTAATGGCAAAGCCCTGCCCGGATCGCTCGACAGCTCTCGTTTGTACAGCATTCAAACGGCCTCAGGAACGCCGTTCTAAGCAGCCTTACATTCCATGCTGGTGTGCCCAAGGAGGAATTTGGATTCTTCTGAGAAACACCACTGTGCCTCACTAATGAAACCTGTGAAAACCCAAAGGACCTCTCCCTACGGCAGTCGGAAGCTAGATGTTGAGTTCCAGACTGAAAACACCGGACAGCTTTCCCTGTGTCTTTGTTGGAATTCTGGGACCATCCAGATTCACCAAGGCCTAACTTTTGCACGGCGGGGGAAATGCTCTTGTGCATGTACAGCATTCCCCACGTGAAAACCTTTCTTAGCAGATGGAGGCAGTCTTTCCCTTGTACTAGGTAGCTAGGCAGAATCATCAGATAAACATGCTTTGTCATCGAGCTTGAAAGTGGGACACTGATGGGAAAGTTCACATTTTCCCGCTTTGCAAGCGACTTGCCTTTGGCTTCAAAGCTGCCTGAACAGCAATAGCGGCCCACCTTCTCTTCACTGCAGGAGTGTCGCTGTGGGCCAAGGCTGCGTTCTCTCAATGCCAAAAATGTGCTGACAATTCCCTTCTAGAAACTCATCCTACTGCACTCCAAATTCAGCTCCGGCCAAAGAAAGGTGACCTAAAGCCACAAGGTACGATCCAGTGTTTCATATCAGCAGAGCTGGGTGTGCATTGTATCCACGAAACCATACTCTGAAATGGAGTGCCTTAACTCTGCTATGCCCCTGGGGACACATAGGACAGTGGATCGTGCACCCATTTCGCATGATGACCACTGTGTGCCTGAAGAGCGTCCTCTGGCTTCTGAGGAACCCTAGGCGAAATAGGTTCCTGGGAAGCATTCTTCCTATTCATAGCAAGGGAAAAGTACTGCTTTCTGGGTTGCCAAGGAAGAGTGTCCCAGTCGTCAAAGAGCCTCGCGAAAGCAGTGCTGGGCAGACTCTGTTTGCAAGTCGACTGGCCTCAGTGACTGAAAGGGAACTCCACTGCTAATACACAGTGTGCTGACGATTGAGGCCTGGACTCAGGACAGCACGCAGGCAGAAGCGAAAGCTAAGCTCTGCGTCCAGCCTGAAGACGAGTACACTTTTCACACTTAACTCTGTTGGGATGTGCAAGAGCCATGGTCACCGAGGCCTACCTAAGGTACTGAAATACTTCCCCAGTTCAGCCTAGGCAGAGGACTCTGTTGCCAAAGGATCTCCATGGAAGGGCCCTGTGGGTTCCGTGTGTTTCCTTGAGGGAGTCAGAAAAGACTGAGGGTAACTATAGGAGCTCATGGTTGAAAGCAGGCTACCCTGGCAAAACCTTATTTTCCTCCGCGGTAGGCGAGACAGTTGCGGTTTGAAAGCTGCCTGAAAAACACTCCTGCTGCCCATCTTCTCTTTGCTGCCTGAAGGCGTCACCAAAGTACTATGAGTGTACTCGTATGAGACATGCTGTCTCAGTTCCTTGCTGGGAGCTCCTCCAGGAGCACTCTGGAAATTACCAGCCAAAGAAATGGCACCCCAGGCATCAAGTAAAAGTCCAGATGTCTCCCATTGTAAGCTTAGGTGTGCCATAGTAGCGAAGAAGCATGTGTTAAAGGAATGCTTCCACTCTGTTATGTATTTCACGACGCGTTGTGCACTCACATTCGTTGTAACATCTGTGAAGGAGCACTGAACGCCGCCAACTCTTTTGTTGCCTTTGAGTCCCAGGAGGCAAAAGGGTTCGTTTGCTTTAATGCTGTGAATGTGCAGCGGTAATGGCAAAGCCCTGCCCGGATCGCTCGACAGCTCTCGTTTGTACAGCATTCAAATGGCCTCAGGAACGCCGTTCTAAGCAGCCTTACATTCCATGCTGGTGTGCCCCAAGGAGGAATTTGGGTTCTGAGAAACGCCACTGTGCCTCACAAATGAAACCTGTGAACTCCCAACGGACGTCTCCCTACGGCAGTCGGAAGCTAGATGTTGAGTTCCAGCCTGAAAACAACGGACAGCTTTCCCTGTGACAATGCTGGACTTCTGGGACCATCCAGATTCACCAAGGCCTAACTTTTGCACGGCGGGGGAATGCTCTTGTGCATGTACAGCAGTCCCCACGTGAAAACCTTTCTTAGCAGATGGAGGCAGTCTTTCCCTTGTACTAGGTAGCTAGGCAGAATCATCAGATAAACATGCTTTGTCATCGAGCTTGAAAGTGGGACACTGATGGGAAAGTTCACATTTTCCCGCTTTGCAAGCGACTTGCTTTTGGCTTCAAAGCTGCCTGAACAGCACTAGCGGCCCACCTTCTCTTCACTGCAGGACTTTCGCTGTGGGCCAAGGCTGCGTTCTCTCAATGCCAAAAATGTGCTGACAATTCCCTTCTAGAAACTCATCCTACTGCACTCCAAATTCAGCTCCGGCCAATGAAAGGTGACCTAAGGCCACAAGGTAAGATCCAGTGTTTCATATCAGCAGAGCTGGGTGTGCATTGTATCCACGAAACCATACTCTGAAATGGAGTGCCTTAACTCTGCTATGCCCCTTGGGACACATAGGACAGTGGATCGTGCACCCATTTCGCATGATGACCACTGTGTGCCTGAAGAGTGTCCTCTGGCTTCTGAGGAACCCTAGGCGAAATAGGCCCCTGGGAAGCACTCTTCCCATTCATAGCAAGGGAAAAGTACTGCTTTCTGGGTTGCCAAGGAAGAGTGTCCCAGTCGTCAAAGAGCCTCGCGAAAGCAGTGCTGGGCAGACTCTGTTTGCAAGTCGACTGGCCTCAGTGACTGAAAGGGAATTCCACTGCCAATACACAGTGGGTTGACGATTGAGGCCTGGACTCAGGACAGCATGCAGGCAGAAGCGAAAGCTGAGCTCTGCGTCCAGCCTGAAGACCAGTACACTTTTCACACTTAACTCTGTTGGGATGTGCAAGAGCCATGGTCACCGAGGCCTACCTAAGGTACTGAAATACTTCCCCAGTTCAGCCTAGGCAGAGGACTCTGTTGCCAAAGGATCTCCATGGAAGGCCCTGTGGGTTCCGTGTGTTTCCTTGAGGTAGTCAGAAACGACTGAGGGTAACTATAGGAGCTCATGGTTGAAAGCAGGCTACCCTGGCAAAACCTTATTTTCCTCCGCGGTAGGCGAGACAGTTGCGGTTTGAAAGCTGCCTGAAAAACACTCCTGCTGCCCATCTTCTCTTTGCTGCCTGAAGGCGTCACCAAAGTACTATGAGTGTACTCGTATGAGGCATGCTGTCTCAGTTCCTTGCTGGAAGCTCCTCCAGGAGCACTCTGGAACTTACCAGCCAAAGAAATGGCACCCCAGGCCTCATGGAAAAGTCCAGATTTCTCCCATTGCAAGCTTAGTTGTGCCATAGTAGCGAAGAAGCATGTGTTAAAGGAAAGCTGCAACACGGTTACATATTTCGACTCGTTGGGCACTCACGTTCTTTGTAACATCTGTGAAGGGGCACTGAACGCCGCCAACTCTTCTCTTGCCTTTGAGTCCCAGGAGGCAAACGGGTTCGTTTGCTTTAACGCTGTGAATGTGCAGCGGTAATGGCAAAGCCCTGCCCGGATCGCTCGACAGCTCTCGTTTGTACAGCATTCAAACGGCCTCAGGAACGCCGTTCTAAGCAGCCTTACATTCCATGCTGGTGTGCCCAAGGAGGAATTTGGATTCTTCTGAGAAACACCACTGTGCCTCACTAATGAAACCTGTGAAAACCCAAAGGACCTCTCCCTACGGCAGTCGGAAGCTAGATGTTGAGTTCCAGACTGAAAACACCGGACAGCTTTCCCTGTGTCTTTGTTGGAATTCTGGGACCATCCAGATTCACAAGGCCTAACTTTTGCACGGCGGGGGAATGCTCTTGTGCATGTACAGCATTCCCCACGTGAAAACCTTTCTTAGCAGATGGAGGCAGTCTTTCCCTTGTACTAGGTAGCTAGGCAGAATCATCAGATAAACATGCTTTGTCATCGAGCTTGAAAGTGGGACACTGATGGGAAAGTTCACATTTTCCCGCTTTGCAAGCGACTTGCTTTTGGCTTCAAAGCTGCCTGAACAGCACTAGCGGCCCACCTTCTCTTCACTGCAGGAGTGTCGCTGTGGGCCAAGGCTGCGTTCTCTCAATGCCAAAAATGTGCTGACAATTCCCTTCTAGAAACTCATCCTACTGCACTCCAAATTCAGCTCCGGCCAAAGAAAGGTGACCTAAAGCCACAAGGTACGATCCAGTGTTTCATATCAGCAGAGCTGGGTGTGCATTGTATCCACGAAACCATACTCTGAAATGGAGTGCCTTAACTCTGCTATGCCCCTGGGGACACATAGGACAGTGGATCGTGCACCCATTTCGCATGATGACCACTGTGTGCCTGAAGAGCGTCCTCTGGCTTCTGAGGAACCCTAGGCGAAATAGGTCCCTGGGAAGCATTCTTCCCATTCATAGCAAGGGAAAAGTACTGCTTTCTGGGTTGCCAAGGAAGAGTGTCCCAGTCGTCAAAGAGCCTCGCGAAAGCAGTGCTGGGCAGACTCTGTTTGCAAGTCGACTGGCCTCAGTGACTGAAAGGGAACTCCACTGCTAATACACAGTGTGCTGACGATTGAGGCCTGGACTCAGGACAGCACGCAGGCAGAAGCGAAAGCTAAGCTCTGCGTCCAGCCTGAAGACGAGTACACTTTTCACACTTAACTCTGTTGGGATGTGCAAGAGCCATGGTCACCGAGGCCTACCTAAGGTACTGAAATACTTCCCCAGTTCAGCCTAGGCAGAGGACTCTGTTGCCAAAGGATCTCCATGGAAGGGCCCTGTGGGTTCCGTGTGTTTCCTTGAGGGAGTCAGAAACGACTGAGGGTAACTATAGGAGCTCATGGTTGAAAGCAGGCTACCCTGGCAAAACCTTATTTTCCTCCGCGGTAGGCGAGACAGTTGCGGTTTGAAAGCTGCCTGAAAAACACTCCTGCTGCCCATCTTCTCTTTGCTGCCTGAAGGCGTCACCAAAGTACTATGAGTGTACTCGTATGAGGCATGCTGTCTCAGTTCCTTGCTGGGAGCTCCTCCAGGAGCACTCTGGAAATTACCAGCCAAAGAAATGGCACCCCAGGCATCAAGTAAAAGTCCAGATGTCTCCCATTGTAAGCTTAGGTGTGCCATAGTAGCGAAGAAGCATGTGTTAAAGGAATGCTTCCACTCTGTTATGTATTTCACGACGCGTTGTGCACTCACATTCGTTGTAACATCTGTGAAGGAGCACTGAACGCCGCCAACTCTTTTGTTGCCTTTGAGTCCCAGGAGGCAAAAGGGTTCGTTTGCTTTAACGCTGTGAATGTGCAGCGGTAATGGCAAAGCCCTGCCCGGATCGCTCGACAGCTCTCGTTTGTACAGCATTCAAATGGCCTCAGGAACGCCGTTCTAAGCAGCCTTACATTCCATGCTGGTGTGCCCCAAGGAGGAATTTGGGTTCTGAGAAACGCCACTGTGCCTCACAAATGAAACCTGTGAACTCCCAACGGACGTCTCCCTACGGCAGTCGGAAGCTAGATGTTGAGTTCCAGCCTGAAAACAACGGACAGCTTTCCCTGTGACAATGCTGGACTTCTGGGACCATCCAGATTCACCAAGGCCTAACTTTTGCACGGCGGGGGAATGCTCTTGTGCATGTACAGCAGTCCCCACGTGAAAACCTTTCTTAGCAGATGGAGGCAGTCTTTCCCTTGTACTAGGTAGCTAGGCAGAATCATCAGATAAACATGCTTTGTCATCGAGCTTGAAAGTGGGACACTGATGGGAAAGTTCACATTTTCCCGCTTTGCAAGCGACTTGCTTTTGGCTTCAAAGCTGCCTGAACAGCACTAGCGGCCCACCTTCTCTTCACTGCAGGAGTTTCGCTGTGGGCCAAGGCTGCGTTCTCTCAATGCCAAAAAAGTGCTGACAATTCCCTTCTAGAAACTCATCCTACTGCACTCCAAATTCAGCTCCGGCCAATGAAAGGTGACCTAAGGCCACAAGGTAAGATCCAGTGTTTCATATCAGCAGAGCTGGGTGTGCATTGTATCCACGAAACCATACTCTGAAATGGAGTGCCTTAACTCTGCTATGCCCCTGGGGACACATAGGACAGTGGATCGTGCACCCATTTCGCATGATGACCACTGTGTGCCTGAAGAGTGTCCTCTGGCTTCTGAGGAACCCTAGGCGAAATAGGCCCCTGGGAAGCACTCTTCCCATTCATAGCAAGGGAAAAGTACTGCTTTCTGGGTTGCCGAGGAAGAGTGTCCCAGTCGTCAAAGAGCCTCGCGAAAGCAGTGCTGGGCAGACTCTGTTTGCAAGTCGACTGGCCTCAGTGACTGAAAGGGAATTCCACTGCCAATACACAGTGGGTTGACGATTGAGGCCTGGACTCAGGACAGCATGCAGGCAGAAGCGAAAGCTGAGCTCTGCGTCCAGCCTGAAGACCAGTACACTTTTCACACTTAACTCTGTTGGGATGTGCAAGAGCCATGGTCACCGAGGCCTACCTAAGGTACTGAAATACTTCCCCAGTTCAGCCTAGGCAGAGGACTCTGTTGCCAAAGGATCTCCATGGAAGGCCCTGTGGGTTCCGTGTGTTTCCTTGAGGTAGTCAGAAACGACTGAGGGTAACTATAGGAGCTCATGGTTGAAAGCAGGCTACCCTGGCAAAACCTTATTTTCCTCCGCGGTAGGCGAGACAGTTGCGGTTTGAAAGCTGCCTGAAAAACACTCCTGCTGCCCATCTTCTCTTTGCTGCCTGAAGGCGTCACCAAAGTACTATGAGTGTACTCGTATGAGGCATGCTGTCTCAGTTCCTTGCTGGAAGCTCCTCCAGGAGCACTCTGGAACTTACCAGCCAAAGAAATGGCACCCCAGGCCTCATGGAAAAGTCCAGATTTCTCCCATTGCAAGCTTAGTTGTGCCATAGTAGCGAAGAAGCATGTGTTAAAGGAAAGCTGCAACACGGTTACATATTTCGACTCGTTGGGCACTCACGTTCTTTGTAACATCTGTGAAGGGGCACTGAACGCCGCCAACTCTTCTCTTGCCTTTGAGTCCCAGGAGGCAAACGGGTTCGTTTGCTTTAACGCTGTGAATGTGCAGCGGTAATGGCAAAGCCCTGCCCGGATCGCTCGAAAGCTCTCGTTTGTACAGCATTCAAACGGCCTCAGGAACGCCGTTCTAAGCAGCCTTACATTCCATGCTGGTGTGCCCAAGGAGGAATTTGGATTCTTCTGAGAAACACCACTGTGCCTCACTAATGAAACCTGTGAAAACCCAAAGGACCTCTCCCTACGGCAGTCGGAAGCTAGATGTTGAGTTCCAGACTGAAAACACCGGACAGCTTTCCCTGTGTCTTTGTTGGAATTCTGGGACCATCCAGATTCACAAGGCCTAACTTTTGCACGGCGGGGGAATGCTCTTGTGCATGTACAGCATTCCCCACGTGAAAACCTTTCTTAGCAGATGGAGGCAGTCTTTCCCTTGTACTAGGTAGCTAGGCAGAATCATCAGATAAACATGCTTTGTCATCGAGCTTGAAAGTGGGACACTGATGGGAAAGTTCACATTTTCCCGCTTTGCAAGCGACTTGCTTTTGGCTTCAAAGCTGCCTGAACAGCACTAGCGGCCCACCTTCTCTTCACTGCAGGAGTGTCGCTGTGGGCCAAGGCTGCGTTCTCTCAATGCCAAAAATGTGCTGACAATTCCCTTCTAGAAACTCATCCTACTGCACTCCAAATTCAGCTCCGGCCAATAAAAGGTGACCTAAGGCCACAAGGTAAGATCCAGTGTTTCATATCAGCAGAGCTGGGTGTGCATTGTATCCACGAAACCATACTCTGAAATGGAGTGCCTTAACTCTGCTATGCCCCTGGGGACACATAGGACAGTGGATCGTGCACCCATTTCGCATGATGACCACTGGTGTGCCTGAAGAGCGTCCTCTGGCTTCTGAGGAACCCTAGGCGAAATAGGCCCCTGGGAAGCACTCTTCCCATTCATAGCAAGGGAAAAGTACTGATTTCTGGGTTGCCAAGGAAGAATGTCCCAGTCGTCAAAGAGCCTCGCGAAAGCAGTGCTGGGCAGACTCTGTTTGCAAGTCGACTGGCCACAGTGACTGAAAGAGAACTCCACTGCTAATACACAGTGTGCTGACGATTGAGGCCTGGACTGAAGACAGCACGCAGGCAGAAGCGAAAGCTGAGCTCTGCGTCCAGCCTGAAGACCAGTACACTTTTCACACTTAACTCTGTTGGGATGTGCAAGAGCCATGGTCACCGAGGCCTACCTAAGGTACTGAAATACTTCCCCAGTTCAGCCTAGGCAGAGGACTCTGTTGCCAAAGGATCTCCATGGAAGGGCCCTGTGGGTTCCGTGTGTTTCCTTGAGGGAGTCAGAAACGACTGAGGGTAACTATAGGAGCTCATGGTTGAAAGCAGGCTACCCTGGCAAAACCTTATTTTCCTCCGCGGTAGGCGAGACAGTTGCGGTTTGAAAGCTGCCTGAAAAACACTCCTGCTGCCCATCTTCTCTTTGCTGCCTGAAGGCGTCACGAAAGTACTATGAGTGTACTCGTATGAGGCATGCTGTCTCAGTTCCTTGCTGGGAGCTCCTCCAGGAGCACTCTGGAAATTACCAGCCAAAGAAATGGCACCCCAGGCATCAAGTAAAAGTCCAGATGTCTCCCATTGTAAGCTTAGGTGTGCCATAGTAGCGAAGAAGCATGTGTTAAAGGAATGCTTCCACTCTGTTATGTATTTCACGACGCGTTGTGCACTCATATTCGTTGTAACATCTGTGAAGGAGCACTGAACGCCGCCAACTCTTTTGTTGCCTTTGAGTCCCAGGAGGCAAAAGGGTTCGTTTGCTTTAACGCTGTGAATGTTCAGCGGTAATGGCAAAGCCCTGCCCGGATCGCTCGACAGCTCTCGTTTGTACAGCATTCAAATGGCCTCAGGAACGCCGTTCTAAGCAGCCTTACATTCCATGCTGGTGTGCCCCAAGGAGGAATTTGGGTTCTGAGAAACGCCACTGTGCCTCACAAATGAAACCTGTGAACTCCCAACGGACGTCTCCCTACGGCAGTCGGAAGCTAGATGTTGAGTTCCAGCCTGAAAACAACGGACAGCTTTCCCTGTGACAATGCTGGACTTCTGGGACCATCCAGATTCACAAGGCCTAACTTTTGCACGGCGGGGGAATGCTCTTGTGCATGTACAGCATTCCCCACGTGAAAACCTTTCTTAGCAGATGGAGGCAGTCTTTCCCTTGTACTAGGTAGCTAGGCAGAATCATCAGATAAACATGCTTTGTCATCGAGCTTGAAAGTGGGACACTGATGGGAAAGTTCACATTTTCCCGCTTTGCAAGCGACTTGCTTTTGGCTTCAAAGCTGCCTGAACAGCACTAGCGGCCCACCTTCTCTTCACTGCAGGACTTTCGCTGTGGGCCAAGGCTGCGTTCTCTCAATGCCAAAAATGTGCTGACAATTCCCTTCTAGAAACTCATCCTACTGCACTCCAAATTCAGCTCCGGCCAATGAAAGGTGACCTAAGGCCACAAGGTAAGATCCAGTGTTTCATATCAGCAGAGCTGGGTGTGCATTGTATCCACGAAACCATACTCTGAAATGGAGTGCCTTAACTCTGCTATGCCCCTGGGGACACATAGGACAGTGGATCGTGCACCCATTTCGCATGATGACCACTGTGTGCCTGAAGAGTGTCCTCTGGCTTCTGAGGAACCCTAGGCGAAATAGGCCCCTGGGAAGCACTCTTCCCATTCATAGCAAGGGAAAAGTACTGCTTTCTGGGTTGCCAAGGAAGAGTGTCCCAGTCGTCAAAGAGCCTCGCGAAAGCAGTGCTGGGCAGACTCTGTTTGCAAGTCGACTGGCCTCAGTGACTGAAAGGGAATTCCACTGCCAATACACAGTGGGTTGACGATTGAGGCCTGGACTCAGGACAGCATGCAGGCAGAAGCGAAAGCTGAGCTCTGCGTCCAGCCTGAAGACCAGTACACTTTTCACACTTAACTCTGTTGGGATGTGCAAGAGCCATGGTCACCGAGGCCTACCTAAGGTACTGAAATACTTCCCCAGTTCAGCCTAGGCAGAGGACTCTGTTGCCAAAGGATCTCCATGGAAAGCCCTGTGGGTTCCGTGTGTTTCCTTGAGGTAGTCAGAAACGACTGAGGGTAACTATAGGAGCTCATGGTTGAAAGCAGGCTACCCTGGCAAAACCTTATTTTCCTCCGCGGTAGGCGAGACAGTTGCGGTTTGAAAGCTGCCTGAAAAACACTCCTGCTGCCCATCTTCTCTTTGCTGCCTGAAGGCGTCACCAAAGTACTATGAGTGTACTCGTATGAGGCATGCTGTCTCAGTTCCTTGCTGGAAGCTCCTCCAGGAGCACTCTGGAACTTACCAGCCAAAGAAATGGCACCCCAGGCCTCATGGAAAAGTCCAGATTTCTCCCATTGCAAGCTTAGTTGTGCCATAGTAGCGAAGAAGCATGTGTTAAAGGAAAGCTGCAACACGGTTACATATTTCGACTCGTTGGGCACTCACGTTCTTTGTAACATCTGTGAAGGGGCACTGAACGCCGCCAACTCTTCTCTTGCCTTTGAGTCCCAGGAGGCAAACGGGTTCGTTTGCTTTAACGCTGTGAATGTGCAGCGGTAATGGCAAAGCCCTGCCCGGATCGCTCGACAGCTCTCGTTTGTACAGCATTCAAACGGCCTCAGGAACGCCGTTCTAAGCAGCCTTACATTCCATGCTGGTGTGCCCAAGGAGGAATTTGGATTCTTCTGAGAAACACCACTGTGCCTCACTAATGAAACCTGTGAAAACCCAAAGGACCTCTCCCTACGGCAGTCGGAAGCTAGATGTTGAGTTCCAGACTGAAAACACCGGACAGCTTTCCCTGTGTCTTTGTTGGAATTCTGGGACCATCCAGATTCACAAGGCCTAACTTTTGCACGGCGGGGGAATGCTCTTGTGCATGTACAGCATTCCCCACGTGAAAACCTTTCTTAGCAGATGGAGGCAGTCTTTCCCTTGTACTAGGTAGCTAGGCAGAATCATCAGATAAACATGCTTTGTCATCGAGCTTGAAAGTGGGACACTGATGGGAAAGTTCACATTTTCCCGCTTTGCAAGCGACTTGCTTTTGGCTTCAAAGCTGCCTGAACAGCACTAGCGGCCCACCTTCTCTTCACTGCAGGACTTTCGCTGTGGGCCAAGGCTGCGTTCTCTCAATGCCAAAAATGTGCTGACAATTCCCTTCTAGAAACTCATCCTACTGCACTCCAAATTCAGCTCCGGCCAATGAAAGGTGACCTAAGGCCACAAGGTAAGATCCAGTGTTTCATATCAGCAGAGCTGGGTGTGCATTGTATCCACGAAACCATACTCTGAAATGGAGTGCCTTAACTCTGCTATGCCCCTGGGGACACATAGGACAGTGGATCGTGCACCCATTTCGCATGATGACCACTGGTGTGCCTGAAGAGCGTCCTCTGGCTTCTGAGGAACCCTAGGCGAAAAAGGCCCCTGGGAAGCACTCTTCCCATTCATAGCAAGGGAAAAGTACTGATTTCTGGGTTGCCAAGGAAGAGTGTCCCAGTCGTCAAAGAGCCTCGCGAAAGCAGTGCTGGGCAGACTCTGTTTGCAAGTCGACTGGCCTCAGTGACTGAAAGGGAACTCCACTGCTAATACACAGTGTGCTGACGATTGAGGCCTGGACTCAGGACAGCACGCAGGCAGAAGCGAAAGCTAAGCTCTGCGTCCAGCCTGAAGACGAGTACACTTTTCACACTTAACTCTGTTGGGATGTGCAAGAGCCATGGTCACCGAGGCCTACCTAAGGTACTGAAATACTTCCCCAGTTCAGCCTAGGCAGAGGACTCTGTTGCCAAAGGATCTCCATGGAAGGGCCCTGTGGGTTCCGTGTGTTTCCTTGAGGGAGTCAGAAACGACTGAGGGTAACTATAGGAGCTCATGGTTGAAAGCAGGCTACCCTGGCAAAACCTTATTTTCCTCCGCGGTAGGCGAGACAGTTGCGGTTTGAAAGCTGCCTGAAAAACACTCCTGCTGCCCATCTTCTCTTTGCTGCCTGAAGGCGTCACGAAAGTACTATGAGTGTACTCGTATGAGGCATGCTGTCTCAGTTCCTTGCTGGGAGCTCCTCCAGGAGCACTCTGGAAATTACCAGCCAAAGAAATGGCACCCCAGGCATCAAGTAAAAGTCCAGATGTCTCCCATTGTAAGCTTAGGTGTGCCATAGTAGCGAAGAAGCATGTGTTAAAGGAATGCTTCCACTCTGTTATGTATTTCACGACGCGTTGTGCACTCACATTCGTTGTAACATCTGTGAAGGAGCACTGAACGCCGCCAACTCTTTTGTTGCCTTTGAGTCCCAGGAGGCAAAAGGGTTCGTTTGCTTTAACGCTGTGAATGTTCAGCGGTAATGGCAAAGCCCTGCCCGGATCGCTCGACAGCTCTCGTTTGTACAGCATTCAAATGGCCTCAGGAACGCCGTTCTAAGCAGCCTTACATTCCATGCTGGTGTGCCCCAAGGAGGAATTTGGGTTCTGAGAAACGCCACTGTGCCTCACAAATGAAACCTGTGAACTCCCAACGGACGTCTCCCTACGGCAGTCGGAAGCTAGATGTTGAGTTCCAGCCTGAAAACAACGGACAGCTTTCCCTGTGACAATGCTGGACTTCTGGGACCATCCAGATTCACCAAGGCCTAACTTTTGCACGGCGGGGGAATGCTCTTGTGCATGTACAGCAGTCCCCACGTGAAAACCTTTCTTAGCAGATGGAGGCAGTCTTTCCCTTGTACTAGGTAGCTAGGCAGAATCATCAGATAAACATGCTTTGTCATCGAGCTTGAAAGTGGGACACTGATGGGAAAGTTCACATTTTCCCGCTTTGCAAGCGACTTGCTTTTGGCTTCAAAGCTGCCTGAACAGCACTAGCGGCCCACCTTCTCTTCACTGCAGGACTTTCGCTGTGGGCCAAGGCTGCGTTCTCTCAATGCCAAAAAAGTGCTGACAATTCCCTTCTAGAAACTCATCCTACTGCACTCCAAATTCAGCTCCGGCCAATGAAAGGTGACCTAAGGCCACAAGGTAAGATCAAGTGTTTCATATCAGCAGAGCTGGGTGTGCATTGTATCCACGAAACCATACTCTGAAATGGAGTGCCTTAACTCTGCTATGCCCCTGGGGACACATAGGACAGTGGATCGTGCACCCATTTCGCATGATGACCACTGTGTGCCTGAAGAGTGTCCTCTGGCTTCTGAGGAACCCTAGGCGAAATAGGTCCCTGGGAAGCATTCTTCCCATTCATAGCAAAGGAAAAGTACTGCTTTCTGGGTTGCCAAGGAAGAGTGTCCCAGTCGTCAAAGAGCCTCGCGAAAGCAGTGCTGGGCAGACTCTGTTTGCAAGTCGACTGGCCTCAGTGACTGAAAGGGAATTCCACTGCCAATACACAGTGGGTTGACGATTGAGGCCTGGACTCAGGACAGCATGCAGGCAGAAGCGAAAGCTGAGCTCTGCGTCCAGCCTGAAGACCAGTACACTTTTCACACTTAACTCTGTTGGGATGTGCAAGAGCCATGGTCACCGAGGCCTACCTAAGGTACTGAAATACTTCCCCAGTTCAGCCTAGGCAGAGGACTCTGTTGCCAAAGGATCTCCATGGAAGGCCCTGTGGGTTCCGTGTGTTTCCATGAGGTAGTCAGAAACGACTGAGGGTAACTATAGGAGCTCATGGTTGAAAGCAGGCTACCCTGGCAAAACCTTATTTTCCTCCGCGGTAGGCGAGACAGTTGCGGTTTGAAAGCTGCCTGAAAAACACTCCTGCTGCCCATCTTCTCTTTGCTGCCTGAAGGCGTCACCAAAGTAATATTAGTGTACTCTTATGAGGCATGCTGTCTCAGTTCCTTGCTGGAAGCTCCTCCAGGAGCACTCTGGAACTTACCAGCCAAAGAAATGGCACCCCAGGCCTCATGGAAAAGTCCAGATTTCTCCCATTGCAAGCTTAGTTGTGCCATAGTAGCGAAGAAGCATGTGTTAAAGGAAAGCTGCAACACGGTTACATATTTCGACTCGTTGGGCACTCACGTTCTTTGTAACATCTGTGAAGGGGCACTGAACGCCGCCAACTCTTCTCTTGCCTTTGAGTCCCAGGAGGCAAACGGGTTCGTTTGCTTTAACGCTGTGAATGTGCAGCGGTAATGGCAAAGCCCTGCCCGGATCGCTCGACAGCTCTCGTTTGTACAGCATTCAAACGGCCTCAGGAACCCCGTTCTAAGCAGCCTTACATTCCATGCTGGTGTGCCCAAGGAGGAATTTGGATTCTTCTGAGAAACACCACTGTGCCTCACTAATGAAACCTGTGAAAACCCAAAGGACCTCTCCCTACGGCAGTCGGAAGCTAGATGTTGAGTTCCAGACTGAAAACACCGGACAGCTTTCCTGTGTCTTTGTTGGAATTCTGGGACCATCCAGATTCACAAGGCCTAACTTTTGCTCGGCGGGGGAATGCTCTTGTGCATGTACAGCATTCCCCACGTGAAAACCTTTCTTAGCAGATGGAGGCAGTCTTTCCCTTGTACTAGGTAGCTAGGCAGAATCATCAGATAAACATGCTTTGTCATCGAGCTTGAAAGTGGGACACTGATGGGAAAGTTCACATTTTCCCGCTTTGCAAGCGACTTGCTTTTGGCTTCAAAGCTGCCTGAACAGCACTAGCGGCCCACCTTCTCTTCACTGCAGGACTTTCGCTGTGGGCCAAGGCTGCGTTCTCTCAATGCCAAAAATGTGCTGACAATTCCCTTCTAGAAACTCATCCTACTGCACTCCAAATTCAGCTCCGGCCAATGAAAGGTGACCTAAGGCCACAAGGTAAGATCCAGTGTTTCATATCAGCAGAGCTGGGTGTGCATTGTATCCACGAAACCATACTCTGAAATGGAGTGCCTTAACTCTGCTATGCCCCTGGGGACACATAGGACAGTGGATCGTGCACCCATTTCGCATGATGACCACTGTGTGCCTGAAGAGCGTCCTCTGGCTTCTGAGGAACCCTAGGCGAAATAGGCCCCTGGGAAGCACTCTTCCCATTCATAGCAAGGGAAAAGTACTGATTTCTGGGTTGCCAAGGAAGAGTGTCCCAGTCGTCAAAGAGCCTCGCGAAAGCAGTGCTGGGCAGACTCTGTTTGCAAGTCGACTGGCCTCAGTGACTGAAAGAGAACTCCACTGCTAATACACAGTGTGCTGACGATTGAGGCCTGGACTGAAGACAGCACGCAGGCAGAAGCGAAAGCTGAGCTCTGCGTCCAGCCTGAAGACCAGTACACTTTTCACACTTAACTCTGTTGGGATGTGCAAGAGCCATGGTCACCGAGGCCTACCTAAGGTACTGAAATACTTCCCCAGTTCAGCCTAGGCAGAGGACTCTGTTGCCAAAGGATCTCCATGGAAGGGCCCTGTGGGTTCCGTGTGTTTCCTTGAGGGAGTCAGAAACGACTGAGGGTAACTATAGGAGCTCATGGTTGAAAGCAGGCTACCCTGGCAAAACCTTATTTTCCTCCGCGGTAGGCGAGACAGTTGCGGTTTGAAAGCTGCCTGAAAAACACTCCTGCTGCCCATCTTCTCTTTGCTGCCTGAAGGCGTCACCAAAGTACTATGAGTGTACTCGTATGAGGCATGCTGTCTCAGTTCCTTGCTGGGAGCTCCTCCAGGAGCACTCTGGAAATTACCAGCCAAAGAAATGGCACCCCAGGCATCAAGTAAAAGTCCAGATGTCTCCCATTGTAAGCTTAGGTGTGCCATAGTAGCGAAGAAGCATGTGTTAAAGGAATGCTTCCACTCTGTTATGTATTTCACGACGCGTTGTGCACTCACATTCGTTGTAACATCTGTGAAGGAGCACTGAACGCCGCCAACTCTTTTGTTGCCTTTGAGTCCCAGGAGGCAAAAGGGTTCGTTTGCTTTAACGCTGTGAATGTGCAGCGGTAATGGCAAAGCCCTGCCCGGATCGCTCGACAGCTCTCGTTTGTACAGCATTCAAATGGCCTCAGGAACGCCGTTCTAAGCAGCCTTACATTCCATGCTGGTGTGCCCCAAGGAGGAATTTGGGTTCTGAGAAACGCCACTGTGCCTCACAAATGAAACCTGTGAACTCCCAACGGACGTCTCCCTACGGCAGTCGGAAGCTAGATGTTGAGTTCCAGCCTGAAAACAACGGACAGCTTTCCCTGTAACAATGCTGGACTTCTGGGACCATCCAGATTCACCAAGGCCTAACTTTTGCACGGCGGGGGAATGCTCTTGTGCATGTACAGCAGTCCCCACGTGAAAACCTTTCTTAGCAGATGGAGGCAGTCTTTCCCTTGTACTAGGTAGCTAGGCAGAATCATCAGATAAACATGCTTTGTCATCGAGCTTGAAAGTGGGACACTGATGGGAAAGTTCACATTTTCCCGCTTTGCAAGCGACTTGCTTTTGGCTTCAAAGCTGCCTGAACAGCACTAGCGGCCCACCTTCTCTTCACTGCAGGACTTTCGCTGTGGGCCAAGGCTGCGTTCTCTCAATGCCAAAAATGTGCTGACAATTCCCTTCTAGAAACTCATCCTACTGCACTCCAAATTCAGCTCCGGCCAATGAAAGGTGACCTAAGGCCACAAGGTAAGATCCAGTGTTTCATATCAGCAGAGCTGGGTGTGCATTGTATCCACGAAACCATACTCTGAAATGGAGTGCCTTAACTCTGCTATGCCCCTGGGGACACATAGGACAGTGGATCGTGCACCCATTTCGCATGATGACCACTGTGTGCCTGAAGAGTGTCCTCTGGCTTCTGAGGAACCCTAGGCGAAATAGGCCCCTGGGAAGCATTCTTCCCATTCATAGCAAGGGAAAAGTACTGCTTTCTGGGTTGCCAAGGAAGAGTGTCCCAGTCGTCAAAGAGCCTCGCGAAAGCAGTGCTGGGCAGACTCTGTTTGCAAGTCGACTGGCCTCAGTGACTGAAAGGGAATTCCACTGCCAATACACAGTGGGTTGACGATTGAGGCCTGGACTCAGGACAGCATGCAGGCAGAAGCGAAAGCTGAGCTCTGCGTCCAGCCTGAAGACCAGTACACTTTTCACACTTAACTCTGTTGGGATGTGCAAGAGCCATGGTCACCGAGGCCTACCTAAGGTACTGAAATACTTCCCCAGTTCAGCCTAGGCAGAGGACTCTGTTGCCAAAGGATCTCCATGGAAGGCCCTGTGGGTTCCGTGTGTTTCCTTGAGGTAGTCAGAAACGACTGAGGGTAACTATAGGAGCTCATGGTTGAAAGCAGGCTACCCTGGCAAAACCTTATTTTCCTCCGCGGTAGGCGAGACAGTTGCGGTTTGAAAGCTGCCTGAAAAACACTCCTGCTGCCCATCTTCTCTTTGCTGCCTGAAGGCGTCACCAAAGTACTATGAGTGTACTCGTATGAGGCATGCTGTCTCAGTTCCTTGCTGGAAGCTCCTCCAGGAGCACTCTGGAACTTACCAGCCAAAGAAATGGCACCCCAGGCCTCATGGAAAAGTCCAGATTTCTCCCATTGCAAGCTTAGTTGTGCCATAGTAGCGAAGAAGCATGTGTTAAAGGAAAGCTGCAACACGGTTACATATTTCGACTCGTTGGGCACTCACGTTCTTTGTAACATCTGTGAAGGGGCACTGAACGCCGCCAACTCTTCTCTTGCCTTTGAGTCCCAGGAGGCAAACGGGTTCGTTTGCTTTAACGCTGTGAATGTGCAGCGGTAATGGCAAAGCCCTGCCCGGATCGCTCGACAGCTCTCGTTTGTACAGCATTCAAACGGCCTCAGGAACGCCGTTCTAAGCAGCCTTACATTCCATGCTGGTGTGCCCAAGGAGGAATTTGGATTCTTCTGAGAAACACCACTGTGCCTCACTAATGAAACCTGTGAAAACCCAAAGGACCTCTCCCTACGGCAGTCGGAAGCTAGATGTTGAGTTCCAGACTGAAAACACCGGACAGCTTTCCCTGTGTCTTTGTTGGAATTCTGGGACCATCCAGATTCACAAGGCCTAACTTTTGCACGGCGGGGGAATGCTCTTGTGCATGTACAGCATTCCCCACGTGAAAACCTTTCTTAGCAGATGGAGGCAGTCTTTCCCTTGTACTAGGTAGCTAGGCAGAATCATCAGATAAACATGCTTTGTCATCGAGCTTGAAAGTGGGACACTGATGGGAAAGTTCACATTTTCCCGCTTTGCAAGCGACTTGCTTTTGGCTTCAAAGCTGCCTGAACAGCACTAGCGGCCCACCTTCTCTTCACTGCAGGACTTTCGCTGTAGGCCAAGGCTGCGTTCTCTCAATGCCAAAAATGTGCTGACAATTCCCTTCTAGAAACTCATCCTACTGCACTCCAAATTCAGCTCCGGCCAATGAAAGGTGACCTAAGGCCACAAGGTAAGATCCAGTGTTTCATATCAGCAGAGCTGGGTGTGCATTGTATCCACGAAACCATACTCTGAAATGGAGTGCCTTAACTCTGCTATGCCCCTGGGGACACATAGGACAGTGGATCGTGCACCCATTTCACATGATGACCACTGGTGTGCCTGAAGAGCGTCCTCTGGCTTCTGAGGAACCCTAGGCGAAATAGGCCCCTGGGAAGCACTCTTCCCATTCATAGCAAGGGAAAAGTACTGATTTCTGGGTTGCCAAGGAAGAGTGTCCCAGTCGTCAAAGAGCCTCGCGAAAGCAGTGCTGGGCAGACTCTGTTTGCAAGTCGACTGGCCTCAGTGACTGAAAGAGAACTCCACTGCTAATACACAGTGTGCTGACGATTGAGGCCTGGACTGAAGACAGCACGCAGGCAGAAGCGAAAGCTGAGCTCTGCGTCCAGCCTGAAGACCAGTACACTTTTCACACTTAACTCTGTTGGGATGTGCAAGAGCCATGGTCACCGAGGCCTACCTAAGGTACTGAAATACTTCCCCAGTTCAGCCTAGGCAGAGGACTCTGTTGCCAAAGGATCTCCATGGAAGGGCCCTGTGGGTTCCGTGTGTTTCCTTGAGGGAGTCAGAAACGACTGAGGGTAACTATAGGAGCTCATGGTTGAAAGCAGGCTACCCTGGCAAAACCTTATTTTCCTCCGCGGTAGGCGAGACAGTTGCGGTTTGAAAGCTGCCTGAAAAACACTCCTGCTGCCCATCTTCTCTTTGCTGCCTGAAGGCGTCACCAAAGTACTATGAGTGTACTCGTATGAGGCATGCTGTCTCAGTTCCTTGCTGGGAGCTCCTCCAGGAGCACTCTGGAAATTACCAGCCAAAGAAATGGCACCCCAGGCATCAAGTAAAAGTCCAGATGTCTCCCATTGTAAGCTTAGGTGTGCCATAGTAGCGAAGAAGCATGTGTTAAAGGAATGCTTCCACTCTGTTATGTATTTCACGACGCGTTGTGCACTCACATTCGTTGTAACATCTGTGAAGGAGCACTGAACGCCGCCAACTCTTTTGTTGCCTTTGAGTCCCAGGAGGCAAAAGGGTTCGTTTGCTTTAACGCTGTGAATGTGCAGCGGTAATGGCAAAGCCCTGCCCGGATCGCTCGACAGCTCTCGTTTGTACAGCATTCAAATGGCCTCAGGAACGCCGTTCTAAGCAGCCTTACATTCCATGCTGGTGTGCCCCAAGGAGGAATTTGGGTTCTGAGAAACGCCACTGTGCCTCACAAATGAAACCTGTGAACTCCCAACGGACGTCTCCCTACGGCAGTCGGAAGCTAGATGTTGAGTTCCAGCCTGAAAACAACGGACAGCTTTCCCTGTAACAATGCTGGACTTCTGGGACCATCCAGATTCACCAAGGCCTAACTTTTGCACGGCGGGGGAATGCTCTTGTGCATGTACAGCAGTCCCCACGTGAAAACCTTTCTTAGCAGATGGAGGCAGTCTTTCCCTTGTACTAGGTAGCTAGGCAGAATCATCAGATAAACATGCTTTGTCATCGAGCTTGAAAGTGGGACACTGATGGGAAAGTTCACATTTTCCCGCTTTGCAAGCGACTTGCTTTTGGCTTCAAAGCTGCCTGAACAGCACTAGCGGCCCACCTTCTCTTCACTGCAGGACTTTCGCTGTGGGCCAAGGCTGCGTTCTCTCAATGCCAAAAATGTGCTGACAATTCCCTTCTAGAAACTCATCCTACTGCACTCCAAATTCAGCTCCGGCCAATGAAAGGTGACCTAAGGCCACAAGGTAAGATCCAGTGTTTCATATCAGCAGAGCTGGGTGTGCATTGTATCCACGAAACCATACTCTGAAATGGAGTGCCTTAACTCTGCTATGCCCCTGGGGACACATAGGACAGTGGATCGTGCACCCATTTCGCATGATGAC
The DNA here is from genome assembly GCF_028564815.1 of Eubalaena glacialis. NCBI lineage: Eukaryota > Metazoa > Chordata > Mammalia > Artiodactyla > Balaenidae > Eubalaena > Eubalaena glacialis. Next base: position 34,608,370 of record NC_083728.1, on the reverse strand, counting down.
CACTGTGTGCCTGAAGAGTGTCCTCTGGCTTCTGAGGAACCCTAGGCGAAATAGGCCCCTGGGAAGCATTCTTCCCATTCATAGCAAGGGAAAAGTACTGCTTTCTGGGTTGCCAAGGAAGAGTGTCCCAGTCGTCAAAGAGCCTCGCGAAAGCAGTGCTGGGCAGACTCTGTTTGCAAGTCGACTGGCCTCAGTGACTGAAAGGGAATTCCACTGCCAATACACAGTGGGTTGACGATTGAGGCCTGGACTCAGGACAGCATGCAGGCAGAAGCGAAAGCTGAGCTCTGCGTCCAGCCTGAAGACCAGTACACTTTTCACACTTAACTCTGTTGGGATGTGCAAGAGCCATGGTCACCGAGGCCTACCTAAGGTACTGAAATACTTCCCCAGTTCAGCCTAGGCAGAGGACTCTGTTGCCAAAGGATCTCCATGGAAGGCCCTGTGGGTTCCGTGTGTTTCCTTGAGGTAGTCAGAAACGACTGAGGGTAACTATAGGAGCTCATGGTTGAAAGCAGGCTACCCTGGCAAAACCTTATTTTCCTCCGCGGTAGGCGAGACAGTTGCGGTTTGAAAGCTGCCTGAAAAACACTCCTGCTGCCCATCTTCTCTTTGCTGCCTGAAGGCGTCACCAAAGTACTATGAGTGTACTCGTATGAGGCATGCTGTCTCAGTTCCTTGCTGGAAGCTCCTCCAGGAGCACTCTGGAACTTACCAGCCAAAGAAATGGCACCCCAGGCCTCATGGAAAAGTCCAGATTTCTCCCATTGCAAGCTTAGTTGTGCCATAGTAGCGAAGAAGCATGTGTTAAAGGAAAGCTGCAACACGGTTACATATTTCGACTCGTTGGGCACTCACGTTCTTTGTAACATCTGTGAAGGGGCACTGAACGCCGCCAACTCTTCTCTTGCCTTTGAGTCCCAGGAGGCAAACGGGTTCGTTTGCTTTAACGCTGTGAATGTGCAGCGGTAATGGCAAAGCCCTGCCCGGATCGCTCGACAGCTCTCGTTTGTACAGCATTCAAACGGCCTCAGGAACGCCGTTCTAAGCAGCCTTACATTCCATGCTGGTGTGCCCAAGGAGGAATTTGGATTCTTCTGAGAAACACCACTGTGCCTCACTAATGAAACCTGTGAAAACCCAAAGGACCTCTCCCTACGGCAGTCGGAAGCTAGATGTTGAGTTCCAGACTGAAAACACCGGACAGCTTTCCCTGTGTCTTTGTTGGAATTCTGGGACCATCCAGATTCACAAGGCCTAACTTTTGCACGGCGGGGGAATGCTCTTGTGCATGTACAGCATTCCCCACGTGAAAACCTTTCTTAGCAGATGGAGGCAGTCTTTCCCTTGTACTAGGTAGCTAGGCAGAATCATCAGATAAACATGCTTTGTCATCGAGCTTGAAAGTGGGACACTGATGGGAAAGTTCACATTTTCCCGCTTTGCAAGCGACTTGCTTTTGGCTTCAAAGCTGCCTGAACAGCACTAGCGGCCCACCTTCTCTTCACTGCAGGACTTTCGCTGTAGGCCAAGGCTGCGTTCTCTCAATGCCAAAAATGTGCTGACAATTCCCTTCTAGAAACTCATCCTACTGCACTCCAAATTCAGCTCCGGCCAATGAAAGGTGACCTAAGGCCACAAGGTAAGATCCAGTGTTTCATATCAGCAGAGCTGGGTGTGCATTGTATCCACGAAACCATACTCTGAAATGGAGTGCCTTAACTCTGCTATGCCCCTGGGGACACATAGGACAGTGGATCGTGCACCCATTTCACATGATGACCACTGGTGTGCCTGAAGAGCGTCCTCTGGCTTCTGAGGAACCCTAGGCGAAATAGGCCCCTGGGAAGCACTCTTCCCATTCATAGCAAGGGAAAAGTACTGATTTCTGGGTTGCCAAGGAAGAGTGTCCCAGTCGTCAAAGAGCCTCGCGAAAGCAGTGCTGGGCAGACTCTGTTTGCAAGTCGACTGGCCTCAGTGACTGAAAGAGAACTCCACTGCTAATACACAGTGTGCTGACGATTGAGGCCTGGACTGAAGACAGCACGCAGGCAGAAGCGAAAGCTGAGCTCTGCGTCCAGCCTGAAGACCAGTACACTTTTCACACTTAACTCTGTTGGGATGTGCAAGAGCCATGGTCACCGAGGCCTACCTAAGGTACTGAAATACTTCCCCAGTTCAGCCTAGGCAGAGGACTCTGTTGCCAAAGGATCTCCATGGAAGGGCCCTGTGGGTTCCGTGTGTTTCCTTGAGGGAGTCAGAAACGACTGAGGGTAACTATAGGAGCTCATGGTTGAAAGCAGGCTACCCTGGCAAAACCTTATTTTCCTCCGCGGTAGGCGAGACAGTTGCGGTTTGAAAGCTGCCTGAAAAACACTCCTGCTGCCCATCTTCTCTTTGCTGCCTGAAGGCGTCACCAAAGTACTATGAGTGTACTCGTATGAGGCATGCTGTCTCAGTTCCTTGCTGGGAGCTCCTCCAGGAGCACTCTGGAAATTACCAGCCAAAGAAATGGCACCCCAGGCATCAAGTAAAAGTCCAGATGTCTCCCATTGTAAGCTTAGGTGTGCCATAGTAGCGAAGAAGCATGTGTTAAAGGAATGCTTCCACTCTGTTATGTATTTCACGACGCGTTGTGCACTCACATTCGTTGTAACATCTGTGAAGGAGCACTGAACGCCGCCAACTCTTTTGTTGCCTTTGAGTCCCAGGAGGCAAAAGGGTTCGTTTGCTTTAACGCTGTGAATGTGCAGCGGTAATGGCAAAGCCCTGCCCGGATCGCTCGACAGCTCTCGTTTGTACAGCATTCAAATGGCCTCAGGAACGCCGTTCTAAGCAGCCTTACATTCCATGCTGGTGTGCCCCAAGGAGGAATTTGGGTTCTGAGAAACGCCACTGTGCCTCACAAATGAAACCTGTGAACTCCCAACGGACGTCTCCCTACGGCAGTCGGAAGCTAGATGTTGAGTTCCAGCCTGAAAACAACGGACAGCTTTCCCTGTGACAATGCTGGACTTCTGGGACCATCCAGATTCACCAAGGCCTAACTTTTGCACGGCGGGGGAATGCTCTTGTGCATGTACAGCAGTCCCCACGTGAAAACCTTTCTTAGCAGATGGAGGCAGTCTTTCCCTTGTACTAGGTAGCTAGGCAGAATCATCAGATAAACATGCTTTGTCATCGAGCTTGAAAGTGGGACACTGATGGGAAAGTTCACATTTTCCCGCTTTGCAAGCGACTTGCTTTTGGCTTCAAAGCTGCCTGAACAGCACTAGCGGCCCACCTTCTCTTCACTGCAGGACTTTCGCTGTGGGCCAAGGCTGCGTTCTCTCAATGCCAAAAATGTGCTGACAATTCCCTTCTAGAAACTCATCCTACTGCACTCCAAATTCAGCTCCGGCCAATGAAAGGTGACCTAAGGCCACAAGGTAAGATCCAGTGTTTCATATCAGCAGAGCTGGGTGTGCATTGTATCCACGAAACCATACTCTGAAATGGAGTGCCTTAACTCTGCTATGCCCCTGGGGACACATAGGACAGTGGATCGTGCACCCATTTCGCATGATGACCACTGTGTGCCTGAAGAGTGTCCTCTGGCTTCTGAGGAACCCTAGGCGAAATAGGCCCCTGGGAAGCATTCTTCCCATTCATAGCAAGGGAAAAGTACTGCTTTCTGGGTTGCCAAGGAAGAGTGTCCCAGTCGTCAAAGAGCCTCGCGAAAGCAGTGCTGGGCAGACTCTGTTTGCAAGTCGACTGGCCTCAGTGACTGAAAGGGAATTCCACTGCCAATACACAGTGGGTTGACGATTGAGGCCTGGACTCAGGACAGCATGCAGGCAGAAGCGAAAGCTGAGCTCTGCGTCCAGCCTGAAGACCAGTACACTTTTCACACTTAACTCTGTTGGGATGTGCAAGAGCCATGGTCACCGAGGCCTACCTAAGGTACTGAAATACTTCCCCAGTTCAGCCTAGGCAGAGGACTCTGTTGCCAAAGGATCTCCATGGAAGGCCCTGTGGGTTCCGTGTGTTTCCTTGAGGTAGTCAGAAACGACTGAGGGTAACTATAGGAGCTCATGGTTGAAAGCAGGCTACCCTGGCAAAACCTTATTTTCCTCCGCGGTAGGCGAGACAGTTGCGGTTTGAAAGCTGCCTGAAAAACACTCCTGCTGCCCATCTTCTCTTTGCTGCCTGAAGGCGTCACCAAAGTACTATGAGTGTACTCGTATGAGGCATGCTGTCTCAGTTCCTTGCTGGAAGCTCCTCCAGGAGCACTCTGGAACTTACCAGCCAAAGAAATGGCACCCCAGGCCTCATGGAAAAGTCCAGATTTCTCCCATTGCAAGCTTAGTTGTGCCATAGTAGCGAAGAAGCATGTGTTAAAGGAAAGCTGCAACACGGTTACATATTTCGACTCGTTGGGCACTCACGTTCTTTGTAACATCTGTGAAGGGGCACTGAACGCCGCCAACTCTTCTCTTGCCTTTGAGTCCCAGGAGGCAAACGGGTTCGTTTGCTTTAACGCTGTGAATGTGCAGCGGTAATGGCAAAGCCCTGCCCGGATCGCTCGACAGCTCTCGTTTGTACAGCATTCAAACGGCCTCAGGAACGCCGTTCTAAGCAGCCTTACATTCCATGCTGGTGTGCCCAAGGAGGAATTTGGATTCTTCTGAGAAACACCACTGTGCCTCACTAATGAAACCTGTGAAAACCCAAAGGACCTCTCCCTACGGCAGTCGGAAGCTAGATGTTGAGTTCCAGACTGAAAACACCGGACAGCTTTCCCTGTGTCTTTGTTGGAATTCTGGGACCATCCAGATTCACAAGGCCTAACTTTTGCACGGCGGGGGAATGCTCTTGTGCATGTACAGCATTCCCCACGTGAAAACCTTTCTTAGCAGATGGAGGCAGTCTTTCCCTTGTACTAGGTAGCTAGGCAGAATCATCAGATAAACATGCTTTGTCATCGAGCTTGAAAGTGGGACACTGATGGGAAAGTTCACATTTTCCCGCTTTGCAAGCGACTTGCTTTTGGCTTCAAAGCTGCCTGAACAGCACTAGCGGCCCACCTTCTCTTCACTGCAGGACTTTCGCTGTGGGCCAAGGCTGCGTTCTCTCAATGCCAAAAATGTGCTGACAATTCCCTTCTAGAAACTCATCCTACTGCACTCCAAATTCAGCTCCGGCCAATGAAAGGTGACCTAAGGCCACAAGGTAAGATCCAGTGTTTCATATCAGCAGAGCTGGGTGTGCATTGTATCCACGAAACCATACTCTGAAATGGAGTGCCTTAACTCTGCTATGCCCCTGGGGACACATAGGACAGTGGATCGTGCACCCATTTCACATGATGACCACTGGTGTGCCTGAAGAGCGTCCTCTGGCTTCTGAGGAACCCTAGGCGAAATAGGCCCCTGGGAAGCACTCTTCCCATTCATAGCAAGGGAAAAGTACTGATTTCTGGGTTGCCAAGGAAGAGTGTCCCAGTCGTCAAAGAGCCTCGCGAAAGCAGTGCTGGGCAGACTCTGTTTGCAAGTCGACTGGCCTCAGTGACTGAAAGAGAACTCCACTGCTAATACACAGTGTGCTGACGATTGAGGCCTGGACTGAAGACAGCACGCAGGCAGAAGCGAAAGCTGAGCTCTGCGTCCAGCCTGAAGACCAGTACACTTTTCACACTTAACTCTGTTGGGATGTGCAAGAGCCATGGTCACCGAGGCCTACCTAAGGTACTGAAATACTTCCCCAGTTCAGCCTAGGCAGAGGACTCTGTTGCCAAAGGATCTCCATGGAAGGGCCCTGTGGGTTCCGTGTGTTTCCTTGAGGGAGTCAGAAACGACTGAGGGTAACTATAGGAGCTCATGGTTGAAACCAGGCTACCCTGGCAAAACCTTATTTTCCTCCGCGGTAGGCGAGACAGTTGCGGTTTGAAAGCTGCCTGAAAAACACTCCTGCTGCCCATCTTCTCTTTGCTGCCTGAAGGCGTCACCAAAGTACTATGAGTGTACTCGTATGAGGCATGCTGTCTCAGTTCCTTGCTGGGAGCTCCTCCAGGAGCACTCTGGAAATTACCAGCCAAAGAAATGGCACCCCAGGCATCAAGTAAAAGTCCAGATGTCTCCCATTGTAAGCTTAGGTGTGCCATAGTAGCGAAGAAGCATGTGTTAAAGGAATGCTTCCACTCTGTTATGTATTTCACGACGCGTTGTGCACTCACATTCGTTGTAACATCTGTGAAGGAGCACTGAACGCCGCCAACTCTTTTGTTGCCTTTGAGTCCCAGGAGGCAAAAGGGTTCGTTTGCTTTAACGCTGTGAATGTTCAGCGGTAATGGCAAAGCCCTGCCCGGATCGCTCGACAGCTCTCGTTTGTACAGCATTCAAATGGCCTCAGGAACGCCGTTCTAAGCAGCCTTACATTCCATGCTGGTGTGCCCCAAGGAGGAATTTGGGTTCTGAGAAACGCCACTGTGCCTCACAAATGAAACCTGTGAACTCCCAACGGACGTCTCCCTACGGCAGTCGGAAGCTAGATGTTGAGTTCCAGCCTGAAAACAACGGACAGCTTTCCCTGTGACAATGCTGGACTTCTGGGACCATCCAGATTCACCAAGGCCTAACTTTTGCACGGCGGGGGAATGCTCTTGTGCATGTACAGCAGTCCCCACGTGAAAACCTTTCTTAGCAGATGGAGGCAGTCTTTCCCTTGTACTAGGTAGCTAGGCAGAATCATCAGATAAACATGCTTTGTCATCGAGCTTGAAAGTGGGACACTGATGGGAAAGTTCACATTTTCCCGCTTTGCAAGCGACTTGCTTTTGGCTTCAAAGCTGCCTGAACAGCACTAGCGGCCCACCTTCTCTTCACTGCAGGAGTTTCACTGTGGGCCAAGGCTGCGTTCTCTCAATGCCAAAAAAGTGCTGACAATTCCCTTCTAGAAACTCATCCTACTGCACTCCAAATTCAGCTCAGGCCAATGAAAGGTGACCTAAGGCCACAAGGTAAGATCCAGTGTTTCATATCAGCAGAGCTGGGTGTGCATTGTATCCACGAAACCATACTCTGAAATGGAGTGCCTTAACTCTGCTATGCCCCTGGGGACACATAGGACAGTGGATCGTGCACCCATTTCGCATGATGACCACTGTGTGCCTGAAGAGTGTCCTCTGGCTTCTGAGGAACCCTAGGCGAAATAGGCCCCTGGGAAGCATTCTTCCCATTCATAGGAAGGGAAAAGTACTGCTTTCTGGGTTGCCAAGGAAGAGTGTCCCAGTCGTCAAAGAGCCTCGCGAAAGCAGTGCTGGGCAGACTCTGTTTGCAAGTCGACTGGCCTCAGTGACTGAAAGGGAATTCCACTGCCAATACACAGTGGGTTGACGATTGAGGCCTGGACTCAGGACAGCATGCAGGCAGAAGCGAAAGCTGAGCTCTGCGTCCAGCCTGAAGACCAGTACACTTTTCACACTTAACTCTGTTGGGATGTGCAAGAGCCATGGTCACCGAGGCCTACCTAAGGTACTGAAATACTTCCCCAGTTCAGCCTAGGCAGAGGACTCTGTTGCCAAAGGATCTCCATGGAAGGCCCTGTGGGTTCCGTGTGTTTCCTTGAGGTAGTCAGAAACGACTGAGGGTAACTATAGGAGCTCATGGTTGAAAGCAGGCTACCCTGGCAAAACCTTATTTTCCTCCGCGGTAGGCGAGACAGTTGCGGTTTGAAAGCTGCCTGAAAAACACTCCTGCTGCCCATCTTCTCTTTGCTGCCTGAAGGCGTCACCAAAGTACTATGAGTGTACTCGTATGAGGCATGCTGTCTCAGTTCCTTGCTGGAAGCTCCTCCAGGAGCACTCTGGAACTTACCAGCCAAAGAAATGGCACCCCAGGCCTCATGGAAAAGTCCAGATTTCTCCCATTGCAAGCTTAGTTGTGCCATAGTAGCGAAGAAGCATGTGTTAAAGGAAAGCTGCAACACGGTTACATATTTCGACTCGTTGGGCACTCACGTTCTTTGTAACATCTGTGAAGGGGCACTGAACGCCGCCAACTCTTCTCTTGCCTTTGAGTCCCAGGAGGCAAACGGGTTCGTTTGCTTTAACGCTGTGAATGTGCAGCGGTAATGGCAAAGCCCTGCCCGGATCGCTCGACAGCTCTCGTTTGTACAGCATTCAAACGGCCTCAGGAACGCCGTTCTAAGCAGCCTTACATTCCATGCTGGTGTGCCCAAGGAGGAATTTGGATTCTTCTGAGAAACACCACTGTGCCTCACTAATGAAACCTGTGAAAACCCAAAGGACCTCTCCCTACGGCAGTCGGAAGCTAGATGTTGAGTTCCAGACTGAAAACACCGGACAGCTTTCCCTGTGTCTTTGTTGGAATTCTGGGACCATCCAGATTCACAAGGCCTAACTTTTGCACGGCGGGGGAATGCTCTTGTGCATGTACAGCATTCCCCACGTGAAAACCTTTCTTAGCAGATGGAGGCAGTCTTTCCCTTGTACTAGGTAGCTAGGCAGAATCATCAGATAAACATGCTTTGTCATCGAGCTTGAAAGTGGGACACTGATGGGAAAGTTCACATTTTCCCGCTTTGCAAGCGACTTGCTTTTGGCTTCAAAGCTGCCTGAACAGCACTAGCGGCCCACCTTCTCTTCACTGCAGGACTTTCGCTGTGGGCCAAGGCTGCGTTCTCTCAATGCCAAAAAAGTGCTGACAATTCCCTTCTAGAAACTCATCCTACTGCACTCCAAATTCAGCTCCGGCCAATGAAAGGTGACCTAAGGCCACAAGGTAAGATCCAGTGTTTCATATCAGCAGAGCTGGGTGTGCATTGTATCCACGAAACCGTACTCTGAAATGGAGTGCCTTAACTCTGCTATGCCCCTGGGGACACATAGGACAGTGGATCGTGCACCCATTTCGCATGATGACCACTGGTGTGCCTGAAGAGCGTCCTCTGGCTTCTGAGGAACCCTAGGCGAAATAGGCCCCTGGGAAGCATTCTTCCCATTCATAGCAAGGGAAAAGTACTGCTTTCTGGGTTGCCAAGGAAGAGTGTCCCAGTCGTCAAAGAGCCTCGCGAAAGCAGTGCTGGGCAGACTCTGTTTGCAAGTCGACTGGCCTCAGTGACTGAAAGGGAATTCCACTGCCAATACACAGTGGGTTGACGATTGAGGCCTGGACTCAGGACAGCATGCAGGCAGAAGCGAAAGCTGAGCTCTGCGTCCAGCCTGAAGACCAGTACACTTTTCACACTTAACTCTGTTGGGATGTGCAAGAGCCATGGTCACCGAGGCCTACCTAAGGTACTGAAATACTTCCCCAGTTCAGCCTAGGCAGAGGACTCTGTTGCCAAAGGATCTCCATGGAAGGGCCCTGTGGGTTCCGTGTGTTTCCTTGAGGGAGTCAGAAACGACTGAGGGTAACTATAGGAGCTCATGGTTGAAAGCAGGCTACCCTGGCAAAACCTTATTTTCCTCCGCGGTAGGCGAGACAGTTGCGGTTTGAAAGCTGCCTGAAAAACACTCCTGCTGCCCATCTTCTCTTTGCTGCCTGAAGGCGTCACCAAAGTACTATGAGTGTACTCGTATGAGGCATGCTGTCTCAGTTCCTTGCTGGGAGCTCCTCCAGGAGCACTCTGGAAATTACCAGCCAAAGAAATGGCACCCCAGGCATCAAGTAAAAGTCCAGATGTCTCCCATTGTAAGCTTAGGTGTGCCATAGTAGCGAAGAAGCATGTGTTAAAGGAATGCTTCCACTCTGTTATGTATTTCACGACGCGTTGTGCACTCACATTCGTTGTAACATCTGTGAAGGAGCACTGAACGCCGCCAACTCTTTTGTTGCCTTTGAGTCCCAGGAGGCAAAAGGGTTCGTTTGCTTTAACGCTGTGAATGTGCAGCGGTAATGGCAAAGCCCTGCCCGGATCGCTCGACAGCTCTCGTTTGTACAGCATTCAAATGGCCTCAGGAACGCCGTTCTAAGCAGCCTTACATTCCATGCTGGTGTGCCCCAAGGAGGAATTTGGGTTCTGAGAAACGCCACTGTGCCTCACAAATGAAACCTGTGAACTCCCAACGGACGTCTCCCTACGGCAGTCGGAAGCTAGATGTTGAGTTCCAGCCTGAAAACAACGGACAGCTTTCCCTGTGACAATGCTGGACTTCTGGGACCATCCAGATTCACCAAGGCCTAACTTTTGCACGGCGGGGGAATGCTCTTGTGCATGTACAGCAGTCCCCACGTGAAAACCTTTCTTAGCAGATGGAGGCAGTCTTTCCCTTGTACTAGGTAGCTAGGCAGAATCATCAGATAAACATGCTTTGTCATCGAGCTTGAAAGTGGGACACTGATGGGAAAGTTCACATTTTCCCGCTTTGCAAGCGACTTGCTTTTGGCTTCAAAGCTGCCTGAACAGCACTAGCGGCCCACCTTCTCTTCACTGCAGGACTTTCGCTGTGGGCCAAGGTTGCGTTCTCTCAATGCCAAAAATGTGCTGACAATTCCCTTCTAGAAACTCATCCTACTGCACTCCAAATTCAGCTCCGGCCAATGAAAGGTGACCTAAGGCCACAAGGTAAGATCCAGTGTTTCATATCAGCAGAGCTGGGTGTGCATTGTATCCACGAAACCATACTCTGAAATGGAGTGCCTTAACTCTGCTATGCCCCTGGGGACACATAGGACAGTGGATCGTGCACCCATTTCGCATGATGACCACTGTGTGCCTGAAGAGCGTCCTCTGGCTTCTGAGGAACCCTAGGCGAAATAGGTCCCTGGGAAGCATTCTTCCCATTCATAGCAAGGGAAAAGTACTGCTTTCTGGGTTGCCAAGGAAGAGTGTCCCAGTCGTCAAAGAGCCTCGCGAAAGCAGTGCTGGGCAGACTCTGTTTGCAAGTCGACTGGCCTCAGTGACTGAAAGAGAACTCCACTGCTAATACACAGTGTGCTGACGATTGAGGCCTGGACTCAGGACAGCACGCAGGCAGAAGCGAAAGCTAAGCTCTGCGTCCAGCCTGAAGACGAGTACACTTTTCACACTTAACTCTGTTGGGATGTGCAAGAGCCATGGTCACCGAGGCCTACCTAAGGTACTGAAATACTTCCCCAGTTCAGCCTAGGCAGAGGACTCTGTTGCCAAAGGATCTCCATGGAAGGGCCCTGTGGGTTCCGTGTGTTTCCTTGAGGGAGTCAGAAACGACTGAGGGTAACTATAGGAGCTCATGGTTGAAAGCAGGCTACCCTGGCAAAACCTTATTTTCCTCCGCGGTAGGCGAGACAGTTGCGGTTTGAAAGCTGCCTGAAAAACACTCCTGCTGCCCATCTTCTCTTTGCTGCCTGAAGGCGTCACCAAAGTACTATGAGTGTACTTGTATGAGGCATGCTGTCTCAGTTCCTTGCTGGGAGCTCCTCCAGGAGCACTCTGGAAATTACCAGCCAAAGAAATGGCACCCCAGGCATCAAGTAAAAGTCCAGATGTCTCCCATTGTAAGCTTAGGTGTGCCATAGTAGCGAAGAAGCATGTGTTAAAGGAATGCTTCCACTCTGTTATGTATTTCACGACGCGTTGTGCACTCACATTCGTTGTAACATCTGTGAAGGAGCACTGAACGCCGCCAACTCTTTTGTTGCCTTTGAGTCCCAGGAGGCAAAAGGGTTCGTTTGCTTTAACGCTGTGAATGTGCAGCGGTAATGGCAAAGCCCTGCCCGGATCGCTCGACAGCTCTCGTTTGTACAGCATTCAAATGGCCTCAGGAACGCCGTTCTAAGCAGCCTTACATTCCATGCTGGTGTGCCCCAAGGAGGAATTTGGGTTCTGAGAAACGCCACTGTGCCTCACAAATGAAACCTGTGAACTCCCAACGGACGTCTCCCTACGGCAGTCGGAAGCTAGATGTTGAGTTCCAGCCTGAAAACAACGGACAGCTTTCCCTGTGACAATGCTGGACTTCTGGGACCATCCAGATTCACCAAGGCCTAACTTTTGCACGGCGGGGGAATGCTCTTGTGCATGTACAGCAGTCCCCACGTGAAAACCTTTCTTAGCAGATGGAGGCAGTCTTTCCCTTGTACTAGGTAGCTAGGCAGAATCATCAGATAAACATGCTTTGTCATCGAGCTTGAAAGTGGGACACTGATGGGAAAGTTCACATTTTCCCGCTTTGCAAGCGACTTGCTTTTGGCTTCAAAGCTGCCTGAACAGCACTAGCGGCCCACCTTCTCTTCACTGCAGGAGTGTCGCTGTGGGCCAAGGCTGCGTTCTCTCAATGCCAAAAAAGTGCTGACATTTCCCTTCTAGAAACTCATCCTACTGCACTCCAAATTCAGCTCCGGCCAATGAAAGGTGACCTAAGGCCACAAGGTAAGATCCAGTGTTTCATATCAGCAGAGCTGGGTGTGCATTGTATCCACGAAACCATACTCTGAAATGGAGTGCCTTAACTCTGCTATGCCCCTGGGGACACATAGGACAGTGGATCGTGCACCCATTTCGCATGATGACCACTGTGTGCCTGAAGAGCGTCCTCTGGCTTCTGAGGAACCCTAGGCGAAATAGGTTCCTGGGAAGCATTCTTCCCATTCATAGCAAGGGAAAAGTACTGCTTTCTGGGTTGCCAAGGAAGAGTGTCCCAGTCGTCAAAGAGCCTCGCGAAAGAAGTGCTGGGCAGACTCTGTTTGCAAGTCGACTGGCCTCAGTGACTGAAAGAGAACTCCACTGCTAATACACAGTGTGCTGACGATTGAGGCCTGGACTCAGGACAGCACGCAGGCAGAAGCGAAAGCTAAGCTCTGCGTCCAGCCTGAAGACGAGTACACTTTTCACACTTAACTCTGTTGGGATGTGCAAGAGCCATGGTCACCGAGGCCTACCTAAGGTACTGAAATACTTCCCCAGTTCAGCCTAGGCAGAGGACTCTGTTGCCAAAGGATCTCCATGGAAGGGCCCTGTGGGTTCCGTGTGTTTCCTTGAGGGAGTCAGAAACGACTGAGGGTAACTATAGGAGCTCATGGTTGAAAGCAGGCTACCCTGGCAAAACCTTATTTTCCTCCGCGGTAGGCGAGACAGTTGCGGTTTGAAAGCTGCCTGAAAAACACTCCTGCTGCCCATCTTCTCTTTGCTGCCTGAAGGCGTCACCAAAGTACTATGAGTGTACTCGTATGAGGCATGCTGTCTCAGTTCCTTGCTGGGAGCTCCTCCAGGAGCACTCTGGAAATTACCAGCCAAAGAAATGGCACCCCAGGCATCAAGTAAAAGTCCAGATGTCTCCCATTGTAAGCTTAGGTGTGCCATAGTAGCGAAGAAGCATGTGTTAAAGGAATGCTTCCACTCTGTTATGTATTTCACGACGCGTTGTGCACTCACATTCGTTGTAACATCTGTGAAGGAGCACTGAACGCCGCCAACTCTTTTGTTGCCTTTGAGTCCCAGGAGGCAAAAGGGTTCGTTTGCTTTAACGCTGTGAATGTTCAGCGGTAATGGCAAAGCCCTGCCCGGATCGCTCGACAGCTCTCGTTTGTACAGCATTCAAATGGCCTCAGGAACGCCGTTCTAAGCAGCCTTACATTCCATGCTGGTGTGCCCCAAGGAGGAATTTGGGTTCTGAGAAACGCCACTGTGCCTCACAAATGAAACCTGTGAACTCCCAACGGACGTCTCCCTACGGCAGTCGGAAGCTAGATGTTGAGTTCCAGCCTGAAAACAACGGACAGCTTTCCCTGTGACAATGCTGGACTTCTGGGACCATCCAGATTCACCAAGGCCTAACTTTTGCACGGCGGGGGAATGCTCTTGTGCATGTACAGCAGTCCCCACGTGAAAACCTTTCTTAGCAGATGGAGGCAGTCTTTCCCTTGTACTAGGTAGCTAGGCAGAATCATCAGATAAACATGCTTTGTCATCGAGCTTGAAAGTGGGACACTGATGGGAAAGTTCACATTTTCCCGCTTTGCAAGCGACTTGCTTTTGGCTTCAAAGCTGCCTGAACAGCACTAGCGGCCCACCTTCTCTTCACTGCAGGACTTTCGCTGTGGGCCAAGGCTGCGTTCTCTCAATGCCAAAAAAGTGCTGACAATTCCCTTCTAGAAACTCATCCTACTGCACTCCAAATTCAGCTCCGGCCAATGAAAGGTGACCTAAGGCCACAAGGTAAGATCCAGTGTTTCATATCAGCAGAGCTGGGTGTGCATTGTATCCACGAAACCATACTCTGAAATGGAGTGCCTTAACTCTGCTATGCCCCTGGGGACACATAGGACAGTGGATCGTGCACCCATTTCGCATGATGACCACTGTGTGCCTGAAGAGCGTCCTCTGGCTTCTGAGGAACCCTAGGCGAAATAGGTTCCTGGGAAGCATTCTTCCCATTCATAGCAAGGGAAAAGTACTGCTTTCTGGGTTGCCAAGGAAGAGTGTCCCAGTCGTCAAAGAGCCTCGCGAAAGCAGTGCTGGGCAGACTCTGTTTGCAAGTCGACTGGCCTCAGTGACTGAAAGAGAACTCCACTGCTAATACACAGTGTTCTGACTGGACTCAGGACAGCACGCAGGCAGAAGCGAAAGCTAAGCTCTGCGTCCAGCCTGAAGACGAGTACACTTTTCACACTTAACTCTGTTGGGATGTGCAAGAGCCATGGTCACCGAGGCCTACCTAAGGTACTGAAATACTTCCCCAGTTCAGCCTAGGCAGAGGACTCTGTTGCCAAAGGATCTCCATGGAAGGGCCCTGTGGGTTCCGTGTGTTTCCTTGAGGGAGTCAGAAACGACTGAGGGTAACTATAGGAGCTCATGGTTGAAAGCAGGCTACCCTGGCAAAACCTTATTTTCCTCCGCGGTAGGCGAGACAGTTGCGGTTTGAAAGCTGCCTGAAAAACACTCCTGCTGCCCATCTTCTCTTTGCTGCCTGAAGGCGTCACCAAAGTACTATGAGTGTACTCGTATGAGGCATGCTGTCTCAGTTCCTTGCTGGGAGCTCCTCCAGGAGCACTCTGGAAATTACCAGCCAAAGAAATGGCACCCCAGGCATCAAGTAAAAGTCCAGATGTCTCCCATTGTAAGCTTAGGTGTGCCATAGTAGCGAAGAAGCATGTGTTAAAGGAATGCTTCCACTCTGTTATGTATTTCACGACGCGTTGTGCACTCACATTCGTTGTAACATCTGTGAAGGAGCACTGAACGCCGCCAACTCTTTTGTTGCCTTTGAGTCCCAGGAGGCAAAAGGGTTCGTTTGCTTTAACGCTGTGAATGTTCAGCGGTAATGGCAAAGCCCTGCCCGGATCGCTCGACAGCTCTCGTTTGTACAGCATTCAAATGGCCTCAGGAACGCCGTTCTAAGCAGCCTTACATTCCATGCTGGTGTGCCCCAAGGAGGAATTTGGGTTCTGAGAAACGCCACTGTGCCTCACAAATGAAACCTGTGAACTCCCAACGGACGTCTCCCTACGGCAGTCGGAAGCTAGATGTTGAGTTCCAGCCTGAAAACAACGGACAGCTTTCCCTGTGACAATGCTGGACTTCTGGGACCATCCAGATTCACCAAGGCCTAACTTTTGCACGGCGGGGGAATGCTCTTGTGCATGTACAGCAGTCCCCACGTGAAAACCTTTCTTAGCAGATGGAGGCAGTCTTTCCCTTGTACTAGGTAGCTAGGCAGAATCATCAGATAAACATGCTTTGTCATCGAGCTTGAAAGTGGGACACTGATGGGAAAGTTCACATTTTCCCGCTTTGCAAGCGACTTGCTTTTGGCTTCAAAGCTGCCTGAACAGCACTAGCGGCCCACCTTCTCTTCACTGCAGGAGTGTCGCTGTGGGCCAAGGCTGCGTTCTCTCAATGCCAAAAAAGTGCTGACAATTCCCTTCTAGAAACTCATCCTACTGCACTCCAAATTCAGCTCCGGCCAATGAAAGGTGACCTAAGGCCACAAGGTAAGATCCAGTGTTTCATATCAGCAGAGCTGGGTGTGCATTGTATCCACGAAACCATACTCTGAAATGGAGTGCCTTAACTCTGCTATGCCCCTGGGGACACATAGGACAGTGGATCGTGCACCCATTTCGCATGATGACCACTGTGTGCCTGAAGAGCGTCCTCTGGCTTCTGAGGAACCCTAGGCGAAATAGGTTCCTGGGAAGCATTCTTCCCATTCATAGCAAGGGAAAAGTACTGCTTTCTGGGTTGCCAAGGAAGAGTGTCCCAGTCGTCAAAGAGCCTCGCGAAAGCAGTGCTGGGCAGACTCTGTTTGCAAGTCGACTGGCCTCAGTGACTGAAAGAGAACTCCACTGCTAATACACAGTGTTCTGACTGGACTCAGGACAGCACGCAGGCAGAAGCGAAAGCTAAGCTCTGCGTCCAGCCTGAAGACGAGTACACTTTTCACACTTAACTCTGTTGGGATGTACAAGAGCCATGGTCACCAAGGCCTACCTAAGGTACTGAAATACTTCCCCAGGTCAGCCTAGGCAGAGGACTCTGTTGCCAAAGGATCTCCATGGAAGGGCCCTGTGGGTTCCGTGTGTTTCCTTGAGGGAGTCAGAAACGACTGAGGGTAACTATAGGAGCTCATGGTTGAAAGCAGGCTACCCTGGCAAAACCTTATTTTCCTCCGCGGTAGGCGAGACAGTTGCGGTTTGAAAGCTGCCTGAAAAACACTCCTGCTGCCCATCTTCTCTTTGCTGCCTGAAGGCGTCACCAAAGTATTATGAGTGTACTCGTATGAGGCATGCTGTCTCAGTTCCTTGCTGCGAGCTCCTCCAGGAGCACTCTGGAAATTACCAGCCAAAGAAATGGCACCCCAGGCATCAAGTAAAAGTCCAGATGTCTCCCATTGTAAGCTTAGGTGTGCCATAGTAGCGAAGAAGCATGTGTTAAAGGAATGCTTCCACTCTGTTATGTATTTCACGACGCGTTGTGCACTCACATTCGTTGTAACATCTGTGAAGGAGCACTGAACGCCGCCAACTCTTTTGTTGCCTTTGAGTCCCAGGAGGCAAAAGGGTTCGTTTGCTTTAACGCTGTGAATGTTCAGCGGTAATGGCAAAGCCCTGCCCGGATCGCTCGACAGCTCTCGTTTGTACAGCATTCAAATGGCCTCAGGAACGCCGTTCTAAGCAGCCTTACATTCCATGCTGGTGTGCCCCAAGGAGGAATTTGGGTTCTGAGAAACGCCACTGTGCCTCACAAATGAAACCTGTGAACTCCCAACGGACGTCTCCCTACGGCAGTCGGAAGCTAGATGTTGAGTTCCAGCCTGAAAACAACGGACAGCTTTCCCTGTGACAATGCTGGACTTCTGGGACCATCCAGATTCACCAAGGCCTAACTTTTGCACGGCGGGGGAATGCTCTTGTGCATGTACAGCAGTCCCCACGTGAAAACCTTTCTTAGCAGATGGAGGCAGTCTTTCCCTTGTACTAGGTAGCTAGGCAGAATCATCAGATAAACATGCTTTGTCATCGAGCTTGAAAGTGGGACACTGATGGGAAATTTCACATTTTCCCGCTTTGCAAGCGACTTGCTTTTGGCTTCAAAGCTGCCTGAACAGCACTAGCGGCCCACCTTCTCTTCACTGCAAGAGTTTCGCTGTGGGCCAAGGCTGCGTTCTCTCAATGCCAAAAAAGTGCTGACAATTCCCTTCTAGAAACTCATCCTACTGCACTCCAAATTCAGCTCCGGCCAATGAAAGGTGACCTAAGGCCACAAGGTAAGATCCAGTGTTTCATATCAGCAGAGCTGGGTGTGCATTGTATCCACGAAACCATACTCTGAAATGGAGTGCCTTAACTCTGCTATGCCCCTGGCGACACATAGGACAGTGGATCGTGCACCCATTTCGCATGATGACCACTGTGTGCCTGAAGAGTGTCCTCTGGCTTCTGAGGAAGCCTAGGCGAAATAGGCCCCTGGGAAGCACTCTTCCCATTCATAGCAAGGGAAAAGTACTGATTTCTGGGTTGCCAAGGAAGAGTGTCCCAGTCGTCAAAGAGCCTCGCGAAAGCAGTGCTGGGCAGACTCTGTTTGCAAGTCGACTGGCCTCAGTGACTGAAAGGGAATTCCACTGCCAATACACAGTGGGTTGACGATTGAGGCCTGGACTCAGGACAGCATGCAGGCAGAAGCGAAAGCTGAGCTCTGCGTCCAGCCTGAAGACCAGTACACTTTTCACACTTAACTCTGTTGGGATGTGCAAGAGCCATGGTCACCGAGGCCTACCTAAGGTACTGAAATACTTCCCCAGTTCAGCCTAGGCAGAGGACTCTGTTGCCAAAGGATCTCCATGGAAGGGCCCTGTGGGTTCCGTGTGTTTCCATGAGGTAGTCAGAAACGACTGAGGGTAACTATAGGAGCTCATGGTTGAAAGCAGGCTACCCTGGCAAAACCTTATTTTCCTCCGCGGTAGGCGAGACAGTTGCGGTTTGAAAGCTGCCTGAAAAACACTCCTGCTGCCCATCTTCTCTTTGCTGCCTGAAGGCGTCACCAAAGTACTATGAGTGTACTCGTATGAGGCATGCTGTCTCAGTTCCTTGCTGGAAGCTCCTCCAGGAGCACTCTGGAACTTACCAGCCAAAGAAATGGCACCCCAGGCCTCATGGAAAAGTCCAGATTTCTCCCATTGCAAGCTTAGTTGTGCCATAGTAGCGAAGAAGCATGTGTTAAAGGAAAGCTGCAACACGGTTACATATTTCGACTCGTTGGGCACTCACGTTCTTTGTAACATCTGTGAAGGGGCACTGAACGCCGCCAACTCTTCTCTTGCCTTTGAGTCCCAGGAGGCAAACGGGTTCGTTTGCTTTAACGCTGTGAATGTGCAGCGGTAATGGCAAAGCCCTGCCCGGATCGCTCGACAGCTCTCGTTTGTACAGCATTCAAATGGCCTCAGGAACGCCGTTCTAAGCAGCCTTACATTCCATGCTGGTGTGCCCAAGGAGGAATTTGGATTCTTCTGAGAAACACCACTGTGCCTCACTAATGAAACCTGTGAAAACCCAAAGGACCTCTCCCTACGGCAGTCGGAAGCTAGATGTTGAGTTCCAGACTGAAAACACCGGACAGCTTTCCCTGTGTCTTTGTTGGAATTCTGGGACCATCCAGATTCACAAGGCCTAACTTTTGCACGGCGGGGGAATGCTCTTGTGCATGTACAGCATTCCCCACGTGAAAACCTTTCTTAGCAGATGGAGGCAGTCTTTCCCTTGTACTAGGTAGCTAGGCAGAATCATCAGATAAACATGCTTTGTCATCGAGCTTGAAAGTGGGACACTGATGGGAAAGTTCACATTTTCCCGCTTTGCAAGCGACTTGCTTTTGGCTTCAAAGCTGCCTGAACAGCACTAGCGGCCCACCTTCTCTTCACTGCAGGACTTTCGCTGTGGGCCAAGGCTGCGCTCTCTCAATGCCAAAAATGTGCTGACAATTCCCTTCTAGAAACTCATCCTACTGCACTCCAAATTCAGCTCCGGCCAATGAAAGGTGACCTAAGGCCACAAGGTAAGATCCAGTGTTTCATATCAGCAGAGCTGGGTGTGCATTGTATCCACGAAACCATACTCTGAAATGGAGTGCCTTAACTCTGCTATGCCCCTGGGGACACATAGGACAGTGGATCGTGCACCCATTTTGCATGATGACCACTGTGTGCCTGAAGAGCGTCCTCTGGCTTCTGAGGAACCCTAGGCGAAATAGGCCCCTGGGAAGCATTCTTCCCATTCATAGCAAGGGAAAAGTACTGATTTCTGGGTTGCCAAGGAAGAGTGTCCCAGTCGTCAAAGAGCCTCGCGAAAGCAGTGCTGGGCAGACTCTGTTTGCAAGTCGACTGGCCTCAGTGACTGAAAGGGAATTCCACTGCCAATACACAGTGGGTTGACGATTGAGGCCTGGACTCAGGACAGCATGCAGGCAGAAGCGAAAGCTGAGCTCTGCGTCCAGCCTGAAGACCAGTACACTTTTCACACTTAACTCTGTTGGGATGTGCAAGAGCCATGGTCACCGAGGCCTACCTAAGGTACTGAAATACTTCCCCAGTTCAGCCTAGGCAGAGGACTCTGTTGCCAAAGGATCTCCATGGAAGGGCCCTGTGGGTTCCGTGTGTTTCCTTGAGGGAGTCAGAAACGACTGAGGGTAACTATAGGAGCTCATGGTTGAAAGCAGGCTACCCTGGCAAAACCTTATTTTCCTCCGCGGTAGGCGAGACAGTTGCGGTTTGAAAGCTGCCTGAAAAACACTCCTGCTGCCCATCTTCTCTTTGCTGCCTGAAGGCGTCACCAAAGTACTATGAGTGTACTCGTATGAGGCATGCTGTCTCAGTTCCTTGCTGGGAGCTCCTCCAGGAGCACTCTGGAAATTACCAGCCAAAGAAATGGCACCCCAGGCATCAAGTAAAAGTCCAGATGTCTCCCATTGTAAGCTTAGGTGTGCCATAGTAGCGAAGAAGCATGTGTTAAAGGAATGCTTCCACTCTGTTATGTATTTCACGACGCGTTGTGCACTCACATTCGTTGTAACATCTGTGAAGGAGCACTGAACGCCGCCAACTCTTTTGTTGCCTTTGAGTCCCAGGAGGCAAAAGGGTTCGTTTGCTTTAACGCTGTGAATGTTCAGCGGTAATGGCAAAGCCCTGCCCGGATCGCTCGACAGCTCTCGTTTGTACAGCATTCAAATGGCCTCAGGAACGCCGTTCTAAGCAGCCTTACATTCCATGCTGGTGTGCCCCAAGGAGGAATTTGGGTTCTGAGAAACGCCACTGTGCCTCACAAATGAAACCTGTGAACTCCCAACGGACGTCTCCCTACGGCAGTCGGAAGCTAGATGTTGAGTTCCAGCCTGAAAACAACGGACAGCTTTCCCTGTGACAATGCTGGACTTCTGGGACCATCCAGATTCACCAAGGCCTAACTTTTGCACGGCGGGGGAATGCTCTTGTGCATGTACAGCAGTCCCCACGTGAAAACCTTTCTTAGCAGATGGAGGCAGTCTTTCCCTTGTACTAGGTAGCTAGGCAGAATCATCAGATAAACATGCTTTGTCATCGAGCTTGAAAGTGGGACACTGATGGGAAAGTTCACATTTTCCCGCTTTGCAAGCGACTTGCTTTTGGCTTCAAAGCTGCCTGAACAGCACTAGCGGCCCACCTTCTCTTCACTGCAGGAGTGTCGCTGTGGGCCAAGGCTGCGTTCTCTCAATGCCAAAAAAGTGCTGACAATTCCCTTCTAGAAACTCATCCTACTGCACTCCAAATTCAGCTCCGGCCAATGAAAGGTGACCTAAGGCCACAAGGTAAGATCCAGTGTTTCATATCAGCAGAGCTGAGTGTGCATTGTATCCACGAAACCATACTCTGAAATGGAGTGCCTTAACTCTGCTATGCCCCTGGGGACACATAGGACAGTGGATCGTGCACCCATTTCGCATGATGACCACTGTGTGCCTGAAGAGCGTCCTCTGGCTTCTGAGGAACCCTAGGCGAAATAGGTCCCTGGGAAGCATTCTTCCCATTCATAGCAAGGGAAAAGTACTGCTTTCTGGGTTGCCAAGGAAGAGTGTCCCAGTCGTCAAAGAGCCTCGCGAAAGAAGTGCTGGGCAGACTCTGTTTGCAAGTCGACTGGCCTCAGTGACTGAAAGAGAACTCCACTGCTAATACACAGTGTGCTGACGATTGAGGCCTGGACTCAGGACAGCACGCAGGCAGAAGCGAAAGCTAAGCTCTGCGTCCAGCCTGAAGACGAGTACACTTTTCACACTTAACTCTGTTGGGATGTGCAAGAGCCATGGTCACCGAGGCCTACCTAAGGTACTGAAATACTTCCCCAGTTCAGCCTAGGCAGAGGACTCTGTTGCCAAAGGATCTCCATGGAAGGGCCCTGTGGGTTCCGTGTGTTTCCTTGAGGGAGTCAGAAACGACTGAGGGTAACTATAGGAGCTCATGGTTGAAAGCAGGCTACCCTGGCAAAACCTTATTTTCCTCCGCGGTAGGCGAGACAGTTGCGGTTTGAAAGCTGCCTGAAAAACACTCCTGCTGCCCATCTTCTCTTTGCTGCCTGAAGGCGTCACGAAAGTACTATGAGTGTACTCGTATGAGGCATGCTGTCTCAGTTCCTTGCTGGGAGCTCCTCCAGGAGCACTCTGGAAATTACCAGCCAAAGAAATGGCACCCCAGGCATCAAGTAAAAGTCCAGATGTCTCCCATTGTAAGCTTAGGTGTGCCATAGTAGCGAAGAAGCATGTGTTAAAGGAATGCTTCCACTCTGTTATGTATTTCACGACGCGTTGTGCACTCACATTCGTTGTAACATCTGTGAAGGAGCACTGAACGCCGCCAACTCTTTTGTTGCCTTTGAGTCCCAGGAGGCAAAAGGGTTCGTTTGCTTTAACGCTGTGAATGTGCAGCGGTAATGGCAAAGCCCTGCCCGGATCGCTCGACAGCTCTCGTTTGTACAGCATTCAAATGGCCTCAGGAACGCCGTTCTAAGCAGCCTTACATTCCATGCTGGTGTGCCCCAAGGAGGAATTTGGGTTCTGAGAAACGCCACTGTGCCTCACAAATGAAACCTGTGAACTCCCAACGGACGTCTCCCTACGGCAGTCGGAAGCTAGATGTTGAGTTCCAGCCTGAAAACAACGGACAGCTTTCCCTGTGACTATGCTGGACTTCTGGGACCATCCAGATTCACCAAGGCCTAACTTTTGCACGGCGGGGGAATGCTCTTGTGCATGTACAGCAGTCCCCACGTGAAAACCTTTCTTAGCAGATGGAGGCAGTCTTTCCCTTGTACTAGGTAGCTAGGCAGAATCATCAGATAAACATGCTTTGTCATCGAGCTTGAAAGTGGGACACTGATGGGAAAGTTCACATTTTCCCGCTTTGCAAGTGACTTGCTTTTGGCTTCAAAGCTGCCTGAACAGCACTAGCGGCCCACCTTCTCTTCACTGCAGGAGTTTCGCTGTGGGCCAAGGCTGCGTTCTCTCAATGCCAAAAATGTGCTGACAATTCCCTTCTAGAAACTCATCCTACTGCACTCCAAATTCAGCTCCGGCCAATGAAAGGTGACCTAAGGCCACAAGGTAAGATCCAGTGTTTCATATCAGCAGAGCTGGGTGTGCATTGTATCCACGAAACCATACTCTGAAATGGAGTGCCTTAACTCTGCTATGCCCCTGGGGACACATAGGACAGTGGATCGTGCACCCATTTCGCATGATGACCACTGTGTGCCTGAAGAGCGTCCTCTGGCTTCTGAGGAACCCTAGGCGAAATAGGTTCCTGGGAAGCATTCTTCCCATTCATAGCAAGGGAAAAGTACTGCTTTCTGGGTTGCCAAGGAAGAGTGTCCCAGTCGTCAAAGAGCCTCGCGAAAGCAGTGCTGGGCAGACTCTGTTTGCAAGTCGACTGGCCTCAGTGACTGAAAGGGAATTCCACTGCCAATACACAGTGGGTTGACGATTGAGGCCTGGACTCAGGACAGCATGCAGGCAGAAGCGAAAGCTGAGCTCTGCGTCCAGCCTGAAGACCAGTACACTTTTCACACTTAACTCTGTTGGGATGTGCAAGAGCCATGGTCACCGAGGCCTACCTAAGGTACTGAAATACTTCCCCAGTTCAGCCTAGGCAGAGGACTCTGTTGCCAAAGGATCTCCATGGAAGGGCCCTGTGGGTTCCGTGTGTTTCCATGAGGTAGTCAGAAACGACTGAGGGTAACTATAGGAGCTCATGGTTGAAAGCAGGCTACCCTGGCAAAACCTTATTTTCCTCCGCGGTAGGCGAGACAGTTGCGGTTTGAAAGCTGCCTGAAAAACACTCCTGCTGCCCATCTTCTCTTTGCTGCCTGAAGGCGTCACCAAAGTACTATGAGTGTACTCGTATGAGGCATGCTGTCTCAGTTCCTTGCTGGAAGCTCCTCCAGGAGCACTCTGGAACTTACCAGCCAAAGAAATGGCACCCCAGGCCTCATGGAAAAGTCCAGATTTCTCCCATTGCAAGCTTAGTTGTGCCATAGTAGCGAAGAAGCATGTGTTAAAGGAAAGCTGCAACACGGTTACATATTTCGACTCGTTGGGCACTCACGTTCTTTGTAACATCTGTGAAGGGGCACTGAACGCCGCCAACTCTTCTCTTGCCTTTGAGTCCCAGGAGGCAAACGGATTCGTTTGCTTTAACGCTGTGAATGTGCAGCGGTAATGGCAAAGCCCTGCCCGGATCGCTCGACAGCTCTCGTTTGTACAGCATTCAAATGGCCTCAGGAACGCCGTTCTAAGCAGCCTTACATTCCATGCTGGTGTGCCCAAGGAGGAATTTGGATTCTTCTGAGAAACACCACTGTGCCTCACTAATGAAACCTGTGAAAACCCAACGGACCTCTCCCTACGGCAGTCGGAAGCTAGATGTTGAGTTCCAGACTGAAAACACCGGACAGCTTTCCCTGTGTCTTTGTTGGAATTCTGGGACCATCCAGATTCACAAGGCCTAACTTTTGCACGGCGGGGTAATGCTCTTGTGCATGTACAGCATTCCCCACGTGAAAACCTTTCTTAGCAGATGGAGGCAGTCTTTCCCTTGTACTAGGTAGCTAGGCAGAATCATCAGATAAACATGCTTTGTCATCGAGCTTGAAAGTGGGACACTGATGGGAAAGTTCACATTTTCCCGCTTTGCAAGCGACTTGCTTTTGGCTTCAAAGCTGCCTGAACAGCACTAGCGGCCCACCTTCTCTTCACTGCAGGACTTTCGCTGTGGGCCAAGGCTGCGTTCTCTCAATGCCAAAAAAGTGCTGACAATTCCCTTCTAGAAACTCATCCTACTGCACTCCAAATTCAGCTCCGGCCAATGAAAGGTGACCTAAGGCCACAAGGTAAGATCCAGTGTTTCATATCAGCAGAGCTGGGTGTGCATTGTATCCACAAAACCATACTCTGAAATGGAGTGCCTTAACTCTGCTATGCCCCTGGGGACACATAGGACAGTGGATCGTGCACCCATTTTGCATGATGACCACTGTGTGCCTGAAGAGTGTCCTCTGGCTTCTGAGGAACCCTAGGCGAAATAGGCCCCTGGGAAGCATTCTTCCCATTCATAGCAAGGGAAAAGTACTGCTTTCTGGGTTGCCAAGGAAGAGTGTCCCAGTCGTCAAAGAGCCTCGCGAAAGCAGTGCTGGGCAGACTCTGTTTGCAAGTCGACTGGCCTCAGTGACTGAAAGGGAATTCCACTGCCAATACACAGTGGGTTGACGATTGAGGCCTGGACTCAGGACAGCATGCAGGCAGAAGCGAAAGCTGAGCTCTGCGTCCAGCCTGAAGACCAGTACACTTTTCACACTTAACTCTGTTGGGATGTGCAAGAGCCATGGTCACCGAGGCCTACCTAAGGTACTGAAATACTTCCCCAGTTCAGCCTAGGCAGAGGACTCTGTTGCCAAAGGATCTCCATGGAAGGGCCCTGTGGGTTCCGTGTGTTTCCTTGAGGGAGTCAGAAACGACTGAGGGTAACTATAGGAGCTCATGGTTGAAAGCAGGCTACCCTGGCAAAACCTTATTTTCCTCCGCGGTAGGCGAGACAGTTGCGGTTTGAAAGCTGCCTGAAAAACACTCCTGCTGCCCATCTTCTCTTTGCTGCCTGAAGGCGTCACCAAAGTACTATGAGTGTACTCGTATGAGGCATGCTGTCTCAGTTCCTTGCTGGGAGCTCCTCCAGGAGCACTCTGGAAATTACCAGCCAAAGAAATGGCACCCCAGGCATCAAGTAAAAGTCCAGATGTCTCCCATTGTAAGCTTAGGTGTGCCATAGTAGCGAAGAAGCATGTGTTAAAGGAATGCTTCCACTCTGTTATGTATTTCACGACGCGTTGTGCACTCACATTCGTTGTAACATCTGTGAAGGAGCACTGAACGCCGCCAACTCTTTTGTTGCCTTTGAGTCCCAGGAGGCAAAAGGGTTCGTTTGCTTTAACGCTGTGAATGTGCAGCGGTAATGGCAAAGCCCTGCCCGGATCGCTCGACAGCTCTCGTTTGTACAGCATTCAAATGGCCTCAGGAACGCCGTTCTAAGCAGCCTTACATTCCATGCTGGTGTGCCCCAAGGAGGAATTTGGGTTCTGAGAAACGCCACTGTGCCTCACAAATGAAACCTGTGAACTCCCAACGGACGTCTCCCTACGGCAGTCGGAAGCTAGATGTTGAGTTCCAGCCTGAAAACAACGGACAGCTTTCCCTGTGACAATGCTGGACTTCTGGGACCATCCAGATTCACCAAGGCCTAACTTTTGCACGGCGGGGGAATGCTCTTGTGCATGTACAGCAGTCCCCACGTGAAAACCTTTCTTAGCAGATGGAGGCAGTCTTTCCCTTGTACTAGGTAGCTAGGCAGAATCATCAGATAAACATGCTTTGTCATCGAGCTTGAAAGTGGGACACTGATGGGAAAGTTCACATTTTCCCGCTTTGCAAGCGACTTGCTTTTGGCTTCAAAGCTGCCTGAACAGCACTAGCGGCCCACCTTCTCTTCACTGCAGGAGTGTCGCTGTGGGCCAAGGCTGCGTTCTCTCAATGCCAAAAAAGTGCTGACAATTCCCTTCTAGAAACTCATCCTACTGCACTCCAAATTCAGCTCCGGCCAATGAAAGGTGACCTAAGGCCACAAGGTAAGATCCAGTGTTTCATATCAGCAGAGCTGGGTGTGCATTGTATCCACGAAACCATACTCTGAAATGGAGTGCCTTAACTCTGCTATGCCCCTGGGGACACATAGGACAGTGGATCGTGCACCCATTTCGCATGATGACCACTGTGTGCCTGAAGAGCGTCCTCTGGCTTCTGAGGAACCCAAGGCGAAATAGGTCCCTGGGAAGCATTCTTCCCATTCATAGCAAGGGAAAAGTACTGCTTTCTGGGTTGCCAAGGAAGAGTGTCCCAGTCGTCAAAGAGCCTCGCGAAAGAAGTGCTGGGCAGACTCTGTTTGCAAGTCGACTGGCCTCAGTGACTGAAAGAGAACTCCACTGCTAATACACAGTGTGCTGACGATTGAGGCCTGGACTCAGGACAGCACGCAGGCAGAAGCGAAAGCTAAGCTCTGCGTCCAGCCTGAAGACGAGTACACTTTTCACACTTAACTCTGTTGGGATGTGCAAGAGCCATGGTCACCGAGGCCTACCTAAGGTACTGAAATACTTCCCCAGTTCAGCCTAGGCAGAGGACTCTGTTGCCAAAGGATCTCCATGGAAGGGCCCTGTGGGTTCCGTGTGTTTCCTTGAGGGAGTCAGAAACGACTGAGGGTAACTATAGGAGCTCATGGTTGAAAGCAGGCTACCCTGGCAAAACCTTATTTTCCTCCGCGGTAGGCGAGACAGTTGCGGTTTGAAAGCTGCCTGAAAAACACTCCTGCTGCCCATCTTCTCTTTGCTGCCTGAAGGCGTCACCAAAGTACTATGAGTGTACTCGTATGAGGCATGCTGTCTCAGTTCCTTGCTGGGAGCTCCTCCAGGAGCACTCTGGAAATTACCAGCCAAAGAAATGGCACCCCAGGCATCAAGTAAAAGTCCAGATGTCTCCCATTGTAAGCTTAGGTGTGCCATAGTAGCGAAGAAGCATGTGTTAAAGGAATGCTTCCACTCTGTTATGTATTTCACGACGCGTTGTGCACTCACATTCGTTGTAACATCTGTGAAGGAGCACTGAACGCCGCCAACTCTTTTGTTGCCTTTGAGTCCCAGGAGGCAAAAGGGTTCGTTTGCTTTAACGCTGTGAATGTGCAGCGGTAATGGCAAAGCCCTGCCCGGATCGCTCGACAGCTCTCGTTTGTACAGCATTCAAATGGCCTCAGGAACGCCGTTCTAAGCAGCCTTACATTCCATGCTGGTGTGCCCCAAGGAGGAATTTGGGTTCTGAGAAACGCCACTGTGCCTCACAAATGAAACCTGTGAACTCCCAACGGACGTCTCCCTACGGCAGTCGGAAGCTAGATGTTGAGTTCCAGCCTGAAAACAACGGACAGCTTTCCCTGTGACAATGCTGGACTTCTGGGACCATCCAGATTCACCAAGGCCTAACTTTTGCACGGCGGGGGAATGCTCTTGTGCATGTACAGCAGTCCCCACGTGAAAACCTTTCTTAGCAGATGGAGGCAGTCTTTCCCTTGTACTAGGTAGCTAGGCAGAATCATCAGATAAACATGCTTTGTCATCGAGCTTGAAAGTGGGACACTGATGGGAAAGTTCACATTTTCCCGCTTTGCAAGCGACTTGCTTTTGGCTTCAAAGCTGCCTGAACAGCACTAGCGGCCCACCTTCTCTTCACTGCAGGAGTGTCGCTGTGGGCCAAGGCTGCGTTCTCTCAATGCCAAAAAAGTGCTGACAATTCCCTTCTAGAAACTCATCCTACTGCACTCCAAATTCAGCTCCGGCCAATGAAAGGTGACCTAAGGCCACAAGGTAAGATCCAGTGTTTCATATCAGCAGAGCTGGGTGTGCATTGTATCCACGAAACCATACTCTGAAATGGAGTGCCTTAACTCTGCTATGCCCCTGGGGACACATAGGACAGTGGATCGTGCACCCATTTCGCATGATGACCACTGTGTGCCTGAAGAGCGTCCTCTGGCTTCTGAGGAACCCTAGGCGAAATTGGTTCCTGGGAAGCATTCTTCCCATTCATAGCAAGGGAAAAGTACTGCTTTCTGGGTTGCCAAGGAAGAGTGTCCCAGTCGTCAAAGAGCCTCGCGAAAGCAGTGCTGGGCAGACTCTGTTTGCAAGTCGACTGGCCTCAGTGACTGAAAGAGAACTCCACTGCTAATACACAGTGTGCTGACTGGACTCAGGACAGCACGCAGGCAGAAGCGAAAGCTAAGCTCTGCGTCCAGCCTGAAGACGAGTACACTTTTCACACTTAACTCTGTTGGGATGTACAAGAGCCATGGTCACCGAGGCCTACCTAAGGTACTGAAATACTTCCCCAGGTCAGCCTAGGCAGAGGACTCTGTTGCCAAAGGATCTCCATGGAAGGGCCCTGTGGGTTCCGTGTGTTTCCTTGAGGGAGTCAGAAACGACTGAGGGTAACTATAGGAGCTCATGGTTGAAAGCAGGCTACCCTGGCAAAACCTTATTTTCCTCCGCGGTAGGCGAGACAGTTGCGGTTTGAAAGCTGCCTGAAAAACACTCCTGCTGCCCATCTTCTCTTTGCTGCCTGAAGGCGTCACCAAAGTACTATGAGTGTACTCGTATGAGGCATGCTGTCTCAGTTCCTTGCTGCGAGCTCCTCCAGGAGCACTCTGGAAATTACCAGCCAAAGAAATGGCACCCCAGGCATCAAGTAAAAGTCCAGATGTCTCCCATTGTAAGCTTAGGTGTGCCATAGTAGCGAAGAAGCATGTGTTAAAGGAATGCTTCCACTCTGTTATGTATTTCACGACGCGTTGTGCACTCACATTCGTTGTAACATCTGTGAAGGAGCACTGAACGCCGCCAACTCTTTTGTTGCCTTTGAGTCCCAGGAGGCAAAAGGGTTCGTTTGCTTTAACGCTGTGAATGTTCAGCGGTAATGGCAAAGCCCTGCCCGGATCGCTCGACAGCTCTCGTTTGTACAGCATTCAAATGGCCTCAGGAACGCCGTTCTAAGCAGCCTTACATTCCATGCTGGTGTGCCCCAAGGAGGAATTTGGGTTCTGAGAAACGCCACTGTGCCTCACAAATGAAACCTGTGAACTCCCAACGGACGTCTCCCTACGGCAGTCGGAAGCTAGATGTTGAGTTCCAGCCTGAAAACAACGGACAGCTTTCCCTGTGACAATGCTGGACTTCTGGGACCATCCAGATTCACCAAGGCCTAACTTTTGCACGGCGGGGGAATGCTCTTGTGCATGTACAGCAGTCCCCACGTGAAAACCTTTCTTAGCAGATGGAGGCAGTCTTTCCCTTGTACTAGGTAGCTAGGCAGAATCATCAGATAAACATGCTTTGTCATCGAGCTTGAAAGTGGGACACTGATGGGAAAGTTCACATTTTCCCGCTTTGCAAGCGACTTGCTTTTGGCTTCAAAGCTGCCTGAACAGCACTAGCGGCCCACCTTCTCTTCACTGCAAGAGTTTCGCTGTGGGCCAAGGCTGCGTTCTCTCAATGCCAAAAAAGTGCTGACAATTCCCTTCTAGAAACTCATCCTACTGCACTCCAAATTCAGCTCCGGCCAATGAAAGGTGACCTAAGGCCACAAGGTAAGATCCAGTGTTTCATATCAGCAGAGCTGGGTGTGCATTGTATCCACGAAACCATACTCTGAAATGGAGTGCCTTAACTCTGCTATGCCCCTGGGGACACATAGGACAGTGGATCGTGCACCCATTTCGCATGATGACCACTGTGTGCCTGAAGAGTGTCCTCTGGCTTCTGAGGAACCCTAGGCGAAATAGGCCCCTGGGAAGCACTCTTCCGATTCATAGCAAGGGAAAAGTACTGCTTTCTGGGTTGCCAAGGAAGAGTGTCCCAGTCGTCAAAGAGCCTCGCGAAAGCAGTGCTGGGCAGACTCTGTTTGCAAGTCGACTGGCCTCAGTGACTGAAAGGGAATTCCACTGCCAATACACAGTGTGCTGACGATTGAGGCCTGGACTCAGGACAGCATGCAGGCAGAAGCGAAAGCTGAGCTCTGCGTCCAGCCTGAAGACCAGTACACTTTTCACACTTAACTCTGTTGGGATGTGCAAGAGCCATGGTCACCGAGGCCTACCTAAGGTACTGAAATACTTCCCCAGTTCAGCCTAGGCAGAGGACTCTGTTGCCAAAGGATCTCCATGGAAGGGCCCTGTGGGTTCCGTGTGTTTCCATGAGGTAGTCAGAAACGACTGAGGGTAACTATAGGAGCTCATGGTTGAAAGCAGGCTACCCTGGCAAAACCTTATTTTCCTCCGCGGTAGGCGAGACAGTTGCGGTTTGAAAGCTGCCTGAAAAACACTCCTGCTGCCCATCTTCTCTTTGCTGCCTGAAGGCGTCACCAAAGTACTATGAGTGTACTCGTATGAGGCATGCTGTCTCAGTTCCTTGCTGGAAGCTCCTCCAGGAGCACTCTGGAACTTACCAGCCAAAGAAATGGCACCCCAGGCCTCATGGAAAAGTCCAGATTTCTCCCATTGCAAGCTTAGTTGTGCCATAGTAGCGAAGAAGCATGTGTTAAAGGAAAGCTGCAACACGGTTACATATTTCGACTCGTTGGGCACTCACGTTCTTTGTAACATCTGTGAAGGGGCACTGAACGCCGCCAACTCTTCTCTTGCCTTTGAGTCCCAGGAGGCAAACGGGTTCGTTTGCTTTAACGCTGTGAATGTGCAGCGGTAATGGCAAAGCCCTGCCCGGATCGCTCGACAGCTCTCGTTTGTACAGCATTCAAATGGCCTCAGGAACGCCGTTCTAAGCAGCCTTACATTCCATGCTGGTGTGCCCAAGGAGGAATTTGGATTCTTCTGAGAAACACTACTGTGCCTCACTAATGAAACCTGTGAAAACCCAAAGGACCTCTCCCTACGGCAGTCGGAAGCTAGATGTTGAGTTCCAGACTGAAAACACCGGACAGCTTTCCCTGTGTCTTTGTTGGAATTCTGGGACCATCCAGATTCACAAGGCCTAACTTTTGCACGGCGGGGGAATGCTCTTGTGCATGTACAGCATTCCCCACGTGAAAACCTTTCTTAGCAGATGGAGGCAGTCTTTCCCTTGTACTAGGTAGCTAGGCAGAATCATCAGATAAACATGCTTTGTCATCGAGCTTGAAAGTGGGACACTGATGGGAAAGTTCACATTTTCCCGCTTTGCAAGCGACTTGCTTTTGGCTTCAAAGCTGCCTGAACAGCACTAGCGGCCCACCTTCTCTTCACTGCTGGACTTTCGCTGTGGGCCAAGGCTGCGTTCTCTCAATGCCAAAAATGTGCTGACAATTCCCTTCTAGAAACTCATCCTACTGCACTCCAAATTCAGCTCCGGCCAATGAAAGGTGACCTAAGGCCACAAGGTAAGATCCAGTGTTTCATATCAGCAGAGCTGGGTGTGCATTGTATCCACGAAACCATACTCTGAAATGGAGTGCCTTAACTCTGCTATGCCCCTGGGGACACATAGGACAGTGGATCGTGCACCCATTTCGCATGATGACCACTGTGTGCCTGAAGAGCGTCCTCTGGCTTCTGAGGAACCCTAGGCGAAATAGGTCCCTGGGAAGCATTCTTCCCATTCATAGCAAGGGAAAAGTACTGCTTTCTGGGTTGCCAAGGAAGAGTGTCCCAGTCGTCAAAGAGCCTCGCGAAAGAAGTGCTGGGCAGACTCTGTTTGCAAGTCGACTGGCCTCAGTGACTGAAAGAGAACTCCACTGCTAATACACAGTGTGCTGACGATTGAGGCCTGGACTCAGGACAGCACGCAGGCAGAAGCGAAAGCTAAGCTCTGCGTCCAGCCTGAAGACGAGTACACTTTTCACACTTAACTCTGTTGGGATGTGCAAGAGCCATGGTCACCGAGGCCTACCTAAGGTACTGAAATACTTCCCCCGTTCAGCCTAGGCAGAGGACTCTGTTGCCAAAGGATCTCCATGGAAGGGCCCTGTGGGTTCCGTGTGTTTCCTTGAGGGAGTCAGAAACGACTGAGGGTAACTATAGGAGCTCATGGTTGAAAGCAGGCTACCCTGGCAAAACCTTATTTTCCTCCGCGGTAGGCGAGACAGTTGCGGTTTGAAAGCTGCCTGAAAAACACTCCTGCTGCCCATCTTCTCTTTGCTGCCTGAAGGCGTCACCAAAGTACTATGAGTGTACTCGTATGAGGCATGCTGTCTCAGTTCCTTGCTGGGAGCTCCTCCAGGAGCACTCTGGAAATTACCAGCCAAAGAAATGGCACCCCAGGCAACAAGTAAAAGTCCAGATGTCTCCCATTGTAAGCTTAGGTGTGCCATAGTAGCGAAGAAGCATGTGTTAAAGGAATGCTTCCACTCTGTTATGTATTTCACGACGCGTTGTGCACTCACATTCGTTGTAACATCTGTGAAGGAGCACTGAACGCCGCCAACTCTTTTGTTGCCTTTGAGTCCCAGGAGGCAAAAGGGTTCGTTTGCTTTAACGCTGTGAATGTGCAGCGGTAATGGCAAAGCCCTGCCCGGATCGCTCGACAGCTCTCGTTTGTACAGCATTCAAATGGCCTCAGGAACGCCGTTCTAAGCAGCCTTACATTCCATGCTGGTGTGCCCCAAGGAGGAATTTGGGTTCTGAGAAACGCCACTGTGCCTCACAAATGAAACCTGTGAACTCCCAACGGACGTCTCCCTACGGCAGTCGGAAGCTAGATGTTGAGTTCCAGCCTGAAAACAACGGACAGCTTTCCCTGTGACAATGCTGGACTTCTGGGACCATCCAGATTCACCAAGGCCTAACTTTTGCACGGCGGGGGAATGCTCTTGTGCATGTACAGCAGTCCCCACGTGAAAACCTTTCTTAGCAGATGGAGGCAGTCTTTCCCTTGTACTAGGTAGCTAGGCAGAATCATCAGATAAACATGCTTTGTCATCGAGCTTGAAAGTGGGACACTGATGGGAAAGTTCACATTTTCCCGCTTTGCAAGCGACTTGCTTTTGGCTTCAAAGCTGCCTGAACAGCACTAGCGGCCCACCTTCTCTTCACTGCAGGAGTTTCGCTGTGGGCCAAGGCTGCGTTCTCTCAATGCCAAAAATGTGCTGACAATTCCCTTCTAGAAACTCATCCTACTGCACTCCAAATTCAGCTCCGGCCAATGAAAGGTGACCTAAGGCCACAAGGTAAGATCCAGTGTTTCATATCAGCAGAGCTGGGTGTGCATTGTATCCACGAAACCATACTCTGAAATGGAGTGCCTTAACTCTGCTATGCCCCTGGGGACACATAGGACAGTCGATCGTGCACCCATTTCGCATGATGACCACTGTGTGCCTGAAGAGCGTCCTCTGGCTTCTGAGGAACCCTAGGCGAAATAGGTTCCTGGGAAGCATTCTTCCCATTCATAGCAAGGGAAAAGTACTGCTTTCTGGGTTGCCAAGGAAGAGTGCCCCAGTCGTCAAAGAGCCTCGCGAAAGCAGTGCTGGGCAGACTCTGTTTGCAAGTCGACTGGCCTCAGTGACTGAAAGAGAACTCCACTGCTAATACACAGTGTGCTGACTGGACTCAGGACAGCACGCAGGCAGAAGCGAAAGCTAAGCTCTGCGTCCAGCCTGAAGACGAGTACACTTTTCACACTTAACTCTGTTGGGATGTGCAAGAGCCATGGTCACCGAGGCCTACCTAAGGTACTGAAATACTTCCCCAGTTCAGCCTAGGCAGAGGACTCTGTTGCCAAAGGATCTCCATGGAAGGGCCCTGTGGGTTCCGTGTGTTTCCATGAGGTAGTCAGAAACGACTGAGGGTAACTATAGGAGCTCATGGTTGAAAGCAGGCTACCCTGGCAAAACCTTATTTTCCTCCGCGGTAGGCGAGACAGTTGCGGTTTGAAAGCTGCCTGAAAAACACTCCTGCTGCCCATCTTCTCTTTGCTGCCTGAAGGCGTCACCAAAGTACTATGAGTGTACTCGTATGAGGCATGCTGTCTCAGTTCCTTGCTGGGAGCTCCTCCAGGAGCACTCTGGAACTTACCAGCCAAAGAAATGGCACCCCAGGCCTCATGGAAAAGTCCAGATTTCTCCCATTGCAAGCTTAGTTGTGCCATAGTAGCGAAGAAGCATGTGTTAAAGGAAAGCTGCAACACGGTTACATATTTCGACTCGTTGGGCACTCACGTTCTTTGTAACATCTGTGAAGGGGCACTGAACGCCGCCAACTCTTCTCTTGCCTTTGAGTCCCAGGAGGCAAACGGGTTCGTTTGCTTTAACGCTGTGAATGTGCAGCGGTAATGGCAAAGCCCTGCCCGGATCGCTCGACAGCTCTCGTTTGTACAGCATTCAAACGGCCTCAGGAACGCCGTTCTAAGCAGCCTTACATTCCATGCTGGTGTGCCCAAGGAGGAATTTGGATTCTTCTGAGAAACACCACTGTGCCTCACTAATGAAACCTGTGAAAACCCAAAGGACCTCTCCCTACGGCAGTCGGAAGCTAGATGTTGAGTTCCAGACTGAAAACACCGGACAGCTTTCCCTGTGTCTTTGTTGGAATTCTGGGACCATCCAGATTCACAAGGCCTAACTTTTGCACGGCGGGGGAATGCTCTTGTGCATGTACAGCATTCCCCACGTGAAAACCTTTCTTAGCAGATGGAGGCAGTCTTTCCCTTGTACTAGGTAGCTAGGCAGAATCATCAGATAAACATGCTTTGTCATCGAGCTTGAAAGTGGGACACTGATGGGAAAGTTCACATTTTCCCGCTTTGCAAGCGACTTGCTTTTGGCTTCAAAGCTGCCTGAACAGCACTAGCGGCCCACCTTCTCTTCACTGCAGGACTTTCGCTGTGGGCCAAGGCTGCGTTCTCTCAATGCCAAAAATGTGCTGACAATTCCCTTCTAGAAACTCATCCTACTGCACTCCAAATTCAGCTCCGGCCAATGAAAGGTGACCTAAGGCCACAAGGTAAGATCCAGTGTTGCATATCAGCAGAGCTGGGTGTGCATTGTATCCACGAAACCATACTCTGAAATGGAGTGCCTTAACTCTGCTATGCCCCTGGGGACACATAGGACAGTCGATCGTGCACCCATTTCGCATGATGACCACTGTGTGCCTGAAGAGTGTCCTCTGGCTTCTGAGGAACCCTAGGCGAAATAGGCCCCTGGGAAGCACTCTTCCCATTCATAGCAAGGGAAAAGTACTGCTTTCCGGGTTGCCAAGGAAGAGTGTCCCAGTCGTCAAAGAGCCTCGCGAAAGCAGTGCTGGGCAGACTCTGTTTGCAAGTCGACTGGCCTCAGTGACTGAAAGGGAATTCCACTGCCAATACACAGTGGGTTGACGATTGAGGCCTGGACTCAGGACAGCATGCAGGCAGAAGCGAAAGCTGAGCTCTGCGTCCAGCCTGAAGACCAGTACACTTTTCACACTTAACTCTGTTGGGATGTGCAAGAGCCATGGTCACCGAGGCCTACCTAAGGTACTGAAATACTTCCCCAGTTCAGCCTAGGCAGAGGACTCTGTTGCCAAAGGATCTCCATGGAAGGGCCCTGTGGGTTCCGTGTGTTTCCTTGAGGGAGTCAGAAACGACTGAGGGTAACTATAGGAGCTCATGGTTGAAAGCAGGCTACCCTGGCAAAACCTTATTTTCCTCCGCGGTAGGCGAGACAGTTGCGGTTTGAAAGCTGCCTGAAAAACACTCCTGCTGCCCATCTTCTCTTTGCTGCCTGAAGGCGTCACGAAAGTACTATGAGTGTACTCGTATGAGGCATGCTGTCTCAGTTCCTTGCTGGGAGCTCCTCCAGGAGCACTCTGGAAATTACCAGCCAAAGAAATGGCACCCCAGGCATCAAGTAAAAGTCCAGATGTCTCCCATTGTAAGCTTAGGTGTGCCATAGTAGCGAAGAAGCATGTGTTAAAGGAATGCTTCCACTCTGTTATGTATTTCACGACGCGTTGTGCACTCACATTCGTTGTAACATCTGTGAAGGAGCACTGAACGCCGCCAACTCTTTTGTTGCCTTTGAGTCCCAGGAGGCAAAAGGGTTCGTTTGCTTTAACGCTGTGAATGTGCAGCGGTAATGGCAAAGCCCTGCCCGGATCGCTCGACAGCTCTCCTTTGTACAGCATTCAAATGGCCTCAGGAACGCCGTTCTAAGCAGCCTTACATTCCATGCTGGTGTGCCCCAAGGAGGAATTTGGGTTCTGAGAAACGCCACTGTGCCTCACAAATGAAACCTGTGAACTCCCAACGGACGTCTCCCTACGGCAGTCGGAAGCTAGATGTTGAGTTCCAGCCTGAAAACAACGGACAGCTTTCCCTGTGACAATGCTGGACTTCTGGGACCATCCAGATTCACCAAGGCCTAACTTTTGCACGGCGGGGGAATGCTCTTGTGCATGTACAGCAGTCCCCACGTGAAAACCTTTCTTAGCAGATGGAGGCAGTCTTTCCCTTGTACTAGGTAGCTAGGCAGAATCATCAGATAAACATGCTTTGTCATCGAGCTTGAAAGTGGGACACTGATGGGAAAGTTCACATTTTCCCGCTTGGCAAGCGACTTGCTTTTGGCTTCAAAGCTGCCTGAACAGCACTAGCAGCCCACCTTCTCTTCACTGCAGGACTTTCGCTGTGGGCCAAGGCTGCGTTCTCTCAATGCCAAAAAAGTGCTGACAATTCCCTTCTAGAAACTCATCCTACTGCACTCCAAATTCAGCTCCGGCCAATGAAAGGTGACCTAAGGCCACAAGGTAAGATCCAGTGTTTCATATCAGCAGAGCTGGGTGTGCATTGTATCCACGAAACCATACTCTGAAATGGAGTGCCTTAACTCTGCTATGCCCCTGGGGACACATAGGACAGTGGATCGTGCACCCATTTCGCATGATGACCACTGTGTGCCTGAAGAGTGTCCTCTGGCTTCTGAGGAACCCTAGGCGAAATAGGCCCCTGGGAAGCACTCTTCCCATTCATAGCAAGGGAAAAGTACTGATTTCTGGGTTGCCAAGGAAGAGTGTCCCAGTCGTCAAAGAGCCTCGCGAAAGCAGTGCTGGGCAGACTCTGTTTGCAAGTCGACTGGCCTCAGTGACTGAAAGGGAATTCCACTGCCAATACACAGTGGGTTGACGATTGAGGCCTGGACTCAGGACAGCATGCAGGCAGAAGCGAAAGCTGAGCTCTGCGTCCAGCCTGAAGACCAGTACTCTTTTCA
The DNA here is from genome assembly GCF_028564815.1 of Eubalaena glacialis. Taxonomy (NCBI): domain Eukaryota; kingdom Metazoa; phylum Chordata; class Mammalia; order Artiodactyla; family Balaenidae; genus Eubalaena; species Eubalaena glacialis. Next base: position 34,570,612 of record NC_083728.1, on the reverse strand, counting down.
CACTTAACTCTGTTGGGATGTGCAAGAGCCATGGTCACCGAGGCCTACCTAAGGTACTGAAATACTTCCCCAGTTCAGCCTAGGCAGAGGACTCTGTTGCCAAAGGATCTCCATGGAAGGGCCCTGTGGGTTCCGTGTGTTTCCATGAGGTAGTCAGAAACGACTGAGGGTAACTATAGGAGCTCATGGTTGAAAGCAGGCTACCCTGGCAAAACCTTATTTTCCTCCGCGGTAGGCGAGACAGTTGCGGTTTGAAAGCTGCCTGAAAAACACTCCTGCTGCCCATCTTCTCTTTGCTGCCTGAAGGCGTCACCAAAGTACTATGAGTGTACTCGTATGAGGCATGCTGTCTCAGTTCCTTGCTGGAAGCTCCTCCAGGAGCACTCTGGAACTTACCAGCCAAAGAAATGGCACCCCAGGCCTCATGGAAAAGTCCAGATTTCTCCCATTGCAAGCTTAGTTGTGCCATAGTAGCGAAGAAGCATGTGTTAAAGGAAAGCTGCAACACGGTTACATATTTCGACTCGTTGGGCACTCACGTTCTTTGTAACATCTGTGAAGGGGCACTGAACGCCGCCAACTCTTCTCTTGCCTTTGAGTCCCAGGAGGCAAACGGGTTCGTTTGCTTTAACGCTGTGAATGTGCAGCGGTAATGGCAAAGCCCTGCCCGGATCGCTCGACAGCTCTCGTTTGTACAGCATTCAAATGGCCTCAGGAACGCCGTTCTAAGCAGCCTTACATTCCATGCTGGTGTGCCCAAGGAGGAATTTGGATTCTTCTGAGAAACACCACTGTGCCTCACTAATGAAACCTGTGAAAACCCAAAGGACCTCTCCCTACGGCAGTCGGAAGCTAGATGTTGAGTTCCTGACTGAAAACACCGGACAGCTTTCCCTGTGTCTTTGTTGGAATTCTGGGACCATCCAGATTCACAAGGCCTAACTTTTGCACGGCGGGGGAATGCTCTTGTGCATGTACAGCATTCCCCACGTGAAAACCTTTCTTAGCAGATGGAGGCAGTCTTTCCCTTGTACTAGGTAGCTAGGCAGAATCATCAGATAAACATGCTTTGTCATCGAGCTTGAAAGTGGGACACTGATGGGAAAGTTCACATTTTCCCGCTTTGCAAGCGACTTGCTTTTGGCTTCAAAGCTGCCTGAACAGCACTAGCGGCCCACCTTCTCTTCACTGCAGGACTTTCGCTGTGGGCCAAGGCTGCGTTCTCTCAATGCCAAAAATGTGCTGACAATTCCCTTCTAGAAACTCATCCTACTGCACTCCAAATTCAGCTCCGGCCAATGAAAGGTGACCTAAGGCCACAAGGTAAGATCCAGTGTTTCATATCAGCAGAGCTGGGTGTGCATTGTATCCACGAAACCATACTCTGAAATGGAGTGCCTTAACTCTGCTATGCCCCTGGGGACACATAGGACAGTGGATCGTGCACCCATTTTGCATGATGACCACTGTGTGCCTGAAGAGTGTCCTCTGGCTTCTGAGGAACCCTAGGCGAAATAGGTCCCTGGGAAGCACTCTTCCCATTCATAGCAAGGGAAAAGTACTGATTTCTGGGTTGCCAAGGAAGAGTGTCCCAGTCGTCAAAGAGCCTCGCGAAAGCAGTGCTGGGCAGACTCTGTTTGCAAGTCGACTGGCCTCAGTGACTGAAAGGGAATTCCACTGCCAATACACAGTGGGTTGACGATTGAGGCCTGGACTCAGGACAGCATGCAGGCAGAAGCGAAAGCTGAGCTCTGCGTCCAGCCTGAAGACCAGTACACTTTTCACACTTAACTCTGTTGGGATGTGCAAGAGCCATGGTCACCGAGGCCTACCTAAGGTACTGAAATACTTCCCCAGTTCAGCCTAGGCAGAGGACTCTGTTGCCAAAGGATCTCCATGGAAGGGCCCTGTGGGTTCCGTGTGTTTCCTTGAGGGAGTCAGAAACGACTGAGGGTAACTATAGGAGCTCATGGTTGAAAGCAGGCTACCCTGGCAAAACCTTATTTTCCTCCGCGGTAGGCGAGACAGTTGCGGTTTGAAAGCTGCCTGAAAAACACTCCTGCTGCCCATCTTCTCTTTGCTGCCTGAAGGCGTCACCAAAGTACTATGAGTGTACTCGTATGAGGCATGCTGTCTCAGTTCCTTGCTGGGAGCTCCTCCAGGAGCACTCTGGAAATTACCAGCCAAAGAAATGGCACCCCAGGCATCAAGTAAAAGTCCAGATGTCTCCCATTGTAAGCTTAGGTGTGCCATAGTAGCGAAGAAGCATGTGTTAAAGGAATGCTTCCACTCTGTTATGTATTTCACGACGCGTTGTGCACTCACATTCGTTGTAACATCTGTGAAGGAGCACTGAACGCCGCCAACTCTTTTGTTGCCTTTGAGTCCCAGGAGGCAAAAGGGTTCGTTTGCTTTAACGCTGTGAATGTGCAGCGGTAATGGCAAAGCCCTGCCCGGATCGCTCGACAGCTCTCGTTTGTACAGCATTCAAATGGCCTCAGGAACGCCGTTCTAAGCAGCCTTACATTCCATGCTGGTGTGCCCCAAGGAGGAATTTGGGTTCTGAGAAACGCCACTGTGCCTCACAAATGAAACCTGTGAACTCCCAACGGACGTCTCCCTACGGCAGTCGGAAGCTAGATGTTGAGTTCCAGCCTGAAAACAACGGACAGCTTTCCCTGTGACAATGCTGGACTTCTGGGACCATCCAGATTCACCAAGGCCTAACTTTTGCACGGCGGGGGAATGCTCTTGTGCATGTACAGCAGTCCCCACGTGAAAACCTTTCTTAGCAGATGGAGGCAGTCTTTCCCTTGTACTAGGTAGCTAGGCAGAATCATCAGATAAACATGCTTTGTCATCGAGCTTGAAAGTGGGACACTGATGGGAAAGTTCACATTTTCCCGCTTTGCAAGCGACTTGCTTTTGGCTTCAAAGCTGCCTGAACAGCACTAGCGGCCCACCTTCTCTTCAATGCAGGAGTGTCGCTGTGTCCAAGGCTGCGTTCTCTCAATGCCAAAAAAGTGCTGACAATTCCCTTCTAGAAACTCATCCTACTGCACTCCAAATTCAGCTCCGGCCAATGAAAGGTGACCTAAGGCCACAAGGTAAGATCCAGTGTTTCATATCAGCAGAGCTGGGTGTGCATTGTATCCACGAAACCATACTCTGAAATGGAGTGCCTTAACTCTGCTATGCCCCTGGGGACACATAGGACAGTGGATCGTGCACCCATTTCGCATGATGACCACTGTGTGCCTGAAGAGCGTCCTCTGGCTTCTGAGGAACCCTAGGCGAAATAGGTCCCTGGGAAGCATTCTTCCCATTCATAGCAAGGGAAAAGTACTGCTTTCTGGGTTGCCAAGGAAGAGTGTCCCAGTCGTCAAAGAGCCTCGCGAAAGCAGTGCTGGGCAGACTCTGTTTGCAAGTCGACTGGCCTCAGTGACTGAAAGGGAATTCCACTGCCAATACACAGTGGGTTGACGATTGAGGCCTGGACTCAGGACAGCATGCAGGCAGAAGCGAAAGCTGAGCTCTGCGTCCAGCCTGAAGACCAGTACACTTTTCACACTTAACTCTGTTGGGATGTGCAAGAGCCATGGTCACCGAGGCCTACCTAAGGTACTGAAATACTTCCCCAGTTCAGCCTAGGCAGAGGACTCTGTTGCCAAAGGATCTCCATGGAAGGGCCCTGTGGGTTCCGTGTGTTTCCTTGAGGGAGTCAGAAACGACTGAGGGTAACTATAGGAGCTCATGGTTGAAAGCAGGCTACCCTGGCAAAACCTTATTTTCCTCCGCGGTAGGCGAGACAGTTGCGGTTTGAAAGCTGCCTGAAAAACACTCCTGCTGCCCATCTTCTCTTTGCTGCCTGAAGGCGTCACCAAAGTACTATGAGTGTACTCGTATGAGGCATGCTGTCTCAGTTCCTTGCTGGGAGCTCCTCCAGGAGCACTCTGGAAATTACCAGCCAAAGAAATGGCACCCCAGGCATCAAGTAAAAGTCCAGATGTCTCCCATTGTAAGCTTAGGTGTGCCATAGTAGCGAAGAAGCATGTGTTAAAGGAATGCTTCCACTCTGTTATGTATTTCACGACGCGTTGTGCACTCACATTCGTTGTAACATCTGTGAAGGAGCACTGAACGCCGCCAACTCTTTTGTTGCCTTTGAGTCCCAGGAGGCAAAAGGGTTCGTTTGCTTTAACGCTGTGAATGTGCAGCGGTAATGGCAAAGCCCTGCCCGGATCGCTCGACAGCTCTCCTTTGTACAGCATTCAAATGGCCTCAGGAACGCCGTTCTAAGCAGCCTTACATTCCATGCTGGTGTGCCCCAAGGAGGAATTTGGGTTCTGAGAAACGCCACTGTGCCTCACAAATGAAACCTGTGAACTCCCAACGGACGTCTCCCTACGGCAGTCGGAAGCTAGATGTTGAGTTCCAGCCTGAAAACAACGGACAGCTTTCCCTGTGACAATGCTGGACTTCTGGGACCATCCAGATTCACCAAGGCCTAACTTTTGCACGGCGGGGGAATGCTCTTGTGCATGTACAGCAGTCCCCACGTGAAAACCTTTCTTAGCAGATGGAGGCAGTCTTTCCCTTGTACTAGGTAGCTAGGCAGAATCATCAGATAAACATGCTTTGTCATCGAGCTTGAAAGTGGGACACTGATGGGAAAGTTCACATTTTCCCGCTTTGCAAGCGACTTGCTTTTGGCTTCAAAGCTGCCTGAACAGCACTAGCGGCCCACCTTCTCTTCACTGCAGGAGTGTCGCTGTGGGCCAAGGCTGCGTTCTCTCAATGCCAAAAAAGTGCTGACAATTCCCTTCTAGAAACTCATCCTACTGCACTCCAAATTCAGCTCCGGCCAATGAAAGGTGACCTAAGGCCACAAGGTAAGATCCAGTGTTTCATATCAGCAGAGCTGGGTGTGCATTGTATCCACGAAACCATACTCTGAAATGGAGTGCCTTAACTCTGCTATGCCCCTGGGGACACATAGGACAGTGGATCGTGCACCCATTTCGCATGATGACCACTGTGTGCCTGAAGAGCGTCCTCTGGCTTCTGAGGAACCCTAGGCGAAATAGGTCCCTGGGAAGCATTCTTCCCATTCATAGCAAGGGAAAAGTACTGCTTTCTGGGTTGCCAAGGAAGAGTGTCCCAGTCGTCAAAGAGCCTCGCGAAAGCAGTGCTGGGCAGACTCTGTTTGCAAGTCGACTGGCCTCAGTGACTGAAAGGGAATTCCACTGCCAATACACAGTGGGTTGACGATTGAGGCCTGGACTCAGGACAGCATGCAGGCAGAAGCGAAAGCTGAGCTCTGCGTCCAGCCTGAAGACCAGTACACTTTTCACACTTAACTCTGTTGGGATGTGCAAGAGCCATGGTCACCGAGGCCTACCTAAGGTACTGAAATACTTCCCCAGTTCAGCCTAGGCAGAGGACTCTGTTGCCAAAGGATCTCCATGGAAGGGCCCTGTGGGTTCCGTGTGTTTCCTTGAGGGAGTCAGAAACGACTGAGGGTAACTATAGGAGCTCATGGTTGAAAGCAGGCTACCCTGGCAAAACCTTATTTTCCTCCGCGGTAGGCGAGACAGTTGTGGTTTGAAAGCTGCCTGAAAAACACTCCTGCTGCCCATCTTCTCTTTGCTGCCTGAAGGCGTCACCAAAGTACTATGAGTGTACTCGTATGAGGCATGCTGTCTCAGTTCCTTGCTGGGAGCTCCTCCAGGAGCACTCTGGAAATTACCAGCCAAAGAAATGGCACCCCAGGCATCAAGTAAAAGTCCAGATGTCTCCCATTGTAAGCTTAGGTGTGCCATAGTAGCGAAGAAGCATGTGTTAAAGGAATGCTTCCACTCTGTTATGTATTTCACGACGCGTTGTGCACTCACATTCGTTGTAACATCTGTGAAGGAGCACTGAACGCCGCCAACTCTTTTGTTGCCTTTGAGTCCTAGGAGGCAAAAGGGTTCGTTTGCTTTAACGCTGTGAATGTGCAGCAGTAATGGCAAAGCCCTGCCCGGATCGCTCGACAGCTCTCGTTTGTACAGCATTCAAATGGCCTCAGGAACGCCGTTCTAAGCAGCCTTACATTCCATGCTGGTGTGCCCCAAGGAGGAATTTGGGTTCTGAGAAACGCCACTGTGCCTCACAAATGAAACCTGTGAACTCCCAACGGACGTCTCCCTACGGCAGTCGGAAGCTAGATGTTGAGTTCCAGCCTGAAAACAACGGACAGCTTTCCCTGTGACAATGCTGGACTTCTGGGACCATCCAGATTCACCAAGGCCTAACTTTTGCACGGCGGGGGAATGCTCTTGTGCATGTACAGCAGTCCCCACGTGAAAACCTTTCTTAGCAGATGGAGGCAGTCTTTCCCTTGTACTAGGTAGCTAGGCAGAATCATCAGATAAACATGCTTTGTCATCGAGCTTGAAAGTGGGACACTGATGGGAAAGTTCACATTTTCCCGCTTTGCAAGCGACTTGCTTTTGGCTTCAAAGCTGCCTGAACAGCACTAGCGGCCCACCTTCTCTTCACTGCAGGAGTGTCGCTGTGGGCCAAGGCTGCGTTCTCTCAATGCCAAAAAAGTGCTGACAATTCCCTTCTAGAAACTCATCCTACTGCACTCCAAATTCAGCTCCGGCCAATGAAAGGTGACCTAAGGCCACAAGGTAAGATCCAGTGTTTCATATCAGCAGAGCTGGGTGTGCATTGTATCCACGAAACCATACTCTGAAATGGAGTGCCTTAACTCTGCTATGCCCCTGGGGACACATAGGACAGTGGATCGTGCACCCATTTCGCATGATGACCACTGTGTGCCTGAAGAGCGTCCTCTGGCTTCTGAGGAACCCTAGGCGAAATAGGTCCCTGGGAAGCATTCTTCCCATTCATAGCAAGGGAAAAGTACTGCTTTCTGGGTTGCCAAGGAAGAGTGTCCCAGTCGTCAAAGAGCCTCGCGAAAGCAGTGCTGGGCAGACTCTGTTTGCAAGTCGACTGGCCTCAGTGACTGAAAGGGAATTCCACTGCCAATACACAGTGGGTTGACGATTGAGGCCTGGACTCAGGACAGCATGCAGGCAGAAGCGAAAGCTGAGCTCTGCGTCCAGCCTGAAGACCAGTACACTTTTCACACTTAACTCTGTTGGGATGTGCAAGAGCCATGGTCACCGAGGCCTACCTAAGGTACTGAAATACTTCCCCAGTTCAGCCTAGGCAGAGGACTCTGTTGCCAAAGGATCTCCATGGAAGGGCCCTGTGGGTTCCGTGTGTTTCCTTGAGGGAGTCAGAAACGACTGAGGGTAACTATAGGAGCTCATGGTTGAAAGCAGGCTACCCTGGCAAAACCTTATTTTCCTCCGCGGTAGGCGAGACAGTTGCGGTTTGAAAGCTGCCTGAAAAACACTCCTGCTGCCCATCTTCTCTTTGCTGCCTGAAGGCGTCACCAAAGTACTATGAGTGTACTCGTATGAGGCATGCTGTCTCAGTTCCTTGCTGGGAGCTCCTCCAGGAGCACTCTGGAAATTACCAGCCAAAGAAATGGCACCCCAGGCATCAAGTAAAAGTCCAGATGTCTCCCATTGTAAGCTTAGGTGTGCCATAGTAGCGAAGAAGCATGTGTTAAAGGAATGCTTCCACTCTGTTATGTATTTCACGACGCGTTGTACACTCACATTCGTTGTAACATCTGTGAAGGAGCACTGAACGCCGCCAACTCTTTTGTTGCCTTTGAGTCCCAGGAGGCAAAAGGGTTCGTTTGCTTTAACGCTGTGAATGTGCAGCGGTAATGGCAAAGCCCTGCCCGGATCGCTCGACAACTCTCGTTTGTACAGCATTCAAATGGCCTCAGGAACGCCGTTCTAAGCAGCCTTACATTCCATGCTGGTGTGCCCCAAGGAGGAATTTGGGTTCTGAGAAACGCCACTGTGCCTCACAAATGAAACCTGTGAACTCCCAACGGACGTCTCCCTACGGCAGTCGGAAGCTAGATGTTGAGTTCCAGCCTGAAAACAACGGACAGCTTTCCCTGTGACAATGCTGGACTTCTGGGACCATCCAGATTCACCAAGGCCTAACTTTTGCACGGCGGGGGAATGCTCTTGTGCATGTACAGCAGTCCCCACGTGAAAACCTTTCTTAGCAGATGGAGGCAGTCTTTCCCTTGTACTAGGTAGCTAGGCAGAATCATCAGATAAACATGCTTTGTCATCGAGCTTGAAAGTGGGACACTGATGGGAAAGTTCACATTTTCCCGCTTTGCAAGCGACTTGCTTTTGGCTTCAAAGCTGCCTGAACAGCACTAGCGGCCCACCTTCTCTTCACTGCAGGAGTGTCGCTGTGGGCCAAGGCTGCGTTCTCTCAATGCCAAAAAAGTGCTGACAATTCCCTTCTAGAAACTCATCCTACTGCACTCCAAATTCAGCTCCGGCCAATGAAAGGTGACCTAAGGCCACAAGGTAAGATCCAGTGTTTCATATCAGCAGAGCTGGGTGTGCATTGTATCCACGAAACCATACTCTGAAATGGAGTGCCTTAACTCTGCTATGCCCCTGGGGACACATAGGACAGTGGATCGTGCACCCATTTCGCATGATGACCACTGTGTGCCTGAAGAGCGTCCTCTGGCTTCTGAGGAACCCTAGGCGAAATAGGTCCCTGGGAAGCATTCTTCCCATTCATAGCAAGGGAAAAGTACTGCTTTCTGGGTTGCCAAGGAAGAGTGTCCCAGTCGTCAAAGAGCCTCGCGAAAGCAGTGCTGGGCAGACTCTGTTTGCAAGTCGACTGGCCTCAGTGACTGAAAGGGAATTCCACTGCCAATACACAGTGGGTTGACGATTGAGGCCTGGACTCAGGACAGCATGCAGGCAGAAGCGAAAGCTGAGCTCTGCGTCCAGCCTGAAGACCAGTACACTTTTCACACTTAACTCTGTTGGGATGTGCAAGAGCCATGGTCACCGAGGCCTACCTAAGGTACTGAAATACTTCCCCAGTTCAGCCTAGGCAGAGGACTCTGTTGCCAAAGGATCTCCATGGAAGGGCCCTGTGGGTTCCGTGTGTTTCCTTGAGGGAGTCAGAAACGACTGAGGGTAACTATAGGAGCTCATGGTTGAAAGCAGGCTACCCTGGCAAAACCTTATTTTCCTCCGCGGTAGGCGAGACAGTTGCGGTTTGAAAGCTGCCTGAAAAACACTCCTGCTGCCCATCTTCTCTTTGCTGCCTGAAGGCGTCACGAAAGTACTATGAGTGTACTCGTATGAGGCATGCTGTCTCAGTTCCTTGCTGGGAGCTCCTCCAGGAGCACTCTGGAAATTACCAGCCAAAGAAATGGCACCCCAGGCATCAAGTAAAAGTCCAGATGTCTCCCATTGTAAGCTTAGGTGTGCCATAGTAGCGAAGAAGCATGTGTTAAAGGAATGCTTCCACTCTGTTATGTATTTCACGACGCGTTGTGCACTCACATTCGTTGTAACATCTGTGAAGGAGCACTGAACGCCGCCAACTCTTTTGTTGCCTTTGAGTCCCAGGAGGCAAAAGGGTTCGTTTGCTTTAACGCTGTGAATGTGCAGCGGTAATGGCAAAGCCCTGCCCGGATCGCTCGACAGCTCTCGTTTGTACAGCATTCAAATGGCCTCAGGAACGCCGTTCTAAGCAGCCTTACATTCCATGCTGGTGTGCCCCAAGGAGGAATTTGGGTTCTGAGAAACGCCACTGTGCCTCACAAATGAAACCTGTGAACTCCCAACGGACGTCTCCCTACGGCAGTCGGAAGCTAGATGTTGAGTTCCAGCCTGAAAACAACGGACAGCTTTCCCTGTGACAATGCTGGACTTCTGGGACCATCCAGATTCACCAAGGCCTAACTTTTGCACGGCGGGGGAATGCTCTTGTGCATGTACAGCAGTCCCCACGTGAAAACCTTTCTTAGCAGATGGAGGCAGTCTTTCCCTTGTACTAGGTAGCTAGGCAGAATCATCAGATAAACATGCTTTGTCATCGAGCTTGAAAGTGGGACACTGATGGGAAAGTTCACATTTTCCCGCTTTGCAAGCGACTTGCTTTTGGCTTCAAAGCTGCCTGAACAGCACTAGCGGCCCACCTTCTCTTCACTGCAGGAGTTTCGCTGTGGGCCAAGGCTGCGTTCTCTCAATGCCAAAAATGTGCTGACAATTCCCTTCTAGAAACTCATCCTACTGCACTCCAAATTCAGCTCCGGCCAATGAAAGGTGACCTAAGGCCACAAGGTAAGATCCAGTGTTTCATATCAGCAGAGCTGGGTGTGCATTGTATCCACGAAACCATACTCTGAAATGGAGTGCCTTAACTCTGCTATGCCCCTGGGGACACATAGGACAGTCGATCGTGCACCCATTTCGCATGATGACCACTGTGTGCCTGAAGAGCGTCCTCTGGCTTCTGAGGAACCCTAGGCGAAATAGGTTCCTGGGAAGCATTCTTCCCATTCATAGCAAGGGAAAAGTACTGCTTTCTGGGTTGCCAAGGAAGAGTGCCCCAGTCGTCAAAGAGCCTCGCGAAAGCAGTGCTGGGCAGACTCTGTTTGCAAGTCGACTGGCCTCAGTGACTGAAAGAGAACTCCACTGCTAATACACAGTGTGCTGACTGGACTCAGGACAGCACGCAGGCAGAAGCGAAAGCTAAGCTCTGCGTCCAGCCTGAAGACGAGTACACTTTTCACACTTAACTCTGTTGGGATGTGCAAGAGCCATGGTCACCGAGGCCTACCTAAGGTACTGAAATACTTCCCCAGGTCAGCCTAGGCAGAGGACTCTGTTGCCAAAGGATCTCCATGGAAGGGCCCTGTGGGTTCCGTGTGTTTCCTTGAGGGAGTCAGAAACGACTGAGGGTAACTATAGGAGCTCATGGTTGAAAGCAGGCTACCCTGGCAAAACCTTATTTTCCTCCGCGGTAGGCGAGACAGTTGTGGTTTGAAAGCTGCCTGAAAAACACTCCTGCTGCCCATCTTCTCTTTGCTGCCTGAAGGCGTCACCAAAGTACTATGAGTGTACTCGTATGAGGCATGCTGTCTCAGTTCCTTGCTGCGAGCTCCTCCAGGAGCACTCTGGAAATTACCAGCCAAAGAAATGGCACCCCAGGCATCAAGTAAAAGTCCAGATGTCTCCCATTGTAAGCTTAGGTGTGCCATAGTAGCGAAGAAGCATGTGTTAAAGGAATGCTTCCACTCTGTTATGTATTTCACGACGCGTTGTGCACTCACATTCGTTGTAACATCTGTGAAGGAGCACTGAACGCCGCCAACTCTTTTGTTGCCTTTGAGTCCCAGGAGGCAAAAGGGTTCGTTTGCTTTAACGCTGTGAATGTTCAGCGGTAATGGCAAAGCCCTGCCCGGATCGCTCGACAGCTCTCGTTTGTACAGCATTCAAATGGCCTCAGGAACGCCGTTCTAAGCAGCCTTACATTCCATGCTGGTGTGCCCCAAGGAGGAATTTGGGTTCTGAGAAACGCCACTGTGCCTCACAAATGAAACCTGTGAACTCCCAACGGACGTCTCCCTACGGCAGTCAGAAGCTAGATGTTGAGTTCCAGCCTGAAAACAACGGACAGCTTTCCCTGTGACAATGCTGGACTTCTGGGACCATCCAGATTCACCAAGGCCTAACTTTTGCACGGCGGGGGAATGCTCTTGTGCATGTACAGCAGTCCCCACGTGAAAACCTTTCTTAGCAGATGGAGGCAGTCTTTCCCTTGTACTAGGTAGCTAGGCAGAATCATCAGATAAACATGCTTTGTCATCGAGCTTGAAAGTGGGACACTGATGGGAAAGTTCACATTTTCCCGCTTTGCAAGCGACTTGCTTTTGGCTTCAAAGCTGCCTGAACAGCACTAGCGGCCCACCTTCTCTTCACTGCAAGAGTTTCGCTGTGGGCCAAGGCTGCGTTCTCTCAATGCCAAAAATGTGCTGACAATTCCCTTCTAGAAACTCATCCTACTGCACTCCAAATTCAGCTCCGGCCAATGAAAGGTGACCTAAGGCCACAAGGTAAGATCCAGTGTTTCATATCAGCAGAGCTGGGTGTGCATTGTATCCACGAAACCATACTCTGAAATGGAGTGCCTTAACTCTGCTATGCCCCTGGGGACACATAGGACAGTGGATCGTGCACCCATTTCGCATGATGACCACTGTGTGCCTGAAGAGTGTCCTCTGGCTTCTGAGGAACCCTAGGCGAAATAGGCCCCTGGGAAGCACTCTTCCCATTCATAGCAAGGGAAAAGTACTGATTTCTGGGTTGCCAAGGAAGAGTGTCCCAGTCGTCAAAGAGCCTCGCGAAAGCAGTGCTGGGCAGACTCTGTTTGCAAGTCGACTGGCCTCAGTGACTGAAAGGGAATTCCACTGCCAATACACAGTGGGTTGACGATTGAGGCCTGGACTCAGGACAGCATGCAGGCAGAAGCGAAAGCTGAGCTCTGCGTCCAGCCTGAAGACCAGTACACTTTTCACACTTAACTCTGTTGGGATGTGCAAGACCCATGGTCACCGAGGCCTACCTAAGGTACTGAAATACTTCCCCAGTTCAGCCTAGGCAGAGGACTCTGTTGCCAAAGGATCTCCATGGAAGGGCCCTGTGGGTTCCGTGTGTTTCCATGAGGTAGTCAGAAACGACTGAGGGTAACTATAGGAGCTCATGGTTGAAAGCAGGCTACCCTGGCAAAACCTTATTTTCCTCCGCGGTAGGCGAGACAGTTGCGGTTTGAAAGCTGCCTGAAAAACACTCCTGCTGCCCATCTTCTCTTTGCTGCCTGAAGGCGTCACCAAAGTACTATGAGTGTACTCGTATGAGGCATGCTGTCTCAGTTCCTTGCTGGAAGCTCCTCCAGGAGCACTCTGGAACTTACCAGCCAAAGAAATGGCACCCCAGGCCTCATGGAAAAGTCCAGATTTCTCCCATTGCAAGCTTAGTTGTGCCATAGTAGCGAAGAAGCATGTGTTAAAGGAAAGCTGCAACACGGTTACATATTTCGACTCGTTGGGCACTCACGTTCTTTGTAACATCTGTGAAGGGGCACTGAACGCCGCCAACTCTTCTCTTGCCTTTGAGTCCCAGGAGGCAAACGGGTTCGTTTGCTTTAACGCTGTGAATGTGCAGCGGTAATGGCAAAGCCCTGCCCGGATCGCTCGACAGCTCTCGTTTGTACAGCATTCAAATGGCCTCAGGAACGCCGTTCTAAGCAGCCTTACATTCCATGCTGGTGTGCCCAAGGAGGAATTTGGATTCTTCTGAGAAACACCACTGTGCCTCACTAATGAAACCTGTGAAAACCCAAAGGACCTCTCCCTACGGCAGTCGGAAGCTAGATGTTGAGTTCCAGACTGAAAACACCGGACAGCTTTCCCTGTGTCTTTGTTGGAATTCTGGGACCATCCAGATTCACAAGGCCTAACTTTTGCACGGCGGGGGAATGCTCTTGTGCATGTACAGCAGTCCCCACGTGAAAACCTTTCTTAGCAGATGGAGGCAGTCTTTCCCTTGTACTAGGTAGCTAGGCAGAATCATCAGATAAACATGCTTTGTCATCGAGCTTGAAAGTGGGACACTGATGGGAAAGTTCACATTTTCCCGCTTTGCAAGCGACTTGCTTTTGGCTTCAAAGCTGCCTGAACAGCACTAGCGGCCCACCTTCTCTTCACTGCAGGAGTTTCGCTGTGGGCCAAGGCTGCGTTCTCTCAATGCCAAAAATGTGCTGACAATTCCCTTCTAGAAACTCATCCTACTGCACTCCAAATTCAGCTCCGGCCAATGAAAGGTGACCTAAGGCCACAAGGTAAGATCCAGTGTTTCATATCAGCAGAGCTGGGTGTGCATTGTATCCACGAAACCATACTCTGAAATGGAGTGCCTTAACTCTGCTATGCCCCTGGGGACACATAGGACAGTGGATCGTGCACCCATTTTGCATGATGACCACTGTGTGCCTGAAGAGTGTCCTCTGGCTTCTGAGGAACCCTAGGCGAAATAGGCCCCTGGGAAGCACTCTTCCCATTCATAGCAAGGGAAAAGTACTGCTTTCTGGGTTGCCAAGGAAGAGTGTCCCAGTCGTCAAAGAGCCTCGCGAAAGCAGTGCTGGGCAGACTCTGTTTGCAAGTCGACTGGCCTCAGTGACTGAAAGGGAATTCCACTGCCAATACACAGTGGGTTGACGATTGAGGCCTGGACTCAGGACAGCATGCAGGCAGAAGCGAAAGCTGAGCTCTGCGTCCAGCCTGAAGACCAGTACACTTTTCACACTTAACTCTGTTGGGATGTGCAAGACCCATGGTCACCGAGGCCTACCTAAGGTACTGAAATACTTCCCCAGTTCAGCCTAGGCAGAGGACTCTGTTGCCAAAGGATCTCCATGGAAGGGCCCTGTGGGTTCCGTGTGTTTCCATGAGGGAGTCAGAAACGACTGAGGGTAACTATAGGAGCTCATGGTTGAAAGCAGGCTACCCTGGCAAAACCTTATTTTCCTCCGCGGTAGCCGAGACAGTTGCGGTTTGAAAGCTGCCTGAAAAACACTCCTGCTGCCCATCTTCTCTTTGCTGCCTGAAGGCGTCACCAAAGTACTATGAGTGTACTCGTATGAGGCATGCTGTCTCAGTTCCTTGCTGGGAGCTCCTCCAGGAGCACTCTGGAAATTACCAGCCAAAGAAATGGCACCCCAGGCATCAAGTAAAAGTCCAGATGTCTCCCATTGTAAGCTTAGGTGTGCCATAGTAGCGAAGAAGCATGTGTTAAAGGAATGCTTCCACTCTGTTATGTATTTCACGACGCGTTGTGCACTCACATTCGTTGTAACATCTGTGAAGGGGCACTGAACGCCGCCAACTCTTCTCTTGCCTTTGAGTCCCAGGAGGCAAACGGGTTCGTTTGCTTTAACGCTGTGAATGTGCAGCGGTAATGGCAAAGCCCTGCCCGGATCGCTCGACAGCTCTCGTTTGTACAGCATTCAAATGGCCTCAGGAACGCCGTTCTAAGCAGCCTTACATTCCATGCTGGTGTGCCCAAGGAGGAATTTGGATTCTTCTGATAAACACCACTGTGCCTCACTAATGAAACCTGTGAAAACCCAAAGGACCTCTCCCTACGGCAGTCGGAAGCTAGATGTTGAGTTCCAGACTGAAAACACCGGACAGCTTTCCCTGTGTCTTTGTTGGAATTCTGGGACCATCCAGATTCACAAGGCCTAACTTTTGCACGGCGGGGGAATGCTCTTGTGCATGTACAGCATTCCCCACGTGAAAACCTTTCTTAGCAGATGGAGGCAGTCTTTCCCTTGTACTAGGTAGCTAGGCAGAATCATCAGATAAACATGCTTTGTCATCGAGCTTGAAAGTGGGACACTGATGGGAAAGTTCACATTTTCCCGCTTTGCAAGCGACTTGCTTTTGGCTTCAAAGCTGCCTGAACAGCACTAGCGGCCCACCTTCTCTTCACTGCAGGACTTTCGCTGTGGGCCAAGGCTGCGTTCTCTCAATGCCAAAAATGTGCTGACAATTCCCTTCTAGAAACTCATCCTACTGCACTCCAAATTCAGCTCCGGCCAATGAAAGGTGACCTAAGGCCACAAGGTAAGATCCAGTGTTTCATATCAGCAGAGCTGGGTGTGCATTGTATCCACGAAACCATACTCTGAAATGGAGTGCCTTAACTCTGCTATGCCCCTGGGGACACATAGTACAGTCGATCGTGCACCCATTTCGCATGATGACCACTGTGTGCCTGAAGAGTCTCCTCTGGCTTCTGAGGAACCCTAGGCGAAATAGGCCCCTGGGAAGCATTCTTCCCATTCATAGCAAGGGAAAAGTACTGCTTTCTGGGTTGCCAAGGAAGAGTGTCCCAGTCGTCAAAGAGCCTCGCGAAAGCAGTGCTGGGCAGACTCTGTTTGCAAGTCGACTGGCCTCAGTGACTGAAAGGGAATTCCACTGCCAATACACAGTGGGTTGACGATTGAGGCCTGGACTCAGGACAGCATGCAGGCAGAAGCGAAAGCTGAGCTCTGCGTCCAGCCTGAAGACCAGTACACTTTTCACACTTAACTCTGTTGGGATGTGCAAGAGCCATGGTCACCGAGGCCTACCTAAGGTACTGAAATACTTCCCCAGTTCAGCCTAGGCAGAGGACTCTGTTGCCAAAGGATCTCCATGGAAGGGCCCTGTGGGTTCCGTGTGTTTCCTTGAGGGAGTCAGAAACGACTGAGGGTAACTATAGGAGCTCATGGTTGAAAGCAGGCTACCCTGGCAAAACCTTATTTTCCTCCGCGGTAGGCGAGACAGTTGCGGTTTGAAAGCTGCCTGAAAAACACTCCTGCTGCCCATCTTCTCTTTGCTGCCTGAAGGCGTCACCAAAGTACTATGAGTGTACTCGTATGAGGCATGCTGTCTCAGTTCCTTGCTGGGAGCTCCTCCAGGAGCACTCTGGAAATTACCAGCCAAAGAAATGGCACCCCAGGCATCAAGTAAAAGTCCAGATGTCTCCCATTGTAAGCTTAGGTGTGCCATAGTAGCGAAGAAGCATGTGTTAAAGGAATGCTTCCACTCTGTTATGTATTTCACGACGCGTTGTGCACTCACATTCGTTGTAACATCTGTGAAGGAGCACTGAACGCCGCCAACTCTTTTGTTGCCTTTGAGTCCCAGGAGGCAAAAGGGTTCGTTTGCTTTAACGCTGTGAATGTGCAGCGGTAATGGCAAAGCCCTGCCCGGATCGCTCGACAGCTCTCGTTTGTACAGCATTCAAATGGCCTCAGGAACGCCGTTCTAAGCAGCCTTACATTCCATGCTGGTGTGCCCCAAGGAGGAATTTGGGTTCTGAGAAACGCCACTGTGCCTCACAAATGAAACCTGTGAACTCCCAACGGACGTCTCCCTACGGCAGTCGGAAGCTAGATGTTGAGTTCCAGCCTGAAAACAACGGACAGCTTTCCCTGTGACAATGCTGGACTTCTGGGACCATCCAGATTCACCAAGGCCTAACTTTTGCACGGCGGGAGAATGCTCTTGTGCATGTACAGCAGTCCCCACGTGAAAACCTTTCTTAGCAGATGGAGGCAGTCTTTCCCTTGTACTAGGTAGCTAGGCAGAATCATCAGATAAACATGCTTTGTCATCGAGCTTGAAAGTGGGACACTGATGGGAAAGTTCACATTTTCCCGCTTTGCAAGCGACTTGCTTTTGGCTTCAAAGCTGCCTGAACAGCACTAGCGGCCCACCTTCTCTTCACTGCAGGAGTGTCGCTGTGGGCCAAGGCTGCGTTCTCTCAATGCCAAAAAAGTGCTGACAATTCCCTTCTAGAAACTCATCCTACTGCACTCCAAATTCAGCTCCGGCCAATGAAAGGTGACCTAAGGCCACAAGGTAAGATCCAGTGTTTCATATCAGCAGAGCTGGGTGTGCATTGTATCCACGAAACCATACTCTGAAATGGAGTGCCTTAACTCTGCTATGCCCCTGGGGACACATAGGACAGTGGATCGTGCACCCATTTCGCATGATGACCACTGTGTGCCTGAAGAGCGTCCTCTGGCTTCTGAGGAACCCTAGGCGAAATAGGTCCCTGGGAAGCATTCTTCCCATTCATAGCAAGGGAAAAGTACTGCTTTCTGGGTTGCCAAGGAAGAGTGTCCCAGTCGTCAAAGAGCCTCGCGAAAGAAGTGCTGGGCAGACTCTGTTTGCAAGTCGACTGGCCTCAGTGACTGAAAGAGAACTCCACTGCTAATACACAGTGTGCTGACTGGACTCAGGACAGCACGCAGGCAGAAGCGAAAGCTAAGCTCTGCGTCAGGCCTGAAGACGAGTACACTTTTCACACTTAACTCTGTTGGGATGTGCAAGAGCCATGGTCACCGAGGCCTACCTAAGGTACTGAAATACTTCCCCAGGTCAGCCTAGGCAGAGGACTCTGTTGCCAAAGGATCTCCATGGAAGGGCCCTGTGGGTTCCGTGTGTTTCCTTGAGGGAGTCAGAAACGACTGAGGGTAACTATAGGAGCTCATGGTTGAAAGCAGGCTACCCTGGCAAAACCTTATTTTCCTCCGCGGTAGGCGAGACAGTTGTGGTTTGAAAGCTGCCTGAAAAACACTCCTGCTGCCCATCTTCTCTTTGCTGCCTGAAGGCGTCACCAAAGTACTATGAGTGTACTCGTATGAGGCATGCTGTCTCAGTTCCTTGCTGCGAGCTCCTCCAGGAGCACTCTGGAAATTACCAGCCAAAGAAATGGCACCCCAGGCATCAAGTAAAAGTCCAGATGTCTCCCATTGTAAGCTTAGGTGTGCCATAGTAGCGAAGAAGCATGTGTTAAAGGAATGCTTCCACTCTGTTATGTATTTCACGACGCGTTGTGCACTCACATTCGTTGTAACATCTGTGAAGGAGCACTGAACGCCGCCAACTCTTTTGTTGCCTTTGAGTCCCAGGAGGCAAAAGGGTTCGTTTGCTTTAACGCTGTGAATGTTCAGCGGTAATGGCAAAGCCCTGCCCGGATCGCTCGACAGCTCTCGTTTGTACAGCATTCAAATGGCCTCAGGAACGCCGTTCTAAGCAGCCTTACATTCCATGCTGGTGTGCCCCAAGGAGGAATTTGGGTTCTGAGAAACGCCACTGTGCCTCACAAATGAAACCTGTGAACTCCCAACGGACGTCTCCCTACGGCAGTCGGAAGCTAGATGTTGAGTTCCAGCCTGAAAACAACGGACAGCTTTCCCTGTGACAATGCTGGACTTCTGGGACCATCCAGATTCACCAAGGCCTAACTTTTGCACGGCGGGGGAATGCTCTTGTGCATGTACAGCAGTCCCCACGTGAAAACCTTTCTTAGCAGATGGAGGCAGTCTTTCCCTTGTACTAGGTAGCTAGGCAGAATCATCAGATAAACATGCTTTGTCATCGAGCTTAAAAGTGGGACACTGATGGGAAAGTTCACATTTTCCCGCTTTGCAAGCGACTTGCTTTTGGCTTCAAAGCTGCCTGAACAGCACTAGCGGCCCACCTTCTCTTCACTGCAAGAGTTTCGCTGTGGGCCAAGGCTGCGTTCTCTCAATGCCAAAAAAGTGCTGACAATTCCCTTCTAGAAACTCATCCTACTGCACTCCAAATTCAGCTCCGGCCAATGAAAGGTGACCTAAGGCCACAAGGTAAGATCCAGTGTTTCATATCAGCAGAGCTGGGTGTGCATTGTATCCACGAAACCATACTCTGAAATGGAGTGCCTTAACTCTGCTATGCACCTGGGGACACATAGGACAGTGGATCGTGCACCCATTTCGCATGATGACCACTGTGTGCCTGAAGAGTGTCCTCTGGCTTCTGAGGAACCCTAGGCGAAATAGGCCCCTGGGAAGCACTCTTCCCATTCATAGCAAGGGAAAAGTACTGATTTCTGGGTTGCCAAGGAAGAGTGTCCCAGTCGTCAAAGAGCCTCGCGAAAGCAGTGCTGGACAGACTCTGTTTGCAAGTCGACTGGCCTCAGTGACTGAAAGGGAATTCCACTGCCAATACACAGTGGGTTGACGATTGAGGCCTGGACTCAGGACAGCATGCAGGCAGAAGCGAAAGCTGAGCTCTGCGTCCAGCCTGAAGACCAGTACACTTTTCACACTTAACTCTGTTGGGATGTGCAAGAGCCATGGTCACCGAGGCCTACCTAAGGTACTGAAATACTTCCCCAGTTCAGCCTAGGCAGAGGACTCTGTTGCCAAAGGATCTCCATGGAAGGGCCCTGTGGGTTCCGTGTGTTTCCATGAGGTAGTCAGAAACGACTGAGGGTAACTATAGGAGCTCATGGTTGAAAGCAGGCTACCCTGGCAAAACCTTATTTTCCTCCGCGGTAGGCGAGACAGTTGCGGTTTGAAAGCTGCCTGAAAAACACTCCTGCTGCCCATCTTCTCTTTGCTGCCTGAAGGCGTCACCAAAGTACTATGAGTGTACTCGTATGAGGCATGCTGTCTCAGTTCCTTGCTGGAAGCTCCTCCAGGAGCACTCTGGAACTTACCAGCCAAAGAAATGGCACCCCAGGCCTCATGGAAAAGTCCAGATTTCTCCCATTGCAAGCTTAGTTGTGCCATAGTAGCGAAGAAGCATGTGTTAAAGGAAAGCTGCAACACGGTTACATATTTCGACTCGTTGGGCACTCACGTTCTTTGTAACATCTGTGAAGGGGCACTGAACGCCGCCAACTCTTCTCTTGCCTTTGAGTCCCAGGAGGCAAACGGGTTCGTTTGCTTTAACGCTGTGAATGTGCAGCGGTAATGGCAAAGCCCTGCCCGGATCGCTCGACAGCTCTCGTTTGTACAGCATTCAAATGGCCTCAGGAACGCCGTTCTAAGCAGCCTTACATTCCATGCTGGTGTGCCCAAGGAGGAATTTGGATTCTTCTGAGAAACACCACTGTGCCTCACTAATGAAACCTGTGAAAACCCAAAGGACCTCTCCCTACGGCAGTCGGAAGCTAGATGTTGAGTTCCAGACTGAAAACACCGGACAGCTTTCCCTGTGTCTTTGTTGGAATTCTGGGACCATCCAGATTCACAAGGCCTAACTTTTGCACGGCGGGGGAATGCTCTTGTGCATGTACAGCATTCCCCACGTGAAAACCTTTCTTAGCAGATGGAGGCAGTCTTTCCCTTGTACTAGGTAGCTAGGCAGAATCATCAGATAAACATGCTTTGTCATCGAGCTTGAAAGTGGGACACTGATGGGAAAGTTCACATTTTCCCGCTTTGCAAGCGACTTGCTTTTGGCTTCAAAGCTGCCTGAACAGCACTAGCGGCCCACCTTCTCTTCACTGCAGGAGTTTCGCTGTGGGCCAAGGCTGCGTTCTCTCAATGCCAAAAATGTGCTGACAATTCCCTTCTAGAAACTCATCCTACTGCACTCCAAATTCAGCTCCGGCCAATGAAAGGTGACCTAAGGCCACAAGGTAAGATCCAGTGTTGCATATCAGCAGAGCTGGGTGTGCATTGTATCCACGAAACCATACTCTGAAATGGAGTGCCTTAACTCTGCTATGCCCCTGGGGACACATAGGACAGTGGATCGTGCACCCATTTTGCATGATGACCACTGTGTGCCTGAAGAGTGTCCTCTGGCTTCTGAGGAACCCTAGGCGAAATAGGTCCCTGGGAAGCACTCTTCCCATTCATAGCAAGGGAAAAGTACTGATTTCTGGGTTGCCAAGGAAGAGTGTCCCAGTCGTCAAAGAGCCTCGCGAAAGCAGTGCTGGGCAGACTCTGTTTGCAAGTCGACTGGCCTCAGTGACTGAAAGGGAATTCCACTGCCAATACACAGTGGGTTGACGATTGAGGCCTGGACTCAGGACAGCATGCAGGCAGAAGCGAAAGCTGAGCTCTGCGTCCAGCCTGAAGACCAGTACACTTTTCACACTTAACTCTGTTGGGATGTGCAAGAGCCATGGTCACCGAGGCCTACCTAAGGTACTGAAATACTTCCCCAGGTCAGCCTAGGCAGAGGACTCTGTTGCCAAAGGATCTCCATGGAAGGGCCCTGTGGGTTCCGTGTGTTTCCTTGAGGGAGTCAGAAACGACTGAGGGTAACTATAGGAGCTCATGGTTGAAAGCAGGCTACCCTGGCAAAACCTTATTTTCCTCCGCGGTAGGCGAGACAGTTGCGGTTTGAAAGCTGCCTGAAAAACACTCCTGCTGCCCATCTTCTCTTTGCTGCCTGAAGGCGTCACCAAAGTACTATGAGTGTACTCGTATGAGGCATGCTGTCTCAGTTCCTTGCTGGGAGCTCCTCCAGGAGCACTCTGGAAATTACCAGCCAAAGAAATGGCACCCCAGGCATCAAGTAAAAGTCCAGATGTCTCCCATTGTAAGCTTAGGTGTGCCATAGTAGCGAAGAAGCATGTGTTAAAGGAATGCTTCCACTCTGTTATGTATTTCACGACGCGTTGTGCACTCACATTCGTTGTAACATCTGTGAAGGAGCACTGAACGCCGCCAACTCTTTTGTTGCCTTTGAGTCCCAGGAGGCAAAAGGGTTCGTTTGCTTTAACGCTGTGAATGTTCAGCGGTAATGGCAAAGCCCTGCCCGGATCGCTCGACAGCTCTCGTTTGTACAGCATTCAAATGGCCTCAGGAACGCCGTTCTAAGCAGCCTTACATTCCATGCTGGTGTGCCCCAAGGAGGAATTTGGGTTCTGAGAAACGCCACTGTGCCTCACAAATGAAACCTGTGAACTCCCAACGGACGTCTCCCTACGGCAGTCGGAAGCTAGATGTTGAGTTCCAGCCTGAAAACAACGGACAGCTTTCCCTGTGACAATGCTGGACTTCTGGGACCATCCAGATTCACCAAGGCCTAACTTTTGCACGGCGGGGGAATGCTCTTGTGCATGTACAGCAGTCCCCACGTGAAAACCTTTCTTAGCAGATGGAGGCAGTCTTTCCCTTGTACTAGGTAGCTAGGCAGAATCATCAGATAAACATGCTTTGTCATCGAGCTTGAAAGTGGGACACTGATGGGAAAGTTCACATTTTCCCGCTTTGCAAGCGACTTGCTTTTGGCTTCAAAGCTGCCTGAACAGCACTAG
This sequence comes from Eubalaena glacialis, assembly GCF_028564815.1. Taxonomy (NCBI): domain Eukaryota; kingdom Metazoa; phylum Chordata; class Mammalia; order Artiodactyla; family Balaenidae; genus Eubalaena; species Eubalaena glacialis. The sequence goes on along the minus strand of NC_083728.1, from coordinate 34,548,044 downwards.
CGGCCCACCTTCTCTTCACTGCAGGAGTTTCGCTGTGGGCCAAGGCTGCGTTCTCTCAATGCCAAAAATGTGCTGACAATTCCCTTCTAGAAACTCATCCTACTGCACTCCAAATTCAGCTCCGGCCAATGAAAGGTGACCTAAGGCCACAAGGTAAGATCCAGTGTTGCATATCAGCAGAGCTGGGTGTGCATTGTATCCACGAAACCATACTCTGAAATGGAGTGCCTTAACTCTGCTATGCCCCTGGGGACACAGAGGACAGTCGATCGTGCACCCATTTCGCATGATGACCACTGTGTGCCTGAAGAGCGTCCTCTGGCTTCTGAGGAACCCTAGGCGAAATAGGCCCCTGGGAAGCACTCTTCCCATTCATAGCAAGGGAAAAGTACTGATTTCTGGGTTGCCAAGGAAGAGTGTCCCAGTCGTCAAAGAGCCTCGCGAAAGCAGTGCTGGGCAGACTCTGTTTGCAAGTCGACTGGCCTCAGTGACTGAAAGGAATTCCACTGCCAATACACAGTGGGTTGACGATTCAGGCCTGGACTCAGGACAGCATGCAGGCAGAAGCGAAAGCTGAGCTCTGCGTCCAGCCTGAAGACCAGTACACTTTTCACACTTAACTCTGTTGGGATGTGCAAGAGCCATGGTCACCGAGGCCTACCTAAGGTACTGAAATACTTCCCCAGTTCAGCCTAGGCAGAGGACTCTGTTGCCAAAGGATCTCCATGGAAGGGCCCTGTGGGTTCCGTGTGTTTCCTTGAGGGAGTCAGAAACGACTGAGGGTAACTATAGGAGCTCATGGTTGAAAGCAGGCTACCCTGGCAAAACCTTATTTTCCTCCGCGGTAGGCGAGACAGTTGCGGTTTGAAAGCTGCCTGAAAAACACTCCTGCTGCCCATCTTCTCTTTGCTGCCTGAAGGCGTCACCAAAGTACTATGAGTGTACTCGTATGAGGCATGCTGTCTCAGTTCCTTGCTGGGAGCTCCTCCAGGAGCACTCTGGAAATTACCAGCCAAAGAAATGGCACCCCAGGCATCAAGTAAAAGTCCAGATGTCTCCCATTGTAAGCTTAGGTGTGCCATAGTAGCGAAGAAGCATGTGTTAAAGGAATGCTTCCACTCTGTTATGTATTTCACGACGCGTTGTGCACTCACATTCGTTGTAACATCTGTGAAGGAGCACTGAACGCCGCCAACTCTTTTGTTGCCTTTGAGTCCCAGGAGGCAAAAGGGTTCGTTTGCTTTAACGCTGTGAATGTTCAGCGGTAATGGCAAAGCCCTGCCCGGATCGCTCGACAGCTCTCGTTTGTACAGCATTCAAATGGCCTCAGGAACGCCGTTCTAAGCAGCCTTACATTCCATGCTGGTGTGCCCCAAGGAGGAATTTGGGTTCTGAGAAACGCCACTGTGCCTCACAAATGAAACCTGTGAACTCCCAACGGACGTCTCCCTACGGCAGTCGGAAGCTAGATGTTGAGTTCCAGCCTGAAAACAACGGACAGCTTTCCCTGTGACAATGCTGGACTTCTGGGACCATCCAGATTCACCAAGGCCTAACTTTTGCACGGCGGGGGAATGCTCTTGTGCATGTACAGCAGTCCCCACGTGAAAACCTTTCTTAGCAGATGGAGGCAGTCTTTCCCTTGTACTAGGTAGCTAGGCAGAATCATCAGATAAACATGCTTTGTCATCGAGCTTGAAAGTGGGACACTGATGGGAAAGTTCACATTTTCCCGCTTTGCAAGCGACTTGCTTTTGGCTTCAAAGCTGCCTGAACAGCACTAGCGGCCCACCTTCTCTTCACTGCAGGAGTTTCGCTGTGGGCCAAGGCTGCGTTCTCTCAATGCCAAAAATGTGCTGACAATTCCCTTCTAGAAACTCATCCTACTGCACTCCAAATTCAGCTCCGGCCAATGAAAGGTGACCTAAGGCCACAAGGTAAGATCCAGTGTTGCATATCAGCAGAGCTGGGTGTGCATTGTATCCACGAAACCATACTCTGAAATGGAGTGCCTTAACTCTGCTATGCCCCTGGGGACACATAGGACAGTGGATCGTGCACCCATTTCGCATGATGACCACTGTGTGCCTGAAGAGCGTCCTCTGGCTTCTGAGGAACCCTAGGCGAAATAGGCCCCTGGGAAGCACTCTTCCCATTCATAGCAAGGGAAAAGTACTGATTTCTGGGTTGCCAAGGAAGAGTGTCCCAGTCGTCAAAGAGCCTCGCGAAAGCAGTGCTGGGCAGACTCTGTTTGCAAGTCGACTGGCCTCAGTGGCTGAAAGGAATTCCACTGCCAATACACAGTGGGTTGACGATTGAGGCCTGGACTCAGGACAGCATGCAGGCAGAAGCGAAAGCTGAGCTCTGCGTCCAGCCTGAAGACCAGTACACTTTTCACACTTAACTCTGTTGGGATGTGCAAGAGCCATGGTCACCGAGGCCTACCTAAGGTACTGAAATACTTCCCCAGTTCAGCCTAGGCAGAGGACTCTGTTGCCAAAGGATCTCCATGGAAGGGCCCTGTGGGTTCCGTGTGTTTCCTTGAGGGAGTCAGAAACGACTGAGGGTAACTATAGGAGCTCATGGTTGAAAGCAGGCTACCCTGGCAAAACCTTATTTTCCTCCGCGGTAGGCGAGACAGTTGCGGTTTGAAAGCTGCCTGAAAAACACTCCTGCTGCCCATCTTCTCTTTGCTGCCTGAAGGCGTCACCAAAGTACTATGAGTGTACTCGTATGAGGCATGCTGTCTCAGTTCCTTGCTGGGAGCTCCTCCAGGAGCACTCTGGAAATTACCAGCCAAAGAAATGGCACCCCAGGCATCAAGTAAAAGTCCAGATGTCTCCCATTGTAAGCTTAGGTGTGCCATAGTAGCGAAGAAGCATGTGTTAAAGGAATGCTTCCACTCTGTTATGTATTTCACGACGCGTTGTGCACTCACATTCGTTGTAACATCTGTGAAGGAGCACTGAACGCCGCCAACTCTTTTGTTGCCTTTGAGTCCCAGGAGGCAAAAGGGTTCGTTTGCTTTAACGCTGTGAATGTTCAGCGGTAATGGCAAAGCCCTGCCCGGATCGCTCGACAGCTCTCGTTTGTACAGCATTCAAATGGCCTCAGGAACGCCGTTCTAAGCAGCCTTACATTCCATGCTGGTGTGCCCCAAGGAGGAATTTGGGTTCTGAGAAACGCCACTGTGCCTCACAAATGAAACCTGTGAACTCCCAACGGACGTCTCCCTACGGCAGTCGGAAGCTAGATGTTGAGTTCCAGCCTGAAAACAACGGACAGCTTTCCCTGTGACAATGCTGGACTTCTGGGACCATCCAGATTCACCAAGGCCTAACTTTTGCACGGCGGGGGAATGCTCTTGTGCATGTACAGCAGTCCCCACGTGAAAACCTTTCTTAGCAGATGGAGGCAGTCTTTCCCTTGTACTAGGTAGCTAGGCAGAATCATCAGATAAACATGCTTTGTCATCGAGCTTGAAAGTGGGACACTGATGGGAAAGTTCACATTTTCCCGCTTTGCAAGCGACTTGCTTTTGGCTTCAAAGCTGCCTGAACAGCACTAGCGGCCCACCTTCTCTTCACTGCAGGACTTTCGCTGTGGGCCAAGGCTGCGTTCTCTCAATGCCAAAAAAGTGCTGACAATTCCCTTCTAGAAACTCATCCTACTGCACTCCAAATTCAGCTCCGGCCAATGAAAGGTGACCTAAGGCCACAAGGTAAGATCCAGTGTTTCATATCAGCAGAGCTGGGTGTGCATTGTATCCACGAAACCATACTCTGAAATGGAGTGCCTTAACTCTGCTATGCCCCTGGGGACACATAGGACAGTGGATCGTGCACCCATTTCGCATGATGACCACTGTGTGCCTGAAGAGTGTCCTCTGGCTTCTGAGGAACCCTAGGCGAAATAGGCCCCCGGGAAGCACTCTTCCCATTCATAGCAAGGGAAAAGTACTGATTTCTGGGTTGCCAAGGAAGAGTGTCCCAGTCGTCAAAGAGCCTCGCGAAAGCAGTGCTGGGCAGACTCTGTTTGCAAGTCGACTGGCCTCAGTGACTGAAAGGGAACTCCACTGCCAATACACAGTGGGTTGACGATTGAGGCCTGGACTCAGGACAGCATGCAGGCAGAAGCGAAAGCTGAGCTCTGCGTCCAGCCTGAAGACCAGTACACTTTTCACACTTAACTCTGTTGGGATGTGCAAGAGCCATGGTCACCGAGGCCTACCTAAGGTACTGAAATACTTCCCCAGTTCAGCCTAGGCAGAGGACTCTGTTGCCAAAGGATCTCCATGGAAGGGCCCTGTGGGTTCCGTGTGTTTCCATGAGGTAGTCAGAAACGACTGAGGGTAACTATAGGAGCTCATGGTTGAAAGCAGGCTACCCTGGCAAAACCTTATTTTCCTCCGCGGTAGGCGAGACAGTTGCGGTTTGAAAGCTGCCTGAAAAACACTCCTGCTGCCCATCTTCTCTTTGCTGCCTGAAGGCGTCACCAAAGTACTATGAGTGTACTCGTATGAGGCATGCTGTCTCAGTTCCTTGCTGGAAGCTCCTCCAGGAGCACTCTGGAACTTACCAGCCAAAGAAATGGCACCCCAGGCCTCATGGAAAAGTCCAGATTTCTCCCATTGCAAGCTTAGTTGTGCCATAGTAGCGAAGAAGCATGTGTTAAAGGAAAGCTGCAACACGGTTACATATTTCGACTCGTTGGGCACTCACGTTCTTTGTAACATCTGTGAAGGGGCACTGAACGCCGCCAACTCTTCTCTTGCCTTTGAGTCCCAGGAGGCAAACGGGTTCGTTTGCTTTAACGCTGTGAATGTGCAGCGGTAATGGCAAAGCCCTGCCCGGATCGCTCGACAGCTCTCGTTTGTACAGCATTCAAACGGCCTCAGGAACGCCGTTCTAAGCAGCCTTACATTCCATGCTGGTGTGCCCAAGGAGGAATTTGGATTCTTCTGAGAAACACCACTGTGCCTCACTAATGAAACCTGTGAAAACCCAAAGGACCTCTCCCTACGGCAGTCGGAAGCTAGATGTTGAGTTCCAGACTGAAAACACCGGACAGCTTTCCCTGTGTCTTTGTTGGAATTCTGGGACCATCCAGATTCACAAGGCCTAACTTTTGCACGGCGGGGGAATGCTCTTGTGCATGTACAGCATTCCCCACGTGAAAACCTTTCTTAGCAGATGGAGGCAGTCTTTCCCTTGTACTAGGTAGCTAGGCAGAATCATCAGATAAACATGCTTTGTCATCGAGCTTGAAAGTGGGACACTGATGGGAAAGTTCACATTTTCCCGCTTTGCAAGCGACTTGCTTTTGGCTTCAAAGCTGCCTGAACAGCACTAGCGGCCCACGTTCTCTTCACTGCAGGACTTTCGCTGTGGGCCAAGGTTGCGTTCTCTCAATGCCAAAAATGTGCTGACAATTCCCTTCTAGAAACTCATCCTACTGCACTCCAAATTCAGCTCCGGCCAATGAAAGGTGACCTAAGGCCACAAGGTAAGATCCAGTGTTTCATATCAGCAGAGCTGGGTGTGCATTGTATCCACGAAACCATACTCTGAAATGGAGTGCCTTAACTCTGCTATGCCCCTGGCGACACATAGGACAGTGGATCGTGCACCCATTTTGCATGATGACCACTGTGTGCCTGAAGAGCGTCCTCTGGCTTCTGAGGAACCCTAGGCGAAATAGGCCCCTGGGAAGCACTCTTCCCATTCATAGCAAGGGAAAAGTACTGATTTCTGGGTTGCCAAGGAAGAGTGTCCCAGTCGTCAAAGAGCCTCGCGAAAGCAGTGCTGGGCAGACTCTGTTTGCAAGTCGACTGGCCTCAGTGACTGAAAGGGAATTCCACTACTAATACACAGTGTGCTGACGATTGAGGCCTGGACTCAGGACAGCATGCAGGCAGAAGCGAAAGCTGAGCTCTGCGTCCAGCCTGAAGACCAGTACACTTTTCACACTTAACTCTGTTGGGATGTGCAAGAGCCATGGTCACCGAGGCCTACCTAAGGTACTGAAATACTTCCCCAGTTCAGCCTAGGCAGAGGACTCTGTTGCCAAAGGATCTCCATGGAAGGGCCCTGTGGGTTCCGTGTGTTTCCTTGAGGGAGTCAGAAACGACTGAGGGTAACTATAGGAGCTCATGGTTGAAAGCAGGCTACCCTGGCAAAACCTTATTTTCCTCCGCGGTAGGCGAGACAGTTGCGGTTTGAAAGCTGCCTGAAAAACACTCCTGCTGCCCATCTTCTCTTTGCTGCCTGAAGGCGTCACGAAAGTACTATGAGTGTACTCGTATGAGGCATGCTGTCTCAGTTCCTTGCTGGGAGCTCCTCCAGGAGCACTCTGGAAATTACCAGCCAAAGAAATGGCACCCCAGGCATCAAGTAAAAGTCCAGATGTCTCCCATTGTAAGCTTAGGTGTGCCATAGTAGCGAAGAAGCATGTGTTAAAGGAATGCTTCCACTCTGTTATGTATTTCACGACGCGTTGTGCACTCACATTCGTTGTAACATCTGTGAAGGAGCACTGAACGCCGCCAACTCTTTTGTTGCCTTTGAGTCCCAGGAGGCAAAAGGGTTCGTTTGCTTTAACGCTGTGAATGTTCAGCGGTAATGGCAAAGCCCTGCCCGGATCGCTCGACAGCTCTCGTTTGTACAGCATTCAAATGGCCTCAGGAACGCCGTTCTAAGCAGCCTTACATTCCATGCTGGTGTGCCCCAAGGAGGAATTTGGGTTCTGAGAAACGCCACTGTGCCTCACAAATGAAACCTGTGAACTCCCAACGGACGTCTCCCTACGGCAGTCGGAAGCTAGATGTTGAGTTCCAGCCTGAAAACAACGGACAGCTTTCCCTGTGACAATGATGGACTTCTGGGACCATCCAGATTCACCAAGGCCTAACTTTTGCACGGCGGGGGAATGCTCTTGTGCATGTACAGCAGTCCCCACGTGAAAACCTTTCTTAGCAGATGGAGGCAGTCTTTCCCTTGTACTAGGTAGCTAGGCAGAATCATCAGATAAACATGCTTTGTCATCGAGCTTGAAAGTGGGACACTGATGGGAAAGTTCACATTTTCCCGCTTTGCAAGCGACTTGCTTTTGGCTTCAAAGCTGCCTGAACAGCACTAGCGGCCCACCTTCTCTTCACTGCAAGAGTTTCGCTGTGGGCCAAGGCTGCGTTCTCTCAATGCCAAAAAAGTGCTGACAATTCCCTTCTAGAAACTCATCCTACTGCACTCCAAATTCAGCTCCGGCCAATGAAAGGTGACCTAAGGCCACAAGGTAAGATCCAGTGTTTCATATCAGCAGAGCTGGGTGTGCATTGTATCCACGAAACCATACTCTGAAATGGAGTGCCTTAACTCTGCTATGCCCCTGGGGACACATAGGACAGTGGATCGTGCACCCATTTCGCATGATGACCACTGTGTGCCTGAAGAGTGTCCTCTGGCTTCTGAGGAACCCTAGGCGAAATAGGCCCCTGGGAAGCACTCTTCCCATTCATAGCAAGGGAAAAGTACTGCTTTCTGGGTTGCCAAGGAAGAGTGTCCCAGTCGTCAAAGAGCCTCGCGAAAGCAGTGCTGGGCAGACTCTGTTTGCAAGTCGACTGGCCTCAGTGACTGAAAGGGAATTCCACTGCCAATACACAGTGGGTTGACGATTGAGGCCTGGACTCAGGACAGCATGCAGGCAGAAGCGAAAGCTGAGCTCTGCGTCCAGCCTGAAGACCAGTACACTTTTCACACTTAACTCTGTTGGGATGTGCAAGAGCCATGGTCACCGAGGCCTACCTAAGGTACTGAAATACTTCCCCAGTTCAGCCTAGGCAGAGGACTCTGTTGCCAAAGGATCTCCATGGAAGGGCCCTGTGGGTTCCGTGTGTTTCCATGAGGTAGTCAGAAACGACTGAGGGTAACTATAGGAGCTCATGGTTGAAAGCAGGCTACCCTGGCAAAACCTTATTTTCCTCCGCGGTAGGCGAGACAGTTGCGGTTTGAAAGCTGCCTGAAAAACACTCCTGCTGCCCATCTTCTCTTTGCTGCCTGAAGGCGTCACCAAAGTACTATGAGTGTACTCGTATGAGGCATGCTGTCTCAGTTCCTTGCTGGAAGCTCCTCCAGGAGCACTCTGGAACTTACCAGCCAAAGAAATGGCACCCCAGGCCTCATGGAAAAGTCCAGATTTCTCCCATTGCAAGCTTAGTTGTGCCATAGTAGCGAAGAAGCATGTGTTAAAGGAAAGCTGCAACACGGTTACATATTTCGACTCGTTGGGCACTCACGTTCTTTGTAACATCTGTGAAGGGGCACTGAACGCCGCCAACTCTTCTCTTGCCTTTGAGTCCCAGGAGGCAAACGGGTTCGTTTGCTTTAACGCTGTGAATGTGCAGCGGTAATGGCAAAGCCCTGCCCGGATCGCTCGACAGCTCTCGTTTGTACAGCATTCAAATGGCCTCAGGAACGCCGTTCTAAGCAGCCTTACATTCCATGCTGGTGTGCCCAAGGAGGAATTTGGATTCTTCTGAGAAACACCACTGTGCCTCACTAATGAAACCTGTGAAAACCCAAAGGACCTCTCCCTACGGCAGTCGGAAGCTAGATGTTGAGTTCCAGACTGAAAACACCGGACAGCTTTCCCTGTGTCTTTTTTGGAATTCTGGGACCATCCAGATTCACAAGGCCTAACTTTTGCACGGCGGGGGAATGCTCTTGTGCATGTACAGCATTCCCCACGTGAAAACCTTTCTTAGCAGATGGAGGCAGTCTTTCCCTTGTACTAGGTAGCTAGGCAGAATCATCAGATAAACATGCTTTGTCATCGAGCTTGAAAGTGGGACACTGATGGGAAAGTTCACATTTTCCCGCTTTGCAAGCGACTTGCTTTTGGCTTCAAAGCTGCCTGAACAGCACTAGCGGCCCACCTTCTCTTCACTGAGGACTTTCGCTGTGGGCCAAGGCTGCGTTCTCTCAATGCCAAAAATGTGCTGACAATTCCCTTCTAGAAACTCATCCTACTGCACTCCAAATTCAGCTCCGGCCAATGAAAGGTGACCTAAGGCCACAAGGTAAGATCCAGTGTTGCATATCAGCAGAGCTGGGTGTGCATTGTATCCACGAAACCATACTCTGAAATGGAGTGCCTTAACTCTGCTATGCCCCTGGGGACACATAGGACAGTGGATCGTGCACCCATTTTGCATGATGACCACTGTGTGCCTGAAGAGTGTCCTCTGGCTTCTGAGGAACCCTAGGCGAAATAGGCCCCTGGGAAGCATTCTTCCCATTCATAGCAAGGGAAAAGTACTGCTTTCTGGGTTGCCAAGGAAGAGTGTCCCAGTCGTCAAAGAGCCTCGCGAAAGCAGTGCTGGGCAGACTCTGTTTGCAAGTCGACTGGCCTCAGTGACTGAAAGGGAATTCCACTGCCAATACACAGTGGGTTGACGATTGAGGCCTGGACTCAGGACAGCATGCAGGCAGAAGCGAAAGCTGAGCTCTGCGTCCAGCCTGAAGACCAGTACACTTTTCACACTTAACTCTGTTGGGATGTGCAAGAGCCATGGTCACCGAGGCCTACCTAAGGTACTGAAATACTTCCCCAGGTCAGCCTAGGCAGAGGACTCTGTTGCCAAAGGATCTCCATGGAAGGGCCCTGTGGGTTCCGTGTGTTTCCTTGAGGGAGTCAGAAACGACTGAGGGTAACTATAGGAGCTCATGGTTGAAAGCAGGCTACCCTGGCAAAACCTTATTTTCCTCCGCGGTAGGCGAGACAGTTGCGGTTTGAAAGCTGCCTGAAAAACACTCCTGCTGCCCATCTTCTCTTTGCTGCCTGAAGGCGTCACCAAAGTACTATGAGTGTACTCGTATGAGGCATGCTGTCTCAGTTCCTTGCTGGGAGCTCCTCCAGGAGCACTCTGGAAATTACCAGCCAAAGAAATGGCACCCCAGGCATCAAGTAAAAGTCCAGATGTCTCCCATTGTAAGCTTAGGTGTGCCATAGTAGCGAAGAAGCATGTGTTAAAGGAATGCTTCCACTCTGTTATGTATTTCACGACGCGTTGTGCACTCACATTCGTTGTAACATCTGTGAAGGAGCACTGAACGCCGCCAACTCTTTTGTTGCCTTTGAGTCCCAGGAGGCAAAAGGGTTCGTTTGCTTTAACGCTGTGAATGTTCAGCGGTAATGGCAAAGCCCTGCCCGGATCGCTCGACAGCTCTCGTTTGTACAGCATTCAAATGGCCTCAGGAACGCCGTTCTAAGCAGCCTTACATTCCATGCTGGTGTGCCCCAAGGAGGAATTTGGGTTCTGAGAAACGCCACTGTGCCTCACAAATGAAACCTGTGAACTCCCAACGGACGTCTCCCTACGGCAGTCGGAAGCTAGATGTTGAGTTCCAGCCTGAAAACAACGGACAGCTTTCCCTGTGACAATGCTGGACTTCTGGGACCATCCAGATTCACCAAGGCCTAACTTTTGCACGGCGGGGGAATGCTCTTGTGCATGTACAGCAGTCCCCACGTGAAAACCTTTCTTAGCAGATGGAGGCAGTCTTTCCCTTGTACTAGGTAGCTAGGCAGAATCATCAGATAAACATGCTTTGTCATCGAGCTTGAAAGTGGGACACTGATGGGAAAGTTCACATTTTCCCGCTTTGCAAGCGACTTGCTTTTGGCTTCAAAGCTGCCTGAACAGCACTAGCGGCCCACCTTCTCTTCACTGCAGGAGTTTCGCTGTGGGCCAAGGCTGCGTTCTCTCAATGCCAAAAATGTGCTGACAATTCCCTTCTAGAAACTCATCCTACTGCACTCCAAATTCAGCTCCGGCCAATGAAAGGTGACCTAAGGCCACAAGGTAAGATCCAGTGTTGCATATCAGCAGAGCTGGGTGTGCATTGTATCCACGAAACCATACTCTGAAATGGAGTGCCTTAACTCTGCTATGCCCCTGGGGACACATAGGACAGTCGATCGTGCACCCATTTCGCATGATGACCACTGTGTGCCTGAAGAGCGTCCTCTGGCTTCTGAGGAACCCTAGGCGAAATAGGCCCCTGGGAAGCACTCTTCCCATTCATAGCAAGGGAAAAGTACTGATTTCTGGGTTGCCAAGGAAGAGTGTCCCAGTCGTCAAAGAGCCTCGCGAAAGCAGTGCTGGGCAGACTCTGTTTGCAAGTCGACTGGCCTCAGTGACTGAAAGGAATTCCACTGCCAATACACAGTGGGTTGACGATTGAGGCCTGGACTCAGGACAGCATGCAGGCAGAAGCGAAAGCTGAGCTCTGCGTCCAGCCTGAAGACCAGTACACTTTTCACACTTAACTCTGTTGGGATGTGCAAGAGCCATGGTCACCGAGGCCTACCTAAGGTACTGAAATACTTCCCCAGTTCAGCCTAGGCAGAGGACTCTGTTGCCAAAGGATCTCCATGGAAGGGCCCTGTGGGTTCCGTGTGTTTCCTTGAGGGAGTCAGAAACGACTGAGGGTAACTATAGGAGCTCATGGTTGAAAGCAGGCTACCCTGGCAAAACCTTATTTTCCTCCGCGGTAGGCGAGACAGTTGCGGTTTGAAAGCTGCCTGAAAAACACTCCTGCTGCCCATCTTCTCTTTGCTGCCTGAAGGCGTCACCAAAGTACTATGAGTGTACTCGTATGAGGCATGCTGTCTCAGTTCCTTGCTGGGAGCTCCTCCAGGAGCACTCTGGAAATTACCAGCCAAAGAAATGGCACCCCAGGCATCAAGTAAAAGTCCAGATGTCTCCCATTGTAAGCTTAGGTGTGCCACAGTAGCGAAGAAGCATGTGTTAAAGGAATGCTTCCACTCTGTTATGTATTTCACGACGCGTTGTGCACTCACATTCGTTGTAACATCTGTGAAGGAGCACTGAACGCCGCCAACTCTTTTGTTGCCTTTGAGTCCCAGGAGGCAAAAGGGTTCGTTTGCTTTAACGCTGTGAATGTTCAGCGGTAATGGCAAAGCCCTGCCCGGATCGCTCGACAGCTCTCGTTTGTACAGCATTCAAATGGCCTCAGGAACGCCGTTCTAAGCAGCCTTACATTCCATGCTGGTGTGCCCCAAGGAGGAATTTGGGTTCTGAGAAACGCCACTGTGCCTCACAAATGAAACCTGTGAACTCCCAACGGACGTCTCCCTACGGCAGTCGGAAGCTAGATGTTGAGTTCCAGCCTGAAAACAACGGACAGCTTTCCCTGTGACAATGCTGGACTTCTGGGACCATCCAGATTCACCAAGGCCTAACTTTTGCACGGCGGGGGAATGCTCTTGTGCATGTACAGCAGTCCCCACGTGAAAACCTTTCTTAGCAGATGGAGGCAGTCTTTCCCTTGTACTAGGTAGCTAGGCAGAATCATCAGATAAACATGCTTTGTCATCGAGCTTGAAAGTGGGACACTGATGGGAAAGTTCACATTTTCCCGCTTTGCAAGCGACTTGCTTTTGGCTTCAAAGCTGCCTGAACAGCACTAGCGGCCCACCTTCTCTTCACTGCAGGAGTTTCGCTGTGGGCCAAGGCTGCGTTCTCTCAATGCCAAAAAAGTGCTGACAATTCCCTTCTAGAAACTCATCCTACTGCACTCCAAATTCAGCTCCGGCCAATGAAAGGTGACCTAAGGCCACAAGGTAAGATCCAGTGTTTCATATCAGCAGAGCTGGGTGTGCATTGTATCCACGAAACCATACTCTGAAATGGAGTGCCTTAACTCTGCTATGCCCCTGGGGACACATAGGACAGTGGATCGTGCACCCATTTCGCATGATGACCACTGTGTGCCTGAAGAGTGTCCTCTGGCTTCTGAGGAACCCTAGGCGAAATAGGCCCCCGGGAAGCACTCTTCCCATTCATAGCAAGGGAAAAGTACTGCTTTCTGGGTTGCCAAGGAAGAGTGTCCCAGTCGTCAAAGAGCCTCGCGAAAGCAGTGCTGGGCAGACTCTGTTTGCAAGTCGACTGGCCTCAGTGACTGAAAGGGAACTCCACTGCCAATACACAGTGGGTTGACGATTGAGGCCTGGACTCAGGACAGCATGCAGGCAGAAGCGAAAGCTGAGCTCTGCGTCCAGCCTGAAGACCAGTACACTTTTCACACTTAACTCTGTTGGGATGTGCAAGAGCCATGGTCACCGAGGCCTACCTAAGGTACTGAAATACTTCCCCAGATTAGCCTAGGCAGAGGACTCTGTTGCCAAAGGATCTCCATGGAAGGGCCCTGTGAGTTCCGTGTGTTTCCTTGAGGGAGTCAGAAACGACTGAGGGTAACTATAGGAGCTCATGGTTGAAAGCAGGCTACCCTGGCAAAACCTTATTTTCCTCCGCGGTAGGCGAGACAGTTGCGGTTTGAAAGCTGCCTGAAAAACACTCCTGCTGCCCATCTTCTCTTTGCTGCCTGAAGGCGTCACCAAAGTACTATGAGTGTACTCGTATGAGGCATGCTGTCTCAGTTCCTTGCTGGAAGCTCCTCCAGGAGCACTCTGGAACTTACCAGCCAAAGAAATGGCACCCCAGGCCTCATGGAAAAGTCCAGATTTCTCCCATTGCAAGCTTAGTTGTGCCATAGTAGCGAAGAAGCATGTGTTAAAGGAAAGCTGCAACACGGTTACATATTTCGACTCGTTGGGCACTCACGTTCTTTGTAACATCTGTGAAGGGGCACTGAACGCCGCCAACTCTTCTCTTGCCTTTGAGTCCCAGGAGGCAAACGGGTTCGTTTGCTTTAACGCTGTGAATGTGCAGCGGTAATGGCAAAGCCCTGCCCGGATCGCTCGACAGCTCTCGTTTGTACAGCATTCAAACGGCCTCAGGAACGCCGTTCTAAGCAGCCTTACATTCCATGCTGGTGTGCCCAAGGAGGAATTTGGATTCTTCTGAGAAACACCACTGTGCCTCACTAATGAAACCTGTGAAAACCCAAAGGACCTCTCCCTACGGCAGTCGGAAGCTAGATGTTGAGTTCCAGACTGAAAACACCGGACAGCTTTCCCTGTGTCTTTGTTGGAATTCTGGGACCATCCAGATTCACAAGGCCTAACTTTTGCACGGCGGGGGAATGCTCTTGTGCATGTACAGCAGTCCCCACGTGAAAACCTTTCTTAGCAGATGGAGGCAGTCTTTCCCTTGTACTAGGTAGCTAGGCAGAATCATCAGATAAACATGCTTTGTCATCGAGCTTGAAAGTGGGACACTGATGGGAAAGTTCACATTTTCCCGCTTTGCAAGCGACTTGCTTTTGGCTTCAAAGCTGCCTGAACAGCACTAGCGGCCCACGTTCTCTTCACTGCAGGACTTTCGCTGTGGGCCAAGGTTGCGTTCTCTCAATGCCAAAAATGTGCTGACAATTCCCTTCTAGAAACTCATCCTACTGCACTCCAAATTCAGCTCCGGCCAATGAAAGGTGACCTAAGGCCACAAGGTAAGATCCAGTGTTTCATATCAGCAGAGCTGGGTGTGCATTGTATCCACGAAACCATACTCTGAAATGGAGTGCCTTAACTCTGCTATGCCCCTGGCGACACATAGGACAGTGGATCGTGCACCCATTTTGCATGATGACCACTGTGTGCCTGAAGAGCGTCCTCTGGCTTCTGAGGAACCCTAGGCGAAATAGGCCCCTGGGAAGCACTCTTCCCATTCATAGCAAGGGAAAAGTACTGATTTCTGGGTTGCCAAGGAAGAGTGTCCCAGTCGTCAAAGAGCCTCGCGAAAGCAGTGCTGGGCAGACTCTGTTTGCAAGTCGACTGGCCTCAGTGACTGAAAGGGAATTCCACTGCTAATACACAGTGTGCTGACGATTGAGGCCTGGACTCAGGACAGCATGCAGGCAGAAGCGAAAGCTGAGCTCTGCGTCCAGCCTGAAGACCAGTACACTTTTCACACTTAACTCTGTTGGGATGTGCAAGAGCCATGGTCACCGAGGCCTACCTAAGGTACTGAAATACTTCCCCAGTTCAGCCTAGGCAGAGGACTCTGTTGCCAAAGGATCTCCATGGAAGGGCCCTGTGGGTTCCGTGTGTTTCCTTGAGGGAGTCAGAAACGACTGAGGGTAACTATAGGAGCTCATGGTTGAAAGCAGGCTACCCTGGCAAAACCTTATTTTCCTCCGCGGTAGGCGAGACAGTTGCGGTTTGAAAGCTGCCTGAAAAACACTCCTGCTGCCCATCTTCTCTTTGCTGCCTGAAGGCGTCACCAAAGTACTATGAGTGTACTCGTATGAGGCATGCTGTCTCAGTTCCTTGCTGGGAGCTCCTCCAGGAGCACTCTGGAAATTACCAGCCAAAGAAATGGCACCCCAGGCATCAAGTAAAAGTCCAGATGTCTCCCATTGTAAGCTTAGGTGTGCCATAGTAGCGAAGAAGCATGTGTTAAAGGAATGCTTCCACTCTGTTATGTATTTCACGACGCGTTGTGCACTCACATTCGTTGTAACATCTGTGAAGGAGCACTGAACGCCGCCAACTCTTTTGTTGCCTTTGAGTCCCAGGAGGCAAAAGGGTTCGTTTGCTTTAACGCTGTGAATGTTCAGCGGTAATGGCAAAGCCCTGCCCGGATCGCTCGACAGCTCTCGTTTGTACAGCATTCAAATGGCCTCAGGAACGCCGTTCTAAGCAGCCTTACATTCCATGCTGGTGTGCCCCAAGGAGGAATTTGGGTTCTGAGAAACGCCACTGTGCCTCACAAATGAAACCTGTGAACTCCCAACGGACGTCTCCCTACGGCAGTCGGAAGCTAGATGTTGAGTTCCAGCCTGAAAACAACGGACAGCTTTCCCTGTGACAATGCTGGACTTCTGGGACCATCCAGATTCACCAAGGCCTAACTTTTGCACGGCGGGGGAATGCTCTTGTGCATGTACAGCAGTCCCCACGTGAAAACCTTTCTTAGCAGATGGAGGCAGTCTTTCCCTTGTACTAGGTAGCTAGGCAGAATCATCAGATAAACATGCTTTGTCATCGAGCTTGAAAGTGGGACACTGATGGGAAAGTTCACATTTTCCCGCTTTGCAAGCGACTTGCTTTTGGCTTCAAAGCTGCCTGAACAGCACTAGCGGCCCACCTTCTCTTCACTGCAGGACTTTCGCTGTGGGCCAAGGCTGCGTTCTCTCAATGCCAAAAAAGTGCTGACAATTCCCTTCTAGAAACTCATCCTACTGCACTCCAAATTCAGCTCCGGCCAATGAAAGGTGACCTAAGGCCACAAGGTAAGATCCAGTGTTTCATATCAGCAGAGCTGGGTGTGCATTGTATCCACGAAACCATACTCTGAAATGGAGTGCCTTAACTCTGCTATGCCCCTGGGGACACATAGGACAGTGGATCGTGCACCCATTTCGCATGATGACCACTGTGTGCCTGAAGAGTGTCCTCTGGCTTCTGAGGAACCCTAGGCGAAATAGGCCCCCGGGAAGCACTCTTCCCATTCATAGCAAGGGAAAAGTACTGATTTCTGGGTTGCCAAGGAAGAGTGTCCCAGTCGTCAAAGAGCCTCGCGAAAGCAGTGCTGGGCAGACTCTGTTTGCAAGTCGACTGGCCTCAGTGACTGAAAGGGAACTCCACTGCCAATACACAGTGGGTTGACGATTGAGGCCTGGACTCAGGACAGCATGCAGGCAGAAGCGAAAGCTGAGCTCTGCGTCCAGCCTGAAGACCAGTACACTTTTCACACTTAACTCTGTTGGGATGTGCAAGAGCCATGGTCACCGAGGCCTACCTAAGGTACTGAAATACTTCCCCAGTTCAGCCTAGGCAGAGGACTCTGTTGCCAAAGGATCTCCATGGAAGGGCCCTGTGGGTTCCGTGTGTTTCCATGAGGTAGTCAGAAACGACTGAGGGTAACTATAGGAGCTCATGGTTGAAAGCAGGCTACCCTGGCAAAACCTTATTTTCCTCCGCGGTAGGCGAGACAGTTGCGGTTTGAAAGCTGCCTGAAAAACACTCCTGCTGCCCATCTTCTCTTTGCTGCCTGAAGGCGTCACCAAAGTACTATGAGTGTACTCGTATGAGGCATGCTGTCTCAGTTCCTTGCTGGAAGCTCCTCCAGGAGCACTCTGGAACTTACCAGCCAAAGAAATGGCACCCCAGGCCTCATGGAAAAGTCCAGATTTCTCCCATTGCAAGCTTAGTTGTGCCATAGTAGCGAAGAAGCATGTGTTAAAGGAAAGCTGCAACACGGTTACATATTTCGACTCGTTGGGCACTCACGTTCTTTGTAACATCTGTGAAGGGGCACTGAACGCCGCCAACTCTTCTCTTGCCTTTGAGTCCCAGGAGGCAAACGGGTTCGTTTGCTTTAACGCTGTGAATGTGCAGCGGTAATGGCAAAGCCCTGCCCGGATCGCTCGACAGCTCTCGTTTGTACAGCATTCAAACGGCCTCAGGAACGCCGTTCTAAGCAGCCTTACATTCCATGCTGGTGTGCCCAAGGAGGAATTTGGATTCTTCTGAGAAACACCACTGTGCCTCACTAATGAAACCTGTGAAAACCCAAAGGACCTCTCCCTACGGCAGTCGGAAGCTAGATGTTGAGTTCCAGACTGAAAACACCGGACAGCTTTCCCTGTGTCTTTGTTGGAATTCTGGGACCATCCAGATTCACAAGGCCTAACTTTTGCACGGCGGGGGAATGCTCTTGTGCATGTACAGCATTCCCCACGTGAAAACCTTTCTTAGCAGATGGAGGCAGTCTTTCCCTTGTACTAGGTAGCTAGGCAGAATCATCAGATAAACATGCTTTGTCATCGAGCTTGAAAGTGGGACACTGATGGGAAAGTTCACATTTTCCCGCTTTGCAAGCGACTTGCTTTTGGCTTCAAAGCTGCCTGAACAGCACTAGCGGCCCACGTTCTCTTCACTGCAGGACTTTCGCTGTGGGCCAAGGTTGCGTTCTCTCAATGCCAAAAATGTGCTGACAATTCCCTTCTAGAAACTCATCCTACTGCACTCCAAATTCAGCTCCGGCCAATGAAAGGTGACCTAAGGCCACAAGGTAAGATCCAGTGTTTCATATCAGCAGAGCTGGGTGTGCATTGTATCCACGAAACCATACTCTGAAATGGAGTGCCTTAACTCTGCTATGCCCCTGGCGACACATAGGACAGTGGATCGTGCACCCATTTTGCATGATGACCACTGTGTGCCTGAAGAGCGTCCTCTGGCTTCTGAGGAACCCTAGGCGAAATAGGCCCCTGGGAAGCACTCTTCCCATTCATAGCAAGGGAAAAGTACTGATTTCTGGGTTGCCAAGGAAGAGTGTCCCAGTCGTCAAAGAGCCTCGCGAAAGCAGTGCTGGGCAGACTCTGTTTGCAAGTCGACTGGCCTCAGTGACTGAAAGGGAATTCCACTACTAATACACAGTGTGCTGACGATTGAGGCCTGGACTCAGGACAGCATGCAGGCAGAAGCGAAAGCTGAGCTCTGCGTCCAGCCTGAAGACCAGTACACTTTTCACACTTAACTCTGTTGGGATGTGCAAGAGCCATGGTCACCGAGGCCTACCTAAGGTACTGAAATACTTCCCCAGTTCAGCCTAGGCAGAGGACTCTGTTGCCAAAGGATCTCCATGGAAGGGCCCTGTGGGTTCCGTGTGTTTCCTTGAGGGAGTCAGAAACGACTGAGGGTAACTATAGGAGCTCATGGTTGAAAGCAGGCTACCCTGGCAAAACCTTATTTTCCTCCGCGGTAGGCGAGACAGTTGCGGTTTGAAAGCTGCCTGAAAAACACTCCTGCTGCCCATCTTCTCTTTGCTGCCTGAAGGCGTCACGAAAGTACTATGAGTGTACTCGTATGAGGCATGCTGTCTCAGTTCCTTGCTGGGAGCTCCTCCAGGAGCACTCTGGAAATTACCAGCCAAAGAAATGGCACCCCAGGCATCAAGTAAAAGTCCAGATGTCTCCCATTGTAAGCTTAGGTGTGCCATAGTAGCGAAGAAGCATGTGTTAAAGGAATGCTTCCACTCTGTTATGTATTTCACGACGCGTTGTGCACTCACATTCGTTGTAACATCTGTGAAGGAGCACTGAACGCCGCCAACTCTTTTGTTGCCTTTGAGTCCCAGGAGGCAAAAGGGTTTGTTTGCTTTAACGCTGTGAATGTTCAGCGGTAATGGCAAAGCCCTGCCCGGATCGCTCGACAGCTCTCGTTTGTACAGCATTCAAATGGCCTCAGGAACGCCGTTCTAAGCAGCCTTACATTCCATGCTGGTGTGCCCCAAGGAGGAATTTGGGTTCTGAGAAACGCCACTGTGCCTCACAAATGAAACCTGTGAACTCCCAACGGACGTCTCCCTACGGCAGTCGGAAGCTAGATGTTGAGTTCCAGCCTGAAAACAACGGACAGCTTTCCCTGTGACAATGATGGACTTCTGGGACCATCCAGATTCACCAAGGCCTAACTTTTGCACGGCGGGGGAATGCTCTTGTGCATGTACAGCAGTCCCCACGTGAAAACCTTTCTTAGCAGATGGAGGCAGTCTTTCCCTTGTACTAGGTAGCTAGGCAGAATCATCAGATAAACATGCTTTGTCATCGAGCTTGAAAGTGGGACACTGATGGGAAAGTTCACATTTTCCCGCTTTGCAAGCGACTTGCTTTTGGCTTCAAAGCTGCCTGAACAGCACTAGCGGCCCACCTTCTCTTCACTGCAAGAGTTTCGCTGTGGGCCAAGGCTGCGTTCTCTCAATGCCAAAAAAGTGCTGACAATTCCCTTCTAGAAACTCATCCTACTGCACTCCAAATTCAGCTCCGGCCAATGAAAGGTGACCTAAGGCCACAAGGTAAGATCCAGTGTTTCATATCAGCAGAGCTGGGTGTGCATTGTATCCACGAAACCATACTCTGAAATGGAGTGCCTTAACTCTGCTATGCCCCTGGGGACACATAGGACAGTGGATCGTGCACCCATTTCGCATGATGACCACTGTGTGCCTGAAGAGTGTCCTCTGGCTTCTGAGGAACCCTAGGCGAAATAGGCCCCTGGGAAGCACTCTTCCCATTCATAGCAAGGGAAAAGTACTGATTTCTGGGTTGCCAAGGAAGAGTGTCCCAGTCGTCAAAGAGCCTCGCGAAAGCAGTGCTGGGCAGACTCTGTTTGCAAGTCGACTGGCCTCAGTGACTGAAAGGGAATTCCACTGCCAATACACAGTGGGTTGACGATTGAGGCCTGGACTCAGGACAGCATGCAGGCAGAAGCGAAAGCTGAGCTCTGCGTCCAGCCTGAAGACCAGTACACTTTTCACACTTAACTCTGTTGGGATGTGCAAGAGCCATGGTCACCGAGGCCTACCTAAGGTACTGAAATACTTCCCCAGTTCAGCCTAGGCAGAGGACTCTGTTGCCAAAGGATCTCCATGGAAGGGCCCTGTGGGTTCCGTGTGTTTCCATGAGGTAGTCAGAAACGACTGAGGGTAACTATAGGAGCTCATGGTTGAAAGCAGGCTACCCTGGCAAAACCTTATTTTCCTCCGCGGTAGGCGAGACAGTTGCGGTTTGAAAGCTGCCTGAAAAACACTCCTGCTGCCCATCTTCTCTTTGCTGCCTGAAGGCGTCACCAAAGTACTATGAGTGTACTCGTATGAGGCATGCTGTCTCAGTTCCTTGCTGGAAGCTCCTCCAGGAGCACTCTGGAACTTACCAGCCAAAGAAATGGCACCCCAGGCCTCATGGAAAAGTCCAGATTTCTCCCATTGCAAGCTTAGTTGTGCCATAGTAGCGAAGAAGCATGTGTTAAAGGAAAGCTGCAACACGGTTACATATTTCGACTCGTTGGGCACTCACGTTCTTTGTAACATCTGTGAAGGGGCACTGAACGCCGCCAACTCTTCTCTTGCCTTTGAGTCCCAGGAGGCAAACGGGTTCGTTTGCTTTAACGCTGTGAATGTGCAGCGGTAATGGCAAAGCCCTGCCCGGATCGCTCGACAGCTCTCGTTTGTACAGCATTCAAATGGCCTCAGGAACGCCGTTCTAAGCAGCCTTACATTCCATGCTGGTGTGCCCAAGGAGGAATTTGGATTCTTCTGAGAAACACCACTGTGCCTCACTAATGAAACCTGTGAAAACCCAAAGGACCTCTCCCTACGGCAGTCGGAAGCTAGATGTTGAGTTCCAGACTGAAAACACCGGACAGCTTTCCCTGTGTCTTTTTTGGAATTCTGGGACCATCCAGATTCACAAGGCCTAACTTTTGCACGGCGGGGGAATGCTCTTGTGCATGTACAGCATTCCCCACGTGAAAACCTTTCTTAGCAGATGGAGGCAGTCTTTCCCTTGTACTAGGTAGCTAGGCAGAATCATCAGATAAACATGCTTTGTCATCGAGCTTGAAAGTGGGACACTGATGGGAAAGTTCACATTTTCCCGCTTTGCAAGCGACTTGCTTTTGGCTTCAAAGCTGCCTGAACAGCACTAGCGGCCCACCTTCTCTTCACTGAGGACTTTCGCTGTGGGCCAAGGCTGCGTTCTCTCAATGCCAAAAATGTGCTGACAATTCCCTTCTAGAAACTCATCCTACTGCACTCCAAATTCAGCTCCGGCCAATGAAAGGTGACCTAAGGCCACAAGGTAAGATCCAGTGTTGCATATCAGCAGAGCTGGGTGTGCATTGTATCCACGAAACCATACTCTGAAATGGAGTGCCTTAACTCTGCTATGCCCCTGGGGACACATAGGACAGTGGATCGTGCACCCATTTTGCATGATGACCACTGTGTGCCTGAAGAGTGTCCTCTGGCTTCTGAGGAACCCTAGGCGAAATAGGCCCCTGGGAAGCACTCTTCCCATTCATAGCAAGGGAAAAGTACTGCTTTCTGGGTTGCCAAGGAAGAGTGTCCCAGTCGTCAAAGAGCCTCGCGAAAGCAGTGCTGGGCAGACTCTGTTTGCAAGTCGACTGGCCTCAGTGACTGAAAGGGAATTCCACTGCCAATACACAGTGGGTTGACGATTGAGGCCTGGACTCAGGACAGCATGCAGGCAGAAGCGAAAGCTGAGCTCTGCGTCCAGCCTGAAGACCAGTACACTTTTCACACTTAACTCTGTTGGGATGTGCAAGAGCCATGGTCACCGAGGCCTACCTAAGGTACTGAAATACTTCCCCAGGTCAGCCTAGGCAGAGGACTCTGTTGCCAAAGGATCTCCATGGAAGGGCCCTGTGGGTTCCGTGTGTTTCCTTGAGGGAGTCAGAAACGACTGAGGGTAACTATAGGAGCTCATGGTTGAAAGCAGGCTACCCTGGCAAAACCTTATTTTCCTCCGCGGTAGGCGAGACAGTTGCGGTTTGAAAGCTGCCTGAAAAACACTCCTGCTGCCCATCTTCTCTTTGCTGCCTGAAGGCGTCACGAAAGTACTATGAGTGTACTCGTATGAGGCATGCTGTCTCAGTTCCTTGCTGGGAGCTCCTCCAGGAGCACTCTGGAAATTACCAGCCAAAGAAATGGCACCCCAGGCATCAAGTAAAAGTCCAGATGTCTCCCATTGTAAGCTTAGGTGTGCCATAGTAGCGAAGAAGCATGTGTTAAAGGAATGCTTCCACTCTGTTATGTATTTCACGACGCGTTGTGCACTCACATTCGTTGTAACATCTGTGAAGGAGCACTGAACGCCGCCAACTCTTTTGTTGCCTTTGAGTCCCAGGAGGCAAAAGGGTTCGTTTGCTTTAACGCTGTGAATGTTCAGCGGTAATGGCAAAGCCCTGCCCGGATCGCTCGACAGCTCTCGTTTGTACAGCATTCA
Organism: Eubalaena glacialis; assembly: GCF_028564815.1. Classification (NCBI taxonomy): domain Eukaryota; kingdom Metazoa; phylum Chordata; class Mammalia; order Artiodactyla; family Balaenidae; genus Eubalaena; species Eubalaena glacialis. The sequence continues at coordinate 34,525,314 of NC_083728.1, read as the reverse complement.
AATGGCCTCAGGAACGCCGTTCTAAGCAGCCTTACATTCCATGCTGGTGTGCCCCAAGGAGGAATTTGGGTTCTGAGAAACGCCACTGTGCCTCACAAATGAAACCTGTGAACTCCCAACGGACGTCTCCCTACGGCAGTCGGAAGCTAGATGTTGAGTTCCAGCCTGAAAACAACGGACAGCTTTCCCTGTGACAATGCTGGACTTCTGGGACCATCCAGATTCACCAAGGCCTAACTTTTGCACGGCGGGGGAATGCTCTTGTGCATGTACAGCAGTCCCCACGTGAAAACCTTTCTTAGCAGATGGAGGCAGTCTTTCCCTTGTACTAGGTAGCTAGGCAGAATCATCAGATAAACATGCTTTGTCATCGAGCTTGAAAGTGGGACACTGATGGGAAAGTTCACATTTTCCCGCTTTGCAAGCGACTTGCTTTTGGCTTCAAAGCTGCCTGAACAGCACTAGCGGCCCACCTTCTCTTCACTGCAGGAGTTTCGCTGTGGGCCAAGGCTGCGTTCTCTCAATGCCAAAAATGTGCTGACAATTCCCTTCTAGAAACTCATCCTACTGCACTCCAAATTCAGCTCCGGCCAATGAAAGGTGACCTAAGGCCACAAGGTAAGATCCAGTGTTGCATATCAGCAGAGCTGGGTGTGCATTGTATCCACGAAACCATACTCTGAAATGGAGTGCCTTAACTCTGCTATGCCCCTGGGGACACATAGGACAGTCGATCGTGCACCCATTTCGCATGATGACCACTGTGTGCCTGAAGAGCGTCCTCTGGCTTCTGAGGAACCCTAGGCGAAATAGGCCCCTGGGAAGCACTCTTCCCATTCATAGCAAGGGAAAAGTACTGATTTCTGGGTTGCCAAGGAAGAGTGTCCCAGTCGTCAAAGAGCCTCGCGAAAGCAGTGCTGGGCAGACTCTGTTTGCAAGTCGACTGGCCTCAGTGACTGAAAGGAATTCCACTGCCAATACACAGTGGGTTGACGATTGAGGCCTGGACTCAGGACAGCATGCAGGCAGAAGCGAAAGCTGAGCTCTGCGTCCAGCCTGAAGACCAGTACACTTTTCACACTTAACTCTGTTGGGATGTGCAAGAGCCATGGTCACCGAGGCCTACCTAAGGTACTGAAATACTTCCCCAGTTCAGCCTAGGCAGAGGACTCTGTTGCCAAAGGATCTCCATGGAAGGGCCCTGTGGGTTCCGTGTGTTTCCTTGAGGGAGTCAGAAACGACTGAGGGTAACTATAGGAGCTCATGGTTGAAAGCAGGCTACCCTGGCAAAACCTTATTTTCCTCCGCGGTAGGCGAGACAGTTGCGGTTTGAAAGCTGCCTGAAAAACACTCCTGCTGCCCATCTTCTCTTTGCTGCCTGAAGGCGTCACCAAAGTACTATGAGTGTACTCGTATGAGGCATGCTGTCTCAGTTCCTTGCTGGGAGCTCCTCCAGGAGCACTCTGGAAATTACCAGCCAAAGAAATGGCACCCCAGGCATCAAGTAAAAGTCCAGATGTCTCCCATTGTAAGCTTAGGTGTGCCACAGTAGCGAAGAAGCATGTGTTAAAGGAATGCTTCCACTCTGTTATGTATTTCACGACGCGTTGTGCACTCACATTCGTTGTAACATCTGTGAAGGAGCACTGAACGCCGCCAACTCTTTTGTTGCCTTTGAGTCCCAGGAGGCAAAAGGGTTCGTTTGCTTTAACGCTGTGAATGTTCAGCGGTAATGGCAAAGCCCTGCCCGGATCGCTCGACAGCTCTCGTTTGTACAGCATTCAAATGGCCTCAGGAACGCCGTTCTAAGCAGCCTTACATTCCATGCTGGTGTGCCCCAAGGAGGAATTTGGGTTCTGAGAAACGCCACTGTGCCTCACAAATGAAACCTGTGAACTCCCAACGGACGTCTCCCTACGGCAGTCGGAAGCTAGATGTTGAGTTCCAGCCTGAAAACAACGGACAGCTTTCCCTGTGACAATGCTGGACTTCTGGGACCATCCAGATTCACCAAGGCCTAACTTTTGCACGGCGGGGGAATGCTCTTGTGCATGTACAGCAGTCCCCACGTGAAAACCTTTCTTAGCAGATGGAGGCAGTCTTTCCCTTGTACTAGGTAGCTAGGCAGAATCATCAGATAAACATGCTTTGTCATCGAGCTTGAAAGTGGGACACTGATGGGAAAGTTCACATTTTCCCGCTTTGCAAGCGACTTGCTTTTGGCTTCAAAGCTGCCTGAACAGCACTAGCGGCCCACCTTCTCTTCACTGCAGGAGTTTCGCTGTGGGCCAAGGCTGCGTTCTCTCAATGCCAAAAAAGTGCTGACAATTCCCTTCTAGAAACTCATCCTACTGCACTCCAAATTCAGCTCCGGCCAATGAAAGGTGACCTAAGGCCACAAGGTAAGATCCAGTGTTTCATATCAGCAGAGCTGGGTGTGCATTGTATCCACGAAACCATACTCTGAAATGGAGTGCCTTAACTCTGCTATGCCCCTGGGGACACATAGGACAGTGGATCGTGCACCCATTTCGCATGATGACCACTGTGTGCCTGAAGACTGTCCTCTGGCTTCTGAGGAACCCTAGGCGAAATAGGCCCCCGGGAAGCACTCTTCCCATTCATAGCAAGGGAAAAGTACTGCTTTCTGGGTTGCCAAGGAAGAGTGTCCCAGTCGTCAAAGAGCCTCGCGAAAGCAGTGCTGGGCAGACTCTGTTTGCAAGTCGACTGGCCTCAGTGACTGAAAGGGAACTCCACTGCCAATACACAGTGGGTTGACGATTGAGGCCTGGACTCAGGACAGCATGCAGGCAGAAGCGAAAGCTGAGCTCTGCGTCCAGCCTGAAGACCAGTACACTTTTCACACTTAACTCTGTTGGGATGTGCAAGAGCCATGGTCACCGAGGCCTACCTAAGGTACTGAAATACTTCCCCAGATTAGCCTAGGCAGAGGACTCTGTTGCCAAAGGATCTCCATGGAAGGGCCCTGTGAGTTCCGTGTGTTTCCTTGAGGGAGTCAGAAACGACTGAGGGTAACTATAGGAGCTCATGGTTGAAAGCAGGCTACCCTGGCAAAACCTTATTTTCCTCCGCGGTAGGCGAGACAGTTGCGGTTTGAAAGCTGCCTGAAAAACACTCCTGCTGCCCATCTTCTCTTTGCTGCCTGAAGGCGTCACCAAAGTACTATGAGTGTACTCGTATGAGGCATGCTGTCTCAGTTCCTTGCTGGAAGCTCCTCCAGGAGCACTCTGGAACTTACCAGCCAAAGAAATGGCACCCCAGGCCTCATGGAAAAGTCCAGATTTCTCCCATTGCAAGCTTAGTTGTGCCATAGTAGCGAAGAAGCATGTGTTAAAGGAAAGCTGCAACACGGTTACATATTTCGACTCGTTGGGCACTCACGTTCTTTGTAACATCTGTGAAGGGGCACTGAACGCCGCCAACTCTTCTCTTGCCTTTGAGTCCCAGGAGGCAAACGGGTTCGTTTGCTTTAACGCTGTGAATGTGCAGCGGTAATGGCAAAGCCCTGCCCGGATCGCTCGACAGCTCTCGTTTGTACAGCATTCAAACGGCCTCAGGAACGCCGTTCTAAGCAGCCTTACATTCCATGCTGGTGTGCCCAAGGAGGAATTTGGATTCTTCTGAGAAACACCACTGTGCCTCACTAATGAAACCTGTGAAAACCCAAAGGACCTCTCCCTACGGCAGTCGGAAGCTAGATGTTGAGTTCCAGACTGAAAACACCGGACAGCTTTCCCTGTGTCTTTGTTGGAATTCTGGGACCATCCAGATTCACAAGGCCTAACTTTTGCACGGCGGGGGAATGCTCTTGTGCATGTACAGCAGTCCCCACGTGAAAACCTTTCTTAGCAGATGGAGGCAGTCTTTCCCTTGTACTAGGTAGCTAGGCAGAATCATCAGATAAACATGCTTTGTCATCGAGCTTGAAAGTGGGACACTGATGGGAAAGTTCACGTTTTCCCGCTTTGCAAGCGACTTGCTTTTGGCTTCAAAGCTGCCTGAACAGCACTAGCGGCCCACGTTCTCTTCACTGCAGGACTTTCGCTGTGGGCCAAGGTTGCGTTCTCTCAATGCCAAAAATGTGCTGACAATTCCCTTCTAGAAACTCATCCTACTGCACTCCAAATTCAGCTCCGGCCAATGAAAGGTGACCTAAGGCCACAAGGTAAGATCCAGTGTTTCATATCAGCAGAGCTGGGTGTGCATTGTATCCACGAAACCATACTCTGAAATGGAGTGCCTTAACTCTGCTATGCCCCTGGCGACACATAGGACAGTGGATCGTGCACCCATTTTGCATGATGACCACTGTGTGCCTGAAGAGCGTCCTCTGGCTTCTGAGGAACCCTAGGCGAAATAGGCCCCTGGGAAGCACTCTTCCCATTCATAGCAAGGGAAAAGTACTGATTTCTGGGTTGCCAAGGAAGAGTGTCCCAGTCGTCAAAGAGCCTCGCGAAAGCAGTGCTGGGCAGACTCTGTTTGCAAGTCGACTGGCCTCAGTGACTGAAAGGGAATTCCACTGCTAATACACAGTGTGCTGACGATTGAGGCCTGGACTCAGGACAGCATGCAGGCAGAAGCGAAAGCTGAGCTCTGCGTCCAGCCTGAAGACCAGTACACTTTTCACACTTAACTCTGTTGGGATGTGCAAGAGCCATGGTCACCGAGGCCTACCTAAGGTACTGAAATACTTCCCCAGTTCAGCCTAGGCAGAGGACTCTGTTGCCAAAGGATCTCCATGGAAGGGCCCTGTGGGTTCCGTGTGTTTCCTTGAGGGAGTCAGAAACGACTGAGGGTAACTATAGGAGCTCATGGTTGAAAGCAGGCTACCCTGGCAAAACCTTATTTTCCTCCGCGGTAGGCGAGACAGTTGCGGTTTGAAAGCTGCCTGAAAAACACTCCTGCTGCCCATCTTCTCTTTGCTGCCTGAAGGCGTCACCAAAGTACTATGAGTGTACTCGTATGAGGCATGCTGTCTCAGTTCCTTGCTGGGAGCTCCTCCAGGAGCACTCTGGAAATTACCAGCCAAAGAAATGGCACCCCAGGCATCAAGTAAAAGTCCAGATGTCTCCCATTGTAAGCTTAGGTGTGCCATAGTAGCGAAGAAGCATGTGTTAAAGGAATGCTTCCACTCTGTTATGTATTTCACGACGCGTTGTGCACTCACATTCGTTGTAACATCTGTGAAGGAGCACTGAACGCCGCCAACTCTTTTGTTGCCTTTGAGTCCCAGGAGGCAAAAGGGTTCGTTTGCTTTAACGCTGTGAATGTTCAGCGGTAATGGCAAAGCCCTGCCCGGATCGCTCGACAGCTCTCGTTTGTACAGCATTCAAATGGCCTCAGGAACGCCGTTCTAAGCAGCCTTACATTCCATGCTGGTGTGCCCCAAGGAGGAATTTGGGTTCTGAGAAACGCCACTGTGCCTCACAAATGAAACCTGTGAACTCCCAACGGACGTCTCCCTACGGCAGTCGGAAGCTAGATGTTGAGTTCCAGCCTGAAAACAACGGACAGCTTTCCCTGTGACAATGCTGGACTTCTGGGACCATCCAGATTCACCAAGGCCTAACTTTTGCACGGCGGGGGAATGCTCTTGTGCATGTACAGCAGTCCCCACGTGAAAACCTTTCTTAGCAGATGGAGGCAGTCTTTCCCTTGTACTAGGTAGCTAGGCAGAATCATCAGATAAACATGCTTTGTCATCGAGCTTGAAAGTGGGACACTGATGGGAAAGTTCACATTTTCCCGCTTTGCAAGCGACTTGCTTTTGGCTTCAAAGCTGCCTGAACAGCACTAGCGGCCCACCTTCTCTTCACTGCAGGAGTTTCGCTGTGGGCCAAGGCTGCGTTCTCTCAATGCCAAAAATGTGCTGACAATTCCCTTCTAGAAACTCATCCTACTGCACTCCAAATTCAGCTCCGGCCAATGAAAGGTGACCTAAGGCCACAAGGTAAGATCCAGTGTTGCATATCAGCAGAGCTGGGTGTGCATTGTATCCACGAAACCATACTCTGAAATGGAGTGCCTTAACTCTGCTATGCCCCTGGGGACACATAGGACAGTCGATCGTGCACCCATTTCGCATGATGACCACTGTGTGCCTGAAGAGTGTCCTCTGGCTTCTGAGGAACCCTAGGCGAAATAGGCCCCTGGGAAGCACTCTTCCCATTCATAGCAAGGGAAAAGTACTGATTTCTGGGTTGCCAAGGAAGAGTGTCCCAGTCGTCAAAGAGCCTCGCGAAAGCAGTGCTGGGCAGACTCTGTTTGCAAGTCGACTGGCCTCAGTGACTGAAAGGAATTCCACTGCCAATACACAGTGGGTTGACGATTGAGGCCTGGACTCAGGACAGCATGCAGGCAGAAGCGAAAGCTGAGCTCTGCGTCCAGCCTGAAGACCAGTACACTTTTCACACTTAACTCTGTTGGGATGTGCAAGAGCCATGGTCACCGAGGCCTACCTAAGGTACTGAAATACTTCCCCAGTTCAGCCTAGGCAGAGGACTCTGTTGTCAAAGGATCTCCATGGAAGGGCCCTGTGAGTTCCGTGTGTTTCCTTGAGGTAGTCAGAAACGACTGAGGGTAACTATAGGAGCTCATGGTTGAAAGCAGGCTACCCTGGCAAAACCTTATTTTCCTCCGCGGTAGGCGAGACAGTTGCGGTTTGAAAGCTGCCTGAAAAACACTCCTGCTGCCCATCTTCTCTTTGCTGCCTGAAGGCGTCACGAAAGTACTATGAGTGTACTCGTATGAGGCATGCTGTCTCAGTTCCTTGCTGGAAGCTCCTCCAGGAGCACTCTGGAACTTACCAGCCAAAGAAATGGCACCCCAGGCCTCATGGAAAAGTCCAGATTTCTCCCATTGCAAGCTTAGTTGTGCCATAGTAGCGAAGAAGCATGTGTTAAAGGAAAGCTGCAACACGGTTACATATTTCGACTCGTTGGGCACTCACGTTCTTTGTAACATCTGTGAAGGGGCACTGAACGCCGCCAACTCTTCTCTTGCCTTTGAGTCCCAGGAGGCAAATGGGTTCGTTTGCTTTAACGCTGTGAATGTGCAGCGGTAATGGCAAAGCCCTGCCCGGATCGCTCGACAGCTCTCGTTTGTACAGCATTCAAACGGCCTCAGGAACGCCGTTCTAAGCAGCCTTACATTCCATGCTGGTGTGCCCCAAGGAGGAATTTGGATTCTTCTGAGAAACACCACTGTGCCTCACTAATGAAACCTGTGAAAACCCAAAGGACCTCTCCCTACGGCAGTCGGAAGCTAGATGTTGAGTTCCAGACTGAAAACACCGGACAGCTTTCCCTGTGTCTTTGTTGGAATTCTGGGACCATCCAGATTCACAAGGCCTAACTTTTGCACGGCGAGGGAATGCTCTTGTGCATGTACAGCATTCCCCACGTGAAAACCTTTCTTAGCAGATGGAGGCAGTCTTTCCCTTGTACTAGGTAGCTAGGCAGAATCATCAGATAAACATGCTTTGTCATCGAGCTTGAAAGTGGGACACTGATGGGAAAGTTCACATTTTCCCGCTTTGCAAGCGACTTGCTTTTGGCTTCAAAGCTGCCTGAACAGCACTAGCGGCCCACCTTCTCTTCACTGCAGGACTTTCGCTGTGGGCCAAGGTTGCGTTCTCTCAATGCCAAAAATGTGCTGACAATTCCCTTCTAGAAACTCATCCTACTGCACTCCAAATTCAGCTCCGGCCAATGAAAGGTGACCTAAGGCCACAAGGTAAGATCCAGTGTTTCATATCAGCAGAGCTGGGTGTGCATTGTATCCACGAAACCATACTCTGAAATGGAGTGCCTTAACTCTGCTATGCCCCTGGGGACACATAGGACAGTCGATCGTGCACCCATTTCGCATGATGACCACTGTGTGCCTGAAGAGCGTCCTCTGGCTTCTGAGGAACCCTAGGCGAAATAGGCCCCTGGGAAGCACTCTTCCCATTCATAGCAAGGGAAAAGTACTGATTTCTGGGTTGCCAAGGAAGAGTGTCCCAGTCGTCAAAGAGCCTCGCGAAAGCAGTGCTGGGCAGACTCTGTTTGCAAGTCGACTGGCCTCAGTGACTGAAAGGGAACTCCACTGCTAATACACAGTGTGCTGACGATTGAGGCCTGGACTCAGGACAGCATGCAGGCAGAAGCGAAAGCTGACCTCTGCGTCCAGCCTGAAGACCAGTACACTTTTCACACTTAAATCTGTTGGGATGTGCAAGAGCCATGGTCACCGAGGCCTACCTAAGGTACTGAAATACTTCCCCAGTTCAGCCTAGGCAGAGGACTCTGTTGCCAAAGGATCTCCATGGAAGGGCCCTGTGAGTTCCGTGTGTTTCCATGAGGGAGTCAGAAACGACTGAGGGTAACTATAGGAGCTCATGGTTGAAAGCAGGCTACCCTGGCAAAACCTTATTTTCCTCCGCGGTAGGCGAGACAGTTGCGGTTTGAAAGCTGCCTGAAAAACACTCCTGCTGCCCATCTTCTCTTTGCTGCCTGAAGGCGTCACCAAAGTACTATGAGTGTACTCGTATGAGGCATGCTGTCTCAGTTCCTTGCTGGAAGCTCCTCCAGGAGCACTCTGGAACTTACCAGCCAAAGAAATGGCACCCCAGGCCTCATGGAAAAGTCCAGATTTCTCCCATTGCAAGCTTAGTTGTGCCATAGTAGCGAAGAAGCATGTGTTAAAGGAAAGCTGCAACACGGTTACATATTTCGACTCGTTGGGCACTCACGTTCTTTGTAACATCTGTGAAGGGGCACTGAACGCCGCCAACTCTTCTCTTGCCTTTGAGTCCCAGGAGGCAAATGGGTTCGTTTGCTTTAACGCTGTGAATGTGCAGCGGTAATGGCAAAGCCCTGCCCGGATCGCTCGACAGCTCTCGTTTGTACAGCATTCAAACGGCCTAGGAACGCCGTTCTAAGCAGCCTTACATTCCATGCTGGTGTGCCCAAGGAGGAATTTGGATTCTTCTGAGAAACACCACTGTGCCTCACTAATGAAACCTGTGAAAACCCAAAGGACCTCTCCCTACGGCAGTCGGAAGCTAGATGTTGAGTTCCAGACTGAAAACACCGGACAGCTTTCCCTGTGTCTTTGTTGGAATTCTGGGACCATCCAGATTCACAAGGCCTAACTTTTGCACGGCGGGGGAATGCTCTTGTGAATGTACAGCATTCCCCACGTGAAAACCTTTCTTAGCAGATGGAGGCAGTCTTTCCCTTGTACTAGGTAGCTAGGCAGAATCATCAGATAAACATGCTTTGTCATCGAGCTTGAAAGTGGGACACTGATGGGAAAATTCACATTTTCCCGCTTTGCAAGCGACTTGCTTTTGGCTTCAAAGCTGCCTGAACAGCACTAGCGGCCCACGTTCTCTTCACTGCAGGACTTTCGCTGTGGGCCAAGGTTGCGTTCTCTCAATGCCAAAAATGTGCTGACAATTCCCTTCTAGAAACTCATCCTACTGCACTCCAAATTCAGCTCCGGCCAATGAAAGGTGACCTAAGGCCACAAGGTAAGATCCAGTGTTTCATATCAGCAGAGCTGGGTGTGCATTGTATCCACGAAACCATACTCTGAAATGGAGTGCCTTAACTCTGCTATGCCCCTGGGGACACATAGGACAGTCGATCGTGCACCCATTTCGCATGATGACCACTGTGTGCCTGAAGAGCGTCCTCTGGCTTCTGAGGAACCCTAGGCGAAATAGGCCCCTGGGAAGCACTCTTCCCATTCATAGCAAGGGAAAAGTACTGATTTCTGGGTTGCCAAGGAAGAGTGTCCCAGTCGTCAAAGAGCCTCGCGAAAGCAGTGCTGGGCAGACTCTGTTTGCAAGTCGACTGGCCTCAGTGACTGAAAGGGAATTCCACTGCTAATACACAGTGTGCTGACGATTGAGGCCTGGACTCAGGACAGCATGCAGGCAGAAGCGAAAGCTGAGCTCTGCGTCCAGCCTGAAGACCAGTACACTTTTCACACTTAACTCTGTTGGGATGTGCAAGAGCCATGGTCACCGAGGCCTACCTAAGGTACTGAAATACTTCCCCAGTTCATCCTAGGCAGAGGACTCTGTTGCCAAAGGATCTCCATGGAAGGGCCCTGTGAGTTCCGTGTGTTTCCTTGAGGGAGTCAGAAACGACTGAGGGTAACTATAGGAGCTCATGGTTGAAAGCAGGCTACCCTGGCAAAACCTTATTTTCCTCCGCGGTAGGCGAGACAGTTGCGGTTTGAAAGCTGCCTGAAAAACACTCCTGCTGCCCATCTTCTCTTTGCTGCCTGAAGGCGTCACCAAAGTACTATGAGTGTACTCGTATGAGGCATGCTGTCTCAGTTCCTTGCTGGGAGCTCCTCCAGGAGCACTCTGGAACTTACCAGCCAAAGAAATGGCACCCCAGGCATCAAGTAAAAGTCCAGATGTCTCCCATTGTAAGCTTAGGTGTGCCATAGTAGCGAAGAAGCATGTGTTAAAGGAATGCTTCCACTCTGTTATGTATTTCACGACGCGTTGTGCACTCACATTCGTTGTAACATCTGTGAAGGGGCACTGAACGCCGCCAACTCTTTTGTTGCCTTTGAGTCCCAGGAGGCAAAAGGGTTCGTTTGCTTTAACGCTGTGAATGTGCAGCGGTAATGGCAAAGCCCTGCCCGGATCGCTCGACAGCTCTCGTTTGTACAGCATTCAAATGGCCTCAGGAACGCCGTTCTAAGCAGCCTTACATTCCATGCTGGTGTGCCCCAAGGAGGAATTTGGGTTCTGAGAAACGCCACTGTGCCTCACAAATGAAACCTGTGAACTCCCAACGGACGTCTCCCTACGGCAGTCGGAAGCTAGATGTTGAGTTCCAGACTGAAAACACCGGACAGCTTTCCCTGTGTCTTTGTTGGAATTCTGGGACCATCCAGATTCACCAAGGCCTAACTTTTGCACGGCGGGGGAATGCTCTTGTGCATGTACAGCATTCCCCACGTGAAAACCTTTCTTAGCAGATGGAGGCAGTCTTTCCCTTGTACTAGGTAGCTAGGCAGAATCATCAGATAAACATGCTTTGTCATCGAGCTTGAAAGTGGGACACTGATGGGAAAGTTCACATTTTCCCGCTTTGCAAGCGACTTGCTTTTGGCTTCAAAGCTGCCTGAACAGCACTAGCGGCCCACCTTCTCTTCACTGCAGGACTTTCGCTGTGGGCCAAGGTTGCGTTCTCTCAATGCCAAAAATGTGCTGACAATTCCCTTCTAGAAACTCATCCTACTGCACTCCAAATTCAGCTCCGGCCAATGAAAGGTGACCTAAGGCCACAAGGTAAGATCCAGTGTTTCATATCAGCAGAGCTGGGTGTGCATTGTATCCACGAAACCATACTCTGAAATGGAGTGCCTTAACTCTGCTATGCCCCTGGGGACACATAGGACAGTGGATCGTGCACCCATTTCGCATGATGACCACTGTGTGCCTGAAGAGCGTCCTCTGGCTTCTGAGGAACCCTAGGCGAAATAGGCCCCTGGGAAGCACTCTTCCCATTCATAGCAAGGGAAAAGTACTGATTTCTGGGTTGCCAAGGAAGAGTGTCCCAGTCGTCAAAGAGCCTCGCGAAAGCAGTGCTGGGCAGACTCTGTTTGCAAGTCGACTGGCCTCAGTGACTGAAAGACAACTCCACTGCTAATACACAGTGTGCTGACGATTGAGGCCTGGACTGAAGACAGCACGCAGGCAGAATCGAAAGCTGAGCTCTGCGTCCAGCCTGAAGACCAGTACACTTTTCACACTTAAATCTGTTGGGATGTGCAAGAGCCATGGTCACCGAGGCCTACCTAAGGTACTGAAATACTTCCCCAGTTCAGCCTAGGCAGAGGACTCTGTTGCCAAAGGATCTCCATGGAAGGGCCCTGTGAGTTCCGTGTGTTTCCATGAGGGAGTCAGAAACGACTGAGGGTAACTATAGGAGCTCATGGTTGAAAGCAGGCTACCCTGGCAAAACCTTATTTTCCTCCGCGGTAGGCGAGACAGTTGCGGTTTGAAAGCTGCCTGAAAAACACTCCTGCTGCCCATCTTCTCTTTGCTGCCTGAAGGCGTCACCAAAGTACTATGAGTGTACTCGTATGAGGCATGCTGTCTCAGTTCCTTGCTGGAAGCTCCTCCAGGAGCACTCTGGAACTTACCAGCCAAAGAAATGGCACCCCAGGCCTCATGGAAAAGTCCAGATTTCTCCCATTGCAAGCTTAGTTGTGCCATAGTAGCGAAGAAGCATGTGTTAAAGGAAAGCTGCAACACGGTTACATATTTCGACTCGTTGGGCACTCACGTTCTTTGTAACATCTGTGAAGGGGCACTGAACGCCGCCAACTCTTCTCTTGCCTTTGAGTCCCAGGAGGCAAATGGGTTCGTTTGCTTTAACGCTGTGAATGTGCAGCGGTAATGGCAAAGCCCTGCCCGGATCGCTCGACAGCTCTCGTTTGTACAGCATTCAAACGGCCTAGGAACGCCGTTCTAAGCAGCCTTACATTCCATGCTGGTGTGCCCAAGGAGGAATTTGGATTCTTCTGAGAAACACCACTGTGCCTCACTAATGAAACCTGTGAAAACCCAAAGGACCTCTCCCTACGGCAGTCGGAAGCTAGATGTTGAGTTCCAGACTGAAAACACCGGACAGCTTTCCCTGTGTCTTTGTTGGAATTCTGGGACCATCCAGATTCACAAGGCCTAACTTTTGCACGGCGGGGGAATGCTCTTGTGAATGTACAGCATTCCCCACGTGAAAACCTTTCTTAGCAGATGGAGGCAGTCTTTCCCTTGTACTAGGTAGCTAGGCAGAATCATCAGATAAACATGCTTTGTCATCGAGCTTGAAAGTGGGACACTGATGGGAAAATTCACATTTTCCCGCTTTGCAAGCGACTTGCTTTTGGCTTCAAAGCTGCCTGAACAGCACTAGCGGCCCACGTTCTCTTCACTGCAGGACTTTCGCTGTGGGCCAAGGTTGCGTTCTCTCAATGCCAAAAATGTGCTGACAATTCCCTTCTAGAAACTCATCCTACTGCACTCCAAATTCAGCTCCGGCCAATGAAAGGTGACCTAAGGCCACAAGGTAAGATCCAGTGTTTCATATCAGCAGAGCTGGGTGTGCATTGTATCCACGAAACCATACTCTGAAATGGAGTGCCTTAACTCTGCTATGCCCCTGGGGACACATAGGACAGTCGATCGTGCACCCATTTCGCATGATGACCACTGTGTGCCTGAAGAGCGTCCTCTGGCTTCTGAGGAACCCTAGGCGAAATAGGCCCCTGGGAAGCACTCTTCCCATTCATAGCAAGGGAAAAGTACTGATTTCTGGGTTGCCAAGGAAGAGTGTCCCAGTCGTCAAAGAGCCTCGCGAAAGCAGTGCTGGGCAGACTCTGTTTGCAAGTCGACTGGCCTCAGTGACTGAAAGGGAATTCCACTGCTAATACACAGTGTGCTGACGATTGAGGCCTGGACTCAGGACAGCATGCAGGCAGAAGCGAAAGCTGAGCTCTGCGTCCAGCCTGAAGACCAGTACACTTTTCACACTTAACTCTGTTGGGATGTGCAAGAGCCATGGTCACCGAGGCCTACCTAAGGTACTGAAATACTTCCCAAGTTCATCCTAGGCAGAGGACTCTGTTGCCAAAGGATCTCCATGGAAGGGCCCTGTGAGTTCCGTGTGTTTCCTTGAGGGAGTCAGAAACGACTGAGGGTAACTATAGGAGCTCATGGTTGAAAGCAGGCTACCCTGGCAAAACCTTATTTTCCTCCGCGGTAGGCGAGACAGTTGCGGTTTGAAAGCTGCCTGAAAAACACTCCTGCTGCCCATCTTCTCTTTGCTGCCTGAAGGCGTCACCAAAGTACTATGAGTGTACTCGTATGAGGCATGCTGTCTCAGTTCCTTGCTGGGAGCTCCTCCAGGAGCACTCTGGAACTTACCAGCCAAAGAAATGGCACCCCAGGCATCAAGTAAAAGTCCAGATGTCTCCCATTGTAAGCTTAGGTGTGCCATAGTAGCGAAGAAGCATGTGTTAAAGGAATGCTTCCACTCTGTTATGTATTTCACGACGCGTTGTGCACTCACATTCGTTGTAACATCTGTGAAGGGGCACTGAACGCCGCCAACTCTTTTGTTGCCTTTGAGTCCCAGGAGGCAAAAGGGTTCGTTTGCTTTAACGCTGTGAATGTGCAGCGGTAATGGCAAAGCCCTGCCCGGATCGCTCGACAGCTCTCGTTTGTACAGCATTCAAATGGCCTCAGGAACGCCGTTCTAAGCAGCCTTACATTCCATGCTGGTGTGCCCCAAGGAGGAATTTGGGTTCTGAGAAACGCCACTGTGCCTCACAAATGAAACCTGTGAACTCCCAACGGACGTCTCCCTACGGCAGTCGGAAGCTAGATGTTGAGTTCCAGACTGAAAACACCGGACAGCTTTCCCTGTGTCTTTGTTGGAATTCTGGGACCATCCAGATTCACCAAGGCCTAACTTTTGCACGGCGGGGGAATGCTCTTGTGCATGTACAGCATTCCCCACGTGAAAACCTTTCTTAGCAGATGGAGGCAGTCTTTCCCTTGTACTAGGTAGCTAGGCAGAATCATCAGATAAACATGCTTTGTCATCGAGCTTGAAAGTGGGACACTGATGGGAAAGTTCACATTTTCCCGCTTTGCAAGCGACTTGCTTTTGGCTTCAAAGCTGCCTGAACAGCACTAGCGGCCCACCTTCTCTTCACTGCAGGACTTTCGCTGTGGGCCAAGGTTGCGTTCTCTCAATGCCAAAAATGTGCTGACAATTCCCTTCTAGAAACTCATCCTACTGCACTCCAAATTCAGCTCCGGCCAATGAAAGGTGACCTAAGGCCACAAGGTAAGATCCAGTGTTTCATATCAGCAGAGCTGGGTGTGCATTGTATCCACGAAACCATACTCTGAAATGGAGTGCCTTAACTCTGCTATGCCCCTGGGGACACATAGGACAGTGGATCGTGCACCCATTTCGCATGATGACCACTGTGTGCCTGAAGAGCGTCCTCTGGCTTCTGAGGAACCCTAGGCGAAATAGGCCCCTGGGAAGCACTCTTCCCATTCATAGCAAGGGAAAAGTACTGATTTCTGGGTTGCCAAGGAAGAGTGTCCCAGTCGTCAAAGAGCCTCGCGAAAGCAGTGCTGGGCAGACTCTGTTTGCAAGTCGACTGGCCTCAGTGACTGAAAGACAACTCCACTGCTAATACACAGTGTGCTGACGATTGAGGCCTGGACTGAAGACAGCACGCAGGCAGAAGCGAAAGCTGAGCTCTGCGTCCAGCCTGAAGACCAGTACACTTTTCACACTTAACTCTGTTGGGATGTGCAAGAGCCATGGTCACCGAGGCCTACCTAAGGTACTGAAATACTTCCCCAGTTCAGCCTAGGCAGAGGACTCTGTTGCCAAAGGATCTCCATGGAAGGGCCCTGTGGGTTCCGTGTGTTTCCTTGAGGGAGTCAGAAACGACTGAGGGTAACTATAGGAGCTCATGGTTGAAAGCAGGCTACCCTGGCAAAACCTTATTTTCCTCCGCGGTAGGCGAGACAGTTGCGGTTTGAAAGCTGCCTGAAAAACACTCCTGCTGCCCATCTTCTCTTTGCTGCCTGAAGGCGTCACCAAAGTACTATGAGTGTACTCGTATGAGGCATGCTGTCTCAGTTCCTTGCTGGGAGCTCCTCCAGGAGCACTCTGGAAATTACCAGCCAAAGAAATGGCACCCCAGGCATCAAGTAAAAGTCCAGATGTCTCCCATTGTAAGCTTAGGTGTGCCATAGTAGCGAAGAAGCATGTGTTAAAGGAATGCTTCCACTCTGTTATGTATTTCACGACGCGTTGTGCACTCACATTCGTTGTAACATCTGTGAAGGGACACTGAACGCCGCCAACTCTTCTCTTGCCTTTGAGTCCCAGGAGGCAAACGGGTTCGTTTGCTTTAACGCTGTGAATGTGCAGCGGTAATGGCAAAGCCCTGCCCGGATCGCTCGACAGCTCTCGTTTGTACAGCATTCAAACGGCCTCAGGAACGCCGTTCTAAGCAGCCTTACATTCCATGCTGGTGTGCCCAAGGAGGAATTTGGATTCTTCTGAGAAACACCACTGTGCCTCACTAATGAAACCTGTGAAAACCCAAAGGACCTCTCCCTACGGCAGTCGGAAGCTAGATGTTGAGTTCCAGACTGAAAACACCGGACAGCTTTCCTGTGTCTTTGTTGGAATTCTGGGACCATCCAGATTCACAAGGCCTAACTTTTGCACGGCGGGGGAATGCTCTTGTGCATGTACAGCAGTCCCCACGTGAAAACCTTTCTTAGCAGATGGAGGCAGTCTTTCCCTTGTACTAGGTAGCTAGGCAGAATCATCAGATAAACATGCTTTGTCATCGAGCTTGAAAGTGGGACACTGATGGGAAAGTTCACATTTTCCCGCTTTGCAAGCGACTTGCTTTTGGCTTCAAAGCTGCCTGAACAGCACTAGCGGCCCACCTTCTCTTCACTGCAGGACTTTCGCTGTGGGCCAAGGCTGCGTTCTCTCAATGCCAAAAATGTGCTGACAATTCCCTACTAAAACTCATCCTACTGCACTCCAAATTCAGCTCCGGCCAATGAAAGGTGACCTAAGGCCACAAGGTAAGATCCAGTGTTGCATATCAGCAGAGCTGGGTGTGCATTGTATCCACGAAACCATACTCTGAAATGGAGTGCCTTAACTCTGCTATGCCCCTGGGGACACATAGGACAGTGGATCGTGCACCCATTTCGCATGATGACCACTGTGTGCCTGAAGAGCGTCCTCTGGCTTCTGAGGAACCCTAGGCGAAATAGGCCCCTGGGAAGCACTCTTCCCATTCATAGCAAGGGAAAAGTACTGATTTCTGGGTTGCCAAGGAAGAGTGTCCCAGTCGTCAAAGAGCCTCGCGAAAGCAGTGCTGGGCAGACTCTGTTTGCAAGTCGACTGGCCTCAGTGACTGAAAGACAACTCCACTGCTAATACACAGTGTGCTGACGATTGAGGCCTGGACTGAAGACAGCACGCAGGCAGAAGCGAAAGCTGAGCTCTGCGTCCAGCCTGAAGACCAGTACACTTTTCACACTTAACTCTGTTGGGATGTGCAAGAGCCATGGTCACCGAGGCCTACCTAAGGTACTGAAATACTTCCCCAGTTCAGCCTAGGCAGAGGACTCTGTTGCCAAAGGATCTCCATGGAAGGGCCCTGTGGGTTCCGTGTGTTTCCTTGAGGGAGTCAGAAACGACTGAGGGTAACTATAGGAGCTCATGGTTGAAAGCAGGCTACCCTGGCAAAACCTTATTTTCCTCCGCGGTAGGCGAGACAGTTGCGGTTTGAAAGCTGCCTGAAAAACACTCCTGCTGCCCATCTTCTCTTTGCTGCCTGAAGGCGTCACGAAAGTACTATGAGTGTACTCGTATGAGGCATGCTGTCTCAGTTCCTTGCTGGGAGCTCCTCCAGGAGCACTCTGGAAATTACCAGCCAAAGAAATGGCACCCCAGGCATCAAGTAAAAGTCCAGATGTCTCCCATTGTAAGCTTAGGTGTGCCATAGTAGCGAAGAAGCATGTGTTAAAGGAATGCTTCCACTCTGTTATGTATTTCACGACGCGTTGTGCACTCACATTCGTTGTAACATCTGTGAAGGGACACTGAACGCCGCCAACTCTTCTCTTGCCTTTGAGTCCCAGGAGGCAAACGGGTTCGTTTGCTTTAACGCTGTGAATGTGCAGCGGTAATGGCAAAGCCCTGCCCGGATCGCTCCACAGCTCTCGTTTGTACAGCATTCAAACGGCCTCAGGAACGCCGTTCTAAGCAGCCTTACATTCCATGCTGGTGTGCCCAAGGAGGAATTTGGATTCTTCTGAGAAACACCACTGTGCCTCACTAATGAAACCTGTGAAAACCCAAAGGACCTCTCCCTACGGCAGTCGGAAGCTAGATGTTGAGTTCCAGACTGAAAACACCGGACAGCTTTCCCTGTGTCTTTGTTGGAATTCTGGGACCATCCAGATTCACAAGGCCTAACTTTTGCACGGCGGGGGAATGCTCTTGTGCATGTACAGCAGTCCCCACGTGAAAACCTTTCTTAGCAGATGGAGGCAGTCTTTCCCTTGTACTAGGTAGCTAGGCAGAATCATCAGATAAACATGCTTTGTCATCGAGCTTGAAAGTGGGACACTGATGGGAAAGTTCACATTTTCCCGCTTTGCAAGCGACTTGCTTTTGGCTTCAAAGCTGCCTGAACAGCACTAGCGGCCCACCTTCTCTTCACTGCAGGACTTTCGCTGTGGGCCAAGGCTGCGTTCTCTCAATGCCAAAAATGTGCTGACAATTCCCTACTAAAACTCATCCTACTGCACTCCAAATTCAGCTCCGGCCAATGAAAGGTGACCTAAGGCCACAAGGTAAGATCCAGTGTTGCATATCAGCAGAGCTGGGTGTGCATTGTATCCACGAAACCATACTCTGAAATGGAGTGCCTTAACTCTGCTATGCCCCTGGCGACACATAGGACAGTGGATCGTGCACCCATTTCGCATGATGACCACTGTGTGCCTGAAGAGCGTCCTCTGGCTTCTGAGGAACCCTAGGCGAAATAGGCCCCTGGGAAGCACTCTTCCCATTCATAGCAAGGGAAAAGTACTGATTTCTGGGTTGCCAAGGAAGAGTGTCCCAGTCGTCAAAGAGCCTCGCGAAAGCAGTGCTGGGCAGACTCTGTTTGCAAGTCGACTGGCCTCAGTGACTGAAAGGGAATTCCACTGCTAATACACAGTGTGCTGACGATTGAGGCCTGGACTCAGGACAGCACGCAGGCAGAAGCGAAAGCTGAGCTCTGCGTCCAGCCTGAAGACCAGTACACTTTTCACACTTAACTCTGTTGGGATGTGCAAGAGCCATGGTCACCGAGGCCTACCTAAGGTACTGAAATACTTCCCCAGTTCAGCCTAGGCAGAGGACTCTGTTGCCAAAGGATCTCCATGGAAGGGCCCTGTGAGTTCCGTGTGTTTCCTTGAGGGAGTCAGAAACGACTGAGGGTAACTATAGGAGCTCATGGTTGAAAGCAGGCTACCCTGGCAAAACCTTATTTTCCTCCGCGGTAGGCGAGACAGTTGCGGTTTGAAAGCTGCCTGAAAAACACTCCTGCTGCCCATCTTCTCTTTGCTGCCTGAAGGCGTCACCAAAGTACTATGAGTGTACTCGTATGAGGCATGCTGTCTCAGTTCCTTGCTGGAAGCTCCTCCAGGAGCACTCTGGAACTTACCAGCCAAAGAAATGGCACCCCAGGCCTCATGGAAAAGTCCAGATTTCTCCCATTGCAAGCTTAGTTGTGCCATAGTAGCGAAGAAGCATGTGTTAAAGGAAAGCTGCAACACGGTTACATATTTCGACTCGTTGGGCACTCACGTTCTTTGTAACATCTGTGAAGGGGCACTGAACGCCGCCAACTCTTCTCTTGCCTTTGAGTCCCAGGAGGCAAACGGGTTCGTTTGCTTTAACGCTGTGAATGTGCAGCGGTAATGGCAAAGCCCTGCCCGGATCGCTCGACAGCTCTCGTTTGTACAGCATTCAAACGGCCTCAGGAACGCCGTTCTAAGCAGCCTTACATTCCATGCTGGTGTGCCCAAGGAGGAATTTGGATTCTTCTGAGAAACACCACTGTGCCTCACTAATGAAACCTGTGAAAACCCAAAGGACCTCTCCCTACGGCAGTCGGAAGCTAGATGTTGAGTTCCAGACTGAAAACACCGGACAGCTTTCCCTGTGTCTTTGTTGGAATTCTGGGACCATCCAGATTCACAAGGCCTAACTTTTGCACGGCGGGGGAATGCTCTTGTGCATGTACAGCATTCCCCACGTGAAAACCTTTCTTAGCAGATGGAGGCAGTCTTTCCCTTGTACTAGGTAGCTAGGCAGAATCATCAGATAAACATGCTTTGTCATCGAGCTTGAAAGTGGGACACTGATGGGAAAGTTCACATTTTCCCGCTTTGCAAGCGACTTGCTTTTGGCTTCAAAGCTGCCTGAACAGCACTAGCGGCCCACCTTCTCTTCACTGCAGGAGTTTCGCTGTGGGCCAAGGCTGCGTTCTCTCAATGCCAAAAATGTGCTGACAATTCCCTTCTAGAAACTCATCCTACTGCACTCCAAATTCAGCTCCGGCCAATGAAAGGTGACCTAAGGCCACAAGGTAAGATCCAGTGTTTCATATCAGCAGAGCTGGGTGTGCATTGTATCCACGAAACCATACTCTGAAATGGAGTGCCTTAACTCTGCTATGCCCCTGGCGACACATAGGACAGTGGATCGTGCACCCATTTCGCATGATGACCACTGTGTGCCTGAAGAGCGTCCTCTGGCTTCTGAGGAACCCTAGGCGAAATAGGCCCCTGGGAAGCACTCTTCCCATTCATAGCAAGGGAAAAGTACTGCTTTCTGGGTTGCCAAGGAAGAGTGTCCCAGTCGTCAAAGAGCCTCGCGAAAGCAGTGCTGGGCAGACTCTGTTTGCAAGTCGACTGGCCTCAGTGACTGAAAGGGAACTCCACTGCTAATACACAGTGTGCTGACGATTGAGGCCTGGACTCAGGACAGCACGCAGGCAGAAGCGAAAGCTGAGCTCTGCGTCCAGCCTGAAGACCAGTACACTTTTCACACTTAACTCTGTTGGGATGTGCAAGAGCCATGGTCACCGAGGCCTACCTAAGGTACTGAAATACTTCCCCAGTTCAGCCTAGGCAGAGGACTCTGTTGCCAAAGGATCT
The DNA here is from genome assembly GCF_028564815.1 of Eubalaena glacialis. Lineage (NCBI taxonomy): Eukaryota > Metazoa > Chordata > Mammalia > Artiodactyla > Balaenidae > Eubalaena > Eubalaena glacialis. Next base: position 34,504,499 of record NC_083728.1, on the reverse strand, counting down.
CCATGGAAGGGCCCTGTGAGTTCCGTGTGTTTCCTTGAGGGAGTCAGAAACGACTGAGGGTAACTATAGGAGCTCATGGTTGAAAGCAGGCTACCCTGGCAAAACCTTATTTTCCTCCGCGGTAGGCGAGACAGTTGCGGTTTGAAAGCTGCCTGAAAAACACTCCTGCTGCCCATCTTCTCTTTGCTGCCTGAAGGCGTCACCAAAGTACTATGAGTGTACTCGTATGAGGCATGCTGTCTCAGTTCCTTGCTGGAAGCTCCTCCAGGAGCACTCTGGAACTTACCAGCCAAAGAAATGGCACCCCAGGCCTCATGGAAAAGTCCAGATTTCTCCCATTGCAAGCTTAGTTGTGCCATAGTAGCGAAGAAGCATGTGTTAAAGGAAAGCTGCAACACGGTTACATATTTCGACTCGTTGGGCACTCACGTTCTTTGTAACATCTGTGAAGGGGCACTGAACGCCGCCAACTCTTCTCTTGCCTTTGAGTCCCAGGAGGCAAACGGGTTCGTTTGCTTTAACGCTGTGAATGTGCAGCGGTAATGGCAAAGCCCTGCCCGGATCGCTCGACAGCTCTCGTTTGTACAGCATTCAAACGGCCTCAGGAACGCCGTTCTAAGCAGCCTTACATTCCATGCTGGTGTGCCCAAGGAGGAATTTGGATTCTTCTGAGAAACACCACTGTGCCTCACTAATGAAACCTGTGAAAACCCAAAGGACCTCTCCCTACGGCAGTCGGAAGCTAGATGTTGAGTTCCTGACTGAAAACACCGGACAGCTTTCCCTGTGTCTTTGTTGGAATTCTGGGACCATCCAGATTCACAAGGCCTAACTTTTGCACGGCGGGGGAATGCTCTTGTGCATGTACAGCATTCCCCACGTGAAAACCTTTCTTAGCAGATGGAGGCAGTCTTTCCCTTGTACTAGGTAGCTAGGCAGAATCATCAGATAAACATGCTTTGTCATCGAGCTTGAAAGTGGGACACTGATGGGAAAGTTCACATTTTCCCGCTTGGCAAGCGACTTGCTTTTGGCTTCAAAGCTGCCTGAACAGCACTAGCGGCCCACCTTCTCTTCACTGCAGGAGTTTCGCTGTGGGCCAAGGCTGCGTTCTCTCAATGCCAAAAATGTGCTGACAATTCCCTTCTAGAAACTCATCCTACTGCACTCCAAATTCAGCTCCGGCCAATGAAAGGTGACCTAAGGCCACAAGGTAAGATCCAGTGTTTCATATCAGCAGAGCTGGGTGTGCATTGTATCCACGAAACCATACTCTGAAATGGAGTGCCTTAACTCTGCTATGCCCCTGGCGACACATAGGACAGTGGATCGTGCACCCATTTCGCATGATGACCACTGTGTGCCTGAAGAGCGTCCTCTGGCTTCTGAGGAACCCTAGGCGAAATAGGCCCCTGGGAAGCACTCTTCCCATTCATAGCAAGGGAAAAGTACTGCTTTCTGGGTTGCCAAGGAAGAGTGTCCCAGTCGTCAAAGAGCCTCGCGAAAGCAGTGCTGGGCAGACTCTGTTTGCAAGTCGACTGGCCTCAGTGACTGAAAGGGAATTCCACTGCTAATACACAGTGTGCTGACGATTGAGGCCTGGACTCAGGACAGCACGCAGGCAGAAGCGAAAGCTGAGCTCTGCGTCCAGCCTGAAGACCAGTACACTTTTCACACTTAACTCTGTTGGGATGTGCAAGAGCCATGGTCACCGAGGCCTACCTAAGGTACTGAAATACTTCCCCAGTTCAGCCTAGGCAGAGGACTCTGTTGCCAAAGGATCTCCATGGAAGGGCCCTGTGAGTTCCGTGTGTTTCCTTGAGGGAGTCAGAAACGACTGAGGGTAACTATAGGAGCTCATGGTTGAAAGCAGGCTACCCTGGCAAAACCTTATTTTCCTCCGCGGTAGGCGAGACAGTTGCGGTTTGAAAGCTGCCTGAAAAACACTCCTGCTGCCCATCTTCTCTTTGCTGCCTGAAGGCGTCACCAAAGTACTATGAGTGTACTCGTATGAGGCATGCTGTCTCAGTTCCTTGCTGGAAGCTCCTCCAGGAGCACTCTGGAACTTACCAGCCAAAGAAATGGCACCCCAGGCCTCATGGAAAAGTCCAGATTTCTCCCATTGCAAGCTTAGTTGTGCCATAGTAGCGAAGAAGCATGTGTTAAAGGAAAGCTGCAACACGGTTACATATTTCGACTCGTTGGGCACTCACGTTCTTTGTAACATCTGTGAAGGGGCACTGAACGCCGCCAACTCTTCTCTTGCCTTTGAGTCCCAGGAGGCAAACGGGTTCGTTTGCTTTAACGCTGTGAATGTGCAGCGGTAATGGCAAAGCCCTGCCCGGATCGCTCGACAGCTCTCGTTTGTACAGCATTCAAACGGCCTCAGGAACGCCGTTCTAAGCAGCCTTACATTCCATGCTGGTGTGCCCAAGGAGGAATTTGGATTCTTCTGAGAAACACCACTGTGCCTCACTAATGAAACCTGTGAAAACCCAAAGGACCTCTCCCTACGGCAGTCGGAAGCTAGATGTTGAGTTCCTGACTGAAAACACCGGACAGCTTTCCCTGTGTCTTTGTTGGAATTCTGGGACCATCCAGATTCACAAGGCCTAACTTTTGCACGGCGGGGGAATGCTCTTGTGCATGTACAGCATTCCCCACGTGAAAACCTTTCTTAGCAGATGGAGGCAGTCTTTCCCTTGTACTAGGTAGCTAGGCAGAATCATCAGATAAACATGCTTTGTCATCGAGCTTGAAAGTGGGACACTGATGGGAAAGTTCACATTTTCCCGCTTGGCAAGCGACTTGCTTTTGGCTTCAAAGCTGCCTGAACAGCACTAGCGGCCCACCTTCTCTTCACTGCAGGAGTTTCGCTGTGGGCCAAGGCTGCGTTCTCTCAATGCCAAAAATGTGCTGACAATTCCCTTCTAGAAACTCATCCTACTGCACTCCAAATTCAGCTCCGGCCAATGAAAGGTGACCTAAGGCCACAAGGTAAGATCCAGTGTTTCATATCAGCAGAGCTGGGTGTGCATTGTATCCACGAAACCATACTCTGAAATGGAGTGCCTTAACTCTGCTATGCCCCTGGCGACACATAGGACAGTGGATCGTGCACCCATTTCGCATGATGACCACTGTGTGCCTGAAGAGCGTCCTCTGGCTTCTGAGGAAGCCTAGGCGAAATAGGCCCCTGGGAAGCACTCTTCCCATTCATAGCAAGGGAAAAGTACTGCTTTCTGGGTTGCCAAGGAAGAGTGTCCCAGTCGTCAAAGAGCCTCGCGAAAGCAGTGCTGGGCAGACTCTGTTTGCAAGTCGACTGGCCTCAGTGACTGAAAGGGAATTCCACTGCTAATACACAGTGTGCTGACGATTGAGGCCTGGACTCAGGACAGCACGCAGGCAGAAGCGAAAGCTGAGCTCTGCGTCCAGCCTGAAGACCAGTACACTTTTCACACTTAACTCTGTTGGGATGTGCAAGAGCCATGGTCACCGAGGCCTACCTAAGGTACTGAAATACTTCCCCAGTTCAGCCTAGGCAGAGGACTCTGTTGCCAAAGGATCTCCATGGAAGGGCCCTGTGAGTTCCGTGTGTTTCCTTGAGGGAGTCAGAAACGACTGAGGGTAACTATAGGAGCTCATGGTTGAAAGCAGGCTACCCTGGCAAAACCTTATTTTCCTCCGCGGTAGGCGAGACAGTTGCGGTTTGAAAGCTGCCTGAAAAACACTCCTGCTGCCCATCTTCTCTTTGCTGCCTGAAGGCGTCACCAAAGTACTATGAGTGTACTCGTATGAGGCATGCTGTCTCAGTTCCTTGCTGGAAGCTCCTCCAGGAGCACTCTGGAACTTACCAGCCAAAGAAATGGCACCCCAGGCCTCATGGAAAAGTCCAGATTTCTCCCATTGCAAGCTTAGTTGTGCCATAGTAGCGAAGAAGCATGTGTTAAAGGAAAGCTGCAACACGGTTACATATTTCGACTCGTTGGGCACTCACGTTCTTTGTAACATCTGTGAAGGGGCACTGAACGCCGCCAACTCTTCTCTTGCCTTTGAGTCCCAGGAGGCAAACGGGTTCGTTTGCTTTAACGCTGTGAATGTGCAGCGGTAATGGCAAAGCCCTGCCCGGATCGCTCGACAGCTCTCGTTTGTACAGCATTCAAACGGCCTCAGGAACGCCGTTCTAAGCAGCCTTACATTCCATGCTGGTGTGCCCAAGGAGGAATTTGGATTCTTCTGAGAAACACCACTGTGCCTCACTAATGAAACCTGTGAAAACCCAAAGGACCTCTCCCTACGGCAGTCGGAAGCTAGATGTTGAGTTCCAGACTGAAAACACCGGACAGCTTTCCCTGTGTCTTTGTTGGAATTCTGGGACCATCCAGATTCACAAGGCCTAACTTTTGCACGGCGGGGGAATGCTCTTGTGCATGTACAGCATTCCCCACGTGAAAACCTTTCTTAGCAGATGGAGGCAGTCTTTCCCTTGTACTAGGTAGCTAGGCAGAATCATCAGATAAACATGCTTTGTCATCGAGCTTGAAAGTGGGACACTGATGGGAAAGTTCACATTTTCCCGCTTGGCAAGCGACTTGCTTTTGGCTTCAAAGCTGCCTGAACAGCACTAGCGGCCCACCTTCTCTTCACTGCAGGAGTTTCGCTGTGGGCCAAGGCTGCGTTCTCTCAATGCCAAAAATGTGCTGACAATTCCCTTCTAGAAACTCATCCTACTGCACTCCAAATTCAGCTCCGGCCAATGAAAGGTGACCTAAGGCCACAAGGTAAGATCCAGTGTTTCATATCAGCAGAGCTGGGTGTGCATTGTATCCACGAAACCATACTCTGAAATGGAGTGCCTTAACTCTGCTATGCCCCTGGCGACACATAGGACAGTGGATCGTGCACCCATTTCGCATGATGACCACTGTGTGCCTGAAGAGCGTCCTCTGGCTTCTGAGGAACCCTAGGCGAAATAGGCCCCTGGGAAGCACTCTTCCCATTCATAGCAAGGGAAAAGTACTGCTTTCTGGGTTGCCAAGGAAGAGTGTCCCAGTCGTCAAAGAGCCTCGCGAAAGCAGTGCTGGGCAGACTCTGTTTGCAAGTCGACTGGCCTCAGTGACTGAAAGGGAATTCCACTGCTAATACACAGTGTGCTGACGATTGAGGCCTGGACTCAGGACAGCACGCAGGCAGAAGCGAAAGCTGAGCTCTGCGTCCAGCCTGAAGACCAGTACACTTTTCACACTTAACTCTGTTGGGATGTGCAAGAGCCATGGTCACCGAGGCCTACCTAAGGTACTGAAATACTTCCCCAGTTCAGCCTAGGCAGAGGACTCTGTTGCCAAAGGATCTCCATGGAAGGGCCCTGTGAGTTCCGTGTGTTTCCTTGAGGGAGTCAGAAACGACTGAGGGTAACTATAGGAGCTCATGGTTGAAAGCAGGCTACCCTGGCAAAACCTTATTTTCCTCCGCGGTAGGCGAGACAGTTGCGGTTTGAAAGCTGCCTGAAAAACACTCCTGCTGCCCATCTTCTCTTTGCTGCCTGAAGGCGTCACCAAAGTACTATGAGTGTACTCGTATGAGGCATGCTGTCTCAGTTCCTTGCTGGAAGCTCCTCCAGGAGCACTCTGGAACTTACCAGCCAAAGAAATGGCACCCCAGGCCTCATGGAAAAGTCCAGATTTCTCCCATTGCAAGCTTAGTTGTGCCATAGTAGCGAAGAAGCATGTGTTAAAGGAAAGCTGCAACACGGTTACATATTTCGACTCGTTGGGCACTCACGTTCTTTGTAACATCTGTGAAGGGGCACTGAACGCCGCCAACTCTTCTCTTGCCTTTGAGTCCCAGGAGGCAAACGGGTTCGTTTGCTTTAACGCTGTGAATGTGCAGCGGTAATGGCAAAGCCCTGCCCGGATCGCTCGACAGCTCTCGTTTGTACAGCATTCAAACGGCCTCAGGAACGCCGTTCTAAGCAGCCTTACATTCCATGCTGGTGTGCCCAAGGAGGAATTTGGATTCTTCTGAGAAACACCACTGTGCCTCACTAATGAAACCTGTGAAAACCCAAAGGACCTCTCCCTACGGCAGTCGGAAGCTAGATGTTGAGTTCCTGACTGAAAACACCGGACAGCTTTCCCTGTGTCTTTGTTGGAATTCTGGGACCATCCAGATTCACAAGGCCTAACTTTTGCACGGCGGGGGAATGCTCTTGTGCATGTACAGCATTCCCCACGTGAAAACCTTTCTTAGCAGATGGAGGCAGTCTTTCCCTTGTACTAGGTAGCTAGGCAGAATCATCAGATAAACATGCTTTGTCATCGAGCTTGAAAGTGGGACACTGATGGGAAAGTTCACATTTTCCCGCTTGGCAAGCGACTTGCTTTTGGCTTCAAAGCTGCCTGAACAGCACTAGCGGCCCACCTTCTCTTCACTGCAGGAGTTTCGCTGTGGGCCAAGGCTGCGTTCTCTCAATGCCAAAAATGTGCTGACAATTCCCTTCTAGAAACTCATCCTACTGCACTCCAAATTCAGCTCCGGCCAATGAAAGGTGACCTAAGGCCACAAGGTAAGATCCAGTGTTTCATATCAGCAGAGCTGGGTGTGCATTGTATCCACGAAACCATACTCTGAAATGGAGTGCCTTAACTCTGCTATGCCCCTGGCGACACATAGGACAGTGGATCGTGCACCCATTTCGCATGATGACCACTGTGTGCCTGAAGAGCGTCCTCTGGCTTCTGAGGAAGCCTAGGCGAAATAGGCCCCTGGGAAGCACTCTTCCCATTCATAGCAAGGGAAAAGTACTGCTTTCTGGGTTGCCAAGGAAGAGTGTCCCAGTCGTCAAAGAGCCTCGCGAAAGCAGTGCTGGGCAGACTCTGTTTGCAAGTCGACTGGCCTCAGTGACTGAAAGGGAATTCCACTGCTAATACACAGTGTGCTGACGATTGAGGCCTGGACTCAGGACAGCACGCAGGCAGAAGCGAAAGCTGAGCTCTGCGTCCAGCCTGAAGACCAGTACACTTTTCACACTTAACTCTGTTGGGATGTGCAAGAGCCATGGTCACCGAGGCCTACCTAAGGTACTGAAATACTTCCCCAGTTCAGCCTAGGCAGAGGACTCTGTTGCCAAAGGATCTCCATGGAAGGGCCCTGTGAGTTCCGTGTGTTTCCTTGAGGGAGTCAGAAACGACTGAGGGTAACTATAGGAGCTCATGGTTGAAAGCAGGCTACCCTGGCAAAACCTTATTTTCCTCCGCGGTAGGCGAGACAGTTGCGGTTTGAAAGCTGCCTGAAAAACACTCCTGCTGCCCATCTTCTCTTTGCTGCCTGAAGGCGTCACCAAAGTACTATGAGTGTACTCGTATGAGGCATGCTGTCTCAGTTCCTTGCTGGAAGCTCCTCCAGGAGCACTCTGGAACTTACCAGCCAAAGAAATGGCACCCCAGGCCTCATGGAAAAGTCCAGATTTCTCCCATTGCAAGCTTAGTTGTGCCATAGTAGCGAAGAAGCATGTGTTAAAGGAAAGCTGCAACACGGTTACATATTTCGACTCGTTGGGCACTCACGTTCTTTGTAACATCTGTGAAGGGGCACTGAACGCCGCCAACTCTTCTCTTGCCTTTGAGTCCCAGGAGGCAAACGGGTTCGTTTGCTTTAACGCTGTGAATGTGCAGCGGTAATGGCAAAGCCCTGCCCGGATCGCTCGACAGCTCTCGTTTGTACAGCATTCAAACGGCCTCAGGAACGCCGTTCTAAGCAGCCTTACATTCCATGCTGGTGTGCCCAAGGAGGAATTTGGATTCTTCTGAGAAACACCACTGTGCCTCACTAATGAAACCTGTGAAAACCCAAAGGACCTCTCCCTACGGCAGTCGGAAGCTAGATGTTGAGTTCCAGACTGAAAACACCGGACAGCTTTCCCTGTGTCTTTGTTGGAATTCTGGGACCATCCAGATTCACAAGGCCTAACTTTTGCACGGCGGGGGAATGCTCTTGTGCATGTACAGCATTCCCCACGTGAAAACCTTTCTTAGCAGATGGAGGCAGTCTTTCCCTTGTACTAGGTAGCTAGGCAGAATCATCAGATAAACATGCTTTGTCATCGAGCTTGAAAGTGGGACACTGATGGGAAAGTTCACATTTTCCCGCCTTGGCAAGCGACTTGCTTTTGGCTTCAAAGCTGCCTGAACAGCACTAGCGGCCCACCTTCTCTTCACTGCAGGAGTTTCGCTGTGGGCCAAGGCTGCGTTCTCTCAATGCCAAAAATGTGCTGACAATTCCCTTCTAGAAACTCATCCTACTGCACTCCAAATTCAGCTCCGGCCAATGAAAGGTGACCTAAGGCCACAAGGTAAGATCCAGTGTTTCATATCAGCAGAGCTGGGGTGTGCATTGTATCCACGAAACCATACTCTGAAATGGAGTGCCTTAAACTCTGCTATGCCCCTGGCGACACATAGGACAGTGGATCGTGCACCCATTTCGCATGATGACCACTGTGTGCCTGAAGAGCGTCCTCTGGCTTCTGAGGAACCCTAGGCGAAATAGGCCCCTGGGAAGCACTCTTCCCATTCATAGCAAGGGAAAAGTACTGCTTTCTGGGTTGCCAAGGAAGAGTGTCCCAGTCGTCAAAGAGCCTCGCGAAAGCAGTGCTGGGCAGACTCTGTTTGCAAGTCGACTGGCCTCAGTGACTGAAAGGGAATTCCACTGCTAATACACAGTGTGCTGACGATTGAGGCCTGGACTCAGGACAGCACGCAGGCAGAAGCGAAAGCTGAGCTCTGCGTCCAGCCTGAAGACCAGTACACTTTTCACACTTAACTCTGTTGGGATGTGCAAGAGCCATGGTCACCGAGGCCTACCTAAGGTACTGAAATACTTCCCCAGTTCAGCCTAGGCAGAGGACTCTGTTGCCAAAGGATCTCCATGGAAGGGCCCTGTGAGTTCCGTGTGTTTCCTTGAGGGAGTCAGAAACGACTGAGGGTAACTATAGGAGCTCATGGTTGAAAGCAGGCTACCCTGGCAAAACCTTATTTTCCTCCGCGGTAGGCGAGACAGTTGCGGTTTGAAAGCTGCCTGAAAAACACTCCTGCTGCCCATCTTCTCTTTGCTTGCCTGAAGGCGTCACCAAAGTACTATGAGTGTACTCGTATGAGGCATGCTGTCTCAGTTCCTTGCTGGAAGCTCCTCCAGGAGCACTCTGGAACTTACCAGCCAAAGAAATGGCACCCCAGGCCTCATGGAAAAGTCCAGATTTCTCCCATTGCAAGCTTAGTTGTGCCATAGTAGCGAAGAAGCATGTGTTAAAGGAAAGCTGCAACACGGTTACATATTTCGACTCGTTGGGCACTCACGTTCTTTGTAACATCTGTGAAGGGGCACTGAACGCCGCCAACTCTTCTCTTGCCTTTGAGTCCCAGGAGGCAAACGGGTTCGTTTGCTTTAAACGCTGTGAATGTGCAGCGGTAATGGCAAAGCCCTGCCCGGATCGCTCGACAGCTCTCGTTTGTACAGCATTCAAACGGCCTCAGGAACGCCGTTCTAAGCAGCCTTACATTCCATGCTGGTGTGCCCAAGGAGGAATTTGGATTCTTCTGAGAAACACCACTGTGCCTCACTAATGAAACCTGTGAAAACCCAAAGGACCTCTCCCTACGGCAGTCGGAAGCTAGATGTTGAGTTCCTGACTGAAAACACCGGACAGCTTTCCCCTGTGTCTTTGTTGGAATTCTGGGACCATCCAGATTCACAAGGCCTAACTTTTGCACGGCGGGGGAATGCTCTTGTGCATGTACAGCATTCCCCACGTGAAAACCTTTCTTAGCAGATGGAGGCAGTCTTTCCCTTGTACTAGGTAGCTAGGCAGAATCATCAGATAAACATGCTTTGTCATCGAGCTTGAAAGTGGGACACTGATGGGAAAGTTCACATTTTCCCCGCTTGGCAAGCGACTTGCTTTTGGCTTCAAAGCTGCCTGAACAGCACTAGCGGCCCACCTTCTCTTCACTGCAGGAGTTTCGCTGTGGGCCAAGGCTGCGTTCTCTCAATGCCAAAAATGTGCTGACAATTCCCTTCTAGAAACTCATCCTACTGCACTCCAAATTCAGCTCCGGCCAATGAAAGGTGACCCTAAGGCCACAAGGTAAGATCCAGTGTTTCATATCAGCAGAGCTGGGTGTGCATTGTATCCACGAAACCATACTCTGAAATGGAGTGCCTTAACTCTGCTATGCCCCTGGCGACACATAGGACAGTGGATCGTGCACCCATTTCGCATGATGACCACTGTGTGCCTGAAGAGCGTCCTCTGGCTTCTGAGGAAGCCTAGGCGAAATAGGCCCCTGGGAAGCACTCTTCCCATTCATAGCAAGGGAAAAGTACTGCTTTCTGGGTTGCCAAGGAAGAGTGTCCCCAGTCCGTCAAAGAGCCTCGCGAAAGCAGTGCTGGGCAGACTCTGTTTGCAAGTCGACTGGCCTCAGTGACTGAAAGGGAATTCCACTGCTAATTACACAGTGTGCTGACGATTGAGGCCTGGACTCAGGACAGCACGCAGGCAGAAGCGAAAGCTGAGCTCTGCGTCCAGCCTGAAGACCAGTACACTTTTCACACACTTAACTCTGTTGGGATGTGCAAGAGCCATGGTCACCGAGGCCTACCTAAGGTACTGAAATACTTCCCCAGTTCAGCCTAGGCAGAGGACTCTGTTGCCAAAGGATCTCCATGGAAGGGCCCTGTGAGTTCCGTGTGTTTCCTTGAGGGAGTCAGAAACGACTGAGGGTAACTATAGGAGCTCATGGTTGAAAGCAGGCTACCCTGGCAAAACCTTATTTTCCTCCGCGGTAGGCGAGACAGTTGCGGTTGAAAGCTGCCTGAAAAACACTCCTGCTGCCCATCTTCTCTTTGCTGCCTGAAGGCGTCACCAAAGTACTATGAGTGTACTCGTATGAGGCATGCTGTCTCAGTTCCTTGCTGGAAGCTCCTCCAGGAGCACTCTGGAACTTACCAGCCAAAGAAATGGCACCCCAGGCCTCATGGAAAAGTCCAGATTTCTCCCATTGCAAGCTTAGTTGTGCCATAGTAGCGAAGAAGCATGTGTTAAAGGAAAGCTGCAACACGGTTACATATTTCGACTCGTTGGGCACTCACGTTCTTTGTAACATCTGTGAAGGGGCACTGAACGCCGCCAAACTCTTTCTCTTGCCTTTGAGTCCCAGGAGGCAAACGGGTTCGTTTGCTTTAACGCTGTGAATGTGCAGCGGTAATGGCAAAGCCCTGCCCGGATCGCTCGACAGCTCTCGTTTGTACAGCATTCAAACGGCCTCAGGAACGCCGTTCTAAGCAGCCTTACATTCCATGCTGGTGTGCCCAAGGAGGAATTTGGATTCTTCTGAGAAACACCACTGTGCCTCACTAATGAAACCTGTGAAAACCCAAAGGACCTCTCCCTACGGCAGTCGGAAGCTAGATGTTGAGTCCTGACTGAAAACACCGGACAGCTTTCCCTGTGTCTTTGTTGGAATTCTGGGACCATCCAGATTCACAAGGCCTAACTTTTGCACGGCGGGGGAATGCTCTTGTGCATGTACAGCATTCCCCACGTGAAAACCTTTCTTAGCAGATGGAGGCAGTCTTTCCCTTGTACTAGGTAGCTAGGCAGAATCATCAGATAAACATGCTTTGTCATCGAGCTTGAAAGTGGGACACTGATGGGAAAGTTCACATTTTCCCCGCTTTGCAAGCGACTTGCTTTTGGCTTCAAAGCTGCCTGAACAGCACTAGCGGCCCACCTTCTCTTCACTGCAGGAGTTTCGCTGTGGGCCAAGGCTGCGTTCTCTCAATGCCAAAAATGTGCTGACAATTCCCTTCTAGAAACTCATCCTACTGCACTCCAAATTCAGCTCCGGCCAATGAAAGGTGACCTAAGGCCACAAGGTAAGATCCAGTGTTTCATATCAGCAGAGCTGGGTGTGCATTGTATCCACGAAACCATACTCTGAAATGGAGTGCCTTAACTCTGCTATGCCCCTGGCGACACATAGGACAGTGGATCGTGCACCCCATTTCGCATGATGACCACTGTGTGCCTGAAGAGCGTCCTCTGGCTTCTGAGGAACCCCTAGGCGAAATAGGCCCCTGGGAAGCACTCTTCCCATTCATAGCAAGGGAAAAGTACTGCTTTCTGGGTTGCCAAGGAAGAGTGTCCCAGTCGTCAAAGAGCCTCGCGAAAGCAGTGCTGGGCAGGACTCTGTTTGCAAGTCGACTGGCCTCAGTGACTGAAAGGGAATTCCACTGCTAATACACAGTGTGCTGACGATTGAGGCCTGGACTCAGGACAGCACGCAGGCAGAAGCGAAAGCTGAGCTCTGCGTCCAGCCTGAAGACCAGTACACTTTTCACACTTAACTCTGTTGGGATGTGCAAGAGCCATGGTCACCGAGGCCTACCTAAGGTACTGAAATACTTCCCCAGTTCAGCCTAGGCAGAGGACTCTGTTGCCAAAGGATCTCCATGGAAGGGCCCTGTGAGTTCCGTGTGTTTCCTTGAGGGAGTCAGAAACGACTGAGGGTAACTATAGGAGCTCATGGTTGAAAGCAGGCTACCCTGGCAAAACCTTATTTTCCTCCGCGGTAGGCGAGACAGTTGCGGTTTGAAAGCTGCCTGAAAAACACTCCTGCTGCCCATCTTCTCTTTGCTGCCTGAAGGCGTCACCAAAGTACTATGAGTGTACTCGTATGAGGCATGCTGTCTCAGTTCCTTGCTGGAAGCTCCTCCAGGAGCACTCTGGAACTTACCAGCCAAAGAAATGGCACCCCAGGCCTCATGGAAAAGTCCAGATTTCTCCCATTGCAAGCTTAGTTGTGCCATAGTAGCGAAGAAGCATGTGTTAAAGGAAAGCTGCAACACGGTTACATATTTCGACTCGTTGGGCACTCACGTTCTTTGTAACATCTGTGAAGGGGCACTGAACGCCGCCAACTCTTCTCTTGCCTTTGAGTCCCAGGAGGCAAACGGGTTCGTTTGCTTTAACGCTGTGAATGTGCAGCGGTAATGGCAAAGCCCTGCCCGGATCGCTCGACAGCTCTCGTTTGTACAGCATTCAAACGGCCTCAGGAACGCCGTTCTAAGCAGCCTTACATTCCATGCTGGTGTGCCCAAGGAGGAATTTGGATTCTTCTGAGAAACACCACTGTGCCTCACTAATGAAACCTGTGAAA